>NC_134553.1:32102918-33336319 GCF_025594145.1 Primulina tabacum | reverse complement strand
GAGGGAAGTGGGTGCAAGATATAAGGAAAGAATCAAGACCAAGTCCACTCCCCTTTGAATTTTAAATTTTGAATTGATATCAAATGAGTTGGTGGATGCTTCTAGGAGGTAGTGGCCGAAATTTTGCTTATTTTCTAGTCTAGGATATGTCCATTAATTAATTAAATTGTGCTCCCAAAAAATCCTAGAATTATCCTACTAATTACATGCAAAAAATTGGTCAAAGTTGATGAGTTGGAAAATGAATCTTCTAGCACTAAGGGTGGCCGAAAAATGCATGATAAAATAAAGGGAAATGTTGATTATCTAGTCAACTAATAATCCTTGAAAGCCTTACTAATCCTTTAAATAATTTAGTGAGCTAACCCCTTAATTTAATAACTTAAATGAGTTCATTTCTTAATCACCTCAAATAATTAAATTAAATCCTCAAACCTCCCTTTCTAACTTAAATGAACTTGGTTGCTAGCTAAATTAACTTCTGAAAATATTTCTCGAATCTTAAATTCTATCTCAAAACTCCAACTCCGGTCCGGCCTCACTGAAAATACTGAAATGCTAAAAATCAAACTACTGAACTGAAATAATAAAATAATTAACTTCAAACAAATGCATTTAAAATAATCATGCAATGAAGTCAATTAAATTTAAAAATCTAGAATTATGCATGGCTTATACGTCTACTGATATACGGGTTCTACAATAACTCGATCAATTTTCATCAGAACTGCACCCAAACCAAGTATCGAAGCGTCGGTGTAAAGAACATACTCTCTTTGTCCCGTTGGCATTGATAAGACTGATGCTGAAATCAAAGCTTGCTTCAACTAGTCAAAACTCTCTTGGCACTCGGATCCATATATAAACTTTGCATTCTTATTCGTCAAGGCATCATGGGTACCGCAATAGATGAGAATCCTTGAATATACTTTCGGTAATAGCCAGCTAGTCCCAAGAAGCTACGGATCTCGGTACTGGCCACTCTTTCACTGCCTCAACTTTGCTCGGACCAACCTCAACTACATCTCTAGAAATGATGTGGCTTAAGAACGCCACCCTGCCAAGCCAAAACTCACACTTGCTGAATTTTGCGAATAATTTCCTATCTTGCATTACTTGCAGTGCTATCCTCAAATGCCGACTATGCTCCTCTTTACTCTTCGAATAGATCAAAATATGATCGATGAAGACTACGACGAATTAATCCAGATATGGCTGAAATACGCTATTAATGAGATCCATAAAGATCGCTGGCGCATTGGTCAACCCAAATGGCATGACCATAAACTCGTAATGCTCATATATAGTCCTAAACGCTGTCTTATGAACAACAGGAACTTTAAATTTCAACTGATGGTATCCAGAACAAAGATCTATTTTTGAGAATATCAATGCTCCTTGTAATTGATCAAATAAGTCATCAATTCTTGGTACAGGATAAAACCCACGGAGAACAACTAGGGCGAATAAAACCCTTTTCTAGCAAATCTTGAATTTGATCTTTTAAGTCTTTCATTTCGGCAGGTGCTAGACGATAAGGTTCTTTAGAAATGGGTACAGTGCCCGACATCAATTCAATAGAAAATTTCACCTCGCGATCAGGTGGTATGCCAGATATGTGCTCAAGAAAGACACCAGGAAAATCTCTGACGATGTCAAGATCCTCTAGCTTCTGACTGATAGGTGCATGTGCTGCAGTAACACATCCTAGAAAAGCTTGGCATCCTCGTCTCATAAGTTTTCTCACGCACGTACAAGAGATAATGTGCGGCATTTGACTGTTCCTCGCCGCCTCAAGGACCAATGACTAGGCGGTCGAATAGACACTATCTTCTGTCGAAAATCTATCGAAGCACCATTCACTAATAACCAATCCATGCCAAGTATAATGTCGAATTCAGGCATTTTTAGTACGATGAAATCTACCCGAACCACCTCTTTTTGTAACCGAAGCTCCAAATTTTTCACAATACTCGTAGTTATCATTTGATCACCGGAAGAAATAGAAACTTTGAAACCCAATCTCTTATCTTCAGGTGTAATATTCAGTCTCTTGACGAAAGTCTCGGATATGAAAGAGTGTGTAGCTCTCGAATCTAGCAATGCATAGGTAGCTACACCTAGAATGAAATATCCTTCCTGCGACGAAAACGGTTTTAAATCCAATCATGTTGAAGCTTAAGGAATTTCTATCATTATTTTTCCAATATTTTATGAAGATTAGTGATTGGACCCTATTATTTCTAGGAAAATTCACAATTTCCTCCCTTATATTTTAAAATAATTGCAATATAACCTTCAAATCCTTCGAAATTACATTTTAGTCCCCAAGTTTTTTGAAATTTGCCATTTTGGCCCCTTAGATTTTGGAATTTGCATTTTTTTGGTCCATTTATTTTCTGGAATTTCATTTTTCGGTCCTTAAGCTCTTGAAATTCTGCATATAACCCCAAAAGTTTCAGAAATCACAATTTAATCCCTAAATTTTGGTTAATTGAAATTTAGTCCCTCAAATTTTTGAAAATATCTAGTAATGCCCAAAGCTTTGATTTTTCTCAATATTTGGCCTTAAAACTTTTATTTGGAAATAATTACCTCTCTTATATAACTAAGGCTCAAAATTCAAGTCCAAATTCTATGGTTTCCATTATCATGTCTTAATTCCAACTAAGATAGAGAATGCAACCTAATTTCCACTAGGTTATTCTTATCCCAAATCAATTCTAGTAACCAATTTAACATTTCATGCAATAAAGCAATATAATAACATTAAATAACTAGGTTACCGGTGATAAAGGTCGTGTCTGGCCCCTCCTCAGCTTCTTCAGCATGCATAACATAAGCTCTTCCCAATGTTGGTGATTTCTTCATCGGGCAATCATCAGCTTTATGTCCTTCCTCCTTGCATATGAAGCATTTGTATTTCCCCCACATGCACTTGCCAAAATATAAGCGATTGCACTCCTTGCACAGTGGCCTCTCTGCAGGTTTTGGTGCTCAAGGTTTTGATGGTTTTGGTAGTCCTGGATTCTGTTGTTTGTGGTATTCAAATATGATAGGAGTAGCAAGAAGAAAACAAATGAATATGGCTTGTAGAGGCAAGTGTTGAACACTTTCTCCTTAAGAAGACTTCGCCCCTCACAATGTGCTAGAGGTTGTGGCAATCTTCTCCCAAGATACAACTACAACACTTGAATAACGAGCACTCAAATATTCAAGTTCTATCACAAGGAAATGAAGAAAATCTCTCTTGTTGAAGAAGGAAGAAGAAGAAGAAGATGCATATGATGTAATGTTATCTCTAATTTTCAAAAATCAATCATTTAATGTTTTCATGTTAAAAGACATGATATTTCATCCATAGGGGTGTCCCTTGGCCATTGTAGCTGATCACAATCATCAAACAATGCCAAAGAAAAGAAAAAATGTCAGAAAAAGTCGAAGGGACGCGTCTGTGCGCATGCCTGCGCAGGCACGCGCGCGCGGTATCGAGAGCTCTCGGCAGGCGCGCGCACCCGCGCGCAGACATGCGCGCGGGTGCGCACCTGCCAGTACCGCGCGCCAGGCCGCGCGCTAGTGCGCGCCATCCACTGGTAGGAGGCAGGTGCGCGCACCCGCCGGCTACTGTACACGCGAATTTTATTTATTTATTTATTTTTTCAATTTTCATCCCTTACATGTTCCGACTACTCGTTTTAAGTTCGTCCAACATTTGACGAACTCGTTTCGAGTTTTATCCAGAACCACCGAACTTAATATTCGTTCATTAAGCTTCGTTTTTCGTTTCAAATTTTTCCCAATCAAAAACATTGATTTTTTGCTTAATTTTCATTCATTAGGCATCAAAATTCCAACAATCCCCCACATGAATTAAATTAATGCATGAATGCTCGTGATGCATAAGAGAGAGTATATACGAAAAATTATCACATCAGGAGAGGTAGCTTTTGGATTTGACCCTGCCCTAGTGGAATACAATCGGATTTACTAGGCCATGAAGTGAACTTGTTGTCTTGAACTTCTTGGCGGTTCATGTAAACCCAGACAACTGTACCCACATGATAACCTTTCTTCCATTTTCATTTTGTTTTATCGGTTGTGTCCATTTTGGCCATGGAACACATCTTGGCTTCGTACGTGTTTCATCGAGGCGGCCCGTCCTCACACGTACCTAGGTGATCTCCTTGTAAAAGGGTATCCTACTTACCCCGCTTTTGCAAGCTATAGAATCATTAAAATTACAATACTTAACCTCACTACCTTTGTAGGCAACTTCACTCATCGTCTTAGGAATGAGGAGTGATTCCTCAAGTTTTCATAATTTTGTTGTCCCATTGAACCAAGATCTTGGGATCTCCAATCTACAAGGTTGGGTTGCCACTATGAAAACTTTATTTGGTAGGTTTTAAACCCATTCCTCTTGACAGACAGTACATTTGATCTCTATTTAATGCTTTTGTAAGCGGGTCCGCTAAGTTATCCTTTGATTTGATATAATCAATAGATATAAACTCCATTAGAGATCAACTGTCGCACAGTATTATGTCTTCGACGTATGTGTCGAGACTTGCCATTGTACATACTGTTTTGTGCCCTTGCAATTGCCGACTGTCTGTCGCAAATGTATCAAGATCGCTGGCACTGGACTTGTACAATGGAATGTCCTCTAGAAAGTTGCGAAGCCATTCAGCTTCTTCTGTAGCTTTATCTAGCGCTATGAACTCCGATTCCATGGTAGATCTAGCAATGCAAGTTTGTTTCGATGACCTCCAAGAAACTGCTCCTCCACCATTGCTAAATACATAGCCGCTGGTTAATTTGGAGTCATGGGTATCAGAAATCCAATTTGCATCACAGTATCCTTCAAGTACTGCAGGATACCTTGTGTAATTTAGTCCATATTCTGAGGTGTGCTTTAAATATCTAAGCACCTTTGTCAACGCCTTCCAGTGTGCATCACTAGGATTACTTGTAAACCGACATAAATTGTTAACCGCACAAGCGATGTCAGGTCTAGTACAATTGGTGATGTACATAAGGCTTCCAATAATTTTAGTATTCCAGTTGAGAAACTTGTTCTCCACGATTCTTCGCCAAATGGACATTCACGTCTAAAGGCGTTTTTACTTGGGTAGAGTCATAAGCGTTAAACTTCTTTAACACTGTTTCTACATAATGAGATTGAGATAGGACTATTGCTTCTGGAGTTCTAAAGATTTTAATCCCTAGAATTACATCAGCAATACTCATATCTTTCATATCAAAATGTTTTGTCAACATTTTCTTTGTACCCTTAATCAACTCTTGACTATTCCCCATTATTAGCATGTCATCCACATATAGACATACTATCACATAAGATTCTCGAGTGCCTTTAATTTAAACACATTTGTCACACTCATTAATCTTAAATCCATTTGACAATACTACCTTGTCAAATTTTTCATGCCACTGCTTGGGCGCTTGTTTAAGTCCGTATAGTGACTTAATTAAACGACAGACTTTTCTTTTGTGTCCTTTAACTATGAAGCCTTAAGGTTGCTCCATATATATTTCTTCTTCAAGTTCACCATTTAAGAATGCCGTTTTAACATCCATTTGATGTATCTCAAGGTTATGCAAGGCTGCAATAGCAATGAGTACATGAATGGATGTTATTCTTGAAACTGGTGAATACGTGTCGAAGAAATCATGACCTTCTATTTGTCTATAGCCTTTGGCCACAAGCCTGACTTTGTATTTTTCAATACTTCCATCAACTCTCATTTTCTTTTTCAATATCCATTTGCATCCTAATGGCTTGGTACCTAGTGGAAGATCCACTAGTTCCCAAGTTTGGTTTTGCAAAATAGAATCCATTTCAGAGTTGATGGCTTCTTTCCAATAAGAAGCTTCAGGGCTAGCCAGAGCATCTTGTATGTTCTTTGGTTCATTCTCCAACATAAAAGTATGGAAGTCTGGACCAAAGGACTTTGATATTCTAGCCCTTTCGCTTCTTCTTGGCTCTTGCTCTTTTGAAAAGCCTTCCAATGGTATAGCATTTTCATTTAGAGTTGGATCATGTGTAGGTACTTGACCTTCATGCTCCATCTCAAGTTTTCGCATGCTAGAACCATTTTCTTTCCTTTCTTTACAAGGAAATATGTTTTCAAAGAATACTGCATTTCTTGACTCAATTTTCATGCCCGTATTCGTTTCTGTTTTTTCAGATTTGTGCACTATAAACCTATAGGCACTACTATTATGTGCATATCCAATGAATATGCAGTCGACCGTCTTTGGTCCAATTCGCTCTTGTTTAGGCTTTGGTATTTCAACCTTAGCTAGACACCCCCACACTTTGAGGTACTTGTAGGAAGGTTTGTGACCTTTCCACAATTCATAAGGTGACTTGTCATTTTTCTTGTGGGGTATCTTGTTCAGGATGTGATTAGCCGATAGTATTGCTTCCCCCCACAAGTTTCGGGGTAGTCCTGAACTTATTAACATAGCATTCATCATATCTTTCAGAGTTCGATTCTTTCTTTCGGCAATGCCATTTGATTGTGGTGAATAAGGAGCAGTGGTTTAATGAATTATACCCAGAGATGTGAAGAATTCATCAAACGGTGCTACGTATTCGCCCCCTCTATCGCTTCGAACCCTCTTTATTTGTTTGCCTAGTTGATTCTCAACTTCGGTCTTATAACATTTGAATGCTTCAAGAGCTTCATCTTTTGACCTCAAAAGATAAACGTAACAGTACCTTGTATTATCATCAATGAATGTCACGTAGTATCTTTTCCCTCCTCTAGTTTGTACAAACTTTAAATCACCAAGATCGGTGTGTATTAGTTCTAGAGGAGTTGTACATCTTTCAATCGAGTTGTAAGGCGCTTTAGTCATTTTTGCTTCAACACATATCTCGCATTTTTGTGTTGGATCGACGTTGTGTTTAGGCAATAATTCAAGTTTCATTAAACGTTGCAAGGTATTAAAATTTACGTGTCCTAAACGAACATCCCATAAATGAGAACACTCAAGCAAGTAAATAGAACTTTTGTCTTTATTACTTTCAACCACATTTTGGCATATAGCCATTACATTCAATTTGAAAAGGTTCTCATCGAGATATCCTTTTCCAATAAAATGACCATTCTTGGTCAATACAACCTTGTTAGACTCAAATACTAGTCTAAACCCATGTTTGACCAACAGAGACCCCGACACGAGGTTCTTTCTTATGTCCGATACATGAAGTGCATCAACAAGGGTTACTTCCAAACCCGATGTCATCTTCAGTACTACATTTCCGGTGCCCACCACCTCAGATGTAGCGGAGTTTCCCATGTAAAGTTTTCTCCCGGTCGATGGAGTGTATGTGGAGAACATCCCTTTGTTGGAGCATATGTGTCGAGTTGCTCCAGTATCAACCCACCACTCATTGGAGTTTTCAACCAAGTTGGCTTCCAAAATAACTGCAGTCAAATCAAGTTGAGAAAAATCAAATGGTACCGACCTTTCTTGAACTACATTGGCTTGAGGATTTCTCTTCTTTGGCTTCATACAATCCTTCGCCATGATTTGGTTTTCTGCAGTTATAACAAGTGCCTTTGAAATTCTTCTTGTTTGGTGGTTGTTGGCCTTGTTGTGGTTGCTTATCAAACTTCCTCTTCTTCCCTTGAAAACTCGATTCAACAATGTTCACCCTTGCTGCCATTTTACTTGACTTGGCCTCGGTGTTCTTGTTGTCCTCTTCTATCCTCAATCTCACAATGAGATCCTCCAATCCCATCTCCTTTCGTTTGTGCTTCAAATAATTCTTGAATTCCTTCCACAAAGGAGGGAGTTTCTCGATCATTGCAGCAACTTGGAAGGATTCTCTTAAACTCATTCTTTCCGCATGAATCTCGTGCAAGAGAAGTTGTAGTTCTTGCACTTGACTCATCACATATTTTGAGTCTATCATCTTGAAGTCCAGAAATCTCCCAACAATGAATTTCTTCAAACCCGCATCCTCCGCCCTGTATTTCTTATCAAGCATATCCCAAAGTTCCTTGGCGGTCTTGACTTGACAATACACATTGTACAATGCATTGTCAAGTCCATTGAGGATGTAGTTCTTGCACAAGAAATCACTTTGGTTCCAAGCATCCAAAGCGGCCCTCATGTTGGTATTTGTCTCGTTTTCAGCAATGGTGGGAGGATCCTCTTTTAATAACCTTGACAAACTCAAGGTTGTGAGATAGAAGAGCATCTTTTGTTGCCATCTCTTGAAATCTGCACCAGAAAACTTTTCTGGTTTCTCTCCTTGTGCAATGGTTGCATGTGGTGTTGTAGATGATGATGCCATTGATTTTCTTCTTGCAAATGATCAAAAATAAAAATTCTTCTTAAGATTGTTATTTGTGGTATTCAAATATGAGAGGAGTAGCAAGAAGAAAACAAATGAATATGGCTTGTAGAGGCAAGTGTTGAACACTTTCTCCTTAAGAAGAATTTGCCCCTCACAATGTGCTAGAGGTTGTGGCAATCTTCTCCCAAGATACAACTACAACACTTGAATAACGAGCACTCAAATATTCAAGTTCTATAACAAGGAAATGAAGAAACTCTCTCTTGTTGAAGAAGGAAGAAGAAGAAGAAGATGCATATGATGTAATGTTATGTGTAATTTTCAAAAAATCAATCATTTAATGTTTTCATGTTAAAAGACATGATATTTCATCCATAGGGGGTGTCCCTTGGCCATTGTAACTGATCACAATCATCAAACAATGCCAAAGAAATGAAAAAATATCAGAAAAAGTCGAAGGGACGCGTCTGTGCGCAAGCCTGTGCAGGCGCGCGCGCGGTGCCGAGGGCTCTCGGCAGCGCCCGCCGAGAGCTATCGGCAGGCGCACGCACCCGCGCGCAGACATGTCACGATGTCACGATGTATAGGCAGTGGCAGTTACATCTTTCAAGGCTTGCTCGGCTTGGAGTGCATAGGCAGTGGCAGCTACATAATCCATCGGTCGAATCATCATCATGTCACGATGTATAGTATGTCGTAGACCATCTAAAAAAGTGTCTAAGTTTCTCATCACCATCCCTAGCAATGAGGGGAACAAAGTGGCAACCCCTATCAAACCTCCTAACAAACACAGCCACATTAGTTTCTCCCTAACGGAGAGTCATGAAAAATATGTTATTGATGTGTTCTTGAAGTGTTTGAGTTGCAAGCTTTGTTGGACATCGCTAGGCCATCACTACTGCGTTTAGACAGAATGTGGGGTGTGTTTAGGTACTATTTGAGGTTTCGTTTTGAGTCGGGGATGGCTTGGGAGAAAATTGAAGCCGTAGGAAGATAATGGTGTCGAATTTTGGAATTTGTGTCGTTTTGTTGTTGATTGTCGACGTTGTGGTTGTTGGATTAGAGTCACGGGTTGGAGTCAATACCGTAGCATCCTAAGATGGGTCTCGAAATATCGATTCTTAGTCCATTCAATTAAGTTGGGAGAATTAAGCAAAATATAAAAATTTCCGCAGGTTTGTTTTCACCCGAGGCTAGCCAGACCCCTACACGGACCCTGGCACGGGGTCTGTGCCCTTGTTTCTTCCAAAGTGCCATTTTCCAGTGCCTACACGGACCCCTAGACGAACCCTAGCACAGGGTTTGTGTCCTTCCTTCTTTTCGGTGTGTCTTTCCAGAACCTACACAGACCCAGAGCCGGACCTGGGCACGGGGTTCGTGTACCTCCTGTTTGGGAATAGTTTAGGCTTCCCTTTGAGATTTGTTTTGAGGTGTTATGTCATGGTTTAGTAAGACAATCAAACGTGGTTAAGTCCCGAGTAATCTAGAATGTCATAAGCTATTTAATTGTTTCGAAGATGAGCACGAATACCCACGTCTAAGTCATGCCAATTAAGTATTTTAAACTCATGATAGTATGTGCAGTAGTGGCCTAAGCGAGATCCAACGAATCCCTAAACGTCAAGTAAGTATGTTCGACGTGAAAAAGAAAATATTTCTAGTTTTTGAGGTATGCTAAATGTCTTGTGACCAAATTATGTATAGGATTGGAAAGCGGTAAAGTATGACCAGGTACCAATCTACCCCGTTAAATTATGAACGGGTTTAGATCAGGATTGGAAAGCGGTAAAGTATGACCAGGGACCAATCCAACCGTTAAATTAAGAACGGGGATCTCATGTATGTGGCAGTGGATCTTCCATGTCAGCCCAGTACTGTTGTTTAGTCTGATCAGGCGTATTTATGTATGGGTCACTTGCTTTGAAACATGCCTCTACGCAAAATGATGAAGTTTATGTATGTTCAAGTATGTGAAGTTTATGTATGTTCAATTATGTAAAGTTTATGTAAAGTTTATGTATGTTCAAGTATGTACGAAGTAAGCATGTTTAAGAAAAGTTTTACGTTGATGTCACGTCTATGATATGTACGTATGTTCAAGTTCATGTATGCAAGTTGAGGTTCAAGTATGTACGTCCTATTTTAAAGTTGCATGTTATTTTATTACGTATTACTTGTTACTTCCAGTTTATGCATGTTGAGTCTTTAGACTCACTAGACTTGATCGATGCAGGTGAGGATGAGTTTGAAGAAACGAGAGGTGAGGACCAGTGAGCTGGCTTGGACTGAGCGGGAGGCTAAACCCGAGGACCGCCATGTTTTAAGTTTTATGAATGTTCAAAATACTCTGGTTTTACGTTTTGGTTTATAATCTTTAAACAAGTATTTTTCTCTAGGAAACCTAATTTGCGATCCATCTTATTGCAAATACTTTTGGTTGGACAATTTATTTATGAGCAATTTGAAAGTTCATTTGGTATTTAAGAAAATTTTTAATTTTCCGCAAATTTTCAAGTAGTTTAAAAATTTGGTACGTTACAGTTTGTATCAGAGCAGTGTTCTTGTAAAGGGTTAAGCCTACTGCCAGTTGCGAGAAGCTCACGAAGCCACACCTCAAGTCTGTAAGTTTTAAGGTTTTGAATTATTCTATGTATTAAGCATTAAGTCATGATTTCAGCATGTCCATGTTTCAAGTTCAAATTACGTGCATCTTATGCTATTGATATTATGTTTATGCATGCACATTGGGTTTACGTGTTGGGTAAATTTTTGGAACAGTATGCCTCCTAGACACATGATTAACCGAAAAGCAAGAGATGAGGACAGAGAGGCTCGTGAGGAGGGAAGAGACGCTCCTCCTCCTCCACCGCCAGATAAGCAGGCACAGATACTTGCAGGAATGAATCAGTTCTTCGCATAGTTTGCGGGGAACCAGGAGATAGTGGATGCACGGGCTAGGCCCTGACCAGAGGCGGTGTATGAAAGGTTTAGGAGGATGAATCCTAAGGAGTTCTCGGGGACTACTGACCCGAAGATAGCTGAAAGATGGATTAAGTCCATCGAAGTGATTTTCGAAAGGGGATGTCACTTTGTGCCCCTGATAGCTAATGATGCTCAGGGGAAGCTGAGGTATCTTACTACCTACGCCGTTGCCGTATCTATAGCCTTGGCGGCAGAGTAGGACCAAAGGGATATCGAGAGTGATAGGCAGGGCAAGTGGCCCTATCAGGCACCGCAGCAGCAGCAGCAACAGCGACCTCAGTTAAAGAGGCCATTCCAGGGGCAGTCGGGGAAAAAGCCATTTCAAGAACCGCCAAAAGGAAAGGGTCCTATTCCACAGCAGAAGGCTCCTCAGAGGCCGGAGCACCCAGTGTGCCCGAAGTGCAACCGCCAGCACCCGGGACAATGTTTATATGGGTCGGGCAAATGCTTCAAATTTGGAGTGAGTGATCACATGTTAAAGGAGTGCCCACAGTGGAGGCAGCCAACCCAAGAGAGAGTGTTTGCGATGAATGCTTAGGAGGCGAACCCAGACACGACGTTATTGACCAGTAAACTTACTTATTTAAGCACTGCAATATTCTTGCTATGCATATTTTGGATTTTATTTGGGATTATTAGTGTGCTAGTTAATATTTTGGTGACTAGGGATAGAAATTTTATGCTATGCTTGAGGTTAAGGTTAGAACTTTGAGAGATAAGTTTTTGTGTTGTACCAACATCTCTCAGGGAATATTTTCATAAAGAGAGTAGCCACGAAGACCTTGATAGATTCAAGGGCCACCCAGTCTTTTATTTCGGAGACGTTCGCTAGTCACCTGGACGTCAAGTCTATTGGACACGACGTGAGCTACTCGGTTACAGTCCCATCAGGGGAAGAATTATCAGCTACTAGTGTGGACAGAGACATCAATCTGGAACTGCAGGGCCACCTGATGTATGCCGATTTGATTGTGCTGCCAATGCCAGAGTTTGATACCATTTTGGGAATGGACTGGCTGACGAAGAACAGAGTTCTCAACGATTTCCAGCAAAGGTCAGTGTTGGTAAGATCTTTGGGCATGAAGCAGTTTCTATTTGAGCCAGCGAGATGGAGAAGTTTCCCTCGCATGATCTGTTGCATACAGGGGTGGAGACTTCACAAGGGTTGTCAGACTTTCTTGGCCAGCATTGTGTCTGCACCGGACGTACCCACTCCATCAATAAACGATGTACCAGTAGTAAGAGATTTTCCTGACGTATTTATGAATGACATCACAGGCCTTCCACCAGAGAGAGAGGTGTAGTTTTCAATTGACCTTGTGCCAGGCACCTTGCCAATCTCTAAGGCACCGTACCGTCTAGCCTCCAGCTGAGATGTTAGAGCTCAAGCAGCTGATTCAGGAGCTTCTAGACAAAGAATTCATCCGCCCTAGTTTCTCATCATGGGACGCACCAGTGCTCTTTGTGAAGAAGAAAGACGGGATCATGAGGCTGTGCATCGATTAGCGAGAACTGAACAAAGTAACGATCAAGAATAAAGACCCACTTCCAACGATCAAGGACTTGTTCGATCAGTTGCAGGGAGCCACAGTATTTTCTAAGATAGATCTTCAATCGGGGTATCACCAGCTGAAGGGGAAAGATGCAGATGTTCATAAGACATCTTTCAGAACTAGATATGAGCATTACGAGTTCTTAGTGATGCCATTTGGACTGACAAATGCTCTAGCTATATTTATGGACCTCATGAATCGAGTATTTCAGCCCTACCTAGACTAGTTCGTCATAGTGTTCGTTGATGATATTCTCATTTACTCGAAGAGTCATGAGGAGCATGTTCAGCACCTGAGTACAGTTTTGCATGTTTTGCAGAGTTGCAAGTTGTTTGCAAAATTCAGTAAGTGTGAATTTTGGTTGGAGAAGGTAGCGTTTTTGGGTCATATCATATCTAGCAATGGTATTGAGGTGGATCCAACTAAGGTAGCAGCAGTCAATGAATGGTTGAACCGAAGAATGCGTTAGAGATTTGCAGTTTCCTAGGTCTAGCAGGCTATTACAGGAAATTTTTTCAGGGATTTTTTTCAATTGCAGTACCACTAACTTAATTGACTAAGAAGAATGCCAAATTCATATGGAGTGATGAATGTCAGGAGAGCTTCGATACTTTGAAGCAAGCTCTTATTTCAGCACCAGTGTTAGCCATGACATCAGGGCAAGGAGATTTTGTGTTATACACCGATGCATCTAAGCTCGGGTTAGGCGCAGTGTCTATGCAGCATGTTCGGGTTATAGCTTAAGCTTCCAGGCAGCTGAAAGTGCATGAGAAGGACTACCCGATTCATGATCTTGAGTTAGCTGCCATTGTATTTGCGTTGAAGATATGGAGACATTACTTGTACGGCAAGAAATGCCAGATATTCACTGATCACAAGAGTCTCAAGTATTTCTTCACGCACAAAGAATTGAATATGAGATACAGACGGTGGTTGGAGTTGGTAAAAGACTATGACTGCGAAATTAACTACCATCCAGGGAAAGCTAATGTTGTGGCAGATGCCTTGAGCCGAAAGGTTGCAGACGTAGCACAGTTGTCAGTGCAGAGATCTCTTCAGTCAGAGATTCAGAGATTCGGGTTAGAGGTTTATCATAAGGGCAGGGCTCCTAAACTGTCTAATCTGACAGTCCAGTCTTTCTTGCTAGACCAAATCCATGCAGGTCAGCTTTCAGATGAGCAGTTACAGAAATGGAGACTGAAGGATGAGGCCAAGGGCAGTGTACTCTACTCAGTGTCTGATGGTATTGTGAGATACAGAGGTAGAATGTGGGTGCCTAGTGTTGATTCGATCAGAGAGGATGTTCTAACAGAGGCACATGCATCTCCGTATTCTATTCATCCAGGAGGTACCATGATGTACAAGGATTTGCAGATTCTGTATTGGTGGCCAGGTATGAAGCGATATATCCGTCTATTTGTGTCTGAATGTCTCACTTGTCAGCAGGTGAAGGCAGAGCACTAGAGACCAGCAGGAAAGCTCAAGCCACTCCCTATCCCCGAGTGGAAATGAGAGAATATCACCATGGACTTCGTTGTTGGGTTGCCGAGGTCAGTTGCTACTACTTAAATAATAATTCACCCAAGTGTAGGTTGTCTGCAAGTAATGTAATTCGTAAGTACGAGATCGATCCACAGAGAGGTTATTTTGAGTTTAAATTTATTAATTTATAGATTACCAAATGCAAGAATTAAGTTTACAAATTATAAACTTTGTCAAGGCTCGAGGATTTATTCTTGGTTTATGTAATATTGTTTAACTAAAAGTAAAACAAAAGAAACCACCATAAATAATGGTTCCAAAAAATTAAACACAAACATAATATAATATAGTTCTCACTATAGAAAATACCGAATTAACCGATATTTTATATATGGTACCTATGATTATAATTATGACTATATAAATAAATAATTTCATAAAGTAAATGTTAAATTAAATCATTATATTTCATTTAGAACAACCGGCAGAGCCACGCTCTTGCCTAAATGAAATATATTGATTTAATAAGTTAGTTGCGGTAAAGTAAAAGTTAGTTGCGATAAAGTAAATGTTAGTTGCGATAAAGTAAATGTTAGTTGCGAGAAAGTAAAAGTTAGATGCGAAAAATAAAAGTTAGTTGCGATAAAGTAAATGTTAGATTGTTAGATAATAGTATTAAATCATAATATTTCATTTAGAACAACCGGCAGAGCCACGCTATCGTCTAAATGAAATATTATGATATTATTATATAAATATATATATAAATATATATCTATATATATATAATAATAAGTGATGAAATATTTATTGTATCAAAATTAAACAACAAATCAAGATAACCACTTTAATGGTATCAAGCATTTGATGTAAATTGATAACAACAAATAATTCATTTTTATACCTACAATAAAAATAAGTTAGCTAAATGAAAAGAAATAAAGAAAGAATATACAAAATATAAACAATCTTACTTCACCAAGAATGCATCCTCTTCACCTTGACATAATAGATTTAGCTAGCCATAAGCTTACTTTTGATCAACACTAAAATATCACTCATAGTTGAGAACATGAAAGAAAATATATTGGAACTTAGAATTTTGATACACAATCACACTATATTTTACAATGAGATAGAATGATTCTCAAGCTAGCACAAGGCCTCTATTTATAGGCCAAATGAGAGAAAGGGTCAAAATTTTTATTAATGTCATGTAGTTGCAATAGTATTCTTTGTCTCCTCCAAGTTCAATTCCTTGTCCCTTCTTTCAATGCTTTGTTCAACAACTTTAATCACCGAATTTGACTCTGCTCAAAATGGCAAACATGTGGGGAATTGTCTGTAGATGAATTTGGCCACTTGGTTCACCTCATTTGGTTAAATATTGAAATAGTTATGATATTTTTACTATATGCTGGTCATAGTAAAAGTAAATTTGTCCTTCTTTTGATATTTGCACAATTTGATCATCTTAAGGAACTTTTTAGGCAATCATGTCTTCTGCAAAGTTGTAGATAATTTCTCAAGGATTCCAAACATGTTTGAGTCACCTCCATTTGAATTTTCTAGCTTGAGTTATCATTATTCTACTAACACGTAGAAAACCTGAAAATAAAACATATTTAGTAAAACAATTAAATATAAACAAACAATACTAAAATAACATAATTTTATAATTTTAATGAAACTTAAATTTTAAAATACAGGTTTTAACATATAATAAATTATTAATTTTAAGTTTTATCACAACCCCAGACTATCTTATTACTAGTCCCTTAGTAATAAAATTTATCGAAAAATCACAACCTAGATTCTTTATTCCTTTTATATATTCAAATACAAACATATTCATTAAAAACAAAATCATATACCGATTTATATATATATATATTTTCGTTTAATATAATAATATATAATTAAATGTGTTTTTATTATTATTTTTATTTTCACATAATATATAAAGTAACAATATATTTATATAATTTTTTTTAAATTTCTAAATTTTTTATAATAATATAGTCAAAAAGATAATTCACACTACCCACCATAACATGTATAATATCAGGAATATTATTGTAAAAGCCTCAACTCTATATATTCTTTCAGGTCAAAATGTTTAAGGAATAGCTAGTTTTCACTCATGGAGTTGGAATGAATATTAACTCTAATTGAAAAAAGCTAAGTATTAAAGCAGACAATTAATTAAACTAATATTGAAAACAAAATAGGAAAATTTACAAAGAATAAAATCCTTTTTTTTTCTTTTTTATTTTAGCTTATTGTTTTTTTTTAAATAACGTGACTGCAAAATTTTATAATAACATAAAATTTTTTTATCCAAATATATATATATGTATATATATATATATATATATATTTATGTATATAAACATTTATATAACGGATACATCCGACTACCTTTGAAACTTATCTAGCACAAACAAATCTTTTTGTTTGTTTGTTTGTTTTTTTTTTTTAACACAATATTGATGTTTTAGAACACATTGATAGTACATCAATCAAATCTAAAAAATTACAATGAATAAAGTATTTTGCAGTCCGTTATATATTTACTTTTTTTTTTTTACTTTTTTCAATAAATATTTTTTTTTAGGGGAGTTAAATTCTTGTAATTAACCATTTTTTAATAATCAATAAAAGTTTATTAATTGTTTTCTCATTTCTCACCACTCACTCACAAAAAATGTGTGAGTATATATTATACTTTTACAAAAGAATTCTTTCAATTATACATGTTAACAACCATACAAACCATATCTTTTAACTATATTCTCATAAAAATTTTAGAAATTATTATATTTGAAAACACATACAATTATATATATATATATATGAACACATCTATTATATATTTTATATTAATTGATCAAAATATATATATAAATTCGTACATATGAAAAACTAATTTTTCTTTTAGTCTGTATTTTGAATATAATGAATATTAAAATCTAGTGTATTGTGATTTTCCAATAATTATTAACTAATGCGTCTCAGGTGCATTTTACTGACACCTTACTCGACATTGAACTAAAAATTATTATTATTATTACTATATATAAGTATATATTTTAATTTTTTATATAAAAAAAACTAAGAGGAGAAGAAGAAATTATTCATACCTTAAAGAAAAACATTAAAACATACCGTTGAATCACAAGTTTAGCATCACATGAATTTTCTTTTCATACTCTTGGATGTTGGCCAATTAAGTTGAGATAAGGATGGATCTGGTTCATGACTAAATCCTTGCAGTAAATCAATAAGTTCACCTTCACATGTAGCAGAAACTAACATCCTTCGCGAAGCTAATGAAATAAATCCCTGTTCCACAACATCATCAAGAAACGATAACAGTTTATCATATAACAGTTTATCATAATAATTGTTAAGATTTAACAAACCAATTGGCTTATTGTGGATATTTAATTGTGCCCAACAAACAGTATGAAAAATTTCTTTCAAAGTACCGAAACCTCCTGACAAAGCAATGAAAGCATCTGAATGTTCAATCATTTGAGTGATTCGTTCATACATGTTGTCCACTTTCATTTCTTCTCCTATTGTTGGTCCTGTAAGATTGGCTAAGGTAATCGGAATAATGCCTAAAACTTCACTTCCACCTGCATACGCAGCTTTTGAAACTTTTCCCATGAGGCCAACTTCACCACCACCATTTACCAAATGAATCTTTTTTTTAGCAAGTGTTATTCCAAGATTTTCTGCTACTTCTTCATAAATTAAATCTTTTCCTGCACTAGATCCACAAAATACACAAATATTTTTGATTTTACTTACCGTGGACGTTGACATGTTGAGAAATATGTTTTCTGTAATTGTTAGATCACAGCATATGAATTTATAAGCGAAAGATGCCAAAAGTCAATATTTGAACAGGAAATTATTATTATTAAAAGAAAATAAAAATGACAAAATTAAAACAAATATATACAGCGTAGTTGTGATTGTGGCTCACATCTTCCTCTGATTTTACGTTCAGTAACGGCTTCAACGCCTTCTATGAGTCGAGGATATGCTTCCCATCCAATTTTCTTATAAATTGGCAAACAGGGTCTTTTAACGTCAGATTCCCAAGACGAAATTGTGTATATATATTTACTTATCTAAATAGATATGCGTTACTACAGTAGGATCTTTGTAAGGCTGATTCCACCGTCCATATTGATATTCCTCCTGTTGAAATTGCCACCATAGTTTAAGAAGTTCATTTTGCACGTACCCACTAGAATGCGTATCAAGAACCTCTAGAAAATTATCCAAAGGCTCTTTACTCAGACCATTCTTAATGAATAAAATTTTATCTTCTCTATTCATTGATGTCATTCCAACATTTTTGCATTTTCCTTTACAAGTCCACCTTGCACATTTATGACATCCGCCTATACGTTTAGCTCTTCGCTTTTTGGCATATGTGCTTTTACCAAATCCTAGCATATGTCTTATTATTAATTCACTTGCTTCCCCAACCAATCGGACTTTTGCTTCAATTATCAAACGAACATCATTCGGTATACCATATGACATCATCAACCTTAGCCGCTCACATCTAGCTTTATAAATTTTTTTCAACGCATTATCAGGTAAACAAGAAAAATATTTACGAAGATTCATAATACACGCATCCATATTATTATTATATATATTTCAATTATTTTGGGAAAACTGAAGAAACCGACTTAAACAGTCACAGAGTACCGTTATCCGCCACTTAACCGGGAAATGAACTAGAATCTGCAAAACAAAATGAATATATCAAACAACTATTGTGGATCATATAAAGGCATAAACTCATTATTAAGAATTTTATTTTCTATAAAAGGCTTAAGTCTTTGCCCATTAACTTTAAACACGTCATTATTTTTAGGATTTTCAATATCAACAGCACCATGAGGATAAACAAATTTGACTATAAATGGTCCTGACCACCTCGATCTTAGTTTACCTGAAAATAAATGCAAACGAGAATTATAAAGCAAAACTTTTGTCCAATTTCAAATGACTTTCTCATAATATTTTTATCATGAAAGGCTTTAGTTTTATCTTTATAAATCTTTGAATTTTCATATGCATCATTTCTTAATTCTTCAAGTTCATTTATTTGCAATTTTCTTAATTTAGATGCATCATCTAAATTAATATTAAATGCTTTAATTGCCCAATAAGCTTTATGTTCAAGTTCAACCGGTAAATGACAATGCTTACCAAAAACTAACCTATATGGTGACATCCCTAATGATGTTTTAAATGCAGTTCTATAAGCCCATAATGCATCAGTTAATCTTAAAGACCAATCTTTTCGATTTGGATTAACTGTTTTTTCTAAAATTTGTTTTATTTCTCTATTTGCAAGTTCAACTTGACCATTACTTTGAGGATGATATGGGGTAGAAACTTTATGTGTAATGCCATATTTTCTTAACAAAGAAGAAAATGATTTATTTATAAAATGACTTCCCCCATCACTAATTATTGCTCTAGGTATTCCAAATCGGCTAAAAATATTTTCTTTTAAAATTTTTATAACAAATTTATGATCATTAGTTCTACATGCAATTGCTTCAATCCATTTTGAAACATAATCAACAGCGACTAAAATGTACGTATATCCAAAAGATAATGGAAATGGACCCATAAAATCTATCCCCCAACTATCAAATATTTCAATAATTGTGATTGGATTTAAAGGAATCATGTTTCGTTTTGAAATTGATCCCATCTTCTGACAGTTTTCACAAGATTTGCAAAATAAATGCGTATCTTTGAATAAAGACGGCCAACAAAATCCACATTGTAAGATTTTTGTAGCTGTTTTATTGGATGAAAAATGACCTTCACATGCTTCAGAATGACAAAATTTAATAACATTACTTACTTCATTATCGGGTATGCATCATCGAAAAATTTGGTCAGAACAATACTTAAATAAGTAAGAATCATCCCAATAAAATTTTTTAACTTCTATCAAGAATTTATTCTTATCCTGTGAATTCCAATGAGAAGGCATTTTATTTGTCACAAGAAAATTTACAATGTTAGCAAACCAGGGCATAATAGTAGCATAAAACAACTAATCATCTGGAAAATTTTCATTTATTGGTATTTCATTATGAGGTGATTCAGTCATTATTCTATATAAATGATCGGCTACATTATTTTCTTTTCCTTTTTTATCTTTAATTATAATATCAAATTCTTGTAACAATAAAATCCACCGTATTAATCTTGGCTTAGCATCTTTTTTATTTGATAAATATTTTATGGCAGAATGATCTGTGTAAACAATAGTAGTAGAACCAATTAAATAAGATCGAAACTTATCTAATGCAAATACTACTGAAAGTAATTCTTTTTCAGTATTTGAATAATTTATTTGGGCACTATTTAATGTTCTACTAGCATAATAGATTGCATAAGGTTTTTCTTCTTTTCTTTCTCCTAACACAGCTCCTATAGCATAATCACTTGCATCACACATTAATTCAAATGGTAAAGACCAATCTGGAGGTTGTAAAATAAGTGATGTAACTAAAAGATTAATAATTTTTTTAAAAGCATTTTCACATTTCTGAGTCCATTCAAATTGTGTATCTTTTGTTAAAAGATTTGAAATTGGTTTAGATATTATGCTGAAATTTTTTATAAACCTTCTATAAAATCCTGCATGACTCAAGAATGATCGAACTTCTTTGACCGTTTTTAGTGATGTTAAATTAGCAATAACATCAACTTTGGCTTTATCAACTTCAATTTCTTTTTCAGATATCACATGTCCTAAAACAATCCCAGATTTAACCATATAATGACATTTTTTCCAATTTAAAACAAGATTTTTTTCTTCACATCTTTTTAATACTTCTTCTAGATTTTTAAGACAATTTTCAAATGATGTTTCCAAAAACAGTTATATCATCCATAAAAACTTCTACATATTCTTCAATCATATCACTGAAAATACTTAACATGCATATTTGAAAAGTAGCCGGAGCATTACATAAAACAAATGGAATTCTTTTAAATGTAAAAGTTCCGAAAGGACAAGTAAAAGTAGTTTTTTCTTGATCTTCAAATGATATAGGTATTTGATAATACCCCGAATACCCATCAAGAAAACAGTAATAAGAATTTCCTGCTACTTTTTCTAGAATTTGATATAAAAATGGTAGTGGGAAATGATCTTTTCTAGTTGCATTATTTAATTTTCTATAATCAATACACATACGCCAACTAGATGGAATCCTAGCTTGTAATAACTCTCCCTTTTCATTTTTTATAACAGTGATGCCGGACTTTTTAGGTACTACTTGTGTTGGACTTACCCATTTACTATCTGAAATTGGATAGATAATTCCAGCGTCTAATCGTTTTAATACTTCATTCTTAACAACTTTCTTCATATGTGGATTTAACCTTCTTTGTAGTTGTTGATATGTTTTAGCATTTTCTTCCAAGTGAATATCATGTGTACAAATTAAAGGATTCATACCTTTTATATCTTTCAAAGTCCATCCAATTGCATTTTTATATTTTTTAAGTAATTTAATCAAATCTTATTCTTGATTTGGCAAAAGAGTGGAAGAAATTACAACAGGAAATGTTTTATTTTCATCAAGAAATACATATTTCAATTCTAATGGTAAAACTTTTAATTCAAGTTTTGTATTATCATCTTCTTTAAAATTATTTTTAGACTCAAAACTTTCTATTGAAAAAACTTCAGATTGTTGATTTAAGTTTTCTTCTTGTATATTTTCTTCCACAATTGGTTCAATTTCATTATCATATTCATTTTTCATTAATACTTGGTTGTTTACATAAATTGAACACATTAAGTTCTAGAGTCATATTTCCAAAAGACAATTTCATTATTCCATTTCGACAATTAATTAAAGCATTTGAAGTTGATAGAAATGGTCGTCCCAATATTACTGGAATTTCATTATGTACTTCTATTGGTTGTGTATCCAAAACAATAAAATCTACAGGATATATGAATTTATCAACTTGAACCAACACATCTTCTACAATACCTCTAGGTATTTTGATTGACCTATCCGCCAGTAAGAGAGTAACAGAAGTGGGTTTTAATTCTCCTAAATTAAGTTTTTCATAAACTGAATAAGGAAGTAAATTCACACTTGCTCCCAAATCCAACAAAGTTTTTTTAATTTTATTTTCTCCAATAATACATGAAATTGTTGGACAACCAGGATCTTTATATTTTAAACTAGAATTATTTTGAAGAATAGAACTTACTTGTTCAGCCAAGAATGCTTTTTTTTTTTCACATGCAATTTTCTCTTTACAGTACACAAGTCTTTTAAAAATTTTGCATAAGAAGGTACTTGTTTAATAGCATCTAATAATGGAATATTTATCTTCACTTGTTTAAAAACTTCATAGATATCATAATCACTTTTTTGTTTTTTATGATTTGTTAATGCATGAGGAAATGGTGGAGGTTTATTTGACTTATTTACTATTTCAGATGATTTATCCTTCACCATATTATTTTTAAAATTTAAGGTATCATCATTCTCAAAAGTATCTGGATTATCATCCTTACTCTTTGATTTTAAATGATCCTTGTTTTCATTACTATATGGATCATTTACTATTTTACCACTTCTAAGGGTAATAATAGATTTTATTTGAACAGTTTTTTCATTTTTTAATTCTTGATTTTGATTTTTAGGATTAGGTTGAGGTTGAGATAGAAATTTTCCTTTTTCATGAATATTAAGTGCAGATACAAATTTTGCAAGAGTTTCTTTCAAATCACTCATAGATTGACTGTTTTAAATATTGATAGACTCTTGCTTTTGGATAAATGCATGAAATACATCTTCAAAGTTTTTTCTTGGAGGTGTAACATAAGGAATATAACCTTGATGATTTTGGTTATTTTGAAAATATTGTTGTGACGGTTGTGCATTATTATCGTTCCTCCAACTAAAATTAGGATGATTTTTCCATCCAGGATTATATGATTAGTGAAAAAGGATCTAGTATTGGTTTTTTATAATTGTTAACATAATTTGCTTGTTCATGGAGACATTCTTTAAATAAAGATAATATTGGACAATCTTTTGTAGCATGATCAAGTGTATCACATATATGACAAACAATTTCTTGAATACTTTTTAATAGACCACTCTTTTTCATTTCTAATGACTCAATTTTTCTTGCTAAAGATGCAAGTTTAGCTTGAATATCTATATCATCTTTAAGATTATAAATACAACCCCCATTTGTTGAATTATTGGTTTTAGTTGTTTGTGGTTCTATTTTGCCTATATTATCCCAATTTTGAGCATTTTCTGCTAATGAATCCAAATATTCCATAGCTTCATCTGGGTTTTTATCTTCAAAAATTCCATTACACATGAATTCTATCATTTGCCTATCTTTAGGTATTAGAACTTCATAAAAGTGAGAAACTATTCTCCATGTTTCAAAACCATGATGTGGGCATGTATTAAGTAATTCTTTATATCTATCCTAACATTGATAAAACGTTTCTCCTTGTTTTTGAGAAAAAGTTGTAATTTGTCTTTTAAAAGAGTTTGTTCTATGGGAAGGGAAAAACTTTTTGAGAAATTGTTGTTGCATTTCTTCCCATGATCTTATTGAACTTGATATTAAATTTTATAGCCATGTTTTAGCTTTATCTTTTAAAGAAAAAGGGAAAAGCTTTAATCGAACTATATCCATGCTACAATTTTGATCATTATAAGTGTTACAAACTTCCTCAAATTCTCTTAGATGCAAATATGGATTTTCAGAATCTAAACCATGAAAATTTGGTAAATGTTGAATAATTTAAGGTTTGAAGTTGAAATTAGATGCATCAAGAGGAAAAACTAAACAAGATGGGGCACTAGTTCTAATAGGGTTCATATGGTGCCTAAGTGTTCTTAATTGATCATGTTCTTGATTATTATTATTATTATTATTATTATAATTATTATCATCTTGATTATTTGAATTATCATCCATGTTTAAATTATTTTCAGATACTCGAATAAGTCTACCACTTTTTTTTCGACTCCAAATACTCATACAAAAAAAAAAAAAAACAACACAATACTTATAAATAAAACATAATTAACAAATATAAACTTAATTTATACCTCCCCGGCAACGGCGCCAAAAACTTGCTACTACTTAAATAATAATTCACCCAAGTGTAGGTTGTCTGCAAGTAATGTAATTCGTAAGTACGAGATCGATCCATAGAGAGGTTATTTTGAGTTTAAATTTATTAATTTATAGATTACCAAATGCAAGAATTAAGTTTACAAATTATAAACTTTGTCAAGGCTTGAGGATTTATTCTTGGTTTATGTAATATTATTTAACTAAAAGTAAAACAAAAGAAACCACCATAAATAATGGTTCCAAAAAATTAAACACACACATAATATAATATAGTTCCCACTATAGAAAATACCGAATTAACCGATATTTTATATATGGTACCTATGATTATAATTATGACTATATAAATAAATAATTGAATAAAGTAAATGTTAAATTAAATCATTATATTTCATTTAGAACAACCGGCAGAGCCACGCTATTGCTTAAATGAAATATATTGATTTAATAAGTTAGTTGCGGTAAAGTAAAAGTTAGTTGCGATAAAGTAAATGTTAGTTGCGGTAAAGTAAATGTTAGTTGCGAGAAAGTAAAAGTTAGATGCGAAAAATAAAAGTTAGTTGCGATAAAGTAAATGTTAGATTGTTAGATGTTAGTATTAAATCATAATATTTCATTTAGAACAACCGGCAGAGCCACGATATCGTCTAAATGAAAAATTATGATATTATTATATAAATATATATATATATATATATATATATATATAATAAGTGATGAAATATTTATTGTATCAAAATTAAACAACAAATCAAGATAACCACTTTAATGGTATCAAGCATTTAATGTAAATTGATAACAACAAATAATTCATTTTTATACCTACAATAAAAATAAGTTAGTTAAATAAAAAGAAATAAAGAAAGAATATACAAAATATAAACAATCTTACTTCACCAAGAATGCATCCTCTTCACCTTGACATAATAGATTTAGCTTGCCATAAGCTTACTTTTGATCAACACTAAAATATCACTCATAGTTGAGAGCATGAAAGAAAATATATTGGAACTTAGAACTTTGATACACACTCACACTATATTTTACAATGATATAGAATGATTCTCAAGCTAGCACAAGGCCTCTATTTATAGGCCAAATGAGAGAAAGGGTCAAAATTTTTATTAATGTCATGTAGTTGCAATAGAATTCTTTGTCTCCTCCAAGTTCAATTCCATGTCCCTTCTTTCAATGCTTTGTTCCACGACTTTAATCACCGAATTTGACTCTGTTCAAAATGGCAAACATGTGGGGAATTGTCTGTAGATGAATTTGGCCACTTGGTTCACCTCATTTGGTTAAATATTGAAATAGTTATGATATTTTTACTATATGCTGGTCATAGTAAAAGTAAATTTGTCCTCCTTTTGATATTTGCACAATTTGATCATCTTAAGGAACTTTTTAGGCAATCATGTCTTCTGCAAAGTTGTAGATAATTTCTCAAGGATTCCAAACATGTTTGAGTCACCTCCATTTGAATTTTCTAGCTTGAGTTATCATTATTCTACCAACACGTAGAAAACCTGAAAATAAAACATATTTAGTAAGACAATTAAATATAAACAAACAATACTAAAATAACATAATTTTATAATTTTAATGAAACTTAAATTTTAAAATACAGGTTTTAACATATAATAAATTATTAATTTTAAGTTTCATCATCAGTCAGGGGATCCAATGCTATTTGGGTTATAGTGGATCGACTTACTAAGTCGGCACATTTCTTGCCAGAAAAGACGACTTTCTCCATGACGCAGTATGCGGAACTTTACATCAGGGAGATAGTCCGATTGCACGGAATCCCAGTTTCTATTGTGTCCGACAGGGACCCGAGGTTTACATCGTCTTTTTGGAAGAGTTTGCACGCAACCATGGGGACGAAGCTGCTTTTCAGTACAGCTTTTCACACGCAGACAGATGGTCAGTCTGAGCGAGTGATTCAGATTTTGGAGGATTTATTGCGAGCCTGTATGATCGATTTCCATGGGACTTGGGAAT
Source organism: Primulina tabacum (assembly GCF_025594145.1). Lineage (NCBI taxonomy): Eukaryota > Viridiplantae > Streptophyta > Magnoliopsida > Lamiales > Gesneriaceae > Primulina > Primulina tabacum. The sequence continues at coordinate 33,309,763 of NC_134553.1, read as the reverse complement.
CTAAGCTACCTCTAGTGGAGTTTACCTATAACAACAGTTTCCAAGCATCTATTGGTATGGCTCCCTTCGCGGCATTATATGGGAGGAAGTGCAGATCGCCGATTCATTGGTATGAAGTCGGTGAGAGTGTAGAACTTGGTCAAAAAATAGTTCAGCAGACTGCTGATGTGGTGGTCAAGATCCGAGTCAGGATGAAGACCGCCCAAAGTCGTCAAAAGATTTATGCTGACAAGAGAATGAGAGTTCTAGAGTTTGCCGTAGGTGATCACGTTTTCGTGAAGATAGCACTCATGAAGGGTGTTATGAGATTTCGGATGTAGAACCCGTAAATCAGTAGACGTATAAGCCATGCATAATTCTAGATTTTTAAAAATTAATTGACTTCATTGCATGATTATTTTAAATGCATTTCTTTGAAGTTAATTATTTATTTTTTTTCAGTTCAGTAGTTTGATTTTTAGCATTTCAGTTATTTCATTGAGGCCGGACTGGAGTTGGAGTTTTGAGATAGAATTTAAGATTTGAGAAATATTTCCAGAAGTTAATTTAGCTAGCAAGTAAGTTCATTTAAGTTAAAAAGAAGGTGTGAGGATTTAATTTAAGTTGCTTGAGGTGATTAAGAAATAAGCCCATTTAAGTTGCTTAATTAAGGGGTTAGCTCACTAAATTAATTAAAGGATTAGTATGGCTTTTAAGGATTATTAGTTGACTAGATAATCAACATCTCCCCTAGCTTTTTTTTTAAAATTTCGGCCCCCCTTAGATTTTTGATCAACTCATTTGCCAACTCACCCTTGACCAATTCTTTGCCATCTTTTAGCATGCTAATAATTCCAATTATCTATCAACCTCCATTTATTAATTAATTAGCATGATCCTAGTCTAGATTAGGATGGAAATAATCGGCCACTACACCTAGCAAGCACCAACAAATCAATTGATATCAAACTAGAATTCAAAATTCAAATGAGAAGACTTAGTCTTGATATGATCCTATTATAGTGCACCCTTCTCCTCACCTTCATAACCATCATTTCTCCCCTCTCCTTTTCAAAATTTAGAGTGTATTCAGATTAGAAAATCGTGAGCCATAGCTAGGGAGAAAGGCAAGAAAAATCGAGAGCCAAGAAAGGTAGAGAAGCAAGCAACTCCGTCTCCGCGCCGTCTCGTCTCTTCTTTTCGTTTCTATTTCAAACGATAACCAAGGCATGTCTAGATCCTTTCAAAACCTCAATCAAGTCCTATTATCATATTTTTAACGTTACATGATCATCATTTTATAGCATAACCGAAATATATCAAGAATTTTCAGAAAAATACAAAGTGCAGATTTCGGCCCCTTCATGATGCTCTTCACGGTTGTGCTTGTTTGTGTATATTCAGGTGGATGGTTCGACTCCAGGCTCCCAAGGCGACATCTATACACGTAATAGGATGCATTAGGATCAGATTTGTCCGTTTGTTCAAGCCCCTGGTTGCTGGAAATTCAGAAATGGACAGCAACCTCTCATTTGGTCCATTATGAGTTTCGAAATTCAGTTTTGATGGCAAGGAGGAAGGATCTGATCTTGGCTGCCCCAAGGGCCTATAGTCATGGTTAGATCACTCCCCTAGCATGTCTAAGACGTGACTAAGTCGCCCTTTTTGGTGGCTTGGTCCATGGCTCATCGGTTTTAATAAAAACATCACAACAGCCCCATGTCCCTTCGGCCCCTTCAAATTTCAGCATATGCATTTCGGTTTTGGGTTGCTTGGTATGGATCTTGGTTGGCCTATGGCCCATAGCCACGGTTCATACCATGCTATTAGATGTCTGGATCATGCCATGGTCAATCAAATGGCCACTGGAACGACGCAAGACATCGATCAAAGCAAAACACTACACACGCATGCACGTTGGTTCTCGGTTGGAGTTTCGGTTGAGTTATGGTGTGACGCGGATTGTGGCTGGCCTAGGGCCCTTAGCCATGGTTCAAATCACTCCTTGGGATGTTGGTAAGAGTCTCTGGTCGGTGGTTCACGCCTCCAATGGCCGGTAGTCTCGAAAACAACACAAGTTACGCAATGGTACAGTTGCTGGAATTTTACAGCAAGTTGCTGTGTCGGTTCGGTGGCTCGTTCGAGTTCTCGGTTGGCTTTTAGCCTATGGCCTTGGACTGGACAGTGTCCCTTTGAGTTGGGAAGGTCGTGTTTTTGACCGTTTGTGATTCGGATCATTTTTGAGGTCGTACGAGAATTTACGGTGCGATGTGCCAAATTGACTCTCGAAAGAGCGTCTCATGTTTTGGCCTCCATTTCACCTAGATTTTGACCCTCATCATTTTAGGAGCATTAGTTCATAATTTTAAACGTATTTTAATCATGATTATACGTCGGTTCAGTGTTGGTTCGGGTTGGTTCGGAGTCATGATTAAATACGAAGTCGGTAGACGTAATTGTCGCATTTTCAAACGTAAATTTGCATAGTTGGGCAAGTTTAAGCTATTGCATATTCTTCACGACAGTTAGGTTGCAGCGAGCCTAGGGACGATCCAACCCAATCCAGTTGGTAAAATTACAGGATTTTTCATTATGCCAATTAATTATATTACGTGCATGAAAATAGAAAATACTTATTTTTGAGATTTATGCGATATGGCTTGTGGTCAATTCACTATTATGGGAGCATTATTTTATACGGTCGCCAGTGACCGATCAGTTCAGTTTGGTACCACCCGGTCGCCAGTGACCGGCCAGCTCAGTTCTGTTTGGTACCACCCGGTCGCCAGTGACCGGCCAGCTCAGTTCAGTTTGATACTCCCCGGTAGCCAGTTACCGATCAGTTCAGTTCAGTGCAGGGGCCACAGGCGTAGATCATAATCTCAACAGAAAATTTTTATCAGTTATTTCAGTACAGGGCTCCAAGGAGCAAACATTTTCACTATGATTTTCAGTTCAGTTATGCACGTATTATAATTGCTCAGTACAAGTTATTTTCAGTATGCCTCATGACATGATATTTTATCCCATGCACATTTTACTTCAGTATTTACTCGTTACCTACGATATTTGCATGCTGAGTCTTTAGGCTCACTAGACTTGATTGTTGTAGGTACTGATGAGGCCATGGCCGAGGGCGGGGACCAGTGAGCCAGCTTGGGTCGGCAGTAGTGGCACCCGAGGACCTCAGTTTCAGCACTTGCCACTTTTTATGCTCAGACATTTTATCAGCTGTTGAATATTTTTAAATGGTTATTTTCGGCAAACTTTATTTTCTTCCGCTGCTATATTTTAAACATTGAACTTGAGTTATCAGTTGATTTTATGAATGAGGCACTCCATTTATTTTTAAAAAGAAAATTTTTAATTTTCCGCAAATTTTTTTCAAGCAAGGAGTTCTAGGGCCTTTGCAATTGGTATCAGAGCGGTGGTTCTGTATAGGGTTACACTACAACTGACCCGGTTACACTACTACTGACCACGAGAAGCTCACGAAGCCACGCCTTCGGTCTGTAAGTTTTACAGTTCAGCATTTTATTTATAGCACGAATTATTTTGACAGCATGCTTCCATGAAATAATTTCAACCAGATTTTCAGCATTTCATTGTTCATTTAAAATAAATTATGGAATTATGCATGTTAGTTACGTATGGGTTATGTTTGGAACAGTATGCCCCCTAGACGTCAAGTAGGACGCCCGAGAGGTAGTGGCGAACACCGTCGAGAGGACGATGACGATCAGAGACAAGAGAGGCAGACACCTCCTCCTCCTCCTCCACCTCCACCACCGCCCCCACCTGACATGAGTGCCCAGATGCTAGCTGGGATGACACAGTTTCTTGCACAGTTTGCGGGGAACAATGCGGCTGTGACTAGGCCGACAGGGCCAGAGGCTGTTTACGAGCGATTCATGAAGATGCGTCCAAAGGAGTTTTCTGGGACGTCTGACCCCATGATTGCCGAGGGATGGATCAAATCCCTCGAGGTTATCTTCGAGTTCATGGAGCAGGGAGATGGCAGACAGAGTCCGTTGTGCCACCTATTTGTTCAGTGGAGATGCCCGCTTATGGTGGGAAGGAGCGTCGGTAGCCCTGACCTTGGCTACACTGTCATGGACACGCTTCACGGAGGTATTCTACTCCAAATATTTTGCCGAGGAAGTGCGCACCAGGTTGACCACTGAGTTCATGAGCCTGAGACAGGGAGATATGACGGTTACGGAGTTCATCCGTAAGTTCGAGAGGGGCTGTCATTTTGTGCCCCTGATCGCGAATGATGCCAAAGCCAAGTTGATGCATTTCCTGGTGGGTCTACGGCCGATCTTGCGCCGGGATGTTAGGGTGTCTGACCCTTCTACTTATGAGATTGCTGTCTCCAAGGCCCTGACTGCAAGGCAGGATCTGCGGGATATCGAGAGGGATCTCCAGGGCAAGCGCACAGTCCAGGTACCACACCGCCCTCCTCCTCATCAGCATCAGCACCAGAACAAGAGGCCTTTTCATGGACCGCCTAGAAACAGAGGCCAGCAGCAGCAGCGGGGACGCCCAGCCCCGAGGACTTATGAGCACCCAGTCTGTCCCAAGTGCTCACGCCGCCATCCTGGACATTGTATGTCTGGCTCAGGAAAGTGTTTTAAGTGTGGCAGTCCAGACCACATGTTGCTGCAGTGCCCTCAAAGAAATCTGCCTACCCAAGGCAGAGTTTTTGCTCTCCATGCTGCGGAAACCAACCCAGAGACTATGTTGTTGACAGGTACCTTTAAGCTTTAAGTTATTATTTGAATTTCGTGTTTTGGGAATAAGGATTAAGATTTAACTTAGAACTGTGATAGGATTGCATGCTTTTCTCAGTAGTATTTTGGAGATTTAAGTTAGAAGAACTTTGACCATTGCATGTCTATAAGTTTAGTTCTTGTAGCTACTGGATTAAACTTAGAGCTCCGCTATTTCAGGGAGAATTTTTATATCTGGTTCCGCTACCAAGGCCTTGATAGATTCAGGGGCCACTCACTCGTTTATTTCGGAGGTCTTTGTAAACTTTCTCAAGATCAAGACCATTGGGCTAGACATAGCCTTTTCAGTAGTGTTGCCGTCAGGCGAGGAGATGGCAGCCACCAATGTTATCCGAGATATAGACCTTGAGCTGCACGGTAATCTTGTTTATGCGGATCTGATTGTGCTACCGATGCCGGAATTCGACATCATCCTAGGGATGGACTGGCTATTGAGGAACAGAGTGTTGATAGACTTCCAGTGGAGATCTGTTCTTGTCCGACCGCCTGGAATGGAGCAGTTCTTATTTGAGCCGGACAGGTACTTTCCTTTACCGCGCATTATTCCTTATGTTCAGGCCAGGAAGCTCATGCATAGAGGGTGTCGGGCATTTCTAGCGACCTTTTTATCGGTCCCCGAGGAACCCAGCCAGTTAGCCTCAGATGTTCCGATTGTCAGAGATTTCTTAGACGTTTTTCCCGAAGATGTCTCTGGTATGCCACCCGAGAGAAAGGTGGAGTTTTCCATTGAGCTTATGCCAGGTACGACTCCGATATCCAAAGCGCCGTACCGACTAGCACCGACAGAGATGGCAGAGCTTAAGAAGCAGATACAGGAACTTCTGGACAAGGAGTTCATTCGCCCTAGCTTCTCACCTTGGGGCGCGCCGGTCTTATTTGTGAAAAAGAAGGATGGCTCGATGAGGCTTTGCATTGACTATCGGGAGTTGAACAGGGTTACAGTGAAGAATAAATACCCACTTCCGAGGATTGAGGATCTGTTTGACCAGTTGCAGGGAGCTTCGATTTTCTCCAAGATTGATCTGCGCTCTGGTTATCACCAGTTGAGGGTGAGAGATGCTGATGTTTCCAAGACTGCTTTTAGGACTCGTTATGGCCACTACGAGTTCCTTGTGATGCCGTTCGGACTGACGAATGCGCCAGCGATCTTCATGGATCTCATTAATCGCGTATTTCAGCCATACCTCGACCAGTTTGTGATAGTGTTCATAGATGACATTCTCGTCTACTCCAAGAGTCGGGAGGAGCACAGCAGACATCTGACCACAGTGTTGCAGACATTGTAGAAGCACAAATTATTCGCAAAGTTCAGTAAATGCGAATTCTTGTTAGAGAAGATGGCGTTCTTAGGCCACATCGTTTCTAGCAGTGGTATTGAGGTAGACCCAGCAAAAGTTGCAGCAGTCAGAGATTGGGTTGTGCCTCAGAATGCATCAGAGATCCGCAGTTTTCTTGGCTTAGCAGGATATTATCGGAAGTTCATTAAGGGGTTCTCTTCGATTGCAGTTCCACTCACAGCACTGACCAAGAAGAATGTGAAATTTGTTTGGAGCGAGGAGTGTCAGAAGAGCTTCGATACTTTGAAGCAAGCTCTTATCTCAGCACCAGTTTTGGCCGTGCCGTCAGGGTCCGGTGAGTTTGTACTGTGTACCGATGCTTCGAAGCTCGGTCTTGGCGCCGTATTGATGCAGCATGGGAAGGTAATAACTTATGCTTCTAGACAGTTGAAGACTCATGAGAAGAACTACCCTACCCATGATCTAGAATTTGCGGCCGTAGTTTTTGCCTTGAAGATTTGGAGGCATTATCTGTATGGAGAGAAATGCCAGATCTTTATCGACTACAAGAGCTTCAAGTATTTCTTTACGCAGAAGGAGCTGAACATGCGTCAGAGGCGTTGGTTGGAGCTTGTGAAAGACTACGATTGTGACATTAGCTACCACCCGGGTAAAGCTAATGTAGTTGCGGATGCATTGAGAAGAAAAGTCGCAGTGATGGCTCATTTGACGATTCAGAAACCTCTTCAGTTTGAGATACAGAGGTTTGATCTCGAGACTTATCCTCGAGGTAGAGTTCCTCGTCTATCTACCTTGACCATTCAGTCTTCCCTTTTGGACCGTATTCGCAGTGGTCAGTCAGCAGATGAGCAATTGGCACAGTGGAAGAAGAGAGATGAAGCCAAGGGCAGTGTCTTGTATTCAGTCAGTGATGGTATTGTGAGATACCGAGACAGGATATGGGTTCCTAGCAGTGATTCTATTCGAGCAGATATCTTATAAGAAGCCCATACGTCGTCGTACTCTATTCATCCAGGGAGTACGAAAATGTACAAGGATCTGCAGCTATTGTATTGGTGGCCTGGTATGAAGAAGGACATCAGACGTTTTGTGTCCGAGTGTCTGACCTGCCAGTTAGTGAAGGCCGAGCATCAGAGACCAGCAGGTTTGCTCAAGCCTCTCCCTATTCCCGAGTGGAAGTGGGAGAATGTTACCATGGACTTTGTGACCGGATTGCCGAGGTCAGCCAGAGGATCGAATGCTATCTGGGTGATTGTAGATCGTCTTACCAAGTCAGCGCTATTCTTGCCTATTAAGATGACTTTCACCATGGTTCAGTATGCAGAGCTGTATATCCGAGAGATAGTCCGACTCCATGGTATTCCAGTTTCGATCGTATCTGACAGCTTTCCATCCGCAGACAGATGGGCAGTCAGAGCGAGTTATTCAGATCTTAGAGGATCTTCTCCGTGCTTGCGTCATTGATTTCTCCGGGAGTTGGGAGTCGAACTTACCATTGGTAGAGTTCACCTATAACAACAGTTTCCAGTCGTCTATAGGTATGGCTCCGTATGAAGCGCTGTATGGACGCAAGTGTAGATCTCCTGTTCATTGGGATGAAGTAGGAGAGAGAGCAGAGTTGGGTCCAGAGATTGTTCAGCAGGCAGCAGAGGTAGTAGCCAAGATCCGTGATAGGATGAGGACTGCTCAGAGCCGACAGAAGAGTTATGCCGATCAGCGGAGGAGAGACTTAGAGTTTGCAGTGGGCGATCATGTCTTTGTGAAATTGGCACCTATGAAGGGTGTCATGAGATTTGGCAAGAAAGGGAAGCTCAGTCCAAGATTCATTGGACCGTTTGAGATCCTCGACAGAGTTGGGCCGCTAGCGTATCGTGTGGCTCTTCCGCCGAATCTGGCCGGAGTACACAATGTGTTCCACGTCTCCATGCTGAGGAAGTATATGGCAAATCCTTCGCATGTGCTGAATTTCGAGCCGTTGCAGCTTACTCCGAACTTATCTTATGAGAAGAGACCAGTGCAGATCCTAGACAGGCAGGAGAAGAAGCTTCGGAACAAGCTGGTTAAGCGATTCAAAGTCAAATGGCTTAACCATTCTGAGGAGGAAGTTACGTGGGAGTCTGAGTCAGAGATGAGGGAGTGTTACCCCGAGTTATTCGGTGAGTTCTAATTTCGAGGACGAAATTTATTTTAAGGGGGGAAGGATTGTAGAACCCGTAAATCAGTAGACGTATAAGCCATGCATAATTCTAGATTTTTAAAAATTAATTGACTTCATTGCATGATTATTTTAAATGCATTTCTTTGAAGTTAATTATTTAATTTTTTTCAGTTCAGTAGTTTGATTTTTAGCATTTCAGTTATTTCATTGAGGCCGGACTGGAGTTGGAGTTTTGAGATAGAATTTAAGATTTGAGAAATATTTCCAGAAGTTAATTTAGCTAGCAAGTAAGTTCATTTAAGTTAAAAAGAAGGTGTGAGGATTTAATTTAAGTTGCTTGAGGTGATTAAGAAATAAGCCCATTTAAGTTGCTTAATTAAGGGGTTAGCTCACTAAATTAATTAAAGGATTAGTAAGGCTTTTAAGGATTATTAGTTGACTAGATAATCAACATCTCCCCTAGCTTTTTTTTTAAAATTTCGGCCCCCCTTAGATTTTTGATCAACTCATTTGCCAACTCATCCTTGACCAATTCTTTGCCATCTTTTAGCATGCTAATAATTCCAATTATCTATCAACCTCCATTTATTAATTAATTAGCATGATCCTAGTCTAGATTAGGATGGAAATAATCGACCACTACAACTAGCAAGCACCAACAAATCAATTGATATCAAACTAGAATTCAAAATTCAAATGAGAAGACTTAGTCTTGATATGATCCTATTATAGTGCACCCTTCTCCTCACCTTCATAACCATCATTTCTCCCCTCTCCTTTTCAAAATTTGAGTGTATTCAGATTATAAAATCGTGAGCCATAGCTAGGGAGAAAGGCAAGAAAAATCGAGAGCCAAGAAAGGTAGAGAAGCAAGCAACTCCGTCTCCTCCGCGCCGTCTCGTCTCTTCTTTTCGTTTCTATTTCAAACGATAACCAATGCATGTATAGATCCTTTCAAAACCTCAATAAAGTCCTATTATCATATTTTTAACGTTACATGATCATCATTTTATAGCATAACCGAAATATATCAAGAATTTTTAGAAAAATAAAAAAGTGGAGATTTCGGCCCCTTCATGATGCTCTTCACGGTTGTGCTTGTTTGTGTATATTCAGGTGGATGGTTCGACTCCAAGCTCCCAAGGCAACATCTATACACGTAATAGGATGCATTAGGATCAGATTTGTCCGTTTGTTAAAGCCCCTGGTTGCTGGAAATTCAGAAATGGACAGCAACCTCTCATTTGGTCCATTATGAGTTTCGAAATTCAGTTTTGATGCAAGGAGGAAGGATCTGATCTTGGCTGCCCCAAAGGCCTATAGCCATGGTTAGATCACTCCCCTAGCATGTCTAAGACGTGACTAAGTCGCCCTTTTTGGTGGCTTGGTCCATGGCTCATCGGTTTTAATAAAAACATCACAACAGCCCCATGTCCCTTCGGCCCCTTCAAATTTCAGCATATGCATTTCGGTTTTGGGTTGCTTGGTATGGATCTTGGTTGGCCTATGGCCCATAGCCACGGTTCATACCATGCTCTTAGATGTCTGGATCGTGCCATGGTCAATCAAATGGCCACTGGAACGACGCAAGACATCGATCAAAGCAAAACACTACACACGCATGCACGTTGGTTCTCGGTTGGAGTTTCGGTTGAGTTATGGTGTGACGCGGATTGTGGCTGGCCTAGGGCCCTTAGCCATGGTTCAAATCACTCCTTGGGATGTTGGTAAGAGTCTCTGGTCGGTGCTTCACGCCTCCAATGGCCGGTAGTCTCGAAAACAACACAAGTTACGCAATGGTACAGTTGCTGGAATTTTACAGCAAGTTGCTGTGTCGGTTCGGTGGCTCGTTCGAGTTCTCGTTTGGCTTTTAGCCTATGGCCTTGGACTGGACAGTGTCCCTTTGAGTTGGGAAGGTCGTGTTTTTGACCGTTTGTGATTTGGATCATTTTTGAGGTCGTACGAGAATTTACGGTGCGATGTGCCAAATTGACTCTCGAAAGAGCGTCTCATGTTTTGGCCTCCATTTCACCTAGATTTCGACCCTCATCATTTTAGGAGCATTAGTTCATAATTTTAAACGTATTTTAATCATGATTATACGGCGGTTCAGTGTTGGTTCGGGTTGGTTCGGAGTCATGATTAAATACGAAGTCGGTAGACTTAATTGTCGCATTTTCAAACGTAAATTTGCATAGTTGGGCAAGTTTAAGCTATTGCATATTCTTCATGACAGTTAGGTTGCAGCGAGCCTAGGGACGATCCAACCCAATCCAGTTGGTAAAATTACAGGATTTTTCATTATGCCAATTAATTATATTACGTGCATGAAAATAGAAAATACTTATTTTTGAGATTTATGCGATATGGCTTGTGGTCAATTCACTATTATGGGAGCATTATTTTATAATGTCGTCAGTGACCGATCAGTTCAGTTTGGTACCACCCGGTCGCCAGTGACCGGCCAGCTCAGTTCAGTTTGATACTCCCCGGTAGCCAGTTACCGATCAGTTCAGTTCAGTGCAGGGGCCACAGGCATAGACCATAATCTCAACAGAAAATTTTTATCAGTTATTTCAGTACAGGGCTCCAAGGAGCAAACATTTTCACTATGATTTTCAGTTCAGTTATGCACGTATTATAATTGCTCAGTACAAGTTATTTTTAGTATGCCTCATGACATGATATTTTATCCCATGCACATTTTACTTCAGTATTTACTCGTTACCTACGATATTTGTATGCTGAGTCTTTAGGCTCACTAGACTTGATTGTTGTAGGTACTGATGAGGCCAGGGCCGAGGGCGGGGACCAGTGAGCCAGCTTGGGTCGGCAGTAGTGGCACCCGAGGACCTCAGTTTCAGCACTTGCCACTTTTTATGCTCAGACATTTTATCAGCTGTTGAATATTTTTAAATTTTTATTTTCGGCAAACTTTATTTTCTTCGCTGCTATATTTTAAACATTGAACTTGAGTTATCAGTTGATTTTATGAATGAGGCACTCCATTTATTTTTAAAAAGAAAATTTTTAATTTTCCGCAAATTTTTTTCAAGCAAGGAGTTCTAGGGCCTTTGCAATTGGTATCAGAGCTGTGGCTCTATATAGGGTTACACTACTACTGACCACGAGAAGCTCACGAAGCCACGCCTTCGGTCTGTAAGTTTTACAGTTCAGCATTTTATTTATAGCACGAATTATTTTGACAACATGCTTCCATGAAATAATTTCAACCAGATTTTCAGCATTTCAGTGTTCATTTAAAATAATTTATGGAATTATGCATGTTAGTTACGTATGGGTAATGTTTGCAACAGTATGCCCCCTAGACGTCAAGTAGGACGCCCGAGAGGTAGTGGCGAACACCGTCGAGAGGACGATGACGATCAGAGACAAGAGAGGCAGACACCTCCTCCTCCTCCTCCACCTCCACCACCGCCCCCACCTGACATGAGTGCCCAGATGCTAGCTGGGATGACACAATTCTTCGCACAGTCTGCGGGGAACAATGCGGTGGTGACTAGGCCGACAGGGCCAGAGGCTGTTTACGAGCGATTCATGAAGATGCGTCCAAAGGAGTTTTCTGGGACGTCTGACCCCATGATTGCCGAGGGATGGATCAAATCCCTCGAGGTTATCTTCGAGTTCATGGAGCAGGGAGATGCAGACAGAGTACGTTGTTCCACCTATCTGTTCAGTGGAGATGCCCGCTTATGGTAGGAAGGAGCGTCGGTAGCCCTGACCTTGGCTACACTGTCATGGACGCGCTTCTCAGAGGTATTCTACTCCAAATATTTTGCCGAGGAAGTGCGCACCAGGTTGACCACTGAGTTCATGAGCCTGAGACAGGGAGATATGACGGTTACGGAGTTCATCCGTAAGTTCGAGAGGGGCTGTCATTTTGTGCCCCTGATCGCGAATGATGCCAAAGCCAAGTTGATGCATTTCCTGGTGGGTCTACGGCCGATCTTGCGCCGGAATGTTAGGGTGTCTGACCCTGCTACTTATGAGATTGCTGTCTCCAAGGCCCTAGCTACAGAGCAGGATTTGCGGGATATCGAGAGGGATCGCCAGGGCAAGCGCCCAGTCAGGGTACCACACCGCCCTCCTCCTCATCAGCATCAGCAGCAGAACAAGAGGCCTTTTCATGGACCGCCTAGAAACAGAGGCCAGCAGCAGCAGCAGCAGCAGCGGGGACGCCCAGCCCCGAGGACTTATGAGCATCCAGTTTGTCCCAAGTGCTCACGCCGCCATCCTGGAGCATGTATGTCTGGCTCAGGAAAGTGTTTTAAGTGTGGCAGTCCAGACCACATGTTGCTGCAGTGCCCTCAATGGATTCTGCCTACCCAAGGCAGAGTTTTTGCTCTCCATGCCGCGGAAACCAACCTGGAGACTATGTTGTTGACAGGTACCTTTAAGCTTTAAGTTATTATTTGAATTTCGTGTTTTGGGAATAAGGATTAAGATTGAACTTAGAACTGTGATAGGATTGCATGCTCTACTCAGTAGTATTTTGGAGATTTAAGTTAGAAGAACTTTGACCATTGCATGTCCATAAGTATAGTTCTTGTAGCTACTTGATTCAACTTAGAGCTCCGCTCTTTTAGGGAGAATTTTTATATCTGGTTCCGCTACCAAGGCCTTGATAGATTCAGGGGCCACTCACTCGTTTATTTCGGAGTTCTTTGCAAACTTTCTCAAGATCAAGACCATTGGGCTAGACATAGCCTTTTCAGTAGTGTTGCCGTCAGGCGAGGAGATGGCAGCCACCAATGTTATCCGAGATATAGACCTTGAGCTGCACGGTAATCTTGTTTATGCGGATCTGATTGTGCTACCGATGCCGGAATTTGACATCATCCTAGGGATGGACTGGCTATTGAGGAACAGAGTGTTGATAGACTTCCAGCGGAGATCTGTTCTTGTCCGACCGCCTGGAATAAAGCAGTTGTTATTTGAGCCGGACAGGTACTTTCCTTTACCGCGCATTATTCCTTATGTTCAGGCCAGGAAGCTCATGCATAGAGGGTGTCGGGCATTTCTAGCGATCTTTTTATCTGTCCCCGAGGAACCCAGCCAGTCAGCCTCAGATGTTCCGATTGTCAGAGATTTCTTAGACGTTTTTCCCGAAGATGTCTCTGGTATGCCACCCGAGAGAGAGGTGGAGTTTTCCATTGAGCTTACGCCAGGTACGACTCCGATATCCAAAGCGCCGTACCGACTAGCACCTACAAAGATGGCAGAGCTTAAGAAGCAGATACAGGAACTTCTGGACAAGGAGTTCATTCGCCCTAGCTTCTCACCTTGGGGCGCGCCGGTCTTATTTGTGAAAAAGAAGGATGGCTCGATGAGGCTTTGCATTGACTATCGGGAGTTGAACAGGGTTACAGTGAAGAATAAATACCCACTTCCGAGGATTGAGGATCTGTTTGACCAGTTGCAGGGAGCTTCGATTTTCTCCAAGATTGATCTGCGCTCTGGTTATCACCAGTTGAGGGTGAGAGATGCTGATGTTTCCAAGACTGCTTTTAGGACTCGTTATGGCCACTACGAGTTCCTTGTGAAGCCGTTCGGACTGACGAATGCGCCAGCGATCTTCATGGATCTCATGGATCGCGTATTTCAGCCATACCTCGACCAGTTTGTGATAGTGTTCATCGATAACAATCTCGTCTACTCCAAGAGTCGGGAGGAGCACAGCAGACATTGTAGAAGCACAAATTAATCGCAAAGTTCAGTAAATGCGAATTCTTGTTAGAGAAGGTGGCGTTCTTAGGCCACATTGTTTCTAGCAGTGGTATTGAGGTAGACCCAGCAAAAGTTGCAGCTGTCAGAGATTGGGTTGTGCCTCGGAATGCATCAGAGATCCGCAGTTTTCTTGGCTTAGCAGGATATTATCGGAAGTTTATTAAGGGGTTCTCTTCGATTGCAGTTCCACTCACAGCACTGACCAAGAAGAATGTGAAATTTGTTTGGAGCGAGGAGTGTCAGAAGAGCTTCGATACTTTGAAGCAAGCTCTTATCTCAGCACCAGTTTTGGCCATGCCGTCAGGGTCCGGTGAGTTCGTACTGTATACCGATGCTTCGAAGCTCGGTCTTGGCGCCGTATTGATGCAGCATGGGAAGGTAATAGCTTATGCTTCTAGACAGAGTAAGACTCATGAGAAGAACTACCCTACCCATGATCTAGAATTGGCGGCAGTAGTTTTTGCCTTGAAGATTTGGAGGCATTATCTGTATGGAGAGAAATGCCAGATCTTTACCGACCACAAGAGCCTCAAGTATTTCTTTACGCAGAAGGAGCTGAACATGCGTCAGAGGCATTGGTTGGAGCTTGTGAAAGACTACGATTGTGACATTAGCTACCACCCGGGTAAAGCTAATGTAGTTGCGGATGCATTGAGCAGAAAAGTCGCAGTGTTGGCTCATTTGACGATTCAGAAACCTCTTCAGTTTGAGATACAGAGGTTTGATCTCGAGACTTATCCTCGAGGTAGAGTTCCTCGTTTATCTACCTTGACCATTCAGTCTTCCCTTTTGGACCGTATTCGCAGTGGTCAGTCAGCAGATGAGCAATTGGCACAGTGGAAGAAGAGAGATGAAGCCAAGGGCAGTGTCTTGTATTCAGTCAGTGATGGTATTGTGAGATACCGAGACAGGATATGGGTTCCTAGCAGTGATTCTATTAGAGCAGATATCTTATCAGAAGCCCATACGTCGTCGTACTCTATTCATCCAGGGAGTACGAAAATGTACAAGGATCTGCAGCTATTGTATTGGTGGCCTGGTATGAAGAAGGACATCAGACGTTTTGTGTCTGAGTGTCTGACCTGCCAGTTAGTGAAGGCCGAGCATCAGAGACCAGTAGGTTTGCTCAAGCCTCTCCCTATTCCCGAGTGGAAGTGGGAGAATGTTACCATGGACTTTGTGACCGGATTGCCGAAGTCAGCCAGAGGATCGAATGCTATCTGGGTGATTGTAGATCGTCTTACCAAGTCAGCGCACTTCTTGCCTATTAAGACGACTTTCACCATGGTTCAGTATGCAGAGCTGTATATCCGAGAGATAGTCCGACTCCATGGTATTCCAGTTTCGATCGCATCTGACAGAGATCCCAGATTTACTTCCTCATTTTGGAAGAGTTTGCATTCGACTTTGGGTACGAAGTTGCTGTTTAGCACAGCTTTCCATCCGCAGACAGATGGGCGGTCAGAGCGAGTTATTCAGATCTTAGAGGATCTTCTCCGTGCTTGCGTCATTGATTTCTCCGGGAGTTGGGAGTCGAACTTACCATTGGTAGAGTTCACCTATAACAACAGTTTCCAGTCATCTATAGGTATGGCTCCGTATGAAGCGCTGTATGGACGCAAGTGTAGATCTCCTGTTCCTTGGGATGAAGTAGGAGAGAGAGCAGAGTTGGGTCCAGAGATTGTTCAGCAGGCAGCAGAGGTAGTAGCAAAGATCCGTGATAGGATGAGGACTGCTCAGAGCCGACAGAAGAGTTATGCCGATCAGCGGAGGAGAGACTTAGAGTTTGCAGTGGGCGATCATGTCTTTGTGAAATTGGCACCTATGAAGGGTGTCATGAGATTTGGCAAGAAAGGGAAGCTCAGTCCAAGATTCATTGGACCGTTTGAGATCCTCGACAGAGTTGGGACGCTAGCGTATCGTGTGGCTCTTCCGCCGAATCTGGCCGGAGTACACAATGTGTTCCACGTCTCCATGCTGAGGAAGTATATGGCAAATCCTTCGCATGTGCTGAATTTCGAGCCGTTGCAGCTTACTCCGAACTTATCTTATGAAGAGAGACCCGTGCAGATCCTATACAGGCAGGAGAAGAAGCTTCGGAACAAGCTGGTTAAGCGAGTCAAAGTCAAATGGCTTAACCATTCTGAGGAGGAAGCTACGTGAGAGTCTGAGTCAGAGATGAGGGAGCGTTACCCCGAGTTATTCGGTAAGTTCTAATTTAGAGGAAGAAATTTATTTTAAGGGGGGAAGGATTGTAGAACCCGTAAATCAGTAGACGTATAAGCCATGCATAATTATAGATTTTTAAAAATTAATTGACTTCATTGCATGATTATTTTAAATGCATTTCTTTGAAGTTAATTATTTATTTTTTTCAGTTCAGTAGTTTGATTTTTAGCATTTCAGTTATTTCATTGAGGCCGGACTGGAGTTGGAGTTTTGAGATAGAATTTAAGATTTGAGAAATATTTCCAGAAGTTAATTTAGCTAGCAAGTAAGTTCATTTAAGTTAAAAAGAAGGTGTGAGGATTTAATTTAAGTTGCTTGAGGTGGTTAAGAAATAAGCCCATTTAAGTTGCTTAATTAAGGGGTTAGCTCACTAAATTAATTAAAGGATTAGTAAGGCTTTTAAGGATTATTAGTTGACTAGATAAACAACATCTCCCCTATTTTTTTTAAAAATTTCGGCCCCCCTAGATTTTTGATCAACTCATTTGCCAACTCACCCTTGACCAATTCTTTGCCATCTTTTAGCATGCTAATAATTCCAATTATCTATCAACCTCCATTTATTAATTAATTAGCATGATCCTAATCTAGATTAGGATGGAAATAATCGGCCACTACACCTAGCAAGCACCAACAAATCAATTGATATCAAACTAGAATTCAAAATTCAAATGAGAAGACTTAGTCTTGATATGATCCTATTATAGTGCACCCTTCTCCTCACCTTCATAACCATCATTTCTCCCCTCTCCTTTTCGAAATTTAGAGTGTATTCAGATTAGAAAATCGTGAGCCATAGCTAGGGAGAAAGGCAAGAAAAATCGAGAGCCAAGAAAGGTAGAGACGCAAGCAACTCCGTCTCCTCCGCGCCGTCTCGTCTCTTCTTTTCGTTTCTATTTCAAACGATAACCAAGGCATGTCTAGATCCTTTCAAAACCTCAATCAAGTCCTATTATCATATTTTTAACGTTACATGATCATCATTTTATAGCATAACCGAAATATATCAAGAATTTTCAGAAAAATACAAAGTGCAGATTTCGGCCCCTTCATGATGCTCTTCACGGTTGTGCTTGTTTGTGTATATTCAGGTTGATGGTTCGACTCCAGGCTCCCAAGGCGACATCTATACACGTATTACTTGTTACTTCCAGTTTATGTATTTTGAGTCTTTAGACTTACTAGACTTGATCGATGCAGGTGAGGATGACTTTGAAGAGACGAGAGTTGAGGACCAGTGAGCTGGATTGGACTGAGCGGGAGGCTAAACCCGAGGACCGCCATGTTTTAAGTTTTATGAAATGTTTAAAATACTCTGATTTTACGTTTCGGTTTATGATCTTTAAACAAGTATTTTTCTCTTGAAAACTTTATTTGTGATCCATCTTATTGCAAATACTTTTGGTTGGACAGTTTAGTTATGGGAAATTTGAAAGTTCATTTGGTATTTAAGAAAATTTTATTTTTCCGCAAAATTTCAAGTAGTTTAAAAGTCGGTACGTTACACTGCTCCTTCCCACCAAAGGGAAGCATCATCTCTAAACATATAAGTAGCACACCTCATGCGATCAACATCTCCCATATTCAAGTAGCGAAAGTGCATCTCAAATGATCGAATCCAACCCTCAGCAGCAAATGGGTCAGTGGTGCCAGAAAATTTTTCGGATCCAACCTCCGGAACCGATCATATAGATCATGTTGTGGCCTCGGAGCATGCTGAAATTGCTGCTCAAAGAAGCGTGCCATGCCCTCTAGCGCACGAATAACAACATCCCCATTAGGAGGTGGGGTTGCATTCATATAACAATCCTCAACATTCTCAGCTTGCCTATCCATACTAGGTGCGCGTCTAGGAGGTATTATATCTGAACGTTTTCCAAATTTCTAAACGTAACTAACATGTATTTAAATCTAAGTTTTCTAATCATGCAGCATATACTAACCCATTTTTGAACAATTTTAACCATATTAACATATAATCTAGAAAAGCTATTAAATATGTAACGTATAATTCATGTATTCATGCAAGTATCAACATAAAAATCATATAAAGCAGTTAAACTTACATGTTTGAGGCTTGGCGACTGAGCTTCCCGGCATTGACGGTGGCACAACCCTTCATAGAAACCTGGCTCTGATACCAATTAAAACGTCCATTACTTGTTTTTTTCTTAAAAAGTACTAGAATTTTTTTCTTTTTTATTACCTCTAGTTAATCGACCGAATACATATCCATATATATATATATACACTTTAAAATAACTTTGCAGCGTTTAAAATAAACCAACCAACTATTATTTGAAAATGTAAAGGAAAAAATTCAAAACATGAGATCGTAAATCGTCAACCACCTCAACTCACAATATTTCAAAAATAAACTTAACCCTAAAATAATCTCAAAAAACTGTCAAAATCATCATAAAAGTCGTAAAATATTTAACGTAGGCTTAAATCATAACTTAACTTAAAATGCAGAAAACTAGCGCTAGTCTTCGTGTTGTGTGTACCTTCAGTCCAGTAAGATCAACTATTAAGTCCCTCAACATTAACATCATGCTCACGTGTATCGATCACACCTAATGAGTCTATTGACTCAACAAACCATAACCATGTTAACGAGTAATACATATACAATAACATGCAAAAGTGAAAATATTTTTACTTAACATAACATTTCATGATCATGCATAAACATAAACATTTTTCCATTTATCATATACATTTCCTTTCCATCATATACGTGTACATTTTCCTTTTTGTTGAATTCAGATCGTTAATTGTGACTTTCATATCAGCTGAAGGTCTATGGATCCATCTACGTGTACCCACAGTACTGTGCGGGGGGGACATTAGCGACACTTTTACCCGTCAATTGAGCCTTGGCCTTACATATCATCATATCATCATAATCATCGTATCATCGTATTAGTCACAATTACTTCCTCTCCTTCAACTTTTCGTATTTTCATCACTTATAGAAATTCAAGCATATAATAATCATTTTTCTTTTAAACCAAGCATGCAACATATCTTTTAGCATTATCGTTTTATCATAAAATTCCATAAACATTTAAAATAAGCATATTATCATTATTTACAGCATTCAGGGCACTGCAAAGACGTTTACTATTTTTCAAGTGTAAAATGACCGTTTTACCCCTACTCGTAAATTTTCTCGATTTTGACTTTTTCTTACTTTTATTGAATCTAGACCTTCCCAAATAATTCTTTAAGCTTAAATTAAATTTCTTATATTTTTATTTAGCTTAAATTCATTGCTTTTGATTTAATTTTATAATTATTAACTCATAGAGCGTTTAAATCCTGAATTAATTCAAACTTTAATGTTAAATTCTCAAATATTAAACATAGATTTTTTATTGCCTTATTTAGCCTTGTGAACCATGAACCATCCCCATGGACCCACGGTTCAACCCCTTAGGCATTAAAACCCTAAAACCGAACCCTTACCTTCACCCTTGAGCCAACTCTCGGTTTCATCGAGCCATGCCTGAGCCACCTTGAGCCAACCTCTCCCCAGACCGCCTAAGGACACTACTGACCAGCCATGACCCCTTGAACCATCCCCTAGTTCGCTGCAACCTCTCGCACGAAAGCAAGAGTATGTGTGAAACGTCTGCTATTTGTTTTACTTAAAGAGTATTAGTTTTTTTTTTAAAATATACCAACTTTCGGCCGATTACATATACATATATAAAATATTTTTCTGCACCATATTTAAAATAAAACAACAAATTAGTATTTGAAAATCAAAGGAAGTAGTCAAATCGTCAAGCATTTTACCAAACCTAAAAAGCAATAAATGTGAGCCCATACTAAACCTCTAAAAAATATCCCAAAAAGCATAAATAAATAGTTTTAAAAATCTCTAACGTCATAAACTTAAATCATAAGTGAGGAAAATAGAAGCGCTGGTTCTCGGGTTATGTGCACCTCCAGTCCAGTCAAATCAGACATCCAAGCCTCCCTCAACATTATTATCATACTCACCTGCATCAATCACACTTAGTGAGTCTAAAGACTCAACACATCATATTCTTGATAACAACATAATACGTATACAGATCACATCCAACAGTGAAAAATACTTGTATTTAAAATAACATTTCCATAACAATACATAACTTTAAACATAAACATTTTCATAACCATTATCATATAAACATATTCATATTCGTGTTTGTTGAATTTCTATCGTGATTGTGACTCGTGTTCATATTCGTGTTTGTTGAATTTCTATCGTGATTGTGACACGTGTTCATATTCGTATTGGGCGATGGATCCATCTATAAAAACCACAGTACTGGGCGGCAGGGACACCATCAACACTCTTACCGGCCAACTAGGCCTTGACCAACGTATTAACATATTAACGTATTCGTATCTGTATCCAATGAAACACGATCGTCGGGCTCCCACTGGACCATAACCCTTACGATATCTCCAACATATCATCGTTTTTAGTCCATTTCAATCCCGAAAAATATCAAACTTTAATATAAAATTCCTAAATTTAAAAATTTGACTTTTTATATTATTTTATTCCTCGTGAACCATGACTCGACCCTCTGTGAGCCGTGTTTCGATTTATTTTCTAAAAGCAAAACCCTAAGTCCTTGCCCTAAGCCATACCCGAGACACCCTCACATTTGAACCGCGTGAAGCTCGAGCCGTCCCGAGCCATCTTTGGGCCACAGCTCCCCTGGACCCTCATGAAACCTCTGGACCACTAGGACCCCTAAGACTCGAACCACAACTCGAAACCGAAGCCATGCAAGCAGCATGGCTCTTGGCCTTGAACCCATGTAGGTATTGGACTCTTGTTTCGCACCTAGGACTCTAGTCATCGACCCATACCTTGAACCACCCTATTGTGCACCCACCTAGGATCCTATGGACTCACCCTAGCCCAGCCCTGAGCCCTCTAGCCGAGCCCCTTAGTCCCTAGGAAGTTTGCGCAGCCTGCGCGTTCTCCCTTGGGCTCTCGGGCGGGAGCCCTAGCTTGCTAGGACTCCTCCCAGCTCTCTTGACTCGAGCCTTAGCGTGGCTAGGGCTCTTCCCTTGACTCACTACCACCCTGGCTAGCCCCGGTCACAAGCCAAGCCACAAACCCAAAAGACGATCCCCTAATACATACAAGACAGAAAAGTGATTCCAACTTGTATTTGATTTCATGTGCAGCGTTTTATTTTTTGTGATATCTTTGGACTCTAAACTTCGTGTAAAATGTCCTTGATCACTATCCTAGCCATGCCAGCCCCTTCACACATATAAAACATGAATTTGGAATCAAATAACAAACATTTAGAACATATATGCACATAGTGGCGAAAATAAAACTTGTGTGTCATGTTTTTCCTTCAAATAAGTTTATATGATAAATATGGTGTGATATATGTTTGAAGGGAAGATATATGCATTTCTTTGCGTATTTAATGCACGAATTCTCGTTGACAATTGCGAAGAACTGCGACGAAAACCTTGGCTTGAAACTCCCTTGAAATTTTTTAACCTTTTCTATCAAATTGTGATGTGTTGTGCCGCGTACTTGAGAGAGTTTGTGAGGGTGTGGGGCGGGGGGTTTAGTGTTAATGGGGTGAGATTTTGTACATTAAATAGTTAATTAAGTTGCTAATAAGGCTTAAGCTCACTAAGTAGGTAAATTAGGCCCATTAGTGCCTAATTAAATATTAAAAATAATTTGGTTTAAATAAGTTTGTGAAATTATTAGCCGGGTTTGCCAAACGTTCGATTTTTCTTGAAAAAAACAAATATCGATAAAACTTACATCCCGTCGTATAAAATCACTTCAAAACACCTTATTTTCAAAAATATGAAAAAATATCAATCATATTTTAAATAATTGAGTTGGGAGAACTAAACATAATATAACAAATTTCCGCAGGTTTATTTTCACCCGAGGCTAGCCGGACCCTTACACGGACCCTGGCACGGGGTCCGTGCCCTTGCTTCTTCTGAAGTGCCATTTTCCAGTGCCTACACAGACCTCTAGACGGACGGACCCTAGCACGGGGTCCGTGTTCTTCCTTCTTTTCGGTGTGTATTTCCGGAACCTACACGGACCCAGAGCCGGACCTGGGCACGGGGTTCGTGTTCCTCCCGTTTGGTAATAGTTTAGGCTTCCCTTTGAGATTTGTTATGAGGTGTTATGTCATGGTTTAGTACGACAATTAAACGTTGTCAAGTCTCGAGTAATCTAGAATGTCATAAGCTATTTAATTGTTCCGGATGTGAGCACGAATACCCACGTCTATGTCATGCGAGTTAAGTATTTAAAACTCATGATAGTATGTGCCGCAGTGGCCCAAACGAGATCCAACGAATCCCTCAACGCCAAGTAAGTATGTTCGACGTGGAAAAGAAAATATTTCAAGTTTTTGAGGTATGCTAAATGTCTTGAGACCAAATTATGTATGGGATTGGAAAGCGGTAAAATATGACCAGGGACCAATCCACCCCGTTAAATTATGAACGAGTTCAGATCAGGATTGGAAAGCGGTAAAGTATGATCAGGGACCAATTCACCCGTTAAATTATGAACAGGGATCTCATGTATGTGGCAGTGGATCTTCACTGTAAGCCCAGTACTGTGGTTTAGTCTGATCATGCGTATTTATGTATAGGTCACTTGCTTTGAAACAGGCCTCTATGCAAAATGATGAAGTTTATATAAGTTCAAGTATGTACGAAGTAATCATGTTTAAGAAAAGTTTTACGTTGATGGCACGTCTATGATATGTACGTATGTTAGAGTTCATGTACGCAAGTTAAGGTTCAAGTATATACGTCTTATTTTAAAGTTGCATGAGATTTTATTACGTATTACTTGTTACTTCCAGTTTATGCATTTTGAGTCTTTAGACTCACTAGAATTGATCGATGCAGGTGAGGATGAGTTTGAAGAGACGAGAGTTGAGGACCAGTGAGCTGGCTTGGACAGAGCGGGAGGCTAAACCCGAGGACCGCAATGTTTTAAGTTTTATGAAATGTTCAAAATACTCTGATTTTACGTTTTGGTTTATGATCTTTAAACAAGTATTTTTCTCTAGCAAACTTTATTTGTGATCCATCTTATTGCAAATACTTTTGGTTGGACAATTTAGTTATGAGAAATTTGAAAGTTCATTTGGTATTTAAGAAAATTTTTATTTTTTCGCAAAATTTCAAGTAGTTTAAAAGTCGGTACGTTACACTGCTCCTTCCCACCTAAGGGAAGCATCATCTCTAAACATATAAGTAGCACACCTCATGCGGTCAGCATCTCCCATATTCAGGTAGCGAAAGTGCATCTCAAGTGATCGAATTCAACCCTCAGCAGCAAGTGGGTCAGTGGTGCCATAAATTTCCTTCGGATCGAGCCTCCGAAACCGATCATATACAACATGATGTGGCCTCGGAGCATGCTGAAATTGCTGCTCAAAGAAGCGTGCCATGCCCTCTAGCGCACGAATAACAGCATCCCCATTAGGAGGTGGGGTTGCATTCATATAAAGATACTCAACATTATCATCTTGCCTATCCATACTAGGTGCGCATCTAGGAGGCATTATATCTGAACGTTTTCCAAATTTCTAAACGTAACTACCATGCATTTAAATCTAAGTTTTCTAATCATGCAGCATATACTAACCAATTTTTGAACAATTTTAACCATATAAACATATAATCTCGAAAAGCTATTAAACATGTAACATATAATTCATGTATTCATGCAAGTATCAACATAAAAATCATATAAAGCAGTTAAACTAACATGTTTGAGGCTTTGCGACTGAGCTTCCCAGCATTGACGGTGGCACAACCTTTGACAGGAACCTGGCTCTGATACCAATTAAAACGTCCATTACTTGTTTTTCTTCTTAAAAATTACTAGAATTTTTTTTCTTTTCTATTACCTCTAGTTAATCGACCGAAGACATATCCATATATACTTTAAAATAACTTTGCAGCGTTTTAAATAAACCAACCAACTATTATTTGAAAATCCAAAGGAAAAAATTCAAAACATGAGATCGTAAATCGTCAATCACCTCAACTCACAATATTTCAAAAATAAACTTAACCCTAATATCATCTCAAAAACCTGTCAAAATCATCATAAAAGTCGTAAAATCTTTAACGTAGACTTAAATCATAACTTAACTTAAATTGTAGAAAACTAGCGCTGGTCTTCGGGTTGTGTGTACCTTCAGTCCAGTAAGATCAACCATAAAGTCCCTCAACATTAATATCATGATCACCTGCATCGATCACACCTAATTAGTCTATAGTCTCAACAAACCATATGCATGATAACGAGTAATACATATACAATAACATGCAATAGTGAAAATGCTTTTCCTTAACATAACATTTCATAATCATGCATAAACATAAACATTTTTCCATTTATCATATACATTTCCTTTCCATCATATACGTGTACATTTTCCTTTTCGTTGAATTCAGATCGTTAATTGTGACTTTCGTATCAGCTGAAGGTCTATGGATCCATCTACGTGTACCCACAGTACTGTGCGTCGGGGACATTAGCGACACTTTCACCCATCAACTAAGCCATGGCCTTACATATCATTATATCATCCTAATCATCCTATCATCATATTAGTCACAATTACTTCCCCTCCTTCAACTTTTCCTATTTTCATCACTTATAGAAATTCAAGCATATAATAATCATTTTTCTTTTAAACCAAGCATGCAACATATCTTTTAGCATTATCGTTTTATCATAAAATTCCATAAACATTTAAAATAAGCATATTAACATTATTTACAGCATTCAGGACACTGCCAAGACGTTTACTCTTTTTCATGTGTAAAATGACCGTTTTACCCCTACATGCAAATTTTCTCGATTTTGACTTTTTCTTACTTTATTGAATCTAGACCTTCCCAAATAATTCTTTAAGCTTAAATTAAATTTATTATATTTTTATTAAGCTTAAATTCATGGCTTTTGATTTAATTTTATTATTATTTACTCATAGAGCGTTTAAATCCCGAATTAATTCAAACTTTAATGTTAAATTCTCAAATTTTAAACATAGATTTTTTATTGCCTAATTTAGCCTTGTGAACCATGAACCATCCCCATGGACCCACGGTTCAACCCCTTAGGCCTTAAAACCCTAAAACCGAACCAGTTACCTTCACCCTTGAGCCAACTCTCGGTTTCATCGAGCCATGCCTGAGCCACCTTGAGCCAACCTCTCCCCAGACCGCCTAAGGACACTACTGACCAGCCATGACCCCTTGAACCAGCCCCTAGTTCGCTGCAACCTCTTGCACGAAAGCAAGAGTATGTGTGAAACGTCTGCTATTTGTTTTACTTAAAGAGTACTAGAATTTTTTTTAAAAATATACCAACTTTCGGCCAATTACATATACATATATAAAATATTTTTTTGCACCATATTTAAAATAAAACAATAAACTAGTATTTGAAAATCAAAGGAAGAAATCAAATCGTCAAGCATTTTACCAAACCTAAAAAGTAATAAATGTGAAAAGTATAGCTCATACTAAACCTCTAAAAAATATATCAAAAAACATAAATGAATAGTATTAAAAATCTCTAACTTAAATCATAAGTGCGGAAAATAGAAGCGCTGGTTCTCGGGTTATGTGCACCTCCAGTCTAGTCAAATCAGACATCCAAGCCTCCCTCAACATTATTATCATACTCACATGTATCAATCACACCGAATGAGTCTAAAGACTCAACACAAAATAATATTGATAACAACATAATAAGTATACAGATCACATAAAATAGTGAAAAATACTTGTATTTAAAATAACATTTCCATAACAATACATAACTTTAAACATAAATATTTTCATAACCATTTTCATATAAACATATTCATATTCATATTCGTGTTTGTTGAATTTATATCGTAATTGTGACTCGTGTTCGTATTCGTATTGGGCAATGGATCCATCTATAAAAACCACAGTACTGGGCGACAAGGACTCCATCAACACTCTGACCGGTCAACTGGGCTTTGACCAACGTATTAACATATTAACATATTCGTATCTGTATTCAATGAAACACGATCGTCGGACTCCCACTGGACCATAACCCTCTCGATATCTCCAACATATCATCGTATTAGTTACAATCCCTTCACGTCCTTCAACATTTCGTATTTCCATCACTTAATTAAAACATGCATATAATATCTTTTTTCTTTTAAACCAAGCATGCAATATATATTTTAAATACCCAATATTAAACCATAAAAATTCCATGACAATTTAAAAATCATAATTTAACATATAAAAATTCATAAACATTTAACATAATCATATTAGCATATAAAACAGCATTCAAGACACTGCCATGATGTTTATTAATTTTCGGGTGTAAAATTACAGTTTTACCCCTAGACGTTAAATTTCACGTTTTTGAATTTTTCTTAATTTCATTGACTCTAAAATATCCCAAATAATTATTTAATCCTAAATTAAAATTCTCACAATTTTATTTAGCTTAAATACTAGACCTTTAATTTATCTTTAATTATTCGTTTTTAGTGCATTTCAATCCCGAAAAATATCTAACTTTAATATAAAATTTTTAAATTTAAAAATTTGACTTTTTATATTATTTTAGCCCTCGCGAACCATGACTCGACCCACGTGATCCGTGTTTCGATTTATTTTCTAAAAGCAAAACCCTAAGTCCATGCCCTAAGCAATACCCGAGCCACCCTCATGTCTACACCGCATCAAGCTCGAGCCGTCCAGAGCCATCTTTGGGCCACAGCTCCCCTAGACACTCATGAACCCTCTGGACCACTAGGACCCCTAAGACTCGAATCATAACTCGAAACCGAAGCCATGCAAGCAGCACAGCTCTCGGCCTTGAACCCATGTCGGTATTGGACTTTTGTTTCGCTCCTAGGACTTTAGTCATCGACCAGTACCTTGAACCAGCCTATTGTGCACCCACCTAGGATCCCATGGACTCACCCTAGCCCAGCTCCGAGCCCTCTAGCCGATCCCCTTAGTCCCTGGAAGTTTGCGCAGCCTGCGCGTTCTCCCTTGGGCTCTCGGGTGGGAGCCCTAGCTTGCTAGGACTCCTACCAGCCCTCTTGACTCGAGCATTAGCGTGACTAGGGCTCTTCCCTCGACTCAACTACAACCCTGGATAGCCCCGGTCACAAGCCAAGCCACAAACCCAAAAGCCGATCCCCTAAGACATACAAGAAAGAAAAATGATTCAACTTGTATTTGATTTCATGTGCAGCATTTATTTTTTGTGGTATCTTTGGACTCTAAACTTCGTGTAAAACGCCCTTGATCACTACCCTAGCCATGCCAGCCCCTTAACACATATAAAACATGAATTTGGAATCAAGTAACACAAATTTAGAACATATATGCACATAGTGACGAAAATAAAACTTGTGTGTCATGTTTTTCCTTCAAAATAAGTTTAGATGATAAATATGGTGTGATATATGTTTGAAGGGAAGATATATGTGTTCCTTTGTGTGTTTAACGCACGAATTCTCGTTGACAATTGCGAAGAACTGCGACGAAAACCTTGGCTTGTAAATCCCTTGAAATTTTTAACCTTTTCTATCAAATTGTGATGTGTTGTGCCGTGTACTTGAGAGAGTTTGTGAGGGTGTGGGGTGTGGGGTTTAGTGTTAATGGGGTGGGGTTTCGTACATTAAATAGTTAATTAAGTTGCTAATAAGGTTTAAGCCCACTAAGTAGGTAAATTAGGCCCATTAGTGCCTCATTAAACATTAAAAATAATTTTGTTTAAATAAGTTTGTAAAATTATTGGCCGGGTTGCCAAACGTTCGATTTTTGTTGAAAAAACAAACATCGATAAAACTTACGTCCCGACGTATAAAATCACTTCAAAACCCCTAATTTTCAAAAATATGAAAAAACATCAATCATATTTTAAATAATTGAGTTGGGAGAATTAAGCACAATATAAAATATTTCCGCAGGTTTATTTTCACCCGAGGCTAGCCGGACCCCTACACATACCCTGGCACAGGGTCCGTGCCCTTGCTTCTTCCGAAGTGTCATTTTCTAGTGCCTACACAGACCTCTAGACGGACCCTAGCATGGGGTCCGTGTCCTTCCTTCTTTTCGTTGTGTCTTTCCAGAACCTACACGGACCTAGAGCCAGACCTGGGCACGGGGTCCGTGTTCCTCCCGTTTGGGAATAGTTTAGGCTTCCCTTTGAGATTTGTTCTGAGGTGTTATGTCATGGTTTAATACGACAATTAAACGTGGTCAAGTCTCGAGTAATCTAGAATGTCATTAGCTATTTAATTATTCCGGAGGTGAGCACGAATACCCACGTCTAAGTCATGCGAGTTAAGTATTTTAAACTCATGATAGTATGTGCCGCAGTGGCCCAAACGAGATCTAACGAATCCCTCAACGCCAAGTAAGTATGTTCGACGTGGAAAAGAAAATATTTCAAGTTTTTGAGGTATGCTAAATGTCTTGAGACCAAATTATGTATGGGACTGGAAAGCGGTAAAATAAGACCAGGGACCAATCCTCCTCGTTAAATTATGAACGAGTTCAGATCAGGATTGGAAAGCGGTAAAGTATGATCAGGGACCAATTCACCCGTTAAATTATGAACAGGGATCTCATGTATGTGGCAGTGGATCTTCACTGTAAGCCCAGTACTGTGGTTTAGTCTGATCATGCGTATTTATGTATGGGTCACTTGCTTTGAAACAGGCCTCTATGCAAAATGATGAAGTTTATATAAGTTCAAGTATGTACGAAGTAAGCATGTTTAAGAAAAGTTTTACGTTGATGGCACGTCTATGATATGTACGTATGTTCAAGTTCATGTACGCAAGTTAAGGTTCAAGTATATACGTCTTATTTTAAAGTTGCATGAGATTTTATTACGTATTACTTGTTACTTCCAGTTTATGCATTTTGAGTCTTTAGACTCACTAGAATTGATCGATGCAGGTGAGGATGAGTTTGAAGAGACGAGAGTTGAGGACCAGTGAGCTGGCTTGGACTGAGCGGGAGGCTAAACCCGAGGACCGCAATGTTTTAAGTTTTATGAAATGTTCAAAATACTCTGATTTTACGTTTTGGTTTATGATCTTTAAACAAATATTTTTCTCTAGCAAACTTTATTTGTGATCCATCTTATTGCAAATACTTTTGGTTGGACAGTTTAGTTATGAGAAATTTGAAAGTTCATTTGGTATTTAAGAAAATTTTTATTTTTTCGCAAAATTTCAAGTAGTTTAAAAGTCGGTACGTTACACTGCTCCTTCCCACCAAAGGGAAGCATCATCTCTAAACATATAAGTAACACACCTCATGCGGTCAGCATCTCCCATACTTAGGTAGCAAAAGTGCATCTCAAGTGATCGAATCCAACCCTCAGCAGCAAGTGGGTCAGTGGTGCCCGAAAATTCCTTCGGATCGAGCCTCCGAAACCGATCATATAACATCATGCTGTGGCCTCGGAGCATGCTGAAATTGCTGCTCAAAGATGCGTGCCATGCCCTCTAGCACACGAATAATAGCATCCCCATTTAGGAGGTGGGGTTGCATTTATATAAAGATTCTCAACATTCTCATCTTGCCCATCCATACTAGGTGCGCATCTAGGAGGCATTATATCTGAACTTTTTCCAAATTTCTAAACGTAACTAACATGCAT
This sequence comes from Primulina tabacum, assembly GCF_025594145.1. Classification (NCBI taxonomy): domain Eukaryota; kingdom Viridiplantae; phylum Streptophyta; class Magnoliopsida; order Lamiales; family Gesneriaceae; genus Primulina; species Primulina tabacum. Next base: position 33,279,829 of record NC_134553.1, on the reverse strand, counting down.
TTAAATCTAAGTTTTCTAATCATGCAGCATATACTAACCCATTTTTGAACAATTTTAACCATATAAACATATAATCTAGAAAAGCTATTAAACATGTAACGTATAATTCATGTATTCATGCAAGTATCAACATAAAAATCATATAAAGCAGTTAAACTTACATGTTTGAGGCTTGGCGACTGAGCTTCCTGGCATTGACGGTGGCACAACACTTTACAGGAACCTGACTCTGATACCAATTAAAACGTCCTTCTTCTTAAAAATTACTAGAATTTTTTTTCTTTTCTATTACCTCTAGTTAATAAACCGAATACATATCCATAGATAGAAAAATAAATAAATAAATATATATATATATATATATACTTTAAAATAAATTTGCAGCGTTTTAAATAAGCCAACAAACTATTATTTGAAATTCCAAAGGAAAAAATTCAAAACATAAGATCGTAAATCGTCAACCACCTCAACTCACAATATTTCCAAAATAAACCTAGCCCTAACATCATCTCAAAAACCTGTCAAAATAATCATAAAAGTCGTAAAATCTTTAACGTAGACTCAAATCATAACTTAACTTAAATTGCAGAAAACTAGCGCTGGTCTTCGGTTTGTGTGTATCTTCAGTCCAGTAAGATCAACCATCAAGTCCCTCAACATTAATATCATGCTCACCTGCATCGATCACACCTAATGAGTCTATGGACTCAATAAACCATAACCATGATAACGATTAATATGTATACAATAACATGCAATAGTGAAAATACTTTTACTTAACATAACATTTCATGATCATGCATAAACATAAACATTTTTCCATTTATCATATACATTTCCTTTCCATCATATACGTGTTCATTTTTCTTTTCGTTGAATTCAGATCGTTAATTGTGACTTTTGTATCAGCTGAAGGTCTATGGATCCATCTACGTGTACCCACAGTACTGTGCGGCGGGGACATTAGCGACACTTTTACCCATCAACTGAGCCTTGGCCTTACATATCATCGTATCATCCTAATCATCCTATCATCATATTAGTCACAATTACTTCCCCTCCTTCAACTTTTTGTATTTTCATCACTTATAGAAATTCAAGCATATAATAATCATTTTCCTTTAAAACCAAGCATGCAACATATCTTTTAGCATTATCGTTTTATCATAAAATTCCATAAACATTTAAATTAAGCATATTATCATTATTTACAGCATTCAGGGAACTGCCAATACGTTTACTATTTTTCAGGTGTAAAATGATCGTTTTACCCCGACACGTAAATTTTCTCGATTTTGACTTTTTCTTACTTTTATTGAATCTAGACCATCCCAAATAATTTTTTAAGCTTAAATTAAATTTCTTATATTTTTATCTAGCTTAAATTCATGGATTTTGATTTAATTTTATAATTATTAATTCATAGAGCGTTTAAATCCTGAATTAATTCAAAATTTAATGTTAAATTCACAAATTTTAAACATATATTTTTTATTGCCTAACTTGGCCTTGTGAACCATGAACCATCCACATGGACCCACGGTTCAACCCCTTAGCCATTAAAACCCTAAAACCGAACCCTTATTTTAACCCTTGAGCCAACTCTCGGTTTCATCGAGCCATGCCCGAGCCACCTTGAGCCAACCTCTCCCCATACCGCCTAACGACACTACTGACCAGCCATGACCCCTTGAACCAGCCCCTAGTTCGTTACAACCTCTTGCACGAAAGCAAGAGTATGTGTGAAACGTCTGCTATTCGTTTTACTTAAAGAGTACTAGAATTTTTTTTCAAAATATACCAACTTTAGGCCGATTACATATACATATATAAAATATTTTTTTGCATCATATTTAAAATAAAACAACAAACTAGTATTTGAAAATCAAAGGAAGTAATAAAATCGTCAAGCATTTTACCAAACCTAAAAAGCAATAAATGTTAAAAGTATAGCCCATACTAAACCTCTAAAAAATATCTCAAAAAACATAAATAAATAGTCTTTAAAATCTCTAACGTAAATCATAAACTTAAATCATAAGTGCGAAAAATAGAAGCGCTGGTTCTCGGGTTATGTGTACCTCCAGTCCAGTCAAATCAGACATCCAAGCCTCCCTCTACATTATTATCATACTCACCTGTATCAATCACACTTAGTGAGTCTAAAGACTCAACACAAAATATTCTTGATAACAACATAATACATATACAGATCACATAAAACAGTGAAATATACTTGTATTTAAAATAACATTTCCATAACAATGCATAACTTTAAACATAAACATTTTCATAACCATGTTCATATAAACATATTCATATTCATATTAATATTCGTGTTTGTTAAATTCATATCGTGATTGTGACTCGTGTTCGTATTCGTATTGGGCGATGGATCCATCTATAAAAACCATAGTACTGGGCGGCAGGGACACCAGCAATATTCTCACCGGCAAACTGGGCCTTGACCAACGTATTAACATATTAACATATTCGTATCTGTATCCAATGAAACACGATCGTCGGGCTCCCACTAGGACCATAACCCTCACGATATCTCCAACATATCATCGTATTAGTCAGAATCCCTTCATGTCCTTCAACATTTCGTATTTCCTTCACTTAATAAAAACATGCATATAATATCGTTGTTCTTTTAAACCAAGCATGCAGTATATATTTTAAATACCCAATATTAAACCATAAAAATTCCATGACAATTTAAAAATCATAATTTAACATATAAAAATTAATAAACATTTAACATAATCATATTAGCATATAAAACAGCATTTAAAACACTGCCACGATGTTTACTAATTTTCGGGTATAAAATTACAGTTTTACCCCTAGACGTAAAATTTCACGTTTTTGAATTATTCTTAATTTCATTCACTAACATGTCTCAAATAATTATTTAAGCCTAAATTAAAATTCTCACAATTTTATTTAGCTTAAATACTAGACTTTTTAATTTATCTTTCATTATTCGTTTTTAGTCCATTTCAATCCCGAAAAATATCAAACTTTAATATAAAATTCCTAAATTTAAAAATTAGACTTTTTATATTATTTTAGCCCTCGTGAACCATGACTCGACCTCCGTGATCTGTGTTTCGATTTATTTTCTAATAGCAAAACCCTAAGTCCACGCCCTAAGCCATACCCGAGCCACCCTCACGTTTTCACCGCGTCAAGCTCGAGCCGTCCCGAGTCAACTTTGGGCCACAGATCCATTGGACCCTCATGGACCCTCTGGACCACTAGGACCCTTAAGACTCGAACCACAACTCGAAACCGAAGCCAGGCAAGCAGCACAGCTCTCGGCCGAGAACCCATGTAGGTATTGGACTCTTGTTTCGCACCTAGCACTCTAGTCATCGACCCATACCTTGAACCAGTCTATTGTGCACCCACCTAGGATCCTAAGGACTCACCATAGCCCAGCCCTGAGCCCTCTGGCCGAGCCCCTTATTCCCTAGAAGTTTGCGCAGCCTGCGCGTTCTCTCTTAGGCTCTCGGGCGGGAGCCCTAGCTTGCTAGGACTCCTCCCAGCCCTCTTGACTCGAGCCTTAGCGTGGCTAGGGCTCTTCCCTCGACTCAATTACCACCCTGGATAACCCCGGTCCCAAGCCAAGCCACAAACCCAAAAACCGATCCCCTAAGACATACAAGACAGAAAAGTGATTCCAACTTGTATTTGATTTCATGTTCAGCGTTCTATTTTTTGTGGTATCTTTGGACTCTAAACTTCGTGTAAAATGTCATTGATCACTACCCTATCCATGCCAGCCCCTTCACACATATAAAACATGAATTTGGAATCAAATAACACAAATTTAGAACATATATGCACATAGGGGCGAAAATAAAACTTGTGTGTCATGTTTTTCCTTTAAAATAAGTTTAGATGATAATTATGGTGTGATATATGTTCGAAGGGAAGAGATATGTGTTCTTTTGCGTATTTAACACACGAATTCTCGTTGACAATTGCGAAGAACTGCGACGACAATCTTGGCTTGAAACTACCTTGAAATTTTTGAACCTTTTCTATCAAATTGTGATGTGCTGTGCCGTGTACTTGAAAGATTTTGTGAGGGTGTGGGGCGTGGTGTTTAGTGTTAATGGGGTGGGGTTTTGTACATTAAATAGTTAATTAAGTTGCTAATAAGGCTTAAGCCCACTAAATAGGTAAATTAGGCCCATTAGAGCCTAATTAAACATTAAAAATAATTTTTTTTAAATAAGTTTGTGAAATTATTAGCCGGGTTGCCAAACGTTCGATTTTTGTTGAAAAAAACCAACACCGATAAAACTTACGTCCCGACGTATAAAATCACCTTAAAACCTCTTATTTTCAAAAATATGAAAAAGAATCAATCATATTTTAAACAATTAAAAATATTTTTCATTTTTCACTCATCGGTCTCGGTTCCTCGATCGCAATTCGAATAATCCTTAAAAATACAGTTTTAATGAATGTAAGTAGAAGACTACTAAGACATTACATAATCAGTTTATCAATTTAAATAATTTAATTTCTCATTTTTCATATTTCTTAGATTTGCATGCAGTTGGATTACGTCGTCTTAATTTTGGACCTTACAATTCCTCCCCCTTTAAATAAAATTTCGTCCTCGAAATTAGAACTTTTCAAATTCCTCTCGATTTCCCAAGTAGCTTTCTCTTCCGAGTGATTCAGCTACTTGACCTTGACCAATGGAATGACTTTGTTTCGCAGTCTTCTTTCTTGCCTTGCCAGGATTTGGACAAGTCTTTCTTCATATTTCATGTTTGTAGTCAATTGTAGAGGTTCATATTTTAGCACATGTGATGGATTCGACATGTACTTTCGCAGCATCGAAATATGGAACACATTGTGAACTCCAGAAAGCATAGGTGGCAATGCAACTCTATAAGCTAGTATCACAATCCTCTCTAATATCTCGAACGGACCTACAAATCTTGGGCTAATCTTGCCCTTCTTTCCAAATCGCATAACACCCTTCATGGGTTCTATTTTCACAAACACATGGTCTCCCACTGCAAACTCTAAGTCTCTTCGTCTCTTGTCAGCATAACTCGTTTGTCGGCTTTGTGCAGTCTTCATTCTCTCACGAATTTTTACTACAAGCTTGGCAGTCTCTTCAATCACATCTGGACCAATCTCTCTACTTTCACAAACCTCGTCCCAATGAATAGGAGATCTACATTTCCTTCCATAAAGTGCCTCAAAAAGAGCCATCCCAATTGATGATTGATAGCTGTTATTGTAGGTGAACTCCACTAGAGGTAATTTTGATTCCCATTTGCCTTGGAAATCAATAACGCAAGCTCGCAGTAAATCTTATAAAATTTGTATAAATCTTTCGGACTGACCATCGGTTTGAAGATTTTTCCAGAATGATGACGTAAATCTCGGATCTCTGTCAGAAACAATGGATACGGAAATCCCATGCAGACGAACTATCTCTCGAATATATAACTCGGCATATTGAATCATGGTGAAGGTCGTCTTAATCGGTATAAATTGCGCTGATTTCGTAAGACGGTCAACTATCACCTATATAGCATTAAATCCATTAATAGTCTTCGGCAATCCCACAACAAAGTCCATAGTAATATTTTTCCATTTCTACTCGGGAATAGGGAAGTGGCTTAATTTTTCCCACTGGCCCTCTGATGCTCTGCTTTAACTTGTTGACATGTCAAACATTCGGTCACAAAATGCAGAATGTCTCTTTTCATACCCGGCCACCAATATAATATCTGCAGATCTTTGTACATCTCCGTGCTTCCCGGATGAATGGAATAAGGTGTGTCATGAGCTTCCTTCAGAATGAGATCTCTAAAAGAATTGTCACTAGGAACCCATAAGAGATCTCGATAACGAACTGTGCCATCCACCTCAGAATATAACTTTCGGCCCTTGGCTTCATCTCTAGCTCTCTACTTTTGCAATTGCTCATCGGTAGACTGCCCATCACGAATGCAATCTCTCAAGGTCGACTGTACTGATAAAGTGGCTAGATTAGGGGCCTCGCCCCTAGCATAAACACTAAGCTCAAACCGCTGTATCTCTCACTGCAACGGTCTTTGGAGTGATAACTGCTGCTTTTCGACTCAGTGCGTCTGCCACAACTTTTGCTTTACCTGGATGATAGCTAATCTTGCAGTCGTAGTCTTTCATTAATTCAAGCCATCTTCGTAATCTCATATTCAATTCCTTTTGGGTGAAGAAATATTTCAAACTTTTATGATCAGTGAAAATTTTGCACTTCTCCCCATATAAGTAATGTATCCAAATCTTCAATGCCAAAACTAAGCTGCCAGCTCAAGATCATGAGTAGGGTAGTGTTTCTCGTGAATTTTTTACTTTCTCGACGCATGAGCTATATCTCGGTCATTTTCATCAGAATTGTGCCCAAACCAAGTTTAGAAGCGTCGGTATATAGAACATACTCTCCCTGCCCCGATGGCATAGATAACACTGGCGCTGATATTAAGGCTTGCTTTAACTTATCAAAACTTTATTGACACTCGGATCCCCATACAAACTTTACATTCTTCTTTGTCAAGGAGGTCATGGGTACCGCTATAGATGAGAATCCCTGAATAAACTTGCAATAATAGACAGCTAGTCCCAAGAAACTACGAATTTCGGTAACACTCTTCCGTACTAGCCAATCTTTCATTGCCTCAACTTTACTTGAATCAACTTCGACGCCATTACTAGAAATGATGTGGCCTTAGAATGCCACTCTATCAAGCCAAAACTCGCACTTGCTGAACTTTGCATATAACTTTCTATCTTGCGGTACTTGCAGTGCCGTTCTCAGATGACGACTATGCTCCTCTTTGCTCTTAGAATAGATCAAAATACCATCAATGAAGACTATGATGAATTGATCTAAATACGGATGAAATACGCGATTCATGAGATCCATGAAGATTGCTCGCGCATTGGTCAACCCAAATGGCATGACCATAAACTCGAAGTGCCCATATTTAGTACGAAACGCTGTCTTGTGAACATTAGATTCTTTTACTTTTAATTGATGGTATCCGGAACGCAGATCAATCTTAAAAAATATCAATGCTCCTTGCAACTGATCAAATAAGTCTTCAATTCTTGGCAGTGGATACTTATTCTTGATAGTGACCCTTTTAAGCTCTCGGTAATCAATGCAGAGACTCATACTACCATCTTTCTTCTTCACAAATAATACCGGTACGCCCCAAGGAGAATAACTAGGGCGAATAAAACCCTTTTCTAGCAATTCTTGGATTTGATCTTTTAATTCTTTTATTTAAGCAGGTGCTAGACGATAAGCTGGTTTAGATATAGGTACTGTGCCCTGCATTAGTTCAATAAAGAATTCCACTTCACAATCGGGCGGAATGCCAAAGACGTCCTCGGGAAAGACGTTAGGAAAATCTCTAACAATATCAACATCTTTTAACTTCTGACTGATAGGAGCATGTGTGGTAGTGACAATTGCTAGAAAAGCTTGGCATCCACGTTAATAAGCTTCCTTGAACATAAACAGGAAATAATGTGCGGCATTTGCTTGTCTCTCACCGCCTCAAAGACAAAAGATTTACCACTAGGCGGTGGAATAGACACCGATCGCTGATGAAAATCAATTAAAGCACCATTCATTGATAACCAATCTATACCGAGGATAATGTCAAATTCAGGCATAGGAAGCACTATAAGATCTGTCCGAACCACATTTTTGAATAAACGAAGCTCCATATATTTGACAATTTTAGTGAGCATTTGATCACCAAAGAGAATAGAAACTTTGAAATCGAAACCCATATCTTGAGGAGTAATATTCAGTCTTTTGATGAAGGTTTCAGATATAAAAGAATGTGTAGCTCCCACATCTAGCAGTGCATATGTTTCTACAACTAGAATGAAAATCCTCCCTGCAGCGAGAATGTCATTTAAATCTTTTCATGTTGAAGATTTATGAAATTTCTATCATTTTCTTACCAAGTAAGGTGAAGATTACGTGTTGAAGCTTTTCTTGAAAAATTGCATTTTAGCCATTCAATTTTTCGAAATTTGCATTTTAGTCCCCATAATTTTTGAATATTTGCAATTTGATCCTTTTATTTTTGAAACTTAAGGGAAAAAATTGTAAACCCTTGATTATGATTTTCCCAATTCAATTCTAATAACAAATTTAACATTTGATGCAATAATAAGCAATATAAAAATGTTAAATGACTTGGTTACCCGTGATAAGCGTAGTGTCTGCCTCCTCCTCAGCTTCCTCAACATTCATAACATAAGCTCGTCCCATAGTAGGTGCATTCTTATTCGGAAAATTAGCAGCTTTGTGCCCTTCTTCTTTGCATATGAAGCACTTAGTAGCACCCCACACGCACGGTCCTTATTGTAGTCGATTGCACTTCTTGCATGGTTGTCCCTCTGCAGGTTTTGGTGCTGCAGGTGGTGGCGGCTTTTGCTATTCTTGTTTCTTGACATGACCTTGGCGCTTTTGAGGCCCTTGAGCTCTAGGAGGACCCATATATGGCTTCTTGTTTGGCTGATTATTATGTTGGTGTTGCTATCTCTTGCACTGCATCTCAAAATCAATGTCTTTCAAAGATTGCTCGTCCCATAGTAGGTGCATTCTTATTCGGAAAATCAGCAGCTTTGTGCCCTTCTTCCTTGCATATGAAGCAATTAGTAGCACCCCACACGCACGGTCCTTATTGTAGTCGATTGCACTTCTTGCATGGTTGTCCCTCTGCAGGTTTTGGTGCTGTAGGTGGCGGCGGCTTTTGCTATCCTTGTTTCTTGACTTGACCTTGGGGCTTTTGAGGACCTTGAGCTCTAGGAGGACCCATATATGGCTTCTTGTTTGGCTGATTATTATGTTGGTGTTGCTGTTTCTTGCACTGCATCTCAAACTCAATGTCTTTCAAAGATTGCTCAGACTGGAATGCATAAGTCGGAGCAGTAGCTTAATCCACAGGACGCATCATCATAACATTATTCCGCATGGTAGGTCGTAGCCCATCCATTAAGTGTATAAGCTTCTCCATAGCATCCCTCGCAATCAGGGGTACAAAGTGACAACCCCTATCAAATTTCTTCACAAATTCAGCAACAGAAGCGTCTCCCAGTAAAGTATTTCTCGTAGAATATCTCCTTGAATCGAGCCCATGTAAGTGTAGCAAGATTAACACCATGCTCGGCTCCTTCCCACCATAAAGAAGCGTCATCCCTAAACAGATAAGTGGTATACCTTACACGGTCCGCATCCCCCATAACCAGATAATGAAAGTATACCTCGAGTGAATGGATCCAACTCTCGGCAGCAAAGGGGTCGGTGGTGCCAGAAAATTCCTTCTGCCCTAGCCTCCGAAACTGATCATATATGTCATGTTGTGGCCTAGGTGCTTGCTGTAACTGTTGTAACTGTTGCTGCTGTAACTTTTGCTCGAAGAAACGAGCCATTCTCTCTAAGGCACGAGTAGCAGCATCCCCATTAGGAGGGCGGGTTGCATTAAAATTCTGATTCTCGGTGGTCTCTGTCTGTCTATCAAGAGGTGCGCGTCTAGGAGGCATTATATCCGAATGTTTTCGAAATTTTAACGTAATCAACATGCATTTAAATCTAAGTTCTCTAATCGTGTAGCTTATCCTAATTTATTTTAGCAATTTAATCATGCAAAGCATATATACACAAAAGCTAGTAAACATGTGACATAAACATATTATTCATGTAATCATGCAGGTAATAACATATTAAATCATATAAAAGCATGTAAAACTTACAAATTGAGGCTTGACGACTGATCTTCTCAGCGCTGATGGTGGCACAACCCTTTACAGAAACATTGCTCTGATACCAACTAAAACGTCTGCTATTCGTTTTGCTTAAAAAGTACTAGAATTTTTTTTAAAAAACATACCAACTTTCGGCCGATTCCATATACATATATAAAATATTTTTTTGTATTATATTTAAAATAAAACAACCAACTAGTATTTGAAAATCAAAGGAAGTAGTAAAACAATCAAATATTTTACCAAACCTAAAAAGCAATAAATGTGAAAAATATAGCACATACTAAACCTCTCAAAAATCTCTGAAAAAGCATAAATAAATAGTCTTAAAAATCTCTAACATAAATCATAAACTTAAATCATAAGTGCGGAAAATAGAAGCACTGGTCCTCGGGTTATGTGTACCTCCATTCCAGTCAAATCAGGCATCCAAGCCTCCCTCAAAATTATTATCATACTCACCTGCATCAATCGCACCTAGTGAGTTTAAAGACTCAACACATCATTTTCTTGATAACAACATAATACATATATAGATCATATACAACAGTAAAAAATACTTGTACTTAAAATATCATTTTCATAATAATGCACAACTTTAAACATCAACATTTTCATAAACATTTTCATATCAACATATTCATATTCATATTCGTGTTTGTTGAATTCAGATCGTGATTGTGACTCATGTTCGTATTCGTATTGGGCGATTGATCCATCTATAAAAACCACAGTACTGGGGGGCCGGAACACTAGCAACACTCTCACCGGTCAACTGGGCCTTGGGCAACGTATTAACATATTAACGTACTCGTATCCGTATCCAAGGAAACACGATTGTCGAGCTCCCACTAGGACCATAACCCTCACGATATCTCCAAAATATCATTGTATTAGTCACAATCCCTTCACGTCCTTCAACATTTCGTATTTCCATCACTTAATAAAAACATGCATATAATATCGTTTTTCTTTTAAACCAAGCATGCAACATATCTTTTAAATGTCAAATATTAAACCACAAAAATTCCATTAAAATTTAAAAATCATAATTTAACATATAAAAATTGCTAAACATCTAACATAATCATATTAGAATATAAAACACCATTCAGGACACTGCAATGACTTTTACTAATTTTCGGGTGTAAAATTACCGTTTTACCCCTAGACGTAAAATTTCAAGTTTTGACTTTTTTTTAATTTCATCGACTCTAACATGTCCCAAATAATTATTTAAGCCTAAATTAAAATTCCTATAATTTTATTTATCTTAAATACTAGATATTTTAAGTTATCTTCAATTATTCATTTTTAGGGCGTTTCAATCCCGAAAAATATCAAACTTTAATATAAAATTCCTAAATTTAAAACTTATACTTTTTATATTATTTTGGCCCTCGTGAACCATGACTCGACCCCCGTGAGCCGTGTTTCGATTTATTTTCTAAAAGCAAAACCCTAAGTCCACGCCCTAAGCCATACCCGAGCCACCCTCACGTTTGCACCGCGTCAAGCTCGAGCCGTTCCGGGCCATATTCGGGCCACACCTCCCCTAGACCCTCATGAACCCTCTGGACCACTATGACCCCTAAGACTCGAACCACAACTCAAAACCAAAGCCATGCAAGCAGCACAGCTCTCGGCCGAGAACCCATGTATGTATTGGACTCTTGTTTCGCACCTAGGACTCTATTCATCGACCCAACCCTTGAACCAGCCTATTGTGCACCCACCTAGGACCCTGAGGACTTACCCTAGCCCAGATCTGAGCCCCCTGGCCGAGCCTCTTAGTCCCTGGAAGTTTGTGCAGCCTGCGCGTTCTCCATTGGGCTCTGGGGCGGGCTAGGACTCCTCCCAGCCGTCTTGACTCAAGCCCTAGCATTGCTAGGGCTCTTCCCTCGACTCAACCACCACCCTGGCTAGCCCTGGTCCCAAGCCAATAACAATCCAAGCCAAAAACCCAAAAGTCGATCCCCTAAGACACACAAGACAGAAAAGTGATTCCAACTTTTATTTGATTTCATATGCAGCGTTTTTTTTTTGTTGTATCAAATGGACTCTAAAATTTGTGTAAAACGCCGTTGATCACTACCCTAGCAATGGCAACCCCTTCACACATATAAAACATGAATTTGGAATCAAATAACACAAGTTTAGAACATATATGCACATAGTGGCGAAAATAAAACTTGTGTGTCATGTTTTTCCTTCAAAATAAGTTTAGATGATTAATATGGTGTGATAGATGTTTTAAGGGAAGAGATGTGCCTTTACGTATTTAACGCACGAATTCTCGTTGACGATTGTGAAGAACGGCGACGACAACCTTGGCTTGAAACTCCCTTTAAATTTTTAACCTTTTCTATTAAATTGTGACGTGTTGTGCCGTGTACTTGAGTGAGTTTGTGAGGGTGTGGGGAGTGGGGTTTAGGGTTAATGGGGTGGGATTTTTTACATTAAATAGTTAATTAAGTTGTTGATAAGGCTTAAGCCCACTAATTAGGCAAATTAGGCCCATTAGTGCCTAATTAAACATTAAAAATACTTTTGTTTAAATAGGTTTGTGAATTAATAAGCCGGGTTGCCAAATGTTCGTATTTTTGTTTAAAAAAACCAACACCGATAAAATTTACATCCCGGCGTATAAAATCACCTCAAAACCCCTTATTTTCAAAAATATGAAAAAGTATCAATCATATTTTAAATAATGAAAAATAATTACATAATTAAAACATTTTTCATTTTTCAGCCATCGGTCTCCGTTCCTTGATCGCAACTCGAATAATCCTTAAAAATACAGTTTTAATGCATGTAAATAGAAAACTACTAAGACATTACATAAACGTGTCACATAATCAGTTTAGCAATTTAAATAATTTCATATCTCATTTTTCATATTTCGTAGATTTGCATGAAGTTGGATTACGTCGTCTTAATTTTGGAATTTACAATGTGCGAGTTCCCTCATGTGTGCGCCTAGGACTCCTATCTAATTAGGACACCTACCCTCGAGCCACCACCGAGCCCTCATCCTCTGGACCCTATCAGCACCCTAACAGACCTAGCCTAGACCCCTGGCCAAGCCGCGGGGGCATATGCTGCAATTCTCGGTTGGCTTTGGGAAGAGTCCTAGCTCGGTTGGACTCTTCCCTTGCCGCCGTTCTTGATGCTAGGACTCCTACCTCACCCCCAACCACATCCAGCCCCAGCCCTTGGTCAAGCCCTGGCTGGGCCATGCGATGGCTTTCCCCTTAACCAAACCAATGGACACCAACATGAAATACTTTCGTTCATGCTTCAATCCTAGTGTGTGCAGCCTCGTCTAAGCTCTTAATCCCTTAGAATATCATCCTTTTTTATTGTTCTAGGATGGCAGCCCCTTCATGCATCGTATACATAGGTTTTACGTCATAAAATCATGAGTTCTTGACACAGCATGACATAAAAATGAAACCAATTAAAAGTATAACTTATTATTCATAAAAACATGCTTCAATCATGTAATATGGTGTAAAAGATGTTTGAAAAAAAGTTAAAACGTGTATTTGCGTAAATTACGTTCAAAAACAAATCGACGATGCGAAGAACGACGATGTAGAACCTAGGCTGAATTCTTCCTTCAAAAATCGTGGCTTACCCTTTGAAATTAAATGGGATGTGTTTGTTTTGGGGGAAGGAAGAGTCCTTGAAAATTTGAGAGGGGTGGGGCGTGTATTGCAAGGGTTATGGGGTAGTGTTTAGGTTTTTATTTAAATTAAAACTCCTAGTAGAAGTTTAGGCCCAATAACATGGTATAGTAGGCCTATTAAGCCCATTAAGTAATATTTAAAATATTTTGTTTAGGAAAGTTCGTGAAAATATTAGCCGGGTTCTCGAAAAATTCATATTTTAGTTGAAAAATGAATACCGTTAAAAATAACGACTCGACGTATAAATCGCCTCAAAACACCTTATTTTTAAAAATATCATTTAGCATCAACCTTATTTTAAATAATTAAAAACAAATATTTAATAAAAATATTTTTCTTTTTCAGCTACGGGTCTCCGTTTCTCGACCGCATCTCGAATAATATTTTAAAAATACATTTTACATGCATTCATGTATATAGTGAATTTTATACATGCAAACATGCACATTATGTTCAATTCATGCAATTAAAACTATTGAATTATTTATTTTCCATTTCTCATAGATTTGCATGCAGTTGGATTACGTCGTTTTAATTTTGGACCTTACAAAATCCTCTGTCTCAACAGAAATATCCTTACTTGCATCATTCACTAGTGAGTTTAATGACTCAAAAAACCTTAACCATAATAATAAGTATACATTTACATTCACATGCAACATTGAAAATTACATAATAAATTAACTTTAACATGAACATTTGCATAACCTTAAACATTTCATTTCTTCCTTATACATAAACATTTCCTTTTAGAGGGAAATCAGTATATTAATTGTGACCATCCTTTCATCTTTCGGTCGATTGATCAATCCCAATGTAACCATGGTACCAGGCTGTAGGGCAATAGTAACCACTTTTTCGTTCTATGCTTTGGCCTATAGTTGGCGGGAACACCAGCAACCACTTTTCCGTTATTGGGCCGTGGCCTATAGAAATCTGGTATTGGGTTCCCTTGGGGCTTTTTCGCGTAAATGGGTTCCACTGGGGCTTTGTCCCTCGCGAATCCCCATTTCCTTATCGTCACAATCAAATCACTTCATTCAAAACATTTTCATCATTTCCATCACTTTATAAAAATACATGCATAGATATTATTATCTTTTAAAATAATCATGCAACACATCTTTTAAAATTTATCATTTTCCATCATAAAATTACATAACCTTTCAAGGTAAATATTTTAGCCTTTATTAAAGTTATCGAGACACTGCCAGGACTCCTAACAAATCTCAAGTGTAAAATGACCGTTTTGCCCCTGAAACTCTAACTTTCCCATTTTACCCCTGTGTCACGCCCCGAGACCGAGGAGTTGGTGACATTAGACTTGTTTAACAATTGCATAAAAAATAAGTCTTATAGCAAATAGCAAAAACCAGTCTTTTTCATAAATAAACATTTTATTTTATAATTACAACAGAATGGAAATTACATCAATAATGTTGCGGAAGCGAAGTATAAAAATACAAAGTCTTGATCTTTGATCTTTTGATACTATCACCAACCCAAAAACGTCTCTTGTTCTTCCTTGTTCAATTTCTCCTCATTCTTACCTGGGGAGCGATGTAAGGGGTGAGTGTTTTGTGAAACACTCAGCAAGTGAGGGAACATCGATTACCACAAGTACATAAAAAGATAATTTAAGAGCATCTTTTAACAGATTTTCAAACCTCAGTATACCGAAATTATCATATCAGAACATAATCAAAATCGAAATGTGAAACATAGATTATCAAAACAATTCAGAACAGAACAAAACAAACGAAACAATGTTACTCATCTCGTTATCCATGGTCAAATTGTCCTCCACATGTTAGTCCTCTAAGGAGTGAGGCAAGAAAAAGTTTTATAACCACTTATGGGGGCCAGACAGAATTTACAATCGTCATTCCATATCCAACTCTAGTTGTAACAGTGTACCACATAATTAGATTGATCAAACAACACCTATCAGAATGGTGAATGGACTTAGCAGAATCAAAGGAAATCGAGATCATAATGAACATACTGTACATCGATCGAGATTTTAAAATATATTCTAACAATTTTTTGAAAATAATTAGACACACAGATAAGCATATCATGAAATACTTTTAACTTACAAAGAATTACATAACAAAAGCCCAC
Source organism: Primulina tabacum (assembly GCF_025594145.1). Classification (NCBI taxonomy): domain Eukaryota; kingdom Viridiplantae; phylum Streptophyta; class Magnoliopsida; order Lamiales; family Gesneriaceae; genus Primulina; species Primulina tabacum. Next base: position 33,264,200 of record NC_134553.1, on the reverse strand, counting down.
TTACAGAAATTCGAAGGTATGGTTCGAAGCTTGCTGAAACTCGGAATAATGACCGAACTTGGACAAGACCTAACAACAGTGTTGATAGAAATTTACAGCTCAAAATATCCAGCACGACTCTTCCTTCTTCTCCTTTGGTAGTGTCCGCTGAGATGTTTTTTGATAGGGAGGGGCCGAAATTTTGAAGCTTTTTGGGAGGAATTTTCGTAACACTTTCTTCAGCATACGAGGCCTTATTTATAGTTGGGAAAAGTCGGAAAAATGACTTTTCCTTTGCCCTCCATCAGCCGAAATGTGCCCCTTCAATTGCCCAAAGATGATGATCCAAATAGTCTCCAAGTGGTCAAAGATTATCTATAGCCAAGGGTCACCTTGGTGCATTCAAAGGTCACACCTTACACATTGATTATGTCATATTTTTTAGCTCCTTCCATGGCTGGATTCTTGTCTTTTTTAGGACAAGCATCAATGAGCTTCCTTGAGCTGAGGGTTTTTGTAATGTCCCAAAAATTTGAAGGTCCACGTAAACCACATGCAGACAAGTTATCAAAATTCTTAGATATTTTTATTAATTTATTTTTTAATGCATTAAATGCATGATTTTAACATGAATATGTATGTTTAATTCTCGGTTCATTAAGATTGCTTGATATAGGGCTTTATAAGTATTTTACGCTCGAACGAGAAAGGAGACCGGGGACAATTAAAGAAAAATGTTTTTGTTAAATTATTATTTTTAATTATTTAATATATCATGTAATTACGGGTGATTTTCGAAAATTTTCTTTGTAGGGCGTTTTTACTCATCGAGTCATATTTTAAGTCGGTACGCAAAATTTAGCAAATTGAGGGACTTTTTGAGGGTTCAGACATTATTTTCAAAAACGTACCTAAACGAAATATTTACAGGAGTGTTTTAGGGCTTAATGGGACTATTTTATTACTTAATGAGAATAAAACCCTTCTAAATCTCATTATTTTTAATTCAGGGCCCATTATACTAAATATATTATACCTAATCTACATCAAAAAACCCTAAACTCACAACAGCTTCGGCCGCCCCTCCCCATTTCAGCAGCAGCATTTCAAAAGGTTAATCAACTTCTTCCTTGTACCTCCGGTGCCCGTTCTACGCGATTGTATCAAGGTTTTCGAGCGTAAAAACGCAAAGGCACGCCCGTTACCTTCATTTTTCTCGTCTTTCACACCATAATACGTGTTTTGGATTGATTATGCATGATATATGTCGGACCTAACGCTTTAGATTGGTTTTACATGTGGTTCTTCATGAATATGATTTTGTTGCCTTCATGTACATCACGTTCCGACTCGGTTGATAGGGTACTGCCAGATATGGGGTTCGAAAGAGGTTCTACAACAGATGTTAGGTTATTTTAGGTGTTGAGGTTGATGTGGAATCATGCCCTTGTAGGTGATCGATCTGGCCTTGCATGCGAGACGGTCGTGGCTCGATCGAGTGTACGATTATGGCAGCGGTGCAAGGGAAATTCCATGGACATGGAGTAGACCCTGGTGGGTTTGAGACACGACCTATAGCATCTCGTGCATGGCTGGTCTCGGGCTAGGAGGAGATCGAGGAAGCTAGACATGATTGAGGGTTCGGCTTTGGATTTTCTGGTGTATAACGTACCACAGTTTGCATGGGGTTAGAGTCCATGGCTAGGTCCATCCAGGGGGGTCTAGAGGTGGGCGAGGAAGAGTTCGTTTGAGGCTCGTCCAAGCTGGTTAGGCATACGGTCGAGTAGTAGCTAGGGTTGGAGTGATTCGGGTTCAGCAATGTTACAAGGTCTTGCTGGGTTTAGAGGGTCCTAAATGGCTGGAATTGCGTTTTTTAGGGCCGGGTAAGATGTAATTATGTTATGATTTGAGTTTGGGAAAGTTCGGATGAGTTTCGGGTTAATTCGGATTTCAACCAGGACCTCAGTCCAAGTTTTAAAATAAATTATAGGAAGTTATTTTCTGGGCTTCAATTACGTATAAGATATGGTTAAAATATGTTTGGTGGTGTTTTAATAAGTTTGGTTGGCTTCGGGTCGAAATTTTAAGATCCAGGAGTAAAATGGTCAATTAGGGTTTCCAGGGGCAGCAGTCTGGCAGCGCCCCGATAACCGAGATTTCATGTTTAAAATGTGTATTTGTAATGCGATTATGTTATTTTAAGAAAATATGAGAAAATACGTTGCATGCTTGGTTTTAAGAAAAAGTGCGTATTTGCATGAATTTTATAAATGATGAATACGATGACATGTTTTTTAAGGAGATGATTTGGTTGTGACTAATACGAACATAAACACGAACACGTAATGCCAATGATCAGTAGATGGGTAAACTGTCGCTGATGTCCCAGCCGCCGGGTAACGCGGTTATACGTAGATGGATCCATCCTATGACTTTTACGATACGTTTGAAACCTACCAAAACAACTCGAAACATATTTATAACAATTTCTTTGACGTAACCTCGAGCCCATTCTGTGACTTTTACGATACGTTTTAAAACTTGGACTGGGGTCCCGGTTTTAACCTGAATTGACCCGAAACCAAATCAAACTTTCCCAAAATTAAACCATGAATTATACACACCCTACCAGCCCCTAAACAACTCAATTCCAGCCATTTATACCCCACTAAACATGGCTGACACTATCTAGAAATTTCTGCACCTTGCAACCTTCGGACCCTGATGCACCTAACCCTCAAGACCTAGCCCAAATTTGACCGGACCAGCCTTGAACCAAGCACTCTTAGCTCACCATTGGACCCTCTTGGACCAACCTAACCGCTGTCCTCAGCCCCATGCATGCAGCTTACTCGATTCCACCGTGAAGTACCCGATCTAGCCACCAACTTGCCCTATCCCACCATCTAGCTTTGATCTACGCTTTGACTCACCACCAGCCGACCACGGACCGTCCCAAGGCCTTGACATGGACAACTCCTAACCTAAGCCAGCCCTTGGAACAAACCCTACATGGCTGATCTCCCTTTTCCTCCCGATCTAGCCGATATACATCTACACACCTCAAATCGATTGGCCCCTTGTCTAGACATGAACCGATGTACTCTCAGCCATAGTCACCTTAGATCTCGACTTGTATAGCCCATTGTAGCCTAGATCTATCAGCCCCTTGCGCATAACCCATGGAAAACGTGAGTACATGCCAAAACGTATGAATATTTAGTGTCAAAACCGTGCAAATCCAATGCAACATGATAGATCTAAGAATTTCTCAAGTAAAAACATAAAAATCAGCATATAATGATGTGAATTATGAGAAATATGAAATATAGGGCACGCTCAAAAACTTAGAGATAATCGCGTAGAACGTGCACTGGAGAGACATGGAAGAGATCTTTTGAAGAACTTTGAGAAAACCTAAGGAGAAAGGCTGCTGAATTTCGAAGAGAGATGCTGCTGGAATGGGGAGGGGCGGCCGAATGCTTAGGTTAGGGAGATTAGGCTTTAGATGGTAGGTTAAATATAATAATTAATGTATAATGGGCCCTTATTTAAAAATAATGAGGTGAAAAAGGATTTTAGGTCCATTATGCGATAAAATAATCTCATCGAGCCCAAAAAACTCCAGTAAATTATTTCGTTTAGCTACGCTTTTGAAAACCTTGCCCGAACCCTCAAAAAGTCCCCCGACTTGCTAATTGTGTACTGGTTTAAAATCTGATCCGGCGAGTAAAAATACCCTACAAAGCCCAGTTTCGAAAATCACCCTTAATTAAACCATATATTAAATAATTAAAAATAATTATTTAATAAAAAAAATTTCCTTAATTGTCCCGAATCTCCGTTCCTCGTTCGAGCATTAAATACTGCTAAAAACCCCAGTACATGAAATCTTAACAACCATGAAATAAAACACATATCCATGTCATGATCATGCATTTAATGCAATAAAAATAATTAATTAAAATACATAAGAAATTTGATAACTTGCATGCATGAGGTTCACGTGGACCTTCAAATTTTTGAGACGTTAGAATGTGTTAATGAGTCAGGAGCAAAACATTGTTATTTTTATACATTTTCATTTTTTACTATGTTGATGATTTAGCAGGACTTTGGATGTTACATTTGAATTCCTTTAAAACCATTATATATGAATTTGACAAGATTAAAATTATTTAACTGTAATATTTTCATTTAGTAGTAAATGATCTTTTTAAAATGCATGTGTTGACTGTAATTTTTGCAAAATAGCTTACAAAAAAATTTTAGTAGTATTGTTAGTAGTAGACGTTTCAGTTGATATCAGAGCAAGGATCCTGTAGAGGGTTGTGCCACCGCCAGCTTCAGAAGCTCAGTCGTCAAGCCTCAAGTATGTAAGTTTACATGTTTTAAATGTTTTGAAAGTTTTATGCTATCACCTACATGTTTACATGATATAAGTTTTACAATACACGTTTATCTATTTATTTGTTTTAAATTTAAATGCTTTAGAATTTTTATGCATGTTACGACATGAAATAAGAAATTATATGATTTTCATGCATGCTGGCTTTGTGGTGGAATTGGGCATAATTAAGAATTTGATTAATTGGCGTTAGGAATGGTTTTAAATGACTTGAAAATATTGATTTTTGCGTATTAGTACTGATTTCTAGTTGTTGGGTCATAAGTTAGTCATGAAGATTATGAACGCTTTTAGGGCGTGTATATTTTCTAAGAAAATACTGATAATTCGTGGTTACTAGCTGTAATATCCAAGCTTGGAGAACGGTACCATTTAAGATTTCGTATGTTTATGGACTACTTGGTTAAGTTTAAGTATAGTTTTGATGTTAAGAGTTGTGATCTATGATTTATAGTATTGTTGATATAGATGATGTGTGGTTATAGTGTAGCGTCGTTGCGATTAAATTCATGGTAATTTGTATGTTGAGCCAATTGGTATGAGGCCAATTGTAGTGGTTAAATAAGACATAGAGGTGCAACTTTCATGTTGAGAGTGTTGCTAAATTATGAGGAGAAGCGACGTTGCGATTCGATTTTTGTTGCATAGAGTTTATTGTTGGCTACAGAGGAGAGTGCACCACTGGAAAGGCACCGCACCCGCGGTGATTGGGCAGAGGCGACACCGCACCCGCGGTTGGAGAAGTACCGCACTCGCGGTCGACTGTTTCGGATTTTTGGATGTTGTCCAGTACACGCAGCGCACCCGCGGTCCAAGGCTTAGCGCACCTGCGGTGCATGTACAGTAAAAGCATGTTTTTGGTTTAAGTGTTATAAGACAAGAGTTGGCTCATTATTTCCTCATTTCTCTCCTCACTTCTCGAAATTTCAGCTCAAGGGAGAGCTAGGGTTCTTATTCCCTTCTTTGATTTCTTTCATTCTAGTTTATTGTGGGATTATTGAAGTGAGAACAAGGTTCTTTTGGGTTCAAGGAGCTAAGATAAGCTTTTGGTTTAGTTATTCTTTGGATTTTCGTGTTGGGGAGAAATATTGGGTTTGTTGATTATGTTGATTTTATGGATTTAATGGTATGGCTGTTTGATTATTGAGTTATTGATGGTGCAATACATGGTTTATTGTTGTAGGTTTTGTACCAAGAGATTAGATTCAAGATTTCTATTGGTTGTAAGTGGAATTCATTCCTTGTGCTCACATGATGTATATGTATGGTATTTCAATGGTTTTACTATGCTATTCCGTTCCATTTGATTCAAGTTATGTATTGATACACTTCAGGACTCTTGATATCAATGTACTTATCCTATAGGTCATGGGATCGAGTCCTGGGGAGGCGAATGAAACCCCTTGGTAGGGAGGGGGCCGGAGATCTTATGAGTAACCCGTACGACGCCTATGGAAAGCCCGTGAGGGAAAAGGCACCTTTGAGGGAGCCCAAGATCGGGATAGCCTTGGGTCGATCGGGGCAGTGGGCCGTATGGGCGGTCCACTGGGCCTGTAATGGGTCGTTACACTAGTTGAGTTAATTTTTGAGAATTACATATAAGGAACAATGATTCGAAGACTGTGAAGATCTTTAGAACTATAAAAATGTATAATTTGGGATTTTAGGTTTTGATGGAAAGGTAAGATTGATTATGAGAATTGATTTTGGGATTAATAAGTTTAAAAATTATTGAACTTTATGTTACGGGAAATCTATAGAATGAAATTAGGAAATCCAAGAACTTATGGAAATTGTGGAATTTTAGAAATTAAGGACCAATTGGATAATTTTTGAGGAAATTGAGAATTAATTTTGCAATTATTAAGAAATTTGGGGACTGGTTTAACAATAAGTTAGAATTGAATAGTTTAAATGATAGGAATTTTCGATGATTTAAGCTTGAAGGGATATTTAGAACCTTGAAATATCTGGGTTATAATGTTATAAAGAATGGTAATCAATGGCTTTGTAGGATGAATCAATATTGGGCTTGAAAATTTAAGCGTTAGTGAAATAATGTTGTGGCAAATTAAGAATTTAAAGTGATGATAATTTAAGGAAAGTTGATCGATTAGTTAAGTTATAAGATTGGACATTGAGTTAACATATTTTTGGGAACATAAGATTTGATTTACATGTATCATAAGTTTTAGTCATGATCTTAAGAGTTAAAATTATATCTTTGTTAGGGTTAAATTTTTTTATTTTTTAGAAATTTGGATAGGATTGATGGCTAGGTTACTTGAAAGATGCATGTAAGAAGTGAGATAGACACCATGTTTTGAGGAATTTTTGAAAGTCATTAAGAAACTTGGGATTAAGTGGATATATGTGTTGGAATTATGTTATCTAAGACTATTTTGGTTGCGTAAGCTTGAATTACAAATTTATGAGATAGGTATTTATATGAAAATTTTGGGCGAAATAAAACCAAAAGGAATTATTTGTGTTCAACATATGTTACCAATGAACAAATATTAAGATTTTTATTGAGTAAGTAATCTAAAATCTCGATATGAGGATTCTAGAATGCTATGGATTATAAGTGAAGTCGAATTATTAGAGTTAGTCCAACATTAAGAGGGAAGAACTTATTCAGTTTTATGCACTAGTGTTAATTAAACATTAAGGATACGTCAGAATACGACAATCGTTCCAATGAGGAAAGTTCAAGTGTCTTAGGCCTCAACTAAATTGTAACTGGGAAGAAAATAGTTTAAGTATGTTATTGATGCTAGAAGGGTTTTATAGATTAACGTTACTTGAAATTTAGATTTGCAACATTTTAATATTTGGGATGTACTTGTAAATAGTTAAGTTACATTTGGTGCCATAAGATAAAGATCCGATTCAAGGGTCTTAGGCTAATATTATTATGGGGTTGAGATAAGGTTTAACTATTAAGTATATTACCCAAGATAAAATTCGATTAGTAAATTTTGGTGCTAAGATCTCTTAAAATGAACTGCATAAATGCTAATATTTGGATTTAAAGCCTTAGCATACTGTTGGAAACTGAATTTCGGTTGTTTGACAAACTAAGTTCTTAAGTAATTGATCAAATACTCGAATCTGAACCTACGCAGTCAACTGATCAGTTGCTACATTCAGTTGTGAGCTTACCAGCAATTGCTTCAGCTGAAGACGTCATCAGTTAACGAAAAGGACTTTCTGAAAGAGGATCAATTAAGGTGCCCTAATGCGCAACAGAATTTTCAAAAATTGTTTTTCAACAAGAAAACCGAGCACCTCTACTATAGTGTGTAGCAAATACAAAACACCAATTATGTCATACATAGGGTGTTTTAGAATTTTTACCTATCAATCTTAAAAGATTGATTGTGGCTCCAACTTAGTTGTCAAACAACTAAGCTCTTCAACGGATGACCCAATCTACAAGCTTCCTTGTTCTTGAAATCTTTCCTTCAAATTAGGTCCACCACCAACAAGCTAAATCCACTCTAATTTTGCACTAGAAAAATTAGAGCATTTTTCATTTGAGAAGAGAGTGTTTCCTCAACAATTGAAGAACAAAATATGGAGAATAAAATGCTCAAAGTTTCGGCCATGGTGGAGTAGGAAAGAAGGGGAGACATTTTTCTTGGTTGTGGAAAAGTTAAAGTGTGTCCCAAAAGCATGCATGCCTTTTTGACTCAAAAAGTTGTCTCCAACCCTTCACCTTCCAAGTATGCATTTTAAGTGGGCTTGTAACATTTACAAAGCCCATGGACTTTATTTAAATGTCTCAAACACATTTGAGTCCATTTAAACTTTACTTGATATTACTCAAGTCCACTACTTTAATAATTATTTCTAATTGGGCTCTACAAGGCCCAATGTTATTTAATTAATTCAACACTTGAATTAATTTAATTATTTGGACTCTACTAGGCCCACTAGTGTTTAATTAATTCAACACTTGAATTAATTTAATTTAGTCCATAATAATTTTTATGAAAAACACAATTTTCAAATACATTATTTGTTTGGCCAACTTTTAATTTAGGAACACTTCCTCAAATTAAAAGTTACATTCTCCTTATAGAAGTCATACTTCTATTTTTCCTTACGCTTATAAACTCCTTTATAAGTCGTTCAACACATTAAACTATTTTACTTCTCAACGGGATCTAAAAAGTTAGCACTTTTGTGACCCTCAATGGTTCAATGATACAACTAGCCGTGGGTTCACATCACCATGTGATTCGGACTAAACATGTCCTTATACGAGCATACCCCAATTGCTCCATTCTTACTTATCAACTCCTTGATACTAAGAACGTCAGAACTCAAGTCTGATAGTACCCAACCAATCATGTTAAACGCCTAGCAGCATCGCTTACATGATTCCCTAGGTATCAAATGATAGTGTCTGCAAGAACCATTCAATTATGGTTAGCGTACAGTACGGTCCCATCAACTCATATATCCCGACCGATTCGACAACCATTGGTATATCTAGAGTTGTCAATGAATCGATACTATGTGTCATGTCGTAATTGCATCGATGGTGTAATTTATGAAACCCCTTTCATAATTATCACCATACTCTGATCAGATATTTCATACTACATACACATAGGATATCCATACCCGAAGGTAAGCGGTGAATCCCCAACTACAATGCATCGACTCCTACATGTTTCGACAAAACACCCAACCTTGCCACCTCAAGACCCCTTGAGAGTCGGTGAACAAGTCAAAGTGCAATGCTAGTACATAGAGTCTCAATGTTGTCCCGGGTCATAAGGACTAATGGTGTACAACCATAAACTAGGACGTTTCCACTCGATAAGTGAGAACCACTTTGAAAGTCCTTTATGGAGGGTTGTTCAGTGCACTCTACAAGGAGCACCTATCTGCATGCTCGGACATCACAATGTCCCCTAGCAATGAAACATGGTACTCACATCGCAGATACTAGTCTCGAACTCGAGCGGCCTATATCCTTCTTAGCGGCGGCTGAATCGACTAGGAACTGTTTAGAATATACAGTATTCCAAATATGAGTTTCATGATACTCATCATATGAGCATCTCATATTCTTTCTACTATTTGTATATTCAAGGACTTTATCTATGCAACTAGCATGGGTATACAGATAAAGATGTGTAAAAACAATAATTTCAAATATTATTAAAATAAAGATTGTTTATACATAGAGTTTCATTGTGAACACTCGGCCAACACTTGGCTCGACGGTCACCTACTCCAACAATCTCTCACTTGCACTAGAGCCAACTACCCATATGCTTCAAACCCATCGATTCGCAATGCTTCTCGAATAATGGTCCAGGTAAAGGCTTAGTTAGTGGATCAGCAACATTATCTGCGGAGCTGACTTTGTCGATCGAGACATCTCCTCTTTCCACAATCTCTCGGAGGATGTGGTACTTTCTTAATAGATGTTTGGACTTCTGATGAGACCTCAGCTCCTTTGCTTGAGCAATGGCTCCCGTGTTGTCACAAAACACCGGGACAGGAGCAACTCCATTAGGAATGACGCCAAACTCTTGGACGAATTTCCTTATCCATACAGCCTCCTTTGTTGCAGCTGATGCAGCAATATATTCTGCCTCAGTGGTGGAATCCGCTGTACTGTCTTGCTTGGAACTTTTCCAAGAGACAACAGCACCATTGAGCATGAATATGAATCCAGAGGTTGACTTCGAGTCATCGATATCGCTTTGGAAGATAGAGTCGGTATAGCCTTCCAATTTTAGTTCTCCACCCCCATAGACCAAGAACAATTTATTGGTCCTTCTCAAATACTTGAGGATGCCTTTCATAGGTTTCCAATGTGGAAGACCGGGGTTCGATTGATATCTACTCACTACACTTAGTGCGAAAGCCACGTCAGGATGTGTAGATATCATCCCATACATGATGCTACCAATCGCAGATGCATACGGAATGCGTGTCATCGCCTCTATCTCTGCATCAGTCTTGGGAGACATAGACTTGGATAGGGACACGCCATGACACATTGGTAGATGTCCTCTCTTGGACTCATCCATCGAGAACCTCTTCACCATGGTATCAATGTATGTGGACTGGGTGAGACCAAGCAATCTTCTTGATCTATCTCTATAGATCTGTATTTCCAATACAAAAGTTGCTTCACCCAAGTCCTGCTTCGAGAACTTAGTCGCTAACCATATCTTAGTTGATTGCAAAATTTCTACATCATTCCCAATGAGTAGAATGTCATCAACATACAGCACCAGGAATGTCACAGCACTCCCACTGACCTTCTTTTACACACAGGGTTCCTCAGGATTCTTAGTAAAACCAAACTCTTTGATTGTACTATCGAATCTAAGGTTCCAACTCCTAGATGCTTGCTTTAGACCATAAATAGATCTCTGAAGTTTGCATACCATATGCTCAATTCCGACAGATGTAAACCCTTCGGATTGAGACATGTAAATCTCTTCCTTAATATCCCCATTAAGAAAGGCTGTCTTGACATCCATCTGCGATATCTCATAGTCATACCATGCAGCTATGGCTAGCAATATCGTTATGGACTTGAACATTGCAACTGGAGAAAAGGTTTCCTCAAAGTCAACTCTTTGTCTTTGAGTATATCTTTTTGCCACACATCGCGCCTTGAAGGTCAATACCTTCCCATCCGCCCCAAGTTTCCTCTTGTAAATCCATTTACACCTATGGGAACAATTCCCTCAGGTGGATCCACGAGATTCCACACTTGGTTCGAATGCATGGAATTCATCTTAGATTCCATTGCTTCAAGCCACTTGAATGAATCGGCATCAGATAATGCTTCCTTGAAGGTCCTTGGATCACATACATGGTTAGGCTCATCATGGCCCTCTTCAAGACGCAGACCATACCTCATAGGTGATCTCGAGACTCTCTCGGATCTTCTAGGAACTTGTATTTCCTCTCTTGGCTCTTCGGGTGTGGGTTCTATAATTGGGGGTGTTTCTCGAACCTCTTCGAGTTCTATCATCTCCCTTTTTCTATCCAATAGAAATTCCTTTTCCAAAAAGGTTGCATTCCTAGAAACAAACACCTTTGTTTATTGGGGATGATAGAAATAATATCCAACCGAATTCTTTGGATATCCCACAAAGTATCTCCACTACCTGCTTCACATAAGCAGGGCACCCCCATATTCTAAGAAAAGAATACTTGGGAGGCTTACCCATCCATATCTCATATGGTGTCTTATAAACTGCCGTTGAATGGACATTGTTCAACAACAGTGCCGCTCTCTCAAGCGCATATCCCCAAAAGGATGGCGGCAACTCCGTGAACCCCATCATAGACCGAACCATGTCCATCAAAGTTCGGTTACTGACGCTCCGAAACACCATTCAACTGTGTTGTAGCAGGAGGAGTCCTGATACGAATCCTCGTACGAATGAAAAGCAAACACGATTATTGAAATCGAGCCCTCAATTCAATAACGAACAAGGATCGATTATATTGTCCCGATCTTTTGAAACAAGTAAAGATTTGTGATATTCACCTCTAAGCGATTAAAACTTAGCAACAAATATCAACGATAAGAACAATTGAATTTCATACGAACCTTCAAATAACTTGTTTTGACAATCCGTGCGAAAACAATCGACAAACGCCACAAAGATGAAAATCTTTGATAAGTTTGATTTGTTTTTCTTCTTGTGAAGAACAAAGCTAAAAGCCTTGAAAATTGAGAGAACCTCAAGTTATTCTTATATCAATCAAAAAATGTTTCGTTCATAGTGTTTACAATCATTAAATAGACAAAACAAAGCAAGAAAAAAACAACATAAAGTAGTGTAAAAAGGCATAAAGAAAGTTGTGAACAATTTCTACACAGAAGTGCGCGCGGTAGCACGAGAACTCGCGCGATGGCGCGCGGTATGCTGCACCTAACGCGCGGCAGCGCCGGTTGTGGCGCCATGGCGCGCGCGCCGGAAGTGGCGCGATGGCGCGCCACTTGCTGCCCCTATGCGTGAATGTGCGCGCGGGGGCGCGAGATCTTGTGCTGGGGCGTGCATGCTGCTTTCCTCATGATCATTTAATACTTGAATAACATTCCAAACACCTCCATTGTTGTGTCCATGTTCCCCAAACTTATTTAAATTAGACACCACATTTGTAGAACTTTCTTTGTATCTCATCATGAGTCCTTGAAGTGCTTCTTTAAACTTCTTGCTACATCTACTCGTTATAGGTCCTTCGGTATATTCTTTGTTGAACTCCACCACTTGCTTGAACATGATTGATTCATCATCTTTTATCACAATCAAGCTTGAAAGTCCAAGGCAACAACACATCTTAAATCTTCCCCCAAACATTTGCACACAGTGCCTAGCCAGATTCATATCAAGTCCACTGCGAGAGAATCCCATTCTCCCTAAGATACTCTTGGAACTCGGCACTCAAGTACTCACCACCTCGATCCGATCGAAGTGTCTTGATGCTTCGTCCCATCAGTTTCTCTACTTCACTTCTGAATTCTTTGAACCTTTCAAAGGCTTCAGAATTGTATTTCATCAAATACACATACCCATACCTCAAAAAGTCATCGGTAAAGGTGATGAAGTAGGCATGTCCATGCTTAGTGGTGATGCTAAGCGGACCGCACACATCGGTATGGATCAAATCCAATAACCCTTTGGCTCGCTCCACGTGGCCCTTAAAGGGAATTTTGGTCATTTTTCCTTTTAGACAGGATTCAGAAGTCGTGAGAGCATTAATATCAGACATATCAAACATGCCCACTCCCACTAGCTTGTTCATCCTTCTTAGGAAAATATGTCCTAATCGAGCATGCCATAATTGTGCCGAATTTAGAGTATCTAGTTTTCGCTTGTTTGTTGTTGTTATTGTTAGGACATTGTTTAGTGGAATATCTTTCAATTTTATGTTATAGAGATCGTTTTCAAGTTCTCCAGTACAAATTAAACATTCATTCTTGTAAATGTTGCAAACACCTTTGCTAAATAAACAAGAATATCCATCATTATCAAGTATAGAAATGGAAACAATGTTTTTCACCAAATCAGGTACAAACAAAACATCTCTTAAAATCAACTTAAATCATTGTTCAACAATAGGTAAACATTTCCCACGGCTTTGGCAGCAACTCTTGCTCCATTGCCCAACCTCAAGAAGGTCTCACCTTCCCTAAGTCTTCTACTTCTTCCCATCATCTGTAAATCATTACAGAGATGTGAGCTACAGCCGGTATCCAATACCCAAGAAGTAGAGTTAATTGAAATGTTTACTTCAATATAGAACATACCGTTTACAGAACTCTTCTGGGCAAGATATTCTCTAAAGTTACGCCTCCAATGTCCAGGCCTTTTGCAACGATGACAAATATCAGCAGTCATGTCAACCTTTACTGGTGTGGCTGCCACAACGGGATTCGGAGCTTGCCTTTTCAAGGGCACGTTCTTCTTGCGGCGTTGGAAAGAACGCTTCTTTCCCTTCCCAGGTAGACCAGTCTTCGTACCAGATGAAGAGCCCACATAAAAAACTGACTTCTCATCTTTCAAAGAAGCCTGAATATAACACTTGGCTTTCAAGTCATGGTCACACCATTTGTAATGCCCAAGAATTGTAGGTTGATAAAACGAAATTATGAAGTGTTGCATGAAGGAGGCACCGCACCCGCGCCTCAAACAAGACCGCACCCGCGGTTTTGACTCATGAAATGTGGAAGATTTACAGTAGCAAGACCGCACCCGCGGTGCAAAAGCCGGCGCACCTGCGGTCATCATTCTGAAATTTTGGATGTGATACAGTAGGGTGAGCGCACCCGCGGTACATAACTGAGCGCACCCGCGGTCGATGATTCTAGAAAATTGGAAGGGGATGCCGTGAGCTAACCGCACCCGCAGTCAAGAAGGAGCGCACCCGCGGTCTTGCGTGTTGAACAAAGAATGAAACATGTGTCCTTAACCATGCATATATCAAGTGTTGTCTTCATTTCAGCTGGTCATCACCGAGAGAAAGGAGAGGAAAAGCTTCAGAATCTTCAAGTTTGCCTCAAGCTTAAAAAATAAATTGTGCAACATCTAGCCATTCAAACTTCAATCCAAGCATAGACTCTTGCTCCTCTCATCAAGGGCTATCTAAGGATGTAAGTATATTTAAGTTTCAGCATATTTTGAAGTAAGAGATTGGGGAAAATCAGATTTTGATGGTTATTATGTGTTCTTATGATTATTGTGAATGTATATTCGAAATCGGATCGAAGAAACAATACCATATGTGATCGTTATGATTTTCCAGCATATATTGAGTTTAGATGGTGCAGAATTCAGTCTTGTGGATTGATGTTGATAAGAATTATGAGTATCGCTATTGAGTATTGATATTTGAGTTGATTGGTATCGAGAAATTATGTCGTTATGCCGTCAAAATGTGCCAAGACTAAATATTGATCCGTACTAGTATAAGTTTTAGTTTTGGATTGATATTGTGATATGTGACATTGCTATTCCAGATTTATACTGACAAGAATCGACTTCAAGACTTCGATCTCAATAAAGACTGTACGACAAGAAGGTATAATTCAATGTTTGTTTGGGGAAGACACGACTCAAATGAGATTCAATTTGAGTTTCCCAACAAAATCACATACTTGTTCTATTTGTACTTTATATTGATTTTTATATATATGTACTGAGATAGGAGTGTCATTGGTAGATACGCCAATTTTCTAAACGTTCGGTGATATCGATGCTTCGGATCAGATTCACTCCGATTGTAGATTTCGATACAGACCAGACCGAAGTTTAGGAATAAGATGTAACGCCACCACGATTGGGAGAGTAGGTGGGAGACCTGTTACATCTTATTCACACCGGGATCCCTAGACTTAGATACGAGTCGAGTTACAGAGTAGGAGTCAGATTATTTTATCTGTAATCACTAATGTGTCATAATTACTGATTATGTGTTATGATTTGTATTGAACTGCATGACATGCATGTATACATGTTTTATACTGGGATTTATTCTCACCGGAGTTTCCGGCTGTTGTTGTGTCTGTATGTGTGCATAACAAAAGGTAGGGCAGGATTTGGGTCGCAGCAGAGATGAGAGATGGATATAGCGTGGTGATCACGGGCATAGCAGATGTACTAGTAGTTGTACTTTTGTCATGTACTTTATTTGAATACTAGTTTGTTGTATATGTACTGGACAAGACATGTATATTATGTTTGTAGAGATAAAATAAATAAAGACCTTGTGCCTGTTTATAAACATTTGAATTAATGTAAAAAAAAAAAAAAGCAAAATTTTGACCCACATTTTTTTTGAATAAAGATCCGATTAATCCCGAAAAGAACTGAGTTAGAGCCCGGGTCCCCACACCATTCCTTGTAATTTTGCAATTCCTCAGGAGTGCAGTCAGTCGGAGCCTCAATAGGGGGCGACTTAGTAAGTGTATACGCTATCCTTTCCGAATTCAAGACGATTTTTAGATTTCTTAGCCAATTGAGGTAATTAGGTCCGATTAACACGTATTTTTCGAGTATTACAGATAGTGGATTGCGAATCGAAGACATTGTCAAAAAGTATTGAAAAGTAAAACAGATAAATGTTAATGGCTATTTTAAAATATTTAATAAGATATAAAGTATGGACTTTTACTCTATAAATGTTTACTCCCATTGTTTTGACATCTTTCACTACCCTCTAGTGAAAACGGGAAACTCCTTTCCTCAGTAGGTACGCAAGGTCCAATTAGCGAATTATGATCCCAAATAATATCAGCCAATCACAATTCCTAAAAGGTAGTTTCCAATTGCATCTCCATGCAACCCTCTACGTAAACTTTTGTCTCACGTTTGATTAGGACCCAATAATATGACGTCGTTCTTCTTTACGTGTCAAGCCTTACCCATCGATGTTGAACCTTAATGGACGGTCGCCATGAGTTCCCTCAATAATATGAACCGAAATCATGGAAGTTCAACGTAGTTCACATCACCATGTCAATGGATGTCACAGCTTTCCGGCACCCAGGGCCCCCCAATAATATGATCCGAGCCCCGAGCACGGGTAGCGTTCATCATGCACCTATTGTCGATGGAAGAAATGGAAATTATAAACAACTTTATAATTCCCCTTTTCGGGCTTGATATTAATTTTGAATCTTATTCAAATTGAGGGTTTTTAATTTTGAAAGGTCTCATCATTAATTTTATTTAAAAGCTCGCCATGTTTGATCGTATTTTTGCCGGATTCATGCAACTTTGTTATTATCATAATAATAACGCTCATACTAATTATTTATATCATATCATGCATATATTATAAACAGTAAACAAAACAAGGATGATCAATCGCTCCAAAACTAATGGCCCGTGTGAGCTAAGCACAGTCCTAGGTTCAATCCTAGGAAAATGCAAGGGATGCAAATGCAACTATTACATAAGCTTCTAATATTTACATGTCTTCGATCTTCATAATCATCAAGGCCACCATCTCTCAATCTTGATCTTCCACTATTCTAATATTTACAAATAAATATACATGGAAAATAGTGATACATCTCATGGGGTGGGAACAGGCCATAAAACAAGATCACTTTAAATTTGATAATTATTACAATCATTCAACACAAAATATCCTAGCATACACCTAGCAAATTGGGCTTGGGCTTTTGATCATCCTTCATGCATAATATCACATATCATACACAATCAATTAATTATCACAATAATTAATTGATCCAATATTATATATCTTGATCCAATCACTAACCGCCACGATTATAAACTAAATTAACAAAGTATACAAACACCTTTGTCTACTTTCTAATTAATTTAGTTATAACCGAATTTCTTGTAAATCACCATTTACTATAAATAATTTAAGTCGAACTTAAATTATTTATTTCATGAGAAAATATTTGCAACTTTTGTAAATTTAAACATAAGGGCCCAAAAAACATTTTTCACCAAAAACATTTTGGCCTATTTAAATTTCACAAATATGTTAGCCATCTAATGGCCCAACAACATCAAGGTTCATTACACTTTGATAATCCAAAACACTTTTGGAAACCCTAGTCGTCATCGCCGTCGCCGGATTCCAGCCAACAAAAATTTATTTTTTATTTGAAAAGGAGGGGTTCGGGCAGCCCGAAGGGCTGCCCTTGCTGCCCAAAATTTACCCAAAGACGGCCTTGATTTTTGTTGCAAAAACACATCTCATGCGGTTAGAAATCGACTTCAATATTATATTATGTATATGCTACACAGAATAGTATCCTTAGCTCATGATACCACTTGAAAGGGGATCGATTAAGGTGCCCTAATGCGCAACGGAAGTTTCAAAAATTGTTTTTCAACAAGAAAACCGAGCACCTCAACTATAGTGTGTAGCAAATACAAAACACGAATTATGTCATGCATAGGGTGTTTTAGAATTTTTACCTATCAATCTTAAAAGATTGATTGTGGCTCCAACTTAGTTGTCAAACAACTAAGCTCTTCAACGGATGACCCAATCTACAAGCTTCCTTGTTCTTGAAATCTTTCCTTCAAATTAGGTCCACCACCAACAAGCTAAATCCACTCTAATTTTGCACTAAAAAAATTAGAGCATTTTTCATCTGAGAAGAGAGTGTTTCCTCAAAGTTTGAAGAACAAAATATGGAGAATAAAATGCTCAAAATTTCGGCCATGGTGGAGTAGGAGAGAAGGGGAGACATTTTTCTTGGTTGTGGAAAAGTTAAAGTGTGTCCCAAAAGCATGCATGCCTTTTTGACTCAAAAAGTTGTCTCCAACCCTTCATAAAATGATAGTGCCTGCAAGAACCATTCAATTATGGTTAGCGTACAGTACGGTCCCTTCAACTCATATATCCTGACCGATTCGACAACCATTGGTATATCGACAGTTGTCAATGAATCGATACTATGTGTCATGTCCTAGTTGCATCGATGGTGTAATCTATGAAACCCCTTTCATAATTACCACCATACTCTGATCAGAGATTTCATACTACATATACATGAGATCACATAGGATATCCATACCCGAAGATAAGCGGTGAATCCCCGACTACAATGCATCGACTCCTATATGTTTCGACAAAACATCCAACCTTGCCACCTCATGACCCCTTGAGAGTCGGTAAACAAGTCAAAGTGGAATGCTAGCACATAGAGTCTCAATGTTGTCCCGGGTCATAAGAAATAATGGTGTACAACCATAAACTAGGACGTTTCCACTCGATAAGTGAGAACCACTTGGAAAGTCCTTTATGGAGGGTTGTTCAGTGCACTCTACAAGGAGCACCTATCTTCATGCTCGGACATCACAATGTCCCCTACCAATGAAACATGGTGCTCACATCGCAGATACTAGTCTTGTAACGACCCATTACAGGCCCAGTGGACCGCCCATACGGCCCACTGCCCTGATCGACCCAAGGCTATCCCGATCTTGGGCTCCCTCAAAGGGGCTTTTTCCCTCACGGGCTTTCCATAGGCGTCGTACGGGTTACTCATAGGATCTCTTCCTCCCTGCCAAGGGGTTTCTTTCGCCTCCCCAGGACTCGATCCCATGACCTATAGGATAAGTACATTGATATCAAGAGTCCTGGTACCAATTGAGCTATTAGTTCAATTGGTACCAGGACTCTTGATATCAATGTACTTATCCTATAGGTCATGGGATCGAGTCCTGGAGAGGCGAAAGAAACCCCTTGGTAGGGAGGGGGAGATCCTATGAGTAACCCGTACGACGCCTATGGAAAGCCTGTGAGGGAAAAGGCCCCTTTGAGGGAGCCCAAGATCGGGATATTCTTGGGTCGATCGGGGCAGTGGGCCGTATGGGTGGTCCACTGGGCCTGTAAAAGGGCCATATGGGCGGTCCACTGGGCTTATAATGGGTCGTTATAAATCTCAAACTCGAGCGGTCTATATTCTTCTTAGCGGCGGCTGAATCGACTAGGAACTGTTTAGAATATACAGTATTCCAAATATGAGTTTCATGATACTCATCATATGAGCATCTCATATTCTTTCTACTATTTGTATATTCAAGAACTTTATCTATGTAACTAGCATGGGTATACAGATAAAGATGTGCCAAAACAATACTTTCAAATATTATTAAAATAAAGATTGTTTATACATAGAGTTTCATTGTGAACACTCGGCCAACACTTGGCTCGACGGGAACCTACTCTAATTGTTAAAATAATGATTGTTCTTATCTCAGTTTTTATTCTATCTATTAGTCAGTTTTATTCCGCACTTAATTGTTATCTGATTGATATTAAATGACAAGATTTCGAGTATCGGTTTATCACTAAACTGAACTCACCTTTCGAGAAACTTACATTAGTGGTGGAGTGTTTATTCAACCCCCCTTCTAATCACTCTTTAACCCAGTATTCGATCCTATCAAGTGGTATCAGAGCAAGTTAAATATTGTCCCAGAATATTCTTATCCAAAAAACTGATAACCATGATTTCTTTCAACAAAATCCCAATGTTTTCCAGAGAAGATTTTGATGACTGGAAAATCATAATGCAAGCTCATCTAGCTGCACAGGACGATGATATGTGGTACGTCATTACTGATGGATTCATGAAGATTTTAAAAGCTAACACAGTTTTAGCCATAACTATAATGGCCCGAAAATTCGTGTTTGAAAATTTGCGGAAAAATTTAAAATTTTCTTTTTAAAATAATTAAAATGCCTCATTCACAAAATAAACTGATAAATCAAGTTTAATGTTCAAAATAGCAGCAGAAGAAATTATTGTTCGCAAAATAACAAGTTAAAGTAATCCAACAACTGATAAAAATGTTTGAGCATAAAAATGGTGAATGCTATAAATGAGGTCCTCGTGTTCCACTACTGCCGACCCAAGCTAGCTCACTGGTCCCTGCCCTCGGTCCCGACCTCATCAGTACCTACAACAATCAAGTCTAGTGAGTCTAAAGACTCAGCATGCATATATTGTAAATAACGAGTAAGTAATATAATAAAATTGCATGGAAGTAAAAATATCATGTCATGAGGCATAACGTGAAAATAACTTATCATGAGCAATTATAATACGTGCATAACTGACTGAAAATCATAAGTGAAATGCTTGCTCAATAGAGCCCTGTAATGAAATAGCATGTAATAATTTTCTGTTGAGATTATGTTCTACGCTAGTGGCCCCAGCACTGAACTCAACTGAACTGACCGGTAATTGACCACCGGGTGAAGTAATGTTTGTCTGATCAGACTAATGCCACAGTATACTGGGTGCAACTGAACTGAACCGGTAAGTGACCACCGGGTGAAGTAATGATCCCATGATAGTGAAATGGCCACAAGCAATATCGCATAAATCTCAAAAATGAATATTTTATATTTTTTTTCACGTAATATAATTAAATATCCTGTATTATTTTACCAAATTGGATTGGATCGTTCCCAGGCTCTCTGCGACCTAAATTTAACATAAAAAAATATGCAAATAATTTTCTTGACCAAACTTTGTAATTGAATTCAAAAACGAGACAATTATGCCCAACGACTTCATATTTAATCATTACTCCGTGCCAACCCAAACCAACACCGAACCATCATTTAGTCATGATTAAAATACATCTAAAATGATGAAATAATTCTACAAAAATGATGCAAGTCGAAATTTTGGTGAATGGAGGCAGAAACATGAAACGCTCTTTCGAGAGTCAATTTGGCACATCGCACCGTAAATTCTCGTACGACCTCTAAGCTTAACCGAATCACAAACGGTCAAAAACACGACCTTCTTAACTTGATGAGGTACTGTCCAGTCCAAGGCCATAGGCTAAAAGACAACCAAGAACTCAAACGAGCCTCTGAACCAAAGCAGCAAGTTGCTGTCCAGAAATTCCAGCAACCGCACCTGTACTTACATCGCTTCGTTTGCGAGACTATTTGTCATTGGGACTTGAACCACCAACCAGAGCCTCTTCCCAACATCCCAAGGTGTGGCTTGAACCATGGCTAAGGGCCCTAGGCCAACCACAATAAAATCCAACACCTAGGACAACACCAAGCTTCAACCGAGAACTCAAAAATCTGTACGGTGATGTTTCTGAAATTTTGTTTTGTTGCTGTCATGCATCATACCAGTGGCCATATGGTTGACCATCGCTTGATCTAGACATCATGGGGTATGGTGTGAACCAGGGCTAAGGGCCAGAGGCCAACCAAGGTCCACTCCAAACCACCAAAACCCAAAGGACACATGCGGAAATGAAATGGGGATCGAAGGGGCTGTTGTGGTTTTGATTTGAAAACCGATTCCACCATGGACCAAGCCTCGAAAGGGCGACTTGATCACGTCTTATACATGATAGGGAGGTGTTCTAACCATGGTTATAGGTCCTTGGGGCAGCCAAGATCAGAAACTTGCCCCTTGATAGCAAGGTGATAAAATCGAACAACAAGTGACACTAGGAGGGAGTTGCTGTCATGGATCGATTTCCAGCATGCATGGGCTTGAACTATTGGACCAATATGATCCTAACATGTCCTAGTACATGTCTAGATGCAGTTTTGGGAGCCTTGGACACGAACCAACCACCTGAAACCATCAAACAATACCCAAAACCGTGAAGCAATGAAGTGACCGTAAAATTCTGCACATGATTTTTGAAAAATGCTTCTTATGTATTTCGGTTTTTGCTTCAAAAAAATCATGAGTATGATGTTTTAAAATATTAATATGGCTTGATTGAAGAGTAAATAAAAACATATACATGCTTTGGTTCCTTTTGAAAGAAAAACGAACGAAACGACGACGCGGCGCCGAGGAGACGGAGTGATCTTCTTGTTCTTGCTTCTACTCAATTTCTCTCTTGTTTTTCTAAGGCTTTCTCACGGTTTTTTTCTCTCAATTCTCTCTGAATTTTGGTGGTGAGGAGGGGAAATAATGGTTAGGAGAGTTGGAGGGGAGTTGCAATATAAAAGGGATTCAAATGGCATGACCAAGTCTTGTTCCCTTTGAATTTGAAATGGTTTGATATTCAAGAGATTTTAGGAGGGATAATGGGGTGCAAATGACCGATTCTACCTTGACACAACAAGGCAAGGATAATGATTTATTATTAATTAATGGTGATTAATAAGTGAAAGGATTATCACACTAAGAAATAACAATGAATGAGTCAAAGGTGGTGAGTTGTCAAAGAAATGCTTAATTATCTAGGGGGTGGCCAAAATTAAGCTAATAAATGGAGGGGAAATATTGCTTAGTTAGTGTATTTTAAATATTTAGAGTCTCATCTATCCTTTAAATAATTTAGTGAATTAACAC
The DNA here is from genome assembly GCF_025594145.1 of Primulina tabacum. Classification (NCBI taxonomy): domain Eukaryota; kingdom Viridiplantae; phylum Streptophyta; class Magnoliopsida; order Lamiales; family Gesneriaceae; genus Primulina; species Primulina tabacum. The sequence goes on along the minus strand of NC_134553.1, from coordinate 33,241,467 downwards.
ATTAATTATCAAATCTAAATGAACTTATTTCCTACTTACCTCAAGTTACTTAAATAATTTCTTAAACCTTCTTTTACCTTAAATTAACTTACTAGTTAGCTAAAATAGACTCTGGTAATGTTTTCTTAATATTAAATTTTATCTCAAAACTCCAACTCCAGTCCGGCCTCACTTAATTAACTGAAAATGCAACAATTAAACTACTACGTAAAATAATTAAATTTAAAAGAAAGAATTTAAATACTCATGCAATAAAATCATTTTAATTTAAAATACTAGAATTATGCATGGCTTATACGTAGTCTAATTTACGGGTTCTACAATAACTGATGGGGCACCACATTGTATAGAGAAGCCCAGAGAAGAATGGACAGCTGAAGATAAGAAGAAAGCCAATCTAGACAATGTGGCGAACGACATCATATACAAAACGTTGGATAAAGTCACTTTCAGCAAAATTAAAATGTGCAAAATCGCTAAGGAAATTTGGGAGAAACTGATCCAGCTTTGTGAAGAAATGAGCAAACCAAAGAAAACAAGCTATCAGTTGCTGTTCAGAAATTCGACAACATCAAAATGAAGGTTGGTGAATCCGTGCATGAATATGATGAAAGAGTCAATGACATTATCAATGAGCTAAATACACTTGGAAAAGTATATTCAAATAAAGAGGTAGCACTGAAAGTTGTCAGAGGTCTTCTCAAAGAATGGGATGTCAAGACTATGGCAATGAGGGAGTCAAAGGACCTAAACAAGGTCGAACTTCATGACTTGTTTGCTGATCTGAATGCTTATAAGTTTGAACCCCAAACTAGAGAAAGAGAACCTTCTACACCGGCGCCCAAAACTGCTTTAACTGCTGTCAGACTGTAACCAATTGGTTCAGTTGACAAGTCTGTCGATCAGCTAAGCAATAACGCGATGTCATTGTTTGTCAGAAAATTTGGAAAATTTAAGAGAAGAAATCAAGGAAACCTCAAGAAACAATATAAGAAAAACTACTCCAAAGAAGAACCTTATACTTGCTACAGCTGTGGCAAAATTGGTCACTTCATTATTGACTGTACCAAACAAAAGAAGGACAATCGAGGCTCAACTGAAAGGGGGAAGAAGCCCTATGAACATAAAAAAAGAACCAAGGATGACAAGAAGTTATTCAAAAAGAAACATGAGGTGCTTCTAGCTGAGAAGAGCAAATCCAAATGGGCTGAAACTGACAGTGAGAAGTCAGATCCTGAAACCTCGTACAGCTCAAGTGATGATCAAGAAGAAGTTAAGTGCTTAATGGAAAATGGTGCTGAACTGGAATCAGTAAGTGAACAGGTATTTTACTTAAGCTCTACTAATTTCACCCATGAGGAACTCATTACAACATTGCATGACATGGTAAATGAGTATTACAAACTTGCTCGATCATTCGAGAAAGTCAGGGATGAGAAAAATGATCCCAATGATAACAAAATTGAAAATAATGAATCAGTTGAAGTGTTAAATCTAAAAAAGGTGATTGCAAAGCAAAAAGCAGAAATGATGGAGAACCAAGCTTTGATAAATCAGTTAAAAACTGAATTTTCAAAACATACTGAACTGATTCAATCTTGGAACAAGTCTTCTGTTACATTGACTGAAATGAAAATTCACAAAAATCAGTTGATGATAAAACTGGTTTAGGATTTAACAGTCATGTTGAAAATTTTGCAAGTGATACACAGCCAAGATTGAATGAAAACAAAGGAAAGTACATTACTTTTGTAAAATCAACCATGATATATGAATTCTCAGAACCAAGTAAACCAACTGTTCAATCGACTGAAAGTAAGAACAACGTCAAACGGTATGGAATTCGATATAGCTCCGAGAGTTCAACTGATTCAAGAAACTGATGACCTAAACGATTCAGTTATAACAATTAGTACTAAAGGAATGACTATTACAATTACTACAACTGTAAGCCAGTTCAGAAACGGTATCAAAAGAATAGCCAGTTCAGAAAGGGTATAAATAATATTGTTTCTTTCTCACACCACACACTTAATAACCAAAAGTCGAGAAAAACTATTTGGAACACATCAACTGGAAAGTAAGTTAGACTGGTTCAAGTTTGAGTTCCCAAAGGTGTAATCAGTTTAGAACCCAAATGAATATGGGTACCGAGATGCTATACTGTGTGTGATTGCAGATGACAGGTGCAAAAAAAGAATCTATCTGGTATCTAGATAGTGGATGTTCACGGCATATTACAGGGGATACAAATTTGCTATCTCAACTTATCAATTACAATGGACCAAACATCAGTTTTGGAGAAAATTCCAAAAGTAAAACCGTGGGTAAGGGTAAGCTTATCCATGGCAACTTTACAATCCAAGATATTTTACTAGTTTAGAATTTGAAGTATAACTTGATTAGGTATTAGTCAGTTATGCGATAATAATTTCTCAGTTTAGTTCAACAAACACACCTGTTCAGTTAGAGACTCAACTGATGAAGTCATTCTAACTGACAATATTTGTGGAAATACTTACAAAGTTAGTTGGACTGATAAACCTCATGCACCAGTTTGTTTCATTCCTTCCAAATCTTCTAAAAACTGGTTGTGGCACAAGAGGTTGAACCACTTAAACTTTAAATCTATGGCCTATCTGAGTAACCATGATCTTATAATTGGTTTGCCCAAAATAGATTTCTCAAAAGATAAAATTTGTTCAGCATTTCAATTTGGTAAGCAAGTAAGATCCTCATTCAAAAACAGAGGTTGTAAATCATCCTCCCGATGCTTCGAACTGTTGCGTATGGATCTCTTTGGTCCTATCACAGTCATGAGTTTAGGGAGAATGAAATACACCTTAGTAATTGTGGGTGATTTTCCAGATTTACTTGGGTTATATTTATCAAATCTGAAGACCAAACTGCTGCACAACTTATTAAGCTTTTCAAAAAACTGTCAAATGAAAAATTAGTTGGGATTGATCGAATAAGGTCTGATCGAGGGACTAAATTCATCAATAAAAATTTTCACAATTCTAAAAAAATGTTGGAAATAAGCATGAGCTCTCAGCAGTAAGAACCCCTCAGCAAATAGGTGTAGCTGAGAGAAGAAATCGGACTCTCAAAGAAGCTGCAAGAACAATTCTTGCTGATTCTGGTATTTCACAAAGGTTTTGGGCAGAAGCAGTAAACATTGCGTGTTAGACTCAGAACATATCGACGATTAATAAAAATCATGTGAAAACACCATATGAGATCTGGCATGGAAGAAAAAGTGTGGTCTCCTACTTAAAAATATTCGGCTGCAAATGTTTTATTCTCGATAATGGCAAAAATCAGTTAAAAGCTTTTGATGCTAAATCGTAGAAGAAATATTTCTTGGATATTCATTAGTTAGTAAAGCATAGAGAGTTTTTAATAAAAGCTCATTAAATGTTGAAGAATCAATACGTGTTATATTTGATGAATCTGTGCTAACTGGTAAGCAAACTGGTCTAGTTGAGCTAGTTGTTCGATTTAAATATATCTGTTTGGAGGATGATAATGAAGAAGAGAATCATATCAATCGAAACATCCTTCAAACACCTGAACTAGAAGTACTGGATCGATCAGTTGAATAGGAAGCTATTCCTGATAATCAATTGGTGGAGCATATAGATAATATTCAATTACCAACTGATCCAGCTCCAACTGAAATTGAAGAAAACATTCAGTTGCCAACTGGAGCAGTTGCTAATTTGGACGCAACAAATACGGAACTCAGATGGAAAAAATCACATCCTCCAGGAATAGTGATAGGTAATCCATCTGATCTGGTAAGAAATAGAAATGAAATGCTTAATTTATTTATTCATTCAGCCTTCGTTTCACAACTAGAACCAAAGAAAACTGATGAAGCTCTTGATGATTCTAACTAGATAAATGCAATGTAAGAAGAGCTCAATCAGTTTACCCATAACAATGTCTGGAACTTAGTTGCAAGACCAATTTGTAAAACTATTATAGATACAAAATGGTTATTCAGAAACAAACTGAACGACGATGGTTCAGTTGCAAGCAAAAAAGCAAGACTTGTGCCACAAGGATACAGGCAAGAAGAAGGAATTGACTACGATGAAACGTATGCACCAGTTGCAAGACTGGAAGCAATCAGAATGTTTCTTGCCTATGAATCATTCAAGAATTTTAAAGTTTACCAGATGGATGTGAAAAGTGCCTTTCTGAATGGTCAGTTTTTCAGGAAGAAGTTTATGTTGAACAACCTTCAGGTTTTATCAATCACTCTTTTCTGATCATGTCTATCATCTAAACAAAGCTTTGTATGGACTCAAACAATCTCCAAGATCTTGGTATGAGACTCTTTCAAAATTTCTAATTGATCATGATTTTACTGTTGGATCAGTTGATAAGACATTGTTCAAATTCTTTAAAAATAATCACATTTTACTTGTACAAATTTATGTTGATTATATCATATTTGGGTCAACGAACCCAAATTACGTGAGAAGTTTGCTAAGTTAATGCATGACAAATTTGAGATGAGTATGATGGGTGAACTAACAATTTTCCTCGGTCTGCAAGTAAAGCAACTGAAAACTGGTACTTTTATTAGTCAGATCAAATATATGAAGGAATTGCTTAAAAAATTTGGCATGGAAACATGTTAATCTGCAAGTACTCCCATGAGTTCATCAGTTAAACTTGACAATGATCAATGAGGAATATGAGTTGAAACGACACTCTACAGAGGTTTAATAGGTTCATTATTGTACCTAACTGCTAGTCGTCTTGATATTGTATTTGCTGTTTTTATGTGTGCTAGATTTCAGGCAAATCCTAAACAATCGCATTTTTCAGCTGCCAAATGTATTTTAAAATATCTTAAGGGCACACAAAATGTGGGATTATTGTATGCTAAAGACTCTTTTCTCAATTTAGTTGGATATTCAGATCCAGACTATGCACGATGTAAGCTAGATCGTAAAAGCACCAGTGGATCATGTCAGTTTCTAGGAGATAGACTGATCTCGTGGTTCAGCAAGAAGCAAACATCCATAGCTACTTCCACAACTGAAGCAAAATACCTTGCTGCTGGAAGTTGCTGCGCCCAACTGCTCTGGATCCAGCAACAACTGAAAGATTATGGGGTTGATGCTAAATAATCGCCAATATTTTGTGACAACACAAGCACAATTGCAATCACTTAAAATTCAGTTCTTCACTCAAGGACTAAGCACATTGATGTTAGACATCACTTCATCAGAGATCATGCTCTGAAGAAAGCAATCAGACTGGAGTATGTCTCAACTGAACAACAAGCTGCTGACATCTTCACCAAACCATTACCGGAGACTAAGTTTTCTTACTTTCAAAATATACTTGGTTTAATTGATTTAACTTGATTAAATTATTTATGCTGTCATTTTTATCAATTATAAATGCTCGGTTAGTCAGCTGTTAATTGAATAACATTTAAATTAGTTATTATCAGTTAGTATTATTCATGTGACATCAGTTTTCTTGCAGAAATAAAAAAAGACAACGATAAACTAAATAAAAAAAACTTTATTTATAAAAAGAAGTGCATACATTGATTATTTCTTTTTTTTTTACCGCAGAACTCCACGAGGATAACCAAGTGGTTAATCCCCCAGCAGAAGTTTTTAGGAAGCCCTCTGAAATAGCAATCTTTTTCTGAGTCCTCCTTTCCTTTTTAAGCATCAGAAGGTAGACACCTTCATCAATGAATATGTCCACCTCATCAGCAACGCAAAGGCGCCGCTGATACTTTCTCATCGTTGCTACCTTTTTGGGGGTAGCAAATAATCCTCCCTGCTGGAAGGATTGATAGTCTTGAAGCTTCAGCCAGAAATGAAAAATCTTCTCAAAGACTTCATTTTCCATCACTGGCTTCCTTGATTCCACAGCTGACAGCATAAATGTTTCAGCCATATCTGGACTCTTTGAACCACTTGCTCCTGACATTGATATTTGAGACTGATATCTCTTTGCTGATAAATTATTATTAACCATGATACTCTTATTAATAGTCAAGGATCAAGGCATCTGAAGAGACGTGATCATTACACTGGACGATTCGTCTTCTAAATATAAGATTTGTTTTCTTTAATTACATGTCATGTTAACCGTCATTTTAATTTCCAAAATTTAAAAATATGCATTTATTAAGGGGGAATATCTGATTCAATCGTTTAACTGAGAAGAAAATAGTCAGAAGGTCTTCAGTTGATGTGACTCATCTCACAACTGACCACTCATTTGATTGCACCAACTGATCTTCTCCAGTACGTTAACTGATTAATCAGTAATGATTCTATATTAACTGATGTGACTGTTTACGCATTAATTAATGTCCTTCAATAAATAGTGTTTTGAAACGTGGACCCACGTAATCCATTTATATTCTTCACCCGTTTTCATCACACGTACACACGAATCATTCCTTGACTATCACGTGTCCAAAAATTCAAACAGTCACAATGTTGGAAACTTAATTTTGGTTGTTTGACAAACTAAGTGATTAATATATTGGACTAACTGATCAAGTAGTTTGAAGTAACTGAACTACATAAATCAACTAACAGTTGCCTAACTGAAGATTAATGTACAGTTTATCGAAGGAAACTGAATCCATCTGAACTGAACTTACGAAGACAACTGATTGCAACTGATCAATTGATATATTCAGCTATGAGCTTATCAGCTGATCATTCAGCTGTACACGTCATCAGTTGAAAAGGACATTCAACCGACAACAGTACAAATCGGACTGCAACTCGTAGTGGAACGCTGCATTTCAGAGCTTACAGTGTACGAATGTCAAAAAATATTGACGTGGAAATCAACGGATATAATTATTCAAATTATATTTACTGTTACCGTTGAAAAGAAGCCTATAAATAGGTGAGAAGAGCACTTGAGCAACAAACTAATCGATCTATCAATTCTCAAAATTGTTGTTACCCTGCTGAATTTATAGCTCTCACTCAAGAATCAAAAGCTCACATTTATCTGATTTATTTGTATCATTTGAGGCTACCTTTCGATCTTACTAGCACAAATCATTTTTTTATTTATTTGATCTTAACTAGATTAGTTGTGCTAAGTCCAGTCGAAGAACTGTGAGATATTTAGTAAACTAAAAGTTTCAGTTTTAGCAGTGTTAAATCCAAACTGAAGTAGGTCTATACAAGTTTTGTATCGTTCAAAGTCTTTTAGTGCATATCATATCCTTGTGATAGAAGGGGTGATGTAAGAGTTATTTTAATCTCCGAACATCCATAAATCTCTGTGTGTTATTACTTCAGTTATTTATTCTATCTGATTGTCATTGACTGACAAGATTCCTAGTCTCAGTTTGTCACAGAACTGACACTTCATTCGAAAAGATTATAAAATCGTGAGTGTTTATTCAACCCCCCCTTCTAAACACATCTCAACCAATCCTATCAAGTGGTATCAGAGCAGTTGAATCTTGTCTCAAAATATTCTTATTTACAAACTGATCAACATGTCTTCAAAAGAAAATACAGCAGTTGCCATTATTGATGGGGCACCTCATCGCATAGAAAAGCCCAGAGAGGAATGGACAAATGAGGATAAAAGGAAAGCAAACCTAGATAATATGGCTAAGGATATCTTATATAAAACGCTAGATAAAGTCACTTGCAGAAAATTCAAGATGTGCAAAATTGACAAAGAGATATGAGAGAAACTGATCCAGCTGTGTGACAGAAACACGCAAACAAAAGAAAACAAGCTATTAGTTGCTGTTCAAAAATTTGATAACATCAAAATGAAGGATGGAGAATCCATGCACGAATATGATGAGAGGATCAGTGGAATTATCAGTGAGCTAAATGCACTTGGAAAATTGTACTCGAACAAAGAAGTGGCACTGAAGGTGGTCAGAGGTCTTCCCAAAGAATGAGGTGTCAAGACCATGGCAATGAGAGAGTCAAAGGACCTTAACAAGGTCGAACTTCATGACTTCTTTGCTGATCTAAAGGCTTACGAGTTTGAACTACAAACCAGAGAAGGAGAACCATCTACACCTGCTGTCACAACTGCTTTAACTGCTGTCAGACTGGAACCAACTGGTTCAGCTGACAAATCTGGTGATAAACTGAGCAATGATGCTATGTCATTGTTTGTCAAGAAGTTTGGAAGGTTTATGAGGAGGAATCGAGGAAAATTCCAGAAGCAATATCAGAAAAATCAATCCAAAGAAGAATCCTATGTTTGCTACAACTGTGGCAAATCTGTTCATTTCATAGCAGACTATCCTAAGACAAATAAGGCAGTCAAAGATCAACTGAAAAGAAGCCCTATGATCATAGAAGAAGGACCAAGGATGACAAGAAATCATTCAAAAAGAAACATGAAGTGCTTTTGGCTGAAGAGAGCAAATCTAAGTGGGCAGAAACTGACAGTGATGAGTCAGAACCAGAAAGCCCAATCAGTTCAAGTGAAGATGAAGATGAAGTCAAATGCTTAATTGCAAATGATGCTGAACTGGAGTCAGCAAGTGAACAGGTATTTGACTTCTGCTCTACTAATTTCACTCGTGAGGAACTCATTACCACATTGCATGATATGGTAAATGAGTATCACAAACTTGCTCGATCATTTCAGAAGATTAGAACTGAGCAAACTGATCCCTATGACAACAAAACAGAAACTGATGAGTCAGTTGAACAGTTGAGTCTAAAAAGGGAGATTGCACAGCAAAAATCTGAAATGATCAAAAATAAAGCTTTGATACGTTAGTTAAAAACATAAATTTCAAAACATACTGAACTGATTCAAGATTGGAACAAGTCTTCAGTTGCACATACTGAAATGGAGAATTCACAAAAATCAGTTGATGATAATAGTGGTTTAGGCTTTAACAATCATGTTGAAAATTCTGCAAGTGATACACAACCAAGGTCGAATGAAAACTAAGTAAAGTACATTACCTTTGTAAAATCAACCATGGTAAACGAATTCTCAGAACCTAGTAGACCAGCTGTTCAATTCACTGAAAGTAAGAAAAAAGGCAAACAATATGGAATTGGATATAGCTCTGAGAGTTCAATTGATACAAGAAACTGGTCACCTAAAGGATTCAGTTACAAAAATCAGTACTCAAGGAATGGCTATTACTATTACTACAACTGTAAGCCAGTTCAGAAACGATATCAAAAAAATAGTCAGTTGAAAAAGGATACAAATCATATTGTTTCATCCTCACATCACACACATATTGCCAAGAATTCGAGAAAAACCATTTGGAACACAACAACTGGGAAGTCAGTTAGACTGGTCTAAGTCTGGGTTCCTAAAGGACTAATCAGTTTAAGACACAAATGAATATGGGTAACAAAATTATATATACTATGTGATTGTAGGTAACAGGTACAAACAAAGAAACAACTTGGTATCTAGACAGTGGTTGTTCGCGACATATGATAGAAAATGCAAATTTGCTATCTCAACTGATCAAATATACTGGACCAAACATCAATTTTGGAGACAACTCCAAAGGTAAAATTGTGGGTAAAGGTAAGCTTATCCATGGTAAATTTACAATTAAAGATGTTTTGCTAGTTGAGAATTTGAAGTATAACTTGATAAGCATCAGTCAGTTGTGCGACAATAATTTCTCAGTTCAGTTTGATAGACACACTTGTTCAGTTAGAGACTCAACTGATGAGGTCATCCTAACTGGAAATCGTTGTGGAAATACTTAAAAAGTCAGTTGGACTGAACAACCTTGTGCACCTAGTTTGTCTCATTGCTTCCAAATCTTCTAAAAACTGGTTGTGACATAGGAGGTTGAACCACTTAAACTTTAAATCTATTGCCTATCTGAGTAACCATGATCTTGTAACTGGTTTGCCCAAAATAGATTTTTCAAAAGATAAAATTTGCTCAGCATGTTAGTTTGGTAAATAAGTAAGATCTTCATTCAAAAACAGAGGTTGTAAATCATCTTCCCGATGCTTAGAACTGTTACATATGGATATTTTTTGTCCAATACCAGTCATGAGTTTAGGAAGAATGAAATACACCCTAGTAGTTGTGGATGACTTTTCAAGATTTATTTGGGTTATTTTTCTCAAATTCAAAGACCAAACTAACGCACAACTGATTAAGCTGTTCAAAAGACTTTTAAATGAAAAATCAGATGGGATTGATCGAATAAAATCTAATAGAGGGACTGAATTCATCAATAAAAACTTTCAACTTTTTTAAAAAATACTGGAATCAAGCATGAGCTCTCAGCAGCGAGAACACCTCAACAAAATGGTGTAGCAAAGAGAAGAAATCGGACCCATAAAGAAGCTGCTAGAACAATGCTTGCTGATTCTGGTATTTCTCAAAGGTTTTGGGCCGAAGCAGTAAACACTACATGTTATACTCAGAACAGATCAATGATTAATAAGAATCATTGAAAACACCATATGAGATCTTGCATGGAAGAAAAAAAGTAGTTTCTTATTTCAAGATATTTGGCTGCAGTGGTAAAAATCATTTAAAAGCCTTTGATGCTAAATCTGCAGAGGGAATATTTCTTGGATATTTTTCAGTTAGCAAAGCATATAGAGTTTTTAATAAAAGTTATTTAAATGTTGAAGAATCTATTAATGTTGTTTTTGATGAAACTGTGCTAACTGATAAGCCAACTGATCCAGTTGAGATAGTTGATCGTTTTTCCAGAGATCAGTTTGGAGGATGATAATGTAGAGAAAATAATATCAATAAAAATATCCTTGAAACTCCTGAACCATAAATACTAGATCATTCGGTTGAACAGGAACCTGCTCGTGATAATCAGTTGGTGGAGCAAACAGATGATATTAAGTTACCAACTGATACAACTCCAACTGAAACTGAAAACATTCAGTTGCCAACAGAAGCAGTTGCTGATATTGAAGAAACAAATAATGAGCTCAAATGGAAGAAATCACATCCTCCACACTGGTGATAGGTAATCCATCTGACCCGGTAAGAACAAGAAATCAAATTCTTAATTTGTTCATTCATTATGCTTTTGTCTCACAACTGGAACCAAAAAAAACTGACGAAGCTCTTGCTGATCCTATCTGCATAAATGTCATGAAAGAAGAGCTAAATCAGTTTACCAATAATAATGTCTGAAACTTAGTTCCAAGACCAGTTTGCAAAAAAATTTTAGGTACAAAATGGGTATTCAGAAATAAACTAAACGAAGATGGTTCAGTTGCACGCAACAAAGCAAGACTTGTAGCTCAAGGACATAGGCAGGAAGAAGGAATTGACTATGATGAAACGTATGCACCAGTTCAAGACTAGAAGCAATCAGAATGTTCCTTGCCTATGCATCATTCAAGAACTTCAAAGTCTATCAAATGGATGTAAAAAGTGCATTTCTTAATGGTCAATTGCAAGAAGAAGTTTATGTTGAACAACATTCAGGTTTATCAATCACTATTTTCCTGATCATGTCTATCATTTGAACAAAGCTTTATATGGTCTTAAACAAGCTCCAAGAGCTTGGTATGAGAACTTTTCAAAATTATTAACCGATCATGATTTTACTGTTGGATCAGTTGACAAAACTTTGTTCAAATTTTCTAAGAATGATTATATTTTACTTATGCAAATATATGTTGATGATATTATATTTGGGTCAACTAACCCCAAATTATGTGAGAAGTTTGCCAAGTTAATGCAGGACAAATTTGAGATGAGCATGATGGATGAACTGACATTCTTTCTTCGGACTGCAAATGAAGCAACTGGACACTGGTATTTTTATCAGTCAGACAAATACACGAAGGAATTGCTCAAGAAATTTGGCATGAAAACATGTTCGGCTGCAAGCACTCCCATGAGTTCATCAGTCAAACTGTACAATGATCAAGGGGGAATATCAGTTGAGACGACACTCTACAGAGGTTTAATAGGTTCATTATTGTACCTAACTGCTAGTCGTCTTGATATTGTAATTGTTGTTTGAATGTGTGCTAGATTTCAAGTAAATCCTAATCAATCGCATTTTATAGTTGCCAAAAGAATTTTAAAATATCTAAAAGGCACTCAAAATGTGGGAGAATGGTACGCTAAAGACTATTCTTTCAATTTAGTTGGATATTCAGATGCAGATGATGCAGGATGTAAGCTAGATTGTAAAAACACCAGTGGATCTTGTCAGTTTCTAGGAGACATACTGATCTCATGGTTCAGCAAGAAGCAAACATTCATAGCTACTTCCACAACTGAAACAGAATACCTTGCTGCTGGAAGCTGCTGTGCCCAACTGCTCTGAATTCAGCAACAACTGAAAGATTATGGAGTTGATGCTAAAGAATCTCCCATATTTTGTGATAATACAAGCACGATTGCAATAACTTATAATCCAGCTCATCACTCAAGGACCAAGCACATTGATGTCAGGCATCAGTTCATCATAGATCATGCTCTGAAGAAATCCATCAGACTGGAATACGTGTCAACTGAACAACAAGCTGCTGACATCTTCACGAAACCATTGCCAGAGACTAAGTTTTCTCACTTTCGCAATATACTTGGTTTAATTGATTTATCTTAATTATATCAGTTTTATTGCAGCTTTGTCAATAGCTGTTCATTCAGTTTGTCATCTATTATTTGAATGTTTGTCAACTAATGTCAGTTAGTCATTTATCAGATATTATATTCAGTTCGTTAACTGTTTATCAACTGATGTCAGTTAGCCATTTATAAGTTCTTGTATTCAGTTTGTTAACTATTTATCAACTGATGAAAGTTAAGTTTTGCAGAAAGACAAAGAGACAACAGCAATGTAACAAATCAAGATTTTATTAGGAATAAAATCGATACCACACAACATCACTTAGTCCACTCCCTACGACATCTTCCCATAACATCAACCAATTATTCAAGTCATGAATCCTAATATTCTAGAAGACTTCGGCATTTTCAATTCTCTGAAGCAAGTGCCATTCCTTCAACAGCATCACGTGGATCAGCACATAATCCTTGACTATCTCGGATATATAATCGACGTGTGCAAGCCTCTTAAGCTTCCTTGCAAGTGATCTCTGCTTAGCATAAGCAGGGAACTCTCCATCATTGATTGATTGAATGTTGTGAGCAGTAGTCCTAACGGACATAACCTATCTAAGGACGTATTCTTCAGCACCTCTTTTAAATCGCTGAATACGTTGAGGCGTCCATGAAGGATGAGGGACATGTGTGCTGCTTTCACAATCCATTGGTGTTCAGATGTCATTAGCAAATGACAATGATCTTAATTTATAGACAAGACTTGAAGAGACAGGAGGAAGACAAAGAGTCATCTGACTTTAACTGATTCAGACTGAGTTTCTCTTACCCTTAATTTTAATTATATGAATTTATTGAGGGGGAATATCGAACAAAAAGTTAACTGAGAAGATAATAGTCAGTTGGTCTTCAACTGAACTGACTAAGTTTTCAACTGGTCACTCAGTTGCTGACCCAACTGATCTTCTCAAATATGTTAACTAATAAATCGATTAATATTCTATATTAAATGATGTGACTGTTTGTCGAAGCATTAATTGCTGTCTTTCTACGAATAGTATTTTGAAACATGGACCAACATAATCCATGAATACTATACACACGTTTTTACCACACGTATACATATTTAATTCAAATTTTCCTGGACTGACACGTGTCCAATAATTTGAACAGTCACTTACATCAGTACTATACCCGCTCCAATTCAGTTTTTCTCTACTTACGCTTACTTCAAATTTAAAGAGCAAAAACAAGTTCAAGCTTTCTTTTTCACAGATTTCATTCAATCAAATGGCAAACCAGATCCTAGCTCATGTAATGAACGCTATGGCGATCGACATTGATTCAGTCTTAACTGTAAAAGACGAAGGTGTCAAGAATGTCTTTCTGAAACTGCAAGCAGCTGGACTGAAACAATTTGTGGGATTATCCTCTCAAGAAATTTATCCTAAAGAGATTCAGGATCTCTATACCGACGGCTATGTCACTAAAGAAGGCAGTATCACAACTACTGTATCTGGTCAGCTGCTGATCATTGACGAGTATTTCTTCTGCAACCTATTTCAACTGTCTGCTGATGGACTAGTAAATATTTCTGAAGTAAAAGACTCGGATGTTGAAGAGATGCAAACTCTTCTCCCTGCTGATGGTCACAAGATGAAAGTTTTCGATCCCAAAAAGGAACTGAAGCCAGAGGTGCAACTGCTGGCAGATATAGTAGCCAAAGGGCTTTCAGCAAAGGTTGGATCCTTTGCTGCACTCACTCTCGAGAAATTTCAGGCTATGACTGCTATCATGGCTGGTCGGAGAATGAACTGGAGGAACATTATCTTCAATATCCTGAAGAACATGTTTCAATCTTCCAAGCAATCAAAGCATTTTGCGGTACAGCTCAGCTATTTGCTGAAAGTCAATGGGATGGTGACTGATGATTCTGAAAGATCGTCAAAATTAAAAATCTTCAATGGTAAGAATGTCCAGCCACCGAAGCAGAAACTGGACATGTCTCCTGAGCAGTTCTTGAAGGTCAAGAAGGAGATTGGGACACAGGAGGCTCCCAAATCAGTTCAGAAAAAGAAGACACTCCAGAAGAATACAATCAAGCGCAAGCTGATTGTCAGTCAAACTGACTCAAAAAAGACTCCATCTCCCAAGGTCGTCAAGAAGCCACGAACCTTGAAGACAAATCCAGCTGTTGTAGTTGGGACCATTCCAACTGAAAGATTGATGCAGTCGGGGGCTCAATAGCATATCAAGGCTATCCCTCTGAAATCTGTTCCAACTGAAAAATCAACTGAGGATCAGTTACCTCTCTCTGCTGTTCTTCGCAAGAAGAAGATGGTCACCAAATCTGGTGACAAGAAGAAGCTTGCTGGAGTTAAGGCTCCACTGATCACTATTTCTGGATACACCCCTCTACAACTTGCCAGACCTAAGGGGATAGTGATTAGAGAACAAATTAATGCAACTACTTCGAGGTTGAGCATTCATCATGCCCTGACTGACTCAAAAGGCAAGGGCAAGATGCAAGAAGAGCCCAGGCCAACCAACGCAATTCAAATGCACATTGATCTCATTTGGCAAGAGATCAATGAATTTTTAGAAAATAAGCTAAAGGCTTATAATGAATGGGTCAGATTCAGAACTGAAGTCTTCACCAAGCAGCTTCAGAAGAAATCAAAACTGAAGAAATTTATTGACTTGGAGAATCTTGTTATGAAGATAGTCAAGGCATCTATTGTTGTTCAAGCTCTGGAGAGAAAGAAATATTTCTTCAATCAACTGATAGCAAAGAGGCTACAGCAGATTGTTACTGAACTACGACTGAACTATGATCCTACCAGTCCAACTGCATACAATGAAAAAGTTGTGCATGACCAACTGGACATGGATCTTCTCTTGTTGCAGATGGAGATCAAAAATTAGGAATGGATCAAGGACTGGTCATTCCAGCAGTCTCCCAAGATTTATCATCAGAAGAGTCAGCTGAACAATCAGTTCAAGAGCAATACAAAGACACAGCTGCTGAATCTACTCAACAAGAAACTGCCCCTTCCACATCAGTTGCTCAACCATCATCATCTTCAGCACCTCCATCTTCAACTGCTGATCCAAAGCTTTATTCAGAAGCTGAATTATCATTGGCCAATCTTGATGAGGTCATCAAATCAATCACCTCTGATATTCAGCTAGAAACATCGAAATCAGTTGAAGATGTTGTTCTACCTGAGGAACCAGCAGATCAGCCAACTGTTACTGAAGAACAAGCTGATCCTATTATTGTTTATAAACCAGCTGATCAAGCTGTTATTACTGAAGAACCAGCCGAGACGACTATCTTTGGAGAAACTGAACAGCCAGTTCAGTCAGTTTTTGTGACTGAACAGGCAGTTTTGGAAAGAGGCTCAGCTGCACTCAATTACAACTGAAGAAGTGCCAGCTGAAGAGCTAGTTATTCAACTAGCTGAAGAGCTAGTTGTTCAACAAACAGAAGAACCAGTTTTGGAAACAACTGAAGAACCTTCTACTACCTTTATTCTTCCAACTGTCTCTTCCCCTCCCCAGCCTCAACAGGAACTTACAACTTTGGTTGTTTTTACTCAACAGAAAAGGGTGCAGATTCCAGAAACTTCCAGAGCCATGTCTCCTGGTATTTCAGACATTGAAGCCCTATTTGAAGAAATTCAGACTGTTCGGTCCAACCTCGTCAGTATGATGAATGTCATTTCTCAAATACAATCAACTCAACTTGCACACTCACTGAAGCTTAACTCTAACAAGAGTTTACTACGAACAAACTGAATCCAATCAATCAGAGCGTGACTTCTCTCTTTCTCCTGATGGAAAAAATCAAGAAAGATAGAATTTCGACTAAATCTCATTTCCAAACTCAAGCATTACTCGGCCGACGCTTTGATTTTTTGGAGAGTACAGTCACCAAGAGGATTGATATGCTGCAGAATATTGTGATGAATGCCGTAAAAGATATTGCAGCGAATGTTCGAGTTCTATCAAAGAAAGTTGATATGCTTGACAAAAAGGGGGAAATAGGAGAGACATAAGAGGTAAAAGATCAGAAAGGAGAAAACAAAGGGAAGAAGAAGAAATGAAGATCAACTGATCTCAGTTATTGGTTGAAGACTATAGAAGAAATTCTTCATTCCTTTATTCTTTGTATGAATCTGTAAATTCTTTTATTCTTTGTACGAATCTGTAAATTAGAAGAATTATTTTATATACAATGAATTCGAAGAATACTTTTGAGCTCAGTTGATCAGTTCATAATTTATAAGTTTTGTCAAACACCAAAAATGGGAAAATTGTTGGAAACTTAATTTCGGTTGTTTGACAAACTAGGTGATTAATTTATTGGACCAACTGATCAAGTAGTTTGAAGTAACTGAACTACATAAATCAACTGACAGTTGCCTAACTGAAGATTAATGTACAGTTTATCGAAGGCAACTGAAACCAGCTGAACAGAACTTACGAAGACAACTGATTGATCAGTTGGAAACTGATCAATTAATATATTCAGTTCTGAGCTTATCAGCTGATCATTCAGCTGTACACGTCATCAGTTGAAAAAGACATTCAACCGACAACAGTACAAAGCATACTGCAACTCGTAGTGGAACGCCGCATTTTACAGTGTACGAATGTTAGAAGAATATTGACGTGGCAATTAATGGATATAATGATTCAAATTATATTTAATGTTGTCGTTGAAGAGAAGCCTATAAATAGGTGAGAAATGCAGTTGAGCAACAAACAAATTGATCTATCTATTCTCAAACTTGATGTTACCCTGCTGAATTTATAGCTGTCACTCAAGAATCAAAAGCTCACACTTATATGTTTTATTTGCAGCATTTGAGGCTACCTTTCGAGCTTACTAGCAAAAACCGTTTTGTTATTTATTTGATCTTAACTAGATCATTTGTGCTAGTCGAAGAACTGTGAGATATTTAGTAAACTAAGAGTTTCAGTTTTGGCAGTGTTAAGACCAAACTGAAGTGGGTATGTACAAGTTTTGTATTGATCAAAGTCTTTTAATGCATATCCTATCCTTGTGATAGAAGGGGTGACGTAAGAGTTATTTCAATCTCCGAACATCCATAAATCTTTGTGTGTTATTATTTCAGTTTTTTATTATATCTTTCAGGCAATTTATTTCCGCAACTGTTATCAGTTAAACTTATTGTCATTGACTGACAAGATTCCTAATCTCAGTTTGTCACAGAACTGACACTTCATTCGAAAAGATTATAAATTCTTGAGTGTTTATTCAATCCCCCCTTCTAAATACATCTCAACCAATCAACCGATCCTATCACACATACGTATTATACCCCGCCTCAATTCAGTTCTTCTTTCTTACGCGCACATCAGCATTCAGAGCAAATTACTACTCAAAGCTTATCTTCTTTTGAAGAACTAAATTCACTCAAATGACAAACCCAGTTCCTGGTCACATTCCCAACGCCATGGCTGTTGACTTTGATTCTGTCTTAACTGTGAAGGATGAAGGAATCAAGAATATCTTTCTCAAGTTGGAAGCAGCCGGGCTAAAGGGAAATTTATTTGAAGGAGATTAAGGACTTTTACGCTAAGGGATACATTACTACTGATGGAAAGATCGCTACTACTGTCAACACTCATCTGCTGATTGTTGATAAAGACTTCTTCAGCGATATATTTCAACTGCCCTCTGAGGGGCTTGCATATATCATTGAGGTGAAAGCATCTGAAGTAGAAGAGATGCAAACTGTTCTTTCTGCTGATGGTCGGAAGATCAAAGATTCTGATCCCAAGAAGGAATTGAAGCAAGAAGTACAGCTGCTGGCTGATATTGTAGCCAAAGGGCTATTGGAAAAGGCAGGTTCATTTGCTGCCCTAACCCTATAAAAATTTTAAGCCATGACGGCAATCATGGTTGAATGGAAAATGAATTGGAAGAACATTATCTTCAGTATCTTGAAGAACAAGTTCCAATCGACCAAACAATCCAAGGGATACGAAGTGAAAATCAGCTATTTGCTGAAGGTGAAGGGGTTAGTGGGTGGGTGAGGCTACTGAGAAATCATCTAAATTCAAAGTTTTCAATGCTAAGAATGTCCAGCCACCGAAGCTCAAATTGGACATGTCTCTTCAGCAGTTTTGAAAATGAAGAAAGAAATTTGGATGCAAGAAATTCCCAAGTCAGTCAAAAAGGCTAAGGTCCAGAAGACAACCAAGCGCAAACTTAATGTCTCTGAGACTTACTCTGAGAAGACTCTCGCCCAAAATCACCAAGAAATCCAGGACTTTAAAGACCAAACCTGCTACTACAGTTGGAATCATTCCAGCTGAAAGGTTGACTCAGTCAGAAGCTCAACATCCTATTCAGTCTATACCTTTGCAAGCTATTCCAATTCACTCTGCTGCTCAATCAAAGGAGAAGATCACCAAATCTGGTGATAAAAATAAATCGGCTCGAATCAAGGCTCCTTTAATCAAAATTACTGGCCACATTCCTCTACCTATTTCAAGACCAAAAGGAGTAGTGATCAGAGATAGAATTGATACAACAACTTCTGGGTTCAACATTCCTCATGCCCTAACTGATTCCAAAGGCAAAAGAAAGATGCAAGAAGAACCCAGGCCAACAAACCCAATCCAAACTCATATTGATCTAATATGGAAAGAGATCAATGAGTTTTCTTTGACAAAACTGAAAGTATACGATGAATGGCTTAAGTTTAGAACTGAATTTTTTGCTTCGCAGCTTCAGAAGAAATCAGTTCTTCAGAAATTTATAAAACTAGAGAAGGTTGTGCTTAAAATTGTCAAAGCTTCTTCAATTTTTCAAGCTCTGGAGCGAAAGAGATACTTCTTTGACCAGTTACGTGAGAAGAAGTTACAAAAAATGCTTATTCGGTTGCGACTCAATTTTGATCCTAATAGTCCAACCGCATTCAATGATAAAGATGTTTATGACTTACTGGACTCGGATCTTTTATCGCTCCAGATGGAAATCAAACAATGGGAAATGAACCAAGAATTGACTCTTCCAGCAGATTCCCAAATTATCCAAAATCAAGAGCCCACTGAACAATCAGCTCAACATCAGGAGCAGTCCAAAGAACCAGTTGCTTAATTTTCCAAGCAAGCAACTGATTCTACTTCCAAAATTGAACAACCATTATCTTCTGCACCACCATTCTCCACTGCTGAAAATAAACTTTATTCTGATACTGAATTGTCGTTGTCAAATCTTGATGAAGTCATCAATTCAGTTACCGTTAATATCCAACTGGAAACTACTGAAGTAGTTGGAAATATTTTTGAAACGGAAGATTCAGCCAATCAGGCTGAAGAGCCAGCCGAACAGGCTACTTTTGAAACAACTGAATAGCCAGTTCAGTCAGCTGCAATGACTGAACAGACAGTTTTTGAAGAGGCTCAGTTAGAATCGGCACAAACTGAAGACGTGGCGACTGGAGAACCAGCTAAAAATTCAGTCGTTCACCCAATTGAAAAACCAGTTTGTCCATCAGCTGTGCCACAAACTGAAGAGCCATCAAATACCTTTCTAGATCCTTCTCTTCTTCAACAACTTCCACATGAATCCTTACCAGAACATGATTAAGAACTGGTGACACTTGAAGTGGAGACACCTGACAGGGCTCTGATCAACTTTGATCAACAAGACAGAGAACAGGAACCAGGAGCTTCTGAAGCTATGTCTCCTAGCATCTCGATAGCAATTGAATCCTTGATCGAAGAAATTCAGGAGATCCAATCCAATCTTGCTGGTATATTGTCTACCCTGTCAGATATCAAGTCAACTCAAATCTTGTACACCATGAGATTTGATTCGATGAAATACAACAACATGGGAAATTTGCACAAAATCCAAAAGGACGTTACTTCTTTATTCCTTCAATTAGACGAACTTTGGAAAGACAGAGTGTCAACTGAAGCTCATTTTCAGACTCAAGCTTTAGTTACAAGACGTTTAGACTATCTGGAAAACACTATGTCTAAGAGAATGGATTTACTGCAAGACATAGTCTTAAATGCTCTGTCAGATCTCAACACAGATGTAAGGACTTTATCGAGAAAGTTTGATGGGTTTGACAAAAAAGGGGAAGAACAGGAGCCAGAGAAGTCTTCAAAGACATCCTCAAAGACCATCAAAGAGAAATAGATTCTTTTATTTATTCGATTTGAAGATTATTTCATTTTTTTATTATTTGTAGGAATCTATACATTAAAAGGATTATTTTATCTACAAGTATTCGATTCAGTTGATCAGTTCATAAATTCCAAGTTTTGTAAAACACCAAAAATGGGGAAATTGTTGGAAACTGAATTTTGGTTGTTTGACTAACTAAGTTCTTGAGTAACTGATCAAATACTCGAATCTGAACCTACGCAGTCAACTGATCAGCTGCTACATTCAGTTGTGAGCTTACCAGCAATTTCTTCAGCTGACTCTTCAGTTGAAGACGTCATCAGTCAATGAAAAGGACGTTCAACCGACAATAGGACAAATACAGACTGAAACAGATAGTGGGAACCCCGCATTTCAGTATCAGTGTACGAATGTCAGTACAATGTTGACATAGCAAACCAACGGACAAAAAGATTCAAATATTAAATGTTATCGTTGAAGAAAAACCTATATATAGCAAAGAGGAGCAGCTGAGAAAACACAAAACGCATAAAATTCTGAACATCAAAACTCGTCTATTCTCTAAAAAATACGCTGTTATTCTGTTGAAAGAAAAGCTCACGCTTATTGCATATATTTGAAGCAATCAAGGATACACTTTTGAGCTTTAAAAACACACTGTTATCATTGTAAAACTCGATCTTGTAAGAGATCAGTAGTGTTAAAGTCAGTTGAATACTGTAAAGCATTTTGTAAACTAAGAGTTTTAGTTTTTGCATTGTTAGGTCCAAACTGAAGTGGGTTTGTACAAACGTTTGTATCGATCAAAGTCTTTTAGTGAATATCCTATCCTTGTGATAGAAGGGGTGACGTATGAGTATTTGAAATCTCCGAACATCCGTAAAATCTCGTGTTTTTATCTCAGTTTTTATTCTATCTATTAGTCAGTTTTATTCCGCACTTAATTGTTAACTGATTGATATTGACTGACAAAATTCCGAGTATTAGTTTATCACTAAACTGAACTCAACTTTCGAAAAACTTACATTAGTGGTGGAGTGTTTATTCAACCCCCCCTTCTAAACACTCTTTAACCCAGTATTCGATCCTATCACATACCTTGAGTTCAATAAGTTTAAGAAAGGATGCTTTTGGAATTTTAATGTTGAAATATGATAGGTCGATGAACATCTTGGTTATAGTATAAGAAAAGTATGGTGCGATAAGTTTGGACCTCCATTTCTAGTACCAGGAATTGCAAGAAAAGTCAAAATTCGAGGTAATAGTAAAACAGAACTAAGTCACCATTGGTCTTTTTAAGTTGCGATTCACAAACGAGGATGTTGAAGGAAAATTTAATTAGGATTGAGAAGACATAAGGACAGCCTAACACTTATTTTATCATAGTGGTGCAGTGGAAGCATGGATTATTGTGATACTTGAATTAAGAGTCTAAACTTTTTATTATCAAGGATAAGAGAATTTCGGGGACGAAATTCAATTTAAGAGGGATAGATTGTAATGTCCCAAAAATCTGAAGGTTCGCATAAATCACATGCATACAAGTTATCAAATTTTTTAGGTATTTTAATTAATTTATTTTTTAATGCATTAAATGTATGATTTTAACGTAAATATGTATGTTTAATTCTCGGTTCATTAAGAATGCATGATATAAGGATTTTAGCAGTATTTCACGCTCGAACGAGGAACAAAAAATGTTTTTATTAAATAATTATTTTATAATATATGGTGTAATTAAGAGTGATTTTCGAAAATGAGCTTTGTAGGAATTTTTACTCATCGAGTTATATTTTAAGCTGGTGCTCAAAATTTAGCAAGTCGAGGGACCTTTTGAGGGTTCGTGTGATAGCCAAGCTTGGTTAACGCATCGTTGTGGTTTAATTCATGGTAAATTGTATGTTGAGCCAATTTGTATGAGGCCAATTGTAGTGGTTAGATAAGACATAGAGGTTCAACTTTCTTGTTGAGAGTGTTGCCGAATTATGAGGAGAAGCAGCGTTGCGATTTGATTTTAGTTGCAAAAGCTTGTTGTTGGCTACAGAGGTGACCGCACCCGCGGTCAGTTAGACACCGCACCCGCGGTGGTTGGACAGAGGCGGTACCGCACCCGCGGTAGGAAAGTTAGCGCACCTGCGGTCCATGCTTCAGGATTTTTGGATGTTTTCCAGTAAGCTGAGCGCACCCGCGGTAGATGAATAGTGAAAGTGTGTTTTCGAGATTTAAGTGTTATAAATACAAGAGTTGTCCTCATTTCTCTAATTCTCTCCACTCTTCTCTGTTTGCAGCTCAAGGAGGAAGTTAGGGTTCTCAATTTCTTTCTTTCCTTTCTTTGATTCAAGCTTATTGTTGGATTATTGAAGTGAGAACAAGGTTCTTTTGGGTTCAAGGAGCTAAGGAAAGCTTGTGGTTTTGTTTATTCTTGGATTGATGTTGGGAAATCATGGGTTTGTTGATGGTGTTGATTTTAAGGATTTAATGGTATCGTTGTTTGATTATTGAGTTATTGATGGTGCAATACATGGTTTATTATTGTAGGAATTCAACCAAGAGTTTAGAATCAAGGTTTCCAAGTGTAGTAAGTGAAATTCATTCCTTGTGCTCACATGAAGTATATGTATTATATTTCAATGGTTTTAACATGCTATTCCCTTCCACTTGATTCATGTTATGTATTGATACACTTTGTTGTATATTAGAGGCATTTTTATGTCTCAATTATGTACAAGGGAATGCAAGAGGAAAGAGTCTTCAAAGTGTTTGATTTAATGCCAAAGAGAGAGTTCAAATTGATTTATTGGATTGATAAAGAGATAGTAAGAGATTGCATGCAATTAGTTGATCAACGACCATAGGCTTATATCCCAACAGAGTATCGATTTATATCGATGAGATATAGGTACAGAGACAGAGATACTATTTAGATATCAATCCATCAGAGAAAAGAGAAATACCATCGGTATTGTTATTCATGCTATGATATTTATGTTTCAGAGTTGATGGTATTTAATGTTTTCAAAAGCCATGTTTTACAGAGTATGATATGTATCCATTGTTATGTAAGAGTTCCACTTGCTGAGTTTTATACTCATTTCAGTTATTCATGTGATGCAGATAAGAGTGACGGGCCAGGACGTTGATTGGAGCCGAGGTCATATGCATAGAAGAGGGAAGGAAGAAGGCTATTTTGTTAGCATTTTGGACATGATCCAAAACGATATTTTGTATTTTGATGCTGCAGTTGATTGATCATGTTTATAGTTTTGATTGTAAATGTTTTATGTCAAGAAAATTTTAAATCCTTCCTCCCTTCAAGTAATTTTTTTAATTTTCTGCTGTGTTATTTTATAAAATCGGTCAGAGGTGTTACAGTTCGGGTATTATTTTCAAAAACTTACCTAAACGAAACATTTTACGGGGTTTTTTTGGGCTTAATGGGACTATATTACTTAATGGTCCTAAAACCCTTCTTAATCTCATTATTTTTAATTAAGGACCCATTATACTAAATATATTATACCTAATCTACCTCCCAAAAATCTTAAACTAACAACCCTAGCTTCAGACGCGCCTCCCAATTTCAGCAACAACATTTCAAAAGGTTCATCAGCTTTTCCTCTTGGTTTCTCTCAAGCTTTCAAAAGAATTCTTTCACGTCCTTCGATCCCGTTCTACGCGATTGTATCAAGGTTTTGGAGCTTAAAAATGCATAGACACTCCCGTTACCTTCATTTTTCTCGTCTTTCACACCATAATACATGTTTTGGATTGATTATGAATGATGTATGTCATACCTAACTTTTAGATTGGTTTTACATGTGTTTCTTCATGAATATGATTTTCTTGCCTTCATGTACATGACGTTCCAGCTCGGTTGATAGGGTATTGCAAGATATGGGGTTCGAAAGAGGTTTTGTAGCAGATGTTAGGGTGTTTTAGGTACCGAGGGTGAGGTGAAATCATGCTCTTGTAAGTGATCGATCGGGCCTTGCGTGCGGGATGGGTGAGGCTCGATCGAGTGTACGGGCAGGGCAATGGTGCAAGGGACCTTCCATGGACATGTAGTAGACCCTAGTGGGTCTGAGACACAGCCGAGAGCAGCTCGTGCACGGCTGGTCTCGGTCTAGGAGGAGATCGAGGAAGCTATACGTGATTTAGTGTTTGGCTTTGGATTTTCTGGGGTATCACGTACCACCATGTGCATGGGGTTAGAGTCCAAGGCTTGGTCCGTCCAGGAGGGTCCATAGGTAGGCTAGGAAGAGTTGGTTTGAGGCTCATCCATGTTGGTTAGGCATAGGGTCGAGTACCTGGTTCGATAGCGCAACTAGGGTTGGAGTGATTTAGGTTTGAGAAGGTTACAGCAAGGCCCAGTGGGGTTTAAAGCGTCCTAAACTGCTGGAATTACGTTTTTAGTGTCTTGTAGGATGTAATTATGTTATGATTTGAGTTTGGGAAAGTTTACTTGAGTTTCGGGTTAATTCAGATTAAAATCGGGACCCTGGTCCAAATTTAAAACGAATTATAGAAAGTTATTGTCTGGGCTCAAATTTACATTTAAGATATGGTTAAAATATGTTTGGAGGTGTTTAAAAAATTTGGTTGGCTTAAAGATAAACTTTTAAAGTCTAGAGGTAAAATGGTCAATTAGTAGGGTTTCCAGGGGCAAAATGGTCATTTTGCACCCAGGTCGAGTTTGCAGTCCTGGCAGCGCGCCGGTAACCGAGATTGCATGCTTAAAATGTATATGTGTAATGTGATTATGAATTTTTATGAAAATACGAGAAAATACATTGCATGCTTGGTTATAAGAAAAAGTTCGTATATGCGTTAATTTTATAAGTGATAAATACGATGACATATTTTTAAAGGAGTACGAACCCGAACACGAACATGAACATGTAAGTCCATCGTTCAGTGGATTGTAAAATTGTCGCTGATGTCCCCGTCGCCGGGTACCGCGGTTATACGTAGATGGATCCAGCGACTAGAGCTGATATGAAAGTCATAACTAATGATATGAATTCAATAAAAGGAAATGAACGCGTATATTTTGATATGATGAGATATGTTATGGATACGTTTATGTTTTGACATGTTATGATTAAACTCATGCTTTTAAGATCATGAAATGTATTTTAATTATAGTACTTTTCACTTTTTCATGTTATGTATATGTACTTGCTACCACGGTTCACGTGTGTTGAGTCTTTAGACTCACTAGGTGTGAATGATGCAGGTAAGCATGATGTTGTGGGGTCTGGAGGCGCCGAAGACTGAGTAGGCGGAGCTGGGCGTGTGCACGTTAACCCGCGGACGATACGTTTCCCGCATTATGTGTTTATGAGTCAGGAGCAAAACATTGTTATTTTTATACATTTTCATCTTTTACTATGTTGATGATTTAGCAGGATTTTGGATATTTCATTTGAGTTCCTTTAAAATCATTGTCTATGAATTTGATGAGATTAAAATTATTTAACTGCATTTTTTCATTTAGTAGTAAATGATCTTTTTAAAATGCATATGTTGAGTGTAATTTTTTAAAATGGCTTACAAAAAAAAAATTTCTAGTAGTATTGTTAGTCGTTGACATTTCAATTTTAGCTTGTGAGCTAAGGGTTTCTTTTCCGAGCTAATTCCCTTGAATTCTTCTTGTTTTGCATTGCTTCGGTTTCTTTTTAGCTTCTTTTCAAGCTGGAAATTTATGTATATTGTTGAGTTTATTTAGTTAAAAGTTTTGGATTATAAAGGTTGAATTTTTATCGCTTACGTCATTTGCTTCAGAAATTCCGGGTCCTCACATCCTACTTTCCTTATGGGAAGTTTCGAGGATGAAACTTAAGTTAGCTTAAATCATTAAAGAGATGAGGGTACTATGTAACGTCCCGAAAATTTAAAGGTCCACGCGAACCACATGCATGCAATTATTAAATTCTCTTGCATTTTAATTAAATGTTTTAATTGCATGAATTAATTATGTTGTGCATATTTGCATGTTTAAAATTATATTTTCTGCATGGTTGCATTAAATTGTATTTTTAAGGAATATTCAAGTGACGATCGAGGAACGGGGACCGAGGGCTGAAAAATGTTTTTATTAAATAATTATTTAAAATATGATTGATGATTTTTAGTATTTTTGAAAATGAGGGGATTTGAGAAGAAATTATACGCCGCGACGTAAATTTTATCGGTGTTGGTTTTTCAACTAAAATTCGAGCTTTTTGGCAACGCGGCTAATAAAGTCACAAATTTATTTAAACAAAACTTTGGTTAAATTTTATTTATGTCCTAAATAGGCTAATGGGCCTAATTTAATGGCTTATTAGGCCTAAAGCCTAGTTAATAATCAAACTAGTATTTAAAGTGTTAAATAATTGAAAAACCCTATTCTAGCATAAACAAACAATCGGCCACCCTATTTTACAATCTGAAAATTCTCTCCCCACACCCACCCACACACGGCAGCACACACACTAGCAAGATAGGAAGGCAATTTCGAAGGTACTAGCTAGAGCAAGCCAAAGTGTCCCTCCGTTCTACGTCGTCAACGGATATTCGAGCGTATTTAACGCAAAGGCACGCCATATATCTCCTTTTCTCATCCATTATATCATAGTATTGTTTGAATGATTTTATGCATGAAGTTCATAGAAAAATATTCAGAAAATTTCGGTATATTGCATGTGTACATGATGAACTCGATTTTTTTTAATCCAATAACATGTTTATTGTTTAGTTAAGGGGCTGCCATGATTAGGGTAAGTTCAAGTAAGGTTTTTACAGGTTTCAGAGTCTCACACACCACCCAAAACTCGACTGAAACAAATAAAGAAAGAAACAAGAACAAGCAGAAACCGTAAACTTGCTGTCAAAAGTTTGAGGGATCGGGTTTCTTAAGGGAGAGGAGGGCACTGTCTTGGCTGGGACCAGGTCACGGCCAGGGGCTTCCATGGGTCAGGTTGAGAGTCCTAGCCAGGCTAGGACTCGAGTTAGGCCTGGGGAAGAAACTTAATTTATACCTCCCCGGCAATGGCGCCAAAAACTTGCTACTACTTAAATAATAATTCACCCAAGTGTAGGTTGTCTGCAAGTAATATATTTCGTAAGTACGAGATCGATCCACAGAGAGGTTATTTTGAGTTTAAATTTATTAATTTATAGATTACCAAATGCAAGAATGAAGTTTACAAATTATAAATTTTGTCAAGGCTTGAGGATTTATTCTTGGTTTATGTAATATTGTTTAACTAAAAGTAAAACAAAAGAAACCACCATAAATAATGGTTCCAAGAAAATTAAACACACATAATATAATATAGTTCCCACTATAGAAAATAACGAATTAACCGATATTTTATATATGGTACCTATGATTATAAATATGACTATATAAATAAATAATTGCATAAAGTAAATGTTAAATTAAATCATTTTATTTCATTTAGAAAAACCGGCAGAGCCACGCTATTGCCTAAATGAAATATATTGATTTAATAAGTTAGTTGCGGTAAAGTAAATGTTAGTTGCGATAAAGTAAATGTTAGTCGCGAGAAATAAAAGTTAGATGCGAAAAATAAAAGTTAGTTGCGATAAAGTAAATGTTAGATTGTTAGATGTTAGTATTAAATCATAATATTTCATTTAGAACAACCGGCAGAGCCACGCTATCGTCTAAATGAAATATTATGATATTATTATATAAATATATATATATCTATATATAAATAATAATAAGTGATGAAATATTTATTGTATCAAAATTAAACAACAAATCAAGATAACCACTTTAATGGTATCAAGAATTTGATGTAAATTGATAACAACAAATAATTCATTTTTATACCTACAATAAAAATAAGTTAGCTAAATGAAAAGAAATAAAGAAAGAATATACAAAATATAAACAATCTTACTTCAACAAGAATGCATCCTCTTCACCTTGACATAATAGATTTAGCTAGCCATAAGCTTACTTTTGATCAACACTAAAATATCACTCATAGTTGAGAACATGAAAGAAAATATATTGGAACTTAGAACTTTGATACACACTCACACTATATTTTACAATGAGATAGAATGATTCTCAAGCTAGCACAAGGTCTCTATTTTTAGGCCAAATGAGAGAAAGGGTCAAAATTTTTATTAATGCCATGTAGTTTCAATAGTATTCTTTGTCTTCTCCAAATTCAATTCCATGTCTCTTGTTTCAATTCTTTGTTCCACGACTTTAATCACCGAATTTGACTTTTCTCAAAACGGAAAACATGTGGGAAATTGTCTGTAGATGAATTTGGCCGCTTTGGTTCCCCTCATTTGGTTAAATATTGAAATAGTTATGATTTTTTTACTATATGCTGGTCATATTAAAAGTAAATTTGTCCTCCTTTTGATATTTGCACAATTTGATCATCTTAAGGAACTTTTTAGACAATCATGTCTTCTGTAAAGTTGTAGATAATTTCTCAAGGATTCCAAACATGTTTGAGTCACCTCCATTTGAATTTTCTAGCTTGAGTTATCATTATTTTACCAACACGTATAAAACCTGAAAATAAAACATATTTAGTAAGACAATTAAATATAAACAAACAATACTAAAATAACATAATTTTATAATTTTAATGAAACTTAAATTTTAAAATACAGGTTTTAACATATAATAAATTATTAATTTTAAATTTCATCACACCACCACACTATCTTATTACTAGTCCCTTAGTAATAAAATTTATCGGAAAATCACAACCTAGATTCTTTATTCCTTTTATATATTCAAATACAAACATATTCATTAAAAACAAAATCATATACCGATTTATATATATATATATATTTTTCGTTTAATATAATAATATATAATTAGATGTGTTTTTATTATTATTTTTATTTTCACATAATATATAAAGTAAAAATATATATAATTTTTTTAAAATTTCAAATTTTTTATAATAGTATAGTCAAAAAGATAATTCACACCACCCACCATAACATGTATAATATCAAGAATATTATTGTAAAAGCCTCAACTCCATATATTCTTTCAGGTCAAAATGTTTAAGGAATAGCTAATTTTCACTCATGGAGTTGGAATTAATATTAACTCTCATTGAAAATGGCTAAGTATTAAAGCAGACAATTAATTAAACTAATATTGAAAAAAAAATAGGAAAATTTACAAAGAATAAAATCTCCTTTTTTTTCTTTTTTTTATTGTTTTTTTTTAAATAACGTGACTGCAAAATTTTACAATAACATAAAATTTTTTATCCAAACATTCTACCATATATATATATACACACATATATATATATGTATATATATAAATATTTATATAACGGATACATCCGACTATCTTTGAAAATTATCTAACACAAACAAATCTTTTTGTTTGTTTGTTTGTTTTTTAACACAATATTGATGTTTTAGAACACATTGATAGTACATCAATCAAATCTAAAAAATTACAATGAATAAAGTATTTTGCAGTCCGTTATATATTTACTTCTTTTTTTTTCTTTTTCAATAAATATTTTTTTTAGGGGAGTTATATTTTTGTAATTAACCATTTTTTAATAATCAATAAAAGTTTATTAATTCTTTTCTCATTTCTCACCACTCACACACAAAAGATGTGTGAGTATATATTATACTTTTACAAAAGAATTCTTACAATTATACATGTTAACAACCATACAAACCATATCTTTTAACTATATTCTCATAAAAATTTTAGAAATTATTTTATTTGAAAACACATACAATTATATATATATATATATGAACACATCTATTATATATTTTATATTAATTGATCAAAAAATATATATAAAATGGTACATATGAAAAACTAATTTTTCTTTTAGTTTGTATTTTGAATATAATGAATATTAAAATCTAGTGTATTGTGATTTCCCAATAATTATTAACTAATGCGTCTCAGGTGCATTTTACTGACACCTTACTCGACATTGAACTAAAAATTATTATTATTATTACTATATATAAGTATATATTTTAATTTTTTGTATAAAAAAAACTAAGAGGAGAAGAAGAAGAAATTATTCATACCTTAAAGAAAAACATTAAAACATACCGTTGAATCACAAGTTTAGCATCACATGAATTTTCTTTTCTTACTCTTGGATGTTGGCCAATTAAGTTGAGATAAGGATGGATCTGGTTCATGATTAAATTCTTGCAGTAAATCAATAAGTTCACCTTCACATGTAGCAGAAACTAACATCCTTCGCGAAGCTAATGAAATAAATCCCTGTTCCACAACATCATCAAGAAACGATAACAGTTTATCATAATAATTGTTAACATTTAACAAACCAATTGGCTTATTGTGGATATTTAGTTGTGCCCAACAAACAGTACGAAATATTTCTTCCAAAGTACCGAAACCTCCTGGCAAAGCAATGAAAGCATCTGAATGTTCAATCATTTGAGTGATTCGTTCATACATGTTGTCCACTTTCATTTCTTCTCCTATTGTTGGTCCTGTAAGATTGGCTAAGGTAATCGTAATAATGCCTAAAACTTCACTTCCACCTGCATGCGCAGCTTTTGCAACTTTTCCCATGAGGCCAACTTCACCACTACCATATACCAAATGAATCTTTTTTTAGCAAGTGTTATTCCAAGATTTTCTGCTACTTCTTCATAAATTAAATCTTTTCCTGCACTAGATCCACAAAATACACAAATATTTTTTATTTTACTTACCTTGGACGTTGACATGTTGAGAAATATGTTTTCTGTAATTGTTAGATCACAACATATGAATTTATAAGCGTAACATGCCAAAAGTCAATATTTGAACAGGAAATTATTATTATTAAAAGAAAATAAAAATGACAAAATTAAAATAAATATATACATCGTAGTTGTTATTGTGGCTCACATCTTCCTCTGATTTTACGTTCAGTAACGGCTTCAACGCCTTCTATGAGTCGAGGATATGCTTCCCATCCAATTTTCTTATAAATTGGCAAACATAGTCTTTTAACGTCAGATTCCCAAGACGAAATTGTGTATATATATTTACTTATCTAAAT
The DNA here is from genome assembly GCF_025594145.1 of Primulina tabacum. Classification (NCBI taxonomy): domain Eukaryota; kingdom Viridiplantae; phylum Streptophyta; class Magnoliopsida; order Lamiales; family Gesneriaceae; genus Primulina; species Primulina tabacum. The sequence goes on along the minus strand of NC_134553.1, from coordinate 33,209,682 downwards.
AGATATGCGTTACTACAGTAGGATCTTTGTAAGGCTGATTCCACCGTCCATATTGATATTCCTCCTGTTGAAATTGCCACCATAGTTTAAGAAGTTCATTTTGCACGTACCGACTAGAATGCGTATCAAGAACCTCTAGAAAATTATCCAAAGGCTCTTTACTCAGACCATTCTCAATGAATAAAATTTTATCTTCTCTATTCATTGATGTCATTCCAACATTTTTGCATTTTCCCTTACAAGTCCACCTTGCACATTTATGACATCCACCTATACGTTTAGCTCTTCGCTTTTTGGCATATGTGCTTTTACCAAATCTTGGCATATGTCTTATTATTAATTCACTTGCTTCCCCAACCAATCGGACTTTTGCTTCAATTATCAAACGGACATCATTTGGTATGCCATATGACATCATCAACCTTAGCCGCTCACATCTAGCTTTATAAATTTTTTTCAACGCATTATCAGGTAAACAAGCAAAATATTTACGAAGATTCATAATACACGCATCCATATTATTATTATTATATATATTTCAATTATTTTGGGAAAACTGAAGAAACCGACTTAAACAGTCACGGAGTACCGTTATCCGCCACTTAACCGCGAAATGAACTAGAATCTGCAAAACAAAATGAAAATATGAAACAACTATTGTGGATCATATAAAGGCATAAACTCATTATTAAGAATTTCATTTTCTATAAAAGGCTTAAGTCTTTGCCCATTAACTTTAAACACGTCATTATTTTTAGGATTTTCAATATCAACAGCACAATGAGGATAAACAAATTTGACTATAAATGGTCCTGACCATCTCGATCTTAGTTTACCTGAAAATAAATGCAAATGAGAATTATAAAGCAAAAATTTTTGTCCAATTTCAAATGACTTTCTCATAATATTTTTATCATGAAAGACTTTAGTTTTATCTTTATAAATCTTTGAATTTTCATATGCATCATTTCTTAATTCTTCAAGTTCATTTATTTGCAATTTTCTTAATTTAGATGCATCATCTAAATTAATATTAAATGCTTTAATTGCCCAATAAGTTTTATGTTCAAGTTCAACCGGTAAATGACAATGCTTATCAAAAACTAACCTATATGGTGACATCCCTAATGATGTTTTAAATGCAGTTCTATATGCCCATAATGCATCAGTTAATCTTAAAGACCAATCTTTTCGATTTGGATTAACTGTTTTTTCTAAAATTTGTTTTATTTCTCTATTTTCAAGTTCAACTTGACCATTACTTTGAGGATGATATGGGGTAGAAACTTTATGTGTAATGCCATATTTTCTTAACAAAGAAGAAAAGGATTTATTTATAAAATGACTTTCCCCATCACTAATTATTGCTCTAGGTATTCCAAATCGGCTAAAAATATTTTCTTTTAAAAATTTTATAACAATTTTATGATCATTAGTTCTACATGCAATTGCTTCAATCCATTCTGAAACATAATCAACAGCGAATAAAATGTACTTATATCCAAAAGATAATGGAAATGGACCCATAAAATCTATCCCCCAACTATCGAATATTTCAATAATTATGATTGGATTTAAAGGCATCATGTTTCGTTTTGAAATTGATCCCATCTTCTGACAGTTTTCACAAGATTTGCAAAGTAAATGCGTATCTTTGAATAAAGACGGTCAATAAAATCCACATTGTAAGATTTTTGTAGCTGTTTTATTGGATGAAAAATGAACTCCACATGCTTCAGAATGACAAAACTTAATAACATTACTTACTTCATTGTCGGGTATGCATCGTCGAAAAATTTGGTCAGGACAATACTTAAATAAGTAAGGATCATCTCAATAAAATTTTTTAACTTCTATCAAGAATTTATTATTATCCTGTGAATTCCAATGAGAAGGTATTTTATTTGTCACAAGAAAATTTACAATGTTAGCAAACCAGGGCATAATAGTAGCATAAAACAGCTGATCGTCTGAAAAATTTTCATTTATTGGTATTTCATTATGAGATGATTCAGTCATTATTCTAGATAAATGATCGGCTACAACATTTTTTTTCCTTTTTTATCTTTAATTATAATATCAAATTCTTTTAACAATAAAATCCACCGTATTAATCTTGGCTTAGCATCTTGTTTATTTGATAAATATTTTATGGCAGAATGATTGGTGTAAACAATAGTAGTAGAACCAATTAAATAAGATCGAAACTTATCTAATGCAAATACTACTGAAAGTAATTCTTTTTCAGTAGTTCAATAATTTATTTGGGCACTATTTAAGGTTCTACTAGCATAATAGATTGCATAAGGTTTTCCTTCTTTTCTTTGTCCTAACACAGCTCCTATAGCATAATCACTTGCATCACACATTAATTCAAATGGTAAAGACCAATCTGGAGGTTGTAAAATAGGTGATGTAACTAAAAGATTAATAATTTTTTTAAAAGCATTTTCACATTTCTGAGTCCATTCAAATTGTGTATCTTTTGTTAAAAGATTTGAAATTGGTTTAGATATTATGCTGAAATTTTTTATAAACCTTCTATAAAATCCTGCATGACCCAAGAATGATCGAACTTCTTTGACCATTTTTGGTGATGTTAAATTAGCAAAAACATCAACTTTGGCTTTATCAACTTCAATTCCTTTTTCACATATCACATGTCCTAAAACAATCCCATATTTAACCATATAATGACATTTTTCCCAATTTAAAACAAGATTTTTTTCTTCACATCTTTTTAATACTTCTTCTAGATTTTTAAGACAATTTTCAAATGAGTTTCCAAAAACAGTTATATCATCCATAAAAACTTCTACATATTCTTCAATCATATCACTGAAAATACTTAACATGCATCTTTGAAAAGTGGCCAGAGCATTACATAAACCAAATGACATTTTTTTAAATGCAAAAGTTCCGAAAGGACAAGTAAAAGTAGTTTTTTCTTGATCTTTTAATGATATAGGTATTTGATAATACCCCGAATACCCATCAAGAAAACAGTAATAAGAATTTCCTGCTACTTTTTCTAGAATTTGATCTAAAAATGGTAGTGGAAAATGATATTTTCTAGTTGCATCATTTAATTTTCTATAATCAATACACATACGCCAACTAGATGGAATCCTAGCTTGTAATAACTCTCCCTTTTCATTTTTTATAACAGTGATGCCGGACTTTTTAGGTACTACTTGTGTTGGACTTACCCATTTACTATCTGAAATTGGATAGATAATTCCAGCGTCTAATAGTTTTAATACTTCATTCTTAACAACTTCCTTCATATGTGGATTTAACCTTCTTTGTGGTTGTTGATATGTTTTAGCATTTTCTTCCAAGTGAATTTTATGTGTACAAATTAAAGGATTCATACCTTTTATATCTTTCAAAGTCCATCCAATTGCATTTTTATATTTTTTAAGTAATTTAATCAAATCTTCTTCTTGATTTGGCAAAAGAGTGGAGAAAATTACCACAGGAAATGTTTTATTTTCACCAAGAAATACATATTTCAATTCTAATGGTAAAACTTTTAATTCAAGTTTTGTATTATCATCTTCTTTAAAATTATTTTTAGACTCAAAACTTTCTATTGAAAAAACTTCAGATTGTTGATTTAAGTTTTCTTCTTGTATATTTTCTTCTACAATTGGTTCAATTTCATTATCATATTCATTTTCATTAATACTTGGTTGTTTACATATATTGAACACATTAAGTTCTAGAGTCATATTTCCAAAAACAATTTCATAATTCCATTTCGACAATTAATTAAAGCATTTGAAGTTGCTAGAAATGGTCGTCCCAATATTACTGGAATTTCATTATGTACTTCTATTGGTTGTGTATCCAAAACAATAAAATCTACAGGATATATGAATTTATCAACTTGAACCAACACATCTTCTACAATACCTCTAGGTATTTTGATTGACCTATCCGCCAGTAAGAGAGTAACAGAAGTGGGTTTTAATTCTCCTAAATTAATTTTTTCATAAACTGAATAAGGAAGTAAATTCACACTTGCTCCCAAATCCAACAAAGCTTTTTTAATTTTATTTTCTCCAATAATACATGAAATTGTTGGACAATCAGGATCTTTATATTTTAAACTAGAATTATTTTGAAGAATAAAACTTACTTGTTCAGCCAAGAATGCTTTTTTCTTCACATGCAATTTTCTCTTTACAGTACATAAGTCTTTTAAAAATTTTGCATAAGAAGGTACTTGTTTAATAGCATCTAATAATGGAATATTTATCTTCACTTGTTTAAAAACTTCATAGATATCAGAATAACTTTTTTGTTTTTTATGATTTGTTAATGCATGAGGAAATGGTGGAGGTTTATTTGACTTATTTACTATTTCAGATGATTTATCCTTCACCATATTATTCTTAAAATTTAAGGTATCATCATTCTCAAAAGTATCGGGATTATCATCCTTACTTTTTGATTTTAAATAATCCTTGTTTTCATTACTATATGGATCATTAACTATTTTACCACTTCTAAGGGTAATAACAGATTTATTTGATCAATTTTTTCATTTTTTAATTCTTTATTTTGATTTTTAGGATTAGGTTTAGGTTGAGATGAAAATTTTCCTTTTTCATGAATATTAAGTGCAGATGCAAATTTTGCAAGAGTTTCTTTCAAATCACTCATAGATTGACTGTTTTGAATATTGATAGACTCTTGCTTTTGGATAAATGCATGAATTACATCTTCAAAGTTTTTTCTTGGAGGTGTAACATAAGGAATATAACATTGATGATTTTGGTTATTTTGAAAATATTGTTGTGACGGTTGTGCATTATTATCATTCCTCCAACTAAAATTAGGATGATTTTTCCATCCAGGATTATATGATGGTGAAAAAGGATCTAGTATTGGTTTTTTATAATTGTTAACATAATTTGCTTGTTCATGGAGACATTCTTTAAATGAAGGTAATGTTGGACAATCTTTTGTAGCATGATCATGTGTATCACATATATGACAAACAATTTCTTGAATACTTTTTAATTGACCACTCTTTTTCATTTCTTATGAATCAATTTTTCTTGCTAAAGATGCAAGTTTAGCTTGAATATCTATATCATCTTTAAGATTATAGATACCACCCCCATTTGTTGAATTATTGTTTTTAGTTGTTGGTGGTTTTATTGTGCCTATATTATCCCAATTTTGAGCATTTTCTGCTAATGAATCCAAATATTCCATAGCTTAATTTGGGTTTTTATCTTCAAAAGTTCCATTACACATGAATTCTATCATTTGCCTATCTTTAGGTATTAGACATTCATAAAAGTGAGAAACTATTCTCCATGTTTCAAAACCATGATGTGTGCATGTATTAAGTAATTCTTTATATCTATCCCAACATTGATAAAACGTTTCTCCTTGTTTTTGAGAAAAAAGTTGTAATTTGTCTTTTAAAAGAGTTTGTTCTATGGGAAGGAAAAAACTTTTTGAGAAATTTTTGTTGCATTTCTTCCCATGATCTTATTGAACATGATCTTAGATTTTGTAGCCATGTTTTAGCTTTATCTTTTAAAGAAAAAGGGAAAAACTTTAATCGAACTATATCCATGCTACAATTTTGATCATTATAAGTGTTACAAACTTCCTCAAATTCTCTTAGATGCAAATATGGATTTTCAGAATCTAAGCCATGAAAATTTGGTAGAAGTTGAATAATTTGAGGTTTGAAGTTGAAATTAGATGCATCAGGAGGAAAAACTAAACAAGATGGGGCACTAGTTCTAATAGGGTTCATATGGTGCCTAAGTGTTCTTAATTGATCATGTTCTTGATTATTATTATTATTATTATTATCATTATCTTGATTATTTGAATTATTATCCATGTTTAAATTATTTTCAGATACTGGAATAAGTCTACAACTTTTTTTTCGACTCCAAATACTCATACAAGAAAAAAACAACAACACAATACTTATAAATAAAACATAATTAACAAATATAAACTTAATTTATACCTCCCCGGCAATGGCGCCAAAAACTTGCTACTACTTAAATAATAATTCACCCAAGTGTAGGTTGTCTGCAAGTAATAAATTTCGTAATTACGAGATCGATCCACAGAGAGGTTATTTTGAGTTTAAATTTATTAATTTATAGATTACCAAATGCAAGAATGAAGTTTACAAATTATAAATTTTGTCAAAGCTTGAGAATTTATTCTTGGTTTATGTAATATTGTTTAACTAAAAGTAAAACAAAAGAAACCACCATAAATAATGGTTCCAAGAAAATTAAACACACATAATATAATATAGTTCCCACTATAGAAAATACCGAATTAACCGATATTTTATATATGGTACCTATGATTATAATTATGACTATATAAATAAATAATTGCATAAAGTAAATGTTAAATTAAATCATTATATTTCATTTAGAACAACCGACAGAGCCACGCTATTGCCTAAATGAAATATATTGATTTAATAAGTTACTTTGCGATAAAGTAAATGTTAGTTGCGAGAAAGTAAAAGTTAGATGCGAAAAATAAAACTTAGTTGCGATAAAGTAAATGTTATATTGTTAGATGTTAGTATTAAATCATAATATTTCATATAGAACAACCGGCAGAGCCACGCTATCGTCTAAATGAAATATTATGATATTATTATATAAATATATATATCTATATATATATATATAATAATAAGTGATGAGATATTTATTGTATCAAAATTAAACAACAAATCAAGATAACCACTTTAATGGTATCAAGAATTTGATGTAAATTGATAACAACAAATAATTCATGTTTATACCTACAATAAAAATAAGTTAGCTAAATGAAAAGAAATAAAGAAAGAATATACAAAATATAAACAATCTTAATTCACCAAGAATGCATCCTCTTCACCTTGACATAATAGATTTAGCTTGCCATAAGCTTACTTTTGATCAACACTAAAATATCACTCATAGTTGAGAACATGAAAGAAAATATATTGGAACTTAGAACTTTGATACACACTCACACTATATTTTACAATGAGATAGGATGATTCTCAAGTTAGCACAAGACCTCTATTTATAGGCCAAATGAGAGAAAGGGTCAAAATTTTTATTAATGCCATGTAGTTGTAATAGTGTTCTTTGTCTCCTCCAAGTTCAATTCCATGTCCCTTCTTTCAATGCTTTGTTCCACGACTTTAATCACTGAATTTAACTTTGCTCAAAACGGAAAACATGTGGGAAATTGTCTGCAGATGAATTTGGCCACTTGGTTAACCTCATTTGGTTAAATATTGAAATAGTTATGATTTTTTTACTATATGCTGGTCATAGTAAAAGTAAATTTGTCCTCCTTTTGATATTTGCACAATTTGATCATCTTAAGGAACTTTTTAGGCAATCATGTCTTCTGCAAAATTGTAGATAATTTCTCAAGGATTCCAAACATGTTTGAGTCACCTCCATTTGAATTCTCTAGTTTGAGTTATCATTATTTTACCAACACGTATAAAACCTGAAAATAAAACATATTTAGTAAGACAATTAAATATAAACAAACAATACTAAAATAACATAATTTTATAATTTTAATGAAACTTAAATATTAAAATACAGGTTTTAACATATAATAAATTATTAATTTTAAGTTCATCAGTTAGATGGCTAGTAGAGTCCTAGGCAACTAGGGAACCCAATACATAAAGAGCACCCTACACGTACACACACATGCAAATGGGCCTTCTGTTCAGGAGGATTTTGAGCGGGACAGGGATGGTATTTCGGGCTGGGCTTGGTCAGGAGGGTCCCTAGGTGGGTGGGATAGGTTTTGGCTCAAGGTGGCTCGGGCGTCGCTCAGGTAAATTAGGAGATGGCTCGGTGTGTTCGATGAGGTGTCAAAAAAAAATTAATAAAGCTAAAATCGAATCCATGGGTCCACGGGTGTGGCTCATGACTTGGAAGGGTAAAATAAATCATAAAAAGGTTATGTTAAAAATTTTGGATCAAAATAACGAGTTTTGGATTTATTCGGGATTTAATCGCCGCACGAAATGCTAATTAACGAGTTAATTGAAACGTCTAGTTTTAAGCATTATAAAATTATGAAAATTTATATTTAAGATTAAATTATTATTATAAGTCTAGGTTTAAAGTTTAGGAATTTTATAATAATGTTTTGGATTTTTCGGGATTAAAACACCGTCAAAACAATTAATTAAAGATAAATGAAAAAGTTAATATTTATGCTAAATAAAATTATGGAAAAATTAATTTAGGCTTAAATAATTATTTGGGACATGTTAGAGTCAATGAATTCAATAAAAAACCAAAAACAGGGAATTTTACCTCCAGGGGTAAAACGGTCTTTTTACACCTAAAAATTAGTAAACGTCATGGCAGTGCCCTGAATGCTGTTTTATGTGCTAATATGAATATTTTTTTATAGTTATGGATGTTTGTGGAATTTTTATGTTAAAAGGATATTTTAAATGTTTATGAGATTTTATATGTTAAAAGGATATTTTAAATGTTTATGAGATTTTTGATGGTTCTGATTTAATATGTAAAAATGTTATTTTACATGTTTTGAGGTTAAAATGTCATTTTAAATGTTTATGAAATGTTCATGATTAAATTATGATTTTTAAATGTCTAAGAGATTTTTATGATTTAATGATCATAAACATTTTTCCTTTTCCTTTTCTTTTTTCTTTGTTGAATTCAGATCGTTAATTGTGACTTTCCTGATCATGATCATAAATCGATGGATCCATCTACATATAGGGGTGGGTACGGTACGGTATACCGTACCGAACTACAGTTCCGTATACCGTACCGAAAATATCGGCATGGAATTTTTTCATACCGATACCGATACCGGAAATTCGGTATACCGCACATTCGGTATACCGAATTTTCAGTATGAAAAAAGTTCATACCGGTACCGTACCGACACCGAAATTAAATTTAAAAAAATAATAAAAAAAATTATTTTCGGTATTTCGTTATAAATACCGAAAAAAAAATATTCCATACCGATACAGATGTCGAAAATTTCGGTACGGCATACCGTACCGAAATTTTCGGTATACAGATTTTTTCAGGAAGTTCGGTATTTTTTTCGGTACGTTTTTTCGGTATTTCGGTATTTTTTCCCACCACTATCTACATATAACCACAGTACTGGGCGGCGGGGGACACCAGCAACACTCTCACCGGTCAACTGGGCCCCGGCCTATCATTCTTCAAATAGAAATACGATCGTCGGGTCTCCCTCTAGGGCCTTTTCCCATAAATGGGCTCCCTCTGAGGCCTTTTCCCCTCACGACATTCCCATTCTTACCGTTACCACAAACCGTTACCACATATTCGTAATGATGGAAACACGATCGTCGGGCTCCCACTAGGACCATAACCCTCACGACGTCGCCAACATTAACTAATTAGTCACAATCATTTCACTTCCTTCAACATTTTACATTCACATAACTTTAGAAAAATTTATGCATAATCATAACATTTTTGTTTTTGAAACCAAGCATGCAACATGTCTTTTAAATGTCTAAGAGATTTTTATGAGTTAAGGAAGACATTTAAAAGATATGTTGCGTGCTTGGTTTCGAAAACAAAAATGTTATGATTATGCATAAATTTTTCTAAAGTGATGTGAATGTAAAATGTTAAAGGAAGTGAAGTGATTGTTACTAATTCGTTAATGTTGGCGACGTCGTGAGGGTTATGGTCCCAGTGGGAGCCCGAAGACCGTGTTTTCATCATTACGAATATGTGGTAACGGTTTTGTGGTAACGGTAAGAATGAGAATGTCGTGAGGGGAAAAGGCCCTAGAGGGAGCGCATTTATGGGAAAAGGCCCCAGAGGGAGCCCCGACGATCGTATTATTATTCGAAAAATGATAGGCCAGGGCCCAGTTGACCAGTGAGAGTGTTGCTGGTGTTCCCCGCCGTCCAGTACTGTGGTTACATGTAGATGGATCCATCGATTTATGATCATGATCAGGAAAGTCACAATTAACTATCTGAATTCAACAAAGGAAAAAGAAAAGGAAAATAAAAAATGTTTATGATCATGAAAAATGTTTTATGTCATGTCATGTTGATGAAAAAGGAAAAAGGTTAAGGTTTATGAAATGCATGTCATGAAAATGTTTATGTTTATGTTATGCAACTTCACGGAACGATATTTTAAGTACAAATATTTTTCACTGTTATATGTTGACTGTATTACGTATTATTTGTTATTAAGATTATGGTGTGTTGAGTCTTTAGACTCACTAGGTGTGATGGATGCAGGTGAGGTTGAGGAAGGTCTTGACGGATGATTTGACTGGACTAATGGCGCACACAACCCGAGGACCAGCGCTTCTATTTTTCCGCATTTACGTTTATGATTCATGATTTAAGCTAAAGATTTTTATTACTAGTTCACTTGATTTTTAAAACGCTAGTTTGATGATGTTTTATTTTAAAGGAATATTTTCATGAGGTTTATGTATTGGCCGAAAATTTAGTGTTAAAAAAAAATTCTAGTACTTTTAAAGAAATAAAAAGGGCTGGACGTTTCAGTTGATATCAGAGCAAAGGTCCTGTAAAGGGTTGTGCCACCATCAGCGCCAGGAAGATCAGTCGTCAAGCCTCAAAGTTGTAAGTTTTACATGCTTTATATGATTTTATTATGTTACCTGCATAAGTACATGGCTTATATGTTTACGTCACATGTTTAATAGCTTTATGATGATAAATGTTTTATATGCTCTGGAATTTTTATACATGATATGATATGAAATAAGAAATTATTTGATTTTAACGCATGTTGGTTTTGTGGTGGAATTGGACTATGTTGATTTTTGGGTTTTAGTATTGACGTTTTACTTTTTGGGCTATAGGTTAATCATGAATATTATGAATGCTTTATGGGACACATAGATTTTCTAAGAAAATATTTATGATTCAAGGTTACTAGTCGAATTAATTTTTGGGAATTAGATGTAAGGAATAATGATTTAAGGATTTGCAACGACTTGGGAGTAAGAAAATGTATAAATTGGGATTTTATGTTTTGATGAAAGGTAAAATTTGTTATAGAAATTTATTTTGGGAAAATAAGCTTAAAATTTTTGAAATTATGTTATGGGAAACTCGTCGTAGGAAATTAAGAATGCCAAGAACTTATGGGTTAATTGTAGGATTTTTGAAATCAAGAACCAATTAAGATAATTTTTGAGGAAATTATGAATTTATTTTGCAATTTCTAAGGAACTTGGGGACTAGTTTAGCAATAAGCGATAATTGAATGGGTTAAATGAGAAAAATTTTGAGGATTTAGACTTTTTAAGAATATTTAGAAACTTGGGATATCTTGGATACAGTGTTATAAGGAATGTTAATCAAAGGTTTTTAAGGATGAATTGATATTAGGCTTGAAAAATTTAAGCGCTAGAGGATGTGTTTGGGATTTTAAGGTTGAAATATGATAAGTTGATGAATATTTTGGGTATAAAATAAGGAAAATAATATACGATAAGAATGGTCATCCATCTTTTAATATTGGGAAGTAAAAAAAATTGAAATTCGGGGTTATAATATTATAGCACTAAATCATTATGGGTTTTCTTAAGTTGCAAATCGCAAATAAGGATTTAGAAAGAAAATTTAATTGGGATCAAGGAGACGTAAGGACCTTCTAGATTTTAAGTTTTATCAGAGTAGCGCAGCGAAAGCATGGATTTTTGGGATATTAGAACTAAGACTAAACTTTGGGTTATTAAGAATAAGCGAATTTTGAGGACGAAATTCAATTTAAGGGGGGGAGATTGTAACGCCCCGAAAATTTAAAGGTTCACGCGAACCACATGCATGCAATTATTAAATTCTCTTGCATTTTAATTAAATGTTTTAATTGCATGAATTAATTATGTTATGCATATTTGCATGTTTAAAATTATATTTTCTGCATGGTTGCATTAAATTGTATTTTTAAGGAATATTCAAGTGACGATCGAGGAACGGGGACCGAGGGCTGAAAAATGTTTTTATTAAATAATTATTTAAAATATGATTGATGATTTTTAGTATTTTTGAAAATGAGGGGATTTGAGAAGAATTTATACGCCGCGACGTAAATTTTATCGGTGTTGGTTTTTCAACTAAAATTCGAGCTTTTTGGCAACGCGGCTAATAAAGTCACAAATTTATTTAAACAAAACTTTGGTTAAATTTTATTTATGTCCTAATTAGGCTAATGGGCCTAATTTAATGGATCATTAGGCCTAAAGCCTAGTTAGTAATCAAACTAGTATTTAAAGTGTTAAATAATTGAAAAACCCTATTCTAGCATAAACAAACAAATGGCCACCCTATTTTACAATCTGAAAATTCTCTCCCCACACCCACCCACACACCGCAGGACACACACTAGCAAGATAGGAAGGCAATTTCGAAGGTACTAGCTAGAGCAAGCCAAAGTGTCCCTCCGTTCTTCGTCGTCAACGGATATTCGAGCGTATTTAATGCAAAGGCACGCCATATATCTCCTTTTCTCATCCATCATATCATATTATTGTTTGAATGATTTTATGCATGAATTTCATAGAAAAATATTCAGAAAATTTCGGTATATTGCATGTGTACATGATGAACTCGATTTTTTTTATTCCAATAACATGTTTATTGTTTAGTTAAGGGGCTGCCATGATTAGGGTAAGTTCAAGTAAGGTTTTTACAGGTTTCAGAGTCTCACACACCACCCAACACTCGACTGAAACAAATAAAGAAAGAAACAAGAACAAGCAGAAACCGTAAACTTGCGGTCAAAAGTTTGAGGGATCGGGTGTCTTAAGGGAGAGGAGGGCACGGTCTTGGCTGGGACCAGGGCACGGCCAGGGGCTTCCATGGGTCAGGTTGAGAGTCCTAGCCAGGCTACGACTCGAGTTAGGGCCTGGGGAAGAGTCCTAGCCATGCTAGGACTCCACCCGAGAACCTTGCACAGATTGGTGCAGGATTGGCGCGAGCGTCCAGGGGTTGAGGGGCTCAACTCGTGGTCATGGGCTAGGTTAGGTCCTTAGGGTCCTAGGAGGGTGCTTGATGGACTGGTTTAAGGGGTGGCTCAATGGGTAGAGGCCTAGCTTCAGAAAACGTGAGGAAGGTGCAATGGCAGCAAGGTTTAGCGGGAGGTTGCTGTCAAAGCTTCAGGAGTTCGCAGCTCGGGTTTAGGGGCTTGGGTTGGTCTAGACTTGGTCTTTGCGTGGTCCAGGGAAGGTTAGGGTCATGCGTGATCGGTGGTTAGATGGCTAGTAGAGTCCTAGGCAACTAGGGGACCCAATACATAAAGAGCACCCTACACGCACACACACATGCAAATGGGCCTTCTGTTCAGGAGGATTTTGAGCGGGCCAGGGATGGTATTTCGGGCTGGGCTTGGTCAAGAGAGTCCTAGGTAGGTTGGCTATGTTTTGGCTCAAGGTGGCTTGGGCGTCGCTCGGGTAAACTAGGAGATGGCTCGATGTGTTCGATAAGGTGTCAAAAACAAAAATAATAAAGCTAAAATCGAATCCATGGGTCCACGGGTGTGGCTCATGACTTGGAAGGGTAGAATAAATCATAAAAAGGTTATGTTAAAAATTTGGGATCAAAATAACGAGTTTTGGATTTATTCGTGATTTAATCGCCGCATGAAACGCTAATTAACGAGTTAATTGAAACGTCTAGTTTAAGCTTTATAAAATTATGAAAATTTATATTTAAGCTTAAATAATTATTATAAGTCTAAGTTAAAGTTTAGGAATTTTATAATAAAGTTTTGGATTTTTTGGGATTAAAACACCGTCAAAACAATTAATTAAAGATAAATGAAAAAATTTAATATTTAGGCCAAATAAAATTATGAAAAAACTAATTTAGGCTTAAATAATTATTTGGGACATGTTAGAGTCAATGAATTCAAGAAAACGTCAAAAACGTGGAATTTTACGTTCAGGGGTAAAACGGTCTTTTTACACCTAAAAATTAGTAAACGTCATGGCAGTGCCCTGAATGCTGTTTTATGTGCTAATATGATTATTTTTTTATAGTTATGGATGTTTGTGGAATTTTTATGTTAAAAGGATATTTTAAATGTTTATGATATTTTATATGTTAAAATGATATTTTAAATGTTTAAGGAATTTTAGATGGTTATGATTTAATATGTAAAAATGTTATTTTACATGTTTTGAGGTTAAAATGTCATTTTAAATGTTTATGAAATGTTCATGATTAAATTATGATTTTTAAATGTCTAAGAGATTTTTATGATTTAAGGACGACATTTAAAAGACATGTTGCATGCTTGGTTTCGAAAACAAAAATGGTATGATTATGCATAAATTTTTCTAAAGTGATGTGAATGTAAAATGTTGAAGGAAGTGAAGTGATTGTGACAAATTCGTTAATGTTGGCGACGTCGTGAGGGTTATGGTCCCAGTCAGAGCCCGACGATCGTGTTTCTATCATTACGAATATGTGGTAACGGTTATGTGGTAACGGTTTTGTGGTAACGGTAAGAATGGGAATGTCGTGAGGGTAAAAGGCCCCAGAGGGAGCCCATTTATGGGAAAAAGCCCCAGAGGGAGCCCCAACGATCGTATTTCTATTCGAAAAATGAAAGGCCAGGGCCCAGTTGACCGGTGAGAGTGTTGTGGTGTTCCCCGCCGCCCAGTACTGTGGTTACATGTAGATGGATCCATCGATTTGTGATCATGATCAGGAAAGTCACAATTAACGATCTGAATTCAACAAAGGAAAAAAGAAAACGAAAAGGAAAAATGTTTATGATCATGAAAAATGTTTTATATCATGTCATGTTGAGGAAAAATGAAAAAGGTTAAGGTTTATGAAATGCATGTCATGAAAATGTTTATGTTTATGTTATGCAACTTCACGAAACGATATTTTAAGTACAAATATTTTTCACTGTTATATGTTGACTGTATTACGTATTATTTGTTATTAAAATTATGGTGTGTTGAGTCTTTAGACTCACTAGGTGTGATGGATGCAGGTGAGGTTGTGGGAGGTCTTGACGGATGATTTGACTGGACTAATGGCGCACACAACCCGAGGACCAGCGCTTCTATTTTTCCGCATTTACGTTTATGCTTCATGATTTAAGCTAAAGATTTTTATGACTAGTTCACTTGATTTTTAAAATGCTAGTTGGATGATGTTTTATTTTAAAGGAGAAAATATTTTATATGTATTGGCCGAAAATTGAGTGTTAAAAAAAAAATTTCTAGTACTTTTAAAGAAATAAAAAGGGCAGGACGTTTCATACTGAGTGCACATTCTTTCTTCTAGTTCCCAAGTTGCTTCTCGTTCAGTATGATTTGACCATTGTATCTTGACATATGGAACTGTTCGGCAGTCTCAGCACTTGGTCTTTGGTGTCCACTATTCTTATAGGGACTTCTTCATACTTCAATTCTTCGTTCAGATTTCCTTCGATTAGTAGTGGTGCAACTTTAAGAATGTGACTTGAATTTGGGACGTACTTCCTTAGTTGTGACTTTAATTAGTTTGACAACTGTCGCTATTAGCAATGATGTTTGTTTAATTGTCGCTAATAGCGATGGTTTTTGGAGTTACCGCCGCTAATAGCGACGTTTACACCAAAAATCGTCGTAAATTGTCTATAAATATCCGCTTTAGCGATCTATTTTCCTCCACACCACTTCACAACACTTAAAATTTTTCACTCTTACACGATTTTATTTCGATTTAGGGTAAATTTTTTCGCTTTAAATTTTGTTAAATTTTTAAGTGTTAGTTAAGATAAGGAATATTGTTAGCATAGTAAGATTGTAAGTTTTTTTATATTTATTAAATTATTAAAAGTAATTTTTTATTTTATTGAAAATATTAGCGACGGAAATCATGCAAAACCGTCATTAAAATTAGCGACAAACTTTATAAAAACAATTGTCGCTAAGATTAGCGACGATTTTTCATTTGCGACGGTTTTTGAAAAACCGTCGAAAATTTTAGTTACGACAACGGTCAAAACAGTTGTTTTCGAGTGCACTATTTAACCACAAGGCCTTTAACAATGGTTTTAAAGACCTACGACAACGGTTTTTCACCGTCGTCTTTAGATGTCTACGAAAACGGTTTTTCACCGTTGTCTTTTAGCGCACTCTTTAACCACAGGGCCTTTAACAACGGTTTTACAAGACCTACGACAACGGTTTTTCATCGTTGTCTTTAGCCTTATTTTTTTGTAGTGCAGTAATAAATGGGCAGATTTGGTTAATATGTCAACGATTACCCAAATCACATCGTGACTTTGTCTTGATTTTTGTAACCCTACTACAAATTCCATGGAGATGTGTTCCCATTTCCACCTTGGTTTTTCTAATGGTTTCAAAAGTCCTCCAGGTCGTTGATGTTCAGCTTTGACCTGTTGACAGGTTAGGTACTTGGTAACAAATACAGCTACGTCTTTCTTCATTTCATTCTACAAGTAATTCTTTTTTAAATCTCGGCATGTCTTGGTGTTTCCAAGGTGAACTGAAAACTTCGAACTTGTGTGCCTCGGACATCACTTCCTCCCAAATTACATCGATGTCTGGTACACACAAACGTTCTTTCATCCAGAGGACACCAATCTCATTAGTCTGGAATCCTTGGGTTTTTCCTTTTTGAAGTTGTTCCTTAATCTTTGTGATAGAGGGATCTTGGTTTTATTTCAACTTGATTGATTCTCAAAGGCATGGTTGTGCTGAAAGAGAGGATAAGCTCACCTTCCCAATGTTTCTTCGGTTTAAAGCATCTGCTACCTTATTCTCCTTACCTGGATGGTAATTGATTGATAAATCACAATCTTTCAAAAGTTCAATCCACCTTCTTTGCCTCATGTTTAATTCTTTTTGAGTGAATATATATTTGAGGCTGTGGTGATCAGTAAATATCTTGCATTTGACCCCATAAAGATAATGTCTCCAGATCTTTAGTGCAAATACAATTGAAGCTAACTCAAGATCATGGGTTGGGTAATTTTGCTCATATGATTTCCATTGTCTTGATGCATATGCAATTACTTGTCCTTCTTGCATAAGCACTCATCCCAGCCCTCCTATTGACACATCACTGTAAATTGTGAAATTTTTTACTTCTTTAGGAGGTACCAATACTGGCGTAAATGCCAGCTTTATTTTCAAGGATTCAAAACATTTCTCACGTGCTTTGTTCCAAATAAATTTTGAATTCTTCTATGTGAGTTAGGTAAGAGGAATGGCTATTGAAGAAAACCCTACAATAAATGTTTTATAGTAGCCAGCTAAACCAAGAAAACTTCTTACTTTGGTTACCGTCTTTGGTCGTGGCCAGACCCTGATTGATTCTACTTTCTTAGGGTCCACTGACACTCTTAATTCAGAGATTATATGGCCCAAGAAAGCAACACTTTTTAGCCAAAATTCACATTTCTTGAATTTGGCGTAGAGTTCTTTTTCATGGAGTGTCTACAAGGTGAGACGCGGATGTTTCTTGTGATCTTCCTCACTCGACTTGTACACAAGTATATCATCTATGAAAACTACCACAAACTTATCAATGGCTTGAATACTCTGTTCATGAGGTCCATGAATGTTGAAGGAGCATCTTTTAGACCAAAAGGAATTACCATGAACTCGTAGTGTCAATATCTTCTCCTAAAAGCTGTTTTAGGGATATCCTCTACTTTGACTTTCAGTTGATGGTAACCTGATCTTAGATCGAGTTTTGAAATGATCTTGGCTCCTTTTAGCTGATAGAAAAGATCATCTATTCTTGGGAGCAGGTACTAATTCTTTATCATGATCTTGTTTAACTCTCTATAATCAATGCATAGTCTCATGCTTATGTCCTTTTTCTCCACGAAGAGTAATGGGGCTCCCATGGGGATACGCTAGGTCGGATTTGTTTCTTATCCATTAACTCCTAAAGTTGCTCCTTTAATTCATTTAGTTCCGTTGGATCCATTTGGTATGGTGCTTTGAAATTGGTCCAGCACTAGGGACCAAATTAATTTCAAATTTCTCTTCTCTAACAGGTATCGCACAGGGTAGTTCCTCGGGAAATACGTCTGCAAATTCCTGAACGACTGGAATATCCTCCAACTTTGGGGCAACTTTTATCTGATCTCACTGATCAATGCAAGGTAAGTTTCTTCACTGCATTTTGTGGCCTTCCAGGTTTGTGATACATATAGAAGAGATCTTTGTTTCTTGAACTTTCCATGATATATGATTTTCTTCGGATTTGGGGCTTGATGTTTGACATTATTCTTTTAACAATCTACCAAGGCATGGTTTTTAGCTAACAAGTCCAAGCCTAGAATGATGTCGAACTCAGCCATATTTAGTTGATTAAATTCTGCCTCAAAGATCTGTTCACTGATGCAAATTTTACAGTTCTGGTGTACCTTATGGGGTTTCAATTGTTTTTCTAGCAGGCGTTGCAACTCTTAACGGTTCATTAAGAATTTCATGCTCAAGTTTCAACTTCCTAGCAAATCGTCTAGATACGAATGAGTGAGTAGCACCACAATCAAACAAAACATAAGCAGACATTTCATTGAGTAGAACCGTACCTGCTATAACATCATTGGTGTTATCTACTTGATCTTGAGTTATAGCGTACACTCGAGCGTTAGTATTGTTTTCATTTTATTTTTTTGGTCCAGTTCATTTGTCTTTGTTCTCAGGACAATCATTAATCTGATGTCCCAATTTTCCACATTTAAAACAAGCTCCTTTCTTTCTATAACATTCTCCTAGATGATTTTGACAACAAATAAAATACCACTTTCCTTCCTTGTTGAAGGCTTTGGTAAATGTTCCTCTTGAGGGGTCACTCATATGGTTTGGTCTCTTGAATTTGGGACAACCTTGAGCAGAATGACTGATGAAATGCCTCTTGTTTTTGCTCTCATCTTCTCGGCGCTTGATGTCTATTTTTGCTCTCATTGCCGTACCCATTAAGTCAGCAAAATTTGTACGTCTGAATACAGCCAAAGCTGACTGAATTCGGCTGTTCAGTTCTTTCTTAAAATGGTGCATCTTTAGGGTTTCATCTGACATGATGGTTGGAACATTGGTTCCAAGATCATTGAACTTTGATGTATATTCCATCACTGTCATGTCTGCAGTTTGCTTAAAAACTTCAAATTCACTTAACTTTTGCAGGCGAAATTCTGATGGATAGTATAGTTTCAAAAACTCTCTTCTGAATACTTGCCACGTGACCTGATCAATTTTAGCCAAAGATGGTGAGAAAGTTTCCCACAATTTGCGTGCCCGATCTTCAAGAAATGGTGTCACTACTTCAACTCTAAGTCCTTCAGGTACTTCAAGTAAATGAAGTTGGTTTTGAAATTCTTAAGCCAGTTATGACTGACTTCTGGATGAGGATTTCCATCAAAGGTTGGAGTCCGGTTCCTTTGAAGATATTCGTAGTGATACTTAATACCACAAGGTTGTGTTTTTGGTGGTGGCTGAAGGGCATTGGCATTTGGGTTAACAATCCCTTGCAATGTTGCAACTAATATAGTAGCTATTGCCATCATATCCTCTTGGCTAATATTTACACTTGGTGGTGGTAGCGGATTCTCATTTTCATTTTGATTGGCACTGCGTGGGTTATGGTTATTTCTAGGGGGTCTTCACGCCATTTCCTACAAACATATATTTTATTAAGTTGTTTGTAATAATGCATAATCGAATAATTTTTCATTAATTTTTTAAAATGCATGCAATAATTCTTTTAACAACAAAAGTGATTAGCCTAATTGGCCTAAATACAATCGATGCTTATTTTAGGGATTATCCAACTCGTCCATTACTTCTCCATCCTTATAATTCCCCGGCCTACGTTCCTCGATCGAGCGCGGAATGGATCTAGAAACCATTATGCGTAAAATTTTAATATAATCATGAAATGAATCCTATCATTCAATAATTATACATTAAAGGCATAAAATTAAATAAAAATAATATTTAAATAAAACCCTAGATTGCATGCATTCGGATTATGTAAATTAAATTTCTTGGATCTTACAATAAACAACGGTCAAATTTATTGTCCATAATCATCGTGATTTTTAAAAGTTAGATTTTCATTATTTTTTTTACATGAATAGGCGCATTTTTGCACCTGGCACGCCCGCAAATCAAATTTTATGCAAACACGTATATTCTAAACAGCTTCCTAGTCGAATCAGCTTCCTAAAACAAGTATAATGCTCATTTGAGCTCGAGATTAGCATCAGTAATGTAAACGACATGTTTTATTGGCATGGAGATGTCCATTCACACAGATGGGCGATCATATGATGATGCACTGAACAACCACCCTCTTTTAGACTGTCCAACTGGTTCTCACTTATCAAATGGATTAGTCCGCAGTTATGGTTGTACACCATTATGAAAGAAGATCGTTTAAGGTTCCCGCTTGCGCAACGGAAGTTTCAAAATTATTTTTCTAGCAAAAACCGAGCACCCTAAACACTATAGTGTGTAGTAAATACAATAAAACACAAAATGACATCAATAGTGTGTTTAAAAAATTACCTCTCAAACCCAAGGATTGATGTTTTGGCTCCAACTAATTTGTAAATAACTTAGCTCTTCAATGGCAAGACAAATCTTCAAGCCTCCTTTGAGCACGCCTTGCTCAAAAATTAAGCCTACCACCAACAAGGAAGATCCCCTCTAATTTTGCACTAGAAAAAATTAGAAGATTTTTCTCTAAGAAGAGTATGCAATCTTCAACAATTTAAGAAACGAAAATAGAGAGAATATCACTTAAAATTTTGGCCAAAAAATTGTTGGAGAGAAGGGAGAACAATTTTCTTGGTGCTTGAAAAGTTAAAGTCAAAATTTACATGTGCATGACATGCCATTAACTCAAAAGTTGTCTCCAACACTTCACCTTCCAAGCATGCATTTTACTTGGATTTGTAACAATTAGAAGATCCATGGACTTTTATTTAAATGTCTCAAACATATTTGAGACCATTTAAACTTTACTTGATTTTATTCAAGCCCACTAGTTTAATAATTATTTCTAATCTGACTCTACAAGGCCCAATGTTATTTAATTAATTCAACACTTGAATTAATTTAATTATTTTTACACTACTAGGTCCACTAGTGTTTAATTAATTCAACATTTGAATTAATTTATTTTAGTCCATAATAATGTTTATGAAAATCACAATTTTCAAATACATTATTTATTTGACCAACTTTTAATTTAGGAACACTTCCTCAAATTAAAAGTTACATTCTCCTTATAGAAGTCATACTTCTATTTTTATTTATGCTTATAAACTCCTTTATAAGCCGTTCAACACATTGAACTGTTTTTCTTCTCAACGGGATCTAGAAAGCTAGCACTTGAGTGGCCCTCAATGGTTCATTGATACAACTAGCCGTGGGTTAACATCTCCAAGTGATTCGGGACTAAACATGTCCTTATATGAGCATACCACAATTGCTCCAGTCTTACTTATCAACTCCTTGATAATAAGAACGTTAGAACTCAAGTCTGATAGTTCCCAACCAATCATGTTAAACATCTAGCAGCATCGCTTACATGATTCCCTAGGTATCAAATGATAGTGCCTGGAAAAACCATTCTTTTATGGTTAGCGTACAGTACGGTCCCTTCATCTCATATATCCCGAACGATTCCACAACCAGTTGTATATCGAGAGTTGTTAATGAATCGATACTATGTGTCATGTCGTAGTTGCATCGATGGTGTAATCTATGAAACTCCTTTCATAATTACCACCATACTCTTGTCAGAGATTTCAAACTACATACACATAGGATATCCATACCCGAAGGTAAGCGGTAAATCCCCGACTACAATGCACCGACTCTTATATGTTTCGACAAAACAACCAACCCTACCACTTAATGACCCCATATGAGTCGGTAAAAAAGTCAAAGTGCAATGATAGCATATAGAGTCTAAATGTAGTCCCGGGTCATAAGGACTAATGGTGTACAACCATAAACTAGGACGTTTCCACTCGATAATTGAAAACCACTTGGAAATTCCTTTATAAGGGGTTGTTCAGTGCACTCTACCAGGAGCACCTATCTGCATGCTCGGAAATCACAATGTCCTTTAACAATGAAACATGGTACTCACATCGCATATACTAGTCTCAAACTCAAGCGGCCTTTATCCTTCTTTGCGGCGGCTGAATCGACTAGGAACTGTTTAGAATATTCAGTATTCCAAATATGAGTTTCATGATACTCATCATATGAGCATCTCATATTCTTTCTACTATTTGTATATTCAAAGAGTTTATCAATGCAACTAGCATGGGTATACAGATAAAGATGTGCCAAAATAATAATTTTAAATATTATTAAAATAAAGATTGTTTATATATAGAGTTTCATTGTGAACACCGTCCAACACTTGGCTCGACGGGCACCTACTCTAACAATCTCCCCCTTACACTAGAGCCAACTACCCATATGCTTCAAACCCATCGATTCGCGATGCATCCCGAATAATGGTCCAGGTAAAGGCTTAGTTAGTGAATCAGCAACATTATCTGCGGAGCCGACTTTGTCAATCGACACTTCTCTTCTTTCCACAATCTCTCGGAGAATGTGGTACTTTCTCAATACGTGTTTGGATTTCTGATGAGACCTTGGCTCCTCTGCTTGAGCCATAGCTCCCGTGTTGTCACAAAACAACGGGACATGAGCAAATCCATTAGGAATGACGCCCAACTCTTGGGCGAAATTTCTTATCCAAGCAGCCTCCTTTGCTGCAGTTGATGCAGCAATATATTTGGCCTCAGTGGTGGAATTCGCAGTACTGTCTTGCTTGGAACTCTTCCAAGAGACAGCAGCACCATTGAGCATGAATACGAACCCAGAGGTTGACTTCGAGTCATCAATATAACTTTGGAAGCTAGAGTCGGTATAGTCTTCCAATTTAAGTTCCCCAACCCCATAGACCAAGAACAACTTATCGGTCCTTCTCAAATACTTGAGGATGTCTTTCACAGCTTTCTAGTGTTGAAGACCAGGGTTCGATTTATATCTACTCACTACACTTAGTGCAAAAGCCACGTAAGGACGTGTAGATATCATCTCATACATGATGCTACCAATTGCAGATGCATACGGAATGCGTGTCATCACCGCTATCTCTACATCAGTCTTGGGAGACATAGACTTGGATAGGGACACGCCATGACACATTGGCATATGTCATCTCTTGGACTCATCCATCGAGCACCGTTTCACGATGGTATCAATGTATGTGGACTGGGTGAGACCAAGCAATCTTCTTGATCAATCTCTATAGATCTGTATTCCCAATACAAAAGATGCTTCACCCAAGTCCTGCATCGAGAACTTACTCGCTAACCATATTTTAGTTGATTGCAACATCCCTACATCATTCCCAATGAGTAGAATATCATCAACATAAAGCACCAGGAATGTCACAGCACTCCCACTGACCTTCTTATACACACAGGGTTCCTCAGGATTCTTAGTAAAACCAAACTCTTTGACTGTACTATCGAATCTAAGGTTCCAACTCCTAGATGCCTGCTTTAGACCATAAATAGATCTCTGAAGTTTGCATACCATATGCTCACTTCCGATAGACGTAAACCCTTCAGGTTGATACATGTAAAGCTCTTCCTTGATATCTTAAAGGGTATCGGTTACGATGCCCGATTGCGCAACAGAATTTTAAAATTTGTTTGAACATGAACATGAAAACCGAGCACCTAATAAGTGTGTAGCAAATACGAAAACAACAAAATGTCATACATAGAGTGTTTTGAAAAAATACCTATCAATCTCGTAAAATTGATGATGGCTCCAACTAAGATGTTAAACAGCTTAGCTCTTGAATGGTAGAATAATCTTCAAGCCTCTCTTGAGCACTCCTTGCTCAAAATCAAACCCACCACCAACAAACTAAATCCACATTACACTTGCACTAGAAAATGTAAGGCATTTTATTTGAGAAGTTTGGTTTCATTTCATCAACTGAAGAAGCAAATTTTTTTGGAAAGTTTTAAGGTAGAAATTCCGGCCAATGAACTATTGAGTGAAGGGAAGATGAGTTGTCTTGGTTGTGCAAAAAGCAAAAGCAAAAAGTGGCATGTGCATGCCATGCAATTAATTTAAAAATTGTCTCCATCTCTTCACCTCCCAAGCATGCAATTCTATTTGGGCTTCTAACAATTACAAGGCCCATGGACTTTTATTTAAATTTCTCAAACACATTTGAGTCCATTTAAACTTTACTTAATATTACTCAAGTCCACTAGTTTAATAATTATTTCTAATTAGGCTCTACAAGGCCCATTGTTGTTTAATTAATTCAACACTTGAATTAATTTAATTTTTTGGATTCTACTAGGTCCACTAGTGTTTAATTAATTCAACACTTGAATTAATTTAATTTAGTCCACTAATAATGTTTATGAATATCATAATTTTCAAATACATTACTCGTTTTGCCAACTTTTAATTTAGGAACAATTGCTCAAATTAAAAGTTACATTCTCTTTATATAAGTCATACTTCTATTTTTATTTAGGCTTATAAACTCATTTATAAGCCGTTCAACACATTGAACTATTTTTCTTCTAAACTGGATCTAGAAAGCTAGCACTTGAGTGACCCTCAGTGGTTCATTGATACAACTAGCCAAGGGTTTACATCTCTATGTGATTTGGGACTAAACATATCCTTATATGAGCATACCCCAATTGCTCCTTGTTTACTTATCAACTCCTTGATAATAAGAACGTTAGAACTCATGTCTGATAGTACCCAACCAATCATGTTAAACATCTTGCAGCATCGCTTACATGATTCCCTAGGTATAAAATGATAGTGCCTTCTAGAACCATTCTTTTATGGTTAGCGTACAGTACGGTCCCTTCATCTCATATATCCTGACCGATTCGACAACCATTGGTATATCGAGAGTTGTTAATGAATCGATACTAGTGTCATGTCGTAGTTGCATCGATGGTGTAATCTATGAAACCCCTTTCATAATTACCACCATACTCTGATCAGAGATTTCATACTACATATACATGTGATCACATAGGATATCCATACCCGAAGGTAAGCGGTGAATCCCCGACTACAATGCATCGACTCCTATATGTTTTGACAAAACACCCAACCTTTCCACCTGATGACCCCATGAGAGTCGATAAACATGTCAAAGCGCAATGCTAGCATATAGAATCTCAATGTTGTCCCGGGTCATAAGGACTAATGGTTTAAAACCATAAACTAGGACGTTTCCACTCGATAAGTGAGAACCACTTGGAAAGTCCTTTATGGAGGGTTGTTCAGTGCACTCTACAAGGAGCACCTATCAGCATGTTCGGACATCACAATGTCCCCTACCAATGAAACATGGTACTCACATCGCAGATACTAGTCTCGACCTAGAGCGGCTTATATCCTTCTTAGCGGCGGCTGAATCAACTAGGAACTATTTAGAATATATAGATTGCAAATATGAGTTTCATGATATACATCATATGAGCATCTCATATTCTTTCTACTATTTGTATATTCAAGGTCTTTATCTATGCAACTAGCATGGGTATACAAATAAAGATATGCCAAAACAATAATTTCAAATATTATTAAAATAAAGATTGTTTATACATAGAGTTTAAACATGAACCCTCGGCCAACACTTGGCTCGACGGGCACCTACTCTAACAATCTCCCACTTGCACTAGAGCCAACTACCCATATGCTTCGAACCCATGGATTCTCGATGCATCTCGAATAATGGTCCAAGTAAAGGCTTAGTTAGTGGATTAGCAAAATTATCTGCGGAGCCGACTTTGTCAATCGACACTTCTCATCTTTCCACAACCTCTCGGATGATGTGGTACTTTCTCAATACATGTATGGACTTCTGAGGAGACCATGGCTCCTTTGCCTGAGCAATGGCTCTCGTGTTGTCACAAAACACCGGGACAGGAGCAACTCCATTAGGAATGATGCCCAACTCTTGGACGAAATTCCTTATCGAAACAGTCTCCTTTGCGGTAGCTGATGCAGCAATGTATTCTGTCTCAGTGGTGGAATCCGTTGTACTGTCTTGCTTGGAACTCTTCCAAGATACAGCAGCACCATTGAGCATGAATATGAACCTTGAGGTTGATTTCGAGTCATCGATATCGCATTGGAAGCTAGAGTCGGTATAGTCTTCCAATTTCAGTTCCCCACCCCCATAGACCAAGAACAATTTATTGGTCCTTCTCAAATACTTGAGTATGTCTTTCAGAGCTTTCCAATTTGAAAGACCAGGGTTCGATTAATATCTACTCAATACACTTAGTGCGAAAGCCACTTCAGAACGTGTAGATATCATCCCATACATGATGCTACCAATTGCAGATTCATACGGAATGCGTGTCATTGTCGGTATCTCTGCATCACTCTTGGGAGACATAGACTGGAATAGGGACACGCCATGACACATTGGTAGATGTCGTCTCTTGGACTCATCCATCGAGAACCGCTTCACGATGGTATCAATGTATGTGGACTGGGTGAGACCAAGCAATCTTCTTGATCTATCTCTATAGATCTGTATTCCCAATACAAAAGATGCTTCACCCAAGTCCTGCATCGAGAACTTACTCGCTAAACATATTTTAGTTGATTGCAACATTCCTACATCATTCCCAATGAGTAGAATGTCATCAACATAAAGCACCAGGAATGTCACAGCACTCCCACATACCTTCTTGTACAGACAGGATTCCTCAGGATTCTTCCAAAACCAAACTCTTTGATATTTGAAGTTTGCATACCATATGCTCATTTTGGACAGATGTAAACCCTTCAGGTTGAGACATGTAAATCTCTCCTTAATATCCCCATTAAGAAAGGTTGTCTTGACATCCATCTGCCATATCTCATAGTCATACCATGCAGCTATGGCTAGCAATATCCTTATAGACCTGAACATTGCAACTGGAGAAAAGGTTTCCTCAAAGTCAACTCCTTTTCTTTGAGTATATCCTTTTGCCATCAATCGCTCCTTGAAGGTTAATACCTTCCCATCCGCCACAGGTTTCCTCTTGTAAATTCATTTACATCCTATGGGAACAGTTCCCTCAGGTGGATCCACAAGGTTCCACACCTGGTTTGAATGCATGGAATTCATCTCAGATTCCATTGCTTCAAGCCACTTGGATGAATCGGCATCAGATAATGCTTCCTTGAAGGTCCTTTGATCACATTCATGGTTAGGCTCATTATGGCCCTCTTTAAGAAGCAGACCATGCCTCATAGGTGGTCTCGAGACTCTCTCGGATCTTCTAGGAGCTTGTATATCCTCTGTTGGCTCTTCGGGTGTGGGTTCTTCAATTGTGGGTGTTTCTCGAACCTCTTCGAGTTCTATCATCTCCCCTTTTCTATCCAATAGAAATTCTTTTTCCAAAAAAGTTGCATTCCTAGAAACAAACACCTTTGTTTCTTGGGGATGATAGAAATAATATCCAACTGAATTTCTTGGATATCCCACAAAGTAACATAAAATAGATCGACTATCCAATTTATCTCCCACTGCCTGCTTCACATAAGCAGGACATCCCCATATTCTAAGATAAGAATATTTGGGAGGCTTACCCATCCATATCTCATATGGTGTCTTATCAACTGCCTTTGAATGGACATTCTTCAACAACAGTGCCGCTGTATCAAGCTCATATCCCCAAAAGGATGGCAGCAACTCCGTGAACCCTATCATAGACCGAACCATGTCCATCAAAGTCCGGTTACGACGCTTCGAAACACTATTCAACTGTGGTGTATCAGGCGGAGTCCACTGCGAGAGAATCCCATTCTCCCTAAGATACTCTTGGAACTCGGCACTCAAGTACTCACTGTAATGCTCGAGATTTTGATAATTGTAATCTGAAATGATTTGTTGATAAATTGATGTGATTATAGACGGAACGCATTAGACCGAGAAAGACGAGCGAAGACACGAATTATGTTCGAGGACTGAACCCCTCGCGCATATGCGCGATCGGACAGGGCGCATATGCGCTAGGTAGGCAGAGAACCTTGCGCATATGCGCAACCAGGACCCGCGCATATGCGCGAGGATGGTAGAGAGTTGTGAAGAAGGGGCGCGCATATGCGCGAGTTGCCGAGACTACACGCGCCGAGACAGAATGTCTCGCGCATATGCGCCGAAGGAGGTCGCGCATATGCGCGAGACGTGCAGCTTATAGATCGAGCCACCTAGCCTTGACATGCATATATATATATATCAAAAACGAATTTTGGCTTTAAGAATTCAGAAACAAAAACGAGGGTTCCAGAGAAAGCTTCAGAGAAAGTGCTGAAAATCCTTACGCCTTTTATTTTAGGAATTTGAAGTTTGTGCAAGATCCGCCCGCCAGAATTTCAATCCGACTTTAGTGCTGTGTTTCTATCGACGAGAGCTTCAACTGGACGTAAGTTTTATTACGTTTTGTTATGTTTCGAAAATATGATATAGAAGTAATCGGATATGATTCATATATGGTGTTCTCGATATGTTAGACATCGTATAATCGAAACCAGATTGAAGAACATATATCTTATGAAATTGTTATGATTTTCAGAGTTGATTTGATTGAGATTGATATCAGATTTGTATTGTGATTGATCATGAGTTGTGGGAATTGATATCTGAGTAATATTGTATTGCTGGGTATATTGAGATTAGCCGTTATGCTATTGAAACAGAATTTGATCTTTTTCTGATTATATCCAGTATTGATTTGAATGATGTATTGATACGATACCCTCGATATTGTCTTTGCCAGATTGAGTAATTGACATATTGGAATTAAAGACTTCGACAGAGTCAGATCAACAGAAAGAAAGGTATAAATCAATGTTGATCCGGGATTGCACAACTCGAGTTTGATTTAACTTGAGTTTCCCAAAATCACATAATTAATTGTCATTGCCTCGATATGTTGCAATGTATGAGATTGAGATGCTTATTCTATTGATTTATAGCAAAGCATGTATTGAGACATGGGCGGAGATGCCTAGTCATTGGCGGATATGCCAAGTCTGTAGCGGATATGCCAAGACAATGGATGTTTGGTTTATATCGATGTCTGCTTAGGAATTGATTTATTCCTATCGCTAAGATTCGATATATGAGACAATTTCCAGAAACCGGGATCCCTAGATTAGAGATGAGTTGAGTTTGAGTTGACGAGTCACGAGTTTATTTACAGTTTTACATCATTCATGTTTTCGGATTTGATACATATTATTGATAACTGTTATATGCTTTTATATATGTTTTTATATGATTGCATGTTTACATTGTTTATACCGGGATTATATTCTCACCGGAGTTATCCGGCTGTTGTCTTGTTTGTATGTGTGCATGACAATAGGTGGGACAGGATCAGGGTCAAGAAGAGGATGAGAGAGGACAGTTAGCATGGAGATCCGGACTTAGAAGTAGATCTGTTTCATTACTTGACATGTAGTGACTGAACAGTAGTTTGTTATGATTTACTTTTGTATAGGACTTGTACTTGGATATAGATATTGATCTTGTAAATGAAATAAGATTTATTTCATATGTTGCATACTCTTGTATTTTAAAAAAAAATTTAGACCATGTTTATCTTAATTGATTTAATTATTCCCAAAAATGATTAAGAAGACGAATAAGGTTCGGGTCCCCACACTCACCACCTCGATCCGATCGAAGTGACTTGATGCTTCGTCCCAACTATTTCTCTACTTCATTTCTGAATTCTTTGAACCTTTCAAAGGATTCAAACTTGTATTTCATCAAATATACATACTCATACCTCGAAAATGTTAGAGTAGGTGCCCGTCGAGCCAAGTGTTGGCCGAGGGTTCATGATTAAACTCTATGTATGAACAGTTTTTATTTTAATAATATTTGAATTTATTGTTATGGCACTTTTTTATCTGTATACCCATGTTAGTTGCATAGATAAAGTCCTTGAATATACAAATAGTAGAAAGAATATGAGATGCTCATATGATGAGTATCATGAAACTCATATTTGGAATACTGTATATTCTAAACAGTTCCTAGTCGATTCAGCCGCCGCTAAGAAGGACATAGGCCGCTCGAGTTCGAGACTAGTATCTGCGATGTGAGTACCATGTTTCATTGGTAGGGGACATTGTGATGTCCGAGTATGCAGATAGGTGCTCCTTGTAGAGTGCACTGAACAACCCTCCATAAAGGACTTTCCAAGTGGTTCTCACTTATCGAGTAGAAAAGTCCTTGTTTATGGTTGTACACCATTAGTCCTTATGACCCGGAACAACATTGAGACTCTATGTGCTAGAATTACACTTTGACTTGTTTACCGACTCTCATGGGGTCATCAGGTGGCAAGGTTGGGTGTTCTGTCGAAACATATAGGAGTCGATGCATTGTAGTCGGGGATTCACCGCTTACCTTCGGGTATGGATATCCTATGTGTTCTCATGTGTATGTAGGTTGAAATCTCTGATCAGAGTATGGTGGTAATTATGAAAGGGGTTTCATAGATTACACCATCAATGCAACTACGACATGACACATAGTATCGATTCATTGACAACTCTCGATATACCAATGGTTGTCGAATCGGTCGGGATATATGAGTTGAAAGGACCGTACTGTACTCTAACCATAATTGAATGGTTCTTGCAGGCACTATCATTTGATACCTAGGGAATCATGTAAGCGATGCTGCTTGGCGTTTAACATGGTTGGTTGGGTACTATCAGACTTGAGTTCTGTCGTTCTTGTTATCAAGGAGTTGATAAGTAAGAATGGAGCAATTAGAGTATGCTCATATAAGGACATGTTTAGTACGAATCACATGGAGATGTGAACCCACGGCTAGTTGTATCAATTAACCATTGAGAGCCACACAAGTACTAGCTTTCTAGATCCCGTTGAGAAGTAAAATTGTTCAATGTGTTGAACGGCTTATAAATGAGTTTATAAGCGTAAAGAAAAAAATTAAAAGTATGACTTCTATGACAGAAATATAACTTTTAATTTGTGGATGTGTTCCTAGATTAAAAGTAGGCCAAGTGAATAATGTATTTCAAAATTGTGATTTTCATAAACATTATTATGGACTAAATTAAATTAATTCAAGTATTGAATTAATTAAACACTAGTGGGCCTAGTAGAGTCCAAATAATTAAATTAGTTCAAGTGTTGAATTAATTAAATAACATTGGGCCTTGTAGAGCCCAATTGGAAATAATTATTTAACTAATGGACTTGAGTAAAATCAAGTAAAGTTTAATTGGGCTCAAATATGTTTGAGACAATTAAATTAAAGTCCATGGGCCTTGTAATTGTTATAAGCCCACTCAAAAATACATGCATGGGAGGTGAAGAGTTGGGAGACAACTTTTTGTGCAACCAAGGCATGGCATGCACATGCTTAACTCAACTTTTTCAAGGACCAAGAAAAGTCTTCCACTCTCCCTTTACTCCCCAACTTGGCCGAAATTTTGAGGGAGTTTTCTCCTCAATTTTTCTCTCCTTTTGTTCTTCAATTGTTGAGGAATTCATATACTTCTCAAAGAGGGATCTACCTAGTTGGTGGTGGGCTTGGTTTTGAAGGAAGGACAAGCAGAGCTTGTAGATTTGTCTTGCCTTGAAGAGCCAAGTTGTTTACAACTTGGTTGGAGCCATTACATCAACCTCAAGAGGTTGATAGGTATAATTTCTTAACACCCTATGAATGTCATAGTTTGTGTTTTTGTATTTGCTACACACTAGTACTAGGTGGCCGAAATTTTTCTTCTTGAAAATCAATATTTTGAACTTCCGTTGCGCTTTCGGTCACCTAAAATCGATTCCTTTCAAGTGGTATCATGAGCTAAGGGTACTAGTTTGTGTAGCATATACATAATATTATATTGAGGTCGATTTCTAACCGCATGAGATGAAATTTTTGCAACAAAATCAAGGCGTTTTTGGGCATATTTCGGGTAGCTCGGGCTGCCCGAGGGGCGGCCCATTTCGGGCAGCAAGGGCCCGAACGTCCCCTCAAAAATTAAAAAAAAAACCTTTTGTTGGCCGGAATCCGGCGACGGCGATGGCGACTAGGGTTTCCAAAAGTGTTTTGGATTATCAAGTGTGAAGGCCCTCGAACTACTTGCTTGAAAATTTGCGGAAAATTAAAAATTTTCTTTTTAAAAGAACTTAAATGGCCTCATTCATAAAATCACTGGTGAATCAAGTTCAATATTTCAAAATATTGCAGCGGAAGAAAATCAAAGTTTGCCAAAAATCACAATTTAAAAATATCCAACAACTGATAAAATTGTTTGCGGAAAAACATAACAACTGCTGCCCTGAGGTCCTCGGGTGCCACTACTGCCGACCCAAGCTGGCTCACTGGTCCCCGCCCTCGGCCCTGGCCTCATCAGTACCTACAACAATCAAGTCTAGTGAGCCTAAAGACTCAGCATGCATAAATCGCAGGTAACGAGTAAAAATCTGAATTTAAAATATGCATGAGATGAAATATCCTGTCCTGAGGCATACTGAAAATAATCTGTACTGAGCAATTATAATACGTGCATAACTGAACTGGAATTCACTGTAAAAATATTTGCTCCTTGGAGCCTGTACTGAAATATCTGATAAAATTTTCTGTTGAGATTATGTTTTACGCCTGTGGCCACTGCACTAAGCTGAACTGATCGGTAACTGGCTACCGGGGAGGCTGAAACTGATCTGAGCTGGCCGGTCACTGGCGACCGGGTGGTACCATACTGAACTGATCGGTCACTGGCGACCGTATAAAAATAACACTCCCACATAGTGAATGAACCACAAGCCATATCGCATAAATCTCAAAAATAATCATTTTCTATTTAATGCACGTAAAATAATTAACTGGCATAATGAAAATTCCTGTAATTTTACCAACTGGATTGGATTGGATCGTTCCCAGGCTCGCTGCAACCTAACTGTGCCATGAAAAATATGCAATAGCTTAAACATGACCAACTATGCAATTTACGTTCAAAAGATGCGACTATGACGCCTAATGACTTCGCATTTAATCATGACTCCGAGCCAACCTGAACCGACACTGAACCGACATATAGTCATGATTAAAATACGCTGAAAAATCATAAAATAATGTTCCTAAAATGATAGGGTCGAAATCTAGGTGAAATGGAGGCCAAAACACGAAACGCTCTTTCGAGAGTCAATTTGGCACATTGCACCGTAAATTCTCGTACGACCTCAAAAATGATCCAAATGACAAACGGTCAAAAACATGACCTTCCTAACTCAATGAGGCACTGTCCAGTCCAAGGCCATGGGCTAAAAGCCAACCAAGAACTAAAACGACGCTTCTGAACAGCAGCATACTTGCTGTCAAAAGATACAGCAGCTGCGCACTTGTTTTTCCTTGTGTCGTTTTCGAGGCTATCGGCCATTGGGGCGTGAACCACCGACCAGAGACTCTTACCAACATCCCAAGGAATGATTTGAACCATGGCTAAGGGCCCTAGGCCAGCCACAATCCGCATCACACCAAATCTTAACCGAAGGATCCAACCGAGAGCAACATGCATGCGTGTGTGGTGTTTATGCTATGATCGATGTCTTGCGTCGTTCCAGTGGCCATTTGATTGACCATGGCACGATCTAGACATCTAGGAGCATGATATGAACCGTGGCTAAGGGCCATAGGCCAACCAAGATCCATACCAAGCAACAAAAGAAACTAACCATATGCTGAAAATGGAAGGGCCGAATGGGGAAAGGGGCTGTTTCGACGTTTTTATTAAAAACCGATGAACCATGGACCAAGCCACCAAAAGGGCAACTTAGTCACGTCTTAGACATGCTAGGGAAGTGATCCAACCATGGCTAAAGGCCCTTGGGGCAGCCAAGATCAGATCCACAACCCTTGACACAAAACTGAAATTTCGAATCACATTTCTGCACCTATGGGGAACTTGCTGTCATTTCGGTTTTCCAGCAAGTATGGGGCTGGTTTGAATGGACCAACATGGTCCTAATGCATCCTACTACATGTATACAAGCCGCCTTGGGAGCCTGGAGTCGATCCAATACCTGAAACCATCAAAACTCAGAAAAACGTGAAGCTTGCCATGAAGAGCCGAAAATTCTGCATGTGTTTTCCCAAAATATTTTGACATGTATCTCGGTTTTTGCTTGCTAAAACATGATCATGTACTGAAAAATAAATGATAATATGACTTGATTGAGGTTTAAAAGAAATCTAGACATGCCTGGTTTCGTTTTGAAAGAAAACGAACGAAACAACGACGACTCGGCACGGAGGAGGTGGAGCGCTTCTTGTCTACCTTTCTTGAACTCGATTTCTCTCCCTTATTTTCCTACTGGATTCCCACGGTTCTCAGCTTAAAATTTCACTCAGATTTCGAAAGAAAAGAGAGGGGGAAAAATGGTTAGGAAGGTGAGGAGAAAGGGTGCAAGATATAAGGAATGAATCAAGACTAAGTCCACCCTCCTTTTGAATTTGAATTGTTGTTTGATATCAAGTCTTCTTGGGATAAGGTGGCCGAATATTGGCTTGATTCTAGTCTAGGATATGTCCATTTATTTAATTAAATTGTGCTCCCAAAAATCCTAGAATTATCCTACTAATTACATGCAAAGAATTGGTCAAAGTTGGTGAGTTGGAAAATGAATTCTTCTAGCACTAAGGGTGGCCGAAAAATGCATGATAAAATAAAGGGAAATGTTGATTATCTAGTCAACTAATAATCCTTGAAAGCCTTACTAATCCTTTAAATAATTTAGTGAGCTAACCCCTTAATTAAGTAACTTAAATGAGCTCATTTCTTAATCACCTCCAATAATTAAATTAAAATCCTCAACTAACTTAAATAATTCCTTAAACTTCTTTTTTAACTTAAATGAACTTACTTGCTAGCTAAATTAACTTCTGGAAATATTTCTCAAATCTTAAATTCTATCTCAAAACTCCAACTCCGGTCCGGCCTCACTGAAAATACTGAAATGCTAAAATCAATCTACTGAACTGAAATAATGAAATAATTAACTTCAAACAAATGCATTTAAAATAATCATGCAATGAAGTCAATTAAATTTAAAAATCTAGAATTATGCATGGCTTATACGTCTACTGACTTACGGGTTCTACAATCCTTCCCCCCGTAAATAAATTTCGTCCTCGAAATTAGAACTCACCGAATAACTCAGGGTATCGACTTCTCATCTCCGGCTCAGACTCCCACGTAGCTTCCTCCTCTGAATGGTTGAGCCATTTGACTTTGACTCGCTTAACCAACTTGTTCCGAAGTTTCTTCTCCTGTCTGTCTAAGATCTGCACGGGTCTCTCCTCATAAGATAAGTTCGGAGTAAGCTGCAACGGCTCGAAATTCAGCACATGCGAAGGATTTGCCATATACTTCCTCAGCATGGAGACGTGAAAGACATTGTGTACTCCGGCCAGATTTGGCGGAAGAGCCACACAATACGCTAGCGTCCCAACTCTGTCGAGGATCTCAAACGGTCCAATGAATCTCGGACTGAGCTTCCCTTTCTTGCCAAATCTCATGACACCCTTCATAGGTGCCACTTTCACGAAGACATGATCGCCCACTGCAAACTCTAACTCTCTCCTCCGCTGATCGGCATAACTCTTCTGTCGGCTCTGAGCAGTCCTCATCCTATCACGGATCTTGACTACTACACCAGCTGCCTGCTGAACAATCTCTGGACCCAACTCTGCTCTCTCTCCTACTTCATCCCAATGAACAGGAGATCTACACTTGCGACCATACAGCGCTTCATACGGAGCCATACCTATGGACGACTGGAAACTGTTGTTATAGGTGAACTCTACCAATGGTAAGTTCGACTCCCAACTCCCAGAGAAATCAATGACGCAAGCACGGAGAAGATCCTCTAAGATCTGAATAACTCGCTCCGACTGTCCATCTGTCTGCGGATGGAAAGCTGTGCTAAACAGCAACTTCGTACCCATAGTCGAATGCAAACTCTTCCAAAACGAGGAAGTGAATCTGGGATCTCTGTCGGATACGATAGAAACTGGAATACCGTGGAGTCGGACTATCTCTCGGATATACAGCTCTGCATACTGAACCATGGTGAAAGTCGTCTTAATAGGCAAGAAGTGCGCTGATTTGGTAAGACGATCTACAATCACCCAGATAGCATTCGATCCTCTGGCTGACCTCGGCAATCCGGTCACAAAGTCCATGGTAACATTCTCCCACTTCCACTCGGGAATAGGGAGAGGCTTGAGCAAACCTGCTGGTCTCTGATGCTCGTCCTTCACTAACTGGCAAGTCAGGCACTCGGATACAAAACGCCTGATGTCCTTCTTCATCCCTGGCCACCAATACAGTAGCTGCAGATCTTTGTACATCTTCGTACTCCCAGGGTGAATGGAGTACGGGGACGTATGGGCCTCCGATAAGATGTCTGCTCGGATAGAATCACTGCTGGGAACCCATATCCTATCTCGGTATCTCACAATACCGTCGCTGACTGAATACAAAACACTGCCCTTAGCTTCATCTCTCTTCTTCCACTGTGCCAACTGCTCATCTGCTGCCTGACCGCTGCGAATACGGTCAATAAGAGAGGACTGGATAGTCAAGGTAGATAAACGAGGAACTCTACCTCGAGGGTAAGTCTCAAGATCAAACCTCTGCATCTCGATCTGAAGAGGTTTCTGCATCGTCAAATGAGCCATCACTGCGACTTTCCTGCTCAAAGCATCCGCAACTACATTAGCTTTACCCGGGTGGTAGCTAATGTCACAATCGTAGTCTTTCACAAGCTCCAACCAACGTCTCTGACGCATGTTCAGCTCCTTCTGCGTAAAGAAATACTTGAGGCTTTTATGGTCGGTAAAGATCTGACACTTCTCTCCATACAGATAGTGCCTCCAAATCTTCAAAGCAAAAACTACGGCCGCTAACTCCAGATCATGGGTGGGGTAGTTCTTCTCGTGGATTTTCAGCTGTCGAGAAGCATACGCTATCACTCTCCCATGCTGCATCAAAACTGCACCTAAACCAAGCTTCGAAGCATCGGTATAAAGGACAAACTCACCAGATCCTGACGGTACAGCCAAAACGGGTGCTGAGATAAGAGCTTGCTTCAAAGTATCGAAACTCTTCTGACACTCCTCGCTCCACACAAACTTCACATTTTTCTTGGTCAGTGCTGTGAGTGGAACGGCTATGGATGAGAATCCCTGGATGAATTTCCTGTAATATCCTGCTAGCCCAAGAAAACTGCGGATCTCTGATGCATTCTGAGGCACAACCCAATCTCTGACTGCTACAACTTTCGCCGGGTCTACCTCAATGCCACTGCTAGAAACAATGTGGCCCAAGAACGCCACCTTCTCTAACCAGAATTCGCACTTACTGAACTTTGCGAATAGTTTATGTTTCTGCAATGTCTGCAACACTGTGGTCAGATGCCTGCTATGCTCCTCCCGACTCTTGGAGTAAACGAGAATGTCATCTATGAACACTATCACAAACTGATCAAGGTACGGCTGAAATACGCGATTCATTAGATCCATGAAGATCGCTGGCGCATTCGTCAGACCGAACGGCATCACTAGGAACTCGTAGTGGCCATAACGAGTCCTGAAAGCTGTCTTCGAGACATCAGCATCTCTCACCCTCAACTGGTGATAACCGGAACGCAGATCTATCTTGGAGAAAATCGAAGCTCCATGCAACTGGTCAAACAGATCCTCAATCCTCGGCAGTGGGTATTTATTCTTCACTGTAACCCTGTTCAACTCCCGGTAGTCAATGCAAAGCCTCATCGTGCCATCCTTCTTTTTCACGAATAAGACTGGCGCGCCCCATGGAGAAAAGCTCGGGCGAATGAACTCCTTGTCAAGAAGTTCTTGGATCTGCTTTTTAAGCTCTGCCATCTCTGTCGGTGCTAGTCGGTACGGTGCTTTGGATATCGGAGCCGTACCTGGCATAAGCTCAATGGAAAACTCCACCTCTCTCTCTGGTGGCATACCAGAGACGTCTTCGGGAAAAACGTCTAAGAAATCTCTAACAATCGGAACATCTGAGGCTGACTGGCTGGGTTCCTCGGGGACAGATAAAAGGGTTGCTAGAAATGCCCGACACCCTCTATGCATGAGCTTCCTAGCCTGAACATAAGGAATAATGCGCGGTAAAGGAAAGTACCTGTCCGGCTCAAATAAGAACTGCTCCATTCCAGGCGGTCGGACAAGAACGGATCTCCGCTGGAAGTCTATCAACACTCTGTTCCTCAATAGCCAGTCCATCCCTAGGATGATGTCAAATTCCGGCATCGGTAGCACAATCAGATCCGCATAAACAAGATTACCGTGCAGCTCAAGGTCTATATCTCGGATAACATTGGTCGCTGCCATCTCCTCGCCTGACGGCAACACTACTGAAAAGGCTGTATCTAGCCCAATGGTCTGGATCTTGAGAAAGTTTGCAAAGACCTCCGAAATAAATGAGTGAGTGGCCCCTGAATCTATCAAGGCCTTGGTAGCGGAACCAGATATAAAAATTCTCCCTGAAAGAGCGGAGCTCTAAGTTGAATCCCACTACAAGATCTAAACTTATAGACACGCAAAGGTCTAGGTTCCTCTAGCTTAATTTCCCCGAAATAAATCTGAGTAGAGCATGCAATCCTATAACAGTTCTAAGTTCAAAATCTAAATCCCGATTCCCAAAACGCGGAAATTCAAATAATAACTTAAAGTTTAAAGGTACCTGTCAACAACATAGTCTCCGGGTTGGCTTCCGCGGCATGGAGAGCAAAAACTCTGCCTTGGGTAGGCAGATTCCTCTGAGGGCACTGCAGCAACATGTGGTCTGGACTGCCACACTTAAAACACTTTCCTGAGCCAGCCACACATGCTCCAGGATGGCGACGTGAGCACCTGGGACAGACTGGGTGCTCCTGAGTCCTCGGGGCTAGGCGTCCCCGCTGCTGCTGCTGCTGCTGCTGCTGCTGGCCTCTGTTCCTGGGCGGTCCATGAAAAAGCCTCTTATTCTGCTGCTGATGCTGATGAGGAGGAGGGCGGTGCGGTGCCTGGACTGGGCGCTTGCCCTGGCGATCCCTCTCGATATCCCGCAGATCCTGCTCTGCGGCTAGGGCCTTGGAGACGGCAACCTCATAAGTAGCAGGGTCAGATACCCTAACATCCCGGCGCAATATCGGCCGTAAACCCACCAGGAAGTGCATCAGCTTGGCTTTGGCATCATTCGCTATCAGGGGCACAAAGTGACAGCCCCTCTCGAACTTACGGATAAACTCCGTAACCGACATATCCCCCTGTCTCAGGCTCATGAACTCGGTGGTCAGCCTGGTGCGAACCTCCTCAGCAAAATACTTGGAGTAGAAAACCTCCGTAAAACGGGTCCAAGAAAGTGTAGCCAAGGTCAGGGCTACCGAAGCTCCTTCCCACCATAAGCGGGCGTCTCCAGTGAACAGGTAGGTGGCACATCGGACTCGATCTGCGTCCCCCAGCTCCATAAACTCAAAGATAACCTCGAGGGATTTGATCCATCCCTCGGCAACCATGGGGTCAGATGTCCCAGAGAATTCCTTCGGGCGCATCTTCATGAATCGCTCATACACTGCCTCGGGCCCTGTCGGCCTGGCTGCGGCTGCGGCTACGGCTGCGGCATTGCCCCCCGCAAACTGTGCGAAGAACTGTGCCATCCCAGCTAACATCTGGGCACTCATGTCCGGTGGGGGCGGTGGAGGAGGTGGTAGGTCTCCCTCCGGTCTATGCCCCTCTCTGTCCTCTCGGCGAGGCTCCACCTCTCTGTTGCGCTCTAAAATACGTCTAGGGGGCATACTGTTCCAACATAACCCATACGTAACTAACATGCATAATTCCATAATTTATTTTAAATGAAC
Organism: Primulina tabacum; assembly: GCF_025594145.1. Taxonomy (NCBI): domain Eukaryota; kingdom Viridiplantae; phylum Streptophyta; class Magnoliopsida; order Lamiales; family Gesneriaceae; genus Primulina; species Primulina tabacum. Next base: position 33,169,637 of record NC_134553.1, on the reverse strand, counting down.
TCTGAAATACTGAAAATCTGGAAGCATGCTGACAAAATAATTCATGCTATAACTGAAATGCTGAACAAAATGCTGAACTGAAAAAAAACTTACAGACCAAAGGCGTGGCTTCGTGAGCTTCTCGCGGTCAGTAGTAGTGAAACCCTATACAGAACCACCGCTCTGATACCAACTGTGAAGGCCCTCGAACTACTTGCTTGAAAATTTGCGGAAAATTAAAAATTTTCTTTTTAAAAGAACTTAAATGGCCTCATTCATAAAATCACTGGTGAATCAAGTTCAATATTTCAAAATATTGCAGCGGAAGAAAATCAAAGTTTGCCAAAAATCACAATTTAAAAATATCCAACAACTGATAAAATTGTTTGCGGAAAAACATAACAACTGCTGCCCTGAGGTCCTCGGGTGCCACTACTGCCGACCCAAGCTGGCTCACTGGTCCCCGCCCTCGGCCCTGGCCTCATCAGTACCTACAACAATCAAGTCTAGTGAGCCTAAAGACTCAGCATGCATAAATCGCAGGTAACGAGTAAAATCTGAATTTAAAATATGCATGAGATGAAATATCCTGTCCTGAGGCATACTGAAAATAATCTGTACTGAGCAATTATAATACGTGCATAACTGAACTGGAATTCACTGTAAAAATATTTGCTCCTTGGAGCCTGTACTGAAATATCTGATAAAATTTTCTGTTGAGATTATGTTTTACGCCTGTGGCCACTGCACTAAGCTGAACTGATCGGTAACTGGCTACCGGGGAGGCTGAAACTGATCTGAGCTGGCCGGTCACTGGCGACCGGGTGGTACCATACTGAACTGATCGGTCACTGGCGACCGTATAAAAATAACACTCCCACATAGTGAATGAACCACAAGCCATATCGCATAAATCTCAAAAATAATCATTTTCTATTTAATGCACGTAAAATAATTAACTGGCATAATGAAAATTCCTGTAATTTTACCAACTGGATTGGATTGGATCGTTCCCAGGCTCGCTGCAACCTAACTGTGCCATGAAAAATATGCAATAGCTTAAACATGACCAACTATGCAATTTACGTTCAAAAGATGCGACTATGACGCCTAATGACTTCGCATTTAATCATGACTCCGAGCCAACCTGAACCGACACTGAACCGACGTATAGTCATGATTAAAATACGCTGAAAAATCATAAAATAATGTTCCTAAAATGATAGGGTCGAAATCTAGGTGAAATGGAGGCCAAAACACGAAACGCTCTTTCGAGAGTCAATTTGGCACATTGCACCGTAAATTCTCGTACGACCTCAAAAATGATCCAAATGACAAACGGTCAAAAACATGACCTTCCTAACTCAATGAGGCACTGTCCAGTCCAAGGCCATGGGCTAAAAGCCAACCAAGAACTCAAACGACGCTTCTGAACAGCAGCATACTTGCTGTCAAAAGATACAGCAGCTGCGCACTTGTTTTTCCTTGTGTCGTTTTCGAGGCTATCGGCCATTGGGGCGTGAACCACCGACCAGAGACTCTTACCAACATCCCAAGGAATGATTTGAACCATGGCTAAGGGCCCTAGGCCAGCCACAATCCGCATCACACCAAATCTTAACCGAAGGATCCAACCGAGAGCAACATGCATGCGTGTGTGGTGTTTATGCTATGATCGATGTCTTGCGTCGTTCCAGTGGCCATTTGATTGACCATGGCACGATCTAGACATCTAGGAGCATGATATGAACCGTGGCTAAGGGCCATAGGCCAACCAAGATCCATACCAAGCAACAAAAGAAACGAACCATATGCTGAAAATGGAAGGGCCGAATGGGGAAAGGGGCTGTTTCGACGTTTTTATTAAAAACCGATGAACCATGGACCAAGCCACCAAAAGGGCAACTTAGTCACGTCTTAGACATGCTAGGGAAGTGATCCAACCATGGCTAAAGGCCCTTGGGGCAGCCAAGATCAGATCCACAACCCTTGACACAAAACTGAAATTTCGAATCACATTTCTGCACCTATGGGGAACTTGCTGTCATTTCGGTTTTCCAGCAAGTATGGGGCTGGTTTGAATGGACCAACATGGTCCTAATGCATCCTACTACATGTATACAAGCCGCCTTGGGAGCCTGGAGTCGATCCAATACCTGAAACCATCAAAACTCAGAAAAACGTGAAGCTTGCCATGAAGAGCCGAAAATTCTGCATGTGTTTTCCCAAAATATTTTGACATGTATCTCGGTTTTTGCTTGCTAAAACATGATCATGTACTAAAAAATAAATGATAATATGACTTGATTGAGGTTTAAAAGAAATCTAGACATGCCTGGTTTCGTTTTGAAAGAAAACGAACGAAACAACGACGACTCGGCACGGAGGAGGTGGAGCGCTTCTTGTCTACCTTTCTTGAACTCGATTTCTCTCCCTTATTTTCCTACTGGATTCCCACGGTTCTCAGCTTAAAATTTCACTCAGATTTCGAAAGAAAAGAGAGGGGGAAAAATGGTTAGGAAGGTGAGGAGAAAGGGTGCAAGATATAAGGAATGAATCAAGACTAAGTCCACCCTCCTTTTGAATTTGAATTGTTGTTTGATATCAAGTCTTCTTGGGGATAAGGTGGCCGAATATTGGCTTGATTCTAGTCTAGGATATGTCCATTTATTTAATTAAATTGTGCTCCCAAAAATCCTAGAATTATCCTACTAATTACATGCAAAGAATTGGTCAAAGTTGGTGAGTTGGAAAATGAATTCTTCTAGCACTAAGGGTGGCCGAAAAATGCATGATAAAATAAAGGGAAATGTTGATTATCTAGTCAACTAATAATTCTTGAAAGCCTTACTAATCCTTTAAATAATTTAGTGAGCTAACCCCTTAATTAAGTAACTTAAATGAGCTCATTTCTTAATCACCTCCAATAATTAAATTAAAATCCTCAACTAACTTAAATAATTCCTTAAACTTCTTTTTTAACTTAAATGAACTTACTTGCTAGCTAAATTAACTTCTGGAAATATTTCTCAAATCTTAAATTCTATCTCAAAACTCCAACTCCGGTCCGGCCTCACTGAAAATACTGAAATGCTAAAAATCAATCTACTGAACTGAAATAATGAAATAATTAACTTCAAACAAATGCATTTAAAATAATCATGCAATGAAGTCAATTAAATTTAAAAATCTAGAATTATGCATGGCTTATACGTCTACTGACTTACGGGTTCTACATCAAGTGTCATGGGCCTTGATGTTGTTGGGCCATTGAATGACTAACATATTTGTGAATTTTAAATGAGCAAAAATGTTTTTGGTGAAAATGAGTTTTTTTGGGCCCTTAAGTTTAAAATTACAAAAGTTGCAAATATTTTCTCATAAAATAAATAATTGAAGTTGGACTTTAATTATTTATAGTAAATTGTGATTTACAAGAAATTCGGTTATAAATAAATTAATTGGAAAGTAGACAAAGATGTTTGTATACTTTGTTAATTTAGTTTATAATCGTGACGGTTAGTGATTTGTTCAAGATATATAATATTGGATCAATTAATTATTGTGATAATTAATTGATGATGTATGATATATGATATTATGCATGAAGGATGATCAAAAGCCCAAGCCCAATTTGCTAGGTGTATGCTAGGATATTTTGTGTTGAATGATTGTAATAATTATCAAATTTAAAGTGGGCTTGGTTTATGGCCCGTTCCCACCCCCATGAGATGTATCTCTATTTGCCATGGATATTTATTTGTAAATATTAGTATAATGGATGATCAAGATTGGAAGATGGTGGCCATGATGATTATGAAGATCGAAAACATGTATATATTGGAAGCTAATGTAATAGTTGCATTTGCATCCCTTGCATTACCCTAGGATTGGACCTAGGCCCGTGTTTAGCTCACACGGGCCATTAGTATTGGGGCGATTGATCATCCTTGTTTGTTTACTGTTTATAATATATGCATGATATGTTATAAATAATGAGTATGTGCGTTATTATTATGATAATAATAAAGTTGCATGAATCCGGCAAACATACGATCAAACATGGCGAGCTTTTAAATAAAATTAATGATGAGACCTTTCAAAATTAAAAAACCCTCATTTTGAATAAGATTCAAAATTAATATCAAGCCCGAAAAGGGGAATTATAAATTTGTTTATAATTTCCATGTCTTCCATCGACAATGGGTGCATGATGAACGCTACCCGTACTCGGTGCTCGGCTCATATTATTGGGGGGGCCCTGGGTGCCGGAAAGCTGTGACATCCATTGAAATGGTGATGTGAACTACGTGAAACTCCCATGATTTCGGCTCATATTATTGGAGGAAGTCATGGCGACCGTCCATTAAAGTTCAACATCGATGGGTAAGGCTTGACATGTGAAGATGAACGACATCATATTATTGGGTCCTAATCAAACGTGAGACAAAAGTTTACGTAGAGGGTTGCATTGTGATGCAATTGGAAACTACCTTTCAGGGATTATGATTGGTTGATATTATTCGGGATCATAATTCGCTAATTGGACCTTACGTACCTACTGAGGAAAGGAGTTTCCCGTTTTCACTAGAGGGTAGTGAAAATGTCAAAACAGTTGGAGCGAAAATTTATAAAGTAAAAGTCCTTACTTTATATCTTACTAAATATTTTAAAATAGTCATTAACATTTATCTGTTTTACTTTTCAGTACAAAATTTGACAATGTCTTCAATTCGCAATCCGCTTTCTGCCATACTCGAAAAACACGTATTAACCGGACCTAATTATCTCACTTGGCTAAGAAACCTAGAGATCGTCTTGAACTCGGAAAAGATTCCATATACACTGACTGAGTCGCCCCCTGTTGAGGCTCCGACTAGCTGCACTCCTGAGGAATTGCAGACTTACAAGGAATGGTGTGACCATGACTTGAAGGCCAGGTGTTATATGCAGGCTTCTATGAATGATGAGCTGCAGAGGCGTTTTGAGGATGCAAAGAATGCTGCTGACATTCATTTGCACCTCAAGGAGCTCTTTGGTGAGCAGACTCGGCCTCTTAGGCATGCTACCGTCAAGGAGCTGATCACTTTGCGCATGCAAGATGGGGCCTCGGTCCATGAGCATTTTCTAAAGATGATTGGGCTCGTGGACAAGCTCGTTGGCATGGATTTGATGTTGCCTTCGGAGCTGACCACCGACATGTTGCTTTTGTCGCTTCCTAGCTCATTTGATCCTTTTGTGGTGAACTTCAACATGAACAAGATGGAGCCGACCCTTGAGGAGTTGGTGAACTTGCTTGTGACCTTTGAGTCCACCATCAAGAAAGAGAAGCCGGTTCTTTTTGTGGGCTCTTCATCTGGTACGAAGACCGGTCCACCTGGGAAGGGAAAGAAGCGTTCTTTCCAACATCCCAAGAAGAACGTGCCCTTGAAGAGGCAGACTCCGGGTCCCGTTGTGGCAGCCACACCAGTGAAGGCTGACAAGACTGTTGACATCTGTCATCACTGCAAGAAGCCTGGACATTGGAGGCGTAATTGCAGGGAATATCTGGCCCAGAAGAGTTCTGGAAACGGTATGTTCTATAATGAAGTAACATTTCAATTAACTCTACTTCTTGGGTATTGGATACCGGATGTGGCTCACATCTCTGTAATGATTTGCAGGCGATGGGAAGAAGTAGAAGGCTCAGGAAAGGTGAGATCTTCTTGAGGATGGGCAATGGAGCAAGGGTTGCTGCCAAGGCCGTAGGAGATGTTTGCTTGTATTTGAACAATGATTTTAAGTTAATGTTAAGAGATGTTTTGTTTGTACCTGACTTGGTGAAAAACATTATTTCCATTTCTATGTTAGATAAAGATGGATTTTCTTGTTTATTTAGCAAAGTTGTTTGCAATATTACAAGAATGAATGTTTAATTGGTACTGGAGAACTTGAAAACGATCTCTACACCTTAAAATTGAAAGATATTCCACTTAACAATGTCCAAGCTATAACAACAAACAAGCACAAACAAGATACTCTAAATTCGGCACAGTTATGGCATGCTCGATTAGGACATATTTCCCTAAGAAGGATGAACAAGTTAGTGGGAGTAGGCATGTTTGATATGTCTGATATTAATGCTCTCACGACTTGTGAATCCTGTCTGAAAGGAAAGATGACAAAAATTCCCTTTAAGGCCATGCGGAGCGAGCCAAAGGGTTATTGGATTTGATCCATACCGATGTGTGCGGTCCGCTTAGCATCACCACTAAGCATGGACATGCCTACTTCATCACCTTTACCGATGACCTTTCGAGGTATAGGTATGTGTATTTGATGAAATACAAGTCTAAAGCCTTTGAAAGGTTCAAAGAATTCAGATGTGAAGTAGAGAAGCAATTGGGACGAAGCATCAAGACACTTCGATCGGATCGAGGTGGTGAGTACTTGAGTGCCGAGTTCCAAGAGTATCTTAGGGAGAATGAGACTCTCTCGCAATGGACTCCACCCGCTACACCACAGTTGAATGGTGTTTCGGAGCGTCGTAACCGGACTTTGATGGACATGGTTCGATCTATGATGGGGTTCAGGGAGTTGCCGCCATCCTTTTGGGGATATGTGTTTGAGACAGCGGCACTGTTGTTGAAGAATGTCCATTCAAAGGCAGTTGACAAGACTCCATATGAGATATGGATGGGTAAGCCACCCAAATATTCTTAACTTAGAATATGGGGTTGCCCTGCTTATGTGAAGCAGGTAGTGGGAGATAAATTGGATAGTCGATCTATTTTATGTTACTTTGTGGGATATCCAAAGAATTCGGTTGGATACTACTTCTATCATCCCCAAGAAACAAAGGTGTTTGTTTCTAGGAATGCAACCTTTTTGGAAAAGGAATTTCTATTGGATAGAAAAGGGGAGATGATAGAACTCGAAGAGGTTCGAGAGACAACCACAATTATAGAACCCACACCCGAAGAGCCAAGAGAGGAGATACAAGCTCCTAGAAGATCCGAGAGAGTCTCGAGACCACCTATGAGGTATGGTCTGCTTCTTGAAGAGGGCCATGATGAGCCTAACCATGGATGTGATCCAAGGACCTTCAAGGAAGCGCTATCTGATGCCGATTCATCCAAGTGGCTTGAAGCGATGGAATCTGAGATGAATTCCATGCATTCGAACCAAGTGTGGAATCTCGTGGATCCACCTGAGGGAATTGTTCCCATAGGGTGTAAATGGATTTACAAGAGGAAACTTGGGGCGGATGGGAAGGTATTGACCTTCAAGGCGCGATTGGTGGCAAAAGGATATACTCAAAGACAAGGAGTTGACTTTGAGGAAACCTTTTCTCCAGTTGCAATGTTCAAGTCCATAAGGATTTTGCTAGCCATAGCTGCATGGTATGACTATGAGATATGGCAGATGGATGTTAAGACAGCCTTTCTTAATGGGGATATTAAGGAAGAGATTTACATGTCTCAACCCGAAGGGTTTACATCTATCGGAAGTGAGCATATGGTATGCAAATTTCCAAGATCTATTTATGGTCTAAAACAGGCATCTATTAGTTGGAACCTCAGATTCGATAGTACAATCAAAGAGTTTGGTTTTGCTAATAATCCTGAGGAACCCTGTGTGTATAAGAAGGTTAGTGGGAGTGCTGTGACATTCCTGGTGCTGTATGTTGATGACATTCTACTCATTGGGAATGATGTAGGAATGTTGCAATCAACTAAGATATGGTTAGCGCGTAAGTTCTCGATGCAGAACTTGGTTGAAGCATCTTTTATATTGAGAATACAGATCTATAGAGATAAATCAAAAAGATTGCTTGGTCTCACCCAGTCAACATACATTGATACCATCGTGAAGCGGTTCTCAATGGATGAGTCCAAGAGAGGACATCTACCAATGTGTCATGGCGTGTCCCTATCCAAGTCTATGTCTCCCAAGACTGATGCAGAGATAGAGGCGATGACACGCATTCCGTATGCATCTGCGATTGGTAGCATCATGTATGGAATGATATCTACACGTCATGACGTGGCTTTCGCACTAAGTGTAGTGAGTAGATATCAATCGAACCCCGGTCTTTCACATTGGAAAGCTGTGAAAGACATCCTCAAGTATTTGAGAAGGACCAATAAATTGTTCTTGGTCTATGGGGGTGGAGAACAGAAATTGGAAGGCTATACCGACTCTAGCTTCCAAAGCGATATCGATGACTTGAAGTCAACTTCTTGATTCATATTCATGCTCAATGGTGCTGCTGTCTCTTGGAAGAGTTCCAAGAAAGACAGTACTGCGGATTCCACCACTGAGGCAGAATATATTGCTGCATCAGCTGCAGCAAAGGAGGCTGTTTGGATAAGGAATTTCGTCCAAGATTTGTGCGTCATTCCTAATGGAGTTGCTCCTGTCCCGGTGTTTTGTGACAACACGGGAGCCATTGCTAAAGCAAAGGAGCCGAGGTCTCATCAGAAGTCCAAACACGTATTGAGAAAGTACCACATCCTCAGAGAGATCGTGGAAAGAGGAGATGTCACGATTGACAAAGTCGGCTCCGCAGATAATGTTGCTGATCCATTAACAAAGCCTTTACCTGGACCATTGTTCGAGAAGCATCGCGAATCGATGGGTTTGAAGCATATGGGTAGTTGGCTCTAGTGCAAGTGGGAGATTGTTAGAGTAGGTGCCTGTCGAGCCAAGTGTTGGCCGAGGGTTCATGATTAAACTCTATGTATGAACAATCTTTATTTTAATAATATTTGAATTTATTGTTATGGCACTTCTTTATCTGTATACCTATGCTAGTTGCATAGATAAAGTCCTTGAATATACAAATAGTAGAAAGAATATGAGATACTCATATGATGAGTATCATGAAACTCATATTTGGAATACTGTATATTCTAAACAGTTCCTAGTCGATTCAGCCGCCGCTAAGAAGGATATAGGCCGCTCGAGTTCGAGACTAGTATCTGCGATGTGAGTACCATGTTTCATTGGTAGGGGACATTGTGATGTCCGAGCATGCAGATAGGTTCTCCTTGTAGAGTGCACTGAACAACCCTTCATAAAGGACTTTCCAAGTGGTTCTCACTTATCGAGTGGAAAAGTCCTAGTTTATGGTTGTACACCATTAGTCCTTATGACCCGGGACAACATTGAGACTCTATGTGCTAGAATTACACTTTGACTTGTTTACCGACTCTCATGGGGTCATCAGGTGGCAAGGTTGGGTGTTCTGTCGAAACATATAGGAGTCGATGCATTGTAGTCGGGGATTCACCGCTTACCTTCGGGTATGGATATCCTATGTGTTCTCATGTGTATGTAGGTTGAAATCTCTGATCAGAGTATGGTGGTAATTATGAAAGGGGTTTCATAGATTACACCATCCATGCAACTACGACATGACACATAGTATCGATTCATTGACAACTCTCGATATACCAATGGTTGTCGAATCAGTCGGGATATATGAGTTGAAGGGACCGTACTGTACGCTAACCATAATTGAATGGTTCTTGCAGGCACTATCATTTGATACCTAGGGAATCATGTAAGCGATGCTGCTAGGCGTTTAACATGGTTGGTTGGGTACTATCCGACTTGAGTTCTGACGTTCTTATTATCAAGAGTCCAATTCACATGGAGATGTGAACCCACGGCTAGTTGTATCAATGAACCATTGAGGTTCACACAAGTACTAGCTTTCTAGATCCCGTTGAGAAGTAAAATAGTTCAATGTGTTAAACGGCTTATAAATGAGTTTATAAACGTAAAGAAAAAAATTATAAGTATGACTTCTGTGAGAGAAATATAACTTTTAATTTGTGGAAGTGTTCCTAGATTAAAAGTAGGCCAAGTGAATAATGTATTTGAAAATTGTGATTTTTTTAAACATTATTATGGACTAAATTAAATTAATTCAAGTGTTGAATTAATTAAACACTATTGGGTCTAGTAGAGTCCAAATAATTAAATTAGTTCATGTGTTGAATTAATTAAATAACATTGGGCCTTGTAGAGCCCAATTGGAAATATTTATTTAACTAGTGGACTTGAGTAAAATCAAGTAAAGTTTAATTGGGCTCAAATATGTTTGAGACAATTAAATTAAAGTCCATGGGCCTTGTAATTGTTACAAGCCCACTCAAAAATGCATGCATGGGAGATGAAGAGTTGGGAGACAACTTTTTGTACAACCAAGGCATGGCATGCACATGCTTAACTCAACTTTTTCAAGGACCAAAAAAAGTCTTCCACTCTCCCTTCACTCCCCAACTTTGCCGAAATTTTGAGGGAGTTTTCTCCTCAATTTTTCTCTCCTTTTGTTCTTCAATTGTTGAGGAATTCATATACTTCTCAAAGAAAAATCCTCCTATTTTTCTAGTGCAAAATATGAGGGGATCTACCTAGTTGGTGGTGGGCTTGATTTTGAAGGAAGGACAAGGAGAGCTTGTAGATTTGTCTTGCCTTGAAGAGCCAAGTTGTTTACAACTTGGTTGGAGCCATTACATCAATCTCAAGAGGTTGATAGGTATAATTTCTTAACACTCTATGAATGTCATAGTTTGTGTTTTTGTATTTGCTACACAATAGTACTAGGTGGCCGAAATATTTCCTCTTGAAAATCAATTTTTTGAACTTCCGTTGCGCTTTCGGTCACTTAAAATCGATCCCTTTCAGAAAAGTCATCGGTAAAGGTGATGAAGTAGGCATGTCCATGCTTAGTGGTGATACTAAGCGGACCGCACACATCGGTATGGATCAAATCCAATAACCCTTTGGCTCGCTCCACGTGGCCCTTAAAGGGAACTTTGGTCATCTTTCCTTTTAGACAGGATTCACAAGTCGTGATGTAGAACCCGTAAATCGTACTACGTATAAGCCATGCATAATTTCTAGTATTTAAATTTAAAATGATTTTTTTATTTCATGAGGATTTAAATTCTTTTCTTTAAATTTAATTATTTTATGCAGTAGTTTAGTTATTGTCTTTTCAGTTAATTAAGTGAGACCGGAGTGGACTTGGAGTTTTGAGATAAAATTTAATGTTAAGAAAACATTCCCAAAATTTATTTATGATAAATAATAAGTTAATTTATTTTAAAAATATGTTTAAGGAATTATTTAAGTAATTTGAGATAAGTAGTAAATAAGTCCCTTAAAGTTCATTAATTAATTTATTAATTCACTAAAATATTTAATGGGTAGATAAAACACTAAAAATTTAAAATTCAATAATTAAGAAATGTTTTCCCCTCCATTTTATTATAATTTTCGGCCACTGCCCTTAGGATTAAAATTTTATTTGTCAACTCTCAAACTTTGATATATTTCCCTATCCATTCATAGTAGATAATTCACTAAAATTTTATTCACCACTAATTATCATTTAAGCAATATTTCTACCATGTTTATCTAGCAATATTTCATCCCTATTTATTTGAAAAATTTCAGACACCTTGGAAGATTCGTTTTGGAATTTACAACTCACCATTTCTTTTGATTCTTTTCCTTATCCCTTTCTTGATAAATAATTCCTTCAATTTTAAATCCTCATTAATTATCAATTAAGCAATTCCCTACCCTCATTTTTATTTGAAAATTCGGCCATCACTATTCTAGACTTAAAAATATTTGACAACTCATTCCTTTGATTCATTTCCATAATCTTCTCTTGGTAGATAATTTTCCCCCACTTTTAAACCACCAACAATTAAATAATTAAGCAATTTTCTCCCTTGTTCCTAGACTAGAAATCGACCAAGTGCACCCCTTAATTATCCTTCAAATCCCCTGATATCATTATGGTTTCCTTATCTTCCAAACTCAAAAGATAACAAGATTCATTTCTCCCTTTAATCTTGCAACTTTTCCTTCATTTTCCCTAGACTTTCCCCTCACCTTTTCCAAAGAAAATTTGAGAGAAAACTTCAGTAGAAAAACGTGAGAAAATCAAGGAAAATTAAGACAGAAAAACTAAGATAAGAAGAGCACTCCGTCTCCTCCGCGCCGCGTCGTCGTTTCGCTTGTTTTCTTTCAAAACAAATCCAGGGATGTATATGTTTTTTTTTTATTTACTCCTCAATCAGGTCATAGTATTATTTTAAAACATCACATTTGCATGATTTTTAATCATAAAAACCGAAACAAGGCAGCAATAATTTTCGAAGAATTCACAGATATTTTCTCGGCAGAGTTCATGCTTCACGGTCTTGTTGTCTTTGGTGAGTACAGGTGGTTGGCTCGATTCCAGGGGCTGGAGGCTGCATCTAGACATGCACTAGGACATGATAGGGTCATGTAAGAACGTTGGTTCCAGCCCCTATATGCTGGAGATAGATTTTTGATAGCAACTCCCCAAGCATGTCACTTTGTGTCTCGAATTTGCATGTGTATGGTCTAAGGTGGAGATTCTGATCTTGGCTGCCCTAGGGGCTGTAATCATGGTTAGAACCTCTCCTTGACTTGTCTAAGACGTGACCAAGTCGGCCTTTCAAGGCTTGGTCCATGGTTGCATCGGTTTTTTCAAAAACAAAACAAGACAAGCCCCCTTCGATCCCTTTTTATTTTCTGCATGTGTGAGTTTCGTGTAGATGGTGTAGGTGTGGATCTTGGTTGGCTTTTTAGCCCTTAGCCATGGTTCATACAATACCTCATGATGTCTAGCCCAGGCCATGGTCAATCAAATGGCCAATATAATGGTCCATGACAGCAAGCGAAGCAATCCTCCCCACACGCGCAGCGTGACTTCTCGGGTGGGAGTTTCGAGTCGTTCTTGGTGTTTCTTGGATTGTGGCTGGCCTAGGGCCCTTAGCCATGGTTCAAGACACACCATAGGATTTTGGTAAGAGGCTCCGATCGGTGGTTCAAGCCCCAATGGCCATTAGCCTCGCAAAGAACGCATGCAAGCGCAAGCGCTGCTGCTGTAATTTTCTGTACAGCAGTGTGGTGCTTCGGTTCAGAGGCTCGTTTGAGTTCTTGGTTGGCTTTTAGCCTCTGACCTTGGACTGGACAGTACCTCATCAAGTTAGGAAGGTCATGTTTTTGGACATTCGTGATTCGGTTAAGTTTCGAGGTCGTACGAGGATTTACGGTGCAATGTGCCAAAGTGACTCTCGAAAGAGCGTTTCATGATTTTGGCCTCCATTGCGCAATTTTCGTATATTACAGCCCTATGGTTATGTTTTCCAGTATTTTAAGAGTATTTTAACCATGTCTAAATGATTTTTTGATGTTGGTTCGGGTTGGTACGAAGCCATGGTTGAATACTAAGTTAGTTGAGCGTAATTGTCTAGTTTTTGGGTCGATTTTGAAGTGTTAGTCAAGATAAGTTTATTTGCATATTTTTCATGTTAGAATTAGGTCGCAGCGAGACTGGGAACAATCCAACCAATTCGGTAAAATAATACAAGATTTTTAATTATATTACGTGCAAAAATATAAAATGTTCATTTTTTAGATATATGCGATATTGTTTGTGGCCACTTCATGTTCATGGGATTGCAGCTTATCATGGGATTATTACTTCATCCGGTGGTCACTGACCGGTTCAGTTCATGTTCATGTATGGGTACAGATATCCAGTCCAAGGGCTGTGATGATCTCTACCGCCCAGTATATTGTGGTTTAGTCTGATACGATTTTCAGTTCAGTTATGCACGTATTTATAATTATCCATGATACAATTTTCACGTAACGCCTTATGACATGATATTTTTACTTTGCATGCCATATTATTATTATTGCTTGTTAATTTACGATATATGCATGCTGAGTCTTTAGACTCACTAGACTTGATTGTTGTAGGTACTGATGAGGTCGAGACCGAGGGTGCGGACCATTGAGTCGGCAGTAGTAGGAACCCGAGGACCTCATTTTCAGCACTAACTATTTTTATTCCAAACTCAGCATTTTTATTTTGTTGAATTATTTTAAGTTGTTATTTTGAAAACATTATTTACTTCCGCTGCTACTTTAAACATGGAATCTTTTTATCAGTTTATTTATGAATGAGGCATTTTAATTATTTAAAGAGAAAATTTTAAATTCTTCCGCAAATTTTCAAGTACGAATATCGGGCCTCGACACGTGAGAGGATTAATATCAGACATATCAAACATGCCTACTCCCACTAGCCTGTTCATCTTTTTTAGGGAAATATGTCCTAATCGAGCATGCCACTATTGTGTCGAATTTAGAGTATCTTGTTTTCGCTTGTTTGTTGTTGTTATAGCTTGGACATTGTTTAGTGGAATGTCTTTCAATTTTAAGTTGTAGAGATCATTTTCATGTTCTCCAGTACCAATTAAATAATCATTCTTGTAAATGTTGCAAACACATTTGCTAAATAAACAAGAAAATCCATTTTTCTCAAGCATAGAAATGAAAACAATGTTTTTCACTAAGTTCAGTACAAACAAAACATCTCTTAAAATTGACTTAAAAGCATTGTTCAAAATCAAATAAACATCTCATATGTCCTTGGCAGCAACTCTTGCTCCATTGCCCATCCTCAAGAAGGTCTCACCTTCCCTAAGCCTTCTACTTCTTCCCATCACCTGTAAATCATTACAGATATGTGAGCCACAACCGGTATCTAATACCCAAGAATTAGAGTTAATTGAAATGTTTACTTCAATGTAGAACATACCATTTCCAGAACCTTTCTGTGCAAGATATTCTCAGCAATTATGCCTCCAATGTCCAGGCTTCTTGCAGTGATGACAAATATCAACAGTCTTGTCAGCCTTGACTGGTGTGGCTGCCACAGCGGGATTCGGAGCTTGCCTCTTCAAGGGCACTTTCTTCTTGGGACGTTGGAAAGAATGCTTCTTTCCCTTCCGATGTAGACCAGTATTCGCACCAAATGAAGAACCCACATAAAGAACCGGCTTCTCTTTCTTGATAGTGGACTCAAAGGTCACAAGCATGTTCACCAACTCCTCAAGGGTAGGCTCCAGCTTGTTCATTTTGAAATTCACCACAAAAGGATCAAATGAGCTAGGCAGTGACAAGAGTAACACGTCAGTGGTCAACTCCAATGGCAACATAAGAGCAATGCCAACAAGCTTATCCACAAGCCCAATCATCTTTAGGCCATGCGCATGGACCGAAGCCCCATCTCGCGTGCGTAAAGTGACTAGCTCCTTGACGGTAGCATGCCAAAGAGGCCGTGTTTGCTCACCAAAGAGCTCCTTGAGATGCAAATGAATGTCAGCAGCATTCTTTGCATCCTCAAAACGCCTCTGCAGCTCATCATTCATAGAAGTCTGCATATAACACTTGGCTTTCAAGTCATGGTCACACCAATCCTTGTAAGTCTGCAATTCTTCAGGAGTGCAACTAGTCGAATCCTCAACAAGGGGAGACTCAGTAAGTGTATATGCTATCCTTTCCGAATTCAAGATGATTTTCAGGTTTCTTAGCCAAGTGTGGTAATTAGGTCCGATTAATATGTGTTTTTCGAGTATTACAGATAATGGATTGCGAATCGAAGACATTGTCAATTTTGTACTGAAAAGTAAAACAGATAAATGTTAATGACTATTTTAAAATATTTAGTAAGATATAAAGTATGGACTTTTACTTTATAAATGTTTACTCCCACTGTTTTGACATCTTTCACTACCATCTAGTGAAAACGGGAAACTCCTTTCCTCAGTAGGTACACAAGGTCCAATTACCGAATTATGATCCCGAATAATATCTGCCAATCAGAATTCCTAAAAGGTAGTTTCCAATTGCATCTCCATGCAACCCTCTACGTAAAATTTTGTCTCACGTTTGATTAGAACCCAATAATATGACGTCGTTCATCTTTACGTATCAAGCCTTACCCACCGATGTTGAACCTTAATGGACGGTCGCCATGAGTTCCCTCAATAATATGAGCCGAAATCATGGGAGTTCCACGTAGTTCACATCACCATGTCAATGGATGTCACAGCTTTCCGGTGTCCAAGCCCCCCCCAATAATATGAGCCGAGCCCCGAACACGGATAGCGTTCATCATGCAACCATTGTCGATGGAAGACATGGAAATTATAAACAACTTTATAATTCTCCTTTTCGGGCTTGATATTAATTTTGAATCTTATTCAAAATGAGGGTTTTTAATTTTGAAAGGACTCATCATTAATTTTATTTAAAAGCTCGCCATGTTTGATCGTATGTTTGCAAGATTCATGCAACTTTGTTATTATCATAATAATAACGCACATACTCATTATTTATAACATATCATGCATATATTATAAACAGTAAACAAAACAAGGATGATCAATCGCCCCAAAACTAATGGCCCGTGTGAGCTAAACACGGGCCTAGGTCCAATCCTAGGGAAATGCATGGGATGCAAATGCAACTATCACATAAGCTTCCAATATTTACATGTCTTCGATCTTCATAATCATCAAGGCCACCATCTTCCAATCTTGATCTTCCACTATATTAATATTTACAAATAAATATCCATGGCAAATAGGGATACATTTCATGGGGTGGGAACGGGCCATAAACCAAGCGCACTTTAAATTTGAAAATTATTACAATCATTCAACACAAAATATCTTAGCATATACCTAGCAAATTGGGCTTGGACTTTTGATCATCTTTCATGCATAATATCACATATCATACACCATCAATTAATTATCACAATAATCAATTGATCCAATATTATATATCTAGATCCAATCACTAACCGCGACGATTATAACTAAATTAACAAAGTATACAAACTATTTTGTCTACTTTCTAATTAATTTATTTATAACCGAATTTCTTGTAAATCACCATTTACTATAAATAATTAAAGTCCAACTTCAATTATTTATTTTATGAGATAATATGTACAACTTTTGTGGATTTAAACTTAAGGTCCCAAAAAATCATTTTTCACCAAAAAACATTTTGGTCCATTTAAATTCACAAATTGTGTTAGCCATCTAATGGCCCAACAACTTTAAGGCTCGTGACACTTTGATATTTTAAAACACTTTTGGAAACCCTAGTCTTCATCGCCATCGCCGGAGCTCCGTCGCCGGATTCCAGCTAACTTACCAAAATTTTTTTTATTTAAAACATGGGGCTGTTCGGGCAGCCCCTTGGTCTGCCCTTGCTGCCCGTTTCGGGCAGCCCCTCGAGCAGCCCGAGGTGCCTGAAATGGGCAGCAACTTGCTGCCCAAAAATTGACCAAAAACCGGCCATCGATTTGTTGTTTTGATTGTCTCATGCGGTTAGAAATAAACCTCAACATAATATCATGTATTTGCTACACCAAAATTGTTACCATAGCTCATGATACCACTTGAAAGGGGATCAGTTATGGTGCCCTGTTGTGCAACGGAAGTTTAAAATTTTTTTCAACAAGAACATGAAAACCGAGCACCCACTAAGTGTGTAGCAAATACGAAAACAACAAAATGTCATACATAGAGCGTTTTAAAGAAATACCTATCAATCTCGTAAGATTGATAATGGCTCCAACTAAGATTTTAAACACCTTAGCTGTTGATTGGTAGACTAATCTTCAAGCCTCCCTTGAGCACTCCTTGCTGAAAATCAAGCCCACCACCAACAAACTAAATCCACCTTACACTTGCACTAGAAAATGTAAGGCATTTTCTTTGAGAAGTTTGGTTTTATTTCATCAAATGAAGAAGCAAAATTTTTTGGAGAGTCTTAGTATAGAAATTTTGGCCAAGTGAAGTATTGAGTGAAGGGAGGATGAGTTGTCTTGGTTGTGCAAAAAACAAAAGCAAAAAGTTGCATGTGCATGTCATGCAATTAATTCAAAAGTTGTCTCCAACCCATCACCTCCCAAGCATGCAATTCTATTTGAGCTTGTAACAATTACAAGGCCCAAAGATTTTTATTTAAATGTCTCAAACACATTTGAGTCCATTTAAACTTTACTTGATATTACTCAAGTCCACTAGTTTAATAATTATTTCTAATTGAGCTCTACAAAACCCATTTTTGTTTAATTAATTCAACACTTGAATTAATTTAATTATTTGGACTATACTTGGTCCACTAGTGTTTAATTAATTCAACACTTGAATTAATTTAATTTAGTCCATAATAATGTTTATGAAAATCATAATTTTCAAATACATTACTTGTTTGCCAACTTTTAATTTAGGAACCCCTCCTCAAATTAAAATTTACATTCTCCTTATAGAAGTCATACTTCTATTTTTATTTACGATTATAAATTCCTGTATAAACTGTTCAACACATTGAACTATTTTTCTTCTCAACAGGATCTAGAAAGCTAGCACTTGTGTGGCCCCCAATGGTTCATTGATACAACTAGCCGTGGGTTCACATCTCTATGTGATTCGGGACTAAACATGCAAAGGCCCTAGAACTTCTTGCTTGAAAATTTGCGGAAAATTAAAAATTTTCTTTTTAAAAGAACTTAAGTGGCCTCATTCATAAAATCACCGGTGAAACAAGTTCAATATTTCAAAATATTGTAGCGGAAGAAAATAAAGTTTGCCAAAAATCACAATTTAAAAAAATATCCAACGACTGATAAAATGTTTGCGGAATAAAATAACAACTGCTGCTCTGAGGTCCTCAGGTGCCACTATTGCCGACCCAAGCTGGCTCACTGGTCTCCGCCCTCGGCCCTGGCCTTATCAGTACCTACAACAATCAAGTCTAGTGAGCTTGAAGACTCAGCATGCATATATCGCAGGTAACGAGTAAAAATCTGAATTAAAATATGCATGAGTTAACATATCCTGTCCTGAGGCATGCTGAAAATAATCTGTACTGAGCAATTATAATACGTGCATAACTGAACTGATAATCACAGAAAAAATGTTTGCTCCTTGGAGCCTGTACTGAAATAACTGATAAAATTTTCTGTTGAGATTATGTTTTACACCTGTGGCCCCTGCACTAAGCTGAACTGATCGGTAACTGGCTACCGGGGAGGCTGAAACTGAACTGAGCTGGCCGGTCACTGGCGACCGGGTGGTACCATACTGAACTGATCGGTCACTGGCGACCGTATAAAATAACACTCCCACATAGTGAATGAACCACAAACCATATCGCATAAATCTCAAAAATAATCATTTTCTATTTAATGCACGTAAAATAATTAACTGGCATAATGAAAATGTCCCGTAATTTTACCAACTGGATTGGATTGGATCGTCCCCAGGCTCGCTGCAACCTAACTGTGCTATGAAAAATATGCAATAGCTTAAACATGACCAACTACGCAATTTACGTTCAAAAGATGCGACCATGATGCCTAATGACTTCGCATTTAATCATGACTCCGAGCCAACCTGAACCGACACCAAACCGACGTATATTCATGATTAAAATATGCAGAAAAATCATAAAATAATGCTCCTAAAATGATAGGGTCGAAATCTAGGTGGAATGGAGGCCAAAACACGAAACGCTCTTTCGAGAGTCAATTTGGCACATCGCACCGTAAATTCTCGTACGACCTCAAAAATGATCCAAATGACGAATGGTCGAAAACCTGACCTTCCTAACTCAATGAGGCACTATCCAGTCCAAGTCCATGGGCTAAAAGCCAACCAAGAACTCGAACGAGCCACCGAACCGACACACCAACTTGCTGTAATTTTCCAGCAGCTGCACCTTTCTTGCATCGCGTCGTTTGCGAGACTTTTGGCCATTGGGGCTTGAACCACCGACCAAATCCTCTCCACAACGTCCCAAGGAATGATTCGAACCATGTCTAAGGGCTTTTGGCCAGCCATAGTTCGCACCATTCCAGCAACAACCGAAAACTCATACCGAGAATGCTTTTGTATGCGTGTGTAGTGTGTTGCTTTGATTGATGTCTCGTGTCGTTCCAGTGGCCATTTGATTGACCATGGCACGATCTAGACATATAGGGGCATGGTATGAACCGTGGCTAAGGGCCATAGGCCAACCAAGATCCACATCAAACCACACAATTCGAAAAACATGTTGCTGTCAAAAAAAGGGAAACCGAGAGGGGAGGGGCTGTTCTTGTTGTTTATTTAAAAACCGATGAGCCATGGACCAAGCCACCAAAAGGGCGACTTAGTCACGTCTTAGAAATGCTAGGAGAGTGATCCAACCATGGCTAATAGCCCTTAGGGCATCCAAGATCAGATCCAACCCCTTGACATAAAAACTGAAATTTTCGAACACATGAGAAGCAATGAGAAAGTTGCTGTCATTCTGAATTTCCAGCGAGCATGGGGTTAAACCAATGGACAAACGTGGTCCTAATGCATCCTATTACATGTATATAGGTCGCCTTGGGAGCCTGGAATCGAACCAATCACCTGAAACAACAAAACTCAGAAAAACGTGAAGCTTGTCATGAAAGGGCCGAAATCTGCATGCATTATTTTCTGAAAATTCTATGATGTTTTTCGGTTTTTGCATGATAAAACATGATCATGTACTGAAAAATAATTGATAATATGACTTGATTGAGGTTTGAAAGAAATCTAGACATGCCTGGTTTCGTTTCGAAAGAAAACGAACGAAACGACGACGACGCGGCACGGAGGAGATGGAGCGCTTCTTTCCTTTCCTCTTCTACTCGATTTTTCTCCCTTCGCTTAGCTATGAGTCCCACGGTTTTCCTCTCTCAAAAACACTCTGAATTTCATGACTAAGGGAGGGGAAATGATGGTTAGGGGAGTTAGGGAGATGGGTGCAAAATATAGGGAAAGAATCAAGACCAAGTCTCCATTTTTTTGAATTTTGAATTGTGGTTAGCTATCAATTCTACTTGGAGGGATTATGGTGGTGCAATGACCGATTCTAAGTGCTCATCTAGACTAGGATAATGTTCTAACATTAATTAATTACATGGTGCTCCCAAAAATCCTAGATTTATCCTACTAATTACATGCAAAGAAATGGTCAAAGTTGATGAGTTGGCAATTGAATCCTCTAGTAACCAAGGGGTGGCCGAAATCTACTAATAAAATGGATGTGGAGTGTTGTTTATTTACTAAATTAATAACTCTAAAAGCCTCACTAATCCTTTAATTAATTTATTGAATAAATCCTTAATTAAGTAACTCAAACGAGCTTATTTTCTACTCACCTCAAGTTGCATAAATAAATCCCCAAATCTCCTTATTAACTTAAATTAACTTACTTGCTAGCTAAATTAACTTCTGGAAATATTTCTCCAATCTTAAATTCTATCTCAAAACTACAACTCCGGTCCGGCCTCACTGAAATAACTGAAATGCTAAAAATCAAACCACTGCAATGAAATAATAAAATAATTAACTTCAAACAAATGCATTTAAAATAATCATGCGATGAAGTCAACTAAATTTTAAAAATCTAAATTTGCATGGCTTATACGTCTACTGATTTACGAGTTCTACAATCCTTCCCCCCTTAAAATAAATTTCGTCCTCGAAATTAGAACTTACCGAATAACTCGGGGTATCGATCTCTCATCTCCGGCTCAGACTCCCACGTAGCTTCCTCCTCTGAATGGTTGAGCCATTTGACTTTGACTCGCTTAACCAACTTGTTCCGAAGTTTCTTCTCCTGCCGGTCTAGGATCTGCACTGGTCTCTCCTCATAAGACAAGTTCGGAGTAAGCTGCAACGGCTCGAAATTCAGCACATGCGAAGGATTTGCCATATACTTCCTCAGCATGGAGACGTGAAAGACATTGTGTACTCCGGCCATATTCGGCGGAAAGAGCCACACGATACGCTAGCGTCCCAACTTTGTCGAGGATCTCAAACGGTCCAATGAATCTCGGACTGAGCTTCCCTTTCATACCAAATCTCATGACACCCTTCATAGGTGCCACTTTTACAAAGACATGATCGCCAACTGCAAACTCTAAATCTCTCCTCCGCTGATCGGCATAACTCTTCTGTCGGCTCTGAGCAGTCCTCATCCTATCACGGATCTTGACTACTACCTCTGCTGCTTGCTGGACAATCTCTGGACCCAACTCTGCTCTCTCTCCTACCTCATCCCAATGAACAGGAGATCTACACTTGCGGCCATACAGTGCTTCATACGGAGCCATACCTATAGACGACTGGAAACTGTTGTTATAGGTGAACTCAACCAGTGGCAAGTTCGTCTCCCAACTCCCTGAGAAATCGATGACGCAAGCGCGAAGAAGATCCTTCAAAATCTGAATAACTCGCTCCGACTGCCCATCTGTCTGCGGATGGAAAGCTGTGCTAAACAGCAACTTCGTACCCAAAGTCGAATGCAGACTCTTCCAAAATGAGGAAGTGAATCTGGGATCTCTGTCGGATACGATAGAAACTGGAATACCATGGAGTCGGACTATCTCTCGGATATACAGCTCTGCATACTGAACCATGGTGAAAGTCGTCTTAATAGGCAAGAAGTGCGCTGATTTGGTAAGACGATCTACAATCACCTAGATGGCAGTCGATCCTCTGGCTGACTTCGGCAAACTGGTCACAAAATCCATGGTAATGTTCTCCCACTTCCACTCGGAAATAGGAAGAGGCTTGAGCAAACCTGCTGGTCTCCGATGCTCGGCCTTCACTAACTGACAGGTCAGACACTCGGACACAAACCGTCTGATGTCCTTCTTCATCCCTGGCCACCAATACAATAGCTGCAGATCTTTGTACATCTTCGTACTCCCAGGGTGAATGGAGTACGGGGACGTATGGACCTCTGATAAGATGTCTGCTCGGATAGAATCACTGCTAGGAACCCATATCCTATCTCGGTATCTCACAATACCGTCGCTGACTGTATACAAGACACTGCCCTTGGCTTCATCTCTCTTTTTCCACTGTGCTAACTGCTCATCTGCTGCCTGACCACTGCGAATACGGTCAATAAGAGAGGACTGGATAGTCAAGGTAGATAAATGAGGAACTCTACCTCGAGGATAAGTCTCAAGATCAAACTTCTGCATCTCAATCTGAAGAGGTTTCTGAATCGTCAATTGAGCCATCACTGCGACTTTCCAGGTCAAAGCATCCGCAACTACATTAGCTTTACCCGGGTGGTAGCTAATGTCACAATCGTAGTCTTTCACAAGCTCCAACCAAAGCCTCTGACGCATGTTCAGCTCCTTCTGCGTAAAGAAATACATGAGGCTCTTGTGGTCGGTAAAGATCTGACACTTCTCTCCATACAGATAGTGCCTCCAAATCTTCAAAGCAAAAACTACGGCCGCTAACTCCAGATCATGGGTAGGGTAATTCTTCTCATGGATTTTCAGCTCACGAGAAGCATACGCTATCACTCTCCCATGCTGCATCAAAACTGCACCTAAACCAAGCTTCGAAGCATCGGTATAAAGGACAAACTCACCAGATCCTGACGGTACAGCCAAAACGGGTGCTGAGATAAGAGCTTGCTTCAAAGTATCGAAGCTCTTCTGACACTCCTCGCTCCACACAAACTTCACATTTTTCTTGGTCAGTGTTGTGAGTGGAACGGCAATGGATGAGAATCCCTGAATGAACTTCCTGTAATATCCTGCCAACCCAAGAAAACTGCGGATCTCGGATGCATTCTGAGGCACAACCCAATCTCTGACTGCTGCAACTTTTGTCGGGTCTACCTCAATGCCACTGCTAGAAACAATGTGGCCCAAGAACGCCACCTTCTCTAACCAGAATTCGCACTTACTGAACCTTGCGAATAGTTTGTGCTTCTGCAATGTCTGCAACACTGTGGTCAGATGCCTGCTGTGCTCCTCCCGACTCTTGGAGTAGACGAGTATGTCATCTATGAACACTATCACAATTGGTCGAGATACGACTGAAATACGCGATTCATTAGATCCATGAAGATCGCTGGTGCATTCGTCAGACCGAACGGCATCACAAGGAACTCGTAGTGACCATAACGAGTCCTGAAAGCAGTCTTGGAAACATCAGCATCTCTCACCCTCAACTGGTGATAACTAGAGCGCAGATCAATCTTGGAGAAAATCGAAGCTCCCTGCAACTGGTCAAACAGATCCTCAATCCTCGGAAGTGGGTATTTATTCTTCACTGTAACCCTGTTCAACTCCCGATAGTCAATGCAAAGCCTCATCGAGCCATCCTTCTTTTTCACCAATAAGACCGGCGCGCCCCATGGTGAAAAGCTCGGGCGAATGAACTCCTTGTCGAGAAGTTCCTAAATCTGCTTCTTAAGCTCTGCCATCTCTGTCGGTGCTAGTCGGTATGGCGCTTTGGATATCGGAGCCGTACCTGGCATAAGCTCAATGGAAAACTCCACCTCTCTCTCGGGTGGCATACCAGAGACGTCTTCGGGAAAAACGTCTAAGAAATCTCTGACAATCGGAACATCTGAGGCTGACTGGCTGGGTTCCTCCGGGACAGATAAAAAGATCGCTAGAAATGCCGACACCCTCTATGCATGAGTTTCCTAGCCTGAAGATACGGAATAATGCGCGGTAAAGGAAAGTACCTGTCCGGCTCAAATAAGAACTGCTCTATTCCAGGCGGTCGGACAAGAACAGATCTCCGCTGGAAGTCTATCAACACTCTGTTCCTCAATAGCCAGTCCATCCCTAGGATGATGTCAAATTCTGGCATCGGTAGCCCGATCAGATCTGCATAAACAAGATTACCGTGCAGCTCAAGGTCTATATCTCGGATAACATTGGTGGCTGCCATCTCCTCGCCTGAAGGCAACACTACTGAAAAGGCTGTATCTAGCCCAATGGTCTGGATCTTGAGAAAGTTTGCAAAGACCTCCGAAATAAACGAGTGAGTGGCCCCTGAATCTATCAAGGCCTTGGTAGCGGAACCAGATATAAAAATTCTCCCTGAAAGAGCGGAGCTCTAAGTTGAATTCAGTAGTTACAAGAACTAAACTTATAGACATGCAAAGGTCAAGGTTCTTCTAGCTTAATTTCCCCCAAAATAAATCTGAGTAGAGCATGCAATCCTATAACAGTTCTAAGTTCAAATCTAAATCTCGATTCCCAAAACACGGAAATTCAAATAATAACTTAAAGTTTAAAGGTACCTGTCAACAACATAGTCTCCGGGTTGGTTTCCGCGGCATGGAGAGCAAAAACTCTGCCTTGGGTAGGCAGATTCCTCTGAGGACATTGCAGCAACATGTGGTCTGGACTGCCACACTTAAAACACTTTCCTGAGCCAGCCATACATGCTCCAGGATGGCGACGTGAGCACCTGGGACAGACTGGGTGCTCCTGAGTCCTCGGGGCTGGGCGTCCCCGCTGCTGCTGGCCTCGGTTCCTGGGCGGTCCATGAAAAGGCCTCTTATTCTGCTGCTGATGCTGATGAAGAGGAGGACGGTGCGGTGCCTTGACTGGGCGCTTGCCTTGGCGATCCCTCTCGATATCCCGCAGATCCTGCTCTGCGGTTAAGGCCTTGGAGACGGCAATCTCATAAGTAGCAGGGTCAGACACCCTAACATCCCGGCGCAAGATCGGCCGTAAACCCACTAGGAAGTGCATCAACTTGGCTCTGGCATCATTCGCGATCAGGGGCACAAAGTGACAGCCCCTCTAGAACTTACGGAATAAACTCCGTAACCATCATATCCCCATGTCTCAGACTCATGAACTCGGTGGTCAGCCTGGTGCGAACCTCCTCAGCAAAATACTTGGAGTAGAAAACTTCCGTAAAGCGGGTCCATGAAAGTGTAGCCAAAGTCAAGGCTACCGAAGCTCCTTCCCACCATAAGCAGGCGTCTCCAGTGAACAGGTAGGTGGCACATCGGACTCGGTCTGCGTCCCACAGCTCCATAAACTCAAAGATGACCTCGAGGGATTTGATCCATCCCTCGGCAACCATGGGGTCAGATGTCCCAGAGAATTCCTTCGGGCGCATCTTCATCAATCGCTCATAAACAGCCTCGGGCCCTGTCGGCCTGGCTGCGGCTGCGGGTACGGCTGCGGCATTGTCCCCCGCAAACTGTGCGAAGAACTGTGCCATCCCAGCTAACATCTGGGCACTCATGTCCGGTGGGGGCGGTGGAGGAGGTGGTAGGTCTCCCTCCGGTCTACGCTCCTCCCTGTCCTCTCGGCGAGGCTCCTCCTCTCAGTTGCGCTCTAAAATGCGTCTAGGGGGCATACTGTTCCAACATAACCCATACGTAACTAACATGCATAATTCAATAATTTATTTTAAATGAACACTGAAATACTGAAAATCTGGAAGCATGCTGACAAAATAATTCATGCTTTAACTGAAATGCTGAACAAAATGCTGAACTGAAAAACTTACAGACCGAAGACGTGGCTTCGTGAGCTTCTCGCGGTCAGTAGTAGTGAAACCCTATACAGAACCACCGGTCTGATACCAATTGCAAAGGCCCTAGAACTTCTTGCTTGAAAATTTGCGGAAAATTAAAATTTTCTTTTTAAAAGAACTTAAGTGGCCTCATTCATAAAATCACCGGTGAAACAAGTTCAATATTTCAAAATATTGCAGCGGAAGAAAATAAAGTTTGCCAAAAATCACAATTTAAAAAAATATCCAACGACTGATAAAATGTTTGCGGAATAAAATAACAACTGCTGCTCTGAGGTCCTCGGGTGCCACTACTGCCGACCTAAGCTGGCTCACTGGTCTCCGCCTCGGCCCTGGCCTCATCAGTACCTACAACAATCAAGTCTAGTGAGCCCAAAGACTCAGCATGCATATATCGCAGGTAACGAGTAAAAATCTGAATTAAAATATGCATGAGTTAACATATCCTGTCCTGAGGCATGCTGAAAATAATCTGTACTGAGCAATTATAATACGTGCATAACTGAACTGATAATCACAGAAAAAAATGTTTGCTCCTTGGAGCCTGTACTGAAATAACTGATAAAATTTTCTGTTGAGATTATGTTTTACGCCTGTGGCCCCTGCACTAAGCTGAACTGATCGGTAACTGGCTACCGGGGAGGCTGAAACTGAACTGAGCTGGCCGGTCACTGGCGACCGGGTGGTACCATACTGAACTGATCGGTCACTGGCGACCGTATAAAATAACACTCCCACATAGTGAATGAACCACAAGCCATATCGCATAAATCTCAAAAATAATCATTTTCTATTTAATGCACGTAAAATAATTAACTGGCATAATGAAAATGTCCCGTAATTTTACCAACTGGATTGGATTGGATCGTCCCCAGGCTCGCTGCAACCTAACTGTGCTATGAAAAATATGCAATAGCTTAAACATGACCAACTACGCTATTTACGTTCAAAAGATGCGACTACGATGCCTAATGACTTCGCATTTAATCATGACTCCGAGCCAACCTGAACCGACACCGAACCGACGTATAGTCATGATTAAAATACGCAGAAAAATCATAAAATAATGCTCCTAAAATGATAGGG
Source organism: Primulina tabacum (assembly GCF_025594145.1). Lineage (NCBI taxonomy): Eukaryota > Viridiplantae > Streptophyta > Magnoliopsida > Lamiales > Gesneriaceae > Primulina > Primulina tabacum. The sequence continues at coordinate 33,142,317 of NC_134553.1, read as the reverse complement.
TCGAAATCTAGGTGGAATGGAGGCCAAAACACGAAACGCTCTTTCGAGAGTCAATTTGGCACATCGCACCGTAAATTCTCGTACGACCTCAAAAATGATCCAAATGACAAACGGTCCAAAACATGACCTTCCTAACTCAATGAGGCACTTCCCAGTCCAAGGCCATGGGCTAAAAGCCAACCAAGAACTCGAACGAGCCACCGAACCGACACACCAACTTGCTGTAATTTTCCAGCAGCTGCAACCTTGCTTGCATCGCATTGTTTGCGAGACTTTTGGCCATTGGGGCTTGAACCACCGACCAAATCCTCTCCAAAACATCCCAAGGAATGATTCAAACCATGGCTAAGGGCTTTTGGCCAGCCATAGTTCGCACCATTCCAGCAACAACCGAAAACTCATACCGAGAATGCTTTTGTATGCGTGTGTAGTGTGTTGCTTCGATTGATGTCTCATGTCGTTCCAGTGGCCATTTGATTGACCATGGCACGATTTAGACATCTAGGGGCATGGTATGAACCAGTGGCTAAGGGTCATAGGCCAACCAAGATCCACATCAAACCACACAATTCGAAAAACATGTTGCTGTCAAAAGAAGGGAAACCGAGAGGGGAGGGGCTGTTCTTGTTTTTTATTTAAAAACCGATGAGCCATGGACCAAGCCACCAAAAGGGAGACTTAGTCACGTCTTAGAAATGCTAGGGGAGTGATCCAATCATGGCTAAGAGCCCTTAGGGCAGCCAAGATAAGATCCAACTCCTTGACATAAAAACTGAAATTTTCGAACACATGAGAAGCAATGGGAAAGTTGCTGTCATTCTGAATTTCCAGCGAGCATGGGGTTAAACCAATGGACAAACGTGGTCCTAATGCATTCTATTACATGTATATAGGTCGCCTTGGGAGCCTGGAATCGAACCAATCACCTGAAACAACAAAACTCAGAAAAACGTGAAGCTTGTCATGAAAGGGCCGAAATCTGCATGCATTATTTTCTGAAAATTCTATGATGTTTTTCGGTTTTTGCATGATAAAACATGATCATGTACTGAAAAATAATTGATAATATGACTTGATTGAGGTTTGAAAGAAATCTAGACATGCCTGGTTTCGTTTCGAAAGAAAACGAACGAAACGACGACGACGCGGCACGGAGGAGATGGAGCGCTTCTTTCCTTTCCTCTTCTACTCGATTTTTCTCCCTTCGCTTAGCTATGAGTCCCACAGTTTTCCTCTCTCAAAAACACTCTGAATTTCGTGACTAAGGGAGGGGATATGATGGTTAGGGGAGTGAGGGAGATGGGTGCAAAATATAGGGAAAGAATCAAGACCAAGTCTCCATTTTTTTGAATTTTGAATTGTGGTTTGCTATCAATTCTACTTGGAGGGATTATGGTGGTGCAATGACCGATTCTACATGCTCATCTAGACTAGGATAATGTTCTAACATTAATTAATTACATGGTGCTCCCAAAAATCCTAGATTTATCCTACTAATTACATGCAAAGAAATGGTCAAAGTTGATGAGTTGGCAATTGAATCCTCTAGTAACCAAGGGGTGGCCAAAATCTACTAATAAAATGAATGTGGAGTGTTGTTTATTTACTAAATTAATAACTCTAAAAAGCCTCACTAATCCTTTAATTAATTTATTGAATAAATCCTTAATTAAGTAACTCAAATGAGCTTATTTTCTACTGCACCTCAAGTTGCATAAATAAATCCCCAAATCTCCTTATTAACTTAAATTAACTTACTTGCTAGCTAAATTAACTTCTGGAAATATTTCTCCAATCTTAAATTCTATCTCAAAACTCCAACTCCGGTCCGGTCTCACTGAAATAACTGAAATGCTAAAAATCAAACCACTGCAATAAAATAATAATAAAATAATTAACTTCAAACAAATGCATTTAAAATAATCATGCGATGAAGTCAACTAAATTTTAAAAATCTAGAATTATGCATGGCTTATACGTCTACAGATTTACGGGTTCTACAAAACATGTCCTTATATGAGCATACCCCAATTGCTCCATTCTTACTTATCAACTCCTTGATAATAAGAACGTCAAAACTCAAGGTTGATATTACCCAACCAATCATGTTAAACGTCTAGCAGCATCGCTTACATGATTCCCTAGGTACCAAATGATAGTGTCTGCAAGAATCATTCTTTTATGGTTAGCGTACAGCACGGTCCCTTCATCTCATATATCCCGATCGATTCAACAACCATTGGTATATCGAGAGTTGTCAATGAATCGATACTATGTGTCATGTCGTAGTTTCATCGATGGTGTAATCTATTAAACCCCTTTCATAATTACCACCATACTCTGATCAGAGATTTCATACTACATACACATGTGATCACATAGGATATCCATACCCGAAGGTAAGCGGTGAATCCCCGACTACAATGCATCGACTCCTATATGTTTCGACAAATCACCCAATCTTGCCACATGATGACCCCATGAGAGTCGGTAAACAAGTCAAAGTGCAATGCTAGCATATAGAGTCTCAATGTTGTCCCGGGTCATAAAAACTAATGGTGTACAACCATAAACTAGGACATTTCCACTCGATAAGTGAGAACCACTTGGAAAGTCTTTTATGGAGGGTTTTTTAGTGCACTCTGCAAGGAGCACCTATCTGCATGTTCGGACATCACAATGTCCCCTACCAATGAAACATGGTACTCATATCGCAAATACTAGTCTCTAACTCGAGCGGCCTATATCCTTCTTAGCGGCGGCTGAATCGACTAGGAACTATTTAGAATATTCAATATTGTAAATATGAGTTTCCTGATACTCATCATATGAGCATCTCATATTCTTTCTACTATTTGTATATTCAATGACTGTAACTATGCAACTAGCATTGGTATACAGATAAAGATATGTCAAAACAATAATTTCAAATATTATTAAAATAAAGATTGTTTATACATAGAGTTTAAACATGAACCCTCGGCCAACACTTGGCTCGACGGGTACCTACTCTAACAATATTCTCATTAAGAAAGACTGTCTTGACATCCATCTTCCATATCGCATAGTCATACCATGCAGCTATGGCTAGCAATATCCTTATAGGCTTGAACATTGCAACTCGAGAAAAGGTTTCCTCAAAGTCAACTTCTTGTCTTTGAGTATATCCTTTTGCTATCAATCGCGCTTTGAAGATCAATACCTTCCCATCCGCCTCTAGTTTCCTCTTGTAAATCCATTTACACCCTATGGGAACAGTTCCCTCAGGTGGATCCACAAGGTTCCACAATTGGTTCGAATGCATGAAATTCATCTCAGATTCCATTGCTTCAAGCCACTTGGATGAATCGGCATCAGATAATGCTTTCTTGAAGGTCATTGGATCACATCCATGGTTAGGCTCATCATGGCCCTCTTCAAGAAGCAGACCATACCTCATAGGTGGTTTCGAGACTCTCTCGGATCTTCTAGGAGCTTGTATCTCCTCTCTTGGCTCTTCGGGTGTGGGTTCTTCAATTGTGGGTGTCTCTCAAACCTCTTCGAGTTCTATCATCTCCCATTTTTTATCCAATAGAAATTCCTTTTCCAAAAAGGTTGCATTCCTAGAAACAAACACTTTTGTTTCTTGGGGACGATAGAAATAGTATCCAACTGAATTCCTTGGATATCCCACAAAGTAAAATAAAATGGATCGACTATCCAATTTATCTCCCACTATCTGCTTCACATAAGCTGAGCATTCCCATATTCTAAGATAATAATATTTGGGAGGCTTACCCATCCATATCTCATATGGTGTCTTATCGACTGCCATTGAATGGACATTGTTCAACAACAGTGCCGCTGTCTCAAGTGCATATCCCCAAAAGGATGGCGGCAACTCCGTGAACCCCATCATAGACAAAACCATGTCCATCAAAGTTCGGTTACGACGCTCCGAAACACCATTCAACTGCGGTGTAGTGGGCGGAGTCCACTGCGAGAGAATGCCATTCTCCCTATGATATTCTTGGAACTCGGCACTCAAGTACTCACCACCTCGATCCGATCGAAGTGACTTGATGCTTCGTCCCAACTGTTTCTCTACTTCACTTCTGAATTCTTTGAACTTTTCAAAGGCTTCATATTTGTATTTCATCAAATACACATACCCATACCTCGAAAAATCATCGGTAAAGGTGATAAAGTAGGCATGCCCATGCTTAGTGGTGATGCTAAGCGGACCGCACACATCGGTATGGATCAAATCCAATAACCCTTTGGCTCGCTCCACACGGCCCTTAAAGGGAATTTTGATCATCTTCCCTTTTAGACAGGATCCACAAGTTGGGACTATAATTAATATCAAACATGTCCACTCCCACTAGCTTGTTCATCCTTCTTAGGAAAATATGTCCTAATCGAGCATGCCATAATTGTGGCGTATTAAGAGTATCTTGCTTTCGCTTGTTTGTTGTTGTTATTGCTTGGACATTGTTTAGTGAAATATCTTTCAATTTTAAGTTATAGAGATCGTTTTCAAGTTCTCCATCACCAATCAAACATTCATTCTTGTAAATGTTGCAAACACCTTTGCTAAAAAAACAAGAATATCCATCTTTATCAAGCATAGAAATGGAAACAATGTTTTTCACAAAATCCGGTACAAACAAAACATCTTTTAAAATCAACTTAAAATCTTTGTTCAACAATAAGTAAACATCTCCTACGGCCTTGGCAGCAACTCTTGCGCCATTGCCAATCCACAAGAAGGTTTCACCTTCCCTATGCCTCCTACTTCTTCCCATCACTTGTAAATCATTACAGAGATGTGAGCCACAGTCGGTATCCAATACCCACAAAGTAGAGCTAATTGAAATGTTTACTTCAATGTAGAACATACCATTTCCAGAACCTTTCTGGACAAGATATTCTCTGCAGTTACGCCTCTAATGTCCAGGCTTCTTGCAGTGATGTCAAATATCAACAGTCTTGTCAGCCTTGACTGGTGTGGCTGCCACAGCGGGATTTGGAGCTTGCCTCTTCATGGGCACGTTCTTCACGGGACGTTGGAAAAAGAACGCTTCTTTCCCTTCCCATGTGGACAAATCTTCGTACCAGATGAAGAACCCACCTAAAGAACCGACTTCTCATCATTCATAGAAGCCTGCATATAACACTGGTCTTCAAGTTATGGTCACTAACATTCCTTGTAAGTCTCCAATTTCTCAGCACTACAGCTAGTCGGAGCCTCAACAGGGGGAGACTCAGTAAGTGTATACGCTATCTTTTCCGAATTCAAGAAAATTTTTAGGTTTCTTAGCCAATTGAGTTAATTATTCCAGTTAATACGTGTTTGTCGAGTATCGCAGATAGCGGATTGCGAATCGAAGATATTGTCAAATTTGTACTGAAAAGTAAAAAAGATAAATGTTAATGACTATTTTAAAATATTTAGTAAGATATAAAGTATGGACTTTTACTTCATAAATTTTCGGCTCCCACTGTTTTGACATTTTTCACTACCCTCTAGTGAAAACGGGAAACTCCTTTCCTCAGTAGGTACGTAAGGTCCAATTAGCAAATCATGATCTCGAATAATATCAGTTAATCACAATTCCTAAGAGGTAGTTTTCAATTGCATCACCATGCAACCCTCTACGTAAACTTTTGTCACACGTTTGATTAGGACCTAATAATATGACGTCATTCATCTTTACGTGTCAAGCCTTACCCATCGATGTTGAACCTTAATGGACGGTCGCCATGAGTTCCCTCAATAATATGAGCCGAAATCATGGGAGTTCCAAGTAGTTCACATCACCATGTCAATGGATGCAACAGCTTTCCGGTGTCCAGGGCCCCCCAATAATATGAGCCGAGACCCGAACAAGGGTAGCGTTCATCATGCACCCATTGTTGATGGAAAACATGGAAATTATAAAGACCTTTATAATTCCCCTTTTCGGGCTTGATATTAATTTTGAATCTTATTCAAAATGAGGGTTTTTAATTTTGATAGGTCTTATCATTAATTTTATTTAAAAGATCGTCATGTTTGATCATATGTTGGTTGGATTCATGCAACTTTGTTATTATCATAATAATAACGCACATACTCATTATTTATAACATATCATGCATATATTATAAACAGCAAACTAAACAAGGATGATCACTGGCCCCAAAACTAATGGCCCGTGTGAGCTAAGCACGGGCCTAAGTCCAATCCTAGGGAAATGCTTGGGATGCAAATGCAATTTTTATATAAGCTTTCAATATTTATATGTCTTCGATATTCATAATCATCAAGGCCACCATCTTCCAATCTTGATCTTCCACTATACTAATATTTACAAATAAATATCCATGGCAAATAGGGATACATCTCATGGGGTGGAAACGGGCCACAAACCAAGCCCACTTTATAAAATGATAATTATTACAATCATTCAACACAAAATATCCTAGCATACACCAAGCCAATTGGGCTTTGGCTTTTGATTATCCTTCATACATAATATCACATATCATGCACCATCGATTGATTATCACAATAATCAATTGATCCAATATTATATATCTTGATCCAATCACTAACCGCCACGATTATAAACTAAATTAACAAAGTATACAAACTCCTTTGTCTACTTTCTAATTAATTTATTTATAACCGAATTTCTTGTAAATCAGCATTTACTATAAATAATTAAAGTCCAACTTCAATTATTTATTTTATGAGAAAATATGTACAATTTTTTTAAATTTAAACTTAAAGGCCCAAAAAATCATTCTTCACCAAAAACATTTTGGCTCAGTTAAATTCACAAATTGTATTAGCCATCTAATGGCCCAACAACTTCAAGGCCCATGATACTTTGATATTCCAAAACACTTTTGAAACCATAGTCGTCATCGCCGTCGCCGGATTCCGGCCGACTTACAAATTTTTTTTTAAAATTTTCAAAGGTGGTCGTAGGGCTGCCCTTGCTGCCCGTTTTGGGCAGCCCCTCGGGCAGCTTGGGCATCAACTCACTGCCCAAAAATCGCCCAAAAACCGGCCTTGGATTTTTTGTTTTGATTGTTTCATGCGGTTAGAAATTGACCTAAATATAATATCATGTATATGCTACACAAAATAGTAATCATAGCTCATGATACCACTTGAAAGAGGATCGTTTAAAGTTCTCGCTTGCGCAACAGAAGCTTCAAAATTATTTTTCTAGCGAAAACCGAGCACCCTAAACACTATAGTGTGTAGCAAATACAATAAAACACAAAATGACATTCATATTGTGTTTAGAAAATTACCTATCAAGCACAAGGATTGATGTTTTGGCTCCAACTAAGTTGTAAACAACTTAGCTCTTCAATGGCAAGACAAATCTTCAAGCCTCATTTGAGCACTCTTTGCGCAAAAATTAAGTCCACCACAAACAAGGAAGATCCCCTCTAATTTTGCACTAGAAAAATTACAGGATTTTTCTTTGAGAAGAGTATGCAATCTTCAACAATTGAAGAAGAAAAAATGGAGGGAATATCACTTAAAATTTCGGCCAAAAAGTTGTTGGAGGGAAGGGAGAACAATTTTCTTGTTGCTTGAAAAGTTAAAGTCAAAAGTTGCATGTGCATGCCATGCCATTAACTCAAAATTTGTCTCCAACCCTTCACCTTCCAAGCATGCATTTTACTTGGGCTTGTAACAGTTAGGAGGCCCATGGACTTTTATTTAAATGTCTCAAACATATTAGAGACCATTTAAGTTTTACTTGATTTTAATCAAACCCACTAGTTTAATAACTATTTCTAATTCGGCTCTACAAGGCCCAATGTTATTTAATTAATTCAACACTTGAATTAATTAATTATTTGGATATTACTAGGTCCAGTAGTGTCTAATTAATTCAACATTTGAATTAATTTAATTTAGTCCATAATAATGTTTATGAAAATCACAATTTTCAAATACATTATTTATTTGTTAAACTTTTAATTTAGGAACACTTCCTCAAATTAAAAGTTACATTCTCTTTATAGAATTCATACTTCTATTTTTATTTACGCTTATAAACTACTTTATAAACCGTTTAACACATTGAACTATTTTAACTTCTCAACGGTATCTAGAAAGTTAGCACTTGTGTAGCCCTCAATGGTTCATTGATACAACTAGTCGTGGGTTAACATCTCCATGTGATTCGGGACTAAACATGTCATTATATGAGCATACCCCAATTGCTCCATTCTTACTTATCAACTCCTTGATAATAAGAACGTCAAAACTCAAGTCTGATAGTACCCAACCAATCATGTTAAATGCCTAGCAGCATTGCTTACATGATTCCCAAGGTATAAAATGATAGTGCCTGCAAGAACCATTCAATTATGGTTAGCGTATAGTACGGTCCCTACATCTCATATATCCCGACCTATTCGACAAATATTGTTATATCTAGAGCTGTCAAAGAATCGATACTATGTGTCATGTCGTAGTTTAATCGATGGTTCAATCTATGAAACCCTTTTCATAATTACCACCATACTCTGAGCAGAGATTTCATACTACACACACATAGGATATCCATTGTAACGCTCCGAAAATTTAAAGGACCACGAAAACCACATGCATTTGAGTTATTAAATTCTTTGTATTTTAATTAAATGTTTTAATTGCATAAATTAATTATGTGGTGCATATTGGCATGTTTAAAATATATTTTTCTACATGGTTGCATTAAAATGTAATTTTTAAAGGTTATTCGAGTTGCAATCGAGGAACGGAGACCGAGAGCTGAAAAATAGAAAATATTTTTAATAATTAATTGTTTTTAATTATTTAAAATATGGGTGATGCTTTTTCTTATTTTTTTGAAAATAAGGGGTTTTGAGGTGATTTTATACGCCGTGACATAATTTTTATTAGTGTTGGATTTTTTACAAAAATGCAAACGTTTTAGCAACCCGGCTAATAAATTCACAAACTTATTTAAACGAAATTATTTTTAAGATTTTAATTAAACTTTAAAAAGCACTAATGGGCGTAATTACATTCTTAATGAGCCTAAGCTTATTTAAGGGATTAATTAATATATAATACATGAAAACCCTCCCACTTTGACACACAACTCACGCCCCCTTTTCTGAAAAACTCCTCCCATACACACGACAGCATACACATAATATTTTGAAGTGGAATTTTCGGTTATTCAAGGGAAGCATCAAAGCCATCGTCTCCTCGACCCCGTTCTTCGTCGTCAACGTATATTCGTGCGTAAATTACGCAAAGGCATGCCATATTCTCCCTTTTACTCATCATTCACACGATAGTATTTATTTAAAATTAGATTGCATGAAAAATAAGTTGCACTTGGATGTATTTTCGTTTTTATGCAAACATGAATTTTAAAACATGTGGTTTTGATCCAAAATCATGATACAAGTGTGCATGAAGGGGCTGCCATGTATAGCATTAAAAAGGGGCATGTTTTTACACGTTTTAAAGGGTCTTAAACACACACAAAATACTGCACACGATCAGGAATAAAAGTTTGTGGCAAGTTGCTGTCATGGTGGGGAGGAGGTTACGGTTTAAGGGAATTAAAGGTTTGGCTTGGCTTTGGTTGGTACTAGGGCCTGGCTAGGGACGTTGTTGAGTCAAAGGAAGAGTCCTAGCCACGCTAGGACTCGAGACCATGGGCTGGGGAAGAGTCCTAGCAAGCTAGGACTCCACCCAAGAGTTGCAGCAAAAGGGTAGCGCAGGGTACAGTAAGTTGTGCAGGGGCTGTGGCTCCGCCATGGGCTTTGAGGCTGGGCTAGGTTAGGTCCTTAGGGTCCTAAGAAGGGGCACAAGGGGCTGGTTCAAGGTCTGGTGTGATTGGTTAGGTCCTATCAACAGAAACATGCAGTCCAAGGTAGGTGGGTTTCTCGGCCATATTATGCTATTGCTGGTGGAGCTACGGTTTTGGATCTTGGGTTCGGTCTGGGCTTCGTCTGAGCATGGTCCAGAGTGGTTAGGGTCAGGTTTGGCCGAGGGTTAACCAGCTGGAGGTGTCCTAGGCTAGCTAGGAGTTCTAGTACAACTAGAACACAAGACACACACACATGCAGAATATTGAGTCAAGTTCCAGCAGGGATGGTGCAACTTAGGGGCTGGTTCTATGGCTTGGGCTTGGTCAAGAGGGCCCTAGGTGGGTTGGCTAGGTTTTGGCTCAAGGTGGCTCGGGCGTGGCTCGAGTAAATTAGGAGATGGCTCGGTGTGTTCGTTAGTTTGTCAAAAACAAAAATAATAAATCTAAAATTGAATCCATGGGTCCACAGGTGTGACTCATGACTTGGAATGGTATAATAAATCATAAGAATGATATGTTTAAAATTTGGGATCAAAATAATGAGTTTTGGATTTATTCGGGATTTAATCGCCGCACGAAACATTAATTAATTGAAAAGCCTAGTTTTAGGCTTTATAAAATTATGAAATATTAGGTTTAAGCTTAAATAATTATTATAAGTTTAATTTTTTAATTTGGGAATTTTATATTAAGGTATGGTTTATTTCGGGATTAAAACGCATTAATATGTTATATTTAAAGATTAATTTAAAAGCCCTCGATTTAAGCTAAATAAAAATATGAGAAAATTCATGTAGGCTTAAATAATTATTTGGAACATGTTAGAGTCAAAGTAATTAAGAAAAAGTCAAAAACGGAAAATTATACGTACAGGGGTAAAACGGTCATTTTACACCTAGAAATTAGTAAACGTCATGGCATTGTCTTGAATGCTGTTTTATATGCTAATATGATTAAGTTAAATGTTTATGGATGTTTTTATGATTTAATATGCTAAAATGTATATTTTAAATGTTTATGAATTTTTAATATGCTAAAACGTTTATTTTATATGTTTATTGATTTTTATGTCCAAATGTTTATTTTAAATGATTACGATTTAATAGGTTAAAATGTTGATTTTAAACGTTTATGGATTTTTATGATTTAAAATGTTAAAATGTTTATTTTAAATGTTTATGGAGTTTATATGTTAAAGTATGATTTTTAAATGATTATGGATTTTTATGATTTAATATGGAAATTAAAAGACATGTTGCATGCTTGGTTTCGAAAATCAAAATAATACGTATAGACATGATTTTTAAAAGTGGTGATAACATGTTGAAGGACGTGAAGGGATTGTGACTAACACGATGATATGTTGGAGATATCGTGAGGGTTATGGTCCCAGTGAGAGCCCGACGATCGTATTTCCTTGGATACGGATATGTATATGTATATGATGATATGTTAATACGTAAGGCCAAGGTCCAGTTGACGGGTGAGAGTGTCGTTGGTGTCCCCGCCGCCCAGTACTATGGTTACATTTAGATGGATCCATCGTCCCAACACGTATATGAAAGTCACAATCAACGATTTGAATTCAACATACACGAACATGAATATGAATATGTTAATATGAATATGAATATGAGGACATGAATATGTTTATGTTTATATGAAAATGTTTATGCATAAGATTATGAAAATGTTTTTATTTAAAAGTTTTATGCATAATGAAAATTTTTACGAAAATGTTTATGTTTATGCATGTAACGCCCCAGATTTGACGACCGTCCTCACTGTCAAAGACGAGTCTTTCCAGCGTGCTTATGTCCTCACTCACACGCACCCTAGGAAATTTCCCAGGAGTTCACCCATCCCAAAATTGCCCCAAGTCAAGCACGCTTAACTTTGGAGTTTTTATATGATGAGCTAACGAAAAAAAGATGCACCTTCGTGATATGAGTAGTACAAATCAAATCTTTTAAGCCCTCTTCAAATGTACAGTCCATTACATTGAACAGTCTCGGAATCCCTCTCATTCCGGTGTGGGATCAGTTCATTCATGTTCCCTCCACCTAGAAGCCTGCCAGGAGCCGCTCATTGTCCGTGCAACCTTATGGCACCGGCGATCACCCCCCGCCCTCTTCGGCCCCGGGCCTCACAATGCATCTTCATGAAAACGATATTTTAAGTACAAGTATTTTTCACTGCTATATGTTAACTGTATTACGTATTATTCGTTATCAAGAATATGACGTGTTTAGTCTTTAGACTCAATTGGTATGATTGATGCAGGTGATCATGATATTGATGTTATGAGAGATCTTGATGGTTGATCTGACTGGACTGAAGGTGCACATAACCCGAGGACCGACGCTAGTTTTCCGCACTAGTTATTATTTATGATTTTAAGTAATGTTAAAGATATTTTTTCGTCTTTTATTTATGTTATGAGAGATTTTTGAGAGGTTATAGTATGGGCTATACTTTTCAACTAATGTTTTTAGGTTGGTAAAATGTTTGACGATTTTATGCTTTAAAATATTTTCCTTTGGATTTTTAAATGGCAGTTGGATGTTTATTTTTAAAATGATGTCAAAAATATTTTATAGTTCGGCCGATGTTAAGTGAGGTTTTAAAAAAAAATTCTAGTACCTTTTAAGCAAAACGTATAAGCAGACGTTTCAGTTGGTATCAGAGCAAAGGTCCTGTAAAGGGTTGTGTCACATTCAGTGCCAGGAAGATCAGTCGTCAAGCCTCAATTTGTAAGTTTACATGCTTTATATGATTTTATGTTGTTACCTGCATGACTATATGAATTATATGATTACGTCACATGTTTAATAACTTTATGATAATTTATGATTTATATGCTTCATGATTTTTATACGTGATACGATATAAAATAAGAAATTATTTGATTTCAATGCATTTTGGCTTTGTGGTGGAATTGGACAATGTTGATTTTTGGGTTTTAGTATTGAGTTTTACTTTTGGTTCATAAGTTAATCGTGAATATTATGAATGCTCTCGGGGACATGTTGATTTTTTTAAGAAAATACTGATGACTCGTGGGTACTAGTTGAGTTAATTTTGGGAACTAGACATAAGGAATAGTGATTCGAAGTTTGTGATTATCTTTGGAAGTAAGAAAATGTATAAATTGGGATTTTAAGTTTGATAAAAGATAAGGTTGGGTATTAGGATTGATTTTTGGGTGAATAATTTTAAAATTATCGAAATTTTGTTATAGGAAACCAGTAGAAGGAAATTAAGAATGATAAGAACTTATAGGTTAACCGTATGATTTTTGAAATTTAGGACCAAATTAGGATGATTTTTGAGGAAATTAAGAATTAATTTTGTAAATATTAGGGAATTTGGGGAGTAGTTTAGCAATAAACGATAATTGAATGTTTTAAATGATAGGATTTTTTGAGGATTTGGGGCTTGTAACAATTTGGAAACCTTGGGATATCTTAGGTTATAACTTTATAAGGAATTTTAATTAAGGGTATCGTAAGATGAATCAATATTAAGCTTGGAAATCTAAGAATTTTTACATGTGTTTGGGATTTTAAGATTGAAAATTGATGAATTGATGAATATTTTGGGTATAAAATAAGGAAAGTAATATACGATAAGCATGGTCATCCATTTTGAATATTGGGAATTGTAAGGAAAGTTGAAATTCGAGGTTATTGTTGAAACTTTGATTGTTGCACTCCCAAGAGCAGGTTGTCCACAAGTAGTATAATTCAGTGAGTCCGAATATCGTATCCACATGGAAGCTAAGGTAATTACAAGTCCACTACAATGTCTTTTTGTTTTTTTTTATTTTATTTTTCTTTTAATAGTTTGAATCTTTAATTGTTAATTTTTAATTGTTCAAATTTTAATTTAAGTATTTGGGATTAAAGGATCCACTCTTGGTATTTTAATAAAGTTAACATTAATAAACATTATTGAAATCTACTTAATAAAATGTGTAACACCTCTGACCGATTTCATAAAATAACAGCGGAATTTTTCTAAAATTTATTTGAAGGGAGGAAGGATTTAAAAATTTCCTTGACATAAAAATATTTACAATCAAAAGTATATACATTATCAATAAAATGATGCAACAAAATTCAAAATATCATTTTTGTGATCATGTCCAAAATGCTAGCAACATAGCCTTCTTCCTTCCCTCTTCTATGCATATGACCTCGGCTCCAATCAACGTCCTGGCCCGTCACTCTTATCTGCATCACATGAATAACTGAAATGAGTATAAAACTCAGCAAGTGGAACTCTTACATAGCAATGGATACATATCATACTCTGTAAAACATGGCTTTGAAATCATTAAATACCATCTAACTCTGAAAATATGAATAACATAGTAGAACATGAACATAACGATGGTATTTCTCTTTTCTCTAGTGGATTGATATTTAAAAAATATCTCTTTCTCTGTACCTATATCCCATCGATATAAATCGATTACTCTGTTGGGATATAAGCCTATGGTCGTTGATCAACTAATTGCATGCAATCTCTGACTATGTATCTATCAATCCAATAAATCATTTGAACTCTCTTTTAGGCATTAAACCAAACACTTTGCATACTCTTTTCTTTTGTATTCCCTTTGACATAATTGAGACATAAAATGCCTCTAATATACAACAAAGTGTATTAATACATAGCATGAATCAAATGGAAGGGAATAATATGTTAAAACCATTGAAACACCATACATATATTATCATGTGAGCACAAGGAAATGAATTCCACTTACTACACTTGAAAACCTTGATTCTAAACTCTTGGTTGAATTCCTACAACAATAAACCATGTATTGCACCATCAATAACCCAATAATCAAACAATCATACCATTAAATCCATAAAACCAACACCATCAACAAACCCATGATTTTCCCAACACCAAAATCCAAGAATAAACAAAACCACAAGCTTACCTTAGCTCCTTGAACCCAAAAGAACCTTGTTCTCACTTCAATAATCCAACAGTAAGCTTGAATCAAAGAAAGGAATGAAAGAAATTGAGAACCCTAACTTCCTCCTTGAGCTGCAAACCGAGAAAAGTGGAGAGAATGAGGAAATAATGAGCCAACTCTTGTCTTATATCACTTGAATCTCGAAAACACGCTTTTACTGTACATTCACCGCGGGTGCGCTAGCTTCAACACCACGGGTGCGCTGAGTGTACTGGACACATACAAAAATCCGTAAGGAACGACCACAGGTGCGCTGCCTCTTGGACTGCGGGTGCGGTGTCGTCTCTGCCCAAACACCGCGGGTGCGGTGTCTTCTCCAGCGCGGGTGCAGTCTTCCCTGCAGCCAACAACAAGCTTTGCATCTAAAAATCGAATCGCAACGCCGCTTCTCCTCATAATCCGGCAACACTCTCAACAAGAAAGTTGAACCTCTATGTCATATCTAACCACTCCCATTGACCTCATACCAATTGGCTCAACATAAAAATTACCATAATTAAATCGCAACGACGCTACAATAAAACCACATAACACGTATAACCAACAATACTATAAACCATAAATCACAACTCTTAACATCAAAACTATACTTAAACTTAACCTAAATAGTCAATAATCATACAAAATCTTAAACCGTACCGTTCACCAGGCTTGGCTATTACAATCTCCCCTCCTTAAAGGAATTTCGTCCTCGAAATTGACGTCACTGCGCAAACAACTCAGGATACTTCTCTTTCATTTCATCCTCTGGTTCCCACGTGGCTTCTTCAATCAAATGATTCCTCCAAAGGACTTTAACAATGCCTGATACGAAACCTCGTATGAATGAAAAGCAAGCACGAATATAGAAATCGCACCCTCAATTCAATAACAAACAAGGAACGATTATGTTGTCCCGATCTTTTGAAACAAGTAACGATTTTGTGATATTCACCTCTAAGCGATTATAACTTAACAACAAATATCAACGATAAAACAATTGAATTTCAAACGAACCTTCAAAGAACTTGTTTTGACAATCCGTGCGAAGAACAATCGACAAACGCCACAAAGATGAAAATCTTCGATAAGTTTGATTTGGTTTTCTTCTTGTAAAGAACAAAGCTAAAAGCTTTGAAAATTGAGAGAACCTCAAGTTTTTCTTATATCATTCAATAATTTCGTTCATCCCCCTTACAATACATTATATAAACAATAAAAATAAGAAAATTTGTGTGAAAAGGCTTAAATAAGATAACTAGCAACTTTGACACGGAAGTGCGCCAAAAGACCGCGGGTGCGGTGCTTGTTTGACCGCGGGTGCGGCGTAGCTTCGGCAACAGACCGCGGGTGCGCTAATGATTTGACCGCGGGTGCGGTGCAGCTTCGGGAAATTTTCTTAAATTTGATTATCATGGACCGCGGGTGCGGTCCCTGCTTTAGCGCGGGTGCGCTGGACCTTCGGCAATTGCACTTGAATAACATTCCAAAGACCTCCAATATTATTCCCATGATTCCCAACCTCTTCTAATTTAGTCATCTAATTTGTAGATCCTCCTTGGTAGTTCATCATTAGTCCTTGAAGTGCTTCTTTAAACTTCTTGCTACGTACCCTCGTTATAGGTCCTTCGGGCAATACCAACGAATCTCATGTTTTCTTTGGTGCTTGATCAACCACGTTTGCATCATTCTCCCCTTCTTGAAAAGGATTTGTCCTCAAATCTTGATCATCTCCTACATCAAACAACGAAAGATCACTAACATTAAAAGTAGAACTGACATTGTACTCACCTGGTAGGTCTAATTTGTAGGCATTGTCGTTAATCTTTTCAAGCACCTGAAATGGTCCATCACCCCTAGGTAAGAGCTTCGAACGTCGTTTTTCTGGAAATCTTTCCTTTCTTAAGTGCAACCATAACCAATCTCCCTTTTCAAAAACCATCTTTTTCCTCCCCTTGTTGGCTTGCTTCGTATATTGTAAATTCTTCTTCTCGATGTTATTCTTGACCTTCTCATGCAAACTTCTAACGAATTCAGCTTTCTTCTTGCCATCCATGTTCAACCTTTCACTCACAGGCAAAGACATCAAATCCAAAGGAGTTAAAGGATTAAAACCATAAACAATTTCAAATGGTGAATAATTCATAGTAGAATGCACGCTACGGTTATAAGCAAACTCAACAAATGACAAACATTCTTCCCAATTTTTCAAGTTCTTTTTGAGTATAGCACGCAAAAGTGTTCCTAGAGTTCTATTAACAACTTCAGTTTGTCCATCCGTTTGAGGATGACATGTAGTAGAAAACAACAGTTTAGTGTCAAGCTTAGCCCACAAAGTTTTCCAAAAGTAACTCAAAAATTTAACATCACGGTTAGATACAATAGTCCTAGGCATACCATGCAACCTAACGACTTCCTTAAAGAACAAATATGCAATGTTGGATGCATCATCGGTTTTATGACAAGCAATAAAATGTGCCATTTTAGAGAATCTATCAACAACAACAAATATTGAATCCCTCCCCTTCTTAGTCCTTGGCAAACCTAAAACAAAATCCATAGAAATATCAATCCAAGGTTCACTAGGAACAGGAAGTGGTGTATACAATCCATGTGGTTGTGTTCTAGACTTAGCTTGTCTACAAGTAATGCACTTTTCACAAACACGCTCAACATCATGTTTCATATGTGGCCAATAAAAATGCTCATGCAAACAACTCAAAGTTTTAGCCACACCAAAGTGCCCCATCAAACCACCACCATGTGCCTCCCTCACAAGTAACTCACGAATTGATGACTTAGGAATGCACAATCTATCTTCTCTAAATAAAAACCCATTATGCAAATAAAATTTGTCATGTGGACCATGCATACATGTTTCAAATATCTCATTAAAATCTTCATCCAACAAATACAACTCTTTCATATGTTCAAATCCCAAGATTTTCGACTCCAAGGTAGAGATTAATACATACCTCCGTGATAGTGCGTCAGCCACTACATTATACTTACCTTGTTTGTATTTGATTATGTAGGGAAATGTACCTATGAATGCCACCCACTTAGCATGCCGCTTGTTCAGTTTCTGTTGTCCTTTAAGGTACTTTAGAGACTCATGATCGGTATGGATTACAAACTCCTTAGGCCTCAAGTAGTGTTGCCACATCTCCAAGGTCTTCACAAGCGCGTACAACTCCTTCTCATACGTTGGATAGTTTAGTGCTGCTCCATTGAGTTTCTCACTAAAGTACGCCACTGGTCGTCCTCCTTGCATCAAAAACCCACCAATACCTACACCTGAAGCATCACATTCAATTTCAAAAGTATTAGAAAAATCAGGCAAAACAAGTAAAGGCGCATTAATTAATTTTTGTTTAATAATATTAAAAGACTTCTCTTGCTCCTCGCCCCAGTGGAATGGAACGTTCTTCTTAATCACTGCCGTCATCGGTGCCGCCAGTGTGCTAAAATCTTTTACAAACCTCCTATAGAAGCTTGCAAGACCATGAAAGCTTCGAACTTGACTAACATTAGCAGGTGTTGGCCAATCTCGAATAGCACTTACCTTGTTCTCATCCACTTGTATCCCCTGTGAATTTACCACAAAACCAAGAAAAACAAGTTTGCTTGTACAAAAATCACATTTCTTAAGATTAGCATATAAATGTTCAGCCCTAAGTGTTGTCAGTACAAGTCTCAAATGCTCAACATGTTCTTCTAAATCTTTACT
The DNA here is from genome assembly GCF_025594145.1 of Primulina tabacum. NCBI lineage: Eukaryota > Viridiplantae > Streptophyta > Magnoliopsida > Lamiales > Gesneriaceae > Primulina > Primulina tabacum. The sequence goes on along the minus strand of NC_134553.1, from coordinate 33,123,785 downwards.
ATACACAAGAATATCATCAAAATAAACCACAACAAATTTCCCTATGTAAGCACGCAAGACATGATTCATCAACCTCATAAAGGTACTTGGAGCGTTTGTTAAACCAAAAGGCATTATCATCCACTCATATAACCCATATTTGGTTTTAAATGCTGTTTTTCACTCATCACCTTCCATCATCCTAATCTGATGATAACCACTCTTTAAGTCAATTTTACTAAAAATACATGCACCATGCAACTAATCTAACATATCATCTAATCTAGGTATTGGATGCCTATACTTGATGGTTATGTTATTAATTGCCCTACAATCCACACACATACGCCATGAGCCATCTTTCTTAGGAACTAGTAAAACAAGTACAGCACAAGGAGACATGGACTCACGCACAAAATGCCCCTATCTAACAACTCACTTCCCTGTAGTTGTAGCTCCTTAGTCTCCTCCGGATTGCTTCTGTAAGCTGGACGATTTGGCAATACACTTCCGGGTACCAAATCAATTTGGTGCTCAATCTCCCTCAATGTTGGTAATCCTTGAGGTAGCTCCTCCGGAAATACATCTTCAAATTCCTGCAAAAGTGAAAGAACAATGCTCGGAAGAGATCCGGCTATATCACTTGTGTTAAAGAGAATCTCTTTGTAAAGAATCAACACAAGTGGATCATGTGTGTGCAACAATTGTTTCAACTCACTCTTTTGAGCCATATATGTTTTCTTTGTGACCTCTTTCTTCTCATTTTCTTTTCCCTCATTTTTCTTTTGTATGGCTATTTCACTCTTTCTTTTAGCCATGTCATTTTTGTTTTCAAAGGCCATCTCACTTTTTAGTTCACTCTTTTTTTCGGCCTCATCTCTCTTTTTTTTTTTCAATTGGTCCTCCAACACTTGCTTTGGGGACAAAGGAAGTAAAACAATGGGTTCTTTCTTGAGTACAAAAGAATATTTATTTCTAAACCCATCATATGTCACTTGCCTATCATATTGCCATGGTCTTCATAACAAAATATGACAAGCATGCATTGGCACCACATCACACAATACCTCATCAATATACTTCTCAATCGAAAACGCAACCAAAACTTGTTTGTTCACCTTCACTTCGGCACAGTCATTCAACCACTGCAGCATATATGGTTGAGGATGTTTCAAAGTAGGCATGCTCAATTTTTCCACCATCTCAAGACTAGCAACATTGATACAACTCCCTCCATCTATAATAATGTTGCAAACTTTGCCACTGACAAAACATCTAGTATGGAACAAGTTTTCCCGCTGATTCATCTCCTCTTCTTTGACTTGGGCACTCATGATACGCCTAGTCACTAATGCCTCACCCACAACTGCTTCATATCCCTCATCAGGATCCTCTAATGCAGGCATCTCATCTTCATCCTCTCCATCATCTCCCTCACTATGAGATTCATACTCCCCATAATTATTCAACACCATCACCCTTTTATTGGGACATTGGCTAGCAATATGTCCAACTCCTTGACACCTAAAACATTTAATATCTCTAGAACGATTAATAGGAGTTTCATGTTTACCTTGCACTCCCTGCTTAGGCGCCTCCTGTTTAATGTCAACTTTGGACTTGACCACTACCTTGCTTTCTTCACGTTTAACAACGTTGGAACGCCAATGATTTTGATGTATTACCAGATTGTGTGGTACGACCAACTCCTCTCCTCTTCAGTTTTTGCTCCACTTTTATCGCCATCTGCACCATTTCATCTAGATCCAAGTAATGTCTAAGTTCCAATTGGTCTTGAATTTCCCTGTTCAAACCACACAGAAAATGAGCCATAGTTGTCTCACTATCCTCATCTATGTTTGCTCTAATCATGACTACTTCCAATTCTTTATAGTAGTCCTCAACACTCTTCACACCCTGTCTCAAAGTTTGTAACTTCTTAAACATTTCTCTGTAGTAGTGATTTGGTACAAACCTCTTCCTCATTACGCTTTTCATCTCAGCCCAAGTTTCTATAGGCCTCTCATTGCATCTTCTCTTAGTGGTCACTAATTGATCCCACCAAATAAGTGCATAATCAACAAATTCAACTACGGCCAACCTAACCTTCTTTTGTTCGGAATAATGGTGACAATCAAACATGAATTCAACTCGATTTTCCCATTCTAAAACAAGCCTCTGGATCCGACTTACCATGGAACGACGGAATTTTCATCTTAATGCTACCTATGTTATTATCTTCCTTATTCTCATCATCGTACCTACCACGTAAGGCTTCTCTTCTTCCCCTACCAAATCCTCTACCTCTTCTGCTCCTACCCCAGTTCTCGTTTTGACTCTCCTCTTCTACTCCCAATTCATAATCATCCTCTTCTTCTTCGACTGTACCCAAACCTTTAGGCTTAGATTTATTTTCACTAGTGCTAACTTCAAGCCTATCCAACCTCTCATATAAAGGATCCAACTCGGCCCTCATCATTCTACTAAAATGCCCAAATAACGCTTCCATTTGAACCTTAGACAACCCCTGGTTCGAACTCTCTCCTACTTCCCTCTCCATTTTAATTTCAAATTTTTTACCTGCAATAAAATGTTAGTAGAAATAAAAGATTTTCCTCACCCAAATTCTCACGATCACTCCAAAGAAATAACACTCGCACTCAAATGTTTTTCACTCAAATTTGATAGTTCTCTCAAAGGTGTGCTCAATCTTTATATTTTCTTTTTATCAAACTAACAAGATTCAACTTGTAACACTTGCAACTGTCTCACTTGGATTGCACAAAGCCAAGAACACTAGAATAACACAAATTTGAAAACAAAACAAAGGATTACACAGATCTGAAACAGAACGAATTTTTTTGTTTTTGTTTTTGATAGGATATGACAATAGAAACAAAAGTATAATACAGATCTGACGAATTTTTAAACAAATCTTAAAATGATAACTTACTTGAATCAAACAGAACCAAAAGCTCTGATACCAAATGATACGAAACCTCGTACGAATGAAAAGCAAGCACGAATATAGAAATCGCACCCTCAATTCAATAACAAACAAGGAACGATTATGTTGTCCCGATCTTTTGAAACAAGTAACGATTATTTGATATTCACCTCTAAGCGATTATAACTTAGCAACAAATATCAACGAATAAAACAATTGAATTTCAAACGAACCTTCAAAGAACTTGTTTTGACAATCCGTGCGAAGAACAATCGACAAACGCCACAAAGATGAAAATTTTTGATAAGTTTGATTTGGTTTTCTTCTTGTGAAGAACAAAGCTAAAAGCTTTGAAAATTGAGAGAACCTCAAGTTTTTCTTATATCATTCAATAATTTCGTTCATCCCCCTTACGATACATTATATAAACAATAAAAATAAGAAAGGTTTTGTGAAAAGGCTTAAATAAGATAACTAGCAACTTTGACACGGAAGTGCGCCAAAAGACCGCGGGTGCGGTGTAGCTTCGGCAACAGACCGCGGGTGCGCTAATGATTTGACCGCGGGTGCGGTGCAGCTTCGGGAAATTTTCTTAAATTTGATTATCATGGACCGCGGGTGCGGTCTTCTCTTTAGCGCGGGTGCGCTGGACCTTCGGCAATTGCACTTGAATAACATTCCAAAGACCTCCAATATTATTCCCATGATTCCCAACCTCTTCTAATTTAGTCATCCAATTTGTAGATCCTCCTTGGTAGTTCATCATGAGTCCTTGAAGTGCTTCTTTAAACTTTTTGCTACGTCCCCTCGTTATAGGTCCTTCGGGCAATACCAACGAATCCCATGTTTTCTTTGGTGCTTGATCAACTACGTTTGCATCAATTGCCGATCTCTTTATTTCTCAACACTTTAACTTTGCGATCCAGAATCTGAACTGGAATCTCTTGGTACGTCAAATTCGGCGTCAAATCCAATGGCTCGTGGCGAAGAACATGGGAAGGATTCGCAATATACTTCTTGAGCATTGATACATGAAAAACATTATGAACTCTGTCAAGATCTGGCGGTAGGGCTAACCTGTAAGCTTCGATCACCAACTCTGTACAAAATCTCAAATGGGCCTATAAATCTCGGACTCAACTTTCCCTTCTTACCAAACAACATCACACCTTTAAGAGGTGTTATCTTCAAGAACACGTGGTCGCCAACCTCAAATTGCAACGGCCTACGTCGTACATCAGCATAACTCTTCTGTCTCGACTGTGCTTTCTTCATTCTCTCTCGAATAACAGCAACAACATCAGCTATCTGTTGGACCAATTCTTGACCCAAACATCTTTCTCTCACCAATCTCGTCCCAATACAAGGGAGATCTACACTTTCTGCCATAAAGTGCTTCATACGGTGCCATGCCAATCATCGCTTGGTAACTGTTATTGTACGTGACTCAACAAGAGGTAATTTGGAATCCCAACTACCAGGATAGTCGATAGTACAAGCTCTGAGCATATCCTCTAAAATCTGAATAACTCTCTCTGATTGACCGTCATTCTGGGGGTGATATGCTGTACTGAAATCTAACCGTGTACCCAAGGCTCTGTGCAAGCTCTTCCAAAACTCTGAAGTAAATCTAGGGTCACGATCAGACACGATCGACACAGGAACACCATGAAGTCTAACAATCTCTGCTATATACTCTTCGGCATACTGGTTCATGGAATACATCGTCTTGACTGGAAGAAAATGCGCGGACTTGGTCAATCGATCAACAATAACCCAAATAGAGTTATAACCTTTCTGCGTTCTAGGAAGACCAATCACAAAGTCCATTGTAATGTGCCCCCATTTCCATTGAGAAATCGGCAATGATAGCATTGTCCCAGCAGATTTCTGATGTTCAATTTTCACCTGCTAACAAGTTAGGCACTGAGAAATAAACATAGCAATATCCTTCTTCATACATGGCCACCAATATAGTCTACGAAGATCCTGATACATCTTGATACTACCTGGATGTATTGAATATGGCGCGGTATGTGCCTCTGTCAAGACGTCTCGTCGAATATCATCACCAGCAGGAATACATATACAGCCTCTGAGTGTCATCGAACCATCTCCATTCATCCTAAACTCTGAATTACCTCTCTCCTCTGCTCTGGCTCTCATATCTATCAACTGTAAATCATTGACCTGCTCTCTACGGATTCTGTCCGTCAATGTCGCCCGAATGACCAACGCTGAAAAGCGAGCAATGGTTCCTGGGACTATCAAAGCTATCTCCTCTCGTTGCAAGTCTAACAACAACGGCTGCTGAATCATAGCACTCAAAGAAGAACTCGACTTACGGCTCAATGCATCTGCTACAACATTCGCTTTCCCTGGGTGATAACTAATCGTCACATCGTAATCTTTGACAAGCTCTAACCACCGTCTCTGTCGCATATTGAGTTCTTTCTGAGAAAAAAAATAATTTAAACTCTTGTGGTCCGTGAAAATTTCACACTTTTCGCCATATAAGTAATGTCTCCAGATTTTCTGGGCGAAAACCACAGCTGCTAGCTCCAGATCATGCGTAGGATAATTCTTCTCGTAGTCCTTCAGCTGACGAGAAGCATAGGCTATAACCTTTCCACGTTGCATCAGCACTGCACTGAGACCCTTCTTCGACGCATCGGTATAAACAACAAAGTCTTCCGAACCACTGGGCAATGCAAATATCGGAGCTGTCGTCAATCTATCTTTCAATTCTTCGAATCCATGCTGACATTCATTGGACCACTTAAACTTCACAGTCTTCCTCGTCAAATTGGTTACAGCAGGGCAATCTTGGAAAAATCTGAAATAAAACGACGATAATAACCCGCCAAACCAAGAAAACTGCGTACCTCTGATACAGTGGTAGGGATAGGCCACTTCTGTATCGCCTCGATTTTCACTGGATCAACAGCTATACCATCTTTCGAGACAACATGGCCTAAGAAAGAAATCTGCTCCAACCAGAACTCACATTTCTTCAACTTAGCATACAGCATCTTCTCTCTCAACAACTGAAGAACAACTCTGAGGTGCTCTGCATGAAGCTCTCTGGTCTTGGAATAAATCAATATATCATCGATGAAAACAATGACAAAGCTATCCAAATACGGCTTGAACACCCGGTTCATAAGATCCATGAAGACTGAAGGAGCATTAGTTAGACCGAACGACATCACAAGAAATTCGTAATGACCATTCCTGGTCCGAAACGCCGTCTTAGGGATATCAGACTCCTAACTTTCAACTGATAATTTCCAGATCGCAAATCAATCTTCGAAAACACTGTAGCCTTCTGCAGTTGGTCAAAAAGATCGTCTATTCGCGGCAATGGATATTTATTCTTAATCGTCACTTTGTTGATTTCTCTATAGTCAATGCAAAGCCGCAAAGACCCATCTTTATTCTTGACGAAAAGAACCGGAGCTCCCCAAGGCGAAGAACTCGGCCGAATAAAACCTTTATCCAAAAGATCCTGCAACTGCGTCTTCAACTCTTTCATCTCTGTCGGGGCCATTCTATACGGAGCCTTAAAAATAGGAACCGTCCCGAGGACTAAATCAATCACAAACTCTACATCTCTGTCCGGCGGTAAACCCGACACATAATCCTCAAATACATCAGGGAACTCTCTCACAACATCAATATCATCAATATTCAACTTCACAATTCTATCCATATCAACAATCGAAGCCAAAAACCCATCACAACCTCTACACAACAACTTCTTAGCCTCAAGACATGAAATAAAAGGTAGGACCAGCGAAGTACCTGCACTGGCGAGCATACCTTCCTTATCTCCATCATCTGCAAATTTCACAATCTTGGCAACGCAATCAATCACTGCACGATAAGTCGATAGCCAATCCATGCCAAGTATAATATCAAATGCAACCATCGGAATAACAATCAAATCGGCATAAACCACTCGTTCATCAATTTGAGTGGAACACGCATACACAATAGACGTCGGGCACAACACATCTCCCGAAGGCAATACAACATTAAATTGAGTGGGGAAGAACAGAAGGAACTAAACCCAAAGATCTCAAAAATATTTCAGACATAAAAGAATGAGCAGCACATGTATCAATCAATGTCGTAGCTACTCTGCCTGAAATTAAAACAGTGCTAGAGACTGCACCTTCTCTTTACTTGAGCCTCTTGGACAGTCCTTGGCAATACGGCCTGCAGTACCACATCGGTAGCAAGTGTGAGTACCAAATCTGCACTCTCCCCTATGATGCCTACTGCACTTGGGACACAACGGCTTCTCTGGATCAAATGGGACTGTCGGTGCTTTAGAACTCGGCTCTAGCTTGCCTTTCCCCTTGAAACTGCCTTTCCCTCTTTGGCTCGAACCTTGACCTCTTTGAGCAATAGCCTGTTGCCTCGCCTGTCTCTCTCTAGCGATATTTTTTTCATCTTGCTCGGCTAACAATGCTTTAGCCACAATCTCTTTAAATGTCACCGCCTTAGACATATTGATGTCCCTTCTGATCTCTGCTCGAAGCCCTCTAATGAAATGAGCACCCTTGTCTTTGTCATTGTAGGCAATATATGGGGCAAACAGACAGTCTTCCTCGAACTTCAGAATGTACTCATCGACATTCAAACCTCTTTGACGAAGCTCTAAAATCTCAGTCACCTTGCGAGCTCGAAGCGCATCTGGGAAGTACTTGTCGTAGAAAAGATCAGTGAAATCTTGCCACTTCAATGCCGTAACATCCACACCTACCTTGGTAGCATTCCACCAAATACGTGCATCTTCGACTAAAATGAATACTGCACAATCAACTCCTTTCCTTGTCTTCATATTTGAGATGATCAAAAATCGCCTCAAGTGCTTTGATCCACTCTACGGCCACCAATGGATCAGTGCTTCCTGCAAACTCAGGCGGATCCATCCTCTTGAAAGTAGTAAATATCCCATCGGTTCCAACTGCTTGAGCCACTTGGCCTCTCCCTTGACCTCTACCTTGACCTGTACCTTGCAAATGGAGCAACTGTTGAATCTGTTCCTTGTGGACCTTGGCTTGCTCTTTCAATAACTTGCCGAACTCGCCGACGACTCTCGATGAGGAGCTATCCTCACCCTCTGTGGCTTTTCTCTTAGGAGGCATTACTCCTACAATGTGCTCACATAATACATATCAACTGATAACAATGAATAGATGTAAAAGAAGACATACCCGGACTGTTGAAAGTAGACGAAGTCATATGCATTGGTCCGAAGAACGTTGCTCTGATACCACTAAATGTAACACCTCTGACCGATTTCATAAAATAACAGCGGAATTTTTCTAAAATTTATTTGAAGGGAGGAAGGATTTAAAAGTTTTCTTGACGTAAAAATATTTACAATCAAAAGTATATACATGATCAATAAAATGATGCAACAAAATTCAAAATATCATTCTTGTGATCATGTCCAAAATGCTAGCAACATAGCCTTCTTCCTTCCCTCTTCTATGCATATGACCTCGGCTCCAATCAACGTCCTGGCCCGTCACTCTTATCTACATCACATGAATAACTGAAATGAGTATAAAACTCAGCAAGTGGAACTCTTACATAGCAATGGATACATATCATACTCTGTAAAACATGGCTTTGAAATCATTAAATACCATCTAACTCTGAAAATATGAATAACATAGTAGAACATGAACATAACAATGGTATTTCTCTTTTCTCTAGTGGATTGATATTTAAAAAATATCTCTTTCTCTGTACCTATATCCCATCGATATAAATCGATTACTCTGTTGGGATATAAGCCTATGGTCGTTGATCAACTAATTGCATGCAATCTCTGACTATGTATCTATCAATCCAATAAATCATTTGAACTCTCTTTTAGGCACTAAACCAAACACTTTGCATACTCTTTTCTTTTGTATTCCCTTTGACATAATTGAGACATAAAATGCCTCTAATATACAAAAAAGTGTATTAATACATAGCATAAATCAAATGGAAGGGAATAACATGTTAAAATCATTGAAACACCATACATATATTACCATGTGAGAACAAGGAAATGAATTCCACTTACTACACTTGGAAACCTTGATTCTAAACTCTTGGTTGAATTCCTACAACAATAAACCATGTATTGCACCATCAATAACCCAATAATCAAACAACCATACCATTAAATCCATAAAATTAACACCATCAACAAACCCATGTTTTCCCCAACACCAAAATCCAAGAATAAACAAAACCACAAGCTTACCTTAGCTCCTTGAACCCAAAAGAACCTTGTTCTCACTTCAATAATCCAACAATAAGCTTGAATCAAAGAAAGGAAAGAAAGAAATTGAGAACCCTAACTTCCTCCTTTCGCTGCAAACCGAGAAGAGTGGAGAGAATGAGGAAATAATGAGCCAACTCTTGTCTTAAATCACTTAAATCTCGAAAACACACTTTTACTGTACATTCACCGCGGGTGCGCTAGCTTCAACACCGCGGGTGCGCTGAGTGTACTGGACAACATACAAAAATCCGTAAGGAACGACCGCGGGTGCGCTGCCTCTTGGACCGCGGGTGTGGTGTCGTCTCTGCCCAAACACCGCGGGTGCGGTGTCTTCTCCAGCACGGGTGCAGTCTCCCCTGAAGCCAACAACAAGCTTTGCATCTAAAAATCGAATCGCAACGCCGCTTCTCCTCATAATCCGGCAACACTCTCAACAAAAAAGTTGAACCTCTATGTCATATCTAACCACTCCCATTGAGCTCATACCAATTGGCTCAACATACAAATTACCATGAATTAAATCGCAACGACGCTACAATAAAACCACATAACATGTATAACCAACAATACTATAAACCATAAATCGCAACTCTTAACATCAAAAATATACTTAAACTTAACCAAATAGTCAATAATCATACGAAATCTTAAACCGTACCGTTCACCAGGCTTGGCTATTACAAAATGGTTCCAATAAATATTAAATAATCATATTTTTATTATGTTATATATTATTTTATTATAAGTATATAATATATACCAAAACTTGTAAATGTTGTCAAGTATTTATTGTGCTATATATATATTTGTAAACACTAAATCAAGGTTCCCACTTTAAATGGTTGGTAAAACCAAATAAACATTTAAATGGTACCAAGAAATTAATATTATGATATATTCATATATAATAAATCATGGCATCCACTTTAAATGGTTGGTATTACCAAACTAACATTTAAATGGTTCCAAGAAATTAATATTATGATATAATCATATAATAAATCAAGGCATCCACTTTAAATGGTTGGTAATACCAAACTAAAATTTAAATGGTTCCAAGAATTTAGTGTAACATATAGCAACAATAAATCAAAACTCTCATTTATAAGTAGGGTATAATAATACTTACAGAAATAAATATAATATAAACAATAAATAATGATTAAATAATATAAAACATAGATTCTTATCTTTTAATAACCTTATTATCATGCCAAGAGTTTCACCTTTTCATCTCAACTTTGGGAAGTTAGCTACTCATTATTCAAAGTGTAAAACTTTGAATATGAATTTAACATGCTAATTATATTTAAATGAAGAAATAAAGGGAAAAAAAAGAGAGAAATATTATGAACTCAAAGGTTTGTTCATAAAATGAGGGATATCTCAATATATTACAATGCACCCCTATTTATAGCCAAATTTGGGGAGAAAATCACAAATAAAATATTATTTTTTACACATAAGTCTTCATTGGTGTTCCAAGAAATTAATATTTTAATACACATCACTTTTGAAAATCTTCCCATCCGAATTTTCTTCTCCACATAAAAACAAACATGTAGATATCTGAGTTGTTTGAATTGTGGTATTTGTTTTTAACCATTTGACCAAGTAATTTGAGAGATATGGTCAAAATACTAGAGCATGGTAAAACTGCCACTTCTTTGGTAACTTTAGTTGTTGCTTAATTTGATCACATTTGTGAGAAGATTTTTATCTCATGCTTGCCACCAATATTGTAGATATTAACATCAACTTTCTACAGGTCCAAGAATCATCTTAATGCCATTTGCAACACCAAGTTTATTTTTGTTTTATCGAACCTGTAAAAAATAGTAAAAACTTATAATTACACAATAACTTATATTTTATACAATTTATATAAAACATATAATATTTAAACATTTAATAAAACAAAAACTATATATTTATATTATAAAACATTTAATTAATATATAATTTTTGTCTTTATCACACTCCCCAACCAGCTTATTGCTAGTCCCTAGCGTTAATAGCAACACAAAACATATTGATTAATTTAAATAGAAATGTAATCAGAACTATCCAAGTGTTTAAATTAAATTTGAAACTGTCAAAGTTATATCAAGATCATTATAATTATAATTTATGAAATAATCTGAACTGATCAATTCAAAGCTTATTTTCAGGTAGTTAAATGTACATGGCCTTCAGAAATTCCTAGTAAGAGTCTCAACTTCATATTCTCACAGGTTAATAAGTGTTTCAGTTTATGGGAATGATTTCTCTCATGGAGTTGGAATACAGAAAAATGCTCAGGAAAATGGTTTACAGAATGCAGACAGACAAACGAGCCAAACTAATCAAAAGATAGGAAATCCATTGATTTAAAATCTAGTTGCTCTTATTATATATTTTTTCCTGATTTTTTTTTTACATCATGGAATCAGACTAAGTTTATGCTTCTTGACCACATATTTATTTAATTTGTACAATGTATTTCTCTCTTTTTTCTTTTTTTTTCTTTTTTTTTATTTGTATTTTTATGAGAGATAAATGGGTCGCAGCATGTAACTTAAAAATTACATTGATCTTCAACATCTTTCATTTTTTTTTTCCGAAGAAATATCAATTTTTTTTCAAAATAAGAACACAAGATCTAAACAATAGATATCCTATCTAATGATCGATAAAGGCTCGCAAGCTGTTTTCTCAATCCTCTCCACTCACTCACAAAATATGTGTGAGTTTAAAAATTTTAGGCACTCTTATCAGATATATCTTGGGCCATATACTTTAATAACTGATTTTATCACAATGGTTAATCATTCAAAAAGATTTCATAAATCATATTTTTATAGTGATCAAAATATTCAAATTGACTTTTATTTTTTTTCAAATAAAAATTTAAACATCCTTAGATAGATTATTACAATTTCTAATCTAAACCTTTCAAACATGTAATGTATGATATTTTTTCAAAAATTACTAAGATACAAACAATAAACATTTTTTAATTTTAAAATTTTTTTCTTTTAAAATTTTTAAGTTTGTTCTCCCCCCAATTAGAATATGACATTGTCCCTAATGTCAAAATAACTATTAATAAAGAGTACATAATGAAAGAGATATCACTTGGAATTTTATTGAAGATAACAAACTGAAAAAAACGCAAACCAATCCACGATTTTTGAATCAATGATCCAACTTTCTTTTCTTACTGCTTGATTGCGACCAATTGATATTTATTTATCATCGGATCAGGCTTATGAACAAAAGCTTCCAAATCATCAATTAATTGGCCGGCAGTCGAAGCATAGATGAGCATCCGTCGTGAATTTTCTGAAATGAAATTCTGTTCCACAGCTTTATCAAGAAATGTCAACAAACTGCCATAATAATTATTGATATTCAACAAGCCCACAGGTTTATTATGGATATTAAGTTGTGCCCAAGAAACAGTGTGAAAAATTTCTTCTAATGTACCAAAACCACCTGGTAGTGCGATAAAAGCATCAAAATTTTCAATCATTTTGGTGATTCTTTCATACATAGAAGAAACTTTTAATTCCTCCCCAATCGTAACACCTGTAATATTTTCTTCAGCTAAAGCTGTAGGAATAATACCTAAAACCTGACTACCTCCAAGATGAGCAGATGTTGAAACAGATCTCATTAACCCAATATTACCTCCCCCATATACCAAGTGAATTTTTCTCTCAGCCAATATCTTTCCAAGTTTATTCGCTTCTTCTACAAATACTTCATTTTTTCCAGAACTCAACCCACAAATATTTTTCAATGTTTGTGCAGAGGATCCAACCATGTTTTTAATTTCTTTTTGGTCTGCGAAAATAGAGAGAAAGATGAGAGATTTTATAGGGGTAATATGTTATCATGACAAAACTATGGGTCATAGCTGTAAGCAAAATAAACAGTAAAAATAATAATGACACACATGCATATAAACAGTAGTGTGATTGTGGCTCACAAATTTCCTTTGGTTTTACGTCCAGAAACGGCTTCAACGCCTTCTATGTGTCGAGGATATGCTTCCCATCCAATTTTCTTATAAATTGGGCAAACAGGGTCTTTTTTAGTCGGATTCCCAAGACTATGACGCTCATCTTGAAATTGTTTCCATAAACGGAGAAGTTCAATATGCACATGTCCACTATAATGCGTCTCAAGAGTCAATAAGAAGTTATCTAAAGACTCCTTACTCAGCCCATTCTCAATAAAACCTGTAGAACCCGTAAGTCAGTAGACGTATAAGCCATGCATAATTCTAGATTTTTAAATTTAATTGACTTCATTGCATGAATATTTTAAATGCATTTATTTGAAGTTAATTATTCATTATTTCAGTTCAGTAGTTTGATTTTTAGCATTTCAGTTATTTCAGTGAGGCCGGACTGGAGTTGGAGTTTTGAGATAGAATTTAAGATTTGAGAAATATTTCCAGAAGTTAACTTAGCTAGCAAGTAAGTTCATTTAAGTTAAAAAGAAGTTTAAGGAATTATTTAAGTTAGTTGAGGATTTTAATTTAAATTATTGGAGGTGATTAAGAAATGAGCTCATTTAAGTTACTTAATTAAGGGGTTAGTTCACTAAATTAATTAAAGGATTAGTAAGGCTTTTAAGGGTTATTAAATTACTAGATAATCAATTTTCCCCCTACCATTTATCATGCATTTTCGGCCACACCCCTAGAAGAACAAACTAGGACTTGCCAACTCACCTTTGACCCATTCTTGGTTGATTAGCATGCTAATTCTTTTAGCTATTTTTCCACCTTAATTAATTAATACTAGACCACTATCCTAACCCTTGTTTGGCATGATAAAATCGGCCACTATAGTCTAGAATCACCCAAGAGATCATTTGATAGCAATTCAAAATTCAAAATTCAAATGCATGAAGACTTGGTCTTGATATGATCCTATTTTTGTGCACCCTTCTCCTCACCTTCATAACCATCACTCCCCCTCCACCTCCACCGAAAATAAGACCCCTTTTCAGTAGAAAAAAACGTGAATAACAGCTAGGGAGAAAGGGAGAAAAATCAAGAGCCAAGAAAGGTAGAGAAGCAAGCCACTCCGTCTCCTCCGCGCCGTCTCGTCTCTTCTTTTCGTTTTCTTTCGAAACGAAACCAGGCATGTCTAGATTTCTTTCAAACCTCAATCAAGTCATATTATCATTTATTTTTCGGTACATGATCATGTTTTAGCAAGCAAAAACCGAGATACATGTCAAAATATTTTGGAACACACATGCAGAATTTCGGCTCTTCATGGCAAGCTTCACGATTTCTTTTGGTTTGTGAGTTTCAGGTATTGGATCGACTCCAGGCTCCCAAGGCGGCTTGTATACACGTAATAGGATGCATTAGGACCATTTTGGTCCATTCAAACCAGCCCCATGCTTGCTGGAAATTCAGAATGACAGCAAGTTCCCCATAAGTGCAGAAATGTGATTCGAAAATTCAGTTTGGATGTCAAGGAGGAAGGATCTGATCTTGGCTGCCCCAAGGGCCTATAGCCATGGTTGGATCACTTCCCTAGCATGTCTAAGACGTGACTAAGTTGCCCTTTTGGTGGCTTGGTCCATGGCCCCTCGGTTTTTAATCAAAACGTGAAAACAACCCCTTTCCCCATTCGGCTTCTTCATTTGTTCAGCTTTTGATTTCGTTCTTTTGTTGCTTGGTATGGATCTTGGTTGGCCTATGGCCCTTAGCCACGGTTCATATCATGCTCCTAGATGTCTAGATCGTGCCATGGTCAATCAAATGGCCACTGGAACGACGCAAGACATCGATCATAGCATAAACACTACACGCATGCACGTTGCTCTCGGTTGGACCCTTCGGTTAAGATTTGGTGTGATGCGGATTGTGGCTGGCCTAGGGCCCTTAGCCATGGTTCAAATCATTCCTTGGGATGTTGGTAAGAGTCCCTGGTCGGTGGTTCACGCCCCTAATGGCCGATAGTCTCGAAACCAATGCAAGTCTTGTAGTGCGCAGCTGCTGTATTTTTTTGACAGCAAGTATGCTGCTGTTCAGAAGCGTCGTTTGAGTTCTTGGTTGGCTTTTAGCCCATGGACTTGGACTGGACAGTGCCTCATTGAGTTAGGAAGGTCATGTTTTCGACCGTTCGTCATTTGGATCATTTTTGAGGTCGTACGAGAATTTACGGTGCAATGTGCCAAATTGACTCTCGAAAGAGCGTTTCGTGTTTTGGCCTCCATTCCACCTAGATTTCGACCCTATCATTTTAGGAACATTATTTTATGATTTTTCAGCGTATTTTAATCATGACTATACGTCGGTTCAGTGTCGGTTCAGGTTGACTCGGAGTCATGATTAAATGCGAAGTCATTAGGCGTCATAGTCGCATCTTTTGAACGTAAATTGCATAGTTGGTCATGTTTAAGCTATTGCATATCTTTCATGGCACAGTTAGGTTGCAGCGAGCCTGGGAACGATCCAATCCAATCCAGTTGGTAAAATTACAGGAATTTTCATTACGCCAGTTAATTATTTTACGTGCATTAAATAGAAAATGATTATTTTTGAGATTTATGCGATATGGCTTGTGGTTCATTCACTATGTGGGAGTGTTATTTTTATACGGTCGCCAGTGACCGATCAGTTCAGTATGGTACCACCCGGTCGCCAGTGACCGGCCAGCTCAGTTCAGTTTCAGCCTCCCCGGTAGCCAGTTACCGATCAGTTCAGCTTAGTGCAGTGGCCACAGGCGTAAAACATAATCTCAACAGAAAATTTTACCAGATATTTCAGTACAGGCTCCAAGGAGCAAATATTTTTACAGTGATTTCCAGTTCAGTTATGCACGTATTATAATTGCTCAGTACAGATTATTTTCAGTATGCCTCAGGACAGGATATGTTAACTCATGCATATTTTAATTCAGATTTTTACTCGGTACTTGTGATACATGCATGCTGAGTCTTTAGGCTCACTAGACTTGATTGTGGTAGGTACTGATGAGGCCAGGGCCAAGGGCGGGGACCAGTGAGCCAGCTTGGGTCGGCAGTAGTGGCACCCGAGGACCTCAGTGCAGCAGTTGTTATGTTTTTCCGCAAACAATTTTATCAGTTGTTGGATATTTTTAAATTGTGATTTTTGGCAAACTTTATTTTCTTCCGCTGCTATTATTTTAAATATTGAACTTGATTCACCAGTGATTTTATGAATGAGGCCATTTAAGTTCTTTCAAAAAGAAAATTTTTAATTTTCCGCAAATTTTCAAGAAAGGAGTTTTAGGCCCTTCACAGTTGGTATCAGAGCGGTGGTTCTGCATAGGGTTTCACTACTGCTGACCGCGAGAAGCTCACGAAGCCACGCCTTTGGTCTGTAAGTTTTTCAGTTCAGCATTTTGTTCAGTATTTCAGTTAAAGCATGAATTATTTTGTCAGCATGCTTCCAGATTTTCAGTACTTCAGTGTTCATTTAAAATAAATTATGGAATTATGCATGTTAGTTACGTATGGGTTATGTTGGAACAGTATGCCCCCTAGACGCATTTTAGAGCGCAACAGAGAGGTGGAGCCTCGCCGAGAGGACAGAGAGGAGCATAGACCGGAGGGAGACCTACCACCTCCTCCACCGCCCCCACCGGACATGAGTGCCCAGATGTTAGCTGGGATGGCACAGTTCTTCGCACAGTTTGCGGGGGGCAATGCCGCAGCCGTAGCCGCAGCCGCAGCCAGGCCGACAGGGCCCGAGCCTGTGTATGAGCGATTCATGAAGATGCGCCCGAAGGAATTCTCTGGGACATCTGACCCCATGGTTGCTGAGGGATGGATCAAATCCCTCGAGGTCATCTTTGAGTTTATGGAGCTGGGGGACGCAGACCGAGTCCGATGTGCCACCTACTTGTTCACTGGAGACGCCCGCTTATGGTGGGAAGGAGCTTCGGTAGCCCTGACATTGGCTACACTTTCTTGGACCCGCTTTACGGAGGTTTTCTACTCCAAGTATTTTGCTGAGGAGGTTCGCACCAGGCTGACCACCGAGTTCATGAGCCTGAGACAGGGGGATATGTCGGTTACGGAGTTTATCCGTAAGTTCGAGAGGGGCTGTCACTTTGTGCCCCTGATAGCGAATGATGCCAGAGCCAAGCTGTTGCACTTCCTGGTGGGTTTACGGCCGATCTTGCGTCGGGATGTTAGGGTATCTGACCCTGCTACTTATGAGATTGCCGTCTCCAAGGCCTTAGCCGCAGAGCAGGATCTGCGGGATATCGAGAGGGATCGCCAGGGCAAGCGCCCAGTCCAGGCACCGCACCGCCCTCCTCCTCTTCAGCATCAGCAGCAGAATAAGAGGCCTTTTCATGGACCGCCCAGGAACAGAGGCCAGCAGCAGCAGCAGTGGGGACGCCCAGCCCCGAGGACTCAGGAGCACCCAGTCTGTCCCAGGTGCTCACGTCGCCATCCTGGAGCATGTATGGCTGGCTCAGGAAAGTGTTTTAAGTGTGGCAGTCCAGACCACATGTTGCTGCAGTGTCCTCAGAGGAATCTGCCTACCCAAGGCAGAGTTTTTGCTCTCCATGCCGCGGAAACCAACCCGGAGACTATGTTGTTGACAGGTACCTCTAAACTTTAAGTTATTCTTCGAATTTCAGCATTTTGGGAATCGGGATTTAGATTTTGAACTTAGAACTGTTATAGGATTGCATGCTCTACTCAGATTTATTTCGGGGAAATTAAGCTAGAGGAACCTTGACCTTTGCATGTCTATAAGTTTAGATCTTGTAGTGGGATTCAACTTAGAACTCCGCTCTTTCAGGGAGAATTTTTATATCTGGTTCCGCTACCAAGGCCTTGATAGATTCAGGGGCCACTCACTCATTTATTTCGGAGGTCTTTGCAAACTTTCTCAAGATCCAGACCATTGGGCTAGATACAGCCTTTTCAGTAGTGTTGCCGTCAGGCGAGGAGATGGCAGCCACCAATGTTATCCGAGATATAGACCTTGAGCTGCACGGTAATCTTGTTTATGCGGATCTGATCGTGCTACCGATTCCGGAATTCGACATCATCCTAGGGATGGACTGGCTATTGAGGAATAGAGTGTTGATAGACTTCCAGCGGAGATCCGTTCTTGTCCGACCGCCTGGAATGGAGCAGTTCTTATTTGAGCCGGACAGGTACTTTTCTTTACCGCGCATTATTCCTTATGTTCAGGCTAGGAAGCTCATGCATAGAGGGTGTCGGGCATTTCTAGCAACCTTTTTTATCTGTCCCCGAGGAACCCAGCCAGTCAGCCTCAGATGTTCCGATAGTTAAAGATTTCTTAGACGTTTTTCCCGAAGACGTCTCTGGTATGCCACCAGAGAGAGAGGTGGAGTTTTCCATTGAGCTTATGCCAGGTACGGCTCCGATATCCAAAGCGCCGTACCGACTAGCACCGACAGAGATGGCAGAGCTTAAGAAGCAGATCCAGGAACTTCTCGACAAGGAGTTCATTCGCCCGAGCTTTTCTCCATGGGGCGCGCCGGTCTTATTTGTGAAAAAGAAGGATGGCTCGATGAGGCTTTGCATTGACTACAGGGAGTTGAACAGGGTTACAGTGAAGAATAAATACCCACTGCCGAGGATTGAGGATCTGTTTGACCAGTTGCAGGGAGCTTCGATTTTCTCCAAGATAGATCTGCGTTCCGGTTATCACCTGTTGAGGGTGAGAGATGCTGATGTCTCGAAGACAGCTTTCAGGACTCGTTATGGCCACTACGAGTTCCTAGTGATGCCGTTCGGTCTGACGAATGCGCCAGCAATCTTCATGGATCTAATGAATCGCGTATTTCAGCCGTACCTCGACTAGTTTGTGATAGTGTTCATAGATGACATTCTCGTCTACTCCAAGAATCGGGAGGAGCACAGCAGGCATCTGACCACAGTGTTGCAGACATTGCAGAAACATAAACTATTCGCAAAGTTCAGTAAGTGCGAATTCTGGTTAGAGAAGGTGGCGTTCTTGGGCCACATTGTTTCTAGCAGTGGTATTGAGGTAGACCCCGCAAAAGTTGTAGCAGTCAGAGATTGGGTTGTGCCTCAGAATGCATCAGAGATCCGCAGTTTTCTTGGGCTAGCAGGATATTACAGAAAATTCATCCAGGGATTCTCATCCATTGCCGTTCCACTCACAGCACTGACCAAGAAAAATGTGATGTTTGTGTGGAGCGAGGAGTGTCAGAAGAGCTTCGATACTTTGAAGCAAGCCCTTATCTCAGCACCCGTTTTGGCTGTACCGTCAGGATCTGGTGAGTTTGTCCTTTATACCGATGCTTCGAAGCTTGGTTTAGGTGCAGTTTTGATGCAGCATGGGAGAGTGATAGCGTATGCTTCTCGACAGCTGAAAATCCACGAGAAGAATTACCCTACCCATGATCTAGAGTTAGCGGCCGTAGTTTTTGCTTTGAAGATTTGGAGGCACTATCTGTATGGGGAGAAGTGTCAGATCTTTACCGACCATAAGAGCCTCAAGTATTTCTTTACGCAGAAAGAGCTGAACATGCGTCAGAGGTGTTGGTTGGAGCTTGTGAAAGACTACGATTGTGACATTAGCTATCACCCGGGTAAAGCTAATGTAGTTGCGGATGCTTTGAGCAGGAAAGTCGCAGTGATGGCTCATTTGACGATGCAGAAACCTCTTCAGATTGAGATGCAGAGGTTTGATCTTGAGACTTATCCTCGAGGTAGAGTTCCTCGTTTATCTACCTTGACTATCCAGTCCTCTCTTATTGACCGTATTCGCAGCGGTCAGGCAGCAGATGAGCAGTTGGCACAGTGGAAGAAGAGAGATGAAGCCAAGGGCAGTGTTTTGTATTCAGTCAGCGACGGTATTGTGAGATACCGAGATAGGATATGGGTTCCTAGCAGTGATTCTATCCGAGCAGACATCTTATCAGAGGCCCATACGTCCCCGTACTCTATTCACCCTGGGAGTACGAAGATGTACAAAGATCTGCAGCTATTGTATTGGTGGCCAGGGATGAAGAAGGACATCAGGCGTTTTGTATCCCAGTGCCTGACTTGCCAGTTAGTGAAGGCCGAGCATCAGAGACCAGCAGGTTTGCTCAAGCCTCTTCCTATTCCCGAGTGGAAGTGGGAGAACATTACCATGGACTTTGTGACCGGATTGCCGAGGTCAGCCAGAGGATCGAATTCCATCTGGGTGATTGTAGATCGTCTTACCAAATCAGCGCACTTCTTGCCTATTAAGACGACTTTCACCATGGTTCAGTATGCAGAGCTGTATATCCGAGAGATAGTCCGACTCCACGGTATTCCAGTTTCTATCGTATCCGACAGAGATCCCAGATTCACTTCCTCGTTTTGGAAGAGTTTGCATTCGACTATGGGTACGAAGTTGCTGTTTAGCACAGCTTTCCATCCGCAGACAGATGGACAGTCGGAGCGAGTTATTCAGATCTTAGAGGATCTTCTCCGTGCTTGCGTCATTGATTTCTCTGGGAGTTGGGAGTCGAACTTACCATTGGTAGAGTTCACCTATAACAACAGTTTCCAGTCGTCTATAGGTATGGCTCCGTATGAAGCGTTGTATGGCCGCAAGTGTAGATCTCCTGTTCATTGGGATGAAGTAGGAGAGAGAGCAGAGTTGGGTCCAGAGATTGTTCAGCAGGCAGCTGATGTAGTAGTCAAGATCCGTGATAGGATGAGGACTGCCCAGAGCCGACAGAAGAGTTATGCCGATCAGCGGAGGAGAGAGTTAGAGTTTGCAGTGGGCGATCATGTCTTCGTGAAAGTGGCACCTATGAAGGGTGTCATGAGATTTGGCAAGAAAGGGAAGCTCAGTCCGAGATTCATTGGACCGTTTGAGATCCTTGACAGAGTTGGGACGCTAGCGTATCGTGTGGCTCTTCCGCCGAATCTGGCCGGAGTACACAATGTCTTTCACGTCTCCATGCTGAGGAAGTATATGGCAAATCCTTCGCATGTGCTGAATTTCGAGCCGTTGCAGCTTACTCCGAACTTATCTTATGAGGAGAGACCCGTGCAGATCCTAGACAGACAGGAGAAGAAACTTCGGAACAAGTGGGTTAAGCGAGTCAAAGTCAAATGGTTCAACCATTCAGAGGAGGAAGCTACGTGGGAGTCTGAGCCGGAGATGAGAAGTCGATACCCTGAGTTATTCGGTGAGTTCTAATTTCGAGGACGAAATTTATTTAAGGGGGGGAAGGATTGTAGAACCCGTAAGTCAGTAGACGTATAAGCCATGCATAATTCTAGATTTTTAAATTTAATTGACTTCATTGCATGATTATTTTAAATGCATTTATTTGAAGTTAATTATTCATTATTTCAGTTCAGTAGTTTGATTTTTAGCATTTCAGTTATTTCAGTGAGGCCGGACTGGAGTTAGAGTTTTGAGATAGAATTTAAGATTTGAGAAATATTTCCAGAAGTTAACTTAGCTAGCAAGTAAGTTCATTTAAGTTAAAAAGAAGTTTAAGGAATTATTTAAGTTAGTTGAGGATTTTAATTTAAATTATTG
The DNA here is from genome assembly GCF_025594145.1 of Primulina tabacum. Lineage (NCBI taxonomy): Eukaryota > Viridiplantae > Streptophyta > Magnoliopsida > Lamiales > Gesneriaceae > Primulina > Primulina tabacum. The sequence continues at coordinate 33,102,044 of NC_134553.1, read as the reverse complement.
GAGGTGATTAAGAAATGAGCTCATTTAAGTTACTTAATTAAGGGGTTAGTTCACTAAATTAATTAAAGGATTAGTAAGGCTTTTAAGGGTTATTAAATTACTAGATAATCAATTTTCCCCCTACCATTTATCATGCATTTTCGGCCACACCCCTAGAAGAACAAACTAGGACTTTCCAACTCACCTTTGACCCATTCTTGGTTGATTAGCATGCTAATTCTTTTAGCTATTTTTCCACCTTAATTAATTAATACTAGACCACTATCCTAACCCTTGTTTGGCATGATTAAATCGGCCACTATAGTCTAGAATCACCCAAGAGATCATTTGATAGCAATTCAAAATTCAAAATTCAAATGCATGAAGACTTGGTCTTGATATGATCCTATTTTTGTGCACCCTTCTCCTCACCTTCATAACCATCACTCCCCCTCCACCTCCACCAAAAATAAGACCCCTTTTCAGTAGAAAAAAACGTGAATAACAGCTAGGGAGAAAGGGAGAAAAATCGAGAGCCAAGAAAGGTAGAGAAGCAAGCCACTCCGTCTCCTCCGCGCCGTCTCGTCTCTTCTTTTCGTTTTCTTTCGAAACGAAACCAGGCATGTCTAGATTTCTTTCAAACCTCAATCAAGTCATAATTTCAATTATTTTTTGGCACATGATCATGTTTTAGCAAGCAAAAACCGAGATACATGTCAAAATATTTTGGAACACACATGCAGAATTTCGGCTCTTCATGGCAAGCTTCACGATTTCTTTTGGTTTGTGAGTTTCAGGTATTGGATCGACTCCAGGCTCCCAAGGCGGCTTGTATACACGTAATAGGATGCATTAGGACCATTTTGGTCCATTCAAACCAGCCCCATGCTTGCTGGAAATTCAGAATGACAGCAATTTCCCCATAAGTGCAGAAATGTGATTCGAAAATTCAGTTTGGATGTCAAGGAGGAAGGATCTGATCTTGGCTGCCCCAAGGGCTTATAGCCATGGTTGGATCACTTCCCTAGCATGTCTAAGACGTGACTAAGTTGCCCTTTTGGTGGCTTGGTCCATGGCCCCTCGGTTTTTAATCAAAACGTGAAAACAACCCCTTTCCCCATTCGGCTTCTTCATTTGTTCAGCTTTTGATTTCGTTCTTTTGTTGCTTGGTATGGATCTTGGTTGGCCTATGGCCCTTAGCCACGGTTCATATCATGCTCCTAGATGTCTAGATCGTGCCATGGTCAATCAAATGGCCACTGGAACGACGCAAGACATCGATCATAGCATAAACACTACAAACGCATGCACGTTGCTCTCGGTTGGACCCTTCGGTTAAGATTTGGTGTGATGCGGATTGTGGCTGGCCTAGGGCCCTTAGCCATGGTTCAAATCATTCCTTGGGATGTTGGTAAGAGTCCCTGGTCGGTGGTTCACGCCCCTAATGGCCGATAGTCTCGAAACCAATGCAAGTCTTGTAGTGCGCAGCTGCTGTATTTTTTTGACAGCAAGTATGCTGCTGTTCAGAAGCGTCGTTTGAGTTCTTGGTTGGCTTTTAGCCCATGGCCTTGGACTGGACAGTGTCTCATTGAGTTAGAAAGGTCATGTTTTTGACCGTTCGTCATTTGGATCATTTTTGAGGTCGTACGAGAATTTACGGTGCAATGTGCCAAATTGACTCTCGAAAGAGCGTTTCGTGTTTTGGCCTCCATTCCACCTAGATTTCGACCCTATCATTTTAGGAACATTATTTTATGATTTTTCAGCGTATTTTAATCATGACTATACGTCGGTTCAGTGTCGGTTCAGGTTGACTCGGAGTCATGATTAAATGCGAAGTCATTAGGCGTCATAGTCGCATCTTTTGAACGTAAATTGCATAGTTGGTCATGTTTAAGCTATTGCATATCTTTCATGGCACAGTTAGGTTGCAGCGAGCCTGGGAACGATCCAATCCAATCAAGTTGGTAAAATTACAGGAATTTTCATTACGCCAGTTAATTATTTTACGTGCATTAAATAGAAAATGATTATTTTTGAGATTTATGCGATATGGCTTGTGGTTCATTCACTATGTGGGAGTGTTATTTTTATACGGTCGCCAGTGACCGATCAGTTCAGTATGGTACCACCCGGTCGCCAGTGACCGGCCAGCTCAGTTCAGTTTCAGCCTCCCCGGTAGCCAGTTACCGATCAGTTCAGCTTAGTGCAGTGGCCACAGGCGTAAAACATAATCTCAACAGAAAATTTTACCAGATATTTCAGTACAGGCTCCAAGGAGCAAATATTTTTACAGTGATTTCCAGTTCAGTTATGCACGTATTATAATTGCTCAGTACAGATTATTTTCAGTATGCCTCAGGACAGGATATGTTAACTCATGCATATTTTAATTCAGATTTTTACTCGTTACCTGTGATACATGCATGCTGAGTCTTTAGGCTCACTAGACTTGATTGTTGTAGGTACTGATGAGGCCAGGGCCAAGGGCGGGGACCAGTGAGCCAGCTTGGGTCGGCAGTAGTGGCACCCGAGGACCTCAGTGCAGCAGTTGTTATGTTTTTCCGCAAACAATTTTATCAGTTGTTGGATATTTTTAAATTGTGATTTTTGGCAAACTTTATTTTCTTCCGCTGCTATTATTTTAAATATTGAACTTGATTCACCAGTGATTTTATGAATGAGGCCATTTAAGTTCTTTCAAAAAGAAAATTTTTAATTTTCCGCAAATTTTCAAGAAAGGAGTTTTAGGCCCTTCACAAAACCAATTTTATCTTCTCTGTTATCGGAAACACATCCCAAAGATTTGCATCGTTTGTCACAAGTCCATCTTGCACACTTAAGACAAACCCCTAACCTTTTGGCCTTTCGTTTTTTCGCATAAGTGCTTTTTCCTAATCCAGGCAAATACCGAATGAGCAATGATTTTCGGAACTTCTCCTTCTAATCGGACCTTAGCTTCTGTTACAAGACGAATATCTTCTGGAATTCCTTTTTGCATTAACAATCTCAATCTTTTACACCTACCTGCATAAATTTTTCTTATAACATTTTCAGAAACAGAGGGAAAATATTTACAAATTTTTGAGAGATTTTTATCCATTTTGAAAAGAAAAGAAATGATTTTTTTTTTTATTTTTGTATCAGCAATAGTGGAAAACTGATTTAACCGACTATGAGAGTCACGGAGTACCGTTATCCGCCATTTAACCGGAAAAATAAAAAGATTAAGAAAACCTGAAATAAAAACAAACAAAATTAAATGCAACATAATTTAATGACACTACTTACCTCATTGTCAAGTATGCAACGTCGAAAAATTTGATCTGGACAATACTTGAACAGATACGGATCATCCCAATAAAAGTTTTTTTACATCATTCAAAAATTTTCTTTTATCTTGGGAACTCCATTGCGGTGGCATTTTTCATGTCACAAGAAAATTTACTATGTTAGCAAACCAAGGTGTAATAGTAACTGAAAATAGATGTTAATCAGGAAAATTATCGTTAATTGGTGTCATTTCACAAGATGATCCTGTTACTAGTCTCGATAAATGATCGGCTACGACATTCTCGGTTCCTTTTTTATCTTTGATCACAATGTCAAATTCTTGGAGCAACAAAACCATCGTATCAGTCGTGGCTTTGCATCCTGTTTGGTCAACAAATATCTAATAGCAGAATGATCAGTAAACACAATAGTCGTTGATCCAATCAAATAAGAACGAAATTTATCTAATGCAAATATTACAGCAAGTAGTACTTTTTCAGTTGTGGGGTAATTCATTTGAGCATTGTTTAAAGTTCTACTTGCATAATATATCACGTAAGGCTTACCGTTTCTTCTTTGACCCAGTACTGCACCGACTGCATAATCATTCGCATCGCACATGATTTCAAATGGTAAAGACCAATCAGGAGGTTGCATGATAGGAGCTGATGTTAAATGTCGAATTATTTTATCAAAAGCATTTTGACATTCTTGAGTCCACTCAAATGCAGTGTCTTTTGTTAAGAGGTTACAAATGGGTTTAGAAATTGAACTAAAGTCCTTTATAAACCTCCTATAAAATCCAGCATGTCCCAAAAATGAGCGAATTTATTTAATGGTTTTTGGAGGGGGTAAATTGGCAATGACATCAACTTTGGCTTTATCAACTTCAATTCCATGAGATGACACGACATGTCCCAGAACAATCACAGAAGTAATCATGTAATGACATTTTTCCCAATTTAAAATAAGACCTTTTTCCTCGCATCTTTTTAAAACTTTTTCCAAATTTTCAAGACAATTATCAAATGTATTTCCAAAAACAGTTAAATCATCCATGAAAATCTCCAAACAATTTTCAACCATGTCGCTAAAAATGCTTAGCATACATCTTTGAAATGTTGCTGGGGCATTGCATAATCCAAATGGCATCATTCTAAATGCAAATGTTCCAAAAGGACATGTGAATGTAGTTTTATCTTGATCTTCGAGTGCAATGGGAATTTGATAATAATCTGAATATCCATCAAGAAAACAGTAGTATGGATGATCTGCTACTCTTTCTAAAATTTGATCCAAAAATGGTAATGGAAAATGATCTTTTCTAGTGGCGTCATTTAATTTTCTATAATCAATACATATCCGCCAAATAGAGGGGACTCGACTTGTTAACAATTCACCTTTTTCATTTTTTATTACTGTGATGCCAGATTTTTTTGGAACTACTTGTGTTGGGCTTACCCACTTACTATCAGAAATAGGGTAGATAATCCCAACATCAAGTAGTTTGAGAACTTCGATTTTCACAACATCTTTCATGTGTGGATTTAATCTCCTTTGTGGTTGTTGAGATGTTTTTGCATTTTCTTCTAAGTGAATTTTGCGAGTGCAAATTAGTGAATTAATGCCCTTGAGATCTTTTAGTGTCCAACCAATTGCATTTTTATGTCTTTTAAGCATATCAACTAATTTACCTTCTTGATCACTTGCTAGTTTGGAAGAAATTACCACCGGATATGTTTCATCTTCTCCAAGAAATGCATACTTCAATTCTTCTGGCAAAGGTTTTAACTCCAATATGGGTGGTTCGTCTTTGTTATCATATTTTGCATCAAATTCTTTCTCTGATCCTAGTAACGAGTGATACCTGATAAAATCATCAAGATCAATTTCAATATTTTCTTTAACAGTTTCAATTGAACAAATATCTAATTGATCACGAGTATTCCCTTCTTGAATGTTTTCTTCCACAAGAGTTTCAATAAGATTTTCATCTTCACTTTCATCTCCTTTGTCATGTGGTTGCTTACAAAGATTAAAAACATTGAGCTCCGAGGTCATGTTACCAAATGACAACTTCATTATTCCATTCCTTCAATTTATAAGAGCATTAGAAGTTACTAAAAATGGACGACCCAGAATTACAGGAATTGCATTACAAGCTTCGATAGGTTGTGTATTTAAAACTATGAAATCAACAGGATATACAAAGTTATCAACTTGGACCAACACGTCTTCTACCATACCTCTTGGCACTTTAACAGATCTATCGGCAAGTAAAAGTGTTACCGAAGTAGATTTTAACTCGCCTAGATTGAGTTCTTGATAAACTGAATATGGAAGTAAATTCACACTAGCTCCAAGATCAAGCAAGGCTGTTTTAATCTTTCGTTCTCCAATAATACATGAAATAGTAGGACAACCAGGGTCTTTGTATTTCAAAGTATTATTATTTTGAATGATTGCACTTACTTGTTCGGCTAAAAATGCTTTCTTTTTCACATTCAATTTTCTTTTCACAGTGCACAAGTCTTTCAAAAATTTGGCATATGATGGTACATGTTTTATTGCATCTAATAAAGGAATATTAACTTTTACTTGTTTAAAAATATCATATATATCAGAATTCAAATTTGATTTTTTTGTATTTTTCAATGCATGAGGGAATGGTGGTGACACTGTCTGTTGAACCTCCTCTTTGCAAGTTATGGGTTCCACATCCTTACCCTTTGGAGTTGATTTATCATCATCTTCACAAGGTTCAGGAATGGATTTTTCCACAACCTTACCACTTCGAAGGGTAATAACAGATTTTACCTAATCCATCGGTTGAGTTCCAGAAGTTCCACTTTGTGAATGATGATCCTTGGGATTAGGTTGTGGTTGTGAAGGAAATTTACCTTTTTCATGAACATTAAGTGCAGATGCAAATTTAGCAAGAGTATCTTTCAAATTTGTCATGGTTTGAGCAGTTTGAGTATTGATATACTCTTGCTTTGCAATGAAAGAATTCAATAAATCTTCCAGATTCCTTTTAGGTGGAGGAACATAAGGTGCATAATTTTGAAAATTTTGTTGATTTTGAAAATGTGGTAACGGAAATTGTGCAGCATTATCATTCCTTCAACTAAAATTTGGATGATTTCGCCAACCTGGATTGTAATTTTGAGAAAATGGTTCAAAATTTGGCATTTTGAAATTGTTCAAAACATTGACTTTTTCATGGAGACATTCTTTAAAAGAGGGCAAAGTGGGACAATCTTTTGTAGAATGATCACTTGTATCACAGATGTGACACGCAATTTCTTGAATAGCTTTTAATTGACAATTTTTTTCAATTCAAGTGCCTCAACTTTTCTTGCCAAAGAGGTAAATCTAGCTTGGAGATCATGTTCATCTTTGAGGGTGTACATACCTCCACCAGATGTGGGAGATTGAATCTTGTTTGATGGTTCGATTGTACCTATAGTGTTCCAATTTTGAGCATTTTCAACTAATGAATCGAGATACTCAATTGCCTCATTTGGATCTTTTTCTTCAAATGTTCCATTACACATAAATTCAACAATTTGCCTATCTTTAGGTGTTAAGCCTTCATAAAATTGAGAAACAACTCTCCAAATTTCAAAACCATGATGTGGACAAAGATTAAGCAATTCTTTGTATCTATCTCAACACTGATAAAAAGTTTCTCCTTGTTTTTGAGTGAAAGTTATGATTTGCCTTTTGAAAGAATTTGTTCTATGAGATGGAAAAAACTTTTTCAAAAATTGTTGTTGCAATTCATCCCAAGTTCGAATGGATCTCGATCTAAGATTTTGTAGCAAAGTTTTAGCTTTATCTTTTAAAGAAAAAGGAAAAAGCTTAAGTCGAATGGTTTTCATGCTACAATTTAGATCATTATATGTGTTGCACACTTCTTCAAACTCTCGTAAATGCATGTATGGATTTTCAGAATCTAAGCCATGAAAATTGGGTAAAAGTTGGATAATACCAGGCTTAAAATTGAAATGAGATGCATCAGGGGGAAAAACTAGACATGAAGGTGCACTAGTATGTGTAGGATTCATGTGATCTCTAAGTGTTCTTCGTCTATCATGATCATATTGAGATTGAATTTCATCTTCATTTTCTTGGATGGGTTCTTCCGCCATGTTTTGTAAAAATAAAGGGTTATTTCGAATGAGTCGACCACTAAGTGTACGTGACCAAATGCTCATGCAAATGCAAATGAAAAAAATAAAAACACACAAAAGCAATAAAAATTCAAATAAAAAAAATAAACTATAAACAAAATTTTGGGGACCCGGACACTAATTCAATTCTTAATCATCATTAGGATCAATTTATTAATTCAAGTAATTTGGGTCATAAAAAAAAATTTCTTTAATTGCGGAACGTAATGGAATCTAACTAATATACAGATTCGTATAAATAAAGTACAAGTCCTGTACAATCTATATTCAATAAAAACTAAGGTTTAACAACTAATTATCAAGTGTTCAAACCCTATCTTTAATCCAAGTCCGTAGTCTCCACTCTAATCATGATCTCTCTCTCTTCTTGTCTTGACCCTGATCCTGTCCCACCTGTTGTCATGCACACATACAAACAAGACAACAGCCGGATAACTCCGGTGAGAATTATATTCCTAGTATAAACCATGTATACATGCATTTCATATAAACAATATAAAAGCATGAATTAAACATTCATAACATGTATCAAAATCAGAACATGAATCAAATATTCATCACATGTATTATAATCCTAAACATGAATCAATATCAAGAATAAATTATATTCTAAACATATACCATCATCAGGAACATAATTTCATATTAAGCAATGAATCACTCTCCGTGATTCTCAGACTCAGACTCGACTCATTCCTAATCTAGGGATCCCGATCGAAATAAGAACATACACCCACCTACACTCCTGATCGGGGTGGTGGTATGTTCTTATTCACGGACTTTGGCTCTTTCCATATCGAATACCAGTAATAGAAGAAACTCCAATTCTATCCACTCCGATATAGCCAAACGTCCGGTGTCTTGACCTAACCGTCACAGACTTTGGCATTTTCACCAATATCCTATCCTGTGACAATGTGCAATGTGCCGGTGACGATTCCATCACTATCCGGCACTATTGTCACAAGATTACTCATTCAAAATTAGGCGTATCCGCTTAATGACTCAATACATAAATCAATAAATCAAAGGTATTAACCTCATACAATTGAAAATATCGATGCAATAAAGTAAAGTATGTGATTTTGGGAAACTCAACTCAATCGGACTCGAGTTGTGCAATCCCACATCAACATAAATTTATACATTTGTCTTCGCGGTCTGACGAAGTCGAAGTCAAATCTGTCCATATCAATCTGAAATACAATATCGCATAGGCACAATCTCAATATGCAACTCAATTCAAAATCTAGTCTGATCAATACTCAAATCAAACATAATCTGATCCATATCGAATCAAGATACAATCTAATCCATATCGACGATATCACGATATAATCGAAATTACTACTGAGTCTGATCAATATCAATTTAATGAGGTTTCGACGGTATAACAATACAGTCCTGATATCCCCGTCAATCTCAACATCACATATATAATACCAGACTCATAATCAATATCGGTACCACTCATAATCAATAACAATACAGTTCTGATATCGAATTTCAATCAAATCAACTCCGAAAATCATAACAAATACATACACAGTCTGTTCTTCAATCTGACTTTAATTATATACTGATTAGTATACCCAGAACACAATATATCAGTCAAATCATAATTCCCCCAATATCATAATTTCAAATGATATCTGAATTCAATAAAACTTACGTCCTGCTGTAGTTGTCGTCGCTAGAAACTCGGCACTGTACAAGGATTACAATTCGGACGGACGGATTTTGCACGATCAAAATTTGCAGTACAAATAAGCTAAACTTTCCCCTGAAGCTCTCGTCTCTCTCCCTACTCCATCTGAAGGAACATAGGCTGGTGTATATATATATATATACACGTTGCATGATTAAGATGCAAGTGGCGATTTTTCATTCTGCATGACTCGCGCATATGCGCGCCCAAGCCCCGCGCATATGCGTCGAGTGTTCTGTCCGAATATTTATCAGCTCGTGCATATGCGCGTCCTCTACTTGCGTATATGCGCGAGACCAACTGTCTCGGCATTCTACCACTCGCGCATATGCGCGACTTCACCCCGCGCATGTGCGCCGAACTCTCTGCCTACCTTGCGCATGTGCGCGGCTCACGTCGCACATGTGCGCGGCTCACGTCGCACATGTGCGCGCAATGTTTTGTTATAGCTCCTTGGCTACTGAACACCTCGCGCATATGCGCGCCCTCACGCCGCGCATATGCGCGGGGTCTTCTGTCAAACCCGCGCATGTGTGCGCACCAGATCACGCATGTGCGCGGATGGCATCTCCCTCGCACATATTTCGCGTATTTTCTCGTATTTCCCGGTCTGATTCATTCCGTCTATAATCTCATAAATTAATCACTAAATCATTTCAGATTAACAAGATAAATTTCTGGGGCCTTACATTTCTCCCCCCCTAAGCTTCGATTTCGTTCTCGAAATCATAGGCAATCAGATCATATCACAGGTAATCATATCAACCCAGAAGAAATGTATACCGGAAGTTAATAAAAAAACTCACTTTAATGAACTACTTCAAGAATCTTTATCTCATTTCAGATTCCATTCAGCAAATAGCTTCTTCACTACCCTACCCATTCCTTTGAAGTTCCAACAACAGAATAGTTTTATCCTGAATCATCTTTCTTCTGCTGATTCTGATTTCAATCTGGAATAATGCTTCAAGAAGTATAGTCTCATAATACCACTCGAATAACTGATGATAGAATCAATCTTACAATACTGGCTATACAACATCCGTATATACCAATTAACAATTTATAACAAATCAATACTATCATCTCCTATCAATCTGGTAATTTCAATCAGGGTTGTATTCAATCTTCAACCTTAAATATCAACAGTCATCATCCGACGTTGACATATTCAGTCTATTTATTCTGAGCTGTCTTTATTCTCTTCTGAATCAGTTTCAATTTCTTTTTCATATCTGTGATCCTATCGAATCCAATCTCAGGTATCACCGAGATATAATCCCCATACGAAGACAATCTGCAGTTTTCACTGTACAATGCCTCGAATGATGCTATCTCCATACTCATTCGATAACTATCGTTATACAATAATTTACAAGTGACAATACATCATGTCAACCAGTGCTAACATCCAGCACTACAGTTCCTGGATATCCTCCAGTTCCAGGATAGTTGCTCCAACTATCTGTCGATCTATAAACTATAAGTGAAAGAGTTTATTGTATACTCTGCCAAAAGTACAAAATCAAACGAAAATCACAGTCTGATATAATCAACTTTGGCATTCAGTACAATCTATCCTCTTTTCTGACATAAATCTCCATCGACTGGTCGTATCCGTAAGTCTTCATGTACAAATAATATATGCAAATTCACGCAATCTATTAATAACAATCACATCGCATCACAATCTTGAAAAGATTTCGGTGGTTTCATTATGAAATCTATAGAAATGTACTCTCATTTCTATTCAAGAATCGATAATCAATATAACCAATCTCCTGTTTTCCCCTGTCGGCAATTTAGACATTTCAGTACAAATTCTGTTACAACTGATTTAATCTGTTTTCCAAACATCAGTCAGTTCAAGTCAGTCTACATTTTTCTATCAATAGAATAAATATTGAATTAAAGATGGCGCATTTCTAATCATACCTGTCGTTTTAGATTCGAAATATTCGGCACAAACAAGACGGTTATTCACATACAATACAGTATCACCTACCTGATATTCTGATCAAACTTCTGAACTGCTTTAATTCACGAGTTTAGCTATGATTCGTCTTGAACTGTATATACTCTCAACGGTTCCCAATAATCTGTATCACATCTTCGACGTTGTTTAAATCAACTGCTATATCATTTTCGAATGTAATGTCCCCCAAACAATATAATCTGTTTTAAATACTGTTTTAGAACAATAACAATTCGCAAGCAATTTCAAAACAACAGTCACATATCATAATCTGCTAAACTCATGAAAAATATAAATTTCTGACATTTCTGACTCGGTGTCATTCTCAGCCACTGATCACTGCCTTAGCTGTGCTAATATCAATCGGTATACCATATTCGGATATCACATACTCGGAATACAATCTGTTTCAATCAAGATTCATATCTGAACAATTTCTGTATACAACAATTTCAGTTCTCAGATCCTTCAATACAAGATATTCGATTTAGTCAGTCATATGCCACGAGTATATCACAAAATATCATAGATAAAAGGCATAAAATCATCAGAATACCTCTGAACACAGGACTCATCCGCCCATAACTGAACTGATAACCAGAACTGAAGTATTTTACAGAGAAACGCACAATCAGATGTAACTCTAATTCTCAAGCAATAAATCTTCTAACTGATATTTTGATTCTTCCAATTCAATCAACATCATTCTGTATGGAATTCTAGCAATAGGAACAGTACCTGATATCAAGGCTGAAATCACTTTCCTTGATATAAATCAAACCCGGAATCTTCTCCAGGAAGACTTTAGCAATTCTCCTGCTACTGACAAATCATTCCCTGATACGTTCAGTTTCAGTAATCCACTGAATACATAAGGAATTACTCCATTCCTTTCGATAATCATTGAGTCATAAATAATATGGATATCAAAGGAATTTTAAATCGAAAATCCTTACCATATATTATTCACTCTTCGGCCATTTCAGGTCCGAATCTTACCATCTCCTGGAAAGAATCTACAATAGTTCTGTACTTGTCAACACATCAATGTCAATAATGCAGTCAAAATCAGACAACACAAGTACAACACAGTATAACTCAATCTCATTCTCACTTCACTGCAGTATACTGATATTTACAGAATTCATTGATATCAACCTTTCCCCCAAAAAGTAAAGAAATCAACATTACAGTACATACAGACCCACAGATCAAGCATCTATCAATACAATTCATTCAAAAATAATCGTAGGGCATGCCTTAGTATTTATCAATACATATGCAAACTAATCGCAAAAGAACAATTATCTGTCATTATATCATCAAGTGCATCCTGGGTCTGTTCCTCGGTCACTACCACCAGATACCTCTGCTCCCTGGAATCTTCGGAAACTTCTCTGTGGACATACTCTCGCAAAATGTCCTTACTGTCGGCAGATACGGCAACTACCAAATACTCCTTGGCATTGCTCAGTGGGATGTCTCCCTCCGCAGGTGCTGCAATACACCCGGTATAACTCCGACTCGAACTACTGGAGCTAGAAAGACTGCTGCCTAACTTCTTAAACTGCTTCTTTCGAGCTTTCAAATAGTCTTTCTTTTCACCACTACTACTACCAGTCTCAGGTCCGAGAAGTGGTTGCTGTGGCCTCGATGCTAGAGGCGCAAACGAAGCTCCTTTCTGTCTTGTCAGACTGGCTTCGGCTCTCTTGGCCCTACTCAGAGCATCAACAAAACTATAGGGTCGACCTGTATTTACTAATGTCAATATCTCAGGATTCAATCCCTTAACAAACTGATCAGTCACAGCTTCATCATTCCCAGCCACGTGAGGAGCAAAACGTAGCAAGGTAGAAAATTGAGCAACGTATTCTTCAATGCTTAGCTGATCCTGTTTCAAATTTTCAAACTCTGTTTTCTTATCTTCTCGGTACGAACTTGGAAAAAATCTTCGATAAAACTCAATTTTATAGATCTTCCACGTAATCACCGTACCACACCGTTCCAAGGCTTCTTTGGTTGCAATCCACCAACTCCTTGCGACTTCGTGTAACTGATGTCCAATCAGTTTAACTCTACGTTCATCCGGGTACTCAAGTGAATCAAACAGTATCTCTATATCGTCTAACCAATTCTCACAATCAACAGTCATCTCAGTACCCCTCAGAATTGGCGGTGTCAAGGACTGAAACTGTTTCAACTGTATTTCCATCGGAGTTTCTGACACATCTATCTGATCAGTCGAAGTACTACCTCTTTCTGGAATTCTTCGAAGAGGTATATCTGATTACCACAAGAGTTAGTATCACATGAGATAAATCAATCTCAGTCCCTTTCTGATCAGCTAACCTTCTGATCAAGAATTGGTTCTGATTCATTTTCAAATCAGACATATTACCAAATCAACTTAGATATTCAGGTAACATGTATTTAAAAATAATAACACATAATATCATGCTAGAACACACAATGTAATTCAACATTATAATAAATCACATGCTAGCAATCACATGCAAGGAAAGAAACTCAATCTACCCCGCTCACTAGCCTTTATCTTAGTATCAAAAACCTACAGTTCTGGACCCTACTGCTTTGATACCACCTGTTGTGGGGACCCGGATGCTAATTCAATTCTTAATCATCATTAGGATCAATTTATTAATTCAAGTAATTTGGGTCATAAAAAAAAATTTCTTTAATTGCGGAACGTAATGGAATCTAACTAATATACAGATTCGTATAAATAAAGTACAAGTCCTGTACAATCTATATTCAATAAAAACTAAGGTTTAACAACTAATTATCAAGTGTTCAAACCCTATCTTTAATCCAAGTCCGTAGTCTCCACTCTAATCATGATCTCTCTCTCTTCTTTTCTTGACCCTGATCCTGTCCCACCTGTTGTCATGCACACATACAAACAAGACAACAGCCGGATAACTCCGCTAAGAATTATATTCCCAATATAAACCATGTATACATGCATTTCATATAAACAATATAAAAGCATGAATTAAACATTCATAACATGTATCAAAATCAGAACATGAATCAAATATTCATCACATGTATTATAATCCTAAACATGAATCAATATCAAGAATAAATTATATAATAAACATATACCATCATCAGGAACATAATTTCATGTCAAGCAATGAATCACTCTCCGTGATTCTCAGACTCAGACTCGACTCAGTCCTAATCTAGGGATCCCGATCGAAATAAGAACATACACCCACCTACACTCCCGATCGGGGTGGTGGTATGTTCTTATTCACGAACTTTGGATCTTTCCATTTCGAACACCAGTAATAGAAGAAACTCCAATTCTATCCACTCCGATATAGCCAAACGTCCGGTGTCTTGACCTAACCGTCACAGACTTTGGCATTTTCACCAATATCCTATCCTGTGACAATGAGCAATGTGCTGGTGACGATTCTATCACTATCCGGCACTACTGTCACAAGATTACTCATTCACAATTAGGCGTATCCGCTTAATGACTCAATACATAAATCAATAAATCAAAGGTATCAACCTCATACAATTGCAAATATCGATGCAATAAAGTAAAGTATGTGATTTTGGGAAACTCAAGTCAATCGGACTCGAGTTGTGCAATCCCACATCAACATAAATTTTTACCTTTGTCTTCGTGGTCTGACGAAGTCGAAGTCTCGAAGTCAAATCTGTCCATATCAATCTGAAATACAATATCGCATAGGCACAATCTCAATATTCAACTCAATTCAAAGTCTAGTCTGATCAATACTCAAATCAAACATAATCTGATCCATATCGAATCAAGATACAATCTAATCCATATCGACGATATCACGATATAATCGAAATTACTATTGAATCTGATCAATATCAATTTCATGAGGTTTCGACGGTATAATAATACAGTCCCGATATCCCCGTCAATCTCAACATCACAGATATAATACCAGACTCATAACCAATATCGGTACCACTCATAATCAATAACAATACAGTTCTGATATCGAATCTCAATCAAATCAACTCCGAAAATCATAACAAATAAATACACAGTCTGTTCTTCAATCTGACTTCATATATATACTGATTAGTATACCTAGAACACAATATATCAGTCAAATCATAATTCTCCCAATATCGTAATTTCAAACGATATCTGAATTCAATAAAACTTACGTCATGTTGTAGCTGTCGTCGCTAGGAACTCGGCACTGTACTCGGATTACAATTCGGACGGACGGATTTTGCACGATCAAAATTTGCAGTACAAATAAGCTAAACTTTCCCCTGAAGCTCTCGTCTCTCTCCCTACTCCATCTGAAGGAACATAGGCTGGTGTATATATATATATACACGTTGCAAGATTAAGGGGCAAGTGGCGATTTTTCATTTTGCATGACTCGCGCATATGCGCGCCCAAGCCCCGCGCATATGCGCCGAGAGTTCTGTCCGAATATTTATCAGCTCGCGCATATGCGCGTCCTCTACTCGCACATATGCGCGAGATCTACTGTCTCGGCATTCTACCACTCGCGCATATGCGCGCCCAAGCCCCGCGCATATGCGCCGAGAGTTCTGTCCGAATATTTATCAGCTCGCGCATATGCGCGTCCTCTACTCGCACATATGCGCGAGATCTACTGTCTCGGCATTCTACCACTCGCGCATATGCGCGACTTCACCCCGCGCATGTGCGCCCAACTCTTTGCCTACTCGCGCATGTGCGCGCAATTTTATGTTATAGCTCCTTGGCTACTGGACACCTCGCGCATATGCGCGCCCTCACGCCGCGCATATGCGCAGGGTCTTCTGTCAAACCCGCACATGTGTGCGCACCAGATCGCGCATGTGCGCGGATGGCATCTCCCTCGCACATATTTCGCGTCTTTTCTCGTCTTTCCCGGTCTGATTCATTCCGTCTATAATCTCATCAATTAATCACTAAATCATTTCGGATTAACAGGATAAATTTCTCAGGCCTTACAAAAATTAAATAGACTTGAAATTAAATTATACTTCCCCGGCAACGGCGTCAAAAACTTGTTGAAACTTTGATTGTTGCACTCCCAAGAGCAGGTTGTCCACAAGTAGTATAATTCGGTGAGTCCGAATATCGTATCCACAGGGAAGCTAAGGTAATTACAAGTCCACTACAATGTCTTTTTGTTTTTGTTTTTGTTTTATTTTTCTTTTAATAGTTTGAATCTTTAATTGGTAATTTTTAATTGTTCAAATTTTAATTTAAGTAGTTGAGATTAAAGGATCCACTCTTGGTATTTTAATAAAGTTAACATTAATGAACATTATTGAAATCCACTTAATAAAATGGTTCCAATATATATTAAATAATCATATTTTTATTATGTTATATATTATTATATTATAAGTATATAATATATATCAAAACTTGTAAATGTTGTCAAGTATTTATTGTGCTATATATATATTTGAAAACACTAAATCAAGGTCCCCACTTTAAATGGTTGGTAAAACCAAACAAACATTTAAATGGTACCAAGAAGTTAATATTATGATATATTCATATATAATAAATCAAGACATCAACTTTAAATTAATGATAATACCAAACTAACATTTAAATGGTTCCAAGAAATTAATATTATGATATAATCATATAATAAATCAAGGCGTCCACTTTAAATGGTTGGTAATACAAAACTAACATTTAAATGGTTCCAAGAATTTAGTGTAACATATAGCAACAATAAATCCAAAATCCCACTTATAAGTAGGGTATAATATTACTTAAAGAATAAATATAACATAAACAATAAATAATGATTAAATAATATAAAACATAGATTCTTACCTTTTAGTAACCTTATTATCATGCCAAGAGTTTCACCTTTTCATCTCAACTTTGGGAAGTTAGCTACTCATTATTCAAAGTGTAAAACTTTGAATATGAATTTAACATGCTAATTATATTGAAATGAAGAAATAAAGGGAAAACAAAGAGAGAAATATTATGAACTCAAAGGTTTGTTCATAAAATGAGGGATATCTCAATACATTACAATGCACCCCTATTTATAGCCAAATTTGGGGAGAAAACCACAAATAAAATATTATTTTTTACGCATAAGTCTTCATTGGTGTTCCAATAAATTAATATTTTAATACACATCACTTTTGAAAATCTACTCATTCCGAATTTTCCTCTCCACATAAAAACAAACATGTAGATATCTGAGTTGTTTGAATTGTGGTATTTTTTTAACCATTTGACCAAGTAATTTGAGAGATATTGTCAAAATACTAGAGCATGGTAAAACCGCCACTTCTTTGGTAATTTTAATTGTGGCTTAATTTGATTCCGTATGTGAGAAGATTTTTATCTCATGCTTGCCACCAATATTGTAGATATAAACATCAACTTTCTACAGGTCCAAGAATCATCTTAATCTCATTTGCAACGCCAAATTTATTTTTGTTTTATCGAACCTGTAAAAAATAGTAAAAACTTATAATTACAAAACAACTTATATTTTATACAATTTATTATAAAACATATAATATTTAAACATTTAATAAAACAAAAACTATATATTTATATTATAAAACATTTAATTAATATACAATTTTTTATCTTTATCAGTTAAAATAGCATAGCACTAAGTCATTGTGGGTCTACTTAAGTTATGATTTGCAAATAAGGATTTAGAAAGAAAAATTAATTGGGATCAATGAGACGTAATGACATTCTAGAATTTAAGTTCTATCAGAGTAGCGCAGCGGAAGCGTGGATTTTTGGGATACTAGAACTGAATCTAAACTTTTTGTTATTAAGGATAAGTGAATTTCGGGGACGAAATTCAATTTAAGGGGGGAAGATTGTAACGCCCCGAAAATTTAAAGGTCCACGAAAACCACATGCATTTGAGATATTAAATTCTTTGTATTTTAATTAAATGTTTTAATTTCGTAAATTAATTATGTGGTGCATATTGACATGTTTAAAATATATTTTTCAACATTGTTGCATTAAAATGTAATTTTTAAAGGTTATTCGAGTTGCGATCGGGGAACGGAGACCGAGGGCTGAAAAATAGAAAATGTTTTTAATAATTAATTGTTTTTAATTATTTAAAATATGGGTGATGCTTTTTCTTATTTTTTTGAAAATAAGGGGTTTTGAGGTGATTTTATACGTCGGGACATAATTTTTATCGGTGTTGGATTTTTAACAAAAACACAAACGTTTTAGCAACCCGGCTAATAAATTCACAAACTTATTTAAACGAAATTATTTTTAAGATTTTAATTAAACTTTAAAAAGCACTAATGGGCCTAATTACATTCTTAATGGGCCTAAACTTGTTTTAGGGATTAATTAGTATATAATACATGAAATCCCTCCCACTTTGACACGCAACTCACGCCCCCTTTTCTGAAAAACTCCTCCCATACACACGACAGCACACACATAATATTTTGAAGTGGAATTTTCGGTTATTCAAGGGAAGTATCAAAGCCATCGTCTCCTCGACCCCGTTCTTCGTCGTCAACGTATATTTGTGCGTAAATTACACAAAGGCACGCCATATTCTCCCTTTTACTCATCATTCACACGATAGTATTTATTTAAAATTGGATTGCATGAAAAATAAGTTGCACTTGGATGTATTTTCGTTTTTATGCAAACATGAATTTTAAAACATGTGGTTTTGATCCAAAATCATGATACAAGTGTGCATGAAGGGGCTGCCATGTATAGGATTAAAAAAGGGCTTGTTTTTACACGTTTTAAAGGGTCTTAAACACACACAAAATGCTGCACACGATCAGGAATAAAAGTTGGTGGCAAGTTGCCGTCATGGTGGGGAGGAGGTTACGGTTTAAGGGAATTAAAGGTTTGACTTGGCTTTGGTTGGGACCAGGGCCTGGCTAGGGACGTTGTTGAGTCAAGGGAAGAGTCCTAGCAATGCTAGGACTCGAGACCATGGGCTGGGGAGGAGTCCTAGCAAGCTAGGACTCCACCCGAGAGTTGCAACAAAAGGGTAGCGCAGGGTACGGCAAGTTGTGCAGGGGCTGTGGCTCGGCCAGGGGCTTTGGGGCTGGGCTAGGTTAGGTCCTTAGGGTCCTAAGAAGGGGTACAAGGGGCTGCTGGTTCAAGGTCTGGTGTTGTTGGTTAGGTCCTATCAACAGAAACGTGGAGTCCAAGGTAGGTGGGTTTCTCGGCCATATTATGCTATTGCTGGTGGAACTTCAGTTTTGGAGTTTGGGTTCGATCTGGGCTTGGTCTGAGCGTGGTCCAAAGTGGTTAGGGTCAGGTTTGGTCAAGGGTTAACCAGATGGAGGTGCCCTAGTCTAGCTAGGAGTCCTAGTACAACTAGAACACAAGACACACACACATGCAGAATATTGAGTCAAGTTCCAGCAGGGATGTTGCGACTTAGGGGCTGGTTCTATTGCTTGGGCTTGGTCAAGAGGGTCCCTAGGTAGGTTGGCTAGGTTTTGGCTCAAGGTGGCTTGGGCGTGGCTCGAGTAAATTAGGAGATGGCTCGGTGTATTCATTAGTGTGTCAAAAAGAAAAATAATAAATCTAAAATTGAATCCATGGGTCCACAGGTGTGACTCATGACTTGGAATGGTAGAATAAATCATAAGAATGATATGTTTAAACTTTGGGATCAAAATAATGAGTTTAGAATTTATTCGTGATTTAATCGCCGCACGAAACGTTAATTAAACGAGTTAATTGAAAAGCCTAGTTTTAAGCTTTATAAAATTATGAAAAATTAGGTTTAAGCTTAAATAATTATTATAAGTCTAAGTTTTAATTTTGGAATTTTATGTTAAGGTTTGGTTTAATTCGGGATTAAAACGCATTAATATGTTATATTTAAAGATTAATTTAAAAGCCCTCGATTTAAGCTAAATAAAAAAATGAGAAAATTCTTGTAGGCTTAAATAATTATTTGGGACATGTTAGAGTCAAAGAAATTAAGAAAAAGTCAAAAACAAGAAATTATACGTCCAGGGGTAAAACAATCATTTTACACCTAGAAATTAGTAAACGTCATGGCAGTGTCCCGAATGCTGTTTTATATGCTAATATGATTAAGTTAAATGTTTATGGATGTTTTTATGATTTAATATGCTAAAATGTATATTTTAAATGTTTATGAATTTTTAATATGCTAAAACGTTTATTTTATATGTTTATGGATTTTTATGTCAAAATGTTTATTTTAAATGTTTACGATTTAATAGGTTAAAATGTTGATTTTAAACGTTTATGGATTTTTATGATTTAAAATGTTAAAATGTTTTTTTTTAATGTTTATGGAGTTTATATGTTAAAGTATGATTTTTAAATGATTATGGATTTTTATGATTTAATATGAAAATTAAAAGACATGTTGCATGCTTGGTTTCGAAAATCAAAATAATACGTATAGACATGATTTTTAAAAGTGGTGATAACATGTTGAAGGACGTGAAGGGATTGTGATTAACACGATGATATGTTGGAGATATCGTGAGGGTTATGGTCCCAGTGGGAACCCGACGATCGTATTTTCTTGGATACGGATATGTATATGTATATGATGATATGTTAATACGTAAGGCCAATGCCCAGTTGACGGGTGATAGTGTCGTTGGTCTCCCCGTCGCCCAGTACTGTGGTTACATGTAGATGGATCCATCGCCCAACACGTATATGAAAGTCACAATCAACGATCTGAATTCAACATACACGAACATGAATATGAATATGTTAATATGAATATGAATATGAGGACATGAATATGTTGATATGAATATGAATATGTTTATGTTTATATGGAAATGTTTATGCATAAGATTATGAAAATGTTTTTATTTAAAAGTTTTATGCATCATGAAAATTTTTACGAAAATGTTTATGTTTATGCATCTTCATGAAAACGATATTTTAAGTACAAGTATTTTTCACTGTTATAAGTTAACTGTATTACGTATTATTCGTTATCAAGAATATGACGTGTTGAGCCTTTAGACTCACTAGGTGTGATTGATGCAGGTGATTATGATATTGATGTTATGAGAGATCTTGATGGTTGATCTGACTGGACTGAAGGTGCACATAACCCGAGGACCGACGCTAGTTTTCCGCACTAGTTATTATTTATGATTTTAAGTAATGTTAAAGATATTTTTACGTCTTTTATTTATGTTATGAGAGATTTTTGAGAGGTTATAGTATGGGCTATACTTTTCAAATAATGTTTTTAGGTTGGTAAAATGTTTGACGATTTTATGCTTTAAAATATTTTCCTTTGGATTTTTAAATGACAGTTGGATGTTTATTTTTAAAATGATATCAAAAATATTTTATGGTTCGGCCGATGTTAAGAAAGGTTTTTTTTTAAAAAAAAATTCTAGTACTTTTTAAGCAAAACGAATAAGCAGACTTTTCATCCATACCCGAAGGTAAGCGGTGAATCCCCGACTAGAATTCATCGACTCCTTTATGTTTCGACAAAACACACAACCTTGCCACCTAATGACCCCATATGAGTCGGTAAACAAGTCAAAGTGCAATGCTAGCATATAGAGTCTCAACGTTGTCCCGGGTCATAAGGACTAATGATGTACAATCATAAACTAGGACGTTTCCACTCGATAAGTGAGAACCACTTGGAAAGTCCTTTATGGAGGGTTGTTCAGTGCACTCTACCAGGAGCATCTATCTGCATGCTCGTACATCACAATGTCCCCTACCAATGAAACATGGTACTCACATCGCAGATACTAGTCTCAAACTCGAGCGGCCTATATTCTTCTTAGCAGCGGTTGAATCGACTAGGAACTGTTTAGAATATACAATATTCCAAATATGAGTTTCATGGTACTCATCATATGAGCGCCAAAATAATAATTTCAAATATTATTAAAATAAAGATTGTTTATACATAGAGTTTCATTGTGAACATTCGGCCAACACTTGGCACGACGGACACCTACTCTAACACATTAGTCCTTTGAGTCGAGACAATGTAGGGGCTATACGTACTAGCATGCACTTTGATCCATTTACCGACTCCATGGAGGGTGATCAGGTGGCGAGGTTGGGTGTATTTTCAAAATACGTATGAACAAATGCATTGTAGTTGTGGATTCACCGTCTACAGGTGAAGATATCCTATGTGTTATGATGAGTTAATAGTGAAAGGGGTCTCTTGTCAGAGTAAGAAATGTGCTTTAATGAAAGGTGTTTTCCTAGTTGCATATACCATGCCACTAATAGTACTCAAAAATAAATCGTATCGTTATCGAATTCATATGCAACTCTCGATATACCAATGGTTGCAGATTCGATTGAGATATATATATTGAATGGACCGTACTGTAAGCTAACCATGACTAAAAGTTCTTGCAGGCACTATCAGTGATACCTAGGGGATCATGGGACGATGCTACTAGACGCTCTTACCATGATCCGATGGGTGAAATCAGAAATGAGTTCTGACATTCTTGATCAAGGAGTTGATGAAAAAGAATGAGGTTAACTAGGATAAACCCGAATAAGAATAAATGTTATTTTGAATCATATGGAGATGTGAACCCACGACTAGCTTTATCCCTAAACCATTGAGGGTCACACAAGTATCGGATTCTGTGTTTCCGTTGAGATAGTAAAATTTCAAGGAGTTTGAATTTGGCGACTATATTTTTATGGAGATAAAAAAAAATCTTATAAAGGAGTTTATGAGCTGATTCCATTGGATGGAAGAAATAGAAGTTAGCATGGTTGTTAAATAAGGAATAAGAGTGGAACTGTCTGTTATAGTAAAGGAGTTTACAAAACTAGCAGCTGCCAGATATGGTGACCGCCATACATGGTAAGTTCCGAAATTTGGTAAATTAAAATTTTGATCTTCGTAATTTTCAATTTTCATTATATGAACAAGATTTGTATCATTGGTACATCGGCGCTCTCGGTCGTTGATCAGAGTTATAATGAGTTCGGAATCAATTTTTTTGTGAATTTTGAATTTACTAATTAAATGATTGTGTTAGCAGTATTGACTACTAACATGCACAAATTCTCATATATGTTCTAGAGGAGTCTAGAATTAAATTGAAGAAGGAGTTGGTTTATAAATTAAATAATGATTATTTAATTTAATATACATATACATGTATATATTTTATATGATGATATAAAATGTGTGTATATGATATTATTATATGATGTATTATTAAAGGTTTAATAAATATATTATATATTAATTGTATCTGAGTTTAAATATAATGAAATTATTAGAGTCATTGTGGGAAATGAACTCCTAACTAGATTAGTCACATTCTATATATACATCACTAGGACTCATAATTATTAACCTAATTTTTGCACACAAAAGTAAAAAATTCCCTTCCTTCCTTGATGAAAAAAACCATGGCCACCTTGAGATTTACAAGGGAAAATTTCGGCCATCTTGTTCCTTCCATCACCACTGCGTCGCCGTCTCTGCACCGGCTCAGGATTTTGAAAATTCGGAGATTATAATCTCAACGTACAAATCGCTTGCGATTTCTAGTGCAATCCAAGCGAAGAACAAAGCTTTCGATCGTGGACCTAATTAGGAGATCAAATTTGATGAGCCGTTCAAAGGGATTTAAAATAAGGGGTATCTCCGCATAATATCCGAAATAGTTTGGAGTCTAGCGTTTAAAACGCAAAGTATAGTTCGAAACACCCTATGAATGTTTACCCACGATGCCCAAGAACAAATTTTTAAACTTCTGCTGCGTCTTGGGCGCGAGAACACAATGTACAAACACAAATGCCATGGAAGAAGAAATATGCTCGCTAGACAAGAACCAAACCTGGATTCTAGTAGACAAATCTACAAACCAGAGGGTTGCGTAGAAATTGATCTACAAGAAAAAAGATGGCATTCCAGAGATTGAGAAGGAAATGTATAAGGTCAGATTTTGCTGGAGAATTTATAGAAGAAAGTCTCTAACAGGGTATGCATTCACTATGTATGGTATAACTATAAGTTTGAAATCAAATCTAAAGTCGGTTGTGGTGAAAATACCTACGAAAGAAAATTGGCTAATATGCTTACTAAGTCATTGCTATGCCAACACCTAAGTTCTGACATTGTTTGAACTTGATTGCTATTATGGAAACTTAAAGTCTTAGGCCGCGTTTGGTTCGGATCATTAGCCGGGATAGATTATTTTATCTTACCTAGTCAGCTGTTTGGTACGCGTGATTATTTAACCAAGTCAATCCCTCCTATGAATGATTAGGTTATATTAGGTAGGTTAAAATAATATCTCCTCACCCCCTAGGATTATTTATCCAACTCTTAATACCTCCTATTTTTCCAATTTTACCCTTCTCTTATATTCAAACTCACCACCACTTCCCGCCACCGACCACCGCCGCCGCCGGCCGACCGCCGGCGCCGGCGCCAACTATTTCCGGCGCCGGTCGAAATTTCCGGCCTGCCGTTTCTGGCCGCCGCCTCCCGCCTGCCGTTTCCGGCCGCTGTCCGCCGCCGCCATCGTCGCCGCCGCCGCCGCGAAGGGGAAGGGCAATTTTGTCTTTTCATTAAAAAATTCAAAATTATCCTACACTTAAAAATCTTACCAAACATAATATTATTTTACACCATATATTACAATCCTACCACAATCATTTTCTTTATCATTTACATACTAATCATTAGTTTATCTTATCCTTTCAACCAAACGCAGCCTTAGGGACTACTTGGAAAGGGAGTTATTGTGTTGAGGTTAATTTGTCAGTATAGGTGGAGATTTGTAATTTTGATTTGGAAAATTAACAAGTACTAAAATGATAAAGCCTTGAATATTGTTTGCGGTGTTCTTGTTAAATCTGAATTCGTCTCTCTCATCGTTCTTTGTTAACTTGTCAAACCAGTTTTAGACCATTGTTAAATATCTTTACATATAACATCGACCACTTCTAGGCCCATTATATATATTGGACTTTGGAGAAAGAACATTTTTTATATCAACACGATTGTATTTGGATGCAGTTATTTAAATTTGAGAAAATGATTTAATAGATCAATTAAAAATAACTTTATTTTGTGATCTTGTTTCAAATATACCATACCAATCAATCATTCAAAATTATTTCCATTTTGTTGGTTAATATTTTGCATAGTTAATTCTTTGAATTTGTGATTTGATTTGTCAGTACCCAAACAACTCACGATACTCGTAGATAAAACTAATATCGCATAACGTAAACCAATTGTACAGTGTTCAAAGGGAAAATAGTTTCTAATTTTTTAATCAACAGTTGTACCAAAATAGTGAAAAATTAGAAATTAATATATCAAAATCAAACTTTGAAAACTTAATGGATTAAAACCCAAAATTGGACAATTTAATGAATAAAAAAATCATTCTCACGTGTTCACGTGATATAAAATGAACGAATTACTCATAAAAAAATTGACTAGATATAGGTAATTTATGCGATATAAATAATTATATGATGTTTGGTTATGGTCTTTAAGAATTCAATAAACTAATGCAATAATCAATATGTTTTAATTGATATTAAATTTAAACTATCATATTGAAGGAGCATTGCACTTGGTATTGAATTTGAAATAGACTAAAGGGGCAAACAAGTTCATATATATTAATTTTTATGAAAAAATTACATTCCATCACCCACGCCATGTATTATCATCATTTATTCTCTTCCCACAAGTTTTAAAAAGATTAAAAAAAAAAAAACAAACAAACAAACAAACGATACCATCCAACACATGCATCTACTTCTCTTTATATTTTTTAGTCTTGGATGCTACAACTTCACATCAATTTTATAAAAATATAGTATTCAAGCACTCCAAATTGTATACGAAGTGTCACACATGATAATATAATGCATCATTTTTCTCACACTCGGGCGTGAGTTGAATGTTTCTTTGAAGATCCTGACAGTAATCGTAGAACATGTAGTTGGTTTGGACCCATGCCATGGCTGCGTATTGCTGGCTGCTCAGTCCCGTAGAACCGGATGGCGAGGCTGTGGCAGGGTGGCAGGACATGGCAGTGTTTGCCTCGCAGCCGCTCGTCTTGAAATCATTGTACTTTCCGACGAAAGGTTGGAAAGTGTAGTCGGCTTTGTACTTTCCATTTTCGGTCGCCCATGAAGAAGCATCCCATATTGATCCGTACACGTACATTGGCCTTAATGGGAATGTGGCATCGGTCTTTCTCGGATACCTTCTAATAGGGACATCATCCACTAAAAATCTGCAAATTTTTATAATAAAATATTAATATCAAGATTTTAAATGGGAGGAGTAGAAAATGAAAATCCAATATTTAATTGCAATGTGTACGTAGGATTAATATTTATGGAATATTATTAATGCAATAGTCATTTCGAGCATTTTAATTACAATTAATTATGTCTTGATAAAATTACTCGGCGTGGTAATAGTCATGTAATATTAATTCATGAACAATGGTAACATCAAGTACGAGGTATTATTATTCATGTTTTTACCTAAAACACCATTTAATTGAGGATCAAAATGAGATAAATATATCCAAACTAATAAATAACTGATTAAATAGAAGATCAAACCCAATGGATTATCCATTTCGGGGGTATTTTGTTTTTTAACTTTGGTCAACTATTTAATTAAAAAAATAACCTCCTCATGTGTATTTGGTCAACTATTTAATTAAAAAAATAACCTCCTCATGTGTATTTCAAATACATATGAGGAGGTCATTTTTTTAAATAAATAGTTGACCGAGGTTATTTTGCAAATTTCCCCTCCATTTCGGTACTCTCTCTTAAATCTCCTATACGTATGACATTAAATTTTCACATTTAGTCCTATTTCATCAAGAGTTTTCAATGTCTGAAGGAATTGCCAAATTAGTATCAGAACTGGCTAAATAGTAAAACAATTTGAGAAATGTTCAAATTGAAGATAAATTGCATATTGCATCAAAAACTATTGTAACCATGTTATATCATGTGGTAATATACTTTGACCAATTTACAAGGATTTTAAAATTTTATCAAGTGGTAGTTATATATATATATATATATATATATATATATATATATATATTTGAAGTATAAACTTTACAAAAGCATATTAAAAATTTTATAATGTATCAACTAAAAATTGACTCGACAACAAATTAAGTCGTTTGGCGTTTTAATATTAAACTTGAAAAGGGTTGACTCAAAATTTAAATTAAAATACAATAGTCATAATATTAAACCAATATATGAATTTATAATTTGTATAAAATTTCCACTCACATGATCTCATCTGGATTCCATAGAATGCCATAGTCGTGAAAATCCTTGGCGGGGTCGAACCAAAGGTGAAATCTCATTTCTCTCCCTACAATATTGTCCCCATCCCCACTCCCTTTCATGTAAACATTGGTCTGCAACACATACGGCTTGTCCTCCGTTGTCCCAAGGAATTCGATGTCGATTTCATCGTGGTCTCCTGGAAGATCTTCATTATTCGAAAGCTGCCATTTTTTTTAAAAAAAAATTCAAATTTAGTTGGTGTAATATTATTTAAATTGTTGCTATAGAAAATAATAGTAATATAAGGTCAGTATGTGTGGTTTTGATTGAAATCTTACGTAGAAAGATGTAATCACTCCTGCAGTGTAGCCAGGTTGTAGCATGATCGCCGACCCAAAATAGCCGGATGAATAGGAATTCAAAGATTTAAAGCCGCTTCCTGCCGGTATATATATCCATTCAAGTAATATATCAGTATCTTCATAACATTATGAAATATCCAATAGCCAACCATCATATTTCGATCGTCTTAAAATCATATATACATACTAGAGCAACTGCCGTCCAAGTACACACTGCTCTCCTTAGAATTCGTCTTATAAGATATTAATTAACCTTTCCATCAAGTTCAAAACAAAGCCCTTGAAAGTTGAACTAAAATCTATAACCATAATGTCGAAAGTCGTCTCTTGTATTTAAGGTCCGATCCCCCACCACCAGTATATATATATGAAAACATAACAAACGTTAACCAGTATTCCTCTGGGCATACTGTATATAGAAGCATCTCTCAATTTATTTAATAGGCAAAAACTTTTACGTGCACAAGCAGTAAGGCCATACCTGAAGTTTTGTCAAGCGAAATACTGAGTGTCGCTTGGTCTAGGGTTTGATGCTGAGGACCCCAACGATTAGTGTACAGTTTGCCAAAGGGTGTCGAACCAATGTTGGACGTAGGGCAGTATCCAGGAGAAGGTGGGCCTTGAGCAGCTTCGTTTTGTGAAGGGTAAAACAAAATGGAGAACAAGAAAATTACAAGGGGAGACATCTTATTTAGCTTGTAGGGAACAAATATGATATCAACTACATATAATTCGTGACAGAAATTGAGTAGCGGAGAGATAGTATATATACTATACATATCGAGTGTGTTGACATTATTATACAAAGGTATGTGTGTGTGTCTATATAGATTATATATAATGGTATTTTTATTTTATTCATTATTGTTAAGAAAAATACTATATATAATGGTATTTTTATTTTATTTATTAACTTCTCATATTTTAAGTTTTGGTCAATTAATTTTTGCTGTTTGGTTTTGATGGGTTAATTACTTTATTTTTTATATTTTTTTTAGTACTATTTCGATGGAGCGGTGACATAAAATCTAAAATAATTTTAGTAGATTATATATATCATTTGTTACTGGGTTCATTGTGTCATTTTCACATATGTGGGTCTGGAAGATAGTATGGTGTGTTCATTAATAAATTATTTAACTTTTATCCTTAATTTTTTTTTTTTTTGGCTTTACCATGTACATAATTAAATTTAATTAATAATTATTTTTAACAGATCATTTTTTAAATTTCATGAATGATGATGATCATGATTTTAAAATCTCTATCAGCACGACACTGCTGGATGGAACAAAGTCAATCAAATATTGAAGATTATTGTATTTGAAAATGTTAAAGAATAATCCACCATTAATAAAGTATATGCATCATCACTTGCGAAAATAATTTATTGCACAACCAAAAACTTTTACTGAGACATAATTTCAAAACAAATTTTAATTAAATAGTCATATATACTTAGGATTGTATAACTTTAATGTGTGTGTAGAGTAAATATAATATGTCTTCATGACTCGACTTGTCTCTAATTTGGTCGGAAGAAAAATTAATTGTTCATGGTCTCTTATAGCGAAAGGGGATTGAATTATTGGTGGATTAGGCAAGCGCGATGCCAAAAAAATAATGAGTATAATTTCTTCTGCCAACATTTTATCTGACGAACCTATCGTACAAGCTTTGCCTATTGCAATTCATCCGACTGATATAATTTGCAAACTACTGTACTAAGCTCGGGGTTTTCTTAATGTGCACCCAACATATAGCAGTCGCAGTTTCCTCGTAATCCAAGAAAAAAAAAAGGATTAGATTTGCTCCAAAAATGTAAAGCAATAAAATTTTATTGATAAATTTTTATAATAATGTAAATTTAATCCCGAATTTATTAAATAATCTTATCTCTTTCCGTTTATGAAATTTACCATCCGTCTCTAAAAGAAAAAATCACGAAAAATGTTATGTGATCAATTGGCTTAAATAAGGTTGTCCTCGTCTAATTGATCAAAATTTCGCCTTAATGCGATAAATTTGTTTTATATGTTGTGACTAATTTTTGCCGGAGATCTTACATGGTTGCCGACAAGGCCAATTTTTTATATATATAGAAATACCAAATTTTTGCCAATTAAATTACCCAAAGCATTTATAGGGTAATTTTGAAGGACGGATTTGATAGTTTTTCTATACCTGAGAATCTACTATTGCACATGATTGATTTGATTTGCACAAAATATTAGAGTAAATGTCCAACGAGCCAACTTATAACTTAAGTTTAGTTGAATTTTATGTTAAAAAAATTTTATTTTAATACTATTTTACAGTTTTATCCAATTATGACAATTAATTTATTTTTATACACATGCAAGCTGTATAGATAAAGTCTTTGAATATACAATGAGTATCATGAGGTCTGTCTCGCAACGTAAGATCATGAAACTCATTAAGAAAAGTACCACATATTTTAAATAAGTTCCTAGTCGAATCAACCGCCTAAAATAAGGATAAATATCGCTTGAGCTTGAGAATAACATTTGTGATATAACATCATGTTTCATTGGTAAAGATATGGAGATGTCAATTCATACAAATGAGTGATCATTTGACAACGCACTAAACAACCCTCCTTCGCACTGTCCAAGTGGTTATCACTTATCGAATGCAAAAAGTTTGATGTTATGATTATACATCATTAGTCCTTGACCCGAGACAACATGGAGGCTCTGCGTATTAGCATTGTACTTTGACTCGTTTACTGTAATGCCCGAGAATTTTGTTATTGTAATCTGAAATGATTTGTTGATAATTGATATGATTATAGACGGAAAGGATCAGACCGGGAAAGACGAAAAAAGACTGGAATTATGTGCGAGGAATGAACCCTTCGCGCAAATGCGCGATCGGACAGGGCGCATATGCGCAAGGTAGGCAGAGAACCTCGCGTAAATTTGAGACAGGACCCGCGCATATGCGCGAGTATGGCAGAGAACCTCGCGCATATGCGCCGGGCGAGGGTGCGCATATGCATGAGCAGAGAATGTGTTATGCGCGGAGACCAGTAGGTTTCGCGCATATGCGCCGAGGGAGGTCGCGCATATGCGCGAGACGTGTTGCACAAGAGATGAGCCACATGTCTTTGGGCATGCATTGTATATATATATGTAAATTGATTTCATTCCCTTCATTCAGACTTCCAGAGCAAGGAAACCGAGAGCATCAAGGGAAATTGAGTTCTTGATATTAGAATTTCATTTGCGCAAAATCCGTCTATCCGAATTTCAATCCGACTTTGGTACCATGTTTCTATCAACGAGAGCTTCAACTGGACGTAAGTTTTCTTATGTTTTGATATTATTTGAAAATGTGATATGATAGGAATCATGATATGACTGATATTATCTGTTCCTGAGATTGTTGTCATCGTATAATTGAAATCAGATCGAAGAACGGATACCGTATGAATTTGTTATCAATTTCAGATTGGATTTGATTGAGATTATACAGATTTGGTATCAGATTGAGTTTGTTATCGATTATGAGTTGAGATTAGTATTTGTGGATATCTGTATTGCTGGGTATATTGAGATTGTGCAGTTATGCCGTTGAAACAGAATTTAATTGAGTTCTGATTATATCCAGTATTGATTTGAGTGGTATATTAACATTGTACTCCTCAATATTGTCATTGCAAGATTGAGTATTGACAGATTCAAATTCGAGACTTCGACTTCGTCAGATTGACAAAAGAAATGTATAAATCAATGTCGAACCGGGAAGATACGACTCGAGTATATTCGACTTGAGTTTCCCAAAATCACATACTTTATTGTATTGCATTGATGTTTGCAATTCATTAGATTGATTTGTTTAGTCTATTGATTTATAGCAGAGCATATATTTAGTAATGGGCGGATGTGCCTAGTTGTGGGTTGATGTGCTTTGTTATTGGCTGAGTTGCCAAGTCTTCGGCAGAACCGCCAAGACACTAGAATTTTGGTGTATCGATGTTTCGTAGGAGTAGATCGACTTCTATTGCGAAGATTCGATACAGAATGCCAAAGTCTGTGGGCTGATGTGCCTTGTTATTGGCTGAGTTGCCAAGTTTTCGGCGGAACCGCCAAGACACTAGACTTTTGGTGTATCGATGTTGCTTAGGAGTGGATCGACTTCTATTGCGGAGATTCGATACAGAACGCCAAAGTCTGAGTTAGACCGGGATCCCTAGATTAGGAAAGAGTCGAGTCAAAGATTACGAGTCTAGAGTTTGATTTACAGTTTTATATCGATTCATGTCTTTCAGATTATGATACATGTTGTTGATATCTGTTTCATGCTTTTATATATGTTTATATGATTGCATGTACTACGTTGTTTATACTGGGATGCATTTCTCACCGGAGTTATCCGGCTGTTGTTGTGTTTGTATGTGTGCATGACAATAGGTGGGACAGGATCAGGGTCAAGAAAAGTATGAGAGATTCAAGATTAGCGTGGAGATCCGGACTTAGACTAGATGGATTTTCAGTACTTGATGTAGTGACTGAACATTAGTTTGAAATAAATGTACTTTGTACAGGACTTGTACTTTACTGTTGATATTTATATCAAATGATTTCATTATGTTCCGCACTTATGTATTTTTTAAAAAAAATTTTTTGACCCAGATTAATTAAATGATCCTAATAATGATTAAGAAGATGAATTAGGTTCGGGTCCCTACAGCAGGTGGTATCAGAGCAGTAGGTTCCATTAGACTGACTTAGAAGCTAGTGAGCGGGGGTAGATTGAGTTTTCTTTCCTGCTTTTGAGATGCTAGCATGACAGAATGTGTTACTGCTTTGAAATGCATGTTTACCTAGATATCTGATTTGATTGGAAACATGTGTGTTGAGAATGAATCAGAACCAATTCTTGATCAGCAGTAAGATAATCAGAGGAGGACTGAAACAGATTTGTTGTATTTGGTTACTAATCCTTTTTGTAATCAGATATGCCTCCTCGAAGAATCCTAGATTAGGGAAGTACTTCGAATAATCCGATGGATGATACAGCAACACCTAGGGAAACACTACTGAAGGGATCTCAGTTGTTTGAACCGTCGACTCTGAAGAGCACTGAGACATCTGTTGATTTTGAGAGTGGTGATAGTAGTAGTGGGAAGAAGAAAGATTATTTGAAAGTCATATGAAGACAGTTTAAGAAGTCTGGTAGTGGTTCATCCAGCTCAAGTGGTTCACGACAGAGCCAGAGTTATATACCGGAGTCTATTGTAGAACATGTGGAGAGAGACATCCCATAGAGCAATGCTACGGAGTATATCTGATAAGTGCAATTTATTGTACTTTTATTACTTATTTTTAACTTGAAATTTTGTTATTCTTGAGCAGGTTTTATGTGATTTGTTGTTGTTTTTGTTGTTGTAGTTTGGAAGCTTAGAATAGAATTTGGAGTAGCAAATTGTTGAATTGGAGTAGTGCAAAAGATAAAATGGCCGAAGTATGATCGCACCCGCGGTATCATATGGACCGCACCCGCGGTCCCTGAAGTTAGAAATAAAAGATTCTGCCGAAGCATGACCGCACCCGCGGTCCTTCTTTCACCGCACCCGCGGTCACTGAATTTCGAGACTGAAAGTTTCTCCGAAACAACACCGCACCCGCGGTCCGTCTTTCACCGCACCCGCGGTCCTTCGCAAAACAGAGTCCGAAAAATCTGTAACTTTGTGGACTTCGAATAAAAGTAGAGGAAAATGGTGTGCTGCGTGGGGAAGCTTGTCTGGACTATAAAAGCCTTCTATTATTCACCATCTAGGGTATTGGGGAGCAAAGGAAAGGATAGGAGGCTACAAAGAAAGGATTGAAGCTCAAGTTCATCATCCTTGGAAATCTATTGCACATTTCTGGACAGAAATTTCATTGCACTCCAAATCTCTTGTTCTAAGTTCTTCTTTCTTTATTTTTATTTGATATGTCTTGTTTAAGATTCATGTGTTGTTGTGTTATTTTTATTATGAACTAATTCTTATTTCTAGAGGAATGATGGAACAAAACTAGACACCATGTGTTGGGATTTATGAATTATGCTATATAAGTTTTCCCTATTGTTCATTTGTATTTTTCCAATCTTAATGCTTTCATTTTATTGGCCATATCTTGAATGATTCTTATGTTTATAATTTATCACTTGGAAAAGGGAATTTATAAACAAGAAAGGAAAAAATACATCGATGGTATTTATATAGTTCGGGAGGACGTATATTGCTATTGAAGCCATTAAAAGAAGTTATTGCTTATTTTGTTATTTAATTATAGATTGTTGACGGGGACGTTACAATCCTTTGTTAGATAATTAGTATCTACTTAGCACTCGGGAGAGGGAGTAGATAATTTAGAATTCTTGGCTAATGTATAATAAGGACATTTATAATATAGCTACACAAAATAACACATGGTAGATATTTGCATGAAATCGGACCCCTAGATTTTTTATTTCATAGTTATTTGTTATAAAAAGTTTGGTGTTATAATATAATTAAATTTATTTTCAATTTAGTTATTGGTGCAAACAAATCTGTCAATTGATTTTTCTAAATAAAATTGAGACTATTTTAATTGCAAGTATTAATATACATTTAAATATGTACTCCTCGTGGGATCGACACTTGTACTCAACAATACATTTTATTACAACTTGACGTTGTGTACTTGCAAGCAATTAAGAAATCACGCGACAAGTTTTTGGCGCCGTTGCCGGGGAGTGTCTATTTTAAATTTATATTAGTATTGTTACCAATTAGTCTTTATTTTAATTTAGAGCTGTTTTTATTGTAATACATTAAACATTGATTTTTTTCTTATCTTTGTTTGACAGTGAATGCGAAGATCGCAAAATCTTGACTTGCTTATCTTTGATCCTGAGATCGAAAGAACCATAAGAAGATTAAGAAAGGCAAGAAGAGAAAAGATTCGAGCAATGGCTGAAAACAGAGATAATGAAAATCCACCCCCTGCAATACCCATCAGAGATCATTTTAGGCCGGTACTAAATGCTCATTACTCGGGCATAGCACGAGGGACTATTAATGCAAACAACTTTGAGCTTAAGCCCGCATTGATAAACATGGTTCAACAGAATCAGTTTGGGGGAGCCGCTACTGCAGATCCTCATCTACATCTCAGAACATTCCTTGAAATTACTGACACGGTAAAAATAAATGGTGTTTCTGATGATATAATTCGATTGCGTTTGTTTTCTTTTTCTCTTAGGGATCAAGCAAGAGGATGGCTCCAATCGCTTCCTTTGGGGAATATCACTACATGGCAGGAGTTAGCAACCAAGTTCCTTGCTAAATATTTTTCACCTGCGAAGTCTGCACAGTTGAAGATAGAGATAAGTACTTTTAGGCAGACTGACTTTGAGCAATTATATGAGGCATGGGAACGGTATAAGGAGTTGTTGAGGAGGTGTCCAAACCATGGTTTTGAAGATTGGGTACAGATTGAATTGTTTTATAATGGTTTGAATGGACAAACAAGATGCACTGTGGATGCAGCAGCTGGTGGAACAATATTTGCCAAATCACCTGATCAAGCATATGATTTGCTTGAACAGATGACCATTAACAGTTATCAGTGGCCATCTGAAAGGTCAGGAGTAAAGAAGACAGCTGGTATTTATGCCGTGGATCCTATCACTTCACTAACCGCCCAAGTTTCTGCATTGACCACACAACCAGCAGCCATGAATAAAGTGAGCATACCTGACACTGAAGGTCCTTCCGTGGTTGCTGAAGAAACTCATTCTCTTGAAGAAGCCCAATATATCAACAACAGAAACTTTGGTGGATTTGGAGGATATCGAGGTAACCTTCGTCCTAATACTTATCATCCAGGTTTGAGAAATCATGAAAATTTTTCTTATGCAAACAATAAGAATGTGTTGAATACTCCTCCGGGGTTCAATACACCAAAAGGGGAGGGAAAGCCTTCGTTTGAGGATTTGGTAGGTACATTTGTGGCTGAATCTGGAAAAAAGATGGCTAGAACTGAGTCTCGGCTTGATAGCATGGAGACTCACATAGGAAACATGGGTGCTACGATGAAATCTTTGGAGACACAAATTGGACAGTTAGCTAATGCTTTGAGAGATCAGAACAGGGGTCAATTTCCGAGTAATACGGAAGTTAATCCAAAAGAGCAGTGCAAGGCAGTCACTTTGAGGAGCGGAAAAGAATTGGAGGTTCAAAGTCCCAAGGAGATGGTGGAAAATGAGAAGTCAGTGGAAGATGTTGAGTTTGAGGTTATAACAGAGAATAAGGTTGAGGACTCTAAGACAAAAGTTGTACAACCTCCTGCATTTAAGCCTGCCATTCCATACCCTCAAAGGTTCAAAAAGAAGAGTTTAGATGATCAATTTGCAAAATTCCTTGAGATTTTTAAGAAGATACACATCAATATACCATTTGCTGATGCATTGGAGCAAATGCCCAACTATGTCAAGTTCATTAAAGATGTGATCTCTAAAAAGAGGAAGCTGCAAGAGTTTGAGACAGTGAAGCTTACTGAGGAGTGCAGTGCCATCCTACAAAAGAAATTACCAATAAAATTGAAAGATCCAGGGAGTTTTATTATTCCTTTCTTTATTGGTGGTTCTCATTGTAGTAAAGCTTTATGTGATTTAGGAGCAAATATTAATTTGATGCCATTTTCTATTTTCAGGAAATTGGAGCTTGGAGAAGTTAAACCAACCACTATCACCCTACAGCTTGCAGACAGAAGTCTTACATATCCAAGAGGGATCGTCGAGGATGTATTGGTAAAAGTTGATAAGTTTATTTTTCCTGCAGACTTTGTGATTCTAGATATGGAAGAGGATAATGATGCTCCATTAATCTTTGGGAGACCGTTCCTTGCAACTGGAAGGGCATTGATAGATGTGCATAAGGGTGAAATGAGGTAAGTACTTGTAAAAGCATTGATGTCATAGACTCATGTGTATCCTTTGACTGTGCAGGAACTAGGGACCCTTTGGAGAGTTGCTTGGTTGGAGCTGCTGAAGATGTTAGTGAAGACGACTGGGAAGTGAAAGAGCAACTGCTGGCTCTTGAAGTATTGCATAAAGAAAAGAAAACGGATGTGTTGATTGAGGAGTTGAACGTCAAAGAGAAAATAGATGTAATATCACCCTCTCCTGATCTGAAGGAATTGCCAAGCCACCTATGTTATGCATTCTTAGGAGAGAAGTCGACATATCCGGTAATCATATCTTCCTCCCTTACTATTGATGAAAAAGATAAATTATTGAGAGTATTGAGGGAATATAAAACTGCATTGGGATGGTCGATTTCTGATATTAGGGGAATTAGCCCCACTATATGCATGCATAAAATTTTAATGGAGGAGTCGTATACTCCTTATGTGGATCATCAGAGGAGATTAAATCCGGCAATGAAAGAAGTTGTGAAAAATGAGGTGCTTAAATTGTTGAATGCTGGTGTGATATATGCTATTTCTGATAGTAATTGGGTGTCTCTTGTACAAATTGTACCGAAAAAGGGTGAAATAACTGTGGTTAAAAATGAACATGCTGAATTAATATCTACTCGTACTGTAACTGGTTGGCGAGTTTGTATGGATTATAGAAAATTGAACAATGCCACCCGAAAAGATCATTTTCCATTGCCTTTTATTGATCAAATGCTAGATATACTTGCTGGTTATTGTCATTATTGCTTCTTAGACGGTTATTCAGGTTATAACCAGATAGCTATAGCACCAGAGGATCAGGAGAAGACTACTTTTACGTGTCCCTATGGCACGTTCGCTTTTAGGAGAATGCCTTTTGGGCTATGCAATGCACCGGCAACTTTTCAGAGGTGTATGATGGCTATATTTGCAGGCATGGTGGAGGAAATCATGGAAGTCTTCATGGATGACTTCTCGGTATTTGGCTCTTCATTTGATCATTGTTTACATAACTTATCCCTTGTGTTGCAGAGATGCCAAGAAAAGAACCTAGTTCTTAATTGGGAAAAATGTCACTTTATGGTCCAAGAGGGCATTGTCCTGGGACATAAAGTATCATCTAAGGGATTAGAGGTGGATAGATCCAAGGTGGTTGCAATTGAAAAACTTCCTCCACCAAAGAACATCAAAGGAATAAGGAGCTTTCTAGGACATGCGGGGTTTTATCGGAGATTCATTAAAGATTTTTCTAAGATCACTAAACCCTTTTGTAATTTGCTTGAAAAAGATTCCACAATCATATTTGATGATGATTGTTTGCAGGCTTTTGAGAAAATCAAGAGGGCATTGGTGACAGCACCAATCATGATAGTGTCGGACTGGAAGGAGCCCTTTGAGCTGATGTGTGACGTAAGTGATTATGTCGTTGGTGCAGTATTGGGCCAAAGAAGAGAAAGGATGTTTAGGGCAATCTATTATGCAAGCCGTACTATGGATGCTGCACAGCAAAATTACACCACGACTGAAAAGGAAGTTGCTTGCTGTAGTATTTGCATTCCACAAATTCAGGCCATATCTTATCGGCACAAAGGTAATTGTTTTTACTGACCATGCATCCATTCGCTACCTATTTGCCAAGAATGATGCGAAACCACGCTTGATAAGGTGAATACTGCTATTACAAGAATTTGACTTCGAGGTCAAAGATAAGAAGGGAAGTGAGAATCAAGTGGCTGACCACTTGTCAAGACTTGAGCTAGAGGATAGGAAAGAAGAAGGAGCAATACAGGAAACATTTCCGGAAGAACAACTTTTTGAGGTAAGTTCAATACTCCCTTGGTTTTCTGACATTGCGAATTTTTTGTCTTGTGGTATTCTTCCTCCAGATCTGAACTACCATCAGAAAAAGAAGTTCTTTCATGATATCAAATTTTTGTTCTGGGATGATCCTTGTGGTATATAAGAGATGTGCTGACCAAGTGATTAGGAGATGTGTTGACGGTGTCGAAGCACACCAAATTCTTGAGCTATGTCATTTATCTGCATATGGTGGCCATTTTGGAGCGACACGAACTGCAGCTAAGGTATTGCAATCAGGTTTTTTCTGGCCTACTTTGTTTAAGGATAGCTATACCTTAGTGAAATCATGTAATAGGTGCCAAAGATTAGGAAACATCTCTAGGCGTCACGAATTGCCACTGACAAATATTTTGGAAGTGGAACTTTTTGATGTTTGGGGCATAGATTTCATGGGACCCTTTCCCCCTTCGTTTGGTCAATCTTATATATTATTAGTTGTAGATTATGTTTCGAAATGGGTGGAAGCAATCGCCACAAGTACTAATGATGCTCGTGTTGTAGTTAAGTTTGTGCACAAGAACATCTTCACCAGATTTGGAACACCGAGGGCCATCATAAGTGATGAAGGTACGCATTTTTGCAATAAAATTTTCAACTCACTTTTGGCTAAATACAGTGTGAAGCACAAAGTGACACTAGCATATCATCCTCAATCGAATGGACAAGCTGAAATATCCAACCGGGAAATCAAACAAATATTAGAAAAGACTGTCAATACAAACCGGAAGGATTGGGCTATAAAATTGGATGATGCACTGTGGGCTTATAGGACCGCATTCAAGACGCCTATTGGGATGTCTCCCTATAGGCTGGTTTTTGGTAAAGCCTGTCATTTGCCGCTAGAATTGGAGCATCGAGCATTTTGGGCAGTTAAGAAGTTGAACTTTGATTTGAAAGAATCTGGCGATAGCAGAAAACTACAGTTAAATGAAATGGAGGAGTTCCGCAATGATGCATATGAAAATGCCAAGATTTACAAAGAGCAGACCAAGAAGTGGCACGATAAATTCATTGTACGAAGGGAGCTCAAACCAGGACAACAAGTACTCTTGTTCAACTCCCGTCTGAAGTTGTTTCCTGGTAAGTTGAAATCACGTTGGTCAGGTCCATTTTTGGTGGAGACAGTGTAACCTCATGGGGCGATTGAGCTAAAATGTAGTGATGGGAGGACCTTCAAGGTGAATGGGCAGCGAGTTAAGCCATATTATGGAACTGAAGTAAGGCAACTTGACAACATTCCTTTGGGCGGATCGACTTGATGTAAACTTATGGTAGTCGGGCTAAAGACGTTAAACCAAGCGCTTATTGGGAGGCAACCCAAATTTTTGTTTCTCTTTTGCAATTTGTTTTCGGTTTTGCTTTTATTCTAGTATTCTTATTATAGGTTGTTTATATTTTTTTTAATATAGTGTGTGCTTATATCTTCCCAAAACTAATGAATTCCACTTGTTTTATTCTCATGACTCAAAAAAAATGAAGAAGAAAAAATTTTTTCCCGAAGGAATACCGCACCTGCGGTACATATAAAACCGCACCCGCGGTTAAGGAAGAAAAATTTTCAAGAAATTTCCGAGAAAGCACCTGCACCCGCGGTATATTTTGGAGCGCACCCGCGCAACATGTCCCGAAAGCATAACGCACCCGCGTTTGTTCTTGCACCGCGGCCGCGGTTGATTAATATCGAATTATGCTACATTTGCCGAGAGCATACCGCACCAGCGGTCTACTGTACACCGCACCCGCGATCATTGAATACTGAATATAAAAATTAATTCGAGAGCACACCGCACCCGCGGTCTCTTGTACACCGCACCCGCGGTCATCGAAGATAAAAATTATAAGAATTCCCGAAGGAACACCGCACCCGCGGTCTCTTGTACACCGCACCCGCGGTCGATAGTTTTAAAAACAGAATGGGGCAGAAATTTTCATAATCGAAGAACACCTCTCTCAAATTTCTCTCTTTCCTTCGAAATCCTTTTTCAAGAACACTCTTTTCCCACTCAATTTTTGTTATTCCTTCAACAAATTTACCACTCCAACCTACATATCTTCACTCATTATATCAGATATCACTTTTCTTTCCACAAAAATCAAAATAAAACCTAGGGTTTCAAGGAACTCGAAAATTTCATTAAGTATTGATGGGTGCTTTGAATTTGTTCTTCAAAGATACATTTAAACACTCAAGGTGAACAAATCTATACTACATTCGCTTTGAATTCGAAATTCTTGGTGTTATTTGCTATGGAAGGAAATTACGTTTAGTGAAGTACATTCTTGGTATTGTGGATGTTGTTGATTGATTGTTGTGTATATTGTTGAGGTGTGGATATTGTGAGTATTAAGTTTGGGGGAGTGCAAGAATCATTAAATTTTGTGAATTGGATTGAGGAGAAGTTGGTGATTGAAAGGTGTTCGATAAAATGCCTCCAAGAAAAAAACAATCTAAGGGTGCATCATCATCTGTGAATTACGATGCAAACAGGTTTTGGGAAGAACAAGCGGAGGAGAACTATGGAAAGATTTTGAGCAAGAGCATTCTAAAAGAAGGGGGATTTGATCTTAGTTTCCCTCGAACTGAAATTGGAATAATGCTTACTGCTCGGCACTGGGATGAGTTTGGCAGGCAGCCACAAGATGCTGTCATTTTGTTGGTGAGAGAATTTTATGCTA
Organism: Primulina tabacum; assembly: GCF_025594145.1. NCBI lineage: Eukaryota > Viridiplantae > Streptophyta > Magnoliopsida > Lamiales > Gesneriaceae > Primulina > Primulina tabacum. The sequence continues at coordinate 33,060,749 of NC_134553.1, read as the reverse complement.
ACCTCAAGGTTAGGCATGATCAGTTGAAGGTGTTGGTGCGAGGAAAAATGGTAGCCTTTGATGCACATACGATCAATACGTTATATGGTATCCCTCATGTAATGCACGATGAATATGAAGAATACTGGGCTGAGCATGTAAATTATAATAATATTCTTCAAACAATTTGCATAGAGGGAGCGGAATGGAGAATGAGGGATGATGTGCATGTTAGCCTAGCTAAGTCTGATCTCAAAAGTGTTGCCAAAGATTGGTATTCATTTATTTCTGCTAGGATTAAGCCTACTGAGCATACCACCACAGTCATCAAGGAGAGGGCAATTCTTACTTTTTGCATTATGACGGGAAAGACAATTGATTTAGGTCAATAACTTCAGAGTTCGATGCTTGAATATGCAAGAGGTAACTCTCCTAGTGGACTCCTCCACCCTTCTCTTATCACTGCTTTATGCCAAAATGCGGGAGTGACTTGGGCAGTAAATGAAGAATTGTTGAAGCCTAAAAACCCCATTGTGGTAGTTCAACCACATAGGGTAGTTAGAGGTGAACATGCTGCGGCACGTCGAGCAGAAAGGGAATTTAACAGAAGAGCTGCAGAAGAGACGTGCTCAGGCTCAAGCTCAAGAACCACAACCACAACCGCAACAACGAAATAGGAGAGATAGGTTGACCCAGTTGGAAGAAGATATGCAACATCAACGCCAAGAAATGGATGCATTTTGGTTTAGGACCGACACATTTATGGGATATATGATGGATTTTACATCTGTCTTGTCTCAGCAATTTCCATCGGCTTCAACTTCTGGCAATCCATTCCCACCTCCTCCACAGTGGCCACCCATATACCACCCGCCGCAGTTCCAACCACCACAAGATGACGAAGATGATGAGGATGGCGATGACCACTGACGGTCGTCGCCCGAAGTATGTGTATTCTCCTAATTTTCGTTCTTATTTACATCGAGGACGATGCACATGTTTTAGTTTTGGGGAGATTTGATTTATTTTATGTTTGCTTGTGTGTTTATTTTTTTTCTGTGTTTATTTATTTATTTTGTGTTTATTTATTTTTGTAGTAGTTTGCTTGTGTGTTTATAGTCATGAAAATTTTTATTTAAAATGGCCAATGATGAGAAAAGAAAAATGTTGCATTAAGAAGAAAAGTCATGTATTACATTCATGTTAATCGATCAATTTGAAAAATTTAGAGAACAATCATGAGATTTGGTAAGTTTGAGACTTATAATTTCTATACAACTCTTTGATTTTCATTTGACATCGAAATAAATTTTTGCAAACACATATATGATTGAGGCAATCTTTGATTTTATTTGGGCCTATTTATATTGTTCATAAATATTCATTTGAAGCCCTCTTGAGCCTATATGAAAATAAAAGAATTGTGTTCTTGAAATTTCTTGGAAGCCAAGCACTTTTCTTTTGAGATGCATTGAGACACCATTTTCACGATGATTAGATTCTACTTTGTGTTGGTGAATGGAGATTTTGTCTAGAACTATCCAAACATCACTCAAGGCGAAATACGGACAAATTATGATTTAGGTGATTTTTGGATCGATTGAGCCTTTCAAGCTACCAAATAAAAAAAATTTATCATTTGTCACCTCTTTGAGCTTAAATGAATTCGAATGTCACACGTTAATATGTGTAAAAGACCCACATTCGATGTTCTTTCAAATATCCCACATTTACTACCCCGTTGAATATCTTAAACATTAATTTCCTACCTTCTCAAGGGAGTAAGAATTCAAAGGATCAAAGAAATCAAAATTCTCCTACAAAAAAAAAACAGAAAAATGAATGATGTTACATTGATGAAGTTGGAGAAAAAGGGGAGAAAAAGAGATGAAATAAATAAAAAAATTGGAGATAAAAGAAAAAGTGGAGTTTGCAAAAGAAATAAAATTCAACTTACTGCCTTATTTGAACTCCTAATCTTTATTTGTAGCCATGAGCCAAGGCCTAACATTATAACCATTGAAAATCCTATTAACCTAGTCATAGTTGTCCAATATACTAGTGGAGAGTGATTGGGAGGATCTAGCTTATGGACAATCGATAAACACTTTCATTGAGTAAGAATCTTGATCAATTTTACACACACCTCATTGCATCAAATATTTATTGGGTATCACTTTCTTGAATGAATATTTCTTTGAACCAAATTTTTACCGGAAAAGACCTCTTGATTTGTGTTTGTAAAAATTGAAATTGATTGAGAATGTTTTGAAACATGAGTTGAAGAGATTAGAAGTTAAGAAAATTAACCGATTGCATGATTTTATCCGGATGAACAAGTGGTTGGATTGATTTGAATTGTGGATGAATGAAGAGTTAGTTAAAATATCTTGATGCCAAGTTCTTTAAAATATTTCATGACTTGTTTGTTTGTGTTGTTTTGTTTTGCTCGGGACTAGCAAAATCATAAGTTTGGGGGAATTTGATAAGTGCAATTTATTGTACTTTTATTACTTGTTTTTAACTTGAAATTTTGTTATTCTTGGGCAGGTTTTATGTGATTTGTTATTGTTTTTGTTGTTGTAGTTTGGAAGCTTAGAATATAATTTGGAGTAGCAAATTGTTGAATTGGAGTAGTGCAAAAGATAAAATGGCCGAAGTATGACCGCACCCGCGGTATCATATGGACCGCACCCGCGGTCCCTGAAGTTAGAAATAAAAGATTCTGCCGAAGCATGACCGCACCCGCGGTCCTTCTTTCACCGCACTCGCGGTCACTGAATTTTGAGACTAAAAGTTTCTCCGAAACAACACCGCACCCGCGGTCCTTCGCAAAACAGAGTCCGAAAAATCTGTAACTTTGTGGACTTCGAATAAAAGTAGAGGAAAATGGTGTGCTGCGTGGGGAAGCTTGTCTGGACTATAAAAGCCTTCTATTATTCACCATCTAGGGTATTGGGGAGCAAAGGAAAGGAGAGGAGGCTACAAAGAAAGGATTGAAGCTCAAGTTCATCATCCTTGGAAATCTATTGCACATTTCTGGACAGAAATTTCATTGCACTCCAAATCTCTTGTTCTAAGTTCTTCTTTCTTTATTTTTATTTGATATGTCTTGTTTAAGATTCATGTGTTGTTGTGTTATTTTTATTATGAACTAATTCTTATTTCTAGAGGAATGATGGAACAAAACTAGACACCATGTGTTGGGATTTATGAATTATGCTATATAAGTTTTCCTTTGTATTTTTTCAATCTCAATGCTTTCATTTTATTGGCCATATCTTGAATGATTCTTATGTTTATAATTTATCACTTGGAAAAGGGAATTTATAAACAAGAAAGGGAAAAATACATCGATGGTATTTATATAGTTCAGGAGGACGTATATTGCTATTGAAGCCATTAAAAGAAGTTATTGCTTATTTTGTTATTTAATTATAGATTGTTGACGGGGACGTTACAATCCTTTGTTAGATAATTAGTATCTACTTAGCACTCGGGAGAGGGAATAGATAATTTAGAATTCTTGGCTAATGTATAATAAGGACATTTATAATATTGCTACACAAAATAACACATGGTGGATAGTTGCGTGAAATCGGACCTCTAGATCTTTTATTTCATAGTTATTTGTTATAAAAAGTTTGGTGTTATAATATAATTAAATTTATTTTCAATTTAGTTATTGGTGCAAACAAATCTGTCAATTGATTTTTCTAAATAAAATTGAGACTATTTTAATTGCAAGCATTAATATACATTTAAATACGTACTCCTCGTGGAATCGACACTTGTACTCAACAATACATTTTATTACAACTTGACGTTGTGCACTTGCAAGCAATTAAGAAATCACGCGACATTATGGTAGTTGCAACATCTGCAAACAGCCGGGACATTTTGCTAGAGTATGTACTCAGAGAGGTTCCCGAAGATCCCAGGGAGCAGAATCATCTGGATCAGTGGCACAGACTGATAGACGATTATCGGCTGTTAACTCTTTCCAGCCACCACCGACTACCACTCAGGCACAGCCGAGGCCAGGAGGAAGCCAGACTGTTAGCCGGCCTCCGAGACACCACGCTAGAGTATCTGCTTTGACTGAAGAGCAGGCACATGAAGCACCAGATGTTGTTTTTGCATGTAACTGTTCTTTATGTGGTTATCCTGCTTATGTATTGATTGATACGGGTGCGTCCCATACATTTATTTCTGAGCGATTTGCATTGATTCATGCATTGCCTGTTGAGTCATTATCATCTTTAGTCTCTGTCTCTTCACCTTTGGGGAGAGGTCTTGTATCAGTGACGTCTGTTAGACATTTTATGCTACAGTATGACGGGCATGAGATTGAGTTAGACTGTATTGTACTTGGGTTGTCTGATTTTGAATGCATTATCGGTATTGATATGCTGAACAAGTACAGAGCTACCGTAGATTGTTTCCAGAAGATTGTGAGAATCAGACCTGATATGGCTGATGAATGGAAATTTTACGGTAAGGGTTCTAGATCTAGAATTTCTTTAATATCTGCATTATCTATAACTCGATTATTATAGAAAGGAGGAGAGGGTTTCCTTGTGTATTCAGTTGACGTACTGAAATCGAGCCCATCATTGGCTGATTTGATAGTGGTATGTGAGTTTGCCGATGTCTTCCCAGATGAGATTCCGGGTTTGCCTCCGATTCGAGAGATAGACTTTAGCATTGAATTGATACCTGGTATAGTTCCAATTTTTAGAGCTCCGTACAGAATGGCACCGATTGAACTGAAAGAATTGAAAGATCAATTAGAATATTTACTGGCCAAGGGTTACATCGGACCGAGTGTTTCGCCTTGGGGTGCTCCAGTATTGTTTGTGAGAAAGAAGGACGGTTCAATGAGACTTTGCATTGACTATCGGCAACTGAACAAGGCTACAGTAAAGAACAAATACCCTTTGCCTCGTATCGATGATTTATTTGATCAGTTGCAGGGTTCTTCTGTCTATTCTAAGATCGATCTGAGATCTGGTTATCATCAGCTGAGAGTCAGAGATTTTGATATTTCGAAGACAGCTTTCAGAACCATAAATATCTTGATGATTTCTTGATTATATTTATTGATGATATTCTGATTTACTCCAAGAATATGATTGATCATGCTGAGCATTTAAGAACTGTATTGAGAATTCTGAGAAAAGAGAAATTGTATGCAAAGCTGTCGAAATGTGAATTCTGGCTGAAACAAGTTGTATTTCTGGGTCATATTATATCTGAAAATGGTATATCTGTTGATCCTAGCAAGGTTGAGGCAGTGATTAACTGGCCTAGACCGACATCTGTGCCAGAGATACGCAGTTTTATGGGTTTGGCAGGCTATTACCGTCGATTTATTAAAGATTTATTGAGTATTGCTAAACCTATTATTCAGTTGACTCAGAAGAACGCACCATTTGTATGGTCTGAAGAGTGTGAGTCCAGTTTTCTAGAGTTGAAGAAATGATTGACCAGTGCTCCGATCTTGACTATTCCATCAGGTACTGGTGATTTCGTTGTTTATTGTGATGCTTCTCACATAGGATTGGGTTGTGTTTTGATGCAGCGAGGACATGTCATTGCCAATGCCTCGAGACAATTGAAGCCACGTGAATCTCGCTACCCAATTCATGATATTGAATTGGCAACCATCGTATTTGCACTGAAGATTTGGCGACACTATCTATATGTTGAGAAGTTTGAGATTTATTCTGATCAAAAGAGTCTGAAATATCTGTTTTCACAGTCTGAATTGAATATGAGGCAACGAAAATGACTTGATTTATTGAAAGATTTTGATTTTGAAATCAAATACTATCCGGGTAAATCTAATGCAATAGCTGATGCACTGAGTTGAAAGGTATTTTCCTTATCCTTATCCACGATTGGTGTTTCGAATTTGATTAAAGACTGCTGTTTGTCTGGATTAGCATTTGAAACAAATTGTAGACCGTTGAGACTCTATACTATTCAAGTTGAACCAGAGCTGATTTTGAGAATTAAAGAAGCTCAGAAAGTGGATCAGAATGTTCAGAATTCGATTTTGATAGTCAGAGTAGGGCATCGATTAGAGTATCAGGTACGTGATGATGTACTGTATGTGAATAATCGTCTTGTTGTGCCAGATGTTTCAGATTTGAAAAGACAGATATTGTCAGAAGCGCACAGTAGTCGATTCAGTATTCATCCTGGTAGCAGAAAGATGTATAATGATTTGAAAAGACAGTTTTGGTAGAAACAGATGAAAGCAGATATTGCAGAGTTTGTATCAAAATGTCTGAATTGCCAGCAGGTGAAAGCCGAAAGGAAGAAACCAGGAGGTTTATTACACAACTTGTCTATTCCTGAATGGAAATGAGATCACATTTCTATGGATTTTGTGACGAAGCTACCGCGTTCCTCCCGAGGTTGTGATGCGATTTGGGTTGTGATTGATAGATTGACCAAATCAGCATGTGTTATTCCGTACAAAATGACGTACAGACATGACCAGATGGCAGAAATTTATGTCAGAGAAGTGGTCAGATTGCATGGAGTGCCGAAGTCGATTTTATCAGACTGTGATCCTCGGTTTACTTCGCACTTTTGGCACAGTTTGCAGCAAGCTCTAGGTACGAAGTTACATCTGAGTACCGCATATCATCCACAGACAGACGGACAATCAGAGCGGACTATCAAACATTGGAAGATATGCTGAGAGATGTAGTGCTAGATTTTGGCACTAGTTGGCAAGATTCTTTGCCACTTTGTGAGTTTTCGTACAACAACAGCTATCAGACAAGTATAAAGATGGCTCCATTTGAAGTGTTGTACGGCAAGAAGTTCAGATCTCATCTTTATTGGGATGATATCTCGGAGGTACCTGAGATTGGGACTGACATGATTCGAGATATGACTGAGAAAGTGAAGCTGATTCAAAAGAGAATGAAAACAGCTCAAGACAGACAGGCCAAATATGCCAATGTTTGTCGTAAATCGTTGGTATTTGAGGCAGGAGACAGAGTATTCTTGAAGATTTCTCCTTTCAGAGGTGTTGATAGATTTGGCAAGAAAGGGAAGTTGTCTCCATCATACATCGATCCTTATGAGATTCTCGAGAAGATAGGAGATCGTGCCTATCGACTCGCATTACCGCCTTTTTTATCTGGAATACATGATATCTTTCTTGTATCTTTATTGCGGAAATATCTCCCTGATGCATCTCATATTATTCAGCCAGACGAGGCCGAACTTGATGAGACACTGAGTTATTTTGAGAAGCCGATTCAGATTCTCGATCGTAAAGAAAAGCAGCTCAGAACAAAGACTATTCCACTTGTGAAAGTTCAGTGGAGTCGTCATGGCATTGAAGAAGCTACGTGGGAGACTGAATCAGATATCAGAAAGAAATTCCCATAGTTATTTCACTGATGTGAGTCTTCTTATTTAGCTTCTATTCTCCATTTCTTATTGTATCTGATTTGTTATCTGATTTGATTGCTTGTGATTTATGGGAGGAAATCGGATCTTAGAGGGGGGTAAATGTAATGCCCGAGAATTTTTTTATTGTAATCTAAAATGATTTGTTGATAATTGATGTGATTATAGACAGAAAAGATCAGACCGTGAAAGACGAAAGAAGACTGAAATTATGTGCGAGGAATGAGCCCTCGCGCATATGCGCGATCGGACAGGACGCATATGCGTGAGGTAGGAAGAGAACCTCGCGCATATGCGTGACAGGACCCGCGCATATGCGCGAGTATGGCAGAGAACCTCGCGCATATGCGCGAGCAGAGAATGTGTTATGCGCGGAGACCAGTAGGTCTCGCGCATATGCGCCGAGGGAGGTCGCGCATATGCGCGAGACGTGTTGCACAAGAGATGAGCCACATGTCTTTGTGCATGCATTGTATATATATGTAAATTGATTTCATTCCCTTCATTCAGACTTCCAGAGGAAGGAAATCGAGAGCTTCAAGGGAAATTGAGTTCTTGATATTAGAATTTGATATGCGCAAAATCCGTCCGTCCGAATTTCAATCTGACTTTGGTATCGTGTTTCTATCGACGAGAGCTTCAACTGGACATAAGTTTTCTTATGTTTTGATATGACTTGAAAATCTGATATGAGAGGAATCATGATATGGCTGATATTATTTGTTCCTTAGATTGTTGTCATCGTATAATTGAAATCAGATCGAAGAACGGATACCGTATGAATTTGTTATCAATTTCAGATTGAATTTGATTGAGATTATACAGATTTGTATCAGATTGAGTTTGTTATCGATTATGAGTTGAGATTAGTATTTGTGGATATCTGTATTGCTGGGTATATTGAGATTGTGCAGTTATGCCGTTGAAACAGAATTTAATTGAGTTCTGATTATATCCAGTATTGATTTGAGTGATATATTGATATTGTACTCCTCAATATTGTCATTGCCAGATTGAGTATTGACAGATTAGAATTCGAGACTTCGACTTCGTCAGATTAAAAAAAAATGTATAAATTAATGTCGAACCGGGAAGATACGACTCGAGTATATTTGACTTGAGTTTCCCAAAATCACATACTTTATTGTATTGCATTGATGTTTGCAATTCATGAGATTGATATGCTTAGTCTATTGATTTATAGCAGAGCAAATATTTAGTCATGGGCGGATGTGCCTAGTTGTGGGTTGATGTGCCTTGTTATTGGCTGAGTTGCCAAGTCTTTGGCAGAACCGCCAAGACACTAAACTTTTGGTGTATCGATGTTTCGTAGGAGTAGATCAACTTCTATTGCGTTGATTCGATACAGGATGCCAAAGTCTGTGGGTTGATGTGCCTTGTTATTGGCTGAGTTGCCAAGTCTTCGGCGGAACCGCCAAGACACCAGACTTTTGGTGTATCGATGTTGCGTAGGAGTGGTGATACGACCACGGGTGGTCAAGCTCCAAGGAAGGCATGGGATCCTTTGCAGTTGCCGGAGGGACCAGTCACGATGGAACGCCTAAAGAAGTTCAAGGAGGCACTACAAGGAGTCATGAGCAAGCATGAAGGGGTTGTGATGCATGGGAGTACGTCGGGAGACCAAAGGAATATCATTCAAGCATTGTTGGAGAAGGCCGAGACTACACGGACGTGTACACGGACCTGCTCACGGGGTCCGTGCCCTTTACAGCCGAAGATGAAGAATTCCAGTGTCTACACGGACCCGAGCACGGAGGTGGACACGGGGTCCGTGTCCCCTGTTTCCAGCTGAAGTGATTTTCCCGAGAGTACACGGACCCGTACACAGGAGGGCCACACGGGGTCCGTGTCTGAGACGGCTGAGCGAGAATATTTTCCTTCCTAGAGTTTTATTTCTTTTGGTAACTAGATTATTGTTATCTTTTTGACATATAAACATATTTTGGACGAAATTTTACACACAATACACATTATTATTGAGTTTATACAAACTTTTGAGATTTTTCTCTCAAGCTTTAAAAGCTTTTTGCTTTGTTCATCAAAAATCAAACTTATCAAAGTTTTTAACTTTGTGGCGTTTGTCGATCGTTCTTGTGCGGATTGTCAAGGGCTTGTTCTTTGAAGGTTCGTTATAATTTCGGTTGTTTATTCTCGTGAATATTTATTGCTAAGTTTTTATAATTTAGAGGTGAATATCACACATTCAACTTGATTCAAAAGATCGGGACAACAACGATTCTTTGTTCGTTATTGAATTGAGGGCGCGATTCGATTTTTAATCGTGTTTGCTATTCGTTCGTACAAGATTCATATCATTTGGTATCAGAGCTTTGGTTCATTGAATTCAAGTAAGTTTACCCTTCGTTCTATTATCAGATCTAAATTTTCTTTCGTTCCGCTTTCAGATCTGATTTGTTCTATTATTCTTCGTCGTTCGTGAATCTGTGATACACGAAATTTTGTGCCTTATTTTTTTCTTTGAATTTTCGGAATTCTTAAAAAAAAAAATGTAACAAAAATCCGAAAATTTCCTATTATTTCTTTTTGGTAATTTGTTCTATTCTCTGTTGTGAGTCATATACACTTGTGTCACACCGTAAAAAAAAAAAAAAATTTATTATTATCATTCACCTTCAAATTTCTTGTCTACGCAGTCCAAGTGAGTCGATCACAATTGTTCACAAGTTGAACTTGATTGTTTGATATACAAATACAAAGCTTGAGTACACCTTCGAGGATACTATCGAATTTGAGTGAAAAATACTTGAGTGCGAGTGTATTTTCTTTGGAGTGAACGATGAGTATTTGTTGTGAGCAAAAAAAAAAAAATAAGAGAGGAGAGACGAGTGAATTTCTTTGGAGTGACCGTGAGCATTTGGGTGAGGATCATTTTGTTTTCTACTAACGTTTTCTTGCAGGTACAAATTTGAAATTAAATGGAGAGGGAGGTAGGAGACAGTTCGAACCCGGAGTTGTCTAAGGTTCAAATGGAGGCGTTGTTTGGGCATTTTAGTAGGATGATAAGAAATGAATTAGAGCCCTTACATGAGAGGTTGGATAAACTTGAGGTTAGTACTAGCGGGAGTGAAGTCTAAACCTATGGATGTGGGTAGAGGAGAAGAAGAGGAAGAATATGATTTGGGAGGAGATGAGGAAAGTCAAAATGAGAATTGGGGTAGGAATGGAAGAGGTAGAGGATTTGGGAGAGGAAGAATAGAAGCCGTACGGGGCAGATATGATGGGAATAGGGAAGATGGTAACATGGGTAGTATTAAGATGAAAATCCCTTCATTCCATGGGAAGTCTGATCCGGAGGCGTACTTAGAGTGGGAAAAGAGGGTAGAGTTCGTGTTTGAGTGTCACCACTACTCCGAACCAAAGAAGGTTAGGTTGGCGGTGGTTGAATTCTTAGACTATGCTCTCATATGGTGGGATCAATTAGTGACCACTAGGAGGAGGTATAATGAGAGACCCATTGAATCGTGGGATGAGATGAAGAGGGTTATGAGGAAGAGGTTTGTGCCCAACCACTATTATAGGGAGATGTTTAAGAGGCTACAAACTTTGAGGCAATGGTTGAAGAGTGTTGAAGACTACTATAAGGAGATGGAAGTAGTCATGATTAGGGCCAATGTTGAGGAAGATAGTGAGGCGACCATGGCTCGTTTTCTTTGTGGTTTGAACAGGGAAATTCAAGATCAAGTGGAGCTTCGGCACTACCTAGATCTAGACGAGATGGTGCAAATGGCCATAAAAGTGGAGCAACAACTCAAAAGGCGTGGAGTTGGCCGCACCAATCAAACTGGGGGTTCATCATCTTCTTGGCGGTCAAATGGGGTGAAACGTGAGGAGAATAAGGTGGTGACCAAGCCCAAGATTGAGACCAAACAAGAGGCGCCTAAACAAGGAGTGCAAGGTAAATCTGAAACTCCTTCTAATCGATCTAGGGATGTTGGATGTTTTAGGTGTCAAGGATTAGGGCATATTTCTAGTGAATGTCCTAATAAAAGGGTAATGATTTTAAATGATTATGGTGAGTATGAATCGCATAGTGAGGGTGAGGATGATGATGAGATGCCTGCATTAGAGGATCCTGACGAGGGTTATGAGTAGGTTGTAGGTGAAGCCCTAGTGACTAGGCGTATCATGAGTGCTCAAGTCAAGGAGGAGGAGACTAACCAAAGAGAGAACTTGTTCCATACTAGGTGTTTTGTGAATCAAAAGGTTTGCAATTTAATCATAGATGGGGGGAGTTGTACTAATGTGGCTAGTGTTGAAATGGTGGAGAAATTGGGTTTGCCTACACTAAAACACCCTCAACCATATAGTCTTCAATGGTTGAATGATTGTGCGGAAGTGAAGGTCACAAAGCAAGTGCTAGTGCCTTTTTCTATTGGGAAGTATGTGGATGAGGTCTTGTGTGATTTAGTACCCATGCATGCTTGTCATATCTTGTTGGGTAGACCGTGGCAATACGACAGAAAGGTGACTCATGATGGGTTCAAGAATAGATATTCATTTGTGTTGAAGAAGGAATCCATTGTTTTACTCCCTTTGTCCCCAAAGCAAGTGTTGGAGGACCAATTGAAAAAAAAGAAGAGAGATGAGGCCGAAAAAAAAAGTGAATTAAAAAGTGAGATGGCCTTTGAAAATAAAAATGAAATGGCTGAAAAAAAAAAGAGTGACAAAAAAGGTGAGATAGCCATACAAAAGAAAAAAGAGAGGAAAGAAAATGAGGGGAAAGAAAATGAGAGGAAAGAGGCCAAAAAGAAATCATATATGGCCCAAAAAAGTGAGTTGAAGCAATTGATGCACACACATGAACCACTTGTGTTGATTCTTTACAAGGAGATCCTCCTTAACACAAGTGATATAGCCGGGTCCCTTCCGAGCATTGTTGTTTCACTCTTGCAGGAATTTGAAGATGTATTCCCGGAGGAGCTACCTCAAGGGCTACCACCATTGAGGGGGATTGAGCACCAAATTGATTTGGTACCCGGAAGTGCATTGCCAAATCGTCCAGCTTATAGAAGCAATCCGGAGGAGACCAAGGAGCTTCAACGGCAGGTAAGTGAGTTGTTAGATAGGGGTTTTGTGCGTGAGTCCATGTCTCCTTGTGCTGTACCTGTTTTACTAGTTCCTAAGAAAGATGGCTCATGGCGTATGTGTGTAGATTGTAGGGCAATCAATAACATAACCATTAAGTATAGGCATCCCATACCTAGACTAGATGATATGATAGATGAGTTGCATGGTGCTTGTATTTTTAGCAAGATTGACTTGAAAAGTGGTTATCACCAAATTAGGATGAGGGAAGGAGATGAGTGGAAGACTGCTTTTAAAACCAAATACAGGTTATACGAGTGGATGGTAATGCCTTTTGGCTTAACTAACGCTCCTAGCACCTTTATGAGGTTAATGAACCATGTTTTGCGTGCACACATAGGAAAATTTGTTGTGGTCTACTTTGATGATATCCTAGTGTATAGCAAAAATTTGGAAGAGCATGTTAATCACTTAAGACTTGTGCTAATCACACTAAGGGCTGAAAATTTGTATGCTAACTTAAAGAAATGTGATTTTTGTACAAGCAAACTTGTCTTTCTTGGTTTTGTGGTAAGTTCACAGGGTATACAAATTGATGAAGACAAGGTAAATGCTATTCGAGATTGGCCAACGCCTACTACTGTTGGTCAAGTTCGAAGTTTTCATGGTCTTGCAAGCTTCTATAGGAAGTTTGTAAAGGATTTTAGCACACTGGCAGCACCAATGACGGCGGTGATCAAGAAAAATGTTCCATTCCAATGGGGCGAGGAGCAAGAGAAGTCTTTTAATCTTATTAAGCAAAAATTAATTAATGCTCCTTTACTTGTTTTACCTGATTTTGCTAATACCTTTGAAATTGAATGTGATGCTTCAGGTGTAGGTATTGGTGGAGTGTTGATGCAAGGAGGGCGGCCGGTGGCATATTTTAGTGAAAAGCTTAATGGAGCAGCGCTTAACTATCCAACATATGACAAAGAGCTCTATGCACTTGTGAGGACTCTAGAGATGTGGCAACACTACTTGAGGCCTAAGGAGTTTGTGATCCACACGGATCATGAGTCTCTAAAGCACCTTAAGGGCCAACAGAAGTTGAACAAGCGGCATGCCAAGTGGGTGGCATTCATTGAAACATTCCCCTACATCATCAAATACAAACAAGGTAAGGAAAATGTAGTGGCCGACGCACTATCACGGAGGTACGTACTAATCTCTACCTTGGAGTCAAAAATTTTGGGGTTTGAACATGTAAAAGAGTTGTATGTGTTAGATGATGATTTTAAGAGTGAATTTGAAACTTGCATGCATGGTCCACATGACAAATTTTATTTGCATCATGGTTTCTTGTTTAAAGAAGATAAATTGTGCATTCTCAAGTCATCAATTCGTGAATTACTTGTTAGGGAGGCACATGGGGGTGGTTTAATGGGGCACTTTGGGGTGGCAAAAACTTTAGGCGCATTGCATGAGCATTTTTATTGGCCATATATGAAACGTGATGTTGAGCGTGTGTGTGATAAGTGCATAACTTGTAAGCAAGCTAAGTCTAGAACACAACCGCATGGATGGTATACACCACTTCCTGTTCCTAGTGAGCCTTGGATTGACTTTTCTATGGACTTTATTTTGGGGTTGCCTAGGACTAAGAAGGGGAGGGATTCTATTTTTGTTTTGTAGATAGATTCTCTAAGATGGCACATTTCATTGCTTGTCATAAAACGGATGATGCTTCTAGCATTGCAGGACTTGTTCTTTAGGGAAGTCGTTAGGTTACATGGCATGCCTAGGACTATTGTGTCTGACCATGATGTTAAGTTTTTGAGTTACTTTTGGAAAACTTTGTGGACTAAACTTGGTACAAAATTGTTGTTTTCTACTACATGTCATCCTCAAACGGAATGGACAAACTGAGGTTGTTAATAAAACATTAGGAACACTTTTGCGTGCTATTCTTAAAAAGAACTTAAAGAATTGAGAGAATTGTTTGCCATTTGTTGAGTTTGCTTACAATCGATGCGTGCATTCTACTACCAATTATTCGTCGTTTGAAATTGTTTATGGTTTTAATCCTTTGACTCCGTTGGATTTGATGTCTTTACCTGTGAGTGAAAGGTTAAACATGGATGAGAAAAAGAAGGCTGAATTTGTTAGGAGTTTGCATGAAAAGGTCAAGGCCATCATTGAGAGGAGAAATGAGCAATATGCCCGGCAAGCCAACAAAGGGAAGAAGAAGGTGACATTTGAGAAGGGCGATTGGGTGTGGCTACACCTGAGGAAGGAAAGGTTCCCTGAGAAGAGACGTTCAAAGCTATTACCAAGAGGCGATGGACCATTCCAAGTTCTTGGGAGGATCAATGACAACGCCTACAGTCTCGATCTACCAGGTGAGTATAACGTGAGTTTTACTTTTAATGTTAGTGACTTGTCGTTGTTTGATGTAGGTGACGAGCAAGATTTGAGGACAAATCCTTTTCTAGAAGGGGAGGATGATACGACCACGGGTGGTCAAGCTCCAAGGAAGGCATGGGATCCTTTGCAGTTGCCGGAGGGACCAGTCACGAGGGGATGCCTAAAGAAGTTCAGAGAGGTACTACAAGGAGTCATGAGCAAGCATGAAGGGGTCGTGATGCATGGGAGTACGTCGGGAGACCAAAGGAATATCATTCAAGCATTGTTGGAGAAGGCCGAGACTACACGGACGTGTACAGGGACCTGCACACGGGGTCCGTGCCCTTTACAGCCAAAGATGAAGAATTCCAGTGTCTACATGGACCCGAGCACGGAGGTAGACACGGGGTCCAGTTTCCCCTGTTTCCAGCTGAAGTGATTTTCCCGAGAGTACACGGACCCGTACACGGAGGGCCACACGGGGTCCGTGTCTGAGACGGCTGAGCGAGAATATTTTCCTTCCTAGAGTTTTATTTCTTTAAGTAACTAGATTATTGTTATCTTTTTGACATATAAACATATTTTGGACGAAATTTTACACACAATACACATTATTATGGAGTTTATACAAACTTTTGAGATTTTTCTCTCAAGCTTTCAAAGCTTTTTGCTTTGTTCATCAAAAATCAAACTTATCAAAGTTTTTAACTTTGTGGCGTTTGTCGATCGTTCTTGTGCGGATTGTCAAGGGCTTGTTCTTTGAAGGTTTGTTATAATTTCGGTTGTTTATTCTCGTGAATATTTATTTCTAAGTTTTTATAATTTAGAGGTGAACATCACACATTCAACTTGATTCAAAAGATCGGGACTACAACGATTCTTTGTTCGTTATTGAATTGAGGGCGCGATTCGATTTTTAATCGTGTTTGCTATTCGTTCGTACAAGATTCATATCAAGTGGATCGACTTCTATTGTGGAGATTCGATACAAAACGCCAAAGTCTGAGTTAGACCGGGATCCTTAGATTAGGAAAGAGTCGAGTCAGAGATTACAAGTCTATAGTTTGATTTACAGTTTTACATCGATTCATGTCTTTCAGATTATGATACATGTTATGGATATCTGTTTCATGCTTTTATATCTGTTTATATGATTGCATGTATACGTTGTTTATACTGGGATATATTTCTTACCGGAGTTATCCGGCTGTTGTTCTGTTTGTATGTATGCTTGACAACCGGTGG
Source organism: Primulina tabacum (assembly GCF_025594145.1). Classification (NCBI taxonomy): domain Eukaryota; kingdom Viridiplantae; phylum Streptophyta; class Magnoliopsida; order Lamiales; family Gesneriaceae; genus Primulina; species Primulina tabacum. The sequence goes on along the minus strand of NC_134553.1, from coordinate 33,044,636 downwards.
GACAGGATCAGGGTCAAGAAGAGGATGAGAAATTCAAGATTAGCGTGGAGATCCGGACTTAGAGTAGATGTGTTTTCAGTACTTGATGTAGTGACTGAACATTAGTTTGAAATAAATGTACTTTGTACAGAACTTGTACTTTACTGTTGATATTTATATCAGACTGATTTCATTATGTTCCGCACTTATGTATTTTAAAAAAAAAATTTAGACCCAGATTAATTAAATGATCCTAATAATGATTAAGAAGATGAATTAGGTTCGGGTCCCCACATTTACCGACTCCATTGAGGGTCATTAGATGGCGAGATTGAGTGTAGTTTCGAAATATGTAGGATCCAATGTATTGTAATAGAAGATCATTCACCGTATATCTATGGGTGAAATATCATATGTGATCTCATGAGTTAATATTAAAAAGAATCTCTGGCTAGAGTAAGACATGCATTTTGGAAAGGTGTTTCCTCAGTGGAACATTTAATGTCACGAGTATTACTCATATATATATCACATCGTTATTTAATTAATTTTTAATTCTCGATATACCAATGATTGAAGATTAGATCGAGATACATGAGTTGAAGGGACCGTACTGTATGCTAACATAACTTAAGGTTCTTACAGGTACTATATATAAGATCACGAGGAGATGCTACTAAAAGCTCTAATACGTGAAAATTTAATAAATAATGAAATAAAACACATATCCATGCAATAATCATGCATTAAATGCATTGCAATAATTAAGCACATATTGTAAGAAAATCCTAGATTGCATGTTGTTAGGTTACGTAGCTCGAATTTTTCTAGACCAGGGAAATGTGTTTTTTTATATACACGTACCATCTTACTATTAGTACTTAAAGATTCATTACGTCGTTATCGAATTCATATGCAACTCTCGATATATCAATGGTTGTAGATTCGATCATGTTATATTTGTTGAAGTGATCATACTGTATGCTAAACATAACTTAAGGTTCTTGAAAGAACAATCATCAATACCTATGGGATCATGAGATGCTGCCACTAGACGCTCTTACCACGATCTGATGGGTGCAATTAGAAATGAGTTCTGACATTCTTGATCAAGGTATTGATGAAAAGAATGAAGCTAATTAGGGTAAGCCCGAATAAGAATAAATGTTATTCTGAATCATATTGAGATGTGAACCCATTTCTAGCTCCATCTCTTAACCATTGAGGGTCACACAAGTATTATATTTTGTGCTCCCGTTGAGAAAGTCAAAATTCAAAGAATTAAATTTGACGACTATAGTTGGATAAAGATCAGACAAAATGCTTATAAATGAGTTTATAAGTTGATTTCATTAGATGAAAGAAATGGAAGATGACATAATTGTTAGTTGAGAAAAAGGAGTGAAACTGTCTGTTTTGGTGAAAGAGTTCACAAAACTAGCAGCTGCCAAATATGAAAAATGAAATTTTTGATTCTTGAAAATTTCAATTTTTATTATAGGAACAAGCCTTGTATCCTCGATACATTGAAGCTGAAGGATCGTTGATCGGGATTATAACGAGTTCTAAACTATTTATTTAGTGAATTTAGAATTTACTAATTAAATATAGTAATAGTAGTGGTGACTATTAATATATACAAAATTCTCATAAATATTATAGATTGGTATAGAATTAATTAACTAATAATTTAATTAAATAAACTAAATATTTGGTATTTTATTAGTTTAACTAATATATCTATGCGTGTATTAAATGTGAATGTGAAAATATATTAATATTTATATATACACTTTATATTGAGATATAAAGATGTGTTCATATAATATAAATAAATAATGTATTATCAAAAGTTGATAAATATATGTTATAATATTAATACGATAATTTTAATTAATGAAAATTAAGAGTTTTCATGACGCAGATAGTCCTAATGGTATACACCTTGTGTATTTATTTTATAAATAAGTTATCAATGATTGAAAACGCAAGAAAATTATACAACAAAGTTTACCAAAATTCCTCCTCTTCCAAGCAACCCTCGGCCACTTGAGAAAAATTAAGAAGAAATTTTCGGCCACCATCTTCCATGACCGCCGCTTCTTTCCGATGTTGCACCGACTCTAGATTTGTGAAATTCATAAGTCCCAATCTCAATGCAAAAGTTTTTTGTGATATCTAGTGCAATTAAAACAAGGAACAAAGTTTTTGATTGTGGACACAATTTGACGAACAAAAGGCGGAGATCCGTTCGAAGAAAAATACAAGAAATGTCATCTCTGCTAATCTCGGATTGGTTTGGAGTCCAGAGTTTAAAATGCACAGAAATATAATCTAAACACCATTTGGATGTTTGAATAACATACAACGCTCAAGAAAAGTTTCGATCGTCGAAACTAAAATTTAAAACTTTTGTTTCATCTTGGATACGAGAAATCAGTAAACCAACAACAACGACCGGAGCCAGGTATTAGGGCTCGAACTCCTGAGGTCGGGATGGAAAGGTGAGTAAAGGTTTGGTGAATTAGGAGAATGAGGGGGAAGATCATTTGGGGGATTATGGATAGATTGGACATCAAATCTTTCCCTCGATATTCTTGTATCTAGGTAAGGAAAGATGTCGAGATAGAAAGGAGTCTGAATAAGGAAAGATTCAAAATTCACATGAATGTCCCCACGAACCTTCGTCACCTACGAGGGCTTTCCTTTAAATATAAGATGTGCCTCATTCTTTTATCCATTTAATAAATTGTATTCTTAATGCACTAAAATTTCTTCTCTATTTTTCGTGAGTCCAGTTATGATCTGAGTGTCGAAATGGTCATGCAGGAAGACTCTTTTGACGCCCATTCACGTGTTGTTTGAGTGTTTGTAGGAGCTAAGTTCGGGACTTCGCCCACATCAGTTGGATAAAACCGCTTGAGAATGTGACATGTCTATCTCACTTTTTCAGGTGTTATCAATAATATATTTTTTGAAAATAAGTGACATATTGTGTAATTATTCGAGTATATGGCGTTTGTAGCTAATAATAATATAACTATTAAACGATGTAATAAAATATTTTAAATGTTCCGAAGGTATTTATGATTTTGTGACTATTAATTTAGAAAGTAGGACTAGTCGAGGCATGTTATGGGTTTTCTGAAAAGAACATTTCCAAATTTTTGTACAAGAATTTCAGTTATCAATAATATTTTTGTATTCCATTGTCAGTAATTGTTTTCGGAGGTTATGGCATTGTTAGCTGAGACTTCAGGTTTCAATCAACTTCAGGATCTTATGCCGATGTGAAATATATATGTTGAAATACTTATAATTTCTTTTAAAATTTAAGATTAAAAATCACATGCAAATCTCATATCTGACGGGTTAAAGAATTTAAGATGAGTTTTGTTTTTGTAAGTAAATAAATAATTGACTCATATTAATTGTATCTTCTTCACCAATCCATGTAAGACACACTTCAAATTAGGATGCTCAAAATGGACGAATCAGATATATAATATTTCTAGAAGGATATCATACATCTATAGTATATTTGTATATATGAACTTCGTGGCTTCGCATCTTTTCACTTCATGAACTTCAGAGAAAAATAATTAATAAGGACGTTGCTATTTTGAAGAGTGTTGTTTCACGTGTTGCTGTGATTGTTGAAGACATCTGCAGATAACAAGCGTGTAACTGTTGACTGAAGATTGTGTATTTATTACTCCAGTTTTCGGCACCGCATTTTGTTTTCTTGAATACATTTTATTCTTGTTATTTGTTCTAGAGAGTAATTTGTTTTTTCAACGTGTTGAGAAAATTAGTTTTCATTAAAATCACTAGTATTGGTTTTTGTAAACTCAAGTTGGTTTTCTATTGATTATTTTGACCTGAGTCATCGCACAAGTGTAAACATTTTATACTTGTACACAATTAATTCTGAGTTATTTTGATTTAAGTTATTTATTTTTATGTTATGTTATTCTTCTGCGTGCTGTCATTAGGTGTCACAACATCTAGGACAATATTTAAATTTGATACAAACAACTTTTTATACTTTTTATAGTTTATGTTAAACAGAATATTCCCTTACAAGTGGTATCAGAGCGGTCTCTTGATATACTAAGTGCTAATTCTGGTTATTTTGTATAACAATTCGCTTAATTAATGGATGTGTCACTTGAAAACGCAGTACTTCGACCACTATTTTGGATGGATCCAACTACAGTCTTTCGAAGGTTAAGATCAAAATATACATTAAATCCATAGCTAAAAAAGCGTGGCAACGAGTTGTCAGCGGTTGGAGTACACCGAAAAGAATAGATGAAAATGGTGATAGCCTGATAAAGCCTGAAAACGATGAACTGTTGATGAAGTACATGTTTCGAATCACAATTCAAAGGCCTTAAACGCTATTTTCACCTCTGTCGACCTAAATATGTTCGGCTTGATTTCAAGCTGTGTATCGGCTAAAAGATGCGTAGAAAATCGTTCAGAAACATTGTGAAGGAACTGAAAGTGTGCGAAAAACAAAGTTGTGAATGTCCAAATTTGAGAATATGAGGATGGGTGAAACTAAAACAACCATTGATTATTATTGTAAGGTCAAAAAATAAGATGACGTAATCCAACAGCATGCAAATCTAGTTAAAATGAAATATGACTAATTAAATGATTCTAATGACATCAGATATGCATGATTACACGTTTAAAAAATAGGGTTTACTGTTAGAATGCATAAAACCGTATTTTTTAAATGTTATTCGAGATGCGATCGAGAAACGGAGAGTGAAGGCAGAAAATGGAAAATATTTTTATTAAATAATTATTTTTAATTATTTAAAATATGGTTTATACTATATGATATTTTTTAAGATAAGGTGTTTTGAATTGATTTTATATCCCGAGTCATAATTTTTAACGGTATTCGATTTTCGATAAAAATATGAACTTTTTGAGAACTCGTCTAATAATTTCACGAACTTTCCTAAACAAAATATTTTAAATAATTACTATTGGGCTTAATGTGCCTAATATATCATGTTAATGGGCCCAAGATTTCATCACTTGTTTTCGCCAAAATGAAAAGCTCTAAACTCTACCCCAAATCCCTTAAACCGCACGCCCCACACCTCTAGAAACCTACTAGGTTTCTCCTAGCAGCATTCAAAAACAGACACACACAAGCTGGTCAAGGGAAGTTCACGTTTTCTTGAAGAAAATTCAGCGAGGTCCTCCGTTCGTCGACGTTCTTCACATCTCAACTTGTTTTTCGTGCATAAAATATGTAAAGGCACGTCATAAACCTCATCTTTCTCATTTATCACACCATATTACGTGTGCTAATTAAGTTTTCATGAAAAACATGTTAACATTATGATTAATTTCGTTTTTACGCCTTGACATGTGCATAACTTATGATTTCATGATCCAAAACCTATGTTATTATTGCATGAAGGGGCTGTCATGTTAGAATATCTTGGAGGGACGTTTTTCCATCATGTTAAGGGGCCATAGATGTCAAGAAAAGGTTTGCACACGCTAGAAGAAAGCTTTATAAAAAACATGCATGTTTTGAACACTAGGGTTCGTCTAGGAAGCTTGGGACGTGCTGCTCAACCAGGGCTCTGGCTGGACGTGGTCAGGTGTGAGGAAAAGTCCTAGCCAATGCTAGGACTCAAGCGCGACAGCTGGGGTAGAGTCCATGCACGATGGAACTCTTCTCATGCAACCGAGAGATATGCGTCACGTAGGGGGGGTCACGGCTTGGCCAGGGGGTCCAGGCAAGGTCTAAGGGTGGTCTAGAGAGGTTCAGGAGTGTGAGGGCTCAGGTTGTGGCTCGGGCATAGATTCCTAGTTCGGATAGGAGTCCTAGGCGCACAAAGGTAGAACTCGCGCATGATCTTGTTCGGGCAAGTGGCTGCAGCTTGGGCTAGGGGCTGGTTCAAGGGGTCAGCTCTAGTCAGTAGGGTCCATAGGTGGTCTGGGAAAAGTTTGGCTCGATGTGGCTCGGGCATGGGTCGAAGAAAACAAGAGATGGTTCGAGGGTAGGCTAGCTAGGGTTTGGTTTTTTTGAACTGTATGGTTAAGGGTCCGAACCATTGTCCACGAGATTCGAATCATGGTTCACGAGGGTAATTTAAGTATAAAAATCCCATGTTCAAAGTTTGGGATTAAATTATTAAAGTTTGAGTTAATTCGGGGATTAAACGCTCTACGAATTAATAATTATGAAATTAAATCAAAAGCCTCAAATTTAAGATAAATAAAAATATGAAAAATTTAATATAAGCTTAAATAATTATTTGTGATGGTCTAGAGTTAACAAAATTAAGAAAAAATCGCAATAGAGAAATTCTAAATCTGGGGGTAAAACGTTCATTTTGCACCTAAAAATAGTAAACGTCCTGCAGTACCCTGAATGCTTGTAAAATATGTTAATATGCTTATTTTAATTGTTTATGAAATGATAGGATGAAACTTAATTGGCAAAAGACAAGTTGCATGCTTGGTTTAAAGGAAAAATGATTTATATATGCTTAAATTTTTACAAGTAATGAAAAAACGAAAAGTCGAAGGAGGTGAAGTGATTGTGACTAATACGATGATTATGATGACGGCTGAGAGTGTCAATGATGTCCCCGCCATCCAGTACTTTGTTTACACGTAGATGGATCCATCGTCCTTCAGCTGAAACGAAAGTCATAATTAATGATCCAAATTCAATAAAAAGGAAAAATGTATACATATTTGATGAAAAAGGAAAAATATATGATGAAAAGAAAATTTTTAAGTTATGCATGTTCATGAAAAGTATTTTAAGTAAAAGTATTTTCACTGTTGTATATGGATGTGTATGTATTACTTGTTATCATGGTTAAGGTTTGCCGAGTCAATAGACTCACTAGGTGTGATTGATGTAGGTGATTACAATATTGATGTTATTGAGGGACTTGATGGTTGAACTTGCTGGACTGAAGGTGCACATAACCGAGGACCACCGTTAGTTTTCCGCAATTTAAATTAAGTTTATTATTCAAGTTTACATTAAAGATTTTGTGACTTTTATGATGTTTTTGTGAGGTTTTTGAGAGGATGTTAGAGTTAGTTTTATTTTGAAATATTGATAAGTTTAGGTTTGATAAACGGTTGACGATTTTATGTTTTGAATTCATTCCTTTTGAATTTTCAAATATAGTTGGTTGTTTTATTTTTAAAATAATGCAAAGCTAATTTAAAAATACATGTCTATATATATATGTATATATATTCGGCCGAAGTAAAAGAGGAATCCAATGAAGAATATAATCACACCTCCCTGACTGCACTTCTAGAAGAAAAACATTTGTTACAAGTGAATCCACTAGGTGTTGCCATGGGTGTCGCCACACCTGATTGAAACACTTGTTCAAAATCATTATATCTTAATTCAATAACTTCTGAAACATTTAGAGCAAATGAATATTTGGAAGTTGATGATGAAGAAATCATTTTAAGAGATTTTACATAAATTATGTGAAGAGCTGTATGCTGACTGGATTAAGAGAAACAAGTTGAAAAACATTCACAAAAGAGAATACACAGCTGAAGTCTGTAGTTGCCAAACTCGAAGTGATCTTAAGCAAAAGGATATGGAATTGTGCAAAACCAAATATGAGCTTAGGAACACGACTGAAACACTTGCCAAGTTAAAACTCGAGTACATCTAAGCTTTGTTCCTTACTAATGAAGGGAAGAGGCGGTAGGATTGATTTAGGCTTAAAAAACAGTGTCTTCAAAGTTGGAGAATCATCTAAACCAACAGTTTTTTGAAAGAAAAAGTTGATACATCTAAACAACCGCAAGCTACATCTACAAGTAAGAAATATCTACTAAAAAGAGAAGTTGTTGTTCAAAAGCCGAAGCCAAGGAAATGTAAGTGTGTGTGTTGCTATTGTTTTAAAACCAGTCATTCAAATCCTACTGTTTTAAGCTTAAAGAAGATTGCATGAACAACAAAGTAAATTGGATGTTGCCTAGAGTGTTGCCCAACACCTCATGCAACAGATCCAATCATCGACCTACAGTAAAGAAAATTTGGGTTCCAAAGGTAAAAATTCACTGTAATGTGTATACATCATTAAAACTTAACACTGCAAGTCAATGATATTTTGATAGTAGAAGCTCATGCCACATGACAGGTTCACGAGAACAAATCACGGACTATGTTGAACAAAAAGGTGGTAGAGTAACCTATGGAAGGAGAGCATAAAGAAAGATTTTTGGAAAAGGAACATTGAATGTTGAAAGACTACTAAAGCTCCACAATGTGCTACATGTCGAGGGACTAAACTCAAATTTGACAAGCATTAGCCAATTGTGTGATAAGAATTTACATGTTAAGTTTGATAAACATACATGTGAAGTTTTAGATGACACTAATGTTTTCATGATGAGATGTACAAGATCTATGGACAATTTCTATCGATTAGGAGAAGAACTTACATGCAAAGGTAAGTGAATTTGAACTTTGGCATAAAAAATTGGGGAATGCAAATTTCAAACCCTGAAAAATCTCTGTAAGAATGATGTCATATGAGGTATGCCTAACTTTTCATCTGGTATACTATATGTGGGTGGAGATTGCCAAAATTGTAAGAAAACTCACGTGTCATATCCCGTGTTGCCACACTTCGGGACAGCACGCTGCCTTGTGTTGTTACATATGGATTTTATGGGTACTATGGAAGTAGAAAGTTTTGGAGATAAGAAATATTCTTTTATGTGTGTCAATGGCTTCTCACTTTTTTCATGGGTAAGTTTTATTAGGGAAAAGTCAGACATCTATGATGCATCAAAATATTTAGTCACAAGAATTACTAATCTCCATAATTTGAAGGTACGGAGAATCAGGAGTGATCATGGTAAATAGTTTTAGAATTCAATGTTCTCGTCTTTTTTCGATAGGAAAGCTATTTCGCATGGATTCTCCACTCCAAAAACTCCACAATAAAATGGCATAGCCGAATGCAAGAATAGAACACTACAAAAAATGGCTATGGTGATGATGAATTCAAAGAACATCTCAAAGCGTTTTTGGGCTGAGGCCCTAAACACTACTTACCATATTGAAAACCGTGTGTATTTAAGAAGCGGTACAACAATGACACCCTATGAGATAATCATGGGAAAGAAACCAAATATTAAATATTTTCATGTTTTCGATTGTGTTTGCAATGTCTTGAATGATAGAGATCACCTAGCAAATTTTGGCTCCACAAGCGATAATGGTTTTTTTTTGGATATGCCACTAATAGTCGTGCTTATCATATGTTTAATCTAAGAACTAGGGCTATAATGGAGTCTATTGATGTTGTTTATTATGATCATGCATAACTCAAAGGGAAAACTGTCGTGGATGACGTGGATGACCTGTTGGAAATTTCCATCTCACTTGAAAATCCAGGTGTTGCCCCAAATATTGTAGCATTGAGCAAAACACGTGACTTTGAAGTGATTGAACCCGAGGAAGAACAATAGAGTGATGTTGATGCAATCAAAAATGGAGATGAATATTCCAAACAAAATTCATAAGAATCACCATCATCTCAAATCGTTGGAAATGTGCATGAAGACATACAAACCCAAAAAAAAAAAAGGTTAATTACCGCAAGATGGTCTAATTACTATGCATGAGTTCCATGAACTCCAGTGTTGTAGAATTTCATGTTCGCAATCTTGATTTTGATGTTAAAAAAACTTGTTATTTTGTTTTTAATGATTTTACCTAAGTGCACAGAAACTGAAACTGAAACTGATCAGGATTCGAACCGATCAGTTTTCAAACAAAAATTGAAGCTATCAAAGTGTGCAAACTAGAAGTACTAACTGAATAATCGAACTGAACCAGTTCAACTGATGAATTGTAAACCAGTTCAACTGATTGTCCATATCATAGGTGGTTCAGCAGAAGACCTTCAGAAGCCCGGCCAGCTGATGTAGAGTTCAACCGATGAAGAGCCCAGTCGACTAGTTCAACTGAAAGAGTGAAATCAGTTCAACTGATGAGTCAACTGATTTCACCAGCCCAACTGAAGATCAGTTCAACAAACTAGTTCAGAACATCAGTTAGAACCAATCAGTTGCAAAACTCGATAAGCTTATTCAACGGGATCCAGCTGTGCACAAAGGTACTAAAGAATCTGTACTATCAATAGAACAATAATGGACGTTGCAGCAAATATTAAAAACAAAATGTTCCAGAATGGCTGTTGGAAAAGACAAAACGTTGCAGCAAAGCTTAAAGACACAATTTTCAAGGAACGCATTAAAGCTGCAACGATTGTTGCATATTTTCTTAATTGCCTGCAAGTGCTCAACGTCAAGTTGTAATAAAATGTATTTTCGAGTAGAAGTGTCGATCCCACGAGTAGTATGTAGATAAATGTATATTAATGCTTGTAATTAAAATAGTCTCGATTTTATTTAGAAAAATCGATTAAAAGATTTGTTTGCAAGAATAACTAAATTGAAAATGGATTTTTAAATAAAATATAACACCAAACTTTAGCAAATAACAATGGAATAAAAGATCTAGAGGTCCGATTTCACTCAACTATCCACCATGTGTAACTTCTTGTAGCTATGTTATAAAAATCCTTCTTATTCATTAGCCAAGAATTCTATAATTATCTACTCCCTCTCTCGAGTGCTAAGTCGATATTAGTTATCTAAAATTTGATTGCAATGTTCCCATCAACAATCTACAAATAAATAACACATTAAGCACTAAATTCTCTATAAGCTTCAATAGCATTATAGGCTCTCCCAAACTCTATAAATACCATTGATGTATTTTTTCCTTTTCTTGTTTATAATTTCCTCTTCCAAGTGATAAATTATAAACATATAAATCATTCAACTTATGGCCAATAAATTGAAAGCATTAAGATTGGAATAATACAAATGAACAAGATGAAGAACTTAAATAACTTAGTTCATAGGTTCCAACACATGGTTTCTAGTTTTGTTCCATCATTCCTTTAGAAATAAAAATTAGTTCATAATAACACAAGCAAAACAATAAAACATAGTCCTAAAACAAGAAATATCAAATGAAAAATAAAAGAAAGAAGATCTTAGAACAAGATTTTGAAGTGCTGTTTCCGTCCCCGGATTTTTGCAAAAGATTTCTCAAGAACTAGAAGAACTTGAGTCTTCAATAATTTCCAGCAGCCTCCACTCCTTATTTTGATCCCGAATACCCTAGATGGTAAGTAAATGATGTCTTTTTATAGTCCAGACAAGTCTCAAATCGTAGCACACCATTTTCATAGACTTTCATCCGCAGCCCACAAAGTTACAGATTTTTCGGATTCTGTTTTTCGAAGACCGCGGGTGCGCTGCTATATAGGCTGCGGGTGCGCTGCTGTTTCGGGGAAAACTTTCATTTTCGAACTTCAGTGACCGCGGGTGCGGTAGAACAAGGACCGCGGGTGCGGTACAGCTTCAGCAGATTTTCTGAAATTCGATTTTCATTGACCGCGGGTGCGCTCTCTTTGTTTGCGCGTGTGCGCTGGAGCTTCGGAAATTTTTATCTTTTGCACTTTCCAATTCAACATTTTACTACTCCAAACTCTCATTCTAAGCTTCCAAACTAAAACAACAAAAACAACAACAAATCACATAAAACCTGCTCAAAAATCACAAAATTCTAAGTTAAAAACAAGTTATAAAAGTACAATAAATTGCACTTATCAAACTCCCCCAAACTTAATATTTTGTTAGTCTCGAGCAAAACAAAACAACACAAACAAACAAGTCATGAAATATTTTAAAGAACTTGGCCTAAGATAAATTAACAACTCTTCATGCATTCACAAGTCAAATCAATCCAACCACTTTTTCATCCGGATAAAATCATGCAATCGGTTAATTTTCTTAGCTTCTAATTTCTTCAACTCATGTTTCAAAACATTCTCAATCGATTTCAATTTTTACAAACACAAATCAAGAGGTCCTTTATGGTAAAGATTGGGTTCAAAGCCATATTCATTCAAGAAAGGAATACCCAATAAATATTTGATGCAATGAGGTGTGTGTAAAATTGTTCAGATTCATACTCAATGGAAGTGTTTATCGATTGTCCATAGGTTAAATCCTCCCAAACACTCTCCACTAGTATATTAAACAACTATGACTTGGTCAATAGGATTTGCAATGATTGTAATGTTAGGCCTTGGCTCATGGCTACAAATGAAGATTAGGAATTCAAATAAGGGAGTAAGTTGAATTTTATCTCTTTTGCAAACTCCATTTCTTTCTTTCATCTCCATTTTTTTTATTCATTTCATCTCTTTTTTCTCCCATTTTTCTCCAACTTCTTCAATGTAAAATCATTCATTTTTCTTTTCTTTTGTAGGAGAATTTTCATTTCTTTGATCCTTTGAATTCTTACTCCCTTGAGAAGGTAGGAAATTAATGTTTAAGATATTCAACGGGGTAGTAAATGTGAGATATTTGAAAGAATATCGAATGAGGGTCTTTTACACATATTAACGTGTGCCATTCGAATTCATATAAGCTCAAAGAGGTGACAAATGATCAATTATTTTTATTTGGTAGCTTGAAAGGCTCAATCGATCAAAAAAATCACCTAAATCATTCCTAAATCATAGTTTGTCCGTATTTCGCCTCGAGTGTTGTTTGGATAGTTCTAGACAAAATCCCAATTCACTAACACAAGGTAGAATCTAATCATCGTGAAAAGTGATGTCTCAATGCATCACCCAAATACATATATATTCACAAGAAAAGTGCTTGGCTTCCAAGAAATTTCAAGAACACAATTCTTTTCTCATATAGGCTCAAGAGGGCATCAATTAAATATTTATGAACAATATAAATAGGCCCAAATAAAATCAAAGATCGCCTCAATCATATATGTGTTTGCAAAAATATATTTCAATATCAAATGAAAATCGCAGAGTTGTTTAGAATTTATAAGTCAAATTTACCAAATCTCATGGTTGTTCTCTAAATTTTTCAAATTGATTGATGAACATTAATGAAATGCATGACCTTTCTTCTCAATACAAATTTTTTTCATCATTGGCCATTTCAAATAAAAAATTTCATGACTATGACACTACAAATACACAAGAAAAAAAATAAAACACTCAAATAAAACTAAATAAAATGAACAACACACAAAATAAAATAATATCTCTCCTCCAAACTTAAATATGTGCATCGTCCTCGATGTAAATGATCATGAAAGTTACACGAATACACATATGAAATGACCTCGATTTTTTTTTAAACCATAAATTCTAAATTACTAAATAAAATAATTTAACAATTTAAATCTCAAGTGCATAAAACAAAATCCTAAATTATCACCTAACCAAAACTTCCTAAATTGATCTTTAAAAAAATCAACTAATAATAAATAAAGCCTAAAAATATTTCTAATAAAAATCATGAACATAAATATTTAAATCACAAATCTAATAAGCTAGTGCGGAAACATAAAGGCCATCGGGTGTGTACTGCTGCACTCGATCGACTCAATCGTCACCGCCTCCAAAAATCATCAAATCCTGCATCATACAAACCTAGTGAGTCTAAAGACTCAACACGTTCTAAACATGGATAGCAAATAATACATATACATTCACATGCATTTAAAAATAATATTTTTATTTAAAATAATCATTTGAACATAAATAAACTATTAAAAATCATTTAAGTATAATTATATCATAAATAGTAAAATCATTTTAAAATAACTTTAAGTATAAATAAATCATTTTAAAAATCATTTAAAAATATCTTTAATCATCATCATCATATATCATAAAAATCATTTTTATCATAAGCTTTCAATCAGATATCATTTTGGGTGAAGTTTGATCCTTGAAAGTGACTAGCTTTTATCCTTTGGTCGACTGCAGTCTTAGCTCCACATGGTCCATGGGGGTGTGCACTAGGCTCCATCGTGGAAATACGATCGTTGGGGTTCCCTCGGGGGCCTTTTCCCATAGACGGGTTCCCTCGGGGGCTTTTTCCCAAACATGGGTTCCCTCTGGGGCCTTTTCCCGTAAATAGGTTCCCTCTTGAGCCTTTTCCCCTCACGTTATCCCCACAAAATCATATATCATAAAGCATATCTTTTGTCACTGTCAATTCACATACCTCAAAATATTTTTCCTTTTCTTTTAAAATCATAAAATACGACAACTTTCCAAAAATAGCATTTTAAATAGTATAAATTGCACAGCTTTAACATAAATCATAAAAATACATATTATAATCAAAATCATCATTTTAAATCATATAATATCATTTAACATGCGTTATGATCCTTCAGGACGCTGCCAAGCGTTTCCGTATTTTCTTTAGTGTAAAAAGACTGTTTTGCCCCTGGACGTAAAAAAATTCTCGAATTTATTTTTTCTTACTTTTAATGACATGGGATTATTCTAAATAATTATTTAATCTAACTTAAATTTTCTCATATTTTTATTTGGCTTAAATCGATGACTTTTAAATTAATCTTTAAATAAGATATATTAACGCGTTTTAATCCCGAATTAACCTAAACCTTAATATAAAATTCTCAAATTAAAAACTTAGACTTTTAATAATTATTTAAGTTTAAACCTAATTTTTCATAATTTTATTCTGCATAAAACTAGGTGTTTCAATTAATTCTTTAATTAGTGTTTCGTGCGGCGATTAAATCCCGAAAAATTCCAAAACTTGTTATTTTGATCCAAAATTTTAAACATAACATTTTTAGGATTATTCTACCCTTCCAAGTCATGAGCCACACCCGTGGAACCATGGATTCCTATTTTAGTTCAATTAATTCGAAATTTGACACTTAATAGTATCACCCGAGCCATCTCCCGATTTACTCGAGCCGCGCCCGAGCCACCTTGAGCCAAACCCTAGCCAACCCACCTAGGCACCTTCCTGACCAAGCCTGGTCCCTTGAACAAGACCATAGCTCACCCAAACTCTCCTGGAACCAAGCCACAAAAAATCTGTGCGTGATCCCTTGCTTCCCCAAGACTCCTAGTGACCCTAGGACTCCTCTAGCCGTCTAACCACTGACCACCCACGACCCTTACTGACCCTAGACTAGTATCAGACCCGATCCACCCCAAGCCCGAGCCCCTGAGCCACGCACGAAACCCTGCACGAATACAGCAGCCTCGCGCGTAATTAACCTCCTGCATGCGCTTCCACATTTTTGGCTCGGCCCTCGCTGGACCAAGCCACAACCCTGAACCCAGACCTTCCTAACCCTCACTGGACAACGCCCACACCCAGCGCAGACCAGCCCAGCCCCTAGAACACGGACGCAAACCACCCTCACGCGAACAGCAGCTTACGCGCAGGTGCTTCCCTCTCGTGTCTCTCGCTTTTGGCTCGAGCCATGGCGCACCCAAAAACTCCAGCCCCTGGCCCAACCCATGCCCATGACCCTAGGACCCTGATGAACCATCTAGCCGAACCCCTAACCGAGCTGCACCACCTCCTTCCCTCGGCTGCCTAGTTGCGTGCGCATGGGAGAGTCCAAGTTAACTAGGACTCTTCCTTAGCCACCACCCTCAACCCTAGCCGCCCTAGGACCCTACCTAGCCTTCGAACCTGACCCTGGCCAAGCCCCCAACCAGCCCTGGCCAGCCCCCAAGCCCCATGCAAAAGGAACGATCCACTTGAACCATACATGAACGCAAAGCTCCAAACTCACGGTTTCTTTTGTTTAAAAAAAATCCTACTGTTTCAGCCTTGTTTTCTAATTTATTTATCATGTTTTGGCTATAAATCATTCATATTTTATCATGTTTTGGCAGCGGGTCCGTCGGATTCAAAAACGTTTTCAAACAAACGCTAGATCAACGTATTTTTGAAAATAGACGTTTACCGTAAAAATTATCGAATTCCTATTTTATTTAAGCATAAACAATTAAAACACAAATATTATGATTTGTATGATGTTTGAAAGAGTTTAGAAAACGTGCCTTTGTGTTTATAACGCTCGATTATTCGATCGTTGGCGAGGGTGCGACGTTGGACGACCGGACGACGAAGAACACAAGCTTTTCTTTCTTCCTAAATTTTGAAAATCTGAATTGTGTGTGCCAAGGTGTTTCTCGGCTGATTTGGAGGCTGAAATCTCAAGTTTTCAAAACCTTAAACACTTATTTACAATTTAATTAACATATTAATGGGCTTTGGTTTTGGTCTTGCATGATTAAGGGTAATTGGGCCTACTTAAATTAATTAAATTGGGCCCAATAACACTTAATTAATTAAAACATAAAATTTTATAAAATTATTTTCCATAAAATAATATTTTTGATTTTTTAAAACTCCTTGTTTGCCCAAAACCGGCTTCCCGGGAAAAATCGAGCTCGACTTGTAAAATAATTCGAACTCTAACATTTTTTTGGAAAATTAAATAATTTTTAAATCATATCAGGAGGCCTTATCATTATTTAAATAAAATTACATATTCTTGTCTTGGTCGTCCCCGGTCTCCTTTTCCCTGCCTATTATCGAATATTCGGGTAAAAATCCTTAATTTCATGAAATCATGTCATATAATCATTTAATCATGCAATTTTACATTTAATAATATAGTAAACATCATGCTAGAATTTAAAAGCAATTAAATAAAACAATTAAGCAATTAAAATATTTTTGCATGCATGTGGTTTACGTGGACTGATTTTTCGGACGTTACAATTCTCCCCCCCTTAAATAGAATTTCGTCCTCGAAATTTTCCTTGACTTGATGATTGCAAGGCTTAGATTCCCTTATTCATCTCAAACGTAACCTCTAACTCTACAATTCGGTCCTCAAAATCTTGGAAATTACAATTCTAACTCAAAAATATTTCCGAAGTCGACTCCTAAAGCCTGCTCAAGTAGTGCATGCATCCTATTTTCCTCTAAGTTCTTCAATATCCCAATCAAATCCCATCACCCAATTTAACATTTCATGCAAGAAGAGCATCGAAAAATGTTAAACAGCTAGGTTACCTCGAAATCAGTGTAGTGCCAGCTCTGTCTCATCATCTGCAGCTTGCATCACATAGACTCTTCCGGTCATGGGTTGCCTAGGCTTTGTGCATTCCACCATCTTGTGTCCCAACTCTCCGCAATTGAAGCACTTGTAGGTGCCCCACATGCACTTCCCACTATGTGGACGATTGCACTCCTTGCACAGTGGTTGGTTATCAGTCTTCGGAACATTTCCTTTAGGTGGTTGCCCTTGTGGTTTTGGTGGTTCTGGTTGCTTAGAAGATCCCATATAAGGCTTCTTATTACTCTGATTAGCTTGCTGAGCACGGTTCCTCTTTCGCTGCATCTCCCAATCGATATCCTTCAATGACTGCTCGGCTCTAAAAGCTCTGGCAACGGCGGTAGTATAATCAGCAGGATCGACAAGCACCACATCGCGTCGGATAGTCGGCCTCAAACCATCTAGAAAATGTCGTAATTTTTCAGCAGCATCATTGGCAATCAAGGGCACAAAGTGACAGCCCCTATCAAACTTCTGCACAAACTCGGCAACAGTCCAATCCCCCTGACGGAGACTCACAAACTCTCTCTTAAACCTAGAACGAACATCGGATGTGAAGTACTTGTCATAGAACACTCTCTTGAATCCTTCCCAAGTCAAAGTCGCCATATTCACTCCTCGCTCCGCTCCCTCCCACCATAAGGAAGCGTCGCCTTTCAACAGGTAGATAGTACATCGAACGCGATCGGCGTCAGCCATGTCCATATAACGAAAGATTACCTCTAATGATCTAATCCATCCCTCAGCCACGAATGGATCAGTAGTGCCATGGAACTCATCGAGGTGCATCCTCCTGAAACGCTCATATATTGGCTCTGGCCTACCCATTGCTCCATTCCCTATTTGCTGCTCAAAGAAACGGGCCATACCGGCTAGTACACGAGCACTAGCACCCTGAACAGGTGGAGGCTGTGGAATATTCTCCTCCTGTCTAACCTCATCAGTCATAAGCACATTCCTTCTAGAAGGCATCTCTGTATACGTCGTCCAAACCACGTAACCAACATCCATTTTAAAATTTTTCATGCAGCATGCAACTAACATTTATATCATGCATCATATAAACATTTAAAAGAATTTTAAGCATATAAAATATAAAGCAGTAAAAACTCACATATTTGAGACGTGACTTCTTGAGCTTCTCAAAGTGACAGTACACAACCCTTTGGGAAAAACCTTGGCTCTGATACCAACTGTAAAGCCCCATATTCGACGACTGTCCTCACTGTACCAAGACGAGTCTTTCCAGCGTGCTTATGTCCTCACTCACACGCACCCTGGAAAACTTACTAGGAGGTCGCCCATCCCAAAATTGCCCCAAGTCAAGCACTCTTAACTTTGGAGTTCTTATATGATGAGCTACCGAAAAGAAGATGCACCTTCGTGATATGAGTAGTACAAATCAAATCTTTTAAGCCCTCTTCAACTGTATAGTCCATTACATAGAACAGTCTCGGAATCCCTATCCTTCCGATGTAAGAACGGTTCATCCATGTTCCCTCCACCTAGAAGCCTGCCAGGAGCCGCTCATTGTCTGTGCCACCTCATGGCACCGGAGATCACCCCCCGCCCTCTTCGGCCCTGGGCCTCTCATGCCCACCAGCTTCCGTTTGGTTCGTCCCCGAACCACACCGTACTCGGAGAGGTCGGCTCTGATACCAACTGAAACGACCTCGATTTTTTTTTAAACCATAAATTCTAAATTACTAAATAAAGTAATTTAACAATTTAAATCTCAAGTGCATAAAACAAAATCCTAAATCATCACCTAACCAAAACTTCCTAAATTGACCTTTAAAAAGATCAACTAATAAAAAATAAAGCATAAAAATATTTCTAATAAAAATCATGAACATAAATCTTTAAATCACAAATCTAATAAGCTAGTGCGGAAACATAAAGGCCCTCGGGTGTGTACTGCTGCACTCGATCGACTTAATCGTCATCGCCTCCAAAAATCATCAAATCCTGCATCATACAAACCTAGTGAGTCTAAAGACTCAACACATTCTAAACATGGATAGCAAATAATACATATACATTCACATGCATTTAAAAATCATATTTTTATTTAAAATAATCATTTGAACATAAACAAACCATTAAAAATCATTTAAGCATAATTAAATCATAAATAGTAAAATCATTTTAAAATAACTTTAAGCATAAATAAATCATTTTAAAAATAGCTTTAATCATCATCATCATAAATCATATATCATAAAAATCATTTTTATCATAAGCTTTCAATCATATATCATTTTGGGTGAAGTTTGATCCTTGAAAGTGACTAGCTTTTATCTTTTGGTCGACTGCAGTTTTAGCTCCACATGGTCCATGGGGGTGTGCACTAGGCTCCACCGTAGAAATACGATCGTTGGAGTTCCCTCGGGGGCCTTTTCCCAAACATGAGTTCCCTTTGTGGCCTTTTCCCATAAATAGGTTACCTTTGGGGCCTTTTCCCCTCACGTTATCCCCACAAAATCATATATCATAAATCATATCTTTTGTTACTGTCAATTCACATCTCTCAAAATATTTTTCCTTTTCTTTTAAAATCATAAAATACGACAGCTTTCCAAAAATAGCATTTTAAATAGTATAAATTGCACAGCTTTAACATAAATCATAAAAATACATATTATCATCAAAATCATCATTTTAAATCATATAATATCATTTAACATGCATTATGATCCTTCAGGACGCTGCCAAGCGTTTCCGTATTTTCTTTAGTGTAAAAAGACTGTTTTGCCCCTGGACGTAAAAAAATTCTCGAATTTATCTTTTTCTCATTTTTAATGACATGGGATTATTCTAAATAATTATTTAATGTTACATAAATTTTCTCATATTTTTATTTGGCTTAAATCGATGACTTTTAAATTAATCTTTAAATAAGATATATTAACGCGTTTTAATCCCGAATTAACCTAAACCTTAATATAAAATTCTCAAATTAAAAACTTAGACTTTTAATAATTATTTAAGCTTAAACCTAATTTTTCACAATTTTATTCTGCATAAAACTAGGCGTTTCAATTAATTCTTTAATTAGCGTTTCGTGCGGCGATTAAATCTCGAAAAATTCCAAAACTTGTTATTTTGATGCCAAATTTTAAACATAACATTTTTAGGATTTATTCTACCCTTCCAAGTCATGATCCACACCCGTGGACCCATGGATTCCTATTTTAGTTCAATTAATTCAAAATTTGACACTTATACGAATCACCCGAGCCATCTCCCGATTTACTCGAGCCGCGCCCGAGCAACCTTGAGCCAAACCCTAGCCAACCCACCTAGGCACCTTTCTGACCAAGCTCGGCCCCTTGAACAAGACCATAGCTCACCCAAACTCTCCTGGAACCAAGCCACAAAAAATCTGTGCGTGATCCCTTGCTTGCCCAAGACTCCTAGTGACCCTAGGACTCTTCTAGCCGTCTAACCACTGACCACCCATGACCCTTATTGACCCTAGACTAGTCCCAGACCCGATCCACCCCAAGCCCGAGCCCCTGAGCCACGCACGAAACCCTGCACGAATACAGCAGCCTCGCGCGTAATTAACCTTCTGCATGCGCTTCCACGTTTTTGGCTCGGCCCTCGCTGGACCAAGCAACACCCCTGAACCCAGACCTTCCTAACCCTCACTAGATAACGCCCACACCCAGCCCCTAGAACACGGACGCGAACCACCCTCACGCAAACAGCAGATTACGCGCAGGTGCTTCCCTCTCGTGTCTCTCGCTTTTGGCTCGAGCCATGGCGCACCCAACAACTCCAGCCCCTGGTCCGAACCATGCCCATGACCCTAGGACCCTGATGAACCATCTAGCCTAGCCCCTAACCGAGCTGCACCACCTCCTTCCCTCGGCTGCCTAGTTGCGTGCGCATGGGAGAGTCCTAGTTAACTAGGACTCTTCCTTAGACACCACCCTTGACCCTAGCCTCCCTAGGACCCTACCTAGCCTTTGAACCTGACCTTGGCCAAGCCCCCAACCAGCCCTGGCCAGCCCCCAAGCCCCATGCAAAAGGAACGATCCACTTGAACCATACATGAACGCAAAGCTCCAAACTCACGGTTTCTTTTGTATAAAAAAAATCCTACGGTTTCAGCCTTGTTTTCTAATTTATTTATCATGTTTTGGCTATAAATCATTCATATTTTATCATGTTTTGGCAGCGGGTCCGTCGGATTCAAAAACGTTTTCAAACAAACGCTAGATCGACGTATTTTTGAAAATAAACGTTTACCGTAAAAATTATCGAATTCCTATTTTATTTAAGCATAAACAATTAAAACACAAATGTTATGATTTTTATGATGTTTGAAAGAGTTTAGAAAACGTTTCTTTGCGTTTATAACGCTCGATTATTCGATCGTTGGCGAGGGTGCGACGTTGGACGACCGGACGACGAAGAACACAAGCTTTTCTTTCTTCCTAAATTTTGAAAATCTGAATTGTGTGTGCCAAGGTGTTTCTCGGTTGATTTGGAGGCTGAAATCTCAAGTTTTCAAAACCTAAAACACTTATTTATAATTTAATTAACATATTAATGGGCTTTGGTTTTGGTCTTGCATGATTAAGGGTAATTGGGCCTATTTAAATTAATTAAATTGGGCCCAATAACACTTAATTAATTAAAACATAAAATTTTATAAAATTATTTTCCATAAAATAATATTTTTGATCTTTTAAAACTCCTTGTTTGCCCAAAACCGGCTTCCTGGGAAAAATCGAGCTCGACTTGTAAAATAATTCGAACTCTAACATTTTTTTGGAAAATTAAATCATTTTTAAATCATATTAGGATGCCTTATCATTATTTAAATAAAATTACATATTCTTGTCTTGGTCGTCCCCGGTCTTCTTTTCCCTGCCTATTATCGAATATTCGGGTAAAAATCCTTAATTTCATGAAATCATGTCATATAATCATTTAATCATGCAATTTTACATTTAATCATATAGTAAACATCATGCTAGAATTTAAAAGCAATTAAATAAAACAATTAAGCAATTAAAATATTTTTGCATGCATGTGGTTTACGTGGACTGATTTTTCGGACGTTACAACATACCTCGGGCAACGACCGTCAGTGGTCATCGCCATCCTCATCATCTGCGTCATCTTGTGGTGGTTGGAACTCTGGCGGGTGGTATATGGGTGGCCACTGTGGAGGAGGTGGAAATGGATTACCAGAGGTTGAAGCTGATGGAAATTGCTGAGCCAAGACAGACGTAAAATCCATCATTTCCTATAAATGTATCGGTCCTAAACCGAAACTCATCCATGTCTTGGCGTTGATTTCGCATTTCTTCTTCCAAATGTGTCAACCTAGCTCTCTTATTTCCTTGTTGCGGTTGTGTTTGTGGTTCTTGAGCTTGAGCCTGGGCACGTCTTTCTGCAGCTCTTCTGTTGAATTCCCTTTCAGCTTGACGTGCCGCAGCTTGTTCACCTCTCACTGCCCTATGTGGTTGAACTACCACAATGACATTTTTCGGCTTTAACAATTCTTCATTCACTGCCCAAGTCACTCCCGCATTCTTGCATAATGCAGTGATAAGAGAAGGGTGGAGGAGTCCACTAGGAGAGTTACCTTTTGCATAATCAAGCATCGAACTCTGAAGCAATTGATCTAAATCAATTGTCTTCCCCATCATGATGCAAAAAGTCAGGATTGCCCTTTCCTTGATGACGGTGGTTGTATGCTCGGTAGGGTTAATCCTAGCAGAAATAAAGGAATACCAATCTTTGGCAACTCTTTTCAGATCAGATTTGGCTAGGCTGACATGCACATCTTCTCTCATTCTCCACTCCGCTCCCTCTATGCATATTGTTTGAAGAATATTATTATAATCAACTTGCTCAGTCCGGTATTCTTCATATTCATCATGCATACATAGAGGTATACCATACAACGTATTGATAGTATGTGCATTAAAAGCGACCATTTTACCTCGCACCAAAACCTTCAATTGTCCATGCTTAACCTTAAGGTTAGCATAAAATTCTCTTACCAACGAAATGACAGCATCTTGTGGCTGCTTGCCAAACTCTTCCCAATGCCGAGCAGTAAGCATTAATCAAATTTCAGTTCGGGAGAAGATCAGATCAAATCCCTTGTCTTTTATAATGTTTTTGTTCAAAATTTTTCCATAGTTTTCCTCCGCTTTCTCGTCCCAAAACCTGTTTGCATCATAATTTGCAGATGATGATGCACCCTTGGATTGTTTCTTTCTTGGAGGCATTTTATCAAACACGTTCAAATCACCAACTTCCCCTTCAATCCAATTCACAAAACTAGATGATTCTTCACACACCCAAACTTGTTAACCACAATAACAACACCTCAACAATATACACACCAATACAATCAACAATATCAACAATGTATTCCACTAAAATTCAATTTTTTCTCCATAGCCAATAACACCACTAATTTCGAATTTCAACAAATGTACTATGGATTTGCTCACCTTGAGTGTAGAAATGTTTCTTGAAGAACAAAATCAAAGCTCCATTCAATCCTTGGTTGAAAATTTTCGAGCCCCCTTTTCACACCCTAGGTTTTGTGTTGAATTTGTGGAATAAGATGGGTATTGGATGGAATAATTGAAGTTTTGTAGGTGTGGAGTGGAAAATTTATGCTTGAAAGAACAAACTTTGAGTGTTGAGTGTGTTTTCAGTGGAGGAATTTCGAAGTGGAGGAGAAATTTTTGAAGAAGTGTTCTTCGTTTATGCGTAAATTTTGCCCCATTCTGATTTTAAAATCAACCACCGCTGGTGCGGTAAAACAAAGACCGCGGGTGCGGTATGCTCTAGGGAAATTTCTTGAAAATTTTTCTTCATTGACCGCGGGTGAGGTCTCATTGTTAACGCGAGTGCGCTTAGCTCTCGGGAAATTTTCAATATTTGATTTCTCAGACACCGCGGGTGCGATCCAATATATACAGCGGATGCGGTGTGGCTACTGGAAATTATCGTTTTTTATGCAACAGTTACCGCGGGTGCGCTCCAATATAGAGCGCGGGTGCGCTTCTCCCTCGGGAAATTTTCATATTTTTTTTTGTCTTAAATGCTGCAGGTGCGTTCCAAATTATACCGCAGGTGCGGTATTCCTTCGGGAAATTTTTTTCTTCTCCAATTTTTATTCCTGAAAAGAAAACAATTGGGATTCATTAGATTTGGGAGATACAAGCACCCACTATACTAAAAGTACACAACCAAAAATAATCATAAGAAAAAAATAAAAGCAAAACTGAAAATAAAATGCAAAAGAGAAACAAAAATTTGGGTTGCCTCCCAATAAGCACTTGGTTTAACGTCTTCAGCCCGACTGTCACTAGTCTGATCAGTTTGGTTCGCTCAGCTTGACACTGTCGATATTCCTTACCTCAGTCCCATAGTACGGCTTAACCCGCTGTCCATTGACCTTGAAGGTTCTCCCATCACTGCACTTTAACTCGATAGCCCCATAAGGAGACACCGTTTCCACAACAAACGTCCCTGACCAACGCGACTTTAGCTTACCAGGGAACAACTTCAGACGAGAGTTGAACAGTAGTACTTGTTGTCCTGGTATGAGCTCCCTTCGAAATATGATTTTGTCATGCCACTTCTTAGTTTGCTCTTTGTAAATCTTGGCATTCTCATATGCGTCGTTTCGGAATTCATCCATTTCGCTCAACTGTAGTTTTCTAATGTCGCCAGAAGCTTTCAAATCAAAATTTAATTTCTTCACAGCCCAAAATGCTCTATGCTCCAACTCCAACGGCAGATGACATGCTTTCCCAAACACTAGCCGATAGGGAGACATCCCAATAGGCGTCTTGAATGCAGTCCGATAAGCCCATAACGCATCATCCAACTTCATAGCCCAATCTCTCCGGTTGGTGTTGACACTCTTTTCCAGTATTTGCTTAATTTCCCGGTTGGATACTTCAGCTTGTCCATTCGACTAAGGATGATATGCTAGTGCCACTTTGTGCTTCACATTGTATTTAGCCAAAAGTGATTTGAAAATTCTATTGCAAAAATGCGTACCTTCGTCACTTATGATGGCTCTCGGTGTTCCAAACCTAGTGAAGATGTTCTTATGCACAAATTTCGCTACAACATGAGAATCATTAGTATTGGTGGCGATTGCTTCCACCCATTTTGACACATAATCAACAGGTAATAAAATATAAGAATTACCAAAAGAAGGGAGAAAGGGTCCCATGAAATCTATGCCCCAAACATCAAAAAGTTCCACTTCCAAAACATTTGTCAGTGGTAATTCATGACGCCTAGATATGTTTCCTAACCTCTAGCATCTATCACATGACTTTACTAAGGTATAACTATCCTTAAACAAACTAGGCCAATAAAAACTAGATTGCAATACCTTAGCTGCTGTTCGTGATGCTCCAAAATGTCCACCATATGGTGAAGAATGACACTTCTCCAAAATTTGTTGAGCTTCGATACCCTCCACGCATCTCCTAATCACTTGGTCAGCACACCTCTTATATACAAATGGATCATCCCAATAATAGAACTTGATGTCATGGACGAACTTCTTCTTCTGATGATAGCTCAAATCTGGAGGAAGGGTGCCACAAGACAAAAAATTAGCAATATCAGCAAACCAAGGAAGTATAGAATTTACCTTGAAGAGTTGCTCATCAGGGAATGTTTCTTGTATAGCTCCCTCTTCTTTCTTCTCCTCCAGTTCAAGCCTTGACAAATGATCAGCTACCTGATTTTCACTACCTTTTTTATCCTTGACCTCAAATTCAAATTCTTGTAATAACAAAATCCACCTTATCAAGCGTGGTTTTGCATCCTTCTTGGCGAATAGGTAGCGAATAGCTACATGGTCAGTGAAAACGATTACATTTGTGCCAATCAAATAAGGTCTGAATTTGTCGAAAGCAAATACTACTGCAAGCATCTCCTTCTCGGTTGTAGTGTAATTTTGCTGTGCAGCATCCATCGTGCGGCTTGCGTAGTAAATCGCCCTAAACATCTTCTCCCTTCTTTGGCCTAATACAGCACCCACTGCATAATCACTTGCATCACACATTAGCTCAAAGGGTTCCTTCCAGTCCGGCACTATCATAATCGGTGCAGTTACCAATGCCATTTTGATCTTCTCGAATGCCTGCAAACAATCATCATCAAATATAAAAGTCGACTCTTTTTCAAGCAAGTTACACAGAGATTTAGAAATCTTAGAAAAATCTTTGATAAATCTACGATAAAACCCGGCGTGTCCTAAGAAACTCCTTATCCCTTTGATGTTCTTCGGTGGTGGAAGCTTTTCAATTGCAACCACTTTGGCTCTGTCTACCTCTAATCCCTTTGAAGACACTTTATGTCCAAGAACAATACCCTCTTGGACCATAAAATGACACTTTTTCCAATTAAGAACTAAGTTCTTTTCTGGACATCTCTGCAAAACAAGGGAAATGTTATGTAAACAGTGATCAAACGACGAACCAAATATCGAAAAGTCGTCCATGAAGACTTCCATTATTTCCTCCACCATATCTGCAAAAATGGCCATCATGCACCTCTGGAAAGTGGCAGGTGCATTGCATAACCCAAACGGCATTCTCCTAAAAGCAAACGTGCCATAGGGACACGTGAAAGTTTTCTTCTCTTGATCCTCCGGTGCTATAGCAATCTGGTTATAACCTGAATAACCATCTAAAAAATAGTAGTGACAATAACCAGCAAGTCTATCATGCATTTGATCAATAAAAGGTAATGGAAAATGATCTTTACGTGTGGCATTGTTCAACTTCCTATAATCAATACATACTCGCCATCCAGTCACAGTACGAGTAGATATTAGTTCATCGTTTTCATTCTTTACCACAGTCATTTCACCCTTTTTAGGCACTACTTGCACAGGAGATACCCAACTGCTGTCAGAAATAGCATATATAACTACAGCATTTAACAATTTCAACACTTCATTTTTCACTATCTCTTTCATGGCTGGATTTAGCCTCCTCTGGTGATCCACATAAGGAGTATACGACTCCGCCATCAAAATTTTATGCATGCATATAGTGGGACTAATCCCCTTGATATCAGAAATAGACCAACCAAATGCAGTTTTAAATTTCCTCATCACTCTCAATAATTTCTCTTTTTCAGTACAAGTAAGAAAGGAAGAGATGATTACCGGATATGTCGAATTTTCACCTAAAAATGCATAAAAAAGGTGGCTTGGCAGTCCTTTACATCAGGAGAAGGTGCTTTTACCTAAATTTTCTCATTTACATTTAACTCTTCAGGCGGTGCATCTTTTCTACTTTCTTTCTGCAGTGCTTCAAGAGCCACCCGTTGCTCTTTCACTTCCCAATTTTCTTCATCAACAGTTCCAGCAGCACCTATCAAACACTCTCCAAGGGATCCCTAGTTCCTGCACAATCAAAGGATATACATGAGTCTAAAACATCAATGCTTTTACAAGTGCTTACCTCATCTGACTCCTTCATGGCGTGATATATATTAAAAATGACAGCTTCTCCACCAACTCTCAAGGTGAGTTCTCCTTTGTGTACATCTATTAATGCTTTTCCAGTGGCTAAGAAGGGTCGCCCAAAAATCAATGGAGCATCTTGATCTTCTTCCATATCAACTATTACAAAATCAGCAGGGAAGATAAACTTGTCAACTTTTACCAAAACATCTTCAAAAATTCCACGAGTATAGGTGAGTGACCTATCTGCAAGTTGCAAAGTTATAGTGGTTGGTTTTACCTCCCTAGCTTCAAGTCCCTATAAATAGAAAATGGCATAAGATTAATACTTGCTCCAAGATCACATAAAGCTTTATTAACTTGAGTACCACCAATAATGCAGGGTATAGTAAAACTCCCTGGATCTTTTAGTTTTTGTGATAGCTTCTTTTGGAGAATGGCGCTACACTCTTCGGTCAACTTCACTGTCTCTAAATCTTGCAACTTCCTCTTCTTTGACATCACATCTTTGATGAACTTTGCATAGTTTGGCATTTGCTCTAAAGCATCAGCAAATGGAATGTTGATGTGAATCTTCTTGAAAATCTCCAAAAATTTTGCAAATTGATCATTCAATTTCTTCTTTTTGAACCTCTGCGGATATGGAAGAGTTGGCTTAAATACCGGAGGTTGTTCAACTTCAACTTCAGCTTTAGATCCCTCAGTTTCCTCTTTTTCAACTGTCTTCTCCTTGTCCATTCTCTCCTTGGAACTTTGCACCTCTAGTTCTCTTCCACTTCTCAAAGTTACAGCTTTGCATTGCTCCTTTGGATTCACTTCAGTATTACTTGGGAATTGACCTCTATTTTGATCTCTCAATGCATTAGCCAATTGTCCAATCTGTGTCTCCAATGATTTCATTGTGGCACCCATATTTCCCATGTGAGTTTCCATGCCATCAAGACAAGATTCAGTCCTAGCCATCCATTTACTAGATTCAGCAACAAATGTCCCAACTAGATCCTCAAGTGAAGGTTTTCCTTCCCCCTTTGATGTATTGACTCACGGTGGAGGATTCAACACATTCTTATTATTAGCATATGAAAAATTCTCATGATTTCTCAAACTAGGATGATGAGTGTTAGGGGGAGGGTTACCTTGATATCCTCCGTAGCCACCAAAATTCCTATTGTTGATACAATGAGCCTCATTAGGAATGTGTGGTTCTTCAGTAATAACTGATACATTTTCAACCTCTGTTGTACTAGCTTTATTCATAGCTGCAATTTGAGTTGTTAAAGCTGAAACTTGTGCGGTGAGTGATGTAATAGGATCTATGGCATACATCCTTGCTGGCTTCTTTACTCCTGACCTCTCAGACGGCCACTAATAACTGTTAATGGTCATCTGTTCAAGCAAATCATATGCTTGATCAGGTGATTTTGCAAATATCGTGCCATCAGCTGCTGCATCAACAGTGCCTCTTGTTTGTCCATTCAAACCATTGTAAAACAATTCAATCTGTACCCAATCTTCAAAACCATGGTTTGGACACCTCCTCAACAACTCCTTATACCGTTCCCATGCCTCATATAATTGCTCAAAGTCAGTCTGCCTAAAAGTACTTATCTCAATTTTCAACTGTGCAGACTTCGCAGGTGGAAAATATTTAGCAAGAAACTTGGTTGCTAATTCCTGCCATGTAGTGATACTCCCCAAAGGAAGCGATTGGAGCCATCCTCTTGCTTGGTCCCTAAGAGAAAAAGGAAACAAGCACAATCGAATTATATCATCAGAAACACCATTTATCTTTACTGTGTCAGTGATTTCAAGGAATGTTCTGAGATGTAGATGAGGATCTGCTGTAGCAGCTCCCCCAAACTGATTCTGTTGAACCATGTTTATCAATGCGGGTTTGAGCTCAAAGTTGTTTGCATTAATAGTCCCTCGTGCTATGCCCGAGTAATGAGCATTTAGTACCGGCCTAAAATGATCTCTGATAGGTATTGCAGGGGGTGGATTTTCATTATCTCTGTTGTCAGCCATTGCTTGAATCTCTTCTCTTCTTGCCTTTCTTAATCTTCTTGCGGTTCTTTCGATCTCAGGATCAAAGATAAGCAAGTCAAGATTTTGCAATCTTCGCATGCACTGTCAAACAAAGAAAAGAAACAAATCAATGTTTAATGTAATCCAATAGAAACAGCTCTAAATTAAAATCAAGTCTAATTGGTAACAATACTAATATAAATTTATAATAAACACTCCCCGGCAACGGCGCCAAAAACTTGTTGCATATTTTCTTAATTGCTTGTAAGTGCACAACGTCAAGTTGTAATAAAATGTATTTTCGAGTACAAGTGTCGATCCCACGAGGAGTATGTATATAAATGTATATTAATGCTTGTAATTAAAATAGTCTCCATTTTATTTAGAAAAATCGATTAAAAGATTTGTTTGCAAGAATAACTAAATTGAAAATGGATTTTTAAATAAAATATAACACCAAACTTTAGCAAATAACAATGGAATAAAAGATCTAGAGGTCCGATTTCACTCAACTATCCACCATGTGTAACTTCTTGTAGCTATGTTATAAAAATCCTTCTTATTCATTAGCCAAGAATTCTATAATTATCTACTCCCTCTCCCGAGTGCTAAGTCGATATTAGTTATCTAAAATTTGATTGCAATGTTTCCATCAACAATCTACAAATAAATAACACATCAAGCACTAAGTTCTCTATAAGCTTCAATAGCATTATAGGCTCTCCCAAACTCTATAAATACCATTGATGTATTTTTTCCTTTTCTTGTTTATAATTTCCTCTTCCAAGTGATAAATTATAAACATATAAATCATTCAACTTATGGCCAATAAATTGAAATCATTAAGATTGGAATAATACAAATGAACAAGATGAAGAACTTAAATAACTTAGTTCATAGGTTCCAACACATGGTTTCTAGTTTTGTTCCATCATTCCTCTAGAAATAAAAATTAGTTCATAATAACACAAGCAAAACAATAAAACATAGTCCTAAAACAAGAAATATCAAATGAAAAATAAAAGAAAGAAGATCTTAGAACAAGATTTTGAAGTGCTGTTTCCGTCCCCGCATTTGTGCAAAAGATTTCTCAAGAACTAGAAGAACTTGAGTCTTCAATAATTTCCAGCAGCCTCCACTCCTTATTTTGATCCCCAATACCCTAGATGGTAAGTAAATGATGCCTTTTTATAGTCCAGACAAGTCTCAAATCGTAGCACACCATTTTCATAGACTTTCATCCGCAGCCCACAAAGTTACAGATTTTTCAGACTCTGTTTTTCGAATACCGCGTGTGCGCTGCTATATAGACCGCGGGTGCGCTGCTGCTTTGGGGAAAACTTTCATTTTCGAACTTCAGTGACCGCGGGTGTGGTAGAACAAGGACCGCGGGTGCGGTACAGCTTCGGCAGATTTTCTGAAATTCGATTTTCATTGACCGCGGGTGCGCTCTCTTTGTTAGCGCGAGTGCGCTGGAGCTTCGGCAATTTTTATCTTTTGCACTTTCCAGTTCAACACTTTACTACTTCAAACTCTCATTCTAAGCTTCCATACAAAAACAACAAAAACAACAACAAATCACATAAAACCTGCTCAAGAATCACAAAATTCTAAGTTAAAAACAAGTAATAAAAGTACAATAAATTGCACTTATCAACAATCACATGTGATGAGTCTTGATATACGGTCACATTACTGCTATGAATATAGATCAAGACCATTAACAAATAGAAGAACAAGGAGAGGTGAAAAACAAGAGAGAAAAAAAGGGAACGTTTATTGCATATCAGCTTATAAGAAGCAATCAGCCCAATCGAGGGACCACTTAGAGATATATCAGCTTAGTGTAGAAGCCCATTTCCCTCCGTGTGTTAGAACACCTTTCGGGTTGTTTTCAGAGATCAGTTCTCACATACACATACACACCACAACTCAAATTACATTTTGCACAAAGACGTAAAACTTGTGTATGTAGTCTTTGACACACAGACGTTAAACAAATGTTGGCTGGAAGGTGATACCTTCATTCTAGACTAAGAGTTCAATTAGGCAGTGGGTAAGTCCTAAGCTGGGTGGATTTGTACAAGGTGTTGTATAAATAAAATTCTTCTAGTGGATCCTACCCGAGGTTGTAGAAGGGGTGACGTAGGAGTAGTTGAATTCTCCGAAAATCCATAAACATATCTTGTGTATTAACTGTTTAGCTGTGTTTTAAACTGATTTGATCAGTTCAGTTAAGTCCATAGCTGAATTGATAGAAGCCACAACTGATTCCCCGTATTTTAGTCGATCAGTTTACACAAGCTAAAAGTCCTTTAAAAATCTATCAGTTTTTCTTAACGAATGATTACTTCGAGTGTTTTCCGCTTGGTTTCAAACCAAACTCGATCTAATTCATCGGCGTATACATTCTTAGGACAAGAGCTATTGCAGCTCAATGAGAATATTGTGTTTGAAGCACCCTTGCAGGTACCCGAACCGATCCTTCAATTGGTATCAGAGCTTGCTATTCTAAGAAGGACATTTGAAAACTGAATAAAATTATCTTACTTTAAAATAGTTTTAAAAGCTATTTAAAAGTACTTTATATTTTTCTCAAAATTATTTGAAAATGTTTTAGTTTTGAAAATTTTTATCTAACGCTCATTGCTAAGAGTTGAGAGGATTGGCCCTGCAATTAACATTGTGGCCACTTCACTCAACTCAGAGCTTTGGGGTTTTAATCAGCCTGCAGGGGTTTGTGTCCTACCTGTTGGCTATTCAGCAAAACTGATCGGGAGACAAGGTTTCTGTTGCCAACCTACCAGTTGAAGCTGATAAACAAACGAAGCCCAGCTATGTTCAGATGTTGGATGATTAAAGTTGAGCTTAATCATCAGCAGGATATTGCCGCTTACCTACCATATCAGATCAAGTAAATGATCAATGCGGTTCAACATCAGCTGAGTCCAGTTTGAGTCATCCCGACCAGTTTTGCAACACAGAGATATTGTCCAAGGCAGCTGGCTATTTGTCTAGCACGAAGACTCAAGATCGTTGCAACACTTCAAGAGTTCAAGACAACCAGTTGTTAGTATATTCAGTTCTGTCATACATAAGCTGATTGATATTTGATGTTGTTTAAAATATGCTATTGTAGTAGCAATTTTCCCTTATAATTGATGGTGTACATAAATGTATAATAAAAAGGAGATCTATTTGATTAAATAAACATCATGTTTATCCAATTATGTTTCTATGTGATTGAATTGGTTCTTTCAAATTTTTTGTCCAAACTGCTTGAATGATTAAAGCAAATAAGTTTTGGCGTAGATAATTAAAAGTGGAGTTTTAAATTCAGTTAGTGAGGGAAAGCTGTATTTGCCCTCGAAGTGAAAAATATTTTTAACTAGATTTTTAACTCGGTTTTTCAATTAAGTTAGTGAGGGGGAGCTTTATTTCCCTCGAACTGAAAAAAGTTTTAAATTCGTTTTTAACATGGTTTTAAATTCAGTTATTGAGGGGGAGCTTTCTTATCCCTCGAACTAAAAAAATTTCATTGTTTTTTAAAATGTTTTTGCACTGATAATAGATATGTGGCCAACTGATATTAAACTTCTTTGTCATTGAAGGAAGTTGGACAGGTAGGATCATAATTCTTGCGTAGCTGAGCTATTATTTGAGCAAGCTTTTGGCACGCATCAGATCAAAGAAGTAAGTCCTCCTCTCCAGCGCTTGAACAATCATGACAGCTTTAACTACCTTAAGGACTATTGTTTCCAAAGCGACGAATTTTTCCAAAATCGATTTCTTCTGCAATTGCTTGGCAAACACTTCAGTCCTAGATCTTACCCATTTATTGCATGCTTTCAAAAACTCATTTATTTCTTCTCATATCAAATCAATATGAGTTTGAATCGTGTTGGTTGGTCTGGGCTCTTCAATCAACTTGCCCTTACCTTTTGGGTCAGTGATGGTATGAGAGATGCTCAGCCCTGACATTGTTGAATCAACTTTTCACCTATCACCACTCCCTTTGGTCGGGCAAAAGGTAGTGTAGTTGGACCAGTGATCGTGATCAATGGTGCCTTCACTCCAACTTGTTTTTTTTATCAACAGATTCGGTGATAATCTTCATTGAACGAGCAGTTGGAGGAGGTTGCTGATGTTCAGTTGGAGATGCAACTGGAACTGCCCTGATTGGTATAGCACTGATAGGCTGTTAAGCTCCAGTTGTGTAGAACCCGAAAATCAGATTACGTATAAGCCATGCATAATTGCTACTATTTAAATAAAAAATGAATTTTTATAAATATATGAAGTGTTTAATTCATTTTATAATTATTAAATCATGATTATTTATTTTAAAAGTAGATGTTTAGTTTTATCTTTTCAGGATAAATACGCGAGGCCGGACCGGAGTTTGGAGATTAGAGATAAGATTAATAATAAGAAAGATATTCCTAAATTTAATTTAAGTCAATGAATAATTTAATTTAAAGAAATAGAATGTTATATGATTTATTAAATTAATTAGAGATAAGGAATTAAATAAATTCTTTTGAATCAACATTTAATTAAAGCTTAAATTAAAATACGTAAACAAATGGGGATAAATTAATCTAAGTCTAGTATATTCAAGAAATTAAATATTGCATTTAAATACTTAAATTTTAAACCATGCGATGCCATGCAAGGTTATATCCTAAATTTAAAGTGTAAATTCACTAAAATAAATAATGAGGGTGTTAAACTTTAAGCAATTAAAATACAAGAATTAAACAATAAAATACCATGCAAATTAGTAATAATTTTGCGTCCAACATTTAAAATATTTCAAAAGTTTGGTAACTCTCCATTCAAACCATTCCTAATTGCACTTCATGGGGTATTCATTTCTCATTTTAATTCTCTAATGGGTAGTAAATTTAAATGCAATAAAACACCTCATTTCTACTCAACCTATTAGACTAAAAACCGTTGATAATGCAGCAATAATAAGAGCAAAGAATCGGCAGCTAAGGGAATCAAAATGCATCTTAAATTCCATCCAACTTCATCACTTGTAACTCTCAACTAAATGCATTTCAATGCCTATTTATCACCTCCTATAATACTTATCTCTAATGTCTAGCAAACACACACCATTACCTTCGAAAATCATCAGAAAAATATGAACTAGAATCGAGGGAACAACAGCTTAAAAACAAGGAAGAAAACCAACTCCGACTCCGCCGCTCGTCTTCGTTGTATTGATTTGTTTTTGTATCAAAACAAATTTCAGGCATGTATATATTACTTCTTTGCTCTTCAATCAAGTCATATTAGATAATTTAAATCAGTATATAATCAAGAATTATGGGACATCACGAAATTTATAGCAAGTTTTTTTTTTTTAAATAAAACCTGAACATGCCTCTCGGTTTTTGATGGTGCTTCACGGCTGCTGTATTTTGTTGGTTTCAGGAGTTGCTTCGGTTCCAGGATCCCAATGCTGCTTCTAGTCATAATTTAGAATGTGTTAGTGTGTTTTTGGTTCAATGGTTTAAGTCCATACACACACAAACAAAGAAATGACAGCAACTTTTTCCTTAGCAGCAAAATGAGTCACGGTTTTGGTTCCTTGAATGGTTAAGGGGGTATTCGGATCATGGATGTTTTAAGGACTGTAGCTATGGTGAGAATCCTCCCTTAACATGTCTAAGACGTGACCAAGGTGTCCTTTCCAAGCTTGGATTTCACAACAACAACACAAGTGCATTTCGGTTATTCATTTTTTGTGTGAGTAAGTATCGAGTTTTTAGTGTTTGTGTGGATTGTGGCTGGCTTCTAGCCCATAACCATGGTTCATACAACACTTCATCAGGTCTAGATCAAACCATGGTCAATTATAGGACCACTGGAATGTTACAAGACAGCAAGTTAGTGCAAAACATCATAGTACAGAAGTTTGTGTTCTCGGGTTGGAGATGTGATTGTCCTAGGTATTTGCTTGGGTTGTGGCTTGTTTTTAGCCCTTAGTCATGGTTCAAGTCATGCTTTAGGATGTTGGTAAGAGTCTTGAGTCGATGGTTCATGCCAAGAGCCATTACTTTCAGTGTTTACTTCACATAAACACAAACTGCCACTGCTGCAATTTGACAGCAACTGTGAGTTCGGTTCATGAGGTTGGTGTGAGTTCTTGGTTGGCTTTTAGCTCATGGCGTTGGACTGGACAGTACCTCAATGAGTTGGGAAAGTCATGTTTTTGTCCGTTCGTGATTCGGTTAAGTTTAGAAGTCGTACAAGAATTTACGGTGCAATGTGCCAAAGTGACTCTTGAAAGAGCGTTTCATGATTTTGGCCTCCATTCACCAATTTTCGTGTTTTCCAGTCCTCATGAGTTTTTTTCAGTATGTTAGGGGTATTTTTAATCATGGTTAAACGTCGGTTTAATGTTGATTTTGGTTGGTACGAAGCCATGATTGAAAAATTATGTTGTATGTCATAATCGTCTCGTTTTTGGTTCGATTGTCAAGTTTTGGTCAAGATAAGATTTATTGCATGGGTCACATATTAGAATTAAGTTGCAGCAAGCCTGGGAGCGGTCCAACTCATCTGGTAAAAACAAGGTTATAATTATATTACGTGCATAAAAATATAAAATGTTTATTTTGAGATAAATGCGATATGTCTTGTGGCCACCTTACGTTCATGGGTTTGGAAGTCGGTAGGCACAACCGAGGACCTCTCCATCCGGTGACTTACGACCGGTTTACGATTATGTATGGGTACGGATATCCAGTCTAAGGGCTGTGGTGATCTCTATCGCCCAGTATACTGTGGTTTAGTTTGATTAGGCACTCACGTTATGTTATGGGCCACTTGCTTAGAAACATTATCTCTACCAGAAAATTATGATATGATATGACAGAGCTCTATTGAGAAAAGTTTTTACGTATCATTTTCAGATATGCACGTAGTTATAATTATTCATGATACGATTTTCACCATGCGCTTTACGATACCATATTTTTACGTTGCATGCGATTTTTTGATATATTTACTTGTTATTCACGATATATACATGTTGAGTCTTTAGACTCACTAGACTTGATTGTTGTAGGTATTGATGAGGTCGAGACTGCGGGCGGAGACCAGTGAGCTATTTTGGGGCAGCAGTAGTAAACCCGAGGACCTCATGTTTTAGTTTATGCACCTTTTAGCGTTCAAACTAAATTTTATTATGTTGGATTATTTTAAGTTGTTGGAAATACAATGTTGACTTCCGTTGTTATTTTAAAGCTAAAATTATTTACATTTTTATTTTATAAAGGAAGCCAGATAATTATTTATTTAGAAAAATTTTAATAAATCCGCTAAAATATGAATACGAAATACGGGTCTTTACAGTTGGTATGAGAGCCTATGATCTTGTAAAGGGTTGTACTACTACTGCTCTCGAGAAGCTCATGAAGTCACGTCTTCGGTCTGTAAGTTTTACGATTACGCATTTCGTTTAAAGCATGAAATATTTTTTTTTCATCATGATTGCATGAAATATTTTATGTCAAGATTACGTTTATGCAGTATTTATTTAAATTTAAAGAAAATAGTGGAATTATGCATGTTGGTTACGTATGGGTTATAATTATGGAACAACATGCCTCCTAGACGCATTATTGATCGCACGGGAGGTGATGAGCATCGTCATGAGAACGAGGAGAGAGATTTACCACCACCCCCTCCACCAGACATGAATACCCAGATGCTAGCTGGGATGACTCAGTTCTTCGCACAGTTTGCGGGGAACAATGCAGTGGGAGCTAGACAGACGGGGCCGGAGGCTATCTTTGAGCGGTTCATGAAGATGCGACCGAAGGAGTTCTTAGGGACGTCAGATCCTATGGCTGCCGAGGGCTGGATTAAGTCCCTTGAGGTTATTTTCGAGTTCATGGGGCTCGAAGATGGAGATAGGGTTCGTTGTGCGACTTATCTGTTTGGAGGAGACGCTCGCCTGTGGTGGGAAGGAGCATCTGTAGCTTTGGATTTGGCTACTTTGAGCTTGACGCGTTTCACAGAGGTATTCTACTCTAAATATTTTACTGAAGAGGTGCGTTCCAGGTTGACCACGGAGTTCATGACCCTGAGGCAGGGAGACTTGACTGTTACGGAGTTCATCCGTAAGTTCGAGAGGGGATGTCATTTTGTACCCCTAATTGCTAATGAAGCTGGAGCCAAATTGAGGCCTTTTCTGAATGGTCTGCGGCCGATCTTACGCCGTGATGTTAGGGTAGCTGGCCCTACTACCTATGATGTTGCTGTTTCCAGAGCTCTAGCGGCAGAGCAAGACCAGAATGATATTGAGCGTGATCGCCAGGGTAAAGAATCATTTCAGGCACCACACCGTCCTCCTCAACAGCAACATCCGAGTAAGAAGAATTTCCACGGCGCATCTAGGAGCAGAGGACAACATCAGCAGGGACGTGTCGTCCCGAGGACAATGGAGTATCCAGTCTGTGCCAAGTGCTCACGTCGTCATGCTGGGACATGTATGTATGGTTCGAGAAAGTGTTACAAATGTGGTAGTACTGACCACATATTGAAGAATTGCCCTCAGAAGAATCTGCCTACCCAAGGCAGAGTTTTTGCTCTCCATGCTGCGGAGACTAACCCGGAGACGATGCTCATGACAGGTATCCTAAATCTTTAAATTTTATTTGAAGTTTAATGTTTTGGGTTAAGATTTTGAACTTAGAATATATGATAGGATTTCATGTTCTAATCAGTGTTAGCTACGGGAATTTAGGTTAAGAGAACTTTGACCTTTGCATGTCTATAAGCATAGTTCTTGTAAAACTATTGGGTTTAGCATGATATTCCAATCTTTCAGGGAGAATATTTATAGCCGGTTCAGCTACGAAAGCCTTGATAGATTCAGGGGCTACTCATTCATTCATTTCAGAAACCTTTGCAAATTCTCTCAAGATCAAGACAATTGGGCTAGACATAGTGTATTCAGTAGCATTGCCTTCTGGAGAGAAGATGACAACTACTAATGTGATCCGAGATATAGATCTTGAACTTCATGGTAATCTTGTGTATGCGGATCTTATCGTTCTGCTGATTCCAGAATTTGATATCATTCTGGGGATGGACTGGCTATTGAGGAACAGAGTTTTGATTGATTTCCAGCAGAGATCTATTCTAGTCCAACCGCCTGGGATGGAACAATTCTTATTCGAACAAGACAGGTATTTTAATTTACCACGTATAATACCTTATGTCCAGGCTAGGAAACTCATGCGCCGAGGGTGCCGAGCATTTTTAGCTACCCTTGTATCTGTTCCCGAGATGCCCAAACAGTCAGCATCCGATGTTCCTGTTGTCCGGGAATTTCTAGACGTTTTTCCTGATGACGTCACCGGTTTGCCACCGGTGCGAGAGGTGGAATTTTCTATTGAGCTTATGCCAGGTACCTCACCGATTTCAAAAGCACCGTACCGATTAGCACCGACAGAGATGGCAGAACTCAAGAAGCAGATTCAGGAACTTCTTGACAAATAGTTCATTCGCCCGAGTTTTTCGCCATGGGGCGCGCCAGTCTTATTTGTGAAAAAGAAGGATGGTTCGATGAGGCTCTTCATTGATTACTAGGAGTTAAACAGAGTTACAGTGAAGAACAAATACCCACTTCCGAGGATTGAAGATTTATTTGATCAGTTGCAGGGAGCTTCAGTCTTCTCCAAGATAGATCTGCGTTCCGGGTAACATCAATTACGGGTGAAAGACGCCGATGTTCTCAAGACTGCTTTTAGGACTCGTTATGGCCACTTCGAGTTTCTTGTGATACCGTTCGGTTTGACGAATGCGCCAGCAAACTTCATGGATCTCATGAATAGCGTATTTCAGCCGTATCTTGATCAGTTCGTGATAGTATTCATAGAAGATATTCTTGTCTACTCAAAGAATCAAGAGGATCAAAGCAGACATCTGACCACAGTATTGCAGACCTTACAAAAGCTTAAGCTATTCGCGAAGTTCAGCAAGTGCGAGTTTTGGTTAGAGAAAGTGGCGTTCTTAGGTCACGTCGTCTCTAGCAGCGGTATTGAGGTAGACCCGGCGAAAGTTGCAGCAGTCAAAGATTGGGTTGTGCCGCAAAATGCATCAGAGATTCGTAGTTTCCTTGGGCTAGCAGGATATTATCGAAAGTTTATTCAGGGATTTTCCTCCATCGCAGTTCCACTCACATCATTGACGAAGAAGAATGTTAAGTATGTGTGGAATGAGGAATGTCAGAAGAGCTTCGATACATTGAAGCAAGCTCTTATTTCAGCACCAGTGTTGGCCATGCCTTCAGGACCCGGAGATTTTGTTTTGTATATCGATGCTTCGGAACTTGGGTTAGGCGCGGTGCTGATGCAGCATGGGAAGGTGATAGCATATGCTTCTCGTCAGTTGAAGATTCATGAGAAGAATTATCCTACCCATGATCTAGAGTTGGCAGCCGTAGTATTTGCATTGAAGATTTAGAGGCATTATTTGTACGGAGTGAAGTGCCAGATTTTTACCGACCACAAAAGTCTCAAATACTTCTTTACACAGAAAGAGTTGAATATGCGGCAGAGGCGTTGGTTGGAGCTAGTGAAGGACTATGACTGTGACATTAGCTATCATCCTGGCAAAGCTAATGTTGTTGCCGATGCGTTGAGCAGGAAAGTTGCAGTGATGGCTCATTTGGTGATTTCGAGACCTCTTCAGTTTGAGATACAGAGGTTTGATCTAGAGACGTATCCTCGAGGTAGAGTTCCTCGTCTAACTACTTTGACGATTCAGTCTTCTCTTTTAGACCGTATTCGCAGTGGACAGTTAGCAGACGAGCAGTTGGCAAAGTGGAGGCAGAGAGATGAGGCCAAGGGCAGTATCTTGTATACAGTTAGAGACGGTATTGTGAGATATCGAGACAGAATGTGGGTTCCTAGCGGCGATTCTATTCGAGAGGATATCTTATCTGAGGCCCATATGTCGTCGTACTCTATTCATCCAGGGAGTACGAAGATGTACAAAGATCTGCAGTTATTATATTGGTTGCCTGGAATAAGAAGGATATCAGACGTTTTGTATCCGAGTGTCTGACGTGTCAGCTAGTGAAAGAAGAACATCAGATACCAGCAGGTATGCTCAAGCATCTTCCTATTCCCGAATGAAAGTGGGAGAATGTCACCATGGACTTCGTTGTCGGTCTGCCAAAGTCAGTCAGAGGGTTGAATGCTATATGGGTGATCGTAGATCGTCTTATGAAATCAGTTCATTTCTTGCCTATTAAGGAGACTTTCTCCATGATCCATTATGCAGATTTATATATCCGGGAGATCTTTAGACTTCATGGTATTCCTGTTTCTATAGTGTCGGACCGAGATCCTAGATTCACTTCCTCATTTTGGAAGAGTCTACATTCAGCTATAGGTAAGAAGTTGTTGTTTAGCACAGCTTTTTACCTACAGACAGATGGTCAGTCCGAGAGAATTATCCAGATTTTGGAAGATCTTCTTCGTGCATGTGTCGTAGATTTCTCCGGGAGTTGGGAATCAAAGCTACCGTTGGTGGAGTTTACCCCTATAATAAAAGTTTTCAGTCTTCTATAGGTATGGCTCCATATGAAGCACTGTACGGTCGTAAGTGTAGATCGCCTATTAATTGGGATGAAGTAGGGGAGAGAGCAGAATTGGGCCCGGAGATTGTGCAGCAGGCTGCTGATATAGTAGTCAAGATCCGTGATAGGATGAGGACTGCTCAGAGTAGACAGAAGAGTTATGTGGA
Organism: Primulina tabacum; assembly: GCF_025594145.1. Classification (NCBI taxonomy): domain Eukaryota; kingdom Viridiplantae; phylum Streptophyta; class Magnoliopsida; order Lamiales; family Gesneriaceae; genus Primulina; species Primulina tabacum. Next base: position 33,003,297 of record NC_134553.1, on the reverse strand, counting down.
TCAGAGGAGGAGAGATCTGGAGTTTGCTGTTGGTGACCATGTTTTCGTGAAGATAGCACCGATGAAAGGTGTCATGCGGTTTGGGAAGAAAGGAAAGCTTAGTCCAAGATTCATCAGACCATTTGAGATCCTCGACAGAGTTGGGACATTAGCTTATCGTGCTGCTCTTCCGCCGAATCTGGCCGGAGTACACAACGTGTTTCACGTCTCCATGTTGAGGAAGTATATGGCAAATCCATCGCATGTCTTGAACTTTGAACCGTTACAGCTCACTCCGAACTTGTCTTATGAGGAAAGACCAATACAAATTTTAGACAAACATGAGAAAAAGCTTCGGAACAAGCTGGTCAAGTTAGTGAAAGTCAAATGGCTCAATCATTCGGAGGAGGAAGCTACGTGGGAATCCGAGCCAGAGATGAAGAGTCGATATCCAGAGTTATTCAGTAAGTTTTAATTTCGGGGACGAAATTTCTTTAAGGGGGGTAGAGTTGTAGAACCCGAAAATCAGATTACGTATAAGCCATGCATAACTGCTACTATTTAAATAAAAAAATGAATTTTTATAAATATATGAAGTGTTTAATTCATTTTATAATTATTAAATCTTGATTATTTATTTTAAAAGTAAATGTTTAGTTTTATCTTTTCAAGATAAATACGCGAGGCCGGACCGGAGTTTAGAGATTAGAGATAAGATTAATAATAAGAAAGATATTCCTAAATTTAATTTAAGTCAAGGAATAATTTAATTTAAAGAAATAGAATGTTATATGATTAATTAAATTAATTAGAGATAAGGAATTAAATAAGTTCTTTTGAATCAACATTTAATTAAAGCTTAAATTAAAATACGTAAACAAATGGGGATAAATTAATCTAAGTCTAGTATATTCAAGAAATTAAATATAGCATTTAAATACTTAAATTTTAAACCATGCGATGCCATGCAAGGTTATATCCTAAATTTAATGTGTAAATTCACTAAAATATATAATGAGGGTGTTAAACTTTAAGCAATTAAAATACAAGAGTTAAATAATAAAATATCATGCAAATTAGTAATAATTTTAGGTCCAACATTTAAAATCTCTCAAAAGTTTGGTAACTCTCCATTCAAACCATTCCTAATTGCACTTCATGGGGTATTCATTTCTCATTTTAATTCTCTAATGGGTAGTAAATTTAAATGCAATAAAACACCTCATTTCTACTCAACCTATTAGACTAAAAACCGTTGATAATGCAGCAATAATAAGAGCAAAGAATCGGCAGCTAAGGGAATCAAAATGCATCTTAAATTTCATTCAACTTCATCACTTGTAACTCTCAACTAAATGCATTTCAATGCCTATTTATCACCTCCTATAATACTCATCTATATTTTCTAGCAAACACACACCATTACCTTCGAAAATCATCAGAAAAATATCAACTAGAATCGAGAGAACAGCAGCTTAAAAACAAGGAAGAAAACCAACTCCGACTCCGCCGCTCGTCTTCGTTGTATTGATTTGTCTTTGTATCAAAACAAATTTCAGGCATGTATATATTACTTCTTTGCTCTTCAATCAAGTCATATTAGATATTTTAAATCAGTATATAATAAAGAATCATGGGACATCACGAAATTTACAGCAATTTTTTTTTTTAAAAAAACAAAAACCTGAACATGCCTCTCGGTTTTTGATGGTGCTTCACGGCTGCTGTATTTTGTTGGTTTCAGGAGTTGCTTCGGTTCCAGGCTCCCAATGCTGCTTCTAGTCATAATTTAGAATGTGTTAGTGTGTTTTTCGGTTCAATGGTTTAAGTCCATACACACACAAACAAAGAAATGACAGCAACTTTTTCCTTAGCAGCAAAATGAGTCACGGTTTTGGTTCCTTGAATGGTTAAGGGGGTATTCAGATCATGGATGTTTTAAGGACTGTAGCTATGGTGAGAATCCTCCCTTAACATGTCTAGGACATAACCAACGTGTCCTTTCCAAGCTTGGTTCACGGATCCATCAGAATTTCACAACAACAACACAAGTGCATTTCGGTTATTCATTTTCTATGTGAGTGAGTTTTGAGTTTTTAGTGTTTGTGTGGATTGTGGCTGGCTTCTAGCCCATAACCATGGTTCATACAACACTTCATCATGTCTAGATCGAGCCATGGTTGATTATAGGACCACTGGAATGTTACAAGATAGCAAGTTAGTGCAAAACATCACAGTACAGAATTTTGTGTTCTCGGGTTGGAGATGTGATTGTCCTAGGTATTTTCTAGGGTTGTGGCTGATCTTTAGCACTTAGCCATGGTTCAAGTCATGCCTTAGGATGTTGGTAAGAGTCTTGAGTTGATGGTTCAAGCCAAGAGCCATTACTTTCAGTGTTTACTTCACATATACACAAACTGGCACTGCTGCAATTTGACAGCAACTGTGAGTTCGGTTCATGAGGATGGTGTGAGTCCGTGATTGGCTTTTAGCCCATGGCCTTGGACTAGACAGTACCTCAATGAGTTGGGAAAGTCATGTTTTTGGCCGTTTGTGATTCGGTTAAGTTTAGAGGTCGTACGAGAATTTACGGTGAAATGTGCCAAAGTGACTCTCGAAAGAGGGTTTCATGATTTTGGCATTCATTCACCAATTTTCGTGTTTTCCAGTCCTCATGAGTATTTTTCAGTATGTTAAGGGTATTTTTAATCATGGTTAAACGTCGGTTTAATGTTGGTTTGGGTTGGTACAAAGCCATGATTGAATAATTAAGTTGTTGGTCATAATCGTATCGTTTTTGGTTCGATTGTCCAGTTTTGGTCAAGATAAGATTTATTGCATGGGTCACATATTAGAATTAAGTCGCAGTAAGCCTGGGAGCGATCCAACTCATCCGGTAAAAACAAGGTTATAATTATATTACGTGCATAAAAATATAAAATGTTTATTTTGAGATAAATGTGATATGTCTTGTGGCCACCTTAAGTTCATGGGTTTGGAAGTCTGTAGGCGCAACCGAGGACCTCTCCACCCGGTGACTTACGACCGGTTTACGATTATGTATGGGTACGGATATCAAGTCTAAGGGCTGTGGTGATCTCTACCGCCCAGTATACTGTGGTTTAGTCTGATCAGGCACTCACGTTATGTTATGGGCCACTTGCTTAGAAACATTATATCTACCAGAAAATTATGATATGATATGACAGAGCTCTATTGAGCAAATTTTTTACGTATCATTTTCAGATATGCACGTAGTTATAATTATTCATGATACGATTTTCACCATGTGCTTTACGATACCATATTTTTACGTTGCATGCGATTTTTTGATATATTTACTTGTTATTCACGATATATACATGTTGAGTCTTTAGACTCACTAGACTTGATTGTTGTAGGTATTGATGAGGTCGAGACTGCGGGCGGAGACCAGTGAGCTATTTTGGGGCAGCAGTAGTAAACCCGAGGACCTCATGTTTTAGTTTATGCACCGTTTAGCGTTCAAACTAAATTTTATTATGTTGGATTATTTTAAGTTGTTGTTGGAAATACAATGTTGACTTCCGCTGTTATTTTAAAGATAAAATTATTTACATTTTTATTTTATAAATGAAGCAAGATAATTATTTATTTAGAAAAATTTTAATAATTCCGCTAAAATATGAATTCGAAATACGGGCCTTTACAAGTTGGCTTTAATCTCTCAGCTGGGACAGCTTCCACAATAGCAGTTGGTTTGGTCCTCTGGGACCTTGGCTTCTGTATAATTTTCGTAGATAGACTCTTCTCTAATTCAGTTTCATGGATAATCAGTTTTCTCTTGATTGCCTTTTTTTTGAGCGAATTCCTTAGTCTTCTTGACTGATTTGGGAGTTGTCTGCGTCCCAATCTCTTTCTTGACTTTAACAAACTGCTCAGGAGACATGTCCAGCTTGGTTTTCGTTTGCTGAACATTTTTGGCAGTGAAGACCTTGAATTTGGATGACTTTTCAGTAGAGTCATCTACCAAACCCTTTTTTCAGGAGGAAGCTTAGTGGCACATCAAAACCTTTGGACTGTTTATGTAGAGCCCAAAATCAGTACACGTAAATCCCATGCATTTATTTAATTGTTAAATTTTTTATTTAAGTTTCAAATGATTTTATTGGTCATGATTTATTTAAATTGCATTATTTTAATGTTTATGTAATGCACGTTAAAATGTTTTCTTGAGTTTCATGTTTCAGGCGATTATTCGATGCGGATCGAGGAAGAGAGACCGGCAACGAGTTTGGCAATTTTAAAACGTGGTAATTTATTTTAAGTTAGGATTGGGGCATTTTTAATGATTTATAAGTTTTAGTATTTTAAAGACCTAATTTATTTATTTAGTGATTTAAGAGTTTAAAACTTTTAAAATTAGCATTTGTGTGTTCTATTTTAATTAAATGATTTTCATTAGAGTGTGTAGTAACTTACTATTTTGATTAATTTGTTAATGGAGTTAGTATTTTTTTAATTAGCACTTTAATTAGTTAATTAAGCAAATATTTTATCTTAATTAAATCTACACACACACACAATCCAACGCACACACACTTTTACACACACTAAAAATCGGTTTAAACAAACACACACAATTACGTTTCAGATTTTATATTTTTGAGAGCAACAAAAATCTAGGGTTCTTTCCCAAGAGAGCAGTCGCCCCTCCCCTTCTTTTCCAGCACCCTTTTCGAGAGTTTTCTTCAAGGAATTTAGCTCCACGTTCGTCCCGGATCGTCTCTCGCATCCTTCCCGCGTCCGTGTCGTCATTTCGGTAATTTTAATTATCAAAAAGCACCTATACTCTATTTTTCCTGCGTCGATCATGTCATAGTATTTGTTGCAATGTTTTTATGCGTGAAAATACATGTGTGATGCATAGACGTTTGAGCAATTATGCTTGGGTCACTTTTGAAACCATTTTTGGGATCTCAAATCACGTTTTTGCTGTTCTTTTAAATACTGCGACTTTTCGGTCGCTTTTCTGGAAAAACTTTCAACATGAAAATCGTAAAACTTTTTGATACCAACGATTTGATATAAAATTTGGATTATTTGGATAAAAATAGAGTGAGTGATAGTGTTTTTCGTGGGACTGCTCAAAATGCGTTTTCTGAAAATTATGTGATTGATGCATTCTTGAAGTTTTGAGTTGCAGGCTTCGTTGGAGATCAAAGGGTGATTACTGCTACATTTAGACAGGTTGAGGACGATGTGAGAATTGTTTTTGGTTTGTCGGTTAGTGTCGAGGGGCACTTGAATTCATTCAGAGTCGTAGGAATTGATTTGGTGTCAAAGTCCGTGTTCTTGAGTGGTAATGTGTCGAAGTGTGGACGTCGTTGCTTGGGGTGTTTGTACGGGTTTGGTTCGATGTCATAGTATCCTAGGAGGGGTCTCGAAATGTTGAATCATGGTCGGGATGACCGAGTTAGGAGAAATAAGCCTTGAGTATATAAATTTTCGTTGGTTCACGCGTACAGAGCCTGCACGGACCCGTATACGGACCCTGGCACGGGGTCCGTGTCTTTTTTTTCTTTAGAGTGTCAATTTGCAGAGTCTACACGGACCCTCACACGGACCTAGGAACAGGTTCCGTGTCCTCACTTCTTTTCGAGTATGCTTTTACACTACCTACACGGACCCTGAACCGGAGGGGTGCACGTGGTCCGTGTACTCTCATTCTTGGGAAAAATATATTGATTGTTTTGGGGTTGTACGCCATGGTTTAGTACAATGATTAAACGAGGTCAAGTCCCGAGTAATCTAGAATGTCATAAGCTACTGATTTGATTCGGTGGTGAGCGCGAAACACCTACGCCTAAGTTATGAAATTCAAGTCAGTTTGTGCAGCAGTGGCCCAAGCAAGATGTAATGCCTGAAGTAAATATCACAATTTGTTGATTTAGTAATGTGAGATTACTAAATAATTAATGATTTTTAAAGAATGAAATATGACATATGTTGGTCATATGAAGTCCAAATGATGTGAGATTTGGATATAACGTAGAAAACTCAAAGATATAGAAGTTCTATGTTTTGAGTTTTGAAAAACTTGATCGTTTGACTGATCCAAATGGATGTACCGATATTAAAATGTTAAATATTATATTATATCATTTTATTTTATTAATATAATATAATATAATATTAAAAAAATTAAAAAAAAAAGATAAATATGAATCTTCATTCGAAAGTTGCATAACAGAAGCGAGAGAGAAGAAAGGAAAAATAGGATTTTGAATTTTCTTTTCGATCGTGCGATTTATCGGTTTATCCAATCGACGAACCGACTTCAGTTCTGGGATCGTTGACACGAGGTCTTCGATTTGAGGTATAAATTTTATAGTTTTGGTGATGTTTGAAATTCGTCGATTTCTAGAATAAATCCGATAAATTGTTAAATCATACTGAAATTGAAGATTGTTGAGTAGTGTATGATTTTAACGAAGTAGAGAAGATTATAGTGGTGTTATTTTGAATTATTCCTAATTTGTTTTAATTAGGGATTTTTAATCGTTGGGTTGATATTGAAGAGTTGTTTGTCAGTTGTTCTTAATTCTGATTATGTATTCGGAGTCTACGAAGTATAGGCTACACGTTGATATAAAGTTTTCGTAATTTGACGGATATTGTTAAATAGCCTATTATTTGAAGTTAATTAATTAGGGTGTGTTTGATGGTAGTATTGTGAATTAAATACACCAGAATATTAAATTGTTGAACAATACGAATTTATAATCGAGTTTTATATTATGTTGAATTAATTGTTGTTGGGCAATTTGATGTTATATATTGAGGCTGTTATAACTGTGTTGATACGGTGACAATGATCTGATAATTATTGTTGAATTATTTAGATACATCACAAGCCTCAAGATCAAAGAAATAGCCAGATTGTATATATACTCGATTATCAGGTACGTGTTGACGTATGAGCATATGTTGTTATTGTTTAGTATTGATGAATACTATTGTGTTGAACGATGATAAATCACCGGAATTGGGTGATTTGGTATTATATTTATTGTTGTTTATTATTGTTGATATTGTTTACTATCGTTGTTGGGAGACGTCGCGTTGATGTTGTCACGTTGATGTTGTTCGTTCAACGATATTGCTGTCGCCGGTGTTGGGGTGCGACGTATCGTTGATGTTGTTATTCGTTCGACGATATTGCTGTCGCCGGTGTTGGGGTGCGACGTGTCGTCGATGTTGTTGTTCGTTCGACGATATTGCTGTCTCCGGTGTTGGGGTGCGACGTATCGTCGATGTTGTTGCATTGTGATGTTGTTGAGGTTGTTGTTGGCTGATTGTCCAGAAATGGCAAAGGGGGTATTTCTATTATGATTTCAGTTATATTTTATGTTGTTAATATAACTGTTATGTATTGCGATGATGATTGTTGTATATGCTCACCCTTTGAGGGCTGTTTCTGTTGGGCAGGTTACAGGACTATGCGTGAGACATGATAGTGGTGAAGGACTAGGTGTGTCTAGTCAAACAGTCTTGTAGTTGATAGTAGATAGAGACAATGTAGCTTATTGTCTTATTTGAGTTGTATGTGTGTATGTATTATACTGTTTCTGCTACACTGACGTAGATAGTGTGGTGATTGCACTATTTTGTCGTATATGCATTATATTATTACGTCGTCGAAAAAAAAAATATTATGCATATGACGTCACATGTTGCATGATTACGTGGCAAGGTTTGGGGCGCCACATTTGGTGGTATCAGAGCATATGTTAGATGTCTGGGATGGTTAGGAGTTGGGTTTGTGATGAGGGAGTTGGATGACGATATTATCTGCGTGTGTCTGTGCATTTGACTTTTTATTGATGATTTCTCGATATGATTGATTGTTCTTTAGTTGCGTGTACTTTCGTGCGAAAGGTGTGATGATGATTACTGGATTGTAATTGTTAAATGTTATGATTAACATTTTGATTTCCAGTGATGGCAGCTAGAGAACAGGTACATCCACACGAGGAAACAGACGAGGTTGACAGTGGATTTGGACAGATAAATCCATTGCCACCTCCTCCTATGGGACAGGCACCTGCAGATCAGCCTTTATTGCCTGGTGAGTTGACTTTGGCACAGTTCAGCAGTTATCTTCCGCCGAGATTTGATAGTTCTGAGACTGGTGAGCGAGCCGAAGAGTGGATTGAGAGGATAGAGCAGATATTTGTGACCGCTCCGTGTGCTAGGTCTGCTTGGTTACGATTGGCTACATTTCAGCTTTCGAGGAATGTATTATTGTGGTGGCAGACGACTGAGGCCGGATTGAGAGCTCAGGGCCGTACTGTTGATTGGGATGTATTTCGGTCTCGTTTTCTTGATAATTTGAGGATTTGAGACAGGGTAGTATGTCTGTTGCTGAGTATGGACTCGATATTCTGCATTGCTGAAATATGTGCCACATATTGCTACGAATGTTCATGCTAAGATGAGGCATTTCTTGAAAGGGTTGAAGTTAGAGTTATTTGATCGTGTGCAATCGAACAACCCAGTATCATTTGAGGATGCAGTGACGAGAGCTGAGATGGCTGAGTTGGTTATGCAGGAGTATGGGGCTCAGGGACGATTATCAGAGCCAACTAGGGAGTCATTGCGACCTCAGGGACAGTCTTTTAAATATCAGAAGGGTTCATCTTCTTCTTCAGCATCATCTGGGAAGCGTCGATTTGATTCACGACGTGTTGAGAGTCGTGGGGGCAGTTCTCAGTCTGTTCAGGGACAGAGAGGAGAGTCCAGAGCAGTGAGATGTTATCATTGTGGGGGACCTCATCTGATCAGAGAGTGTACACAGACCGAGATCACCTGTTTTGAGTGTGGCGGTGTTGGTCATCTGGCTAGACAATGTCCTAGTCGTGAGGGACAGCGAGAGCCTAGGAGTGCTAGAGGTAGATCCTCAGAGAGAGGAGGACGACAGCCTCAGTAGTTTACACCACGACCTTCTAGAGGACAGCCACGTATGCAGGGAGCTGGTCCGCCTCAGGCACAGGTGTATGCTTTGACACGAGAGCAGGCAGAGGAGGCACGAGAGGAGATGATAGCGGGTAAGTGTTATTTATGTTCTTATCCTGCTTATATTCTTATTGATACAGGTGCCTCGCATACTTTTATATCGAAGAGGTTTGTGGTTGAGCATCATATGCGCTCGTCTCCATTGTCTCTGCCTCTTTCTGTCTCGACACCCTCTGGAGTTGATATATCAGTTGTATCTATGATATCAGATGGTATTATTTCTTATGAGGGCTATGAGCTGAGATCTGATATGATTATTCTAGAGATGACCGATTTTGATTGTATTGTGGGAATTAATGTGCTGAGGAGATATTGTGCGACAGTTGATTGTTATCAGCGGGTGGTATATTTTTATACAGATGAGAAAGAGAGTTGGACATTTTATGGGAAGGGTTCTCGTCCCCGTGTTCCGTTGGTATCTGCCATCCGGATGTCTCGGTTATTGGAGCATGGGCATGAGGGTTATCTTATTTATGCTGTAGATGTGACAGAAAAGAAGAAGGAGGTGGGAATAGAGGAGATACCTATAGTTGCTGAGTTTGCCGATGTATTTCCTGATGAGATTCCAGGCTTCCCACCAGCCCGTGAGGTGGAGTTTGGGATCGAGTTGATGCCAGATACTTCCCCTATTTCTCGTACTCCTTACAGAATGGCACCAGCAGAGTTGAGAGAGTTGAAAACCCAGTTGCAGGACTTGCTGGACAAAGGATACATTCGCCCTAGTGTATCGCCTTGGGGTGCACCAGTCTTATTTGTGAGAAAGAAAGATGGAACTATGCGGCTTTGTATCGACTATCGACTATCGACAGCTGAATAAGGTAACGATTAAGAATAAATATCCCCTCCCTCGTATTGATGATTTGTTTGATCAGTTATAGGAAAACTCAATATATTCGAAGATTGATTTGAGGTCAGGATATCATCAGATACGAGTTAGAGAGGAGGATATTCAGAAGACAACATTCAAGACCAGATATGGGCATTACGAGTTCTTAGTTATGCCGTTTGGGTTGACGAATGCTCCAGCTGTGTTTATGAGTTTGATGAATAGGGTATTTCAGCCTTATCTCGATCGATTTGTTATTGTGTTTATTGATGATATATTGATATATTCCAGGAGTGAGGCTGAGCATGCAGGGCACTTGCGTTCAGTGTTACAGGTGTTGCGAGATAGACAGTTGTATGCCAAACTCAGTAAGTGTGAGTTTTGGTTGGATCGAGTGGTCTTCTTGGGTCATGTTATATCGAGAGATGGGATTTCTGTTGATCCAACGAAGGTCGAAGCCGTGTTACAGTGGTCTGCACCTACATCTGTACCTGAGATTCGTAGTTTCTTGGGTTTAGCAGGTTATTATCGTCGATTTATCGAGGGATTTTCAAAGATTGCTAGGCCTTTGACACAGTTGACTCAGAAAGGTGTGCGATTTCAGTGGTCTGAAGCATGTGAGAGGAGTTTTCATGAGTTGAAGCACCGACTGACGACTGCACCGGTGTTATCAATTCCTACAGAAAATGAGAGGTTTGTTGTTTATACTGATGCATCATTACATAGTTTGGGATGTGTTCTGATCCAGGATCGACATGTTGTGGCATATGCCTCGAGACAGCTGAAACCACACGAAACAAGGTACCCTGTGCATGACTTGGAGTTGGCACCCATTATCTTTGCCTTGAAGATATGGCGACACTATTTATATGGTACCTCGTTTACGATTTATACTGATCATAAGAGCTTGAGATTTCTGTTTACACAGGCCGAGTTGAATATGAGACAGAGACGATGGCTAGATTTGCTGAAGGATTATGATTGTGAGATTGAATATCATCCTGGTCGAGCCAATCTTACAGCTGATGCACTGAGCCGTAAAGTGAGTTGTACTGCAGAGGATGTGAGTCGTTTATCAGCTATGATGATGTCTTGTTGTTCCTTGGGATATGATTTTGATATCTCGACGACTCCTATCCAGGTATCTACCTTATTAGCTGAACCTGATATATATGGTTGTATTCGTGATGCACAGATGACAGATGACAGATGAGAGAGTTCAGCGGTGGAAGGAGTTGGTTTCTCGGAAACAAGATACTTGTTTTAGAGTGGCTGATGATGGCAGTTTGAGGATGAAGAATAGATGGGTAGTTCCTGATATATCTGAGTTGCGCCAGGGCCTGTTGCGGCGTGCACATTGTAGTCGATATTCTATCCACCCTGGTGGCAAGAAGATGTATAAGGATCTACGCTCTCAGTTTTGGTGGAAGGGAATGAAACGTGATGTGATTGATTTTGTACGTCGATGTCTTAATTGTCAACAGATCAAAGCTGAGAGGAGAAGGCCGGGAGGTGAATTGAGGAGTTTAGAAGTGCCGACTTGGAAATGGGAGCACATATCGATGGATTTTGTGACTCATTTGCCAAGAAGCACTGGAACTATTGATGCTATTTGGGTGATTGTTGATCGATTGACGAAAATTGCACATTTTATACCCTATAGCATGAGTAGTACGTACTTGACGATGGCACAGTTGTATATACGAGAGATTGTACGGTTGCATGGGATTCCAGTTTCTATTATTTCTGATAGAGATCCTCGATTTACTTCTCATTTTTGGGAAGGATTGCAGACTGCGATGGGGACAGAGTTGAGATTGAGTACGGCTTATCATCCCCAGACAGATGGTCAGACTGAGCGTACTATTCAGACGCTGGAGGATATGTTGCGTGCTTATGTTATGGATTTTAAATCTGTTTGGCAATCATATATTCCATTGGTAGAGTTTGCGTATAACAATAGTTATCAGAGTATTATTCAGATGGCTCCATTTGAGGCATTGTACGGGAGACGTTGTAGATCTCCGTTATACTGGGATGATGTTGAACGAGCTGCAGTTACCGGTCCTGATATGATTCATGAGATGGAACAGAAAGTAAAGTTGATACAGCAACGATTGAAAGCAGCTCAAGATAGATAGGCCGCCTATGCCAATAAAAGACGAAGAACTTTAGAGTTTCAGCAAGGCGATCGAGTATTTTTGAAAGTTTCTCCTTTTCGTGGCACAGTGCGATTTGGTATGAAAGGAAAGTTAGCACCGAGATATGTTGGCCCGTATGAGATATTGCAGTGGATAGGCACTTTGGCTTACCAATTGGCTCTACCTCCATCTTTATCTGGTATTCAAGATGTGTTCCATGTGTCGGTGTTGCGGAAATATGAGCCGGATCGTTCACATGTGTTGGATATTTCCGAGGTTCTGTTAGATCCTGACGTGTCTTATGTTGAGAGACCAGTTTGTATTTTGGATCGATCTGAACGGAAGCTTCGTATTAAGCTTATACCGATGGTGAAGGTTCAGTGGGAACATAGAGGTGTCGAAGAGGCCACTTGGGAGACAGAGCGGCATATGAGGGAGCTCTACCCCTACTTATTCTGATGGTATGACGTATCTTTTATTTATGCATGTTATTACAGTTGTTGATTAATTTCGGGGTCGAAATTCATTTAAGGGGGGTAGAAATGTAATGCCTGAAGTAAATATCACAATTTGTTGATTTAGTAATGTGAGATTACTAAATAATTAATGATTTTTAAAGAATGAAATATGACATATGTTGGTCATATGAAGTCCAAATGATGTGAGATTTGGATATAACGTAGAAAACTCAAAGATATAGAAGTTCCATGTTTTGAGTTTTGAAAAACTTGATCGTTTGACTGATCCAAATGGATGTACCGATATTAAAATGTTAAATATTATATTATATTATTTTATTTTATTAATATAATATAATATAATATTAAAAAAATTAAAAAAAAAAGATAAATATGAATCTTCATTCGAAAGTTGCATAACAGAAGCGAGGGAGGAGAAAGGAAAAATAGGATTTTGAATTTTCTTTTCGATCGTGCGATTTATCGGTTTATCCAATCGACGAACCGACTTCAGTTCTGGGATCGTTGACACGAGGTCTTCGATTTGAGGTATAAATTTTATAGTTTTGGTGATGTTTGAAATTCGTCGATTTCTAGAATAAATCCGATAAATTGTTAAATCATACTGAAATTGAAGATTGTTGAGTAGTGTATGATTTTAACGAAGTAGAGAAGATTATAGTGGTGTTATTTTGAATTATTCCTAATTTGTTTTAATTAGGGATTTTTAATCGTTGGGTTGAGATTGGAGAGTTGTTTGTCAGTTGTTATTAATTCTGATTATGTATTCGGAGTCTACGAAATATAGGCTACACGTTGATATAAAGTTTTAGTAATTTGACGGATGTTGTAAAATAGCCTATTATTTGAAGTTAATTAATTAGGGTGTGTTTGATGGTAGTATTGTGAATTAAATACACCAGAATATTAAATTGTTGAACAATACGAATTTATAATCGAGTTTTATATTTTGTTGAATTAATTGTTGTTGGGCTATTTGATGTTATATATTGAGGCTGTTATAACTATGTTGATACGATGACAATGATCTGATAAATATAGTTGAATTATTTAGATACATCACAAGCCTCAAGATCAAAGAAATAGCCAGATTGTATATATACTCGATTATCAGGTACGTGTTGACGTACGAGCATATGTTGTTATTGTTTAGTATTGATGAATATTATTGTGTTGAACGATGATAAATCACCGGAATTGGGTGATTTGGTATTATATTTATTGTTGTTTATTATTGTTGATATTGTTGACTATCGTTGTTGGGAGACGTCGCGTTGATGTTGTCACGTTGATGTTGTTCGTTCAACGATATTGCTGTCGCCGGTGTTGGGGTGCGACGTATCGTTGATGTTGTTATTCGTTCGACGATATTGCTGTCGCCGGTGTTGGGGTGCGACGTGTCGTCGATGTTGTTGTTCGTTCGACGATATTGCTGTCGCCGGTGTTGGGGTGCGAAGTATCGTCGATGTTGTTGCATTGTGATGTTGTTGAGGTTGTTGTTGGCTGATTGTCCAGAAACGGCAAAGGGGGTATTTCTATTATGATTTCAGTTATATTTTATGTTGTTAATATAACTGTTATGTATTGCGATGATGATTGTTGTATATGCTCACCCTTTGAGGGCTGTTTCTGTTGGGCAGGTTACAGGACTATACGTGAGACATGATAGTGGTGAAGGACTAGGTGTGTCTAGTCAAACAGTCTTGTAGTTGATAGTAGATAGAGACAATGTAGCTTATTGTCTTATTTGAGTTGTATGTGTGTATGTATTATACTGTTTCTGCTACACTGACGTAGATAGTGTGGTGATTGCACTATTTTGTCGTATATGCATTATATTATTACGTCGTCAAAAAAAAAATAATATTATGCATATGACGTCACATGTTGCATGATTACGTGGCAAGGTTTGGGGCGCTACACAAGATCCAACGAATACCTCAACGCCAAGTATGTATGATGACGTGCAAAAGAAAACATTTTAAAGTTTTTGAGGTATGCTAATTGTCTTGTGACCAAATTATGTATGGGTTTGGAAGTCGGTGAACGTGGCCGAGGACCTCTCCACCCCGTTAAAGCATGAACGGGTTTAGATCGGGATTGAAAAGAGGTAAAGCATGACCAGGGACCAATCCACCCATTACAGCATGAATGGGGATCTCATGTATGTGGCAGTGGATTTTTCCATGTAAGCACAGTAATGTGGTTTAGTCTGATCAGGCATTTTATGTATGGGTCACTTGCTTTGAAACATGCCTCTACGCAAAATGATAAAGTTTATGTATGTTCATGTATGGACAAGTATTGCACGTCTATGTTATGTATGTAAGTTCAATATTTTATACGCATGTTAAAGTTCCAGTATGTATGATCTATTTTAAAGTTGCATGTGATTTTATTATGTATTACTTGCTACTTCCAGTTTATACGTGTTGAGTCTTCAGACTCACTAGACTTGATCGATGCAGGTGAAGATTCATTAGAGGAGACGAGAGATGGGGACCAAGGAGCTGGCATGGACTGAGCAGGAGGCTATACCCGAGAACCGCCCAGTTTTTTTTAAGAGCTTATGAAATGTTCAAAATACTCTGATTTATGTTACTGATTATGAGATTTTAAACAAGTACTTTTGACCAACTTTATTTTGAGATCTTTGGTTGCAACTATGTTGAGGTGAACAGTTGTTTTTTCGAATTTTGAAGGTTCGCGATTTATTATAAAGAAAATTTTTAATTTTTCCGCAAATTTTAAGTAGATAAAAGTACGGTACGTTACAGTTGGTATCAGAACGGTGTTCTTGTAAAGGGTTATGCCTACTGCTAGTCGCAAGAAGCTCACGAAGTCACACCTCAAGTCTGTAAGTTTTAAGGTTTTAAATTTATGTTATGTAGTAAGCATTAAGTTTTGATTTCAGCATGTGCATATTTTAAATTTCAAGTACGTGCATCTTATGTTATTTATATCATATTCATGCATGTTGGGCTTACGTGTTGGGTAAATTCTAGAACAGTTTGCCTCCTAGACGTTTGATTAACCGTGAAGATAGGGAAGAGGACCGAGAGCCTCGAGATGAGGGGAGGGCCAGTCCCCACCTCCACCTCCGGATATGCAGGTATGACGTAGTTTTTCGCACAGTTTGCGGGGAACCAGGCTGCGGAAAACTCAGAGGCGAAACCCAGACCAGAGGCAGTTTACGAGAGGTTCAGGCGGATGATCCCAAAGGAGTTTTCGGGGACCACTGACCCGATTATAGCCGAGGGATGGATTAAATCCATCAAGGTGATATTTGCCTTTATGGAGTTGCAAGATGCAGATAGGTTCAGGTGTGCCACATTTCTACCGATTGGGGACGCCAGACTATGGTGGGAGAGCGCGTCCGTGGCAGCGAATTTGCAGACCCTTTCTTGGGATGACTTTAAGGAGGTATTCTACTCCAAGTACTTCACTGAAGAAGTACAATCCAGACTGACCAGGGAATTCATGACACTGTGATAGGGAGACAGCAGTGTTGCAGAATTTGTCAGGAAGTTTAAAAGGAGGTGACACTTTGTGCCCCTGATAGCTAATGATGTCCAGGAGAAGTTGAGGCATTTCATTGATGGGTTGCGGCCGATCTTGCGCCGAGATGTCCGAGTAGCTGGTCCTACTACATATGAAGTTGCCGTGTCTAGAGCTTTGGTGGCAGAACAGGCTCAGAGGGATATTGAGGCTGACAGACAGGGCAAGAGTCCCTTTCAGGAGCCACAGCAGCAGCAACAGCAGAGAACCCAGTTCACGAGGCCTTACCGAGGGCAGCCAGGGAAGAAGCCAGACCAGGGACCGCCGAAAGGCAAGGGTCTTATCCCGCAACAGAAGGCTTTGCAGAGACCTGGTAATTTTCCAGTGTGTCAGAAATGCAATCGCCAACATCCGGGGCAGTGTCTATGGGGATCAGAGAAATGCTTTAAATGTGGAGCCAGTGACCACATGTTGAAGGACTGCCCACATTGGACGCAACCGACATAGGATAGAGTGTTCGCCATGCATGCTCAGGAGGCGAACCCAGACACGACATTGTTGACTGGTAACTTATTTAATTCAGCAGTAATAAATTTTTGCCTTGCATGTTTGCATCGATTTGGAATCACTAGCATTTTAGTTGGTATTTTGGTGTCATCCATTGCATAAGGGTAATATTAGAACCTTTGGGATATAAGTTGTGTTGTGCTAACGACTCTCAGTAAATATTTTCATCAAGAGATTAGCCACGAAGGCCCTGATAGATTCAAGAGCCACCCACTCTTTTATTTCAGAGACATTCACTAGTCACCTGGACGTCAAGTCTATTGGAATCGATGTGAGCTATTCAGTGACAGTCCCATCAGGGAAAGAATTGTCAGCTACTCGCGTGGTCAGAGACATCGATCTGGAACTGCAGGGCCACCTAGTGTACGCTGATTTGATTGTGTTGCCGATGCCAAAATTTGATATCATTCTGGTAATGGACTGGCTGACGAAGATCAGAGTTCTTATCGACTTCCAGAAAAGGTCAGTGTTAGTAAGACCTTTGGGTATGGAGCAGTTTATCTTTGAGCCAGCCAGATGGAGAAATTTCCCTCGCATGATCTCTTGCATGCAGGCACGGAGTCTTATTTCTAAGGGGTGTCAGGCCTTCTTGGCCAGCATTATTTCCACACCTGACATGCCCACTCCGTCTATATCTAGAGTACCAGTAGTCAGAGATTTTCCTGACGTCTTTCCAGTTGACGTCACAAGCCTTCCACCAAAGAGGGAGGTGGAGTTCGCCATTGATCTTGTGCCAGGCATAGTGCCAATCTCCAAGGAACTGTACCGTTTAGCTCCAGCTGAAATGTTAGAACTCAAACAGCAGATTCAGGAGCTCCTAGATAAGGAATTTGTGGGGACCCGGACGCTAATCATACTCTTAATCATCATTAGGACAATTTAATCAATTATAATAAACATGGTCTAAATTTCATTTTTTAAAATGCGGAATGTAATGGGATTCAATCTAATATACATATCAGTATTAAAGTACAAGTCTTGTACTATATATATACAATCATTCAACTAAGGTTTAACAACTAAATGTCAAGTGTCCAAACCCTATCTCTAATCCAAGTCCGTAGTCTCCACTCTGATCACGATCTATCTTCATCTCCTCGACCCTGAACCTGTCCCACCTGTTGTCATGCACACATACAAACACGACAATAGCCGCATAACTCCGGTGAGAATAAAATCCCTCTATAAATCAACGAAACATGCAATCATAAAAACAATGTAAAAGCATGTAACAAATATCAGTAACATGTATCAAATCTGATAACATAATCAATATAAACTTCCAATCATACTCGTGACTCCACGTCTCAGACTAGACTCAATCCTAGTCTAGGGATCCCGGTTTTCAGATGTTGGCATTCCTATATCGACCAACAGTAATAGAAGAAACTCCAATTCTATCCACGTCGATATAACCAAACATCCAGTGTCTTGACCTATCCGTCACAGACTTTGCACTATCACCAATTCACTATCATGTGACATCGTGCAATGTGCCCGTGGCGATCCCACCACTATCAGGCACTTCTGTTACAAGATCACTCGTCTAATACTCATCTAATACGTGCTTTCTATAAATCAATAGAACAAGCATATCAAATCAAATCAAAGCATATAATAACAATAAGTATGTGATTTAGGGAAACTCAAGTATATCCTACTTGAGTCGATCTCCCAATACCACATTGACTTATACCTTTGTCTTCTCGATCTGACGAAGTTGAAGTCTCGAAGTCAAATCTGTCCATATAAAATCTGAAATGACAATATCGAATATATTGTATCAATGTATATTTCAATTCAAAACCTGTTCTGATCAATACTCAAATCAAACATAATCTGATCCATATCAACGATATCGGGATACAATCTCAATCATTACTGAATCTGATCACAACCAATTTACTGATGTTTCGATGGCAAAATAATACAGTCTTGATCGCCCCGTCAATCTCAACATCACAGAAATAATATCATAATTCATCATCGATATCAATAGGAATCATAATATTCAATAAGAACAGGTCATGATATCAAATCTGTACAATCTCGATCATATTACTTCAGAAAATCATAACAATTACATACACAGCCCGTTCTTCGATCTGTCTTCAGTTATATACTAATCAGTATACCCAGAACACAATATATCAGTCAAATCACAATTCCCCCAATATCATAATTTCAAATGATACCAGAATTCAATAAAACTTGCGTCCTATTGTAGCTGTTGTCGCTAGGAACTCGGTACTGAGCTCGGATTTAAAATCTGACGGGCGGATTTCTCGTAATCACAAATCTAGTATTTAAGAACTTGGAGCTTCCGTTCTTCCTTTCTGCTGAATCTGAATGAAGGAACGAAATTGGTAATATATATCATGCATGGCTCAAGAAACGTGGCTTCGTGTTCATGCTGCACGTCACACCGCGGGTGCGGTCACTCTGCATCGCGGGTGCGCTGAGCGTACTGGATCACTTCAATAATTTCAGAAGAACGACCGCGGGTGCGCTAACTATTTTACCGCGGGTGCGCTGCCCTCACTGTCCCAACACCGCGGGTGCGGTAGCTTTTAAAGCGCGGGTGCATTGGTCTTTCTACTCCAACACTATACTTTGCAACTAAACCCAAATCGCAATGTCGCTTCTCCTTGTCTGTTCTTTCATTCCTTTATTCATAATATATGATAACTCAAAAGTATTAAGCTAAAATCTCGGGCATTACATTTCTCCCCCCCTAAGATACGATTTCCTCCCCGAAATCACAGGCAATCAACTTGTATATCACAGGTAATCATATCAGATACCAAATCTGATAAAAGAAGGAGATATATATACAGAAGCTAAAAGAAAACTTACTCCACTGAGACAATTCTAGAATCTTTATTCTATTGATTCTGATTCCATTCTGGAGTAATACTTCAAGAATATAATATCATAATATAACTCGAAGTAACTCTGAAAAAAAAAATCAATCTTAAATACTGGCTATACAGCATCCGTATACACCAGTCAACAGCTCATAGCAAATCAACAGCAACAGCTGTTATCAAATCTGTTTAATCCCAGTCAATTTCAATATGTAATCTTCTGTCTCAAATACACACGGTCATCATCCGACATTGGTATATTTAATCTGTCTATTCGGAGCTGTCTTCATTTTCATTTGAATCAGCTTCACTTCCTTAGTTGTATCTCTGATCATATCAGGTCCAATCTCAGGAACCTCAGAGATATCATCCCACTAAAGAGGGAACCTGCACTTCTTACCGTACAACGTTTCAAATGGTGCCATCTCGATATTCGTCTGATAGCTGTTGTTGTACGAAAACTCACGACATGACATAAATCTTGCCAACTAGTGCTAAAATCAAGCATTATAACTCTAAGCATATTCTCCAAAATCCGGATAACCCACTTTGACTGTCCGTCAGTCGGTGAATGATATGCAATAATAATATATAATCTCATACCCACTATTGTTGTACTTCCCGCCAAACGTGCAAAGTCAACCAAAATCATGGTCTGATATAATCAACTCTTGACACTCTGTGTAATATGATCACTATTCTGACAGAAATCTCAGTAATATAATCATATCTGTACATCTTCATGTACGAGCTAGCACTTGCAAACTGGGTCAGTCTATCCCTCCTAACTTAATCAATATTCAATCCCGGAAGTATTGCAGTAGCTTTGTCACGATATCCTTGGAAATGTAATCCCCTTCCCATTCAGGAATTGATAAGCTATATAACCAATCTCCTAAATTCATTCTTTCTGTCTTCATCTATCAATAATTCAGACAATTCAGTACAAATTCTGCCATATCTAATCTCATTTGTTTCTATCAAAACTATCTTTTCAGACTATCATATATATTTCTGCTATCGGAATGAATACTGAATCAATTCTTGTGTATTTCTGACAACGTTAACTATTTCAAATCCGAAGTGTCTGGTACAACTGATTGGTTATTCACATACCTGATATTCTGATCGATACCTTTCTCTGACTATCGATATCCAATTCTGCCCATTCTGATCAACTTTCTGAACTGTTTTAACTTCCAAAATCAGTTCTGGTTCGGCTTGAACGGTATCGAGTCTCAACTGTATACAATCTGTATCAAATACTGCGGAAGAAAATATTCATTCTCAAGCAATTCAGAATACCAATCAGATACAGTAGCCTGCTGACTCATGCAACTACAAGTTTCTGACACTGATATCAGTCTCAGCCAACTGATCGCGGTCTCAACTGTGCTAGAATCAATAGATATATCATCTTCAGATAAAACAAACCCTGAACACAATCTGTCTTAGTCAAGATGCACATTTCAACAGTTGCTGTATACAACTTTCCAGTTCCCAGAATATTCAATACAATACTCAAATATTCAACAAAAGCAGTCATAATCTTCGAATATACCAGAATACCATAGATAAATAAATCAGATAATTATCAAATATTCTGAACACAGAGTTTATCAATTCACCACTATAGCTGATACATCCCTAACGAGAACCATTCAATCAGATGTAACTCTCGGTTAATGAATCTGCTATTCGTAACAGTACCTGATATCAAGTCAAGACTAAAATCAATCTTCCTGATTAAAGGCAAACCCGGAAGTTCATCTGAGACGATTTTAGCAACTCTCCTGTCACTGGCAAATCAGTCAATGATACACTCCATCTTAGTAAATCAACTAATATATATAAGGAATCACTCCGTTCCTTTCGATAATCATCGAGTCATGAACATCATATATATCAAAGATATTCTCAATCCAGAATTCTTATCATACCATGTTCATTCTTTGGCCATTTCAGGTCCGAATCTTACCATTTCTTGGAAATAATCTACGATAGCTCTGTACTTGGCCAACACATCAATATCAATAATGCAGTCAGCATCAAATAACACCAAGTACTATATCATCTATCTCAATCTCATATCTGTCATATTGTAGCATACAAAATCTAACAGATGTTACTGATACAAAACCTCTCCCAAACAGAAAAGAGATCAATACTACAACATATAATAACTCAATACTCAAGCATATATCCATGCAATTCATTCAGAAATCATATACAGGATGTACTAATATTTATCAATACGTACACGAAATAACCATACGGGGAAGAATCTTTGATAGAATTCAACTTTAAAAATTTTCCACGTAATCACTAGGCCACGCTGTTCTAAGGCTTCTTTGGTTACCAGCCACCAACTCCTTGCGACTTCCCGTAACTGTTGCCCAATTAGTTTAACTCTACAATCATCTGTGAAACCAAGAAATTCAAATAGAATTTCTATATCCTCTAACCAATTCTCACTATCGACTGACGTCTCAGTACCCTTCAGAATCGGCGGTTGAAACGACTGAAACCTCTTTAACTGTGTTTACATCAGAGTTTCTGACACATCCCTCTGATTAGTCGAAGTACTACCTCGTTCTGGAATTCTTCGAGGAGGTATATCTGGTTACAACAAAAGTTAGCAATCACAGGAGATAAATCGATCTCAGCTCCTTTCTGATCAGCTTACCTCTGACCAAGAATGGGTTCTGATTCATTCTCAAATAATACACATTACCAAATCAACTCAGATATTCAGGTAACATGTAGTTTCAAAAACAGTAAAAACATACTGCAATATTAGCATATACAATGTAATTCAACATTATAATAAATCACATGCGAGCAATCACATGCAAGGAAAGAAAATTCATTCTACCCCGCTCACTAGATCCTATCTCAGTCTAAAGGATCTATCGCTCTGATACCACCTGTTGTGGGGACCCGGACGCTAATCATACTCTTAATCATCATTAGGACAATTTAATAAATTATAATAAACAAGGTCTAAATTTCTTTTTTTAAAATGCGGAATGTAATGGGATTCAATCTAATATACTTATCAGTATTAAAGTACAAGTCTTGTACTATATATATACAATCATTCAACTAAGGTTTAACAACTAAATGTCAAGTGTCCAAACCCTATCTCTAATCCAAGTCCGTAGTCTCCACTCTAATCATGATCTATCTTCATCACCTCGACCCTGAACCTGTCCCACCTGTTGTCATGCACACATACAAACACGACAACAGCCGGATAACTCCGGTGAGAATAAAATCCCAGTATAAATCAACGAAACATGCAATCATAAAAACAATGTAAAAGCATGTAACAAATATCAGTAACATGTATCAAATCTGAGAACATAATCAATATAAACCTCCAATCATACTCGTGACTCCACGTCTCAGACTAGTACTCAATCCTAGTCTAGGGATCCCGATTCAGCCGATTTGGAATACTGTATGTTCTAAACAGTTCCTAGTCGATTCAGCCGCCGCTAAGAAGGATATAGGTCGCTCGAGTTCGAGACTAGTATCTGCGATGTGAGTTCCATGTTTCATTGGTAGGGGACATTGTGATGTCCGAGCATGGAGATAGGTGCTCCTGGTAGAGTGCACTGAACAACCCTCCATAAAGGACTTTCCAAGTGGTTCTCACTTATCGAATGGAAACGTCCTAGTTTATGGTTGTACACCATTAGTCCTTATGACCCGGGACAACATTGAGACACTATGTGCTAGAATTACACTTTGACTTGTTTACCGACTCTCATGGGGTCATCAGGTGGCAATGTTGGGTGTTCTGTCGAAACATATAGGAGTCGATGCATTGTAGTCGGGGATTCACCGCTTACCTTCGGGTATGGATATCCTATGTGTTCTCATGTGTATGTAGGTTGAAATCTCTGATCAGAGTATGGTGGTAATTATGAAAGGGGTTTCTTAGATTACACCATCGATGTAACTACGACATGAAACATAGTATCGATTCATTGACAACTCTCGATAAACCAATGGTTGTCGAATCGGTCGGGATATATGAGTTGAAGGGACCGTACTGTACGCTAACCATAATTGAATGGTTTTTGCAGGCACTATCATTTGATACCTAGGAAATCATGTAAGAGATGCTGCTAGGTGTTTAACATGATTGGTTGGGTACTATCAAACTTGAATTCTGACGTTCTTGTTATCAAGGAGTTGATAAGTAAGAATGGAGAAATTGGGGTATGCTCGTATAAGGACATGTTTAGTCCGAATCACATGGAGATGTGAACCCACGGCTAGTTGTATCAATGAACCATTGAGGGCCACACAAGTACTAGCTTTCTAGATCCCGTTGAGAAGTAAAATAGTTCAATGTGTTGAACGGCTTATAAATGAGTTTATAAGCGTAAGGAAAATAGAAGTATGACTTCTATGAGAGAAATGTAACTTTTAATTTATGAATGTGTTCCTAAATTAAAAAGTTGGCCAAATAAATAATGTATTTGAAAATTGTGTTTTTCATAAACATTATTATGGACTAAATTAAATTAATTCAAGTGTTGAATTAATTAAACACTAGTGGGCCTAGTAGAGTCGAAATAATTAAATTATTAAACTAGTGGGCCTAGTAGAGTCGAAATAATTAAATTATTAAACTAGTGGGCTTGAGTAAAAATCAAGTAAACTTTAAATGGGCTCAAATGTGTTTGAGACATTTAAAATAAAAGTCCATGGGCCTTGTAATTGTTACAAACCCAAATAGATTTGCATGCATGAGAGGTGAAAAGTTGGGAGACAACTTTTGCAACATCCAAGGCATGGAATGCCTTTGGAATACACAACACATTTTCCCACAACCAAGACTAGTCTTCCTTCCCCCCAATTCACTCTATGTTGGCCGAAATATTGGAGTTTTTACCTTGAAATTTCTCTCAATTTTCTTCTTCAAGAGTTGAGGAAAGAAATCACTTTTCCTTGAAAAATCCTTTTGTTTTTCTAGTGCAAAATAAGAGGGGATCTTCTTAGCAAGTGGTGGGCCTAATTTTGAGTAAGGCGTGCTCAAGGAAAGATTTTAGAAGGTCGTCCTTTGAAGAGCCAAGTTGTTTACAACTTGGTTGGAGCCATTACATCAATCTTTGAGATTGATAGGTAAATATCTTAACACCCTATGAATGTCATTTTGTGTTTTGTATTTGCTACACACTAGTACATGGTGTTCGAATTTTTCAAGATTTTTCTTCTAATATTTTTCGTTTTTCATGAGATGAAAAACATTTTTAGCTTCCGTTGCGATTTCGAACACCTAAAATCGATTTCCTTTCAAGTGGTATCATGAGCTAAGGGTACTAGTTTTTTGTAGCATATACATAATATTATATTGAGTTCAATTTCTAACCGAAAGATATGAAAATTTGCAACAAAAATCAAGGTCATGTGAGGGGATATTTCGGGCAGCATGTTGCTGCACATTTCGGGCAGCTCGGGCTGCCCGAGGGGCTGCCTATTTCGGGCAGCAAGGGCAGCCTGAACAGCCCCTATTTTTAATAAAAAAAATTTTTTGTTACCGGAATCCGGCGACGGCGATGACGACTAGGGTTTCCAAAAGTGTTTTGGATTATCAAAGTGTCATGGGCCTTGAGTTGTTGGGCCATTGGATGGCTAACACATTTGTGAAATTTAAATGTGCCAAAATGTTTTTGGAGGAAAAATGAATTTTTGGGCCCTTAAGTTTAAATTTAAAAAAGTTGCAAATATTTTCTCATGAAATAAATAATTGAAGTTGGACTTTAATTATTTATAGTAAATGATGATTTACAAGAAATTCGGTTATAAATAAATTAATTAGAAAGTAGACAAAGGTGTTTGTATACTTTGTTGATTTAGTTTATAATCGTAACGGTTAGTGATTGGATCAAGATATATAATATTGGATCAATTAATTATTGTGATAATTAATTGATGGTGTATGATATGTGATATTATGCATGAAGGATGATCAAAAGCCCAAGCCCAATTTGCTAGGTGTATGTTAGGATATTTTGTGTTGGATGATTATAATAATTATCAATTTAAAAAGTGGGCTTGGTTTATGGCCCGTTCCCACCCCATGAGATGTATCCCTATTTGCCATTGATATTTATTTGTAAATATTAGTATAGTGGATGATTAAGATTGGAAGATGGTGGTCATGATGATTATGAAGATCGAAGACATGTAAATATTGGAAGCTAATGTAATAGTTGCATTTGCATCCCTTGCATTTTCCTAGGATTGGACCTAGGCCCGTGCCTAGCTCACACGGCCATTAGTATTGGGGCGATTGATCATCCTTGTTTTGTTTACTATTTATAATATATGCATGATATGTTATAAATAATGAGTATGTGCGTTATTATTATGATAACAACAAAGTTGCATGAATCCGGCAAACATACGATCAAACATGGCGAGTTTTTAAATAAAATTAATGATGAGACCTTTCAAAATTAAAAACCCTCATTTTGAATAAGATTCAAAATTAATATCAT
Source organism: Primulina tabacum (assembly GCF_025594145.1). Classification (NCBI taxonomy): domain Eukaryota; kingdom Viridiplantae; phylum Streptophyta; class Magnoliopsida; order Lamiales; family Gesneriaceae; genus Primulina; species Primulina tabacum. The sequence goes on along the minus strand of NC_134553.1, from coordinate 32,977,365 downwards.
GCTCGAAAAGGGGAATTATAAATTTGTTTATAATTTCCATGTCTTCCATCGACAATGGGTGCATGATGGACGCTACCCGTACTTGGGGCTCGGCTCATATTATTGGGGGGGCCCTGGGTGCCGAAAAGCTGTGACATCCATTGAAATGGTGATGTGAACTACGTGGAACTCCCATGATTTCGGCTCATATTATTTGGGGAACTCACGGCGACCGTCCATTAAGGTTCAACATCGATGGGTAAGGCTTGACACGTAAAGATGAACGACGTCATATTATTGGGTCCTAATCAAACGTGAGACAAAAGTTTGCGTAGAGGGTTGTATGGTGATGCAATTGGAAACTACATTTTAGGAATTTTGATTGGCTGATATTATTCGGGATCATAATTCGCTAATTGGACCTTGCGTACCTACTGAGGAAATGAGTTTCCCGTTTTCATTAGAGGGTAGTGAAAGATGTCAAAACAGTGGAAGTAAACATTTATAAAGTAAAAGTCCATACTTTATATCTTACTAAATATTTTAAAATATTTATTAACATTTATCTGTTTTACTTTTCAGTACTATTTTTGACAATGTCTTCGATTCGCAATCCGCTGTCTGCTATACTCGAAAAACACGTATTAACCGGACCTAATTACCTCACTTGGCTAAGAAACCTGAAAATCGTCTTGAACTCGGAAAAGATTGAATACACACTGACTGAGTCACCCCCTGTTGAGGCTCCGACTAGCTGCAGTCCTGAGGAATTGCAGACTTACAAGGAATGGTGTGACCATGACTTGAAGGCCAGGTGTTATATGCAGGCTTCTATGAACGATGAGCTGCAGAGACGTTTTGAGGATGTAAAGAGTGCTGCTGACATTCATTTGCATCTCAAAGAGCTCTTTGGTGAGCAGACGCGGCCTCTTAGGCATGCTGCCGTCATGGAGCTGATCACTTTGCGCATGCGAGATGGGGCCTCGGTCCATGAGCATGGCCTGAAGATGATTGGGCTCGTGGACAAGCTCGTTGGCATGGATCTAGTGTTGTCTTCGGAGTTGACCACCGACGTGTTGCTGTTGTCATTACCTAGCTCATTTGATCCTTTTGTGGTGAACTTCATCATGAACAAGATGGATCCGACCCTTGAGGAGTTGGAGAATATGCTTGTGACTTTTGAGTCCACTATCAAGAAAGAGAAGCCGGTTCTTTATGTGGGCTCTTCATCTGGTACGAAGACCGGTCCACCTGGGAAAGGAAAGAAGCGTTCTTTCCAACGTCCCAAGAAGAACGTGCCCTTGAAGAAGCAGAATCCAGGTCCCGTTGTGGCAGCCACACCAGTGAAGGCTGACAAGACTGTTGACATCTGTCATCATTGCAAGAAGCCTGGACATTGGAGGCGTAATTGCAGGGAATATCTGGCCCAGAAGAGTTCTGGAAATGGTATGTTCTATATTGAAGTAAACATTTTAATTAACTCTACTTCTTGGGTATTGGATACCGGATGTGGCTCACATCTCTGTAATGATTTGCAGGCGATGGGAAGAAGTAAAAGGCTCAGGGAAGGTGAGACCTACTTGAGGATGGGCAATGGAACAAGGGTTGCTGCCAAGGCCGTAGGAGATGTTTGCTTGTATTTGAACAATGATTTTAAGTTATTTTTGAGAGATGTTTTGTTTGTACCAGACTTGGTGAAGAACATTATTTCCATTTCTATGTTAGATAAAGATGGATTTTCTTGTTTATTTAGCAAAGGTGTTTGCAATATTTACAAGAATGAATGTTTAATTGGTACTGGAGAACTTCAAAACGATCTCTACACCTTAAAATTGAAAGATATTCCACTTAACAATGTCCAAGCAATAACAACAAACAAGCGCAAACAAGATACTCTAAAATCGGCACAATTATGGCTTACTCGATTAGGACATATTTCCCTATGAAGGATGAACAAGCTAGTAGAAGTGGGCATGTTTGATATGTCTGATATTAATGCTCTCACGACTTGTGAATCCTGTCTAAAAGGAAAGATGACCAAAATTTCCTTTAAGGCCATGTGGAGCGAGCCAAAGGGTTATTGGATTTGATCCATACCGATGTGTGCGGTCCGCTTAGCATCACCACTAAGCATGGACATGCCTACTTCATCACCTTTACCGATGACTTTTCGAGGTATGGGTATGTGTATTTGATGAAATACAAGTCTGAAGCATTTGAAAGGTTCAAAGAATTCAGAAGTGAAGTAGAGAAGCAATTGGGACGAAGCATCAAGACACTTCGATCGGATCGAGGTGGTGAGTACTTGAGTGCCGAGTTCCAAGAGTATCTTAGGGAGAATGGGATTCTCTCGCAATGGACTCCACCCGCTACACCACAGTTGAATGGTGTTTCGGAGCGTCGTAACCGGACTTTGATGGACAAGGTTAGATCTATGATGGGGTTCACGGAGTTGCCGCCATCCTTTTTGGGATATGCCCTTGAGACAGCGGCACTGTTGTTGAACAATGTCCATTCAAAGGCAGTTGACAAGACACCATATGAGATATGGATGGGTAAGCCACCTAAATATTCTTATCTTAGAATATGGGGGTGCCCTGCTTATGTGAAGCAGGTAGTGGGAGATAAATTGGATAGTCGATCCATTTTATGTTACTTCGTGGGATATCCAAAGAATTCGGTTGGATACTACTTCTATCATCCCAAAGAAACAAAGGTGTTTGTTTCTAGGAATGCAAACTTTTTGGAAAAGAAATTTCTATTGGATAAAAAAGGGGAGATGATAGAACTCGAAGAGGTTCGAGAGACACCCACAATTATAGAACCCACACCCGAAGAGCCAAGAGAGGCGATACAAGCTCCTAGAAGATCCGAGAGAGTCTCGAGACCACCTATGAGGTCTGGTCTGCTTCTTGAAGAGGGGCATGATGAGCCTATCCATGGATGTGATCCAAGGACCTTCAAGGAGGCGTTATCTGATGCTGATTCATCCAAGTGGCTTGAAGCGATGGAATCTGAGATGAATTCCATGCATTCGAACCAAGTGTGGAATCTCGTGGATCCACCTGAGGGAATTGTTCCCATAGGGTGTAAATGGATTTACAAGAGGAAACTTGGGGCGGATGGGAAGGTATTGACCTTCAAGGCGCGATTGGTGGCAAAAGGATATACTCAAAGACAAGGAGTTGACTTTGAGGAAACCTTTTCTCCAGTTGCAATGTTCAAGTCCATAAGGATTTTGCTAGCCATAGCTGCATGGTATGACTATGAGTTATGGCAGATGGATGTTAAGACAGCTTTCTTAATGGGGATATTAAGGAATAGATTTACATGTCTCAACCCGAAGGGTTTACATCTATCGGAAGTGAGCATATGATATGCAAACTTCAAAGATCTATTTATGATGTAAAGCAGGCATCTAGGAGTTGAAACCTCAGATTTGATAGTACAATCAAAGAGTTTGGTTTTGCTAAGAATCCTGAGGAACCCTGTGTGTATAAGAAGGTCAGTGGGAGTGCTGTGACATTCCTTGTTCTTTAGTTGATGACATTCTACTCATTGGGAATGATGTAGGGATGTTGCAATCAACTAAGATATGGTTAGCGAGTTAGTTATCGATGCAGGACTTGGGTGAAGCATCTTTTGTATTGGGAATACAGATCTATAGAGATAGATCAAAAAGATTGCTTGGTCTCACTCAGTCCACATAGATTGATACCATCGCGAAGAGGTTCTCGATGGATGAGTCCAAGAGAGGACATCTACCAGTGTGTCATGGCGTGTCCCTATCCAAGTCTATGTCTCCCAAGACTGATGCGGAGATAGAGGCGATGACACGCATTCCGTATGCATCTGCGATTGGTAGCATCATGTATGGGATGATATCTACACGTCCTGACGTGGCTTTCACACTAAGTGTAGTGAGTAGATATCAATCGAACCCCGGTCTTCCACATCGGAAAGCTGTGAAAGACATCCTCAAGTATTTGAGAAGGACCAATAAATTGTTCTTGGTCTATGGGGGTGGAGAACTGAAATTGGAAGGCTATACCGACTCTAGCTTCCAAAGCGATATCGATGACTCGAAGTCAACCTCTGGATTCATATTCATGCTAAATGGTGCTGCTGTCTCTTGGAAGAGTTCCAAGCAAGATAGTACAGCGGATTCCACCACTGAGGCAGAATATATTGCTGCATCAGCTGCAGCAAAGGAGGGTGTTTGGATAAAGAATTTCGTCCAAGAGTTGGGCGTAATGCCTAATGGAGTTGCTCCTGTCCCGGTGTTTTGTGACAACACGGGAGCCATAACTCAAGCAAAGGAGCCGAGGTCTCATCAGAAGTCAAAACATGTATTGAGAAAGTACCACATCCTCCGAGAGATTGTGGAAAGAGGAGAAGTGTCGATCGACAAAATTGGCTCCGCAGATAATGTTGCTGATCCACTAACTAAGCCTTTACCTGGACCATTATTCGAGAAGCATCGCGAATCGATAGGTTTGAAGCATATGGGTAGTTGGCTCTAGTGCAAGTGGGAGATTGTTAGAGTAGGTGCCCGTCGAGCCAAATGTTGGCCTAGTGTTCACAATGAAACTCTATGTATAAACGATCTTTATTTTAATAATATTTGAAATTATTATTTTGGCACATCTTTATCTGTATACCAACGCTAGTTGCATAGATAAAGCCCTTGAATATACAAATAGTAGAAAGAATATGAGATGCTCATATGATGAGTATCATGAAACTCATATTTGGTATAATGTATGTTCTAAACAGTTCCTAGTCGATTCAGCCGCCGCTAAGAAGGATATAGGCCGCTCGAGTTCGAGACTAGTATCTGCGAGGTGAGTACCATGTTTCATTGGTAGGGGACATTGTGATGTCCGAGAATGCAGATAGGTGCTCCTTGTAGAGTGCACTGAACAACCCTCCATAAAGGACTTTCCAAGTGGTTCTCACTTATCGAATGGAAACGTCCTAGTTTATGGTTGTACACCATTAGTCCTTATGACCCGAGACAACATTGAGACTCTATGTGCTAGAATTACACTTTGACTTGTTTACCGACTCTCATGGGGTCATCAGGTGGCAAGGTTGGGTGTTTGTCGAAACATATAGGAGTCGATGCATTGTAGTCGGGGATTCACCGCTTACCTTCGGGTATGTATATCCTATGTGTTCTCATGTGTATGTAGGTTGAAATCTCTTATCAGAGTGTGGTGGTAATTATGAAAGGAGTTTCATAGATTACACCATCGATGCAACTACGACATGACACATAGTATCGATTCATTGACAACTCTCGATAAACCAATGGTTGTCGAATCGGTCGGGATATATGAATTGAAGGGATCGTACTGTACGCTAACCATAATTGAATGGTTCTTGCAGGCACTATCATTTGATACCTAGGAAATCATGTAAGCGATGCTGCTAGGCGTTTAACATGATTGGTTGGGTACTATCAGACTTGAGTTCTGACTTTCTTGTTATCAAGGAGATGATAAGTAAGAATGGAGCAATTGGGGTATGCTCGTATAAGGACATGTTTAGTCCGAATCACATGGAGATGTGAACCCATGGCTAGTTGTATCAATAAACCATTGAGGGCCACACAAGTACTAGCTTTCTAGATTCCGTTGAGAAGTAGAATAGTTCAATGTGTTGAACGGCTTATAAATGAGTTTATAAGCGTAAGGAAAATAGAAGTATGACTTCTATGAGAGAAATGTAACTTTTAATTTATGAATGTGTTCCTAAAATAAAAAGTTGACCAAATAAATAATGTATTTGAAAATTGTGATTTTCATAAACATTATTATGGACTAAATTAAATTAATTCAAGTGTTGAATTAATTAAACACTAGTGGGCCTAGTAGAGTCGAAATAATTAAATTATTAAACTAGTGGGCTTGAGTAAAATCAAGTAAACTTTAAATGGGCTCAAATGTGTTTGAGACATTTAAAATAAAAAGCCATGTGCCTTGTAATTGTTACAAGCCCAAATAGATTTACATGCATGGGAGGTGAAAAGTTAAGAGACAACTTTTGCAACATCCAAGGCATGGCATGCCTTTGGAATACACAACACCTTTTCCCACAACCAAGACTAGTCTTCCTTCCCCCCCCATTCACTCTATGTTGGCCGAAATATTGGGGTTTTTACCTTGAAATTTCTCTCAATTTTCTTCTTCAAGAGTTGAGGAAAGAAATAACTTCTCCTTGAAAAATCCTTTTGTTTTTCTAGTGCAAAATAAGAGGGGATCTTCTTAGCAAGTGCTGGGCCTAATTTTGAGCAAGATGTGCTCAAGGAAAGCTTGTAGAAGGTCATCCTTTGAAGAGCCAAGTTGTTTACAACTTGGTTGGAGCCATTACATCAATCTTTGAGATTGATAGGTAAATATCTTAACACCCTATAAATGTCATTTTGTGTTTTGTATTTGCTACACACTAGTACATGGTGTTCGAATTTTTCAAGATTTTTCTTCTAATATTTTTCGGTTTTCATGAGATGAAAAACATTTTGAGCTTCCATTGCGATTTCGAACACCTAAAATCGATCCCCTTTCAAAGATAACACCTATGAAGGGTGTTATGAGATTTGGGAAAAGATGCAAACTGAGTCTGAGGTTTATTGGATCGTTCGAGATTCTTGACAGAGTTGGGACACTAGCTTATCGTGTTGCCCTTCCGCCGAATCTGGCCGGGGTACACAATTTGTACCATGTCTCGATGTTGAGGAAGTATCTAGCTAATCCTTCGCATGTTTTGAGCTACGAGCCGTTGCAGTGGCTCCAGACCTATCATATGAGGAAAGACCTGTCCAAATCCTAGATAGACAGGAGCGTAGGCTTCGGAACAAGGTAACCAAGTTGATCAAGGTTCAGTGGTTAAATCATTCAGTAGAAGAGGCCACTTAGGAGACCGAGGAAGATATGAGGAATCACCACCAGGAACTGTTTGGTAAGATTTAATTTTGAGGACGAAACTTATATAAGTGGGGAAGGAACTGTAGAGCCCAAAATCAGTACACGTAAATCCAATGCTTTATTTAATTGTTAAATCTTTTATTTAAGTTTAAAATGATTTTAGTGGTAATGAATTATTTAAATTGCATTATTATAATGTTTATGTGATGCACATTAAAAAGGTTTCTTGAGTTTCATGTTTCAAGCGTTTATTCGATGCGGGATCGAGGAAGAGAGACCGGCGACGAGTTTGGCAATTTTAAAACATGGTAATTTATTTTAAGTTAGAATAGAGGCATTTTTAATGATTTAGAAGTTTTAGTATTTTAAAGGCCTAATTTATTTATTTAGTGATTTAAGAGTTTAAAACTTTTGAAATTAGCATTTGTGTGTTCGATTTTAATTAAAGGATTTTTATTAGAGTGTGTAGTAACTTATTATTTTGATTAACTTGTAAATGGAGTTAGTATTTTTTTTAATTAGAACTTTAATTAGTTAATTAAGCAATAAATTTCCCCTAATTAAATCTACACACACACAATCCCACGCACACACACTTTTACACACACTAAAAATTGGTTTAAACACACATGCACATAATTACGTTTCAGATTTTATATTTTTGAGAGCAATAAAAACCTAGGGTTCTTTCACAAGAGAGCAGCCGCCCCTCCCCTTCTTTTCTAGCACCCTTTTCAAGAGTTTTCTTCAAGGAATTTAGCGCCACGTTCGTCCCGGATCGTCTCTCGCATACTTCCCGCGTCAATGTCGTCGTTTCGGTACTTTTAATTATCAAAAGGCACGTATATTCTATTTTTCCTACGTCGATCATATCATAGTATGTGTTGCGATGTTTTTATGCGTGAAAATAAATGTGTGATGCGTAGAAGTTTGAGCAATTATGCTTGGGTCACTTCTGAAACCATTTTTGGGATCTCAAATCACGTTTTTGCTATTCTTTTAAATACTGTGACTTTTCGGTCGCTTTTCTGGAAAAACGTTCAACATGAAAATCGTAGAACATTTTGATACCTTCGATTTGATATAAAATTCGAATTATTTGGATAAAAATTGAGTGAGTGATAGTGTTTTTCGTGGGACTTCTCAAACTCCGTTTTTTGAAAATCATTTGATTGATGCATTCTTGAACTTTTGAGTTGCAGACTTCGTTGGATATCGAAGGATGATCGCTGCTGCATTTAGATAGGTTGAGGAAGATGTGGGAATTGTTTTTGGTGTCTCAGTTAGTGTCGAGGGGTACTTGAATTCATTCAGAGTCGTAGGAATTGATTTGGTGTCAAAGTCCGTGTTCTTGAGTGGTAATGTGTCGTAGGGTGGACGTCGTTGCTTGGGGTGTTTGTATGGGTTTTGTTCGATGTCATAGTATCCTAGGAGGGGTCTCGAGGTGTCGACTCATGGTCAGGATGATCGAGTTAGGAGAAATAATCCTTGAGTATATAAATTTTCGTTGGTTCACGCGTACAGAGCCTGCACGGACACGTATACGGACCTTAGCACGGGGTCCGTGCCTTTGTTTTCTTCGGAGTTTCAATTTGATGAGTCTACACGGACCCTCAAACGGACCTAGGCACGGGGTCCGTGTCCTCACTTCTTTTCGAGTATGCTTTTCCAGTACCCACACGGACCCTGACCCGGAGGGGTGCGCGGGGTCCGTGTACTCTCATTCTTGAGAAAAATGTATTGATTCTTTTGGGGTTGTACGTCATGGTTTAGTACAATGATTAAACGAGGTCAAGTCCCGAGTAATCTAGAATTTCATAAGCTACTGATTTGATTTGGTGGTGAGCACGAACACCAACGTCTAAGTTATGCAAGTTAAGTGATGAAATTCATGTTAGTTTGTGCAGCAGTGGCCCAAGCGAGATCCACAAAATCCCTCAACGCCAAGTAAGTATAATGACGTGCAAAAGAAAACATTTTAAAGTTTTTGAGGTATGCTAATTGTCTTGTGACCAAATTATGTATGGGTTTGGAAGTCGGTGAACGTGGCCGAGGACCACTCCACCCCGTTAAAGCATGAACGGGTTTAGATCAGGATTGGAAAGCGGTAAAGCATGACCAGGGACCAATTCACCCGTTAAAGCATGAACGAGGATCTCATGTATGTGGCAGTGGATTTTTTCCTGTCAGCCCAGTATTCTGGTTTAGTCTGATCAGGAATTTTATGTATGGGTCACTTATTTTGAAACATACATACCTCAACGCAAAATGATGAAGTTTATGTATGTTCATGTATGGACAAGTATGCAAGCATGTTTAAGAAAAGTTTCATGTTATGGCACATCTATGTTATGTATGTAAGTTCAAGCTTTTATATGCATGTTAAAGTTCCAGTATGTATGATCTATTTTAAAGTCTCATGTGATTTTATTACGTATTACTTGCTACTTCAAGTTTACACGTGTTGAGTCTTTAGACTCACTAGACTTGATCGATGCAGGTAAGGATGCATTAAAGGGGACGAGAGGTGGGGACCAAGGAGCTGGCTTGTACTGAACAGGAGGCTAGACCCGACGACCGCCCAGTTTTTTTTAAGAGCATATGAAATGTTCAAAATACTCTGATTTATGTTACTGATTATGAGATTTTAAACAAGTAGTTTTGGAAAACTTTATTTTGAGATCTTTGGTTGCAACTATGTTGAGGTGAACAGTTGTTTTTTCGAATTTTGAAGGTTCACGATTTATTTTAAAAAAAAATTGTAATTTTTCCGCAAATTTTAAGTAGATAAAAGTACGGTAAGTTACAGTTTGGACGACTGAAGCATGTTCTTGAAGATTGTGAAAATGATGGTTGATAAGTCAAGTCTCCGTCCAGCGATGATGACAATCATCACCTGAATTATTTCAATGGTGATGGCAGCAAACGAGCCTGCGTTGGCGAGTACACCCTTGGCCAAAATATCAGCCAGTAACTGAATCTCTGGCTTCAATTCCTTCTTTGGATCGGAAACCTTGATTTTCCGTCCATTAGCAGATAGCAATGTCCGCATCTCCTCAATATCGGAAGTCTTGACTTCAGAAAAGTGAGCTAAGCCATCAGAAGTCAGTTGGAAGAGATTGCTGAATGAGTCTTCTTCAATGATCAGCAACTTGCTGTTGAAAATTGTTATGATTTTACAGTCAGTAGAAACGAAGCTATTAGCATAAAGATCCTGAATCTCCTTGTGATAAATTTCTTGAGTTGATAACCTCAAAAATTTCTTCAGTCCAGCTGCTTCAGTCTTGAGAAAGACACTTCGAACAACTTCGTCCTTAATAGAGAGGACTGAGTCGAAGTCAATAGCCATTGCATTAAGGATGTATGCAGGAATTTGGCTTGCCATTGCTGAAAGTTTGGATATCTGCGATGAAGAAAAAGAACTCTGTGTGTTTGATTTTCTCTGAGAGTGAAATGCTCGTAAAGAAACTGAAATGAAGTGGGTTCCTTTCTTATGTTGGTGACTATTAAAATTTTTTGCACATGCGTCAGTCTAAAATGAATTGATGGAAAAAAGTGTGTACATCATGTGTAATCGTGAATTGAAAGTGCTTGGACTACGTGGGGCCACATATTCAATTACTATTCAATGAAAGACATAATTAAATGCATAATCTTATAAGTCTCATCATTTAATAAGAAATTTTAATTGCTAATTAGTCAACCTATGGATAAGATCAGTTAGGTCAATAACTGAGTGATTAGTTGAGAACTGAATCAGTTCAGTTGAAGACCAACTGACTATTGTCTTATCAGTTAACAATTTATTATTGATATTCCCCCTAAATAAATGTATATAAGTAAAGAGAGTAAGAGAATCTCATCCTTGATGAATTAATTGCATTCGTTTGACTGATGTCTCTTCATCTTCCTTAGTTTCTTCAATTAGAGCATGTCTATAAATAAGATCAAATTTATCAGACATGAAGCATTTTTACAGATAATATAAATCAATCGTAAATGGAGAAAGCAAGTAGTTCCAAGAAATCTAATCCTTCAGGAAATCTTTCATTCGTGGAAACATGGAAGCTGGATATCGAAGACTTTGTCTTTGACAAGGTAATGTCCACATGAACGAAGGTTCATGATCTGCAGGCTAGTAACAGATGAAAGTCTGTACGATCTAATGCTCAGCAAAAAGTATAGGATACTGTAAAAAAAAATTTTCACAGAGGATTTTAGTAAAATTGCTAAGGAAATGTCCAGCTGTTTGTCCATTTGGTTAGATACAGTAGAAATGGAATTAAATCGTGTACTAGCAGAGAGATATTATCAATAAAATTTCTATTTCAGTTCATTGCTACACATCAGTTTTACTGATATGTTCTCTTTGCAGGCTAACTGAAATCCAGTTGACTAACAATACTGACTAACATAAAATAATGTAAATAATATAAAGTTAAGTCAACAATTTTTCCTTAAACATGTCGCATAAATATAAGAGAATTCTTATCCTTGGAAGCTAAATCTTCGGAGATAACAAGTGTGTCTCTCCAGATGACTCGAAGCTTATCTATAAATAAGAATGAAGTGATTAGTCACTGTATCAGTTGATTATTTCAACAAATAGTAAAAATTAACGCAACATCAAATGGATGCAGCAAGTAGTTCACAACAACTAGATTTGGCTGAGGAGTTTAAGCTATCCATTGAAATTGCTCGAAGGTGTAAGATTGAAGACCTTGTCTTTGAAAAGAAATTGTCGATCTGGACAAAAATCCAGCAGCTACAGTCCTCCCGAGGGGAAGAACTGGTTTTCAGAGAACGAGTGACAACTAAAATTAAATATATGTGGCATCTTGGCGTCACTGAGGCTTTAGACATCTTCATGGATGAAGGTTTCTTCCACTTGATGCTTCTCAAGAAGCAGAAGACTTTGAAAAACATTGTTTTTCCCATGATTTTACGAAGTCTGCCACTGGCAGGTTATCCACATGGATGACATCCTGGCTAGATGAAATAGAGATTGAAATAAACAATGTAATAGCTAGTCGTTCTAATCAATAAAGGTTAATTTCAGTTAATGTTTGTCTATTATTTATTTCTTTAATTACTTTTGTATCTTAACTGATACTAACTGAAAAACAATTAGAAACAACTGAATAACCACTGACTAAAATCATTAGCTGACATAATAATTCAACTAATGTTAAGACAAATATATTAAACCAAGAATGTTACAAAAGTAAGAAAACTTAGTCTCGAGTAATGGTTTGATGAAGATGTCAGCTGCTTGTTGTTAAGTTGAAATGTACTCCAGCCTTATTGCATTCTTTATAGCATGGTCTCTGATGAAGTGATGTCTGACATCAATGTGTTTGGTTCTGGAGTGAAGAATTGGATTGTATGTAATTGCAATAGTTCTTGTATTATCACAGAAGATTGGTGATTCTTCTGCAATGAATCCATAATCCTTCAGTTGCTGGTGAATCCAGAGCAGTTGAGCACAACTGCTTCCAGCAGCTACATATTCTGCTTCAGTTGTGGAAGTTGCTATGGATGTTTGCTTCTTGCTGAACCGTGAAATCAGTCTGTCTCCTAGAAATTGACATGATCCACTGGTGCTTTTACGATCAAGCTTACATCCTGTATAACCTGCATCTGAATAGCCCACTAAATTGAAAGATGAGTCTTTAGCACACCATAAGCCCACATTTTGTGTGCCTTTAAGATATTTCAATATGCGTTTGGCAGCTGAGAAATCTGATTGCTAGGATCTGCCTGAAATCTAGCACACATGCATTTAGAAAATACAATATCAGGATGACTAGCAGTTAGGTATAATAAATACCATATTAAACCTCTGTTGTCAAGGTCCGTATTTCGTATTCATATTTTAGAGGAATTTTTCTTTTTTTTTCTAAATAAATAATTATCTTGCCGCATTTATAAAATAAACATGTAAAAAATTTTAACTTTAAAATAACAGCGGAAGCAAATATCGTTTACAAACAAAAACTTAAAAATATATCCCACGTCTTAAAACTGAGTTTGACATAAGAAAATGCATAAACTAAAACATGAGGTCCTCGGGTTTACTACTGCTGCCACAAGATAGCTCACTGGTCTACGCCCTCCGTCTCGACCTCATCAGTATCTACAACAATCAAGTCTAGTGAGTCTAAACACTCAACATGTATATATCGTGAATAACAAGTAAATATATCATAAAATCGCATGCAACGTAAAAATATGGTATCGTAAAGCGTGCAGAGAAAGTCGTATCATGAATAATTATAACTACGTGCATATATGAAAATCATACTTAAAAGCTTTGCTCAATAGATATGCACGTAGTTATAATTATTCATGATACGACTTTCTCTGTACGCTTTACGATACCATATTTTTACGTTGCATGCGATTTTATGATATATTTACTTGTTATTCACGATATATACATGTTGAGTCTTTAGACTCACTAGACTTGATTGTTGTAGGTACTGATGAGGTCGAGACGGAGGGCGTACACCAGTGAGCTATCTAGTGGCAGCAGTAGTAAACCCGAGGAACTCATGTTTTAGTTTATGCATTTTCTTATGTCAAACTCAGTTTTAAGACGTGGGATATATTTTTAAGTTGTTGTTTGAAAACAATATTTGCTTCCGCTGTTATTTTAAAGTTAAAATTTTTTACATGTTTATTTTATAAATGCGGCAAGATAATTACTTATTTAGAAAAAAAAAATTCCGCTAAAATATGAATACGAAATACGGGCCTTGACAATTGGTATCAGAGCCGACCACTCTTAATACGGTGTGGTTCGGGGACGAACCAAGCCGAAGTTGGTGGACATGTGAGGCCCGGGGCCAAAGAGGGCTGGGGGTGATCGTCGGTGCCATCACTTGCACGGACAATGAGCGGCTCTTGGCAGGCTTCTAGGTGGAAGGAACATGAATGAACCGACCCACACGGGAATGAGAGAGATTCCGAGACTGTTCAATGTAATGGACTGTACAATTGAAGACGTCTTAAAATATTTGATTTGTACTGCTCATATCACGAAGGTGCATCTTTTTTTCGGTAGCTCATCACGTAAGAACTCCAAAGTTAAGCGTGCTTGCCTTGGGGCAATTTTGGGATGGGTGATCTCCTGGGAAGTTTCCTAGGGTGCGTGTGAGTGAGGACATAAGCACGCTGGAAAGACTCGTCATGGTACAGTGAGGACAGTCGTCAAATCTGGGGCGTTACATCTGTAGAGTGTCGTCTCAACTGATATCCCCTCTTCATCTTTGTCTAATTTAATCGATGAGCTCATTAGAGTATATGCTGCTGAACTCGTCTCCATGCCAAATTTCTTAAGAAGTTCCTTCTTGTATTTGGTCTGACTGAAAAAAGTATCAGTTTCCAGTTGCTTCCTTGCAGACCAAGAAAAAACGTCAGTTCACCCATCATACTCATCTCAAATTTTTCCTGCATTAACTTGTAATTTTCTCACATAATTTGGGGTTAGTTGACCCAAAAATAATATTATCAACATATATTTGCACAAGTAAAATATAATCATTCTCTGAAAATTTGAACAAAGTCTTATCAACTGATCCAACAGTAAAATAATTATCAGTTGAAATTTTTGAAAGAGTTTCATACCAAGCTCTTGGAGCTTGTCTAAGACCATATAAAGCTTTGTTCAAGTGATAAACATGATCAGGGAGAGAGTGATTAACGAAACCTGGTGGTTGTTCAACATACACTTCTTCCTGCAACTCACCATTTAGGAATGCACTCTTGACATCAATTTGATAGACATTGAAGTCTTTGAATGAGGCACAAGCAAGGAACATTCTGATTGTTTCCAGTCTTGGAACTGGTGCAGATGTCTCGTCGTAATCAATTCCTTCTTCTTTCCTATATCATTGTGCTAGAAGCCTCGCTTTATTGCGCACCACTGAACCTTCTCCGTTCAATTTTTTTCTATAGACCCACTTTCTACCTATAATGATTTTAGAAACTGGTCTTTTAACTGAATTCCGGACATTGTTATGGGTAAAATGATTTAGCTCTTCTTCCATAGCATTTATCCAGTTAGAATCAGCAAAAGCATCATCAGTTTTCTTTGGTTCCAGTTAAGAAACGAAATCTGAATGAATAAATAAATTAATCATTTGATTCCGAGTTCTTAACGGATCAGATGGATTACCTATCACCAATTCTGGTGGGTGTGATTTCTTCCATCTATATTCAGCATTGGTTGGATAAATTTCAGCAACTGGTTTAGTTGGTAACTGAACATTTTCTTCAATTTCAGTTGCTGCTGCTTTAGTTGGTATTCAAATTTTATCATTTTGTTCCAACAACTGATGATCAGGAATAATTTCTTGTTCAATTAATTGATCAAGTTTCTCTGGTTCTGGTGTTTGACGGAGATTTCGATTGATATGAACTTCTTCTTCACTATCATCATCTAAACTTATATCCGTAAAGCTTTCAACTAGCTCTAATGGATCAGTTGGCTTATCACTTAGTCGCGATTCATCAAACACAACATGAATCAATTCTTCTACATTCAAAGTACATTTATTAAAGACTCCATAAGCTTTACTAACCGATGAATAACCCAGAAATATTCCATATGCAGATTTTTCATCAAAGATTTTCAAATTATTTTTGCCATGATCATGCATAAAACATTTGCAACCAAATATTTTGAAATAAGACACCACACTTTTATGTCCATGCCAGATCTCATATGACGTTTTTAAATGATTTTTGTTAATCATTGATCTGTTCCGAGTGTAACATGCAGTGTTTACTGCTTCTGCAAAAAATATTTGAGAAATACCAGAATCAATAAGAATTGTTCTAGCAGCTTCTTTCAGAGTTCGATTTCTTCTCTCAGCTACACCATTTGCTGAGGAGTTCTTGCTGCTGAGATCTCATGCTTAATAAAAGTATTTTTTAAAAAGTGAGAAAGATTTTGATTGACTAATTCAGTCCCTCAATCAGACCTTATTCTGTCAATACCAACTGAATTTTCATTTAACAATCTTTTAAAAAGTTTAATCAGTTGTGCTGCAGTTTGGTCTTTTGATTTAAGAAAAATAACCCAATTAAATCTTGAAAAATTATCAACGATTACCAAGGTGTATTTTATTCTCCCTTAACTCATGACTGATAATGGACCAAAAAGATCCATATGCAGCAGTTCTAAGCATCTGGAAGAAGATTTACTATCCTTGTTTATAAATGAAGATCTTACTTTTTTACCAAACTGACACGTTGAACAAATTTCGTGTTTTGAAAAATTTATTTTAAGAAGACCAGTTACAAAATCATGGTTACTCAGATGAGCAATAGACTTAAAGTTTAAATGGTTGAACCCTTTATGCCACAACCAGTTTTTAGAATATATTGAAGCTACAAAACATACTGGTGCATTAGGTTGATTAGTCCAACTGACTTTGTAAGTATTACCACTATGATTGCCATTTATAATGATCTCATCAGTTGAATTCTTAACTATTCACGTGTGTTTGTTGAATTGGACTGAGAAATTATTGTCACATAACTGACTGATGCTGATCAAGTTATACTTCAAATTATCAACCAGTAAGACATCTTTAATAATAATGTTACCATAGATAAGCTTATCCTTACCCACAATTCTACCTTTAGAGTTGTCTCTAAAACTGATGTTTGGACTAGTGTATTTTATCAGTTGGGATAGCAATTCAGCATCTCTTGTCATATGTCGCGAGCATCCGCTATCCAAGTACCAAATTGATTCTTTTGTTGTACCTGTTACCTACAATCACACACAATATATGATCTTGGTACCCACATCTATTTGGGTCTTACACTGATTAGTTCTTTAGGAACCCAAACTTATATCAGTCTAACTGACTTTCCAATTGCTCTGTTCCAGATTATTTTCCATGACTTGTGTGTGTTAGGTGTGTGGTGTGTGGATGAAACAGTATTCTTGTTAACCTTTTTCAACTGCTTGTTCACTCGATATCTCTTTTGAACTGGCTTACTGTTATAGTAATTTTAGTAGCCATTCTTAGAGTCATGTTTTTTGTAGCTGGACCTTTTAGGTAACCAACTTTTCGAATCAGTTCAACTCTTCGAACTATATCAAATTCCAAACCGCTTAGCTTTTTCCTTATGTTCAATTGGTTGGACGGTAAGTTTACTTGGTTCAAAAATTTATTGTACCGTTGTTGATTTCACAAATTTAATTTATTTCCCTTTGTGTTCATTCAACTTTGGCTTAGTATCACCGGTAGAGGTTTCATCGATGTTATTGAAGCCTAAACCAATTTTATCAAAAACTGATTTTTGCAAGCTCTGCATTTCAGTGAGAGTGACTGATGAATTATTCCAAGCCTGAATAGTGTCAGTTTGTTTTGAAATCTCATTTTTCAACTGATGAATCAAGGATTGGCTCTCGATCATTTCAGCTTTTTGCTTTCCAATTTTCATTTTTAGACTCAACAGTTCAACTGACTCATCAGTTTCCGTTTTATTGTCCTTGGGATCAGTTTGCTCAGCTTTGGCTTTTTCAAATGAGCGAGCAAGTTTGTGATACTCATTCACCATGTCATGCAAAGTGGTAATGAGTTTTCTCTTGTAAAATCATTAAAGCTGAAGTCAAATACCTGTTCACTTGTTGACTCCAGTTCTGCATCATTTGCCACTAATCACTTAACCTCTTCTTAATCATCATTGGAGCTGCTCGAGCTCTCTGATTCAGACCTTTCACTATCAGTCTCTGCCCATTTAGATTTGCTTTCATCAGCAAGCAGGACTTCATGTTTCTTTTTGAATGATATTTTATCATTCATGTCTCTTCTTTTGTATTCAACTGATTTATTCCCTTTATCAGTTGAATGTTCACTGTCATTCTTTGGTTTTAGACAGTCAGCAATGAAGTGACCTTGCTTTCCACATTTGAAGCAAGAGTTCCTTTGAGTTGTTCTTCTAATAACTTCGTTGGAACGAACCTTGGTTTTTCTCATGAATTTACCAAACTTCTTTACAACTAATGACATTTCGTCATTACTCAGTTGATCAGCAGTTTTCTCAACTGAACCGGTTGGTTCCAATTTGTGAACACTAAGGGCAGTTGTGATATGTGGTGAAGAAGGCTCTCATTCCCTTGTTTGCAGTTCAAACTCATAGTCTTTGAGATTAGCAAACAGATCATGTATTTCAACCTTATTCAGGTCCTTTGAGTCTCTCATAGCCATGGTCTTGACATCCCCTTAGGAAGACCTCGGACCACCTTCAGTTCAACTTCTATGTTTGAATACACTTTTCCAGGTGCATTCAGCTCATTTATTATGCTGCTGATTCTTTTCATCGTACTCATTCATGGATTTTCCAATCTTCATTTTAATATTATCACACTTTTGAACCACAACTGAGAGTTTATTTTCTTTGGTTTGCTCATTGCTTTCGCAGAGCCGAATCAACTTCTCCCATATCTCTTTTGTAGTTTTGCACATCTTTATCTTGATGAAAGTGATTTTATCCAGCATCTTGTACAAAATGTCTTTAGCCACAGTGTCCAAATTTGTTTTTCTTTTGTCTTCTGCTATCCATTCTTCTCTGTACTTTTCAATGCGATGTGGTTCACCATCAGTTATGGCAACAGAAGTATTTGATTTCAATATTTTCGTGGGTCCGTCAATGATAACGTGCTACATATCATCATCTTGTGCAACTAAGTAAGCTTTCATTCTAATATTCCAATCGTCAAATTCCTCTCAGAAAACATTGGAATTTTGTTGAAAGAAGACATGGTAATCGGATTTGTAGATAGAAAATATCCAGAAACAAGATTCAATTGCTCTGATACCACTTGTTAGGATCGGTTGGGTGTGATAGAGTGTTTAGAAGGGGGTTGAATAAACACTTGACAATTTTCACAAATTTTCTATGGATGAATCAGTTAATGATAAACTGAGTTCAGGAATCTTGTTGTCAATGTCAATCAGTTAACTTAATAAAAATGCGGAATTAACTGAAAGACAAATATTATATAACAGATAAGAAAGAACACAAGATTTGTGGATGTCCGAAGATTTCAATATCTCCTACGTCACCTCTTCTATCTTGAAGATAGAATATTCATTAAAAGACTTTAATCTATACTATGATTCGTATAAACCCACTTCAGTTTGGAGTTAATAATACCAAAACTGAAACTCTTAGTAACACTACAATTTGTATCAGTATTCAACTGATGTAATTTCTAAGCACAACTGATCTTACTAAGTTCGAATAAAACAACAATGAATATTTGTGCTTGAAACTCAAAGTATAGCCTAAAAGCTATGGATATGTATGATAAGTGTGAGCTTTTGTAAAACTGAGCTTCGAAAGAATATGCGTAGAGTTCTAATTGAAAAGCTTGATAATCGAATGACGCAGTTAACTTTGTATGTGTTGTGTTATTCTTTCCGTATGTTTATAGCTGATCTTCTCAGCTATTTATAGGCTTTGATTCCAACGATAACAATGAATGCATTGGAATCTTTATATCCGTAGTATAGCCATGTCAACATTCTTCTGACAGTCGCACACTGTATCTTTTCTGAAATGCGGTGTTACCACTACTTCAGTACAAACAGTCGATTGTTGGCTACGTCCTTAACTGATGACGTGTAAAGCTGATAAAATCAGTTGACTTCTTTAGCCTATAGGATTAATTGATCATTCTCAACTGATTTTAGTGTAACTAATCAGTCTCAACTGATCGTTCAGTTGACAACACATTTCAGTTATTTTCGTTCAGTTCAATTCCCTAGAATTACATACGCATTAATCTTCAGTTTAGGCAACTATCAGTTTACGAATCTTCAGTTCAGTTACCTTCAGTCTTCTTGATCAGTTTTTCAATCTTTTCACGCTTAATTTTGTAGAACTCCAATTTCATTTCCAACATAAACCTACCTTGGTAAGAGTCTCGCACTGTTTCTGACGTCATTGATATGGCATAGGCTCTCACAACACAGCCGCTCCCACTGGATAAGTCATGCCCTCCACCACTGTCATTCAGGCTCAGCTGAATAATGCCCTAGCTAAGATCATTCAAGCCAAGACTGATTTTCTCTATTTTGAGAATCTAGTTGCTAACTACCGGCTGGCTCTGGAGGTGCAGTCCGTTCTATACAAAAAAAGGTAGAACCTGGAGCAAAAACCTACAAAGCTGCCCCGTCGGGAACAAGAGAAGGAGATGAAGGATGTAAGGTCCAAAATTAAGACGACGTAACCCAACTGCATGCAAATCTAGGAAATATGAAAATAAGTAATTAATTGACTTAATGGCTAAATTAATTGTGTGCCATGCACGATTTTATGCGAAATATGATTTAATTATCATTTTACATAAAACTATTTAAGGATTATTCAAGTTGCGATCGAAGAACGGAGACCGAGGGCCAAAAAAACGTAAAATGTTTTTATTAAATAATTGTTTTTAATTATTAAAATATGATTGTGGGTTTTTCTTATTTTTGAAAATAAGGGGTTTTGAGGTGATTTTATACGCCGGGGCGTAAATTTTATCGGTGTTAGTTTTTCAACAAAAATACGAACTTTTTGGCAACCCGGCTATTAAATTCACAAACTTATTTTTACCAAACCTAATTTAATATTTTAATTAAAGCCTAATTAAGACTAATGGGCCTAATTGTTGGCTTAATAGGCTTAAAGCCTTGTTAGTGCTTAATTAGTATATAATATACTTAAAACCCTCCCCAAACCCCACAATTCTTCACGCCTCCAAGTCTGAAATTCCTCACCATCACACGGCACACAACACACACTTTGGGAGGAAGAAATAATCGAGAAACTCAAGGGAAATTCAAAGCCAAGGTCTTTCTCTGTTCTTCGTCATCGTCAACGATTAATCGTGCATTAAAAACACAAAGGCACGCCTATTCTTTCCTTCAAAACATCATCACACCATAGTATTTGTGTATGCATGATTTTTTTTAGAAAAACATATCACCAAGTTAAATTTTCGTAACTATATGCTTATGTGTTCTAAATTGGTGTTTTCAATTCCCAAAATCATGTTTTATATGTGTTAAAGGGGCTGCCATGATCAGGACATGTTTAGGCATTGTTTTGCATGAGGTTAGGGTCCTAAAATAAGCCACAAACATGCACAAAACCGAACACACACAAAGCTTGAAGCATGTTGCTGTCATGGGAAATCAAGGGGTTCGGTTCTTCTCTTCACGGCTGAGCTTGGTGTTGGCTCCTATCCAAGGGCTAGCCAGGGTCGTGGGGGAGTCCAGGGTAGAGTCCTAGCCATGCTAGGACTCCAGTTAAGGGGCTAGGGAGGAGTCCTTTACAGCAAGGACTCCTACCCGAGAACTGTCATGGTGATGCGCATGGTGCAGCGCTTGCTTGGGGCGAGAGGGCTTGGCCTGGGGTACGAGGGCTGGGTCTGAGTGAGACATTAGGGTCCTAAGTAAGTGCACCACAGGTTGGTTCAGTGGTTGGGTTCATTGGTAGGGTCCTGGAGGCTAGAACAAGAGTCCTTGTCCATAAGAAACTCTCGGCCAGCTTATGATAGGGGTTGGGGGGCTTCGTTTTTTTGTTTGGGGTGGTTTCCTTGGGCTCCTAAGTTCCAGTAGGGTACCTAAGGGTGCTGGTCAGGGTCTGGTTCATTATGGTTCGGGGGTGACTCGATAAAATCAAGAGATGGCTCGGGGTCAAGGTTATGTGACATAATAGAGTTTCCTAAACTTAAAAACTTGAAAAACGGCTCATGGTGGTCGGGTCATGGTTCATAAGGGCTAAAATAATATAAAAAGACAAAATTTAGAATTTAGGAATTTTATATTAAAGTTTGGGATTTTTTTTGGAATTAAAACGCCTTCAAAACGTCTAATTACGAATTAATTAAAAAGCCTAGTTTTTAAGCTAAATAAAATTATGGAAATTTTAATTTATGCTTAAATAATTAATTGGGACATGTTAGAGTCAAGAAAATCAAGAAAATGTCAAAAACGTAAAATGTCAAGTCCAGGGGTAAAACAGTCTTTTTACACCGGAAAATTCGTAAACGTCATGGCAGTGCCCTATTTGCTGTTTTATATGTTAATATGATTATGAAACATGTTTATGAATTTTTATATGTGGAAATATGATTTTTAAATGTTCATGAATTATTAAGGATTAAATTGGATATTTAAAAGATATGTTGCATGCTTGGTTACGAAATAAAATGATATTATATGCATGTTTTTATTAAGTGATGGAAATACGACATGTTGAAAGATGTGAAGGATTGTGACTACTACATGTTGGAGATATCGTGAGGGTTATGATCCCAGTGGGAGCCCGACGATCGTGTTTCCTTGGATATGAATACGAATACGAATACATGATACGAATACGAATATGTTAATACGTTGGCCAAGACCCAGTTGACGGGTGAGAGTGTCGCTGATGTCCTCGCCGCCCAGTACTTTGGTTTTCTTTAGATGGATCCATCGCCAAATACGATCAAGAATACGAGTCACAATCACGATCTGAATTCAACAAACACGAACATGAACATTAATATGAATATGAATATGGGCACGAATATGGATATGAATATGAATATGTTTATGTGATATGTTTATGTTTTTGAAAATGTTTAAGTTTAAAGTTTATGCATTATTAAGAAAATGATATTTTAAGTAAAAGTATTTTTCACTGTTATATGTTAACTGTATTACCTATTACTTGTAATCAAGGATAGTACGTGTTGAGTCTTTAGATTCACTAGGTGTGTATGATCCAGGTGATACTAAAATCTATGATATTGGATGTCTTGACGAGTGACTTGCTGGACTGTCGGTGCACATAACTCGAGGACCAGCACTTCTATTTCTTCATTTAAGTTTATGATTTTAAGTTAAAGATTTTTACGACATTTTGTGTTATGCTTTTTGAGAGATTTTGAGGGGTTTAGTATGTATGGGCTACACTTTTAAACATTTATTGCTTTTTAGGTTTGTAATACGATTTACGATTTCGTGTTTGACTATTCCATTTGGATTTTCAAATATTAGTCAGATGGTTTATTTTAAAAGGGTGCAAAAGTATTTGTGTATATGTATATGTATAGGCCTAAAGTTTGAGAGTAAAAAAAATAAAAAATTTTTTTTTACTTTTTAAGAAAACGAATAAGCAGACATTTCAGTTGGTATCAGAGCAAAGGTCCTGTAAAAGGTTGTGCCACCATCAGTGAAATGTCTACTCGTTTTAAAATGCGGAACTATTATTATTTTTTTTTTTTGAGCTCTCATTTTAAAAATTAACATTTAAAATGATCATATTTATTTATCAATGAAAATATCACAGTTAAAAATAACCAACATCGACGTAAACGTAAATGAGTAAAAATCATGAAAATCCTCTACGTAAATAAAATGTTTAACTCCTCTCCAAAAACCATCACTCAAAATGCGGGAAATACGCGCGGTCCTCGGGTTATGTCACCTCACCAAGACTGCCTACTCAGAGTTCAGCACCTCCTGTCTCCTGCTCAAAATGCTCACCTGCATCACACACGCCTAGTGAGTCTAAAGACTCAACACACATGTACCAGTAATAACAAGTACATATACGTAGCACACAGCAGTGAAAAATAGCATAATCAACATACATTTCATGAGCTTAAAAACATGAACTTAAGCGTGTCGTGTAAAATGGTAACGTGTCAAAACATGTCTCATCATGTTATCAGATCATATGCGTAACTATAACCTGTCCAAAACATGGTAATAGCATGTATCATCGTATCAGCATATACATGTTAAAATCTTAATTTGAATTCCGTTCATTAGCTGTGACTTTCGTATCATCATGTCAGTCGATGGATCCATCTACGTGTAACTGCGGTACCCGGCGGCGAGGGTCATCAGCGACGGCATTACCCGCCCACTGAGCCCGGGCCTTACATGTCATCGTGTCATTGTGTCATCGTGTTAGTCACAACTAAATCACTTCCTTCAAAACGTGTCATCATATTCATTATTAAATAAAAGAATGCATATACATAATTTTTCATTTAAACCAAGCATGCACCGTATTTATCATAATTGCGTAAAAATTTTAAACATGATGCATAAACATTTAAAATATCATAATTTGTGCTCAAGGCGCTGCCATGACCAAAATCTCACCCCGGGCGCAAAATGACCATTTTGCCCCTGGAAACCCAAAAATTTTCGTTTCAACCCTGAACCTCTAAAATTGACCCGAAGCTTACGGAACTCCTTAAAATATCCCAAAACATAATTAAAAGTATTCCTAGATGTAAACTCGAGCTCATAATACAACTTAACCGATTCGTTTTAAAACTTGGACCGGGGTCCTGATTTTAACCCGAATTGAACCGAAACTAAACCAAATTTTCCCAAACTTAACCCATCCTTAAAACACACTCTAACAACCCCTAATCTCCCCAAAATCAGCCCCTTAACCCATGGCTAAACCTGGTGTATTAAATGGTTTTCTCAGCCACCCTTCCTTTGAGCAATCACCAACCTACTCATGGCCCAACCCCTCACACATCGGTCCTCCCCTACAGCACCACCTGTCCAGCCCTCAAGACACACTATTAGAACCTTAGTGACTCATCTAAACTAAACCAAACTCAAAGAAAATAAAACGGCTGCACACTAAACGTAGGACCCGATCGCCCCTCTTGCTCCAAACTCTCGGCTCTCCACTCGTACACGTCCAGCCGATTTCTAAACCCC
This sequence comes from Primulina tabacum, assembly GCF_025594145.1. Lineage (NCBI taxonomy): Eukaryota > Viridiplantae > Streptophyta > Magnoliopsida > Lamiales > Gesneriaceae > Primulina > Primulina tabacum. The sequence continues at coordinate 32,952,701 of NC_134553.1, read as the reverse complement.
ATGCCAGCGACTTGACATCACCAGCAACCTCTAGATACTCAAGAACCGCGGCCCCTTGCACCAGGAAATCAGTAGAAAGAAAGAAAACGTGAGAAAGAAAATGAAACATGCAAGTTTTCATGTAAAGTTCCTTCAAAGATATTAGCATGACATAGATCATAAGCTTTTCATAAAATACTGAAATTTACAGCGAATATATGGCGTGTATGAAGTAGAAATAAATGATACATGCGTGCCTTATGATGCGTGGAAGAACAAGAATGACTCGAGGGAGCCGGAGATTTTTTCTTTGCAACAAGAAGCCAAAACCGTGGCCTTCAGCTGGTGCTTTCTCTGAAACCGAGGGGGAGGAAATTTTGAGTGGGGGTGTCGGCTGCTGAGAGGTGCAAAGTGGCTAGGTTTAGGGTTAAGGGTGCATTATATAACAATTAAATGACTAATTAACCTATTAATGGGCCCTAATATTAATTTAAAGATTTAAAACCGATATTTAAGCCAACAAGCCTCAAATTAGGCCCATTAAATCCCAACGCACTCCTGAAAAATATTTCGTGTTGAAAAGATTTTGAAAATATTAACCGAACTCTTAAAAAGTCCCCCGAATCGATAAAATTTGCGTAGCGTTAAAAATAAAGTCCTGTGGGTAAAAATACCCAGTAAAATCCCATTATTTGAAAAATCCACTTAAAACATCATATATTAATTTATAAAAAATTAATCATGTATTAAAATAATTTTCCTGAAAATTCTCCGGCCTCCGGTCCTCGTTCGAACGTGAAATGCACCTAGAAACCCTAATGCGTGAACTTTAAAAATTTCATGAATTAAATCCTATCATGCATGAATTATGCAATAAAATGCATAAAAATAATTAAACACAAATTAATAAAATAAACATGTATTTTATGCTTTAAAATAATTTAATAAAATACCAAGGAGATTTAATAATTTGCATACACGTGGTTCACGTGGACCTTCAGATTTTTCGGGATGTTACAATCTACCCCCCTTAAATTGAATTTCGTCCCCGAAATTCGCTTATCCTTGATAATCAAAAAGTTTAGACTTAGTTATAGTATGCCAATAGTCCAAGCTTTCGCGGCGCTACTCTGATAAAATAATAAATCTTAAGGTGTCCTTATGTCTCCTCAATCCTAATTAAGTTTGCCTACCAAAATCCTCGTTTGCGAATCGTAATTTAAAACAACTTATGGTGACTTAGTTCTATTCTACTATGGCCTCGAATTTTGACTTATCTCACAATTCCTCATACTAGAGATGAGTGTACCAACTTGTCGCACCTTACCTTTCTTATACTATGCTCATAATGTTCATCAACCTATTACATTAAAATTTATGCAGTTCAACTCAAGAAACCTTAGCACCAAAATTTACTAATCGACTTCTATCCTTGGTAATAAACTTAAATGTTAAACCTTACCTCAACCACATAATAATATTAGCCTAAAATCCTTGAATCGAATCTTTATCTTACGACACCAAACTTACATAACTTAATTATTTACAAGTACACCTCAAATATTAAATTGTCTCAAATCTTAAATTTCGAGCAGTGATAACTCATAGAACCCGAAATATGCAATATCGATCTTCTACCTGTATTAGTAAAACCCTTCTAGCATCAATCACAAGCTTAAACTATTTTCTTCCCAATTACAATTTGGTTATAGCCTAAGAATCTTGAACTTTCCTCATTCAAAAGAATGTCGTATTTTTACGTATCTTTAATGCTTAATTAATATTACCGTATAAAACTTAATTAGTTATCTCATGGTAGCATTAGTCTAGCTCTAATAAATCAACTTCGCTTATAACACATAGAGTTCTAGAATCCGCATATCAAGATTTTTTTTTTATTTCTTACTCTATAAAAATCTTAACATTCGTTCATCGGTAACCTATGTTGACACAACTAATTCTCTTTTGTTTTTAATTCACCAAATTTTTTTTTTATACGGACACCTATTTCATAAACTTAAAATTCAAGCTTACGCAACCCCAATTTCAATACACATACCCACTTATCCCCAAGTTTCTTAATGAGTTACAAAAATTCCTCAAGACAAGGTGTCTACCTCAATTCTTACATGCGTCTATCGAGTAACCTAACCATCAATCATACCCAACTTCCTAGCAAAATTAAATTCCAACAAAGATATAATCTTAACTGTTAAGATCATGACTAAAACTTATGACACACCAAACTTAAGTTCCCAAAAATTTGTTAACTCAATGTTTTTTCTTATAACTTAACTAACCGATCAACTTTATCTTAAATCGTCATCACTTTAAATTCTTAATTTGCCAAAACATTATTTCACTAACGCTTAAATTTTTCAAACCCAAGATTGATTCATCCCACAATGTCCTCAATTACCATTCATTATAACATTATAATCCAGGTCTCTCAATGTTTTATATTTCTTTCAAGCCTAAATCACCGAAAATTCCATCATTTAAATCATTCAATTCTCACTCACTGCTAAATAAGTTCCCAAATTCCTTAAAAATTGTAAAATTAATTCTTACTTTCCTTGAATATTAACCAATCTGTCCTTAATCTTGAAAATTCCACAATTACCCATAAGTTCTTGGTGTTTCTAATTCCATTTTATAGGCTCTCCGTATCATAAAATTCAATAAGTTTAAGCTTATTAAACCCAAAATTAAGTCTCATAACCAGTCTTACATTTCCATAAATATTTAACATCCCAAGTGTTTCTCAGAATTTCGAATTTAATCCTCAAAAATTTCGAGATTTGCAATTTGGCCCTTATTGTTCTCGAAAATTACATTTTTGGCCCATACAACTCTTCGAAATTTACATTTCTGGTCCCCATAAAATTTTCGATTTTTTCCTCATTAAACCTTAAAATCCTCAAAACTCATAATTTAATCCCAAACTCGGAAATTTGAAAATAGTCCCTTAAATTTTATTTTTTACATTTAAGTCCTCAATTATTGGTTATTAAAATTAGGTCCTTAAAATTCTCAATTCATGCAATTCAATCCTTAAATCTAACTAGGTAGAGCATGCATCCTAAATAATTTCTACAATTTTATACTTCCAAAAATTGTCGTAGTCTTCGAATCATTATTCCTTACATGAAATCCAAAAAAATTAATTCAACTAGTAACCACGAACCATCAATATTTTCTTAAAAACCATACCTGCCCCAAAGTATTCATGATCTTCAAGATTAACTTATGATCCAAAAGTAGAACATGAGTACTACTAACCAAAATCAATTTAGACAAATCATGTACAACCTTCCCAATGCCCAATAGCAAAATTCTTATTTATGTCCAATTCCACCACAAAACCAGCATGCATGAAAATCATTTAATTTCTCATTTCATGTCGCAACATGCATGACACTTTTAAAGCATCAAATCTCAAAACATAACGACAAATAAACATGTACCGTAAAACGTATATCATGTAAACATGCAGGTGATAGCATTAAAAACATTTAAAACATTTAGATCATAAAAGCTTACGGACTTGAGGCTTGAAGACTGAGCGGCAGAAGCTGGCGGTGGCACAACCCTATACAGGACCCTTGCTCTGATACCAACTGAAACGTCTACTCGTTTTAAAATGCGGAACTATTATGATTTTTTTTTATTTTTTTTTTGAACTCTCATTTTAAAAATTAACATTTAAAATGATCATATTTATTTATCAATGAAAATATCACAGTTAAAAATAACCAACATCGACGTAAACGTAAATGAGTAAAAATCATGAAAATCCTCTACGTAAATAAAATGTTTAACTCCTCTCAAAAAACCATCACTCAAAATGCGGAAAAACGCGCGGTCCTCGGGTTATGTCACCTCACCAAGACTGCCTACTCAGAGTTCAGCACCTCCTGTCTCCTGCTCAAAATGCTCACCTGCATCACACACACCTAGTGAGTCTAAAGACTCAACACACATGTACCAGTAATAACAAGTACATATACGTAGCACAAAGCAGTGAAAAATAGCATAATCAACATACATTTCATGAGCTTAAAAACATGAACTTAAGCGTGTCGTGTAAAATGGTAACGTGTCAAAACATGTCTCATCATGTTATCAGATCATATGCGTAACTGTAACCTGTCCAAAACATGGTAATAGCATGTATCATCGTATCAGCATATACATGTTAAAATCTTAATTTGAATTCTGTTCATTAGCTGTGACTTTCGTATCATCATGTCAGTCGATGGATCCATCTACGTGTAACCGCGGTACCCGGCGGCGAGGGTCATCAGCGACGGCATTACCCGCCCACTGAGCCCGGGCCTTACATGTCATCGTGTCATCGTGTTAGTCACAACTAAATCACTTCCTTCAAAACGTGTCATCATATTCATCACTTAAATAAAAGCATGCATATACATAATTTTTCATTTAAACCAAGCATGCACCGTATTTATCATAATTGCGTAAAAATTTTAAACATGATGCATAAACATTTAAAATATCATAATTTGTGCTCATGGCGCTGCCATGACCAAAATCTCACCCCGGGCGCAAAATGACCATTTTGCCCCTGGAAACCCAAAAATTTTCGTTTCAACCCTGAACCTCTAAAATTGACCCGAAGCTTACGGAACTCCTTAAAATATCCCAAAACATAATTAAAAGTATTCCTAGACGTAAACTCGAGCTCATAATACAACTTAACCGATTCGTTTTAAAACTTGGACCGGGGTCCCGATTTTAACCCGAATTGAACCGAAACTAAACCAAATTTTCCCAAACTTAACCCATCCTTAAAACACACTCTAACATCCCCTAATCTCCCCAAAATCAGCCCCTTAACCGATGGCTAATCCTGCTGTATTAAATGGTTTTCTCGGCCACCCTTCCTTTGAGCAATCACCAACCTACTCATGGCCCAACCCCTCACACATCGGTCCTCCCCTACAGCACCACCTGTCCAGCCATCAAGACACACTATTAGAACCTTAGTGACTCATCTAAACTAAACCAAACTCAAAGAAAATAAAACGGCTGCACACTAAACGTAGGACCCGATCGCCCCTCTTGCTCCAAACCCTCGGCTCTCCACTCGTACACGTCCAGCCGATTTCTAAACCCATGCCAGCGACTTGACATCACCAGCAACCTCTAGATACTCAAGAACCGCGGCCCCTCGCACCAGGAAATCAGTAGAAAGATAGAAAACGTGAGAAAGAAAATTAAACATGCAAGTTTTCATGTAAAGTTCCTTCAAAGATATTAGCATGACATAGATCATAAGCTTTTCATAAAATACTGAAATTTACAGCGAATATATGGCGTGTATGAAGTAGAAATAAATGATACATGCGTGCCTTATGATGCGTGGAAGAACAAGAATGACTCGAGGGAGCCGGAGATTTTTTCTTTGCAACAAGAAGCCAAAACCGTGGCCTTCAGCTGGTGCTTTCTCTGAAACCGAGGGGGAGGAAATTTTGAGTGGGGGTGTCGGCTGCTGAGAGGTGCAAAGTGGCTAGGTTTAGGGTTAAGATTGCATTATATAACAATTAAATGACTAATTAACCTATTAATGGGCCCTAATATTATTTTAAAGATTTAAAACCGATATTTAAGCTCAACAAGCCTAAAAGTAGGCCCATTAAATCCCAACGCACTCCTGAAAAATATTTCGTGTTGAAAAGATTTTGAAAATATTAACCGAACTCTTAAAAAGTCCCCTGAATCGATAAAATTTGCGTACCGTTAAAAATAAAGTCCTGTGGGTAAAAATACCCAGTAAAATTCCATTATTTGAAAAATCCACTTAAACATCATATATTAATTTATAAAAAATTAATCATGTATTAAAATAATTTTCCTGAAAATTCTCCGGCCTCCAGTCCTCGTTCGAACGTGAAATGCACATAGAAACCCTAATGCGTGAACTTTAAACATTTCATGAATTAAATCCTATCATGCATGAATTATGCAATAAAACGCATAAAAATAATTAAACACAAATTAATAAAATAAACATGTATTTTATGCTTTAAAATAATTTAATAAAATACCAAGGAGATTTAATAATTTGCATACATGTGGTTCACGTGGACTTTCAGATTTTTCGGGATGTTACAATCTACCCCCCTTAAATTGAATTTCGTCCCCGAAATTCGCTTATCCTTGATAATCAAAAAGTTTAGACTTAGTTCTAGTATGCCAATAGTCCAAGCTTTCGCGGCGCTACTCTGATAAAATAATAAATCTTAAGGTGTCCTTATGTCTCCTCAATCCTAATTAAGTTTGCCTACCAAAATCCTCGTTTGCGAATCGTAATTTAAAACAACTTATGGTGACTTAGTTCTATTCTACTATGGCCTCGAATTTTGACTTATCTCACAATTCCTCATACTAGAGATGAGTGTACCAACTTGTCGCACCTTACCTTTCTTATACTATGCTCATAATGTTCATCAACCTATTACATTAACATTTATGCAGTTCAACTCAAGAAACCTTAGCACCAAAATTTACTAATCGACTTCTATCCTTGGTAATAAACTTAAATGTTAAACCTTACCTCAACCACATAATAATATTAGCCTAAAATCCTTGAATCGAATCTTTATCTTACGGCACCAAACTTACATAACTTAATTATTTACAAGTACACCTCAAATATTAAATTGTCTCAAATCTTAAATTTCGAGCAGTGATAACTCATAGAACCCGAAATATGCAATATCGATCTTCTACCTGTATTAGTAAAACCCTTCTAGCATCAATCACAAGCTTAAACTATTTTCTTCCCAATTACAATTTGGTTATAGCCTAAGACTCTTGAACTTTCCTCATTCAAAAGAATGTCGTATTTTTACGTATCCTTAATGCTTAATTAATATTACCGTATAAAACTTAATTAGTTATCTCATGGTAGCCTTAGTCTAGCTCTAATAAATCAACTTCGCTTATAACCCATAGAGTTCTAGAATCCGCATATCAAGATTTTTTTTTTATTTCTTACTCTATAAAAATCTTAACATTCGTTCATCGGTAACCTATGTTGACACAACTAATTCTCTTTTGTTTTTAATTCACCAAATTTTTTTTTTATACGGACACCTATTTCATAAACTTAAAATTCAAGCTTACGCAACCCCAATTTCAACACACATACCCACTTATCCCCAAGTTTCTTAATGAGTTACAAAAATTCCTCAAGACAAGGTGTCTACCTCAATTCTTACATGCGTCTATCGAGTAACCTAACCATCAATCATACCCAACTTCCTAGCTAAATTAAATTCCAACAAAGATATAATCTTAACTGTTAAGATCATGACTAAAACTTATGACACACCAAACTTAAGTTCCCAAAAATTTGTTAACTTAATGTTTTTTCTTATAACTTAACTAACCGATCAACTTTATCTTAAATCGTCATCACTTTAAATTCTTAATTTGCCAAAACATTATTTCACTAACGCTTAAATTTTTGAAACCCAAGATTGATTCATCCCACAATGTCCTCAATTACCATTCATTATAACATTATAATCCAGGTCTCTCAATGTTCTATATTTTCTTCAAGCCTAAATCACCGAAAATTCCATCATTTAAATCATTCAATTCTAACTCACTGCTAAATAAGTTCCCAAATTCCTTAAAAATTGTAAAATTAATTCTTACTTTCCTTGAATATTATCCAATCTGTCCTTAATCTTGAAAATTCCACAATTACCCATAAGTTCTTGGTGTTCCTAATTCCATTTTATAGGCTCTCCGTATCATAAAATTCAATAAGTTTAAGCTTATTAAACCCAAAATTAAGTCTCATAACCAGTCTTACATTTCCATAAATTTTAACATCCCAAGTGTTTCTCAGAATTTCGAATTTAATCCTCAAAAATTTCGAGATTTGCAATTTGGCCCTTATTGTTCTCGAAAATTACATTTTTGGCCCATACAACTCTTCGAAATTTACATTTCTGGTCCCCATAAAATTTTCGATTTTTTCCTCGTTAAACCTTAAAATCCTCAAAACTCATAATTTAATCCCAAACTCGGAAATTTGAAAATAGTCCCTTAAATTTTATTTTTTACATTTAAGTCCTCAATTATTGGTTATTACAATTAGGTCCTTAAAATTCTCAATTCATGCAATTCAATCCTTAAATCTAACTAGGTAGAGCATGCATCCTAAATAATTTCTACAATTTTATACTTCCAAAAATTGTCGTAGTCTTCGAATCATTATTCCTTACATGAAATCCAAAAAAATTAATTCAACTAGTAACCACGAACCATCAATATTTTCTTAAAAACCATACCTGCCCCAAAGTATTCATGATCTTCAAGATTAACTTATGATCCAAAAGTAGAACATGAGTACTACTAACCAAAATCAATATAGACAAATCATGTACAACCTTCCAAATGCCCAATAGCAAAATTCTTATTTATGTCCAATTCCACCACAAAACCAGCATGCATGAAAATCATTTAATTTCTCATTTCATGTCGCAACATGCATGACACTTTTAAAGCATCTAATCTCAAAACATAACGACAGATAAACATGTACCGTAAAACGTATATCATGTAAACATGCAGGTGATAGCATTAAAAATATTTAAAACATTTAGATCATAAAAGCTTACGGACTTGAGGCTTGAAGACTGAGCGGCAGAAGCTGGCGGTGGCACAACCCTATACAGGACCCTTGCTATGATACCAACTGAAACGTCTACTCGTTTTAAAATGCGGAACTATTATTATTTTTTTTTATTTTTTTTTTGAGCTCTCATTTTAAAAATTAACATTTAAAATGATCATATTTATTTATCAATGAAAATATCAAAGTTAAAAATAACCAACATCGACGTAAACGTAAATGAGAAAAATCATGAAAATCCTCTACGTAAATAAAATGTTTAACTCCTCTCAAAAAACCATCACTCAAAATGCGGAAAAACGCGCGGTCCTCGGGTTATGTCACCTCACCAAGACTGCCTACTCAGAGTTCAGCACCTCCTGTCTCCTGCTCAAAATGCTCACCTGCATCACACATGCCTAGTGAGTCTAAAGACTCAACACACATGTACCAGTAATAACAAGTACATATACGTAGCACACCGCAGTGAAAAATAGCATAATCAACATACATTTCATGAGCTTAAAAACATGAACTTAAGCGTGTCGTGTAAAATGGTAACGTGTCAAAACATGTCTCATCATGTTATCAGATCATATGCGTAACTGTAACCTGTCCAAAACATGGTAATAGCATGTATCATCGTATCAGCATATACATGTTAAAATCTTAATTTGAATTCCGTTCATTAGCTGTGACTTTCGTATCATCATGTCAGTCGATGGATCCATCTACGTGTAACCGCGGTACCCGGCGGCGAGGGTCATCAGCGACGGCATTACCCGCCCACTGAGCCCGGGCCTTACATGTCATCGTGTCATCGTGTTAGTCACAACTAAATCACTTCCTTCAAAACATGTCATCATATTCATCACTTAAATAAAAGCATGCATATACATAATTTTTCATTTAAACCAAGCATGCACCGTATTTATCATAATTGCGTAAAAATTTTAAACATGATGCATAAACATTTAAAATATCATAATTTGTGCTCAGGGCGCTGCCATGACCAAAATATCACCCCGGGCGCAAAATGACCATTTTGCCCCTGGAAACCCAAAAATTTTCGTTTCAACCCTGAACCTCTAAAATTGACCCGAAACTTACGGAACTCCTTAAAATATCCCAAAACATAATTAAAATTATTCCTAGACGTAAACTCGAGCTCATAATACAACTTAACCGATTCGTTTTAAAACTTGGACCGGGGTCCCGATTTTAACCCGAATTGAACCGAAACTAAACAAAATTTTTCCAAACTTAACCCATCCTTAAAACACACTCTAACAGCCCCTAATCTCCCAAAATCAGCCCCTTAACCCATGGCTAAACCTGCTGTATTAAATGGTTTTCTCGGCCACCCTTCCTTTGAGCAATCACCAACCTACTCATGGCCCAACCCCTCACACATCGGTCCTCCCCTACAGCACCACCTGTCCAGCCCTCAAGACACACTATTAGAACCTTAGTGACTCATCTAAACTAAACCAAACTCAAAGAAAATAAAACGGCTGCACACTAAACGTAGGACCCGATCGCTCCTCTTGCTCTAAACTCTCGGCTCTCCACTCGTACACGTCCAGCCGATTTCTAAACCCCATGCCAGCGACTTGACATCACCAGCAACCTCTAGATACTCAAGAACCGCGGCCCCTCGCACCAGGAAATCAGTAGAAAGAAAGAAAACGTGAGAAAGAAAATTAAACATGCAAGTTTTCATGTAAATTTCCTTCAAAGATATTAGCATGACATAGATCATAAGCTTTTCATAAAATACTGAAATTTACAGCAAATATATGGCATGTATGAAGTAGAAATAAATGATACATGCGTGCCTTATGATGCGTAGGAAGAACAAGAATGACTCGAGAGAGCCGGAGATTTTTTCTTTGCAACAAGAAGCCAAAACCGTGGCCTTCAGCTGGTGCTTTCTCTGAAACCGAGGGGGAGGAAATTTTGAGTGGGGGTGTCGGCTGCTGAGAGGTGCAAAGTGGCTAGGTTTAGGGTTAAGGGTGCATTATATAACAATTAAATTACTAATTAACCTATTAATGGGCCCTAATATTATTTTAAAGATTTAAAACAGATATTTAAGCTCAACAAGCCTAAAAGTAGGCCCATTTAATCCCAACGCACTCCTGAAAAATATTTCATGTTGAAAAGATTTTGAAAATATTAACCGAACTCTTAAAAAGTCCCCTGAATCGATAAAAATTGCATACCGTTAAAAATAAAGTCTTGTGGGTAAAAATACCCAGTAAAATTCCATTATTTGAAAAATCCACTTAAAACATCATATATTAATTTATAAAAAATTAATCATGTATTAAAATAATTTTCCTGAAAATTCTCCGGCCTCCGGTCCTCGTTCGAACGTGAAATGCACCTAGAAACCCTAATGCGTGAACTTTAAAAATTTCATGAATTAAATCCTATCATGCATGAATTATGCAATAAAATGCATAAAAATAATTAAACACAAATTAATAAAATAAACATGCATTTTATGCTTTAATATAATTTAATAAAATACCAAGGAGATTTAATAATTTGCATACACGTGGTTCACGTGGACCTTCAGATTTTTCGGGATGTTACAATCAGCGCCAGAAAGATCAGTCGTCAAGCCTCAATTTGTATGTTTTACGTGCTTTATATGATTTAATATGTTGTTACCTGCATGATGACATGAATAATATATTTACGTTACATGTTTACTAGCTTTTTGAATATTTATGTTGTACATGCTTAATTTTCTAAATGAGTTAGGATATGTCACATGATTAGAGAACATAGATTTAAATGCATGTTGGTTACGTTAGAATTTGGAAAATGTTCAGATAAAATGCCTCCTAGACTTGCTCCCGTTATTGAGAATCGGGAAGAGAACAGTGTGAACCGTAGAGGGAATGCACCACCACCCCCTCCTCCGGGGGATCCTGCTACTCGTGCATTAGAAGGGATGGTTCGCCTCTTCGAGCAACAGATAAAACAGCAGCAACTACGGAAGCAGCAGTTACAGCAGATGCAACAGCAGCAGCTACAGCAGCCACCTAGGCCACAGCGTGATATATATGATAAGTTCCGGAGGCTAGGGCCGAAGGAATTTTCTGGCATTACCGATCCTTTTGATGCTGAGGGTTGGATTCGTTCACTTGAGGTACAATTTCGCTATCTGGACATGGGAGATGCTGACCATGTGAGGTGTACCACTTATCTGTTTAGGGATGACGCTTCTTTATGGTGGGAAGGAGCCGAGCATGGGGTTAATCTTGCTACGCTTACTTGGGCTCAATTCAAAACCATGTTCTATGAGAAATATTTCACTCCGGATGTTAGGAGCCGAATAAAGAGGGAATTTATGGCTCTTCGCCAGGGAGATGCTACTGTTGCTGAGTTTGTGAAGAGATTTGATAAGGATTGTCACTTTGTGCCCCTTATTGCCAGGGATGCCGAAGAGAAACTTAGACACTTTATGGATGGCCAATGACCTACTGTACGGAATAATGTTACGATGATGCGTCCTTTAGATTATGCTACTGCAGTTACCTATGCATATCAGGGTGAGCAAGATTTGAAGGACATTAACTTTGAGTTACAGCGTAAGATGCAACAACACCAGAATAATAATCAGCCTAACAAAAAGCCATATATGGGTCCTCCTAGACCTCAAGGGCCTCCAAAGCCCCAAGGTCAAGTCAAGAAGCAAGGACAGCAAAGCCGCCACCTCCAGCACCAAAACCTGCAGAAGCACAACCATGCAAGAAGTGCAATCGACTACACTATGGGCCATGTGTGTGGGGTACTTCTAAGTGCTTCATATGCAAGGAAGAAGGGCACAAAGCAGCTGACCGCCCAAAGAAGAATGCACCTACTATGGGACGAGCATATGTTATGAATGCTGAAGAAGCTGAAGAGGAGGCAGACACTACGCTCATCACGGGTAACCTAGTCATTTAACATTTTTATATTGCTTTCATTTGCATGAAATGTTAAATTGGTTTTTAGAATTGAATTGGGAACAAGATCTAACTTAGTGGAATTTAGGTTGCATGTTCTACCTTAGTTGGATTTAAGTTATGATTTTAGAAACCATAGAAAATGATGCTAATTTTGTGCCATATTTTATGGATGATTTGATTCCAAATAAAAAGCTGAGGGCCAAAAATTTAAAGAAAATCATAACTAAGGGGTTCTATAAGGATATCGAAATTATTGGGGTTAAAAGGGCAATTTTTGAGAATTTGAGGGCTAAAAACAAATTTCGAAAAATAAGGGACCTAAGTGCAAAATTCTGAATCCTTAAGGGTCGAAGATGTAATTCTCGAAACATAAAGGTCTAATTCAGAATTTTGGAATAATATAAGGGTTAAATTGCAAAGATTCGAAAAATAGGGACTAGAATGCAATTTCGAAAAATTGGAGCACTAGAATGTAATTTTTCAAGAAATGCATAAGTTCAACACGCAATTTACAACTAACTTGGGAATTAATGATAGTAAATCCTTAAGTTTCAACACCAAAAGATTTAAAAGACGTTTTCTCCGCAGGAAGGATTATCATTCGAGGAGTTGCTACCTATGCATTGCTAGATTCAGGGGCTACACATTCTTTCATATCTGAGACCTTCGTCAATAGACTGAATAGTACTCCTCAAGATATGGGTTTGGGTTTCAAAGTTACTATTCCTTTTGGTGATCTTATGCTCACGTCTAAAATTGTCGAAAATCTGGAGATTCGTTTATTCAAAGATGTGGTTCGGGCAGACCTTATTATGCTTCCTATGCCCGAATTTGATATCATACTTGGGATTGATTGGTTATCAGCAAATGGAGCTTTTCGTCAGCGATCAGTATCTATTAGACCACCTTGTTAGAGTAGGTATCCGTCGAGCCAAGTGTTGGCCGAGGGTTCAAGTTTAAACTCTATGTATAAAAAATATTTATTTTAATAATATTTGAAATTATTGTTTTGGCACTTCTTTATCTGTATACCCATGTTAGTTGCATAGATAAAGTCCTTGAATATACAAATAGTAGAAAGAATATGAGATGCTCATATGATGAGTATCATGAAACTCATATTTGGAATACTGTATATTCTAAACAGTTCCTAGTCGATTCAGCCGCCGCTAAGAAGGATATAGGCCGCTCGAGTTCGAGACTAGTATCTGCGACGTGAGTACCGTGTTTCATTGGTAGGGGACATTGTGATGTCCGAACATGCAGATAGGTGCTCCTTGTAGAGTGCACTGAACAACCCTCCATAAAGGACTTTCCAAGTGGTTCTCACTTATCGAGTGGAAACGTCCTAGTTTATGGTTGTACACCATTAGTCCTTATGACTCGGGACAACATTGAAACTCTATGTGCTAGCATTACACTTTGACTTGTTTACCGACTCTCATGGGGTCATCAGGTGGCAAGGTTGGGTGTTTTGTCGAAACATATAGGAGTCGATGCATTGTAGTCGGGGATTCACCGCTTACCTTCGGGTATGGATATCCTATGTGATATCATGTGTATGTTGTATGAAATCTCTGATCAGACTATGATGGTAATTATGAAAAGGGTTTCATAGATTACACCATCGATGCAACTACGACATGACACATAGTATCGATTCATTGACAACTCTCGATATACCAATGGTTGTCGAATCGGTCGGGATATATGAGTTGAAGGGACCGTACTGTACGCTGACCATAATTGAATGGTTCTTGCAGGTACTATCATTTGATACCTATGGAATCATGTAAGCGATGCTACTAGGCGTTTAACATGATTGGTTGGGTACTATCCGAGTTGAGTTATGACGTTCTTATTATCAAGCAGTTGATAATTAAGAATGAAGCAATTGAGGTATGCTCGTATAAGGACATGTTTAGTCCGAATCACATGGAGATGTGAACCCACGGCTAGTTGTATCAATGAACCATTAAGGGCCACACAAGTACTAGCTTTCTAGATCCCGTTGAGAAGTAAAATAGTTCAATGTGTTGAACGGCTTATAAATGAGTTTATAAGTGTAAGCAAAAATAGAAGTATGACTTCTATGAGGGAAATGTAATTTTTAATTTATGAATGGGTTCCTAAATTAAAAGTTGGCCAAATAAATAATGTATTTAAAAATTATGATTTTCATAAACATTATTATGGAATAAATTAAATTAATTTAAGTGTTGAATTAATTAAACACTAGTGGACCTAGAAAAGTGCAAATGATTAAATTAACTCAAGTGTTGAATTAATTAAATCACATTGGGTCTTGTAGAGCCCAATTGAAAAAATTATTTATACTAGTGGGCTTGAGTAAATTTAAGTAAAATTTAAATGGTCTCAAATGTGTTTGGGACATTTAAATAAAAGTCCATGTGCCTTGTAATTGTTACAAGCCCACTCAAATTGCATGCTTGGGAGGTGAAGAGTTGGGGAATACTTTTTCATTAAAAATTGCTTAGCATGCAAAAAGGTGACTTTAACTTTTTACAACACCAAGAAAACTCATTCTCCTCCCTTCCTTGTAGCACTTTGGCCGAAATTTGAAGGATCATTCTCCTTCAATTTTCTCTCAATTTTCTTCTTCAATTGTTGAGGAAAGAAAACACTTCTCTTTGAAAAATCTTTTTATTTTTCTAGTGCAAAATAAAAGGGGTTCTAGCTAGTTTGTGGTAGGCCTAATTTTTGAAGGAAGGAGGCTTGTATATTGTCTTGCCATCAAGAGCTAAGGTGTTTATACCTTAGTTGGAGCCATAACATAAATCTTTGAGATTGATAGGTAAAAAATTCTAAACACCCTATGTATGACATTTCGTGTTTTTCGTATTTGCTACACACTATAGTGGTTGAGGTGCTCGGTTTTTGTAATGTCCTGGATTGTATGTGGATAAAATGAAAAGATGAAGTGTTGCTTGAAGGAAGGGACCGCACCCGCGCCTAGAGAAGTACCGCACCCGCGGTGCATGGACAGAAAGATGGCCATTTTACAGTAGGGTCACCGCACCCGCGGTCCAAGAAAGAGTGCACCCGCGGTTGATGGACAGAGAGTTGGAAAGTATTTACAGAAATGACACCGCACACTGCGGTTCAAACGTGACCGCACCTACGTTGATGTTACCGCACCCGCGGTCTTATATGTAGCGCACCCGCGACCGTTTAATTTCAGAAAATGAAAGGCATGCCGTGGGCACAGCGCACCCGCGGTGAAGAGTGACCGCACCCGCGGTGCTGCATGCGAGAAATCCACCTTTGTTTCTTAAGTTGACACATGGCATGGTATATATATAATTCAAGCATGAGTCATTCTTCCTTCACTTCAGCAGCCGAGAATAAGAACAAGGAGAGAGTTCCTTCAAGCTTCTTTGTGGGAAATGTAAATTGTGAAAGAATTACATGTCCAAAGTGTGAACCAAGTGGAGATTCTTATTCCTTGCATCAAGGGCTTCAAAAGGGAATATGTTTTATTAAGTTCAGCATGTTTTGAAGTTGAGCTGTTAAAGGAAATCAGATTTGGTTTATATTTTGTGTTCTTATGATTGTTGTGAACATATAGTGGAAAAAGAGATAGAAGAAATAATACTATATGTGATTGTTATGATTTTTCAGCATGTATGGAATTGAGATGGTGCAGATTTCAGAATAGTACATGTGATTCATGAAGATTTTGGATTATGGTTATTGATTACTGTTATATGAGTTGATCGGTATATCGAGAATCCGCCGTTATGCCGTCGAAATTTCATTGAAATGAAATATTGAATCTCATGTGTATTGAGGTATACTAGAGCTTGATAGAATGTACATTGATGATGCCATTTCAGATTTGTATTGGCGACTTTGACATCGAGACTTCGATATCGACAGAGATTGTGCGACGAAAGGTATAATTCATGTTTTGTTTGGGGAAGACACAACTCAAATGAGATTTAATTTGAGTTTCCCAACAAAATCGCATACTAGAATTATTATTTATCTTTTGATATGATTGTGATTTGTTTATAGATTTATATTCAAATATCTTGATATGATGATGCCTTGTTTATAGATTTATATTCAAGCCTTTGAGATAGGAGAGTCATTGGCAGACTTGCCAAACTAGATGTTCGGTGGTATCGACGTTTTGGATCAGATTCACTCCGATTGTAGACATTCGATACAGACTTGACCGAAGTCTAGGAATAAGACGTACAGTTATCCCGATTGGGAGGGTAGGTGACAGACAGTGACGTCTTATTCACACCGGGATCCCTAGAGTAGAGTCGATTCGAGTCAAGACATGATTTGATTTGAGTTGCATGTTTAGATAGATCGGTTTCATAGACTATGGAGCCATTGTTATTGCTTTCATGCATGATTTATGATTTCGTATCAGCATGTATACATGTTTTATACTGGGATTTGTTCTCACCGGAGTATCCGGCTGTTGTTATGTCTGTATGTGTGCATAACAACAGGTGGGGAAGGATCAGGGTCACGACAGAGATGAGAGATCGAGATAGCGTGGTGACTTCGGGCGCAGCAGATTACTAGTGGTTTCTTTTACTAGACATGTACTATATTTTGATTATGGTTGGGATTGAACACTAGTTTGTATGAATGTATTAGAACAAGACATGTAATTATGTTTATTGAAATAAAATAAAGAACTATCTTGTGCTTGAGTTATAAACATTTGATTTAATGTTAAAAGCAAAATTTTGACCCGTATTTTTGAACGAGGATCCGATTAATCCTGAAAAGAATTGAGTTAGAGCCCGGGTCCCCACAACAGGTGGTATCAGAGCCGTAGGTTCTGTAGACTGAGATAGAATAGGATGAGCGGGGTAGATCGAGTCTTCTTCCTTGCTTTTGATGTGCTAGCATGATTTAATGCTTTCCCTATTATATGTTGTATTGTATCTGAGTTGATTTACAGCATATACTTGTAAAGACTGAATCAGAACCGATTCTGGATCAGAGGTATATGATCAGAGGAGGGCTGAGACAGATTGTATAGATTGTATCCTAATCTGTTTGATAATCAGATATGCCGCCTAGAAGAATACCACAACCAGCTGCAGGTCAAGTGCCGGAACAGGGTAGTACGTCAGGTACTCAGATGGACGTTACTGCGACACCGATGGAGACTTTGTTGAAGAGATTTCAATCATTCCATTCACCTACCTTGAAGGGCACAGAAAATGCAGTGGATTGTGAAAGCTGGTTGGATGATATAGAGATGTTATTTGAATCACTTGCCTATACGGAGGAACGTAGGGTGAAGCTGATTGGGCATCAATTACAAGAAGTGGCCAAGAGTTGGTGGCTAACGGCGAAACGAGCCTTAGAACATCGAGGTATTGATATTACTTGGAAAGTCTTTAAAGATGAATTTTATCAACGTTTCTTTCCAGTGTCGTATCGAAAAGACAAAGGGGCCGAGTTCGCCAACTTGAGACAGGGGCAATGGAACATAGAGGAGTATGTTGCCAAATTCTCGTCCTTACTTCGATTTGCACCTCACGTAGCATGGAATGATGAGGCAGTTGTCGATAAGTTCATCAATGGCTTAAATCCTGACATTTTCACCTTGGTGAACACGGGACGACCCAATACCTTTTCTGAGGCGCTGAATCGAGTGAAGGGAGCAGAGGCTGGCTTGATTAGGCAGCGAGGAGCTTCCTATAATGCTCAGAGTCAGAGACAGCCACAGCCGCCGCTCAGTTTCCACCACCTCCTCCTCGATTTGATAGTGGAAGCAGTAGTAGTGGCAAGAAAGATTTTTTGAAAGTTAAGGGTAAGCAGTTCAAGAGATCAGGGAGCAGTTCGTCGAGCTCCAGTGGGTCAAGACAGAGAGGTCCTGGCTAAAGTACAGATGTGACAGGTGTATATTGTACTACTTGTGGAGGCCGACATTCCACATAGCAGTGTCAGGGAGTGATGGGCAGATGTAACATATGCAGGCAACAGGGACACTTTGCCAAAGTCTGTCCCCAGAGAGGTGCACAGAGATTTCAGAGTGCAGGGTCATCAGCATCAGTGACTCAGCCTGAGAGACAAGCTTCGTCTGTCCATTCCTTCCAGCCCACGCCTACGCAGTCTCAACCTAGAGCCAGAGGTGGCCAGACAGTGAGCCAACCTCCCAGACATCAAGCTCAGGTGTTTGCATTGACGGAAGAGCAAGCCCAAGATGCACCAGACGATGTGATTGCAGGTAAATGTTTTCTTTGCGGTTATCCTGCATATGTATTGATAGATACAGGTGCATCACATACATTCATATCAGAACGTTTTGCATTGACACATGCATTGCCCGTAGAGTCATTGTCTACTGTAGTGTCTATTTCTTCTCCGTTGGGAAGTGGTCTGATATCTGTGACTTCAGTTAGACATTGCTTACTGCAGATTGAAGGGCATGAGATCGATTTAGAATGTGTTGTACTTGGTTTATCTGATTTTGATTGTATTGTCGGGATTGACATGTTGACTAAGTACAGAGCCACCGTAGACTGTTTTCACAAGATTGTCAGATTCAGACCTGAAATGACAGAGGAGTGGAAATTCTATGGTAAGGGTTCCAGATCTCGGATTCCCTTGGTATCTGCTCTGACTATGAGTAGATTGTTGCAACAAGGAGCAGAAGGGTTCCTTATTTATTAAGTAGATTTACTGAAACCGAGCCCGACATTGGCAGATTTGCCAGTAGTACGGGAGTTTGCAGATGTATTTCCTGACGAGATTCCAGGGTTACCTCCAGCCCGAGAGGTAGATTTTAGCATTGATCTTATTTCAGGTACCGCTCCTATATCTCGAGCTCCGTATAGGATGGCGCCTATAGAGTTGAAGGAATTGAAAGCACAACTAGAAGATCTTCTAGCCAAGGGATATATCAGACCTAGTGTATCTCCTTGGGGTGCACCAATGCTATTTGTGCGCAAGAAAGACGGTTCTATGAGATTGTGTATAGATTACAGGCAGCTGAACAAGGCAACGATAAAGAACAAATATCCTTTGCCTCGTATCGACGACTTATTTGATCAGTTGCAGGGATCATCTATCTATTCCAAGATCGATCTGAGATTTGGATATCACCAGCTGCGAGTACGAGATATTGATATACCAAAGACCGCATTCCGAACCAGGTATGGACATTACGAATTTATTGTCATGCCTTTTGGGTTAACGAATGCTCCAGCGGTGTTTATGGGACTAATGAACCGTGTCTTTCAGAGGTATTTACATGAGTTTGTGATTGTTTTTATCGATGATATTTTGGTGTATTCAAAGAATTAGAATGAGCATGCCAATCATTTGAGAATTCTGTTACAAACATTGAGAAATGAAAGATTGTATGCGAAACTGTCAAACTGTGAGTTTTGGCTGAGACAGGTTGTCTTCTTGGGTCATATCATATCTGGAGATGGTATTTCTGTAGATCCGAGTAAAGTGGAAGCTGTGATCAGTTGGCCGAGACCGACTTCTGTGCCAGAGATACGCAGTTTCATGGGTCTAGCAGGGTACTATAGACGATTCATCAAAGATTTCTCCAGTATTGCGAAGCCGATTACCCAGTTGACACAGAAAAATGCGCCGTTTGTGCGGTCTGCGGATTGTGAGTCTAGCTTCCTAGAGTTGAAGAAGAGGCTGACCAGTGCACCTGTCTTGATGATTCCTTCGGGTACTGGTGATTTCGTTGTATATTGTGATGCATCTCACAGAGGGCTGGGAGGTGTTCTTATGCAGCGTGGTCATGTGATCGCATATGCCTCTAGACAGCTGAAGCCACACGAGATTCGATACCCCATTCATGATCTTGAATTGGCGGCTATTGTTTTTGCCTTGAAAATCTGGCATCATTATCTTTATGGGGAGAAATTTGAAATTTACTCTGACCATAAAAGCCTGAAGTATCTGTTTTCTCAGTCAGAGTTGAACATGAGGCAGCGTAGATGTCTTGATCTACTGAAAGATTTTGATTGCGAGATCAAGTACTATCCAGGGAAGTCAAATGCAGCAGTAGATGCCTTGAGTCGAAAGGTTTGTGCCCTATCCTTATCGACGATAGGTGTTTCGAATTTAGTTGAAGATTGTTGTTTGTCTGGTTTAGCGTTTGACAGAGATAGTAGACCATTAAGACTTGCCACGATTCAAGTTGAGCCAGATTTGATGATGAAAATCAAAGAAGCTCAAAGAACAGATCAAAATATACAGCAGTCAATTCAGATGGTCAGATCAAGACATCAGTCTGAATATCAGGTACGTGATTTTGTCCTGTATGTGAATAACCGTATTGTAGTGCCAGATGTTTCAGAGTTGAAACAACAGATATTGTCAACAGCGCACTGTAGTCGGTTCAGCATTCACCCTGGTGGTAGAAAGATGTACAACGACTTGAAGACACAGTTCTGGTGGAAACAGATGAAATCAGATATTGCCGAATATTTGTCTAAATGCTTGAATTGCCAACAGGTGAAAGTCGAGAGAAAGAAACCCGGAGGTTTACTTCAGAGCTTATCTATTCCAGAATGGAAATGGGATCACATTTCCATGGATTTCGTGACGAAGTTACCTCGATCATCCCGGGGTTGTGATGCGATTTGGGTTGTGATAGACAGATTAACCAAATCAGCGTGTTTTCTTCCGTATAGGATGACGTACAGACATGATTAAATGGCTGAGATATATATCAGGGAGGTAGTCAGATTACATGGTGTGCCGAAGTCTATCGTATCAGATCGTGATCCACGATTCACTTCACACTTTTGGCACAGTTTGCAGCAGGCTCTAGGTACGACATTGCACCTGAGCACTGCTTATCATCCCCAGACAGACGGACAGTCAGAGCGGACTATCCAGACTTTAGAGGACATGTTGAGAGCTGTAGTGCTAGATTTCGGCACTAGTTGGCAAGATTCCCTACCGTTGTGTGAATTCTCGTACAACAACAGCTATCAAACGAGCATAGAGATGGCACCGTTTGAGGCGTTGTATGGCAAGAAATGCAGATCTCCTCTATATTGGGATGATATCTCTGAGGCATCAGGACTTGGGCCTGATATGATTCGGGAAATGACTGAGAAGGTGAAGATCATTCAGAAAAGAATGAAGACGGGACAGGATAGACAGGCCAAGTATGCCAATATCAGACGTAGACCGTTAGTATTTGAACAGGGAGACAGAGTATTCTTGAAGATTTCACCTTTCCGAGGTGTTGTCAGATTTGGAAAACGCGAGAAGTTGTCTCCTAGATACATCGGTCCATATGAGATTCTGGAAAAGATTGGCGATCGAGCATATCGACTGGCTCTTCCTCCTTCTCTATCCGGGATACATGACGTTTTTCATGTATCAATGCTGCGTAGATACATGCCAGATTGTTCTCATGTCATTCGGCCTGACGAAGCTGAGCTAGATTAGACATTGAGTTATGTTGAACAACCGATACAAATTCTTGATCGGAAAGAGAAACAGCTCAGAACGAAGAATATTCCGCTAGTGAAAGTCCAGTGGAATCGTCATGGCACCGAGGAAGCGACTTGGGAGACAAAAACAGATATGAGACAGAAATATCCCGAGTTATTCTCATGATGTGAGTATTCGTTCAGCTTTTGATTTTACTGCTGCTAGTACATACTTTGATTAATTGATTTCACGTTCGAGGACGAACTAATATCTAAGAGGGGGAGAAATGTAATGCCCTGAATTGTATGTGGATAAAATGAAAAGATAAAGTGTTGCTTGAAGGAAGGGACCGCACCCGCGCCTAGAGAAGCAACGCACCCGCGGTGCATGGACAGAAAGATGGCCATTTTACAGTAGGGTCACCGCACCCGCGGTCCAAGAAAGAGTGCACCTGCGGTTGATGGACAGAGAGTTGGAAAGTATTTACAAAAATGACACCGCACCCGCGGTTCAAACGTGACCGCACCTGCGTTGATGTTACCGCACCCGCGTTCTTATATGTAGCGCACCCGCGGCCGTTTAATTTCAGAAAATGAAAGGCATGCCGTGGGCACAGCGCACCCGCAGTGAAGAGTGACCGCACCCGCGGTGCTGCATGCGAGAAATCAACCTTTGTTTCTTAAGTTGACACATGGCATGGTATATATATAATTCAAGCATGAGTCATTCTTCCTTCTCTTCAGCAGCCGAGAATAAGAACAAGGAGAGAGTTCCTTCAAGCTTCTTTGTGGGAAATGTGAATTGTGAAAGAATTACATGTCCAAAGTTTGAACCAAGTGGAGATTCTTATTCCTTGCATCAAGGGCTTCAAAAGGGTATATGTTTTATTAAGTTCAGCATGTTTTGAAGTTGAGCTGTTAAAGGACATCAGATTTGGTTTCTATTTTGTGTTCTTATGATTGTTGTGAACATATAGTGGAAAAAGAGATAGAAGAAATAATACTATATGTGATTGTTATGATTTTCCAGCATGTATGGAATTGAGATGGTGCAGATTTCAGAATAGTACAGTGTGATTCATGAAAATTTTGGGTTATGGTTATTGATTACTGTTATATGAGTTGATCGGTATATCGAGAATCCGCCGTTATGCCATCGAAATTGCATTGAAATAAAATATTGAATCTCATGTGTATTGAGGTATACTAGAGCTTGATAGAATGTACATTGATGATGCCATTTCAGATTTGTATTGGCGACTTTGACATCGAGACTTCGATATCGACAGAGATTGTGCGACGAAGTCTAGGAATAAGACGTACAGTTACCCCGATTGGGAGGGTAGGTGACAGACAGTGACGTCGTATTCACACCGGGATCCCTAGAGTAGAGTCGATTCGAGTCAAGACATGATTTGATTTGAGTTGCATGTTTAGATAGATCGGTTTCATAGACTATGGAGCCATTGTTATTGCTTTCATGCATTATTTATGATTTCGTATCAGCATGTATACATGTTTTATACTGGGATTTGTTCTCACCGGAGTATCCGGCTGTTGTTATGTCTGTATGTGGGCATAACAACAGGTGGGGCAGGATCAGGGTCACGACAGAGATGAGAGATCGAGATAGCGTGGTGACTTCGGGCGCAGCAGATTACTAGTGGTTTCTTTTACTAGACATGCACTATATTTTGATTATGGTTGGGATTGAACACTAGTTTGTATGAATGTATTAGAACAAGACATGTAATTATGTTTATTGAAATAAAATAAAGAACTATCTTGTGCTTGAGTTATAAACATTTGATTTAATGTTAAAAGCAAAATTTTGACCCGTATTTTTGAACGAGGATCCGATTAATCCCGAAAAGAATTGAGTTAGAGCCCGGGTCCCCACAGTTTTCTTGTTGAAATACAATTTTTGAAACTTCCGTTGCGCTAAAGGGCACCTTAATCGATTCTCTTTCAAGTGGTATCAGATATATGAATTCTATTTTGGGTAGCATATACATAATATTATATTGAGGTCGATTTCTAACCGCATGAGATGAGTTTTTACAACAATAATCAAGGCCATCTTTGGGGCAATTTTGGGCAGCATGTTGCTGCCCATTTAGCTGCCCATTTCGGGCAGCAAAGGCAGCCCGAGGGGATGCCTGAACCCCCCTCTTAATTAAAAAAAAAAAATTTAAGTTGGCCGGAATCTGGCAACGGCGATGACGACTAAGGTTTCCAAAAGTGTTTTGGAATATCAAAGTATCATGGGCCTTGAAGTTGTTGGGCAATTAGATGGCTAATACAATTTGTGAATTTAAATGGGCCAAAATTTTTTTGGTGAAAAAATGATTTTTTGGGCCCTTAAGTTTAAATCCACAAAAGTTGTACATATTATCTCATGAAATAAATAATTGAAGTTGGACTTTGATTATTTATAGTAAATTGTGATTTACAAGAAATTCGGTTATAAATAAATTAATTAGAAAGTAGATAAAGGAGTTTGTATACTTTGTTAATTTAGTTTATAATCGTGGCGGTTAGTGATAGGATCAAGATATATAATATTGGATCAATTAGATATTGTGATAATTAATTGATGGTGTATGATATGTGATATTATGCATGAAGGATGATCAAAAGCCCAAGACCAATTTGCGAGGTGTATGCTTAAGATATTTTGTGTTGAATGATTGTAATAATTATCAAATTTAAAGTGGGCTTGGTTTATGGCACGTTCCCACCCCATGAGACGTATCCCTATTTGCCATGGATATTTATTTGTAAATATTAGAATAGTGGAAGATCAAGATAGGAAGATAGTGGCCTTGATGATTATGAAGATCGAAGACATGTAAATATTGGAAGCTTATGTAATAGTTGCATTTGCATCCCATGCATTTCCCTAGGATTGGACCTAGGCCCGTGCTTAGCTCACACGGGCCATTAGTTTTGGGGCAATTGATCATCCTTGTTTTGTTTACTATTTATAAAATATGCATGATATGTTATAAATAATGAGTATGTGTGTAATTATTATGAGAATAACAAAGTTGCATGAATCCGGCAAACATACGATCAAACATGGCGAGTTTTTTAAATAAAATTAATGATCAAACATTTCAAAATTAAAAAACCTCATTTTGAATAAGATTCAAAATTAATATCAAGCCCGAAAAGGGGAATTATAAAGTTGTTTATAATTTCCATGTCTTCCATCGACAATGGGTGCATGATGAACGCTACCCGTGCTCGGGGCTCGGCTCATATTATTGGGGGGGCCCTGGGTGCCGGAAAGCTGTGACATCCATTGACATGGTGATGCGAACTACGTGGAAATCCCATGATTTCGGCTCATATTATTGAGGGAACTCATGGCGACCGTCCATTAATGTTCAACATCGATGGGTAAGGCCTGACACGTAAAGATGAACGACGTCATATTATTGGGTCCTAATCAAACGTGAGACAAAATTTTACGTAGAGGGTTGCATGATGATGCAATTGGAAACTACCTTTTAGGAATTGTTATTGGCTGATATTATTCGGGATCATAAATCGCTAATTGGACCTTGCGTACCAACTGAGGAAAGGAGTTTCCCGTTTTCACTAGAGGGTAGTGAAAGATGTCAAAACAGTGGGAGTAAACATTTAAAAAGTAAAAGTTCATACTTTATATCATATTAAATATTTTAAAATAGTCATTAACATTTATCTGTTTTACTTTTCAATACTATTTTTGACAATGTCTTCGATTCGCAATCCGCTATCTGCAATACTCGACAAACACGTATTAACCGGACCTAACTACCTCAACAGGCTAAGAAACTTAAAAATTGTCTTGAATTCGGAAAGGATAGCATATACACTGACTGAGTCGCCCCCTGTTGAGGCTCCGACTGACTGCAATCCTGAGGAATTACAGACTTACAAGGAATGGTGTGGCCATGACTTGAAAGCCAGGTGTTATATGCAGGCTTCTATGAACGACGAGCTGCAGAGGCGTTTTGAGGATGCAAAGAATGTTGCTGACATTCATTTGCATCTCAACGAGCTCTTTGGTGAGCAGACGCGACCTCTTAGGCATGCTACCGTCAACTAGCTGATCAATTTGCGCATGGGAAATGGGGCCTCGGTCCATGAGCATGGCCTGAATATGATTGGGCTCGTGGACAAGCTCGTTGGCATGGATCTGGTGTTGCCTTCGGAGTTGACCACCGACGTGTTGCCTTTGTCACTGCCTAGCTCATTTGATCCTTTTGTGGTGAATTTCAATATGAACAAGATGGAGCCGACCCTTGAGGAGTTGGTGAACATGCTTGTGACCTTTGAGTCCACCATCAAGAAAGAGAAGCCGGTTCTTTATGTGGGTTCTTCATCTGGTACGAAGACCGATCCAAGTGGGAAGGGAAAGAAGCGTTCTTTCCAACGTCCCAAGAAGAATGTGCCCTTGAAGAGGCAGACTCCGATTCCCGCTGTGGCAGCCATACCAGTGAAGGCTGACAAGACTGTTGATATTTGTCATCACTGCAAGAAGCCTGGACATTGAAGGCGTAATTGTAGGGAATATCTTGCCCAGAAGAGTTCTGCAATTGGTATGTTCTATGTTGAAGTAAACATTTCAATTAACTCTACTTCTTGGGTATTGGATACCGGATGTGGATCACATCTCTATAATGATTTGCAGGTGATGGGAAGAAGCAGAAGGCTTAGGGAAGGTGAGACCTTCTTGAGGATGGGCAATGGAGCAAGAGTTGCTGCCAAGGCTATTGGAGATGTTTACTTGCTTTTGAACAATGATTTTAAGTTAATTTTGAGAGATGTTTTGTTTGTACCAGATTTGGTGAAAAACATTATTTTCATTTGTATGCTTGATAAAAATGGATTTTCTTGTCAATTTAGCAAAGGTGTTTGCAACATTTACAAGAATGAATGTTTAGTTGGTACTGGAGAACTTGAAAACAATCTCTACACCTTAAAATTGAATGATATTCCACTAAACAATGTCCAAGCAATAACAACAACAAACAAGCAAAAACAAGATACTCTGAATTCGGCATAATTGTGGCATGCTCGATTAGGACATATTTCCCTAAGAAGGATGAACAAGTTAGTGGGAGTGGATATGTTTGATATGTCTGATATTAATGCTCTCACGACTTGTGAATCATGTCTAAAAGGAAAGATGACCAAAATTCCCTTTAAGGGCCACGTGGAGCGAGCCAACGTGTTATTGGATTTGATCCATACCGATGTGTGCAGTCTGCTTAGCATCACCACTAAGCATGGACATGCCTACTTCATCACCTTTACCGATGGCTTTTTGAGGTATGAGTATGTGTATTTGATGAAATAAAAGTCTGAAGCCTTCGAAAGGTTCAAAGAATTCAGAAGTGATGTAGAGAAACAGTTGGGATGAAGCATCAAGACACTTCGATCGGATCGAGGTGGTGAGTACTTGAGTGCCGAGTTCCAAGAGTATATTAGGGAGAATGGGATTCTCTCGCAGTGGACTCCGCCTGCTACACCACAGTTTAATGTTGTTTCGGAGCTTCGTAACCGGACTTTGATTGACATGGTTCGGTCTATGATCGGGTTCACGGAGTTGCCACCATCCTTTTGGGGATATGCGCTTGAGACAGCGGCACTGTTGTTGAACAATGTCCATTCAAAGGCAGTAGATAAGACACCATATGAGATATGGATGGGTAAGCCTCCCAAGTATTCTTATCTTAGAATATTGGGGTGCCCTGCTTATGTGAAGCAGGTAGTGGGAGATAAATTGGATAGTCGATCCATTTTATGTTACTTTGTGGGCTATCCAAGGAATTCTGTTGGATATTATTCCTATCATCCCCAAGAAACAAAAGTGTTTGTTTCTAGGAATGCAACCTTTTTGGAAAAGGAATTTCTATTGGATAGAAAAGGGGTGATGATAGAACTCGAAGAGGTTCGAGAGACACCTACAATTATAGAACCCACACCCGAAGAGCAAAGAGAGGAGATACAAGCTCCTAGAAGATCCGAGAGAGTCTCGAGACCACCTATGAGGTATGGTCTGCTTCTTGAAGAGGGACATGATGAGCCTAACCATGGATGTGATCCAAGGTCCTTCAAAGAAGCGTTATCTGATGCTGATTCATCCAAGTGGCTTGAAGCAATGGAATCTGAGATGAATTCCATGCATTCGAACCAAGTGTGGAATTTCGTGGATCCACCTGAGGGAATTGTTCCCATCGGGTGTTAATGGATTTACAAGAGGAAACTTGGGGCGGATGGGAAGGTATTGACCTTCAAGGCGCGATTGGTGGCAAAAGGATATACTCAAAGAAAAGGAGTTGACTTTGAGGAAACATTTTCTCCAGTTGCAATGTTCAAGTCCATTAGGATATTGCTAGCCATAGCTGCATGGTATGACTATGAGATATGGCAGATGGATGTCAAGACAGCTTTTTTTAATGGGGATATTAAGGAAGAGATTTACATGTCTTAACCTGAAGGGTTTACATCTGTCGGAAGTGAGCATATGGTATGCAAACTTCAGAGATCTATTTATAGTCTAAAGCAGGCATCTAGGAGTTGAAACCTTAGATTCGATAGTACAATCAAAGAGTTTGATTTTACTAAGAATCCTGAGGAACCCTGTGTGTATAAGAAGGTCATTGGGAGTGCTGTGACATTCCTGGTGCTTTATGTTGATGACATTCTACTCATTGGGAATGATGTAGGAATGTTGCAATCAACTAAGATATGGTTAGCGAGTAAGTTCTCAAAGCAGGACTTGGGTGAAGAATCTTTTGTATTAGGAAATACAGATCTATAGAGATTGATCAAGAAGATTGCTTGGTCTCACCCAGTCCACATACATTGATACCATCGTGAAGAGGTTGTCGATGGATGAGTCCAAGATAGGACATCTACCAATGTGTCATGTCGTGTCCCTATCGAAGTCTATGTCTCCAAAGACTGATGCATAGATAGAGGCGATGACACGCATTCCATATGCATCTGCAATTGGTAGCATCATGTATGGGATGATATCTACACGTCCTAACGTGGCTTTCGCACTAAGTGTAGTGAGTATATATCAATCGAACCTTGGTCTTCCACATTGGAAAGCTGTGAAAGATATCCTCAAGTATTTGAGAAGGACCAATAAATTGTTCTTGGTCTATGGGGGTGGAGAACTGAAATTGGAAGGCTATACCGAGTCTAGCTTCCATAGCGATATCGATGACTCTAAGTCAACCTCTGGATTAATATTCATGCTCAATGGTGCTGCTGTCTCTTGGAAGAGTTCCAAGCAAGATAGTACAGCGGATTCCACCACTGAGGTAGAATACATTGCTGCATCAGCTGCAGCAAAGGAGGCTGTTTGGATAAGGAATTTCGTACAAGAGTTGGGCGTCATTCCTAATGGAGTTGCTCCTGTTCCTGTGTTTGGTGACAACACGGGAGCCATTGCTCAACCAAAGCAGACAAGGTCTAATTAGAAGTCCAAACATGTATTGAGAAAGTACCACATCCTCCGAGAGATTGTGGAAAGAGGAGAAGTCTCGATTGACAAAGTCGGCTCCGCAGATAATGTTGCTAATCCACTAACTAAGCCTTTACCTGGACCATTATTCGAGAAGCATCGCGAATCGATGGTTTTGAAGCATATTGGGTAGTTGGCTCTAGTGCAAGTGTGAGATTGTTAGAGTAGGTGTCTGTCGAGCCAAGTGTTGGCCGAGGGTTCATGTTTAAACTCTATGTATAAACAATCTTTATTTTAATAATATTTGAAATTATTGTTTTGGCACTTCTTTATATGTATACCCATGATAGTTGCATAGATAAAGTCCTTGAATATACAAATAGTCGAAAGAATATGAGATGCTCATATGATGAGTATCATAAAACTCATATTTGGAATACTGTATATTCTAAACAGTTCCTAGTCGATTCAGCAGCCACCAAGAAGGATATAGGCCGCTCGAGTTCGAGACTAGTATCCGCGACGCGAGTACCATGTTTCATTGATAGGGGACATTGTGATGTCCGAACATGCAGATAGGTGCTCCTTGTAGAGTGCACTGAACAACCCTCCATAAAGGACTTTCCAGGTGGTTCTCACTTATCGAGTGAAAACATCCTAGTTTATGGTTGTACACCATTAGTCCTTATGACCCGGGACAACATTGAGACTCTTTGTACTTGCATTACACTTTGACTTGTTTACCGACTCTCATGGGGTCATCAGGTGGCAAGGTTGGGTGTTTTGTCGAAACATATAGGAGTCGATCCATAATAGTCGGGGATTCACCGCTTACCTTCGGGTATGGATATCCTATGTGATCTCATGTATATGTAGTATGAAATCTCTGATCAAAGTATAGTGGTAATTATGAAAAGGGTTTCATAGATTACACCATTGATGAAACTACGACATGACACATAGTATCGATTCATTGAAAACTCTCGATATACCAATGGTTGTCGAATCGGTCGGGATATATGCGTTGAAGGGACCGTACTGTACACTAACAATAATTGAATGATTCTTGCAGGCACTATCATTTGATACCTAGGGAATCATGTAAGCGATGCTGCTAGGCGTTTAACATGATTGGTTGGGTACTATCAGAGTTGAGTTATGACGTTCATATTATCAAGGAGTTGATAATTAAGAATGGAGCAATTGGGGTATGCTCGTATAAGGACATGTTTAGTCCGAATCACATGGAGATGTGAACCCACGGCTAGTTGTATCAATGAACCATTGAGGGCCACACAAGTACTAGCTTGCATCGATAAAGTCCTTGAACATACAAATAGTAGAAAGAATATGAGATGCTCATATGATGAGTATCATGAAACTCATATTTGGAATAATGTATATTCTAAACAGTTCCTAGTCGATTCAGCAGCCACCAAGAAGGATATAGGCCGCTCGAGTTCGAGACTAGTATCCGCGACGCGAGTACCATGTTTCATTGATAGGGGACATTGTGATGTCCGAACATGCAGATAGGTGCTCCTTGTAGAGTGCACTGAACAACCCTCCATAAAGGACTTTCCAGGTGGTTCTCACTTATCGAGTGGAAACATCCTAGTTTATGGTTGTACACCATTAGTCCTTATGACCCGGGACAACATTGAGACTCTATGTGCTAGCATTACACTTTGACTTGTTCACCGACTCTCATGGGGTCATCAGGTGGCAAGGTTGGGTGTTTTGTCAAAACATATAGGAGTCGATCCATAATAGTCGGGGATTCACTGCTCACCTTCGGATATGGATATCCTATGTGATATCATGTGTATGTAGTATGAAATCTCTTATCACAGTATGGTGGTAATTATGAAAGAGGTTTCATAGATTACACAATCATTGCAACTACGACATGACACATAGTATCGATTCATTGACAACTCTCGATATACCAATGGTTGACGAATCGATCGGGATATATGAGTTGAAGGGACCGTAGTGTACGCTAACCATAATTGAATGGTTCTTGTAGGCACTATCATTTGATACTTAGGGAATCATGTAAGCGATGCTGCTAGGCGTTTAACATGATTTGTTGGGTACTATCAGAATGGAGTTCTGACGTTCATATTATCAAGGAGTTGATAATTAAGAATGGAGCAATTGGGGTATGCTCGTATAAGGACATGTTTAGTCCGAATCACATGGAGATGTCAACCCACGGCTAGTTGTATCAATGAACCATTGAGGGCCACACAAGTACTAGCTTTCTAGATCCCGTTGAGAAGTAAAATAGTTCAATGTGTTGAACGGCTTATAAATGAGTTTATAAGTGTAAGCAAAAATAGAAGTATGACTTCTATGAGGGAAATGCTAATTTTTAATTTATGAATGGGTTCCTAAATTAAAAGTTGGCCAAATAAATAATGTATTTAAAAATTATGATTTTCATAAACATTATTATGGACTAAATTAAATTAATTCAAGTGTTGAATTAATTAAACACTAGTGGGCCTAGATGAGTCCAAATGATTAAATTAATTCAAGTGTTGAATTAATTAAACACTAGTGGGCCTAGATGAGTTCAAATGATTAAATTAATTCAAGTGTTGAATTAATTAAATCATATTAGGTCTTGTAGAGCCCAATTGAAATAATTATTTATACTAGTGGGCTTGAATAAATAAAGTAAAATTTAAATGGTCTCAAATGTGTTTGAGACATTTAAATAAAAGTCCATGGGCCTTGTAATTGTTACAAGCCCACTCAAATTGCATGATTGGGAGGTGAAGAGTTGGGGAATATTTTTTGATTAAAAATTGCTTAGCATGCAAAAAGGTGACTTTAACTTTTTACAACACCAAGAAAACTCATTCTCCTCCCTTCCTTGTAGCACTTTGGCCGAAATTTGAAGGATCATTCTCCTTCAATTTTCTCTCAATTTTCTTCTTCAATTGTTGAGGAAAGAAAACACTTCTCTTTGAAAAATCCTTTTATTTTTCTAGTGCAAAATAAAAGGGGTTCTAACTAGTTGGTGGTGGGCCTAATTTTTGAAGGAAGGAGGCTTGTAGATTGTCTTGCCATCAAGAGCTAAGGTGTTTACACCTTAGTTGGAGCAATAACATCAATATTTGAGATTGATAGGTAAAAACTTCTAAACACCCTATGTATGACATTTCGTGTTTTTCGATTTGCTGCACACTATAGTGGTTGAGGTGCTCGATTTTCTTGTTGAAAAATTTTTTTTGAAACTTCCGTTGCGCTAAAGGGCACCTTAATCGATCCTTTTTCACACCTAGTGGTAAATCTTTTGTCTTCGAGGAAGCAAAGAACAAGCAAATGCCGCACATAATCTCTTGTCTCTGTGCGAGGAAACTTATTAAGCGGGGATGCCAAGCTTATCTGGCATGTGTCACTACCACACATGTTCCTATCAGTCAGAAATTGGAGGATGTTGATATTGTTAGAGATTTTCCTAGCATCTTTCCCGAGGACGTTTCTGGCATTCCGCCCGATAGTGAAGTGGAATTCTCTATTGATTTGATGCCGGGCACAGTTCCTATATCTAAAGCGCCTTATCGTCTAGCAACTGCTGAAATGAAAGAATTAAAAGATCAAATTCAAGAATTGCTAGACAAGGGTTTTATTCGCCCTAGTTTTTCTCCATGGGGTGCACCGGTATTGTTTGTGAAAAAGTAGGATGGTAGTATGCGTCTGTGCATTGATTATCGAGAGCTTAATAGGGTCATTATCAAGAATAAATATCCACTGCCAAGAATTGAAGATTTATTTGACCAATTACAAGGAGCATCGATATTTTCCAAGATTGATCTGCGATCTGGATACCATCAGTTGAAGGTTAAAGAGTCGGATGTTCACAAGACGGCATTTCGTACGAGATATGGGCACTATGAGTTTATGGTCATGCCATTCGGGTTGACCAATGCGCCAGCGATCTTCATGGACCTCATGAATCGCGTATTTCAGCCGTATCTGGATCAATTTATTATAGTCTTCATTGATGACAAATTGATCTATTCCAAGAGCAGAGAGGAGCATAGTCGCCATTTGAGGACAACACTGAAAGTTCTACAAGATAGGAAGCTTTTTGCGAAATTCAGCAAGTGCGAGTTTTGGCTGGATAGATTGGCATTCCTAGGCCACATCATTTCTAGCGATGGCGTGGAATTTGATCCAAGTAAAGTTGAGGCAGTGAAAGAATGGCCAGTATCGAAGAGTGTTACCGAGATTCGCAGTTTCTTGGGACTAGCTGGCTATTATCGCAAATTCATCAAGGGATTCTCATCTATTGCAGTGCCTTTGACATCTTTGACTAAGAAGAATGCAAAGTTTATCTGGGGATCCGAGTGTCGAGACAGTTTTGATAAGCTGAAGCAAGCTTTGATTACGGCGCCAGTATTGTCTATGCCATCAGGGCAAGGGAGTATGTTCTTTATATTGACGCATCTAAATTTGGTTTGGGCGCAGTTCTGATGCAAAATGATCTAGTTATCGCCTATGCATCGAGACAGTTGAAAATTCATGAGAAAAACTACCCTACTCATGATCTTGAGCTTGCAGCAGTAGTTTTTGCTTTGAAAATATGGAGACATTACCTTTATGCGGAGAAGTGCAAAATATTCACCGACCATAAAAGTTTGAAATACTTCTTCACTCAAAAGGAATTGAATATGAGACAGCGCAGATGGCTTGAGTTAGTAAAGGACTACGACTGTGAGATTAGCTACCATCCGGGGAAAGCTAATGTTGTGGCAGATACGTTGAGTAGAAATGCAGCGGTTATCACTCAATTATCACTCCAAAGACCGTTGTAGTTCGTGTTACAGCGGTTTGAGCTTACCGTCTATGCTAGGGGCGAGGCCCCTAATCTTGCCACACTATCAGTACAGTCGACTTTGAGAGATAGAATTCGTGATGGGCAGTCCGCTGACGAGCAGTTGCAAAAGTGGAGAGCTAGAGATTAAGCCAAGGGTCGGAATTTATATTCAAAGGTAGATGGTATAGTTCGTTATCGAGATCGGTTATGGGTTCCTTGTGACGATTCTTTGAGAGATCTTATTATGAAGGAAGCTCATGACTCATCATACTCCATTCACTCGGGAAGCACCAAGATGTACAAAGATTTGCAGTTGCTTTATTGGTGGCCAGGCATGAAGAGGGACATTTTGAGATTCGTATCCGAGTGTTTGACTTGTCAGCAAGTCAAAGCAGAGCATCAAAGACCCGCGGGGAAAATGAAGCCACTCCCTATTCCCGAGTGGAAATGGGAAAATATCACTATGGATTTTGTTGTGGGATTGCCAAAGACTGTTAAAGGACTAAATGCTATATGGGTGATAGTTGATCGTCTTATGAAATCAGCGCATTTTCTACCTATTAAGACGATTTTCACCATGACTCAGTACGCCGACCTTTATATTCGAGAAATAGTCCGTCTGCATGGGATTCCTGTATCTATTGTTTCTGACAGAGATCCGAGATTCACGTCATCTTTCTGGAAAAGTCTGCATGCAGCCATGGGGACCAAGTTATTATTCAGTACAGCATTCCACCCTCAAACTGATGGTCAGTCCGAAAGAGTTATTCAGATTTTGGAAAACCTACTGCGAGCATGTGTTATTGATTTTCAAGGCAGTTGGGAACCAAAATTACCTCTAGTGGAGTTCACCTACAATAATAGCTATCAATCATCAATCGGGATGGCTCCTTTTGAGGCACTTGATGGAAGAAAATGTAGATCTCCCATTCATTGGGACGAGGTTGGGGAAAGAAGACAGATTGGTCCGAATGTAATTGAGGAGACTGCCGAGCTTGTAGTCAAAATTCGGGATAGAATGAAGACTGCACAAAGCCGACAGAAGAGTTATGCGGACAAGAGACGAAGAGACTTAGAGTTTGCAATGGGAGATCATGTATTTGTGAAAATAGCACCTATGAAGGGTGTTATGCGAATTGGCAAGAAAGGCAAACTAAGTCCAAGATTTATTGGTCCATTTGAGATTTTGGAGAGAATTTGGACACTAGCTTATAAAGTGGCATTGCCACCAGCGCTTTCAGGACTTCACAATGTGTTCCACATTTCAATGCTGCGGAAGTACATGTCGAATTCGTCACATGTACTAAACTATGAACCTCTTCAATTAACTCCAAATATGACTTATGAGGAAAGACCTGTCCAGATCTTAGCAAGGCAAGAAAGAAGATTGCGAAATAAAGTCATTCCAATGGTCAAGGTCAAGTGGCTGAATCACTCGGAATAAGAAGCTACTTGGGAAACCGAGAGGGACTTGAAGAGTCGCTATCCAGATTTATTCGGTAAGTTCTAATTTTGAGGACAAAATTCTATTTAAGGGGGGGAGAAATTGTAAAGTCCAAAATTAAGACAAAGTAACCCAACTGCATGCAAATCTAGGAAATATGAAAATAAGTAATTAATTGATTTAATGGCTAAATTAATTGTGTGTCATGCACGATTCTATGCTAAATATGATTTAATTATCATTTTACATAAAACTATATTTTAAGGATTATTCAAGTTGCGATCGAAGAACGGAGACCGAGAGCTGAAAAAACGTAAAATATTTTATTAAATAATTGTTTTTAATTATTTAAAATATGATTGTAGGTTTTTCTTATTTTTTAAAATAAGGGGTTTTGAGGTGATTTTATACGCCGGAGCGTAAATTTTTTCGGTGTTGGTTTTTCAACAAAAATACGAACTTTTTGGCGACTATTAAATTCACAAACTTATTTTTACCAAAACTATTTTAATATTTTAATTAAAGCCTAATTAAGACTAATGGGCCTAATTGTTGGCTTAATAGGCCTAAAGCCTTGTTAGTGTTTAATTAGTATATAATATACTTAAAGCCCACAATAAAACCCCACAATTCTTCACGCCTCCAAGTCTGAAATTCCTCACCATCACACGGCACACAACACACACTTTGGGAGGAAAAAATAATCGAGAAACTCAAGGGAAATTCAAAGCCATGGTCTTGTTCCGTTCTTCGTCATCGTCAATGATTAATCGTGCGTTAAAAACGCAAAGGCACGCCTATTCTTTCCTTCAAAACAACATCACACCATAGTATTTGTGTATGCATGTTTTTTTTAGAAAAACATATCACCAAGTTAAATTTTCGTAACTATATGCTTATGTGTTCTAAATTAGTGTTTTCAATTCCCAAAATCATGTTTTATATGTGTTAAAGGAGCTGCCATGATCAGGACATGTTTAGGCATTGTTTTGCATGAGGTTAGGGTCCTAAAATAAGCCACAAACATGCACAAAACCGAACACACACAAAGCTTGAAGCATGTTGCTGTCATGGGAAATCAAGGGGTTCGGTTCTTGTCTTTACGGCTGGGCTTGGTGTTGGCTCCTGTCCAGGTGCCAGTCAGGGTCATGGGGGAGTCCATGGTAGAGTCCTAGCCATGCTAGGACTCCAGTTAAGGGGCTTGGGAGGAGTCCTTTACAGCAAGGACTCCTACACGAGAAACTCTCATGGTGATGCGCATGGTGCAGCACTTTCTTGGGGTTAGGGGGCTTGGCCTGGGGTACGAGGGCTGGGTCTGACTGAGACATTAGGGTCCTAAGTAAGTGCACCACAGGTTGGTTCAGTGGTTGGGTTCGTTGGTAGGGTCCTGGAGACTAGAACAAGAATCCTTGTCCATAAGAAACTCTCGGCCAGCTTATGATAGGGGTTGGAGGGCTTCGTTTTTTCGTTTGGGGTGGTTTCCGTGGGTTCCTAAGTTCCAGTAGGGTACCTAAGGGTGTTGGTAAGGGTCTGGTTCATTATGGATCGGGGGTGACTCAATAAAATCAAGAGATGGCTCGGGATCAAGGTTATGTGTCATAATAGAGTTTCCTAAACTTAAAAACTTGAAAAACGGCTCACGGTGGTGGGGTCGTGGTTCATAAGGGCTAAAATAATATAGAAAGACTAAATTTAGAATTTAGGAATTTTATATTAAAGTTTGGGATTTTTTTTGGAATTAAAACGCATTCAAAACGTCTAATTACGAATTAATTAATAAGCCTAGTTTTTAAGCTAAATAAAATTATGGAAATTTTAATTTAGCCTTAAATAATTAATTAGGATATGTTGGAATCAAGAAAATCAAGAAAATATCAAAAACATAAAATGTCACGTCCAGGGGTAAAAATGTCTTTTTACACCGGAAAATTAGTAAACGTCATGACAGTGCCCTATTTGCTGTTTTATATGTTAATATGATTCAACATGTTTATGAATTTTTATATGTGGAAATATGATTTTAAAATGTTCATGAATTATGAAGGATTAAATTGGACATTTAAAAGATATGTTGCATGGTTGGTTTCAAAATAAAATGATATTATATGCATGTTTTTATTAAATGATGGAAATACGACATGTTGAAGGATGTGAAGGATTGTGACTACTACATGTTGGAGATATCGTGAGGGTTATGGTCCCAGTGGAAGCCCGACGATCGTGTTTCCTTGGATACGGATATGAATAGGAATACGTGATACGAATACGAATATGTTAATACGTTGGCCAAGGCCCAGTTGACGGGTGAGAGTGTCGCTGGTGTCTCTGCCGCCCAGTACTGTGGTTTTCTTTAGATGGATCCATCGCCCAATACGATCAAGAATATGAGTCACAATCACGATCTGAATTCAACAAACAGGAACATGAACATGAATATGAATATGAATATGGACACGAATATGGATATGAATATGAATATGTTTATGTGATATGTTTATGTTTTTGAAAATGTTTAAGTTTAAAGTTTATGCATTATTAAGAAAATGATATTTTAAGTACAAGTATTTTTCACTGTTATATGTTAATTGTATTACGTATTACTTGTTATCAAGGATAGTACGTGTTGAGACTTTAGACTCACTAGGTATGTATGATGCAGGTGATACTATAATCTATGATATTGGAGGTCTTCACGAGTGACTTGCTGGACTGTCGGTGCACATAACCCGAGGACCAGCGCTTCTATTTCTGCATTTAAGTTTATGATTTTAAGTTAAAGATTTTTACGACATTTTGTGCTATGCTTTTTGAGAGATTTTGAGAGGTTTAGTATGGGCTACACTTTTCAACATTTATTGCTTTTTAGGTTGGTAATACGATTTCGTGTTTGTGTTAGAGTAGGTGTCTGTCAAGCCAAGTGTTGGCCGAGGGTTCACGTTTAAACTCTATGTATAAACAATCTTTATTTTAATAATATTTGAAATTATTGTTTTGGCACTTATTTATCTGTATACCCATGATAGTTGCATAGATAAAGTCCTTGAATATACAAATAGTCGAAAGAATATGAGATGCTCATATGATGAGTATCATAAAACTCATATTTGGAATACTGTATATTCTAAACAGTTCCTAGTCGATTCAGCAGCCACCAAGAAGGATATAGGCCGCTCGAGTTCGAGACTAGTATCCGCGACGCGAGTACCATGTTTCATTGATAGGGGACATTGTGATGTCCGAACATGCAGATAGGTGCTCCTTGTAGAGTGCACTGAACAACCCTCCATAAAGGACTTTCCAGGTGGTTCTCACTTATCGAGTGGAAACATCCTAGTTTATGGTTGTACACCATTAGTCCTTATGACCCGGGACAACATTGAGACTCTTTGTACTTGCATTACACTTTGACTTGTTTACCGACTCTCATGGGGTCATCAGGTGGCAAGGTTGGGTGTTTTGTCGAAACATATAGGAGTCGATGCATTGTAGTCGGGGATTCACCGCTTACCTTCGGGTATGGATATCCTATGTGATCTCATGTATATGTAGTATGAAATCTCTGATCAAAGTATAGTGGTAATTATGAAAAGGGTTTCATAGATTACACCATTGATGAAACTACGACATGACACATAGTATCGATTCATTGAAAACTCTCGATATACCAATGGTTGTCGAATCGGTCGGGATATATGAGTTGAAGGGACCGTACTGTACACTAACAATAATTGAATGATTCTTGCAGGCACTATCATTTGATACCTAGGGAATCATGTAAGCGATGCTGCTAGGCGTTTAACATGATTGGTTGGGTACTATCAGAGTTGAGTTATGACGTTCTTATTATCAAGGAGTTGATAATTAAGAATGGAGCAATTGGGGTATGCTCGTATAAGGACATGTTTAGTCCGAATCACATGGAGATGTCAACCCACGGCTAGTTGTATCAATGAACCATTGAGGGCCACACAAGTACTAGCTTTCTAGATCCCGTTGAGAAGTAAAATAGTTCAATGTGTTGAACGGCTTATAAATGAGTTTATAAGTGTAAGCAAAAATAGAAGTATGACTTCTATGAGGGAAATGTAATTTTTAATTTATGAATGGGTTCCTAAATTAAAAGTTGGCCAAATAAATAATGTATTTAAAAATTATGATTTTCATAAACATTATTATGGACTAAATTAAATTAATTCAAGTGTTGAATTAATTTAACACTAGTGGACCTAGAAGAGTGCAAATGATT
Source organism: Primulina tabacum (assembly GCF_025594145.1). NCBI lineage: Eukaryota > Viridiplantae > Streptophyta > Magnoliopsida > Lamiales > Gesneriaceae > Primulina > Primulina tabacum. The sequence goes on along the minus strand of NC_134553.1, from coordinate 32,912,690 downwards.
AAATTAACTCAAGTGTTGAATTAATTAAATCACATTGGGTCTTGTAGAGCCCAATTGAAATAATTATTTATACTAGTGGGCTTGAGTAAATTCAAGTAAAATTTAAATGGTCTCAAATGTGTTTGGGACATTTAAATAAAAATCCATGTGCCTTGTAATTGTTACAAGCCTACTCAAATTGCATGCTTGGGAGGTGAATAGTTGGGGAATATTTTTCATTAAAAATTGCTTAGCATGCAAAAAGGTGACTTTAACTTTTTATAACACCAAGAAAACTCATTCTCCTCCCTTCCTTGAAGCACTTGGCCGAAATTTCTTAAACATTCTCTCCAAAATTTTGTTCTTCAATTGTTGAGGAAACAATACACTTCTCTTTGAAAAATCCTCTTATTTTTCTAGTGCAAATTAAGAGGGGTTCTAGCTAGTTGGTGGTGGGCCTAATTTTGGAGCAAGGAGAGCTTGAAGATTGTCTTGCCATCAAGAGCTTAGTTGTATATCAACTAAGTTGGAGCTAACATCAATCTTTTTAGATTGATAGGTATATTTTCTTAAAACACCCTATGTATGACATATTTCGTGTTTTTCGTATTTGCTACACACTATAGTTGAGGTGTTCGGTTTTCTTGTTGAAAAACAAATTTTGAAACTTCCGTTGCGCTTTCGGTCACCTTAATCGATCCTCTTTAAAGTAGTATCATGAGCTAAGGATACTATTTTGTGTAGCATTTACATAATATTATGTTGAGGTCATTTTCTAACCGCATGAGACAACCAAAACAACAAATCGAGGGCCAATTTTTGGGGTGATTTTGGGCAGCATGTTGCTGCCCATTTCTGGCAGCTCGGGCTGCAAGGGCAGCCCGAGGGGCTTCCCAAACAGCCCCTTCAGTTTTAATAAATTTTTTTTTAAGTTGGCCGGAATTCGACGACGGAGCTCCGGCGACGGCGATGACGATTAGGTTTTCTAAAAATGTTTTGGAATATAAAAGTGTCATGGGCCTTGAAGTTGTTGGGCCATTAGATGGCTAATACAATTTGTGAATTTAAATGGGCCAAAATGTTTTTGGTGAAAAAATGATTTTTTGGGCCCTTAAGTTTAAATCCACAAACTTGTACATATTATCTCATGAAATAAATAATTGAAGTTGGACTTTGATTATTTATAGTAAATTGTAATTTACAAGAAATTCGGTTATAAATAAATTAATTAGAAAGTAGACAAATGAGTTTGTATATTTTGTTAATTTAGTTTATAATCGTGGCGGTTAGTGATTGGATCAAGATATATAATATTGGATCAATTAATTATTGTGATAATTAATTGATGGTGTATGATATGTGATATTATGCATGAAGGATGATCAAAAGCCCAAGACCAATTTGCTAGGCGTATGCTAAGATATTTTGTGTTGAATGATTGTAATAATTATCAAATTTAAAGTTGTCTTGGTTTATGGCCCGTTCCCACCCCATGAGATGTATGTCTATTTGCCATGGATATTTATTTGTAAATATTAGAATAGTGGAAGATCAAAATTGGAAGATAGTGGCCTTGATGATTATGAAGATCGAAGACATATAAATATTGGAAGCTTATGTAATAGTTGCATTTGCATCCCATGCATTTTCCTAGGATTGGACCTAGGCCCGTGCTTAGCTCACACGGGCAATTAGTTTTGGGACGATTGATCATCCTTGTTTTGTTTACTGTTTATAATATATGCATGATATGTTATAAATAATGAGTATGCGCGTAATTATTTTGATAATAACAAAGTTGCATTAATCCGACAAACATACGATCAAACATGGCGAGTTTTTTAAATAAAATTAATGATGAGACCTTTCAAAATTAAAAACCCTCATTTTGAATAAGATTCAAAATTAATATCAAGCCCGAAAAGGGGATTATAAAGTTGTTTATAATTTCCATGTCTTCCATCGACAATGGGTGCATGATGAACGCTACCCGTGCTCGGGGCTCGGCTCGTATTATTGGGGGGGCCCTGCGTGCCGAAAAGCACATCCATTGACATGGTGATGTGAACTACGTGGAACTCCCATGATTTCGGCTCATATTATTGAGAAAACTCATGGCGACCATCCATTAAGGTTCAACATCGACGGGTAAGACTTGACACGTAAAGATGAACGACGTCATATTATTGGGTCTTAATCAAAAGTGAGACAAAAGTTTACGTAGAGGGTTGCATAGTGATGCAATTGGAAACTACCTTTTAGGAATTATGATTTGCTGATATTATTCGGGATCATAATTCGCTAATTGGACCTTGCGTACATACTGAGTAAAGGAGTTTCCCGTTTTCACTAGAGGGTAGTGAAAAATGTCAAAACAGTAGGAGTAAACATTTATAAAATAAAATTCCATGCTTTATATCTTATTAAATATTTTAAAATAGTCATTAACATTTATCTGTTTTACTTAACAGTATAAATTTGACAATGTCTTCGATTCGCAATCCATTATCTGCTATACTCGAAAAACACGTTTTAACCAGACCTAATTACCTCACTTGGCTAAGAAACCAAAAGATCGTCTTTAATTCGAAAAGGATAGAATATACACTGACTGAGTCACCCCCTGTTGAGGCTCCGACTGACTGCTCTCCTGAGGAATTGTAGACTTACAAGGAATGGTGTGACCATGACTTGAAAGCCAGGTGTTATATGCAGGCTTCTATGAACGATGAGCTGCAGAGGCATTTTGAGGATGCAAAGAGTGCTGCTGACATTCATTTGTGTGGGGATCCGGACGCTAATCATCTTCTTAATCGTCATTGGAACTAATTTAATCAATTAGAATAAACAGGGTCTAAAATATTTTTTTTTTTAAATGCGGAAGGTAATGGAATCATTCTATTATACAAACCAGTATAATAATACAAATCCTGTACAACATGCATCTAGTTCGACACTAAGGTTCAACTACTACAATCAAGTAATGAAACCTATCTATATCCAAGTCCGGAATCACCACTCTAATCTCGATCTTTCTTCACCTCTGTGACCCTAAACCTGTCCCACCTGTTGCTATGCACACATATAAACACGACAACAGCCGGATAACTCCGGTGAGAATAAAATCCCAGTATAAACAATGTATCAATGCAATCATATAAAACATATATAAGAGCATAAACAAACATTAAAACATGTATCTGATCTGACCACATGACTCAATAAAAATCAGTACCTAAATCAAGGACTCATTTCTATCTAATCTAGGGATCCCGATCTAATTTAGACTTTGGCATGCTGTATCGAATGTCTACAATAGACGTCGATCTACATCTAAGCTCATCGATACACCGTAAGTCTAGAGTCTTAGCGGTTCTGTCAAAGACTCGGCGGTTCTGCCCTAGCCAGGCTGATCTGCCCTAGACTTGGACTCTTGCTCTGCTATAAATTCAATAGACTAAACATATCAATCTGATAATTTGAAAATATCAATTCAATAAAATAAAGTATGTGATTTAGGGAAACTCAAGTCAAACCTAACTCGAGTTGTGCAATCCCGAATCAAACATTTATTTATACATTTTATTCTGTCGCTCTGATACAATCGAAGTCTCGACTCAAAGCCTGTCAATGTTCAATCTGGCAATGACAATATCAATATACTGTATCAATATTCTATTCAAATCAAAACATCTCTGTCTTATCAAATTCTGACGGTACAACAGTACAATCTTGCGATACCGGTGATGCCACATCAGTATATACTAATTCCAATAACTTATAATCAACCCCAGTGCAAATCTGACATCACATCTCAGTCAATTTAACTCTGAAATTCATAACAATTCCATAATCAATCTGTTTCTTAATCTGACTTCGATTCTATGATGTCTGCTATGTCAAGAGCACTATATATGAATCCCATTCAATTCTGACAATATCATAATTTCAAGACATTTTCACACTTAATAAAACTTACGTCCAGTTGAAGCCTGCGTTGATAGGAACACAGTACCGAAGTCGGATTCACAATTGGACGGACGGATCGAACTATAAAGTCGTAAGGATTTCTGTAGCTTTCTCTCGTCCCTTTTCTTAATTCTCAAATGCTGAAGCTTGTATATATATATATATATATATACACGTTGCATGATAGAGAAACGTGTCTCGTTTTCAAGCATTTCAATCGGCGCTCGGGCGGTTGCAAGTTACCGCTCGGGCGCGGCATGTTCTGCCCGAAACATTTTCTTGTTATACACTGGCGCCCGGGGGTCAAAAACTACCGCTCGGGCGCCATACTTTCTGTCCGAATTCTCTTCTTATGGTGCATTGACGCTCGGGCGGTTATTTCCTACCGCTCGGGCGCCAGATGTTCTGTCCAACATCTTGGCTTGAATGCACTTACGCCCGGCTTCATCACTCGAGCTCCTAAAACCTTCATTGATTGCAGTTCTGTCAATTAATCAATTTCAGATTACAGTAATCACATCTCGGGCATTACATTTCTCCCCCCCTGAGATACGATTTCGTCCTCGAAATCACGGATTGTCAAATCATATCATTAAGAAGGAATGTAATTAAAGTCGAATAAAAATTTACATCAATGAAACAATGCTGGGAATTCTTGTCTCATATCTGATTCAGTCTCCCAAGTGGCTTCTTCAATGCCATGACGAATCCATTGAACTTTCACAAGAGGAATCGTCTTTGTTCTGAGATGTTTTTCTTTACGATCGATAATCCGAATTGGGTTTTTCGACATAACTCAATGTCTCATCCAGCTCGGTCTTGTCTGGCTGCATAATATGAGAATCATCGGGGAGATACTTCCGCAGCATAGATACATGAAAAACATCACGTAATCCTGATAATGAAGGCGGTAAAGCGAGTCGATAGGCACGATCTCCTATCTTCTCGAGAATCTCATAAGGCCCAATGTATCGTGGAGACAATTTTTCTTTCTTGCCAAATCTGACAACTCCTCTGAAAGGTGAAAATTTTTAAAAATACTCGGTCTCCTGTATTAAATACCAACGGTCTACGTCGAACATTGGCATATTTGGCCTGTCTGTCTTGTGCTGCCTTCATTTTCTTTTGAATTAGCTTCACTTTTTCTGTCATATCTCTGATCATATCAGGTCCAATCTCAGGCACTTCAGAGATATCATCCCAATAGAGAGGGGATCGACACTTCTTTCCGTACAACGCTTCAAATGGTGCCATCTCAATACTCATCTGATAGCTGTTGTTGTACAAAAACTCACAAAGTGGCAATGCATCTTGCCAATTAGTGCTAAAATCAAGCACCACTGCTCTCAGCATATCCTCCAGTGTCTGAATAGTTCGCTCTGACTGTCCGTCAGTCTGTGGATGATATGCGGTACTCAGATGTAACTTCGTACCGAGAGCCTGCTGCAAGCTCTGCCAGAAGTGCGAAGTAAATCGAGGATCACGGTCTGATACAATTGACTTCGGCACTCCGTGCCATCCGACCACTTCTCTGACATAGATCTCTGCCATCTGGTCAAATCTGTACGTCATCTTGTACGGAATAAAACATGCGGATTTGGTCAATCTGTCAATCATGACCCAAATCGCATCACAACCTCGGGAGGAACGTAGTAGCTGCGTCACAAAATCCATGGAAATGTGATCCCATTTTCATTCAGGAATGGACAAACTCTGTAATAAACCTCCTGGTTTCTTTCTTTCTGCTTTCACCTGCTGGCAATTCAGACATTTGGAAACAAATTCGGCAATGTCAGTCTTCATTTGTTTCCACCAGAACTGTCTTTTCAAATCATTATACATCTTTTTGCCACCAGGATGAATACTAAATCGACTGTTGTGCGCTTCTGACAATATCTGTCGTCTCAAATCGGAAACATTCGGCACAACAAAACGATTATTTTCATACAAGACGTTATCACGTACCTGATATTCCGATCGATGTCCTGTTCTGATCATCGATACTGATTTCTGTACATTCTGATCAACTTTCTGAGCTGCCTTAATTCTTAAGATCAGCTCGGGTTCCACTTGCACCGTATAAAGTCTCAACGGTCTATAATCTGTTTCAAATGCTAATCCAGACAAACAGCAGTCTTCTATCAAATTTGAAACACCGATCGTCGACAAGGATAAAGAACATACCTTTCGACTTAGTGCATCAGGTGCTGCATTAGACTTTCATGGATAGTATTTGATTTCACAATCAAAATCCTTAAGCAAATCAAGCCATCTTTGTTGCCTCATATTCAATTCAGATTGTGAAAACAGATATTTCAAACTTTTATGATCAGAATATATCTCGAACTTCTAACCGTAAAGATAGTGTCGCCATATCTTTAATGCAAAGACAATGGCTGCCAATTCCAGGTCATGAATTGGATAACGGGTCTCATGTGGTTTAAGCTGTCTTGAGGCATAAGCAATAACATGTCCTCGCTGCATCAGAACACATCCCAATCCTCTGTGAGAGGCGTTGCAATAAACCACAAAATCAACAGTACCGGATGGGATAGTCAACACCGGAGCACTGGTCAATCTCTTTTTCAACTCTAGAAAACTGGTCTCGCATTCTTCAGACCAAACAAATGGAGCATTCTTTTGAGTCAGCTGAGTAATTGGTTTAGCTATACTCGAGAAATCTTTAATGAAACGACGGTAATATCCCGCTAAACCCATAAAACTGCGAATTTCGGGCACTGACATCGGTCTTGGCCAAGAAATCACGGCATCAACTTTGCTGGGATCCACTTATATCCCATCTTCGGATATAATATGCCCCACAAATACTACCTGTCTCAACCAAAACTCGCATTTCGACAGTTTAGCATATAATTTCTCAGTCCTTAAAATTCGCAACACAGTTCTTAAATGCTCAGCATGCTCATTCATATTCTTTGAATAAATCAAAATATCATCAATGAATATAATCACAAATTCATCGAGATATTTCTGGAATACACGGTTCATCAATCCCATAAACACAGCTTGAGCATTCGTCAAACCAAATGGCATGACAATAAACTCATAATGTCCATACCTTATTCTGAACTGCTGTTTTCGAGATATCAGAATCTCTTACTCTCAGCTGATGATATCCCGATCTCAAATCAATTTTGGAATATACTGAAGAACCCTGCAACTGGTCAAACAAATCATCAATACGAGGCAAAGGATATTTATTCTTTATCGTTGCCTTGTTCAGTTGCCGATAGTCGATGCAGAGTCTCATGGAACCGTCTTTCTTTCTTACAAACAGTACTGGAGCACCCCAAGGAGAAACACTAGGTCTGATGTACCCCTTGGCCAGTAAGTCTTCCAGCTGATCCTTTAATTCTTTCAATTCAATTGGTGCCATTCTGTACGGAGCTCTAGAAATCGGCACTGTACCTGGCAGCAATTCAATGCTGAATTCTATTTCTCTAACTGGAGGTAATCCCGGGATCTCATCTGGGAAGACGTAAGCAAACTCACGTACCACTGGCAAATCAGCCAATGATGGACTCGACTTCAGTAAATCTACTGAATATACAAGGAATCCCTCTGCTCCTTTCTGTAACAATCGAGTCATAGATAATACGGATATTAAAGAAATTCTCGATCTAGAACCCTTACCGTAGAATTTCCACTCTTCCGTCATATCTGGTCTGAATCTCACTATCTTGTGGAAACAATCAACTGTAGCTCTATACTTGGTCATCATATCAATACCGATAATACAATCAAAATCTGACAACCCAAGTACGATGCAATCTAATTCAATCTCATGCCCGTCATACTATAGTACACAATGTTTTACAGAATTTACGGATATCAAACCTGTCCCTAAAGGAGAAGAGACAGACACTACAGTAGCTAAAGACTCTACAGGTAATGCATGACTTAATGCAAATCGTTCAGAAATAAATGTATGTGAAGCACCGGTATCAATTAATACATAAGCAAAGTAACCACATAAAGAACAGTTACCTGCCACAACGTCATCTGGTGCTTCCTGGGCCTGCTCCTCTGTCAAAGCAAATACTCTGGCCTGCTGTCTAGGAGGCTGGCTAATAGTCTGGCTACCTCCTGGCCTCTGCTGTGACTGAGCTGGCGTTGGCTGGAATGTGTGAACAGCAGCTGATCGTCTCTCAGTCTGTGCTGCTGCTGATCCCGATGACTCGGCTCCCTGAGATCTTTGGGACCCTCTCTGTGGACACACTTTAGCAAAGTGTCCCGGCTGTTTACAGATGTTGCAACTACCAGTTACTCCCTGGCATTGCTCAGTTGCATGTCTTCCTCCGCAAGTCTTACAATAAACTCCAGTATAACTCTGGCTCTGTCGGGAACCACCAGAGCTAGAAGAACTGCTGCCAGATTTCTTAAATTGCTTTCCTCTGGCTTTCAAAAATTCCTTCTTCCCTCCACTGCTGCTGCCACCCTCAAATCTGGGAGGTGGTTGCTGTGGTTTCGGTGCTGGAGGCACAAATGAAGCCCCTTTCTGTCTCATCAGACCGGCTTCTGCTCCTTTGGCTCTATTCAGGACGTCAGTAAAGTTATTCGGTCGCCCTGTGTTCACCAATGTAAAAATCTCTGGGTTCAAGCCATTGATGAACTGATCAGCAGTAGCTTCCTCGCTATCAGCAACATGTGGAGCAAATTTCAACAAGGTGGAGAACTTGGACACGTACTCTTCTATGTTCATCGGTCCCTGCCTTAGATTAGCAAACTCCGCCCCCTTGTCTTTTCTGTACGACACTGGAAAGAATTGTTGATAAAATTCAGTTCTAAATACATTCCAGGTAATAGTCGTACCTCTATGCTCCAAAGCCCTCTTTATCGTAATCCACCAGTTCTTTGCAACATCGTGTAACTGGTGTCCAATCAATCGAATTAGCCGCTCATTTGTATACTCCAATGAATCAAACAGCCTTTCAATATCATCAAGCCAACTCTCGCACTCCACAGCGTTCTCTGTTCCTTTCAAAGTTGGCGGGTGAAATGACTGAAATCTTTTCACTAACGTTTCCATGAGAGTCGGTGTTACATCCATGGGAGGATTTGATGTACTACCCTGTTCTGGGATTCGTCTGGGAGGCATATCTGGTTATCAACAGGATTAGTAACTCAAATACAACAACCAGTTCCAGCCTTCCTCTGATCATCTTACTGCTGATCTAGAATTGGTGCTGATCCATTCTCAATAAAACATATTACTATATCAAATCAGATAAGGAAGTAACATGTATTAAAGCAGTAAGACATGCTAGCATTCAAAAGCAGGAAAGAAAACCTCAATCTACCCCGCTCACTAGCCTCTTCTATCTCAGTCTAAAGGATCTATCGCTCTGATACCACCTGTTGTGGGGACCCGGACGCTAATCATCTTCTTAATCGTCATTGGTACTAATTTAATCAATTAGAATAAACAGGGTCTAAATTTTTTTTTAAAATGCGGAAGGTAATGGAATCATTCTATTATACAAACCAGTATAATAATACAAATCCTGTACAACATGCATCTAGTTCGACACTAAGGTTCAACTACTACAATCAAGTAATGAAACCTATCTATACCCAAGTCCGGAATCACCACTCTAATCTCGATCTTTCTTCACCTCTGTGACCCTGAACCTGTCCCACCTGTTGCCATGCACACATACAAACACGACAACAGCCGGATAACTCCGGTGAGAATAAAATCCCGGTATAAACAATGTATCAATGCAATCATACAAAACATATATAAGAGCATAAACAAACATTAAAACATGTATCTGATCTGACCACATGACTCAATAAAAATCTGTACCTAAATCAAGGACTCATTTCTAATCTAGGGATCCCGATCTAATTTAGACTTTGGCATGCTGTATCGAATGTCTACAATAGACGTCGATCTACATCTAAGCTCATCGATACACCGTAAGTCTAGAGTCTTAGCGGTTCTGTCAAAGACTCGGCGGTTCTGCCCTAGCCAAGCTGATCTGCCCTAGACTCGGACTCTTGCTCTGCTATAAATTCAATAGACTAAACATATCAATCTGATAATTTACAAATATCAATGCAATAAAATAAAGTATGTGATTTAGGAAAACTCAAGTCAAACCTAACTCGAGTTGTGCAATCCCGAATCAAACATTTATTTAAACATTTTTTTCTGTCGCTCTGATACAATCGAAGTCTCGACTCAAAGCCTGTCAATGTTCAATCTGGCAATGACAATATCAATATACTGTATCAATATTCTATTCAAATCAAAACATCTCTGTCTTATCAAATTCTGACGGTACAACAGTACAATCTTGCGATACCGGTGATGCCACATCAGTATATACTAATTCCAATAACTTATAATCAACCACAGTGCAAATCTGACATCTCATCTCAGTCAATTTAACTCTGAAATTCATAGCAATTCCATAATCAATCTGTTTCTTAATCTGACTTCGATTCTATGATGTCTGCTATGTCAAGAGCACTATATATGAATCCCATTCAATTCTCAATATCATAATTTCAAGACATGTTCACACTTAATAAAACTTACGTCCAGTTGAAGCCTGCGTTGATAGGAACACAGTACCGAAGTCAGATTCACAATTGGACGGACGGATCGAACTATAAAGGCGTAAGGATTTCTGTAGCTTTCTCTCGTCCCTTTTCTTAATTCTCAAATGCTGAAGCTTGTATATATATATATATACACGTTGCATGATAGAGAAACGTGTCTCGTTTTCAAGCATTTCAATCGGCGCTCGGGCGGTTGCAAGTTACCGCTCGGGCGCGGCATGTTCTGCCCGAAACATTTTCTTGTTATACACTGGCGCTCGGGCGGTCAAAAACTACCGCTCGAGCGCCATAATTTCTGTCCGAATTCTCTTCTTATGGTGCATTGGCGCTCGGGCGGTTATTTCCTACCGCTCGGGCGCCATATGTTCTGTCCAACATCTTGGCTTGAATGCACTTACGCCCGGCTTCATCACTCGAGCTCCTAAAACCTTCATTGATTGCAGTTCTGTCAATTAATCAATTTCAGATTACAGTAATCACATCTCGGGCATTACAATTTGCATTTCAAGGAGCTCTTTGGTGAGCAGACGCGGCCTCTTAGGCATGCTACCGTCAAGGAGCTGATCACTTTGCGCATGCGAGATGGGGCCTTGGTCCATGAGCATGGCCTGAATATGATTGGGCTCGTTGGCATGGATCTGGTGATGCCTTTGGAGTTGACCACCGACGTGTTGCTTTTGTCACTGCCTAGCACATTTGATCCTTTTGTGGTGAATTTCAATAAGAACAAGATGGAGACGACCCTTGAGGAGTTGGTGAACATGCTTGTGGCCTTTGAGTCCACCATCAAGAAAGAGAAGTCGATTCTTTATGTGGATTCTTCATCTGGTACGAAGACCGATCCACGTGGGAAGGGAAAGAAGTGTTCTTTCCAACGTCCCAAGAAGAACGTGCCCTTGAAGAGGCAGACTCTGCTTCCCGCTGTGGCAGCGCCATACTAGTGAAGGCTGACAAGACTGCTGATATTTGTCATCACTGTAAGAAGCCTGGACATTGGAGGCGTAATTGTAGGGAATATCTTGCCTAGAAGAGTTCTGAAAATGGTATGTTCTATATTGAAGTAAACATTTCAATTAACTCTACTTCTTGGGTATTGGATACCGGATGTGGATCACATCTCTGTAATGATTTGCAGATGATGGGAAGAAGTAGGAAGCTTAGAGAAGGTGAGACCTTCTTGAGGATGGGCAATGGAGCAAGAGTTGCTGCCAAGGCCCTAGAAGATGTTTGCTTGCATTTGAACAATGATTTTAAGTAAATGTTAAGAGATGTTTTGTTTGTACCTGAATTAGTGAAAAACATTATTTCCATTTATATGCTTGATAAAGATGGAGTTTCTTTTTTGTTAAGCAAAGGTGTTTGCAACATTTACAAGAATGAATGTTTAATTGGTATTGAAGAACTTGAAAACGATCTCTACACCTTAAAATTGAAAGATATTCCACTAAACAATGTCCAAGCAATAACAACAACAAACAAGCTAAAACAAGATACTCTTAATTCGACACAATTGTGGCATGCTCGATTAGGACATATTTCCCTAAGAAGGATGAACAAGCTAGTGGGAGTGGTCATGTTTGATATGTCTGATATTAACGCTCTCATGACTTGTGAATCCTGTCTAAAAGGAAAGATGACCGAAATTCCCTTTAAGGGCCACGTGGAGCGAGCCAAAAGGTTATTGGATTTGATCCATACCGATGTGTGCGGTCCGCTTAGCATCACCACTAAGCATGGACATGGCTACTTCATCACCTTTACCAATGACTTTTCGAGGTATGAGTATGTGTATTTGATGAAATACAAGTCTGAAGTCTTTGAAATGTTCAAAGAATTCAGAAGTAAAGTAGAGAAACAGTTGGGACGAAGCATCAAGACACTTCGATCGGATCGAGTTGGCAAGTACTTGAGTGCCGAGTTCCAAGAGTATCTTAGGGAGAACGGGATTCTCTCGCAATGGACTCCGCCTGCTACACCACAGTTGAATGGTGTTTCGGAGCGTCGTAACCGGACTTTGATGGACATGGTTTGGTCTATGATGGGGTTCACAGAGTTGCCGCCATCCTTTTGGGGATATGCGCTTGAGACAGCGGCACTGTTGTTGAACAATGTCCATTCAAAGGCAGTTGATAAGACACCATATGAGATATGGATGGGTAAGCCTCCCAAGTATTCTTATCTTAGAATATGGGGGTGCCCTACTTATGTGAAGCAGATAGTGGGAGATAAATTTGATAGTCGATCCATTTTATGTTACTTTGTGGGATATCCAGGGAATTCTGTTGGATATTTTTTCTATCATCCCCAAGAAACAAAAGTGTTTGTTTCTAGGAATGCAACCTTTTTGGAAAAAGAATTTCTATTGGATAGAAAAAGGGAGATGATTGAACTTGAAGAGGTTCGAGAGACACCCACAATTATAGAACCCACACCCGAAGAGCCAAGAGAGGAGATACAAGCTCCTAGAAGATCCGAGAGAGTCTCGAGACCTCCTATGAGGTATGGTCTACTTCTTGAAGAGGACCATGATGAGCCTAACCATGGATGTGATCCAAGGTCCTTCAAAGAAGCGTTATCTGATGCTGATTCATCCAAGTGGCTTGAAGCAATGGAATCTGAGATGAATTCCATGCATTCGAACCAAGTGTGGAATTTCGTGGATCCACCTGAGGGAATTGTTCCCATCGGGTGTTAATGGATTTACAAGAGGAAACTTGGGGTGGATGGGAAGGTGTTGACCTTAAAGGCGCGATTGGTAGCAAAAGGATATACTCAAAGACAAGGAGTTGACTTTGAGGAAACCTTTTCTCCAGTTGCAATGTTCAAGTCCATAAGGATATTGCTAGCCATAGCTAAATGGTAGGACTATGAGATATGGCATATGGAAGTCAAGACAGCCTTTCTTAATGGAGATATTAAGGAAGAGATTTACATGTCTTTACCTGAAGGATTTACATATGTCGGAAGTGAGCATATGGTATGCAAACTTCAGAGATCTATTTATGGTCTAAAGCAGGCATCTAGGAGTTGGAACCTTAGATTCGATAGTACAATCAAAGAGTTTGGTTTTACTAAGAATCTTGAAGAACCCTGCATGTATAAGAAGGTCAGTGGGAGTGCTGTGACATTCCTGGTGCTTTATGTTAATGACATTCTACTCATTGAGAATCATGTAGGAATGTTGCAATCTACTAAGATATGGTTAGCGAGTAAGTTCTCGATGCAGGACTTGGGTGAAACATTTTTTGTATTGGGAATACAGATCTATAGAGATAGATCAAGAAGATTGCTTGGTCTCACCCAGACCACGTACATTGATACCATCGTGATGAGGTTCTCGATGGATGATTCCAAGAGAGGACATCTACCAATGTGTCATGGCGTGTCCCTATCCAAGTCTATGACTCCCAAGACTGATGCAGAGATAGAGGCGATGACACGCATTCCGTATGCACCTGCAATTGGTAGCATCATGTATGGGATGATATCCACACGTCCTGACTTGGCTTTCGCATTAAGTGTAGTGAGTAGATATCAATCGAACCCTGGTTTACCACATTGGAAAGCTGTGAAAGACATCCTCAAGTATTTGAGAAGGGCCAATAAATTGTTCTTGGTCTATGGGGGTGAAGAACTGAAATTGGAAGGCTATATCGACCCTAGCTTCCAAAGCGATATCGATGACTCGAAGTCAACCTCTGGGTTCATATTCATGCTCAATGGTGCTGCTGTCTCTTGGAAGAGTTCCAAGCAAGACAGTACAGTGGATTCCACCACTGAGGCAGAATACATTGCTGCATCAGCTGCAGCAAAGGAGGCTATTTGGATAAAGAATTTCGTCCAAGAGTGGGGCGTCATTCCTAATGTAGTTTCTTCTGTCCCGGTGTTTTGTGACAACACGGGAGCCAATGCTCAAGCAAAGGAGCCAAGGTCTCATCAGAAGTTCAAACATGTGTTGAGAAAGTACCACATCCTCCGAGAGATTGTGGAAAGAGGAGAAGTCTCGATTGACAAAGTCGGCTCCGCAGATAATGTTGCTGATCCGCTAACTAAGCCTTTACCTGGATCATTATTTGAGAAGCATCGCGAATCGATGGGTTTGAAGCATATGGGTAGTTGGTTCTAATGCAAGTGGGAGATTGTTCGAGTAGGTGCCCGTCGAGCCAAGTGTTGGCCGAGGGTTCATGTTTAAACTCTATTTATAAACAATCTTTATTTTAATAATATTTTAAATTATTGTTTTGGCACTTCTTTATCGATATACCCATGCTAGTTGCATAGATAAAGTCCTTGAATATACAAGTAGTATAAAGAATATGAGATGCTCATATGATGAGTATCATGAAACTGATATTTGGAATACTGTATATTCTAAACAGTTCCTTGTCGATTCAGCCGGTGCCAAGAAGGATATAGGCCGCTCGAGTTCGAGACTAGTATCTGCAATGCGAGTACCATGTTTAACTGGTAGGGGACATTGTGATGTCCGAACATGCAGATAGGTGCTCCTTGTAGAGGGCACTGAACAACCCTCCATAAAGGACTTTCCAAGTGGTTCTCACTTATCGAGTGGAAACGTCCTAGTTTATGGTTGTACACCATTAGTCCTTATGACCTGGGACAACATTGAGACTCTATGTGCTAGCATTACACTTTGACTTGTTTACCGACTCTCATGGGTCATCAGGTTGCAAGGTTGGGTGTTTTGTCGAAACATATAGGAGTCGATGCATTGTAGTCGAGGATTCACCGCTTACCTTCGGGTATGGATATCCTATGTGATCTCATGTAAATGTAGTATGAAATTTCTGATCAGAGTATGGTGATAATTATGAAAGGGGTTTCATAGATTACACCATCGATGTAACTACGACATGACATATAGTATCGATTCATTGACAACTCTCGATATAACAATGGTTGTCGAATCGGTCGAGATATATGAGTTGAAGAGACCGTACTGTACGCTAACCATAATTGCATGGTTCTTGCTGGCACTATCATTTGATACCTAGGGAATCATGTAAGCGATGCTGCTAGGCGTCTAACATGATTGGTTGGGTACTATCAGACTTGAGTTCTGACCGTTCTTGTTATCAAGAAGTTGATAATTAAGAATGGAGCAATTGAGATATGCTCGTATAAGGACATGTTTAGTTCGAATCACATGGAGATGTTAACCCACGGCTAGTTGTATCAATGAACCATTGAGGGCCACACAAGTACTAGCTTTCTAGATCCCGTTGAGATGTAAAATAGTTCAATGTGTTGAACGGCTTATAAATGAGTTTATAAGCGTAAGCAAAAATAGAAGTATGACTTCTATGAGGGAAATGTAATTTTTAATTTATGAATAAGTTCCTAAATTAAAAGTTGGCCAAATAAATAATGTATTTGAAAATTGTGATTTTCATAAACATTATTATGGACTAAATTAAATTAATTTAAGTGTTGAATTAATTTAACACTAGTGGACCTAGAAGAGTGCAAATGATTAAATTAACTCAAGTGTTGAATTAATTAAATCACATTGGGTCTTGTAGAGCCCAATTGAAATAATTATTTATACCAGTGGGTTTGAGTAAATTCAAGTAAAATTTAAATGGTCTCAAATGTGTTTGGGACATTTAAATAAAAGTCCATGGGCTTTGTAATTGTTACAAGCCCACTCAAATTGCATGCTTGGGAGGTGAAGAGTTGGGGAATATGTTTCATTAAAAAAACAGATTTTGAAACTTCCGTTGCGCTTTCGGACACCTTAATCGATCGTCTTTCAGTTTGACTATTCTCTTTGGATTTTCAAATATTAGTCGGATGGTTTATTTTAAAAGGGTTCAAATATATTTGTGTATATGTATATGTATAGGCCGAAAGTTTGAGAGTAAAAAAAATAAAAAATTTCTTACTTTTTAAGAAAACGAATAAGCAGACGTTTTAATTGGTATCAGAGCAAAGGTCCTATAAAGGGTTGTGCCACCATCAGCGCCAGAAAGATCAGTCGTCAAGCCTCAATTTGTAAGTTTTACGTGTTTTATATGATTTAATATGTTGTTACCTGCATGATGACATGAATAATATGTTTACGTTACATGTTTACTAGCTTTTTGAATATTTATGCTGTACATGCTTAAATTTCTAAATGAGTTAGAATATGTCACATGATTAGAAAACTTAGATTTAAATGCATGTTGGTTACGTTAGAATTTGGAAAACGTTCAGATAAAATGCCTCCTAGACGTGCTCCCGTTATTGAGAATCAGGAAGAGAACAGTGTGAACCGTAGAGGGAATGCACCACCACCCCCTCCTCCAGGGGATCCTGCTACTCGTGCATTAGAAGGGATGGCACCGTGTTTTGCTTTCTTGAATAAGTTTTATTCTGGTTATTTTTTAAAAAAAGTAATTTGTTTTCTCAACATGTTGACAAAATTAGTTTTCATTAATATCACTATTGTTGGTTTTTGTAAACTCAAGTTGGTTTTCTAGTGATTATGTTGCAATGAGGCATCACACAATTATATATATTTGTGCACAATTAATTTCGAGTTATTTTGATTTAAGTTATTTTTGTGTGTGTTATATTATTCCGTTGCGTGTTATCACTATGTGTCACAACATCTAGGACAATATTTAAATTTGATGCACACAATATTTTATAATTTATGTAAGAATACATCTCTAATATATGATTTTCACGTATAGTGAGCTTATGGGTATTATCTGATATTATAATATTCGAATAACAAGTAACAACCAAAACTCTACCGTCAAATGGTTGATTTGGTGGTTATATACCATCAAATTGATATGGTGTAGTTTTCAGAAGCAACAACATGTATAATTAATTGGTCTGAATTTAATACATTATTTTTTTATTTCGATCAAATAAGTTTTTAATACTATATATATTCTATTATCTAAATTCAGTAACATATGTATCTGGAAGTATGTGTCACTGTAATTTTAAAAGAGAAATATCGTTAGTCAAATATATATGGAGATATTATATTTATACGACATACAGAAAATGGATTTATTAAAACAAGACATTTGAGACAGAGTTTATTCAACTACATTGATATATACACACGTTAATGCATATATTTCGGATCCTATTTGCCGACACTTTAAAGAGGCCTTGCGAGGTTGATTTTTTTTTTTTTAAATAATTGTGCGATAAAAATTATAAGAATTTATCATTATAAACGGTTTCAGAAAATAGTATATATTATTTTCAAAAATAAGAATAGTATATATCGACAGAAAAAATTAGGTGTAAACTTAATTAAATACTAGATAATTATTAATTCTAAATGATAATGGCCGAATATTCCAACGAATTCATCTTAAAATAAAGAACAATAGAAAATAGAGTTGAAGTAATCGATCTAACTAATTGGAAACTAATTTTATGACAAGATAATGATGCATATATTTTAGTACTGTGAATTTTCCCCCCAAAATTTCAAATATTTTATCAACCTTATCGCAATCGAATATATTTAGAAAGGACTAAAGATAAAACAACATTAGTTTAAGTCGACTCTATATCAATATTCGAAGTTAAACAACTTTCAACAGACATCAGCATATATAGACACAATATCACTAGTTTTTTTCCTTTCTAGATCATATTATCATAAAACATCTATATAATTTATGTTAGAGTAGATGCCCTGCAAGCCAACTGTTGGCTAGGGATTTTATTGACTCGGTTGTAATTAACAATCTTTATTTTAATATAATTCATCATTTCATGGTTTGTTATTTCTTTATCTGTATGCCCATGTTATCAAACATAGATAAAGACCTTGATTATAATTTAATACAAATGAATCGTAATTCGATGTTGAAACTCATTTGTAAACACTGTATGATCTAAATTCGTTCCTAGTCGATTCAGCCGCCTAAAACATGGATAAAGGTTGCTTGAGCTCGAGACTAGCATCTGTGATGTTGTGTACTGCGTTTCTTAGTAAGGGCATAGAGATGTCTAAACATGCAGATGGGTAGTCATATGATGATTATACCGAACAACTCTCCCTCGGACTTTCCAAGTGCTTATCATTCATCGAGAGGATAAGTCCGTGGTTATGATTATACACCATTAGTCCTTACGACCCGGGACAACACTGAGGCTCTATATGCTAGGGCTGTGCTTTGACTCGTTTACCGGCTCCAGGAGAGTCATCAGGTGGCGAGGTTGGGTACAGTTGCGACACATATAGGAGCCAGTGCATTGTAGTCGGGGATTCACCGCTCACCTACGGGTGTGGATATCCTATGTGAACTAATGAAATAATAGTGCATGGAATCTCTGGCCAGAGTACGAGATGTACGTTGGAGAAGGAGTTCTCCAATAGTACACGCGATGCCGCTATTATAGTTATCACATAGTTATCGAACTAATATGCAACCCTCGATGAACCAATGGTTGCAGATTCGATCGGGATATATGAGATGAAAGGACTGTACTGTACGTTAATCATAATCGACTGGTTCTTGCAGGCACTATCAGTGATACCTAGGGGATCATGGGGCGATGCTACTAGACGCTCTTACCATGATCTGATGGGTGCAATCAGAAATGAGTTCTGACATTCTTGATCAAGGTGTTGATGAAAATAATGGGGCTAACTAGGGTAAGTCCGAATAAAGGACTATGTCCTGAATCACAAAGAGTTGTGAACCCACGGCTAGCTGTATCCCTGAACCATTGAGGGTCACACAAGTACTGGATTGTTTGTTCCCGTTGAGAGAATAAATTCAAGAAGTTGAATTTATATTATATAGTAAATTCAAAGAGTTGAATTTATGATAATTAAATTTTGAGAGAATAAATTCAAGTAGTTGAATTTATAAAATTTGAGAATTTGATTTATTAAACTCAAATGTTGGGTTTATTAAATATTAAATTTTGGAGGTGATAAAAATTCAAGGAGTTGAATTTATGATTTAAATAATAAATTCAAATGTTGAATTTATAATGTATTTAATTTATTAAGCTCAAAAGTTGAGTTAATTAATTAATAAATTAAATATGATGGATAATATGTTTAATGGGCTTGTAGGGGTACAAGTCCAACATATTAAATAACTAAAGTATAATGGACTTTGATTAAATTAATCAATCTAGTTGGACTAGCCCAATTAGTTAAATCAAGCCTATTAATGTTAATTGTGTAATTAGGCTTTGACTTAATTATAAATAAGTGTTTCCAAGTCAAAAACCCTAGCCACCCACCACCAAGTTTTCGAGAATAACATCCCCCAAAGAAAAAAATTGGCCACCTCATTTTGAGAAAAAACCTTTGAGTCGTCTCTCAATTTTTCTTCTCCTACGCGAAACATCTTCTATATTTTCTAATGCAAATTAGAAGAGGAACACACTATCTAGTCGTGGGCTTGATAGGAGGATTTCATCGAAGAAAGTTCGTAAAGAATCAACAAGAGCTAATCCGTTTATACCGGATTAGTTGGAGTCCAGTGATTTAATTCACAAAGGTATAACGATTCTAACATCTTTTGTATGTTTTTGTTAAAAATCATACGAGCGCCCAAAGCAAAATATATTTTGATTGTCAAAATAAATAAAAATTTTAAAACTTCCGCTGCGTTTGGGCGCGTAGAAAACCGGAATCTAATAGTGGTATCAGAGCCAAGATTTTCTAAATCGTATGATTTTGATATTGAATATTTTATTTCTAACCACACAAGAAAATTTTTCAGAAAATTTAGCACCACGAAAATTTATTTTTTTTTCAGATTTTCGAAAAAAAAAAAAATTAAATCTGCCCGGAACTGTTCTGGCAGTCCGTGCGCGCAGGGCCGCGCACGGCAGCGCGCAGCGTGGGCGCAGGCGTCGGACGCCTGCGCGCACAGCGCTAGCGCAGGCGTCCGGACGCCTGCGCGCACGGCTCTAGCGCAGGCGCCGGACGCCTGTGCGCCCAGCGCTAGCGCAGGCGTCGGACGCCTGCGCGCGGCGTCGGCGCGCCTGTGCGCGTTCTGCGCGCACAGGGCCGCTGCCGCTGCCCGAAACGTTCGGGCAGCGGGCGGGCAGCGGGCGGGCAGCGGGCGGGCGGCTGCCCGGGAGCGTCTCGGGAAGCGCGCTGAATAATGGGCTTGAATTGTTTGGGCCTATGGTGCGATTTTCTAATTTTTCAAATTTTTGGGCAAAATTGATATTTTGAAAAATTGATTTTTAGAAAATTAATAATTTTCTTGTGAAATAAATAATTAAAATATGATTTTAATTATTTATGGTAAAAATGAGTTTTGCAATAAATCAATTATTATTGATTTAATTGGAAATTAAATAAATGAGTTTATTTAATTCATTAAATTCTTTAATAATTGTGGTGGTTAGTGATTAAATTATTAGATATATGATTGATCGGTTAATTAAATTTGTTTAATTAATTGATGTTAATATTTAATATTAAATGCATGAAGGATGATCGAGAGCCTTGACCAATGTGTTAGGTGTATGTTAGGATATTTTACTGTTTTATTCGTTTTGTTAATATTTGATATTATTAAAGTGGGCCTGGTTTATGGCCCGTTCCCACCCCATGAGATGTATCCCTTATGTGCCATGACTATTTAAATGTAATTATTAGAAATAGTGGGAGATCAAGACTGGAAGATGGTGGGCCCGATGATCAAAATGAAGACATGTAAAATATTGGAAGCTTTTGTAATCGTTGCATTTGCATCCCTGCATTCACCTAGGTTTTGGACCTGGATCCATGTTTGGCTCACATGGATCTAATAGTGTTGGCAATCGATCATCCTTATTTATTGTTGAATGTCATATTATGATATATGCGATATATAGTAGTATGCATGTATGTATATTATTATATAATATAGTTGCATGAATCCGGCAAACATACAAACTCGTGGCACGCGATTTTTAAATTAAAATGATGAGACAATTTTAAAATTAAAATCCCTCATTTTGAATAAGATTCAAAATTCATATCAAACCGAAAAAGTAAAAATTAAAGGAGTTTAATTTTTCCTTGCCTTCCATCAACCGTGGTTGCATGTTGATCGCTACCCGCGGACAGTGTCTGGCTCATATTATTGGGGAGGCCTGTACGCCGGAAAGCTGTGACTTCCACCGGACATATGATGTGAATTGAGTGGAACTCCCATGACTTCGGCTCATATTACTGGGGGAACTCATGGCGACCAGCTACTACAATTCAATATTGATGGGTTGGTTTGACACGCGAAAATAAATGACGTCATATTATTGGGTCCTTATTAAACGTGAGGCAAAACACGCGGATGTTGCATAGGGATGCAATTGGACTCTACCTTTTAGAAATTATAATTGGCTGATATTATTCGTGATTATAATTGGCTAATTGGACTCTACGTGCCCACTAAGGAAATACGATTTTCCTTTTTCATCAGAGGGTGGTGGAAATGTCAAAATAGTGGGAGAGAGATTTATAAAATAAAATCCATATTTTATATCTTAAAATTATTTTAAAATAATCAGCAACATTTTTTGTTTCCGTATCAGTATATTTTCGATTTCGTCACGTAATAAATTTTTATTATTAACAAGCTAATCGAATCTAATTTTCAAGACTGGTTGGGAAAATTGTTCTGAATTCAGAGAAAATGACATACACAC
The DNA here is from genome assembly GCF_025594145.1 of Primulina tabacum. Lineage (NCBI taxonomy): Eukaryota > Viridiplantae > Streptophyta > Magnoliopsida > Lamiales > Gesneriaceae > Primulina > Primulina tabacum. Next base: position 32,890,502 of record NC_134553.1, on the reverse strand, counting down.
TAATGTCAGTCTTGTTGAACTGACAATGCATGTAAGATGGTGGGACCATAGTATGCAAGCTAAAGTGTGATGTGCTCGCTTCTATGTCAAATGAATTGTAGGGACAGTTTGAGGAAATTTTGAATGCTGCTGACATTCGAATGCACGTGCAAGAGTTGTATGGTGCATGAAACTATGCACACCACTTTCAAGGAGCTCATGACTACATGCATGCAAGATGGGGCTTTGGCCCATGAGCGTGGTGTACATATGATTGGGCTTATTGAAAATGTGGTGGGCCTGGAATATGTGATTCTTAACGAGTTAATTGATAACATCAATTTGTTGTGTTTATCTTCCTCATTTGACGGGGTTATGGTGAACTTCAAGTTTAATAAGATATTTGATAGCCTTGAAGAGCTAGTCAATATGCTTATAACTTATGAGATCACCATAAAATAAGAAAAATTGTTGTTTTTATAATGGGCCTTTCGTCAGACGAAAAATGACCCACAAGGTAAGGGAAAGAAATGTTCTGCCCTCACAAGAAAAACAATCCCAATAAGAGGCAAACTCTGAAAGACACTTAAAAGGCCTACAAAGGCCGGTAAGTTAGAACATATTTATTTCACTGCAAGAAGTCCGGACATAAGAAATTATATGTGCCAGAAATATTCTGGAAATGATAAGTGAATGTCCAAGTAAACATGATTTCAACAACAAACAAAATAAAGTTAGATGATCCAAATCCCACACAAATATGGCATGCTAAACTAGGTCATATTTCCCAAAGAAGGATGCACAAGCTAGTGGGAGAATGCATGTTTGACTTGTCAGACAAAAATTCTCTACCTGCTTGTAAGTCCTGTCTAAAAGGAAAAATGACTAAGACTCCATTAAATTGAAACGTGGAACGTGCGCATGGTCTATTGGATTTGATCCACACAGACATTTGTGGCCCGCTAAGTGTTAGCACAAAATTTGGGCATTCTTACTTCATTATCCTTACTGATGACCATTCGAGGTATGAATATGTTTATGAAACACAAATCTGAAACATTTGAAAGGTTCAAAGAATTCAGATCTGAAGTAGAAAACCAGCTAGAAAGAAGTATTAAGACATTTCGATCTGATCGAAGTGGAGAATACTTGAGTGCTGAATTTTTTGGTTATCTAAAAGAGAATGTGATTCTCACAGTTGGCTCCACCAGCAACACCACAATTGAATGGTGTTTCTGAACGTCATAAGCGAACCTTGTTGGACATGATTCGATCTATGATGGGATTCACTGAATTGCCTACATCGTTTTGGGGCTTTGCACTTGAAACTGCGGCAATGTTGTTGAATAATGTCCATACAAAAGCAGTGGATAAAATACCATATGAGATATAGATGGGAAAAACTCCCAAATATTCTTACATGAGAATATGGAGATGTCCTACTTACGTGAAGCAGACAGTGGGAGACAAATTGGATAGTAGATCCACTTTGTGCTACTTTGTAAGATATCCAAAGAATTCTGTTGGATATTATTTCTATCATCCCAATGAAGCAAAAGTGTTTGTTTCAAGAAATGCCGCCTTTTTGGAAAGAGAATTTCTATTAGATAGAAAATGCAAGATGATAGAACTCAAAGAAATTCAAGATACTCCCTCAACTATAAAAGTTTAACCCATTTCCCAAGAACTAGTAGTTGAAGTACAAGATCCTAGAAGGTCTGATAGGGTTATTAGACCACCTGCAAGATATACGCTTCTTCATGAACAAGGCCATGATGAGTCTTGTGTTGGATGTGATCCAATGAATTTCAAAGAAGAAATATCTGATACTGATTCAACCAAATGGCTTGAAGCCATGCAGTCAGAAATGGATTCTATGTATTCAAACCCAGTCTGGACATTGGTGGATCAACCTGAGGGAATCGTTCCTATAGGGTACAAATGGATCTACAAAAGAAATCTTGGGGTGAATGGGAAGGTAGTGACCTTCAAAGTAAGACTGCTTGGAAAAAGGTTATACTCAAAGGCAAGGAGTTGTCTATGAGAAAACTTTTTCACCAGTTGTTATGTTTAAGTCCATTAGAATACTACTAGCCATAGCAGCATAGTATGACTATGAGATATGACAAATGAATGTAAAGACTTCATTCCTCAATGGAGACATCAAAGAAGAAATTTATATGTCTCAACCTGAGGGATACACATCAGTAGGAAGTGAGCATAAGGTATGCAAACTTCAGAGATCAATATATGGTCTCAAGCAGGCGTCAAGGAGTTGGAACCTCAGATTTGACAGCACTATCAAAGAGTTTGGTTTTGCCAAAAATCCTGAGGAACCTTGCGTATATAAGAAAGTTAGTGGGAGTGCGGTGACATTCCTAGTACTTTACGTTGATGATATCCTACTCATTGGGAATGATGTAGGATTACTGCAATCAACTAAAGTATGGTTGGCTAGTAAATTCTCCATGAAGGACATGGGTGAAGCATCTTATGTATTGGGAATACGGATCTATAGAGATAGATCGAAGAGGATGCTAGGACTCACCCAAGCCACTTATATCGATACCATACTTAAGCGATTCTCTAAGGAAGAGTCCAAGAGAGGATACTTACCAATATGTCACGGTGTTACTCTATCTAATGCAATGTGTCCCAAAACTGATGAAGAGATAGAAATGATGACACGTGTTCCATATGCGTCAGCCATTGGTAGTATCATGTATGGTATGATATCGACGCGTCCTGATGTTGCTTACGCTTTGAGTGTTACAAGCAGATATCAGGCGAACCATGGTCTAATGCATTGGAAGGCCGTGAAAGATATTCTTAAGTACTTAAGAAGGACTAAGAACTTGTTCATGGTCTATGGGGGTGGAGAATTGAAATTGGAAGGCTACACTGATTCTAGCTTCCAATGTGACGTAGATGATTCGAAATCGACCTCTGGTTTCGTATTCATGCTTAATGGTGCGGCTGTCTCTTGGAAAAGTTCCAAGCAAGACACCGTTACGGATTCCACCACTGAAGCTGAATACATTGCTGCATCTGCAGCAGCGAAAGAGGCAGTTTGGATGAGGAATTTTGTCCAAGAGTTGGGCGTTATTCCTAATGGAGTTGATCCAGTCCCGGTGTACTGCGACAACACTGGTGCTGTTGCGCAAGCAAAGGAACCAAGGTCTCATCAGCGATCCAAACATGTACTGAGGAAATTCCACATCATCCAGGAGATTGTGGGAAGGGGAGACATATCAGTCGAAAGAGTCCCCTCTGCAGATAACGTTGCTGATCCACTTACGAAGCCCTTGCCAGGACCATTGTTTGAGAAGCATCGCGAAGCAATGAGATTAAAGTTTATGGGTAGTTGGCTCTAGGGCAAGTGGGAGATTGTTAGAGTAGATGCCCTGCAAGCAATCTGTTGGCTAGGGATTTTATTGACTCGGTTGTAATTAACAATCTTTATTTTAATATAATTCATCATTTCATGGTTTGTTATTTCTTTATCTGTATGCCCATGTTATCAAACATAGATAAAGACCTTGATTATAATTTAATACAAATGAATCGTAATTCGATGTTGAAACTCATTTGTAAACACTGTATGATCTAAATTCGTTCCTAGTCGATTCAGCCGCCTAAAACATGGATAAAGGTCGCTTGAGCTCGAGACTAGCATCTGTGATGTTGTGTACTGCGTTTTTTAGTAAGGGCATAGAGATGTCCAAACATGCAGATGGGTAGTCATATGATGATTATACCGAACAACTCTCCCTCGGACTTTCCAAGTGCTTATCATTCATCGAGAGGATAAGTCCGTGGTTATGATTGTACACCATTAGTCCTTACGACCCGGGACAACACTGAGGCTCTATATGCTAGGGCTGTGCTTTGACTCGTTTACCGGCTCCAGGAGAGTCATCAGGTGGCGAGGTTGGGTACAGTTGCGACACATATAGGAGCCAGTGCATTGTAGTCGGGGATTCACCGCTCACCTACGGGTGTGGATATCCTATGTGAACTAATGAAATAATAGTGCATGGAATCTCTGGCCAGAGTACGAGATGTACGTTGGAGAAGGAGTTCTCCAATAGTACACGCGATGCCGCTATTATAGTTATCACATAGTTATCGAACTAATATGCAACCCTCGATGAACCAATGGTTGCAGATTCGATCGGGATACATGAGATGAAAGGACTGTACTGTACGTTAATCATAATCGACTGGTTCTTGCAGGCACTATAAGTGATACCTAGGGGATCATGGGGAGATGCTACTAGACGCTCTTACCATGATCCGATGGGTGCAATCAGAAATGAGTTCTGACATTCTTGATCAAGGCTGTTGATGAAAATAATGGGGCTAACTAGGGTAAGCCCGAATAAAGGATTATGTCCTGAATCACAAAGAGTTGTGAACCCACGGCTAGCTGTATCCCTGAACCATTGAGGATCACACAAGTACTGGATTGTTTGTTCCCGTTGAGAGAATAAATTCAAGAAGTTGAATTTATATTATATAGTAAATTCAAGTAGTTGAATTTATGATAATTAAATTTTGAGAGAATAAATTCAAGTAGTTGAATTTATAAAATTTGAGAATTTGATTTATTAAACTCAAATGTTGGGTTTATTAAATATTAAATTTTGGAGGTGATAAAAATTCAAGGAGTTGAATTTATGATTTAAATAATAAATTCAAATGTTGAATTTATAATGTATTTAATTTATTAAGCTCAAAAGTTGAGTTGATTAATTAATAAATTAAATATGGTGGATAATATGTTTAATGGGCTTGTAGGGGTACAAGTCCAACATATTAAATAACTAAAGTATAATGGACTTTGATTAAAATAATCAATCTAGTTGGACTAGCCCAATTAGTTTAATCAAGCCTATTAATGTTAATTGTGTAATTAGTCTTTGACTTAATTATAAATAAGTGTTTCCAAGTCAAAAACCCTAGCCACCCACCACCAAGTTTTCGAGAATAACATCCTCCAAAGAAAAAAATTGGCCACCTCATTTTGAGAAAAAACCTTTGAGCCGTCTCTCAAGTTTTCTTCTCCTACGCGAAACATCTTCTATATTTTCTAGTGCAAATTAGAAGAGGAACACACTATCTAGTCGTGGGCTTGATAGGAGGATTTCATCGAAGAAAGTTCATAAGGAATCAACAAGAGCTAATCCGTTTATACCGGATTAGTTGGAGTCCAGTGATTTAGTTCACAAAGGTATAACGATTCTAACATCTTTTGTATGTTTTTGTTAAAAATCATACGAGCGCCCAAAGCAAAATATATTTTGATTGTCAAAATAAATAAAAATTTTAAAACTTCCGCTGCGTTTGGGCGCGTAGAAAACCGGGATCCAACAATTTATTTAATGAATAGACGATTTTGACATGTAAATCGACTATATAAAATCTGAAGGTAATAATGATCAGATTAAGGAGAAGAAGTTTGATAAAAATATGGCCAAACAAATCCTTTATAAGACACTTTGGTAAAAAATATGTTCAATAAAATTAAAACTTGTTCTTATGCCAAATTAATTTGTGAGAAACTAATTACAATTTGTGAAGGTAATAATCAGAATAAAGAGAATAAGTTGATTGTTGCCATTCAGAAGTTTAACAACATAAAGATGAAGGCTGGAAACGATGAGAGATTTAATGGAATTGTGAACGAGCTAGCCGCTCTTGGGAAGGAGTACAACAATAGAGAGGTTGCACTTAAAGCAATGAGATCTCTTCCAAAATAGTGGGATGTAAAGACTATAGCCATCGCGAGAGTTCAAAGATATCAACAAACTCAAGCTTCATGACCTATATGCAGATCTCAAAGTCTATGAGTTCTAGTTAGATACCACAACAGAAGAAGAGCCATTAATACTCAACCCACCATAGTCCTACACTCCACAACATCAACTCGAACTACCAGCGAAGAAATTTCAAGTGCTAGCCAGATAATAAATAAAGCAATGTATTTATTCGTTAAGAAATTTGAAAAATTTATGAGAAAGGACCAAATCTAAATTCAACTCTTATCGTAAAATGATCAAGATGATGGCTTTTTTAACTATGGTAAGAAATACCATTTCATTGCATAATGTAACAAGCTTAAGAAAGAAGATAAGAAGGCATTTGAGAAGAGATTATCCAAAGATGAGAAAAGATCCTAAAGAAGAGAAGCATTATAAGGTGCTAGTTGTTCAGGAAAACAAGAGCAAATGTGTTGATTCAAATTCAGATCAACCAAACTCAGAAACCTCAACAAGCAAAAGAGATGATGACAAAGTCCAATGTCTAATGGTAGATGTTGAGCTGGAGACATCAAATGATGAAGTGGAGGCAACAAATGATGAAGTGGTATTTAGTTTTGATTAGTATGTTTTGAGCTGGAGACATCAAATGATGAAGTGGAGACAACAAATGATGATGTGGTATTTAGTTTTAATTAGTATGTCGAGCTGGAGACATCCACTAGTAGAAAAATCGCTTTTTACTTCGCGTATTCAATGAAGTAATAAGGTAGTTAATTGCTGAAGTATATGGACGTAAAGTAATAGATGTACCTTTTACTTCACATAATAACCGAAGTTGTATGATTGAAAATACTGAAGTCTTTGGCCGGTTTTCGAAAGAAAACCGGTCCAGAATTGGATCGGTGCCGAAGTAAGAAATGTGTTTTACTTCATCGGTTATTGTAAATAATGAAGTAATATATTATATATAACTTCGTCTTAATTATTAGTTAGCGAAGTAGTTTCTAATATTTTACTTCATTATTTACAATAATCGACGAAGTAATGTATCTGAAAGACTTCTTAGTTATGTATTTTGGTGAGGTAATAGACACAAACAACTTCACAATTTATCCTATTTGTCGAAGAAAATATAATCTATAACTTCAGCATTTATCCTATTTGTCGAAGTATTTTATATTATGTTACTTCACAATTTACATTTATTGACGAAGTAAATGGTTCGAAAGACATCAATAATTTGTATTTTCGTGAAGTAATTGCGCAAAACAACTTCGTTTTTAAAGAACAATGTTGAAGTAAATTAATTCTATCACTTCGTCTGATTTCTTATTGACGAAGTATTTAATATTATGTTACTTCACAATTTGCAAATAACAACGAAGTAATTTACCTGTTATACTTCATTATTTTTTATTTTGATGAAGTAATTGTTAAAAAAAGACTTCGCAATATTTGACTTAATACACTAATATAATTAAATTCATAAATTATCCATCTAAAAATGATGAATATCCACGAATCCACAAGTACATATTCATCAATCCACAAATAACCCAAAAATGTATCCACAAAACCAAAAGTATATCCAAAAATCCACAATGACAAACAAAATATATATCCCAACATACACCATCCATTTAAGCACCTACATAGGAGTAAACAAATTCACTCCATTCACTTCTGAACTCGTCATATTGACATTAGGTGTAATATTGGTTCTTGATGCATCCTGCAAACTGAAATTTGAAAAAGAAAATACATTAGATTCTTCTATTTCAAATAAAAATTGACAGATATAAAATATATCAGTACTGGTAGAGGCAGGTTTCATTTGAAAGTAAGAACTTATTTCATTTGCATCTTGAAATAACACTGGATAAAAATTCATAACATGTCACCACTCTCCAAGCTGAGATAGCGCCTGTTGTTTCCATCTAGTCTACATCCATTACAGATTACCCCGATTGCATCTAAACCAGAGATCCTAATCTCTGTTGAAGCCAACGCAAGAAAGAGATTGGAAAAGAATAATGCAGCTCACGAAAAAACATATTACAGAAATCAGAAGGAAAATTGTCAAAAGACAGAAGTACTGAAGCTCATTCAATCAACACTGATAAATGAACTACTCAAGCAACAACTGGAAAGCATAAAAAAAATTCATTAGCAGTAATGCGAAGAAACAAAACAACAATAAACTAAGTGCAGTAAAAGCAAATTGAATTACTAAAAACCAAGAAATCAATTTCCCACAACAAAAAAACATTATTTGAAGATACATTTCAAGTAAACTGCACCAAAAAATTATCATTTTCTCAATCTGTCTATGATGGTAGTATAAGATGCAGCAGCATAAATTTTCCACCCAAACGACAGCTGTATTGTTTTATTCTACACCAACATGAATCAAATTAGGCACTTCGAAACCTTAATAATTTTTTTTTCCAGCATAGTTATTACAATGGAACCTACACCTTCAAGATGGTTAGTTGCATTTACATTTGCGTGAGGACAGATATAGACAAAAAAAATAGGAAAAGACAAAACCAGATCACCTTAAACTCCAACAAAATCTGAAGCAACCCAACTTCTTGTTTCAAGAAGCAAAATCAACTTAAAAGTAAGAACAAATAGAATTTGTGCCACTTGGAAATGATACAAGAATCTTGAAAAAAAGACAACAGTGTACTCCCGTATATGATTTTCGGGCTTCAAATTTCTTGATAAAACCAACAACCCACCAAATAAAACAAATGAAAAGAAAGTATTTTAACCAAAACATATATCAGAAATAAACAGAATAAACACAAAAGCTTAAGATTACAACACAGAAGATATGAAAATCAGGAACAAAATTTCCTTTTTTATCACTAATATAAAATATATCACAATGACAACAAGGAAAGAGATCTAGTTCATCAGATGGTTAAAGAATAAATCAAATAAGGGAGAAAACATAATGACCATTTTACTTTCCAGAAGAGAACAGTAATTTGTTATTCAAGAAAAAATATGGTAACATCATAAGGATACAAAGGTCACCATCAATGTATAATTAATTGCTTTATTGTAATAGATTTCAACGTTGACTGAAGTCGCATTTAAGAGCATGGGTGAGAAGCAATCGGCATCGTCATCCACTAAAGGGCTTTCCATTAATCCTCCAAGATGATATCTATGACGAACCCCGTCTAGGTAAATAAAGTAGCACAAGTAAAAAGGATATAAAGTTGTATTTTTACAGAAGACGCATAAAAAATGTTAGTTTACAGAAATTGATGGAAGCAAGTACAGAGCACATCATAATACACAAAGTTTTGGAATGACACATCACAATGCCTTGTAAGAGGATAAGTAGGCAGCATCAAATCTAATACTCACTCAACGCTTTAAAATACCAAAAAAATTCTAATATGCACAGAAATAATAAGGTAAGCATATAAGCCCTTGGTGTATAATACAAAGTGACAAGAAACATATAAATAAGAACTTAAGACGAATATATGACTCAATTACAGAAAAAATTTTGGATCAACTTTTTAAATCTTAAAGATATGATTCATAAAATCAGATAAAAGAAAAAAAAGGATCAACAAAAAAATTTTGAGAACTGCTTTACCAGATATACAAGTTTCTTGGGCCATAATATACTACACTCCTTCCATTTTTCTTTTCAAAAAGCAGCTATTCATCATATGGTTAAACAGAGTGATCAAATGCTAGTGCAGATTGATGTCCCATATACATGAGAGTAACAAGTTAAGATAATCCATTTCAGAAAATCAGATGTTTTAAATTGAAGAAAAATGCGAAGGCATTATCTTCCATGGGGTAAAACCAACTTCTGCATGTGGAGGTTTAGGAAAAACCAGGCATGCAAAATAGCAAACAGTTTCAGGTTCGCATGATTAATATGAAATTAATTCATTCTTGACTATCAACTAACATAATTTGGTGGATACCAAAAAGTACAGAAAATATGTTATAAGGCAAGAAGATACTCAGTCTTCTGAAGGGTCTTCCCATTCATTTGGCAGATATTAGATATATGATACACAAGCAAATGAATAACATCATCGACCACAACTTTAAACATTAGTTTCTTTTTACAGAGAAACGTCAATTATATTCATGAATGCATGAAGAGTGGAAGCAAGGACAGAACATCATCATAAAGAAATTCTGACAAATACCATTGCAGAGTAGAGAGAATCAATAATCCAAATGCTTTGAAAAGTTTAGTACCTTGGCTGGAAGAGACACCAGAAACTTGGGCTGCAATTTCAATGTTACAATGTTTCTCCATTTTATAGATGCGAGCTGCAATTGGATAACAACCAGAAAAGTTTAAAATGAGATAATGAACTTTAACTTATGGTTTACGAACTAACTAAATTGAAAATTTTACATTGTTTTTTTTTCCAAATTTTTTCTCGGGGAGACTCCTGAAACACCTGGGAGGAGAAGACTCCAAGCTGTACAGGTAAAATAATGTTGAATAAGTTGAACGAGACATAAAAGAATCTCCAGATAAACTCATTGTGTAACAGTGTCCTTTCACAGCACAAAAATATTTTCAATGATAAAATTTACCAAGCAAACTCGTTTCAAGAAAAACGGGGTTCAAGCAAACTCATACTGCAAAGACCCTAGAACTTCTTGCTTGAAAATTTGCGGAAAATTAAAAATTTTCTCTTTAAAAGAACTTAAGTGGCCTCATTCATAAAATCACTGGTGAAACAAGTTCAATATTTCAAAATATTGCAGCGGAAGAAAATAAAGTTTGCCAAAAATCACAATTTAAAAAAATATCCAACGACTGATAAAATGTTTGCGGAATAAAATAACAACTGCTGCTCTGAGGTCCTCGGGTGCCACTACTGCCGACCCAAGCTGGCTCACTGGTCCCCGCCCTCGGCCCTGGCCTAATCAGTACCTACAACAATCAAGTCTAGTGAGCCTAAAGACTCAGCATGCATATATCGCAGGTAACAAGTAAAAATCTGAATTAAAATATGCATGAGTTAACATATCCTGTCCTGAGGCATGCTGAAAATAATCTGTACTGAGCAATTATAATACGTGCATAACTGAACTGATAATCACAGTAAAAATGTTTGCTCCTTAGAGCCTGTACTGAAATAACTGGTAAAATTTTCTGTTGAGATTATGTTTTACGCCTGTGGCCCCTGCACTAAGCTGAACTGATCGGTAACTGGCTACCGGGGAGGCTGAAACTGAACTGAGCTGGCCGGTCACTGGCGACCGGGTGGTACCATACTGAACTTATCGGTCACTGGCGATCGTATAAAATAACACTCTCACATAGTGAATGAACCACAAGCCATATCGCATAAATCTAAAAAATAATCATTTTCTATTTAATGTACGTAAAATAATTAACTGGCATAATGAAAATGTCCCGTAATTTTACCAACTGGATTGGATTGGATCGTCCCCAGGCTCGCTGCAACCTAACTGTGCCATGAAAAATATGCAATAGCTTAAACTTGACCAACTATGCAATTTAGTTCAAAAGATGCGACTATGACGCCTAATGACTTCGCATTTAATCATGACTCCGAGCCTACCTGCACCGACACCGAACCGACGTATAGTCATGATTAAAATACGCTAAAAAATCATAATGACAAACGGTCAAACACATGAAATCTAGGTGGAATGGAGGCCAAAACACGAAACGCTCTTTCGAGAGTCAATTTGGCACATCGCACCGTAAATTCTCGTACGACCTCAAAAATGATCCAAATGACAAACGGTCAAACACATGACCTTCCTAACTCAATGATGCACTGTCCAGTCCAAGGCCATGGGCTAAAAGCCAACCAAGAACTCGAACGAGCCACCGAACCGACACAGCAACTTGCTGTAATTTTCCAGCAACTGTACAATCGTGTAACTTGTGTTGTTTTCGAGACTACCGGCCATTGGGGCGTGAACCACCGACAAGAGACTCTTACCAACATCCCAAGGAGTGATTTGAACCATGGCTAAGGGCCCTAGGCCAGCCACAATCCGCGTCACACCAAAACTCAACCGAAACTCCAACCGAGAACCAACGTGCATGCGTGTGTAGTGTTTTGCTTAGATCGATGTCTTGCGTCGTTCCAGTGGCCATTTGATTGACCATGACACGATCTAGACATAAAGGGGCATGGTATGAACCGTGGCTATGGGCCATAGGCCAACCAAGATCCATACCAAGCAACCAAAACCGAAACCGAATATGCTGAAATTGTAAGGGCCGAAGGGACATAGGGGCGGTTGTGATGTTTTTATTAAAAACCGATGAGCCATGGACCAAGCCACCAAAAGGACGACTTAGTCACGTCTTAGACATGCTAGGGGAGTGATCGAACCATGGCTATAGGCCCCTAGGGCAGCCAAGATCAGATCCTTCCTCCTTGCCAACAAGCTGAATCTCGAAACTCAAATGGACCAAATGAGAAGTTGCTGTCCATTTATGAATTTCCAGCATCCAGGGGCTTGAAAGAACGGACCAATCTGATCCTAATGCATCCTATTACATGTATTGAGGTCGCCTTGGGAGCATGGAGTCAAACCAATCACCTGAAACTCACAAACCAAGAAAAACGTGAAGCTTGCCAAGGAATATCAAAAATTCTGCATGTGCTGTTTCAAAATGTTTTGACATGTATCTCGGTTTTTGCTTGAATAAACATGATCATGTACTGAAAAATAAATGATAATATGACTTGATTGAGGTTTGAAAGAATCTAGACATGCCTGGTTATCGTTTGAAATGAAAACGAAAAGAAGAGACGAGACGGCGCGGAGGAGACGGAGTGGCTTCCTTTTCTACCTTACCTTGCTCTCGATTTTTCTCTCTTCTTTTTGGCTATGTACCTCACGATTTTTACCTCTGAAAATGAGTCTGAATTCACTCTGAATTTTCGAAAAGGAGAGGGGGGAAAAGATGGTTAGGAGGGTGAGGGAAGTGGGTGCAAGATATAAGGAAGATCCAAGACCAAGTCTTCTCATTTTAAATTTTGAATTCTAGTTTGATATCAAATGAGTTGGTGGATGTTTCTAGAGGTAGTGGCCGATTTTTGCTTGTTATCTAGTCTAGGATATGTCCATTAATTTAATTAAATTGTGCTCTCAAAAATCCTAGAATTATCCTACAACTTACATGCAAAGAAATGGTCAAAAGGTTGATGAGTTGGCAATTAAATTGTCTAGCAACTATGGGGGCCGAAAATTGCAATAAAATGAAGGGGAAATATTGTTATCTAGTCAACTAATAATCCTTGAAAGCCTTACTAATCCTTTAAATAATTTAGTGAGCTAACCCCTTAATTAAGTAACTTAAATGAGCTCATTTCTTAATCACCTCAAATATTTAAATTAAATCCTCAGACCTCCCTTTATAACTTAAATGAACTTACTTGCTAGCTAAATTAACTTCTGGAAATATTTCTCGAATCTTAAATTCTATCTCAAAACTCCAACTCCGGTCCGGCCTCACTGAAATAACTGAAATGCTAAAAATCAAACTATTGAACTAAAATAATAAAATAATTAACTTCAAAGAAATGCATTTAAAATAATTATGCAATGAAGTCAATTAAATTTAAAAATCTATAATTATGCATGGCTTATACGTAGACTGATTTACGGGTTCTACACATACATGAGAACATTTAGATACTCAGAGCATAAGGACAAGAAATGTTTCTTCTGGGAAACTAACAGCAACAGGAAAAATTCTTCCTGCCTCTTCATTAGCATCAGAACACAAACTCTGCTTGTCACTCCAATTATTTCTTTCAATCTCTGCACTATTAGAACTCCGATCTTCACTTTCGTCTCCCCCTAAAACAAATCTCGTACATGTTAAAACATTCAAATCACCATTTTTTAAGTCGTCCAAACATGAATTCACCTGGCACTTATCCCTCAAAATCCTTGGAGAACTATTCATTGCTCTATGCAATCTAAAAGCCAACTCTGCATCATCAACCTCCTTAATTTTTCCACTGCAATCAGAACTCGCATCCTTCTGCTCGTTCCTATCTTTCTTTCTCACAAAATCTAAAACGTGCTTCGCATTATTTGCAGCGCTCTTGGAGACCGTGGCCTTCTTCAATGCTTGTCTTTGTGATTTACGGCCATCTTTGCCTTCTTAACGTGACAGTTAGCATCCTTCTCAGAGGAATTCATAGCTTCATTCTTGTATTTCGACGCGTCTATATTCTCGCTCCTCCCACAAGCCCTAATCGAATTCTTAAGTGAATCCGGAACCCAACAATCCACGCAAACCCTAAACCCCAAATCTACCCTCAGATAGCAAAACGGCGCGCAATTCCTGTACTCACCAGCACAATCTTTATGAATTCTACGCTGACCAAGTGGTGGTGGTGTTTTGATTCCCTCTCGGTGAGTGGAACGGCGATGGTGTTGGGGTTAATTTTGAAGGAAAATATGGATCGATCGAATGAGCTCGTCTCTGAAGGATATATGATATAATCGATATTAAATATTTAATTAAACTTATCGGTTCATCTTTTTACTTCAGTATGAACTTATTTTCCTTATTTTTTACTTCATCAACATTGATATGCCGAAGTAAAATATAATAAAAAAAATACAGTGAAGCCCGTGTTTTTAAACATCCGAAGGAAAATATTATTTTACTTCGCTTGTGTTATTACTGAAGTTATTGGTAATGTATTACTTCGTAATTTATTATTGCCAAACTAATGCCTGCCGAAGTAAAATCCGATTTTTCTACTAGTGATCAAATGATGAAGTGGAGACAACAAATGATGAAATGGTATTTAGTTTTGATTAGGATGAATTTACACGAACATATAATGTCAAGGCACTGCATAACACGGAGATAATTAAAAGAGACTTTTTCAATCATTCGAGGTAGTCAAAGATGAGAATATAAGCCTAACAGATAAATCAAGAAACCGTAGCTATTCGCAGCCAAAAATACTTGACGGTCTGAGGATGAACTTAATCTGTCAGCAGCTGATAATGATGAAGTACGAAGAGTGTTCCAAGAAAGTATCAACGAGAATAAACGGTTAACATTGCAAGTCAATTCTTAGAACTCGGTGCTTCCATTGAGAGGATATAATAGTTGCGGGTACCAGCCAAAGACATAAATGACTTAAGGTTTGGCGAAAATGAATATAGTATTTTTGAGGCAGGTACTCAATCGTGTCTGGATAATGGCAAATCTAAAAGGGTTTTTATTGCACCAAATCTACTGTGAAATATAAAAAATGCACACTTCTCCCCTGTGAAAATAAAACAGGCATTCCAGGCCTTAACATTTTATAAAAGTATCATGAACACCCCCTTTCACCACCTAGAAAATGGAGAGTTTGAGTATTTTGATGATATCTCATATAAGAACATTGATCAAAATGACCAACAGTCTAAAAGAAAACTTTATTTCCACAAGTCATATTTCAGGTCGACTAAACCGGTTCAGATGCTATATGTACTAACCAGACACTACAAGATCGAGCTGGATGACATAGATACAACAACCATTAGCGTCCAGTTAAAATAGAAAACGTCCGACGAGTCTAACCAACCTGAAATATAACTTGTAGTAAATTGAGATTTCTTTATGACCATTTTGTTCGCTGATAATTTTGACCATGGTCTATAAGATATTATCAAAATACTTCTGTTTGCCAGATTTCCAAGTGGTTCAAGAGGTGTTCGTGCAAATTTTATAAAAAGCTAAGGTTAGTGTGCCTATTTAATTTTCTTATAGAGAAGTGTACAATTTCGATGTTTCACGAGAGTGTTGGTTGCAAATAAATCTAAATTAATAAATTTTGTTCGATAGAGCACAATATATTAACATGATCAGCTAAAAATTCAACATAATCTGAATGTAAATTTTGAGAACATGGCCAAACATAGAGGTTTAGGCTAAGCCGAACATGGCTAACATGCAGACAAAATCAAGTTTGTTACACAGACTCGAATTGGTCTTTCGAAAAGCCAAGTCCAGTTGAACATTACTATATATGTAACATCTACTTATTTAAAATGTGGAAATATTTTTTTTATAAAGCTCACATTTTCGAAAATATACCTTTAAATATTTTGCATGCATTTAACCCTGCTGATAAATATGTCATTTAAAAATATATCGTAAACATTCGACGAAGAAAATATTGTAATTTAAAAATTTCCAACTTGGATCTCAATCATGCGTGAATAAAACAAAATAAGTTAAATACTAAAAATCAACAGTGTTGCATAAAAACGTATAAAATCAATCATGTATACTCAAAGTTCAGAAAAACGTGATGTGCGGAAAAGTGTGGTCCTCGGGTCGTGCACGCATATCCAGTCCTACCAACTCTGTGTTCGGCACTTCCTGTCCCCTCAAAAACATGCTTACCTACATCACACACGCCTAGTGAGTCTAAAGACTCAACACACCTATACCAGAAATAACAAGTACATATACATAGTACACAACAATGAAAATATATTTTAATCAACATACCTTCCATGCATTTTAAAAACGTAAACATGTCATATAATAGCATAACGTGTCAAAACATCTCTCATCATATCATCATATACATATACATTTTCTTTAATCGAATTCAATTCATTAGTTGTGAATTTTGTATCAGCTCTATTCGATGGATGCATCTACGTATAACCACGGTACCGGGCGGCGGGGACTTGAGCGACACTCTCACCCGTCAACTGAGCCTTAGCCTATCATATCATCATATCATGTCAATGGAAATATGATCGTCGGCCTCCCTCTGTGGACTTGTCCCATAAACGGGCTCTCATTGGGACCTTTTCCCTCACGATATCTCCAATCATATCATCGTATACATATATCTTCAGTCACAACCAACCCCCATCCTTCAAAAAAATCTTCATTTTCATCACTTATCAAAATCATGAATATACGTAAATTTTCTTTAAAATCAAGCATGCAACGTATTTTCATAATTTCATAAAAATCATATTCATGGTGCATAAACATTTAAAAGCATGATAAAATTGTGCTCGGGGCGTTGCCAGGACAAAAATCTCGACTCGGGTGTAAAATGATCATTTTGCCCCTGGAAACCCAAGATGACCATTTTACCCTTGGACCTCAACATTCCGACCCGAAGCTTATCAAACACCTTAAAACATCCCAAAACATATTAAAAAGTATTTCCTAGATGTAAACTCGAGCACGTTTCAAAACTTAATCGATTCATTTTAAAATTTGGACTAGGGTACTGGTTTTAACTCAAATAAACCCGAAACTTAACCAAAATTTTCCCAACTTAAGCCATGACTTTGTCCTACATGACCAGCCTATAAACCCGTTATTTATGACCACTTAATACCCACAAAACAAGCCCAAATATTGCTAAAAATATCCAGCGTAATTCAAACTAGGTAGAGCATGCATCCTAATTCCTTCTATATTCTCAATCCCATAAATTCATTATCACAACATTCATATGACCAATGCAAGCAAAGTGATAAATTAAAATATTAAACATAAGGGTTACCGGTGATCAACGTAGAATTTGGTTATGCCTTAGCCTCCTTCACATGCATCACGTATGATCTGCCAGTAGTGGGGCCCTTGTTCATCGGGCAGTGTGCTGCCTTGTGACCCTCCTGCCCGCAAGTGAAGTGTAATGCCCGAGAATTTTATCCTAGTAATCTGTAATTATTGTTTTATAATTTGATATGATTATGAGAGGATTAATCGGGACACGATTTGATTCAGCATGAAAAGATGTATGTGCGAGGACAGTGCCTTTCGCGCACATGCGCGAAACGGGCAGAGGGTCTCGCGCATATGCGCGCATATGCGCGAGCTGTGCGAGGGTTCAAAGTCAACTCCAGAGAAGTGGGCGCACATGCGCGACGGGGAGCGGGCACATGCGCGAGATGTCCAGAGAGCCTCGCGCATATGCGCGGAAGATGGACGCGCATATGCGCGAGCTGCCAAGGGCCGAGACCAGTAGGTCTCGCGCATATGCGCCAGTGGATGTCGCGCATATGCGCGAGACATACAGATTGAGGATTTGCCACGTTGCCTTGACATGCGAATTGATATATATATATGGAATTCAATCTTCGAAGGAAACAAAAAGGAAAGGGAAAAACGAGGCCAACTTTACGATTTTGATTTTAGAATTCGATTTACGAGAAATCCGTCCGTCCGAATTAGAATCCAACTTCAGTACTGTGTTCCTATCAACGCAGGCTACCACTGGACGTAAGTTTTGTTACGTTTTGATATGTCTTGAAATTATGACATTGTCAGAATAAAATATGATTCATATATGATGTTCTTGACATGTTAGACATTGTAGAATCGAAGTCAGATTGAGAAACAGACTGATTATGAAATTGTTATGATTTTCTGATTATATTGATTTGAATCGGATATATTTGGATTATGAATGAATTACAGATTGTATCGGATATGAGTTATGATTTGTAATTGATGTCTGTTGATTTGGTATTGACGGGGATACTGAGACTGTGCCGTTATGCCGTTGATTTGACTTAAATCCAGATTAAACAGATTCAGTGTTAAATTGAGAATGGAATATTGATATTATGATTCTCGATATGTCGTTTCAGATTTACAGAGACAGTCTTGAGTTCATAACTGATATTGCTTCAGACTAAGACTACAGACGAAAGATATAAGTCAATGTGGTACCGGGAGATCGACTCAAGTATAGTATGATATACTTGAGTTTTCCTAAATCACATACTTCTTTTTATTATGTTCATTGATTTGACTTGATATGCTTGTTCTATGAATGTATAGAAAGTAGGTATTAGTCGAGTGATCTTGTGACAGAAGTGCCTGATAGTGGTGGGATCGCCACTGGCACATTGCACGATCTCACAAGATAGTAAATTGGCGAAAGTGCCAAAGTCTATCATGTACAGGTCACCGGACGATTGGCAATCGATGTGGATAGAATTGGAGTTTCTTCTATTACTGGTGATCGATACTATATCGATGTGGATAGAATTGGAGTTTCTTCTATTACTGGTGATCGATACCATATCGATGTGGATAGAATTGGAGTTTCTTCTATTACTTATGATCGATATGGAATGCCAACGTCTGGAAACCGGGATCCCTAGACTAGGATTGAGTCTAGTCTGAAACGTGGAGTCACGAGTCTGATTGGCGATTTTATATTGATTATGTTTCTGATTTTGTTACATGTTACTGATATTTGTTACATGTTTTACATGCTTTTACATTGTTGATATAACTGCATATTTCGTTGATTTATATTGGGATTTATTTCTCACCGGAGTCATCCGGCTGTTGTCGTGTTTGTATGTGTGCATGACAACAGGTGGGACAGGTTAAGGGTCGAGGAGATGAAGAGATATCGTGATTAGAGTGGAGACTACAGACTTTGATCTGAGATAGGGTTTGGAATACTTGATATGTTGTTATTAAACCTTAGCTCGAATGATTGTATATAGTACCAGACTTGTACTTTTAATATACTGATATGTATATTTGCATGTATTCCATTATGTTCCGCAATTTTAAAAAAAAAATTAGACCCTATTTATTATGTTTAATTAAATTGTCCTAATGATGATTAAGAGCTTCATTAGCGTCTGGGTCCCCACAAAAGGTGGTATCAGAGCGATATATTCTTTAGATTGAGATAGGAGCTAGGGAGCGGGGTAGAATGTGTGTTCTTTCCTGCTTTTGAATGCTAGCATGTCTTACTGCTTTATAATGCATGTTTATCTGTTTATCTGACTTGATTTGAAAACATGTGTTATTGAGAATGAATCAGCACCGATTCTGGATCAGCAGTAAGATGATCGGAGGAGGACTGAAACATATTTGTGTATTTGGTTGCTAACCCTTTTGATTAAATACTAGAACAGGGTAGTACTTCTTATCCTCCGATGGACGTTACAGCCACTCCTATGGAGACATTATTGAAAAGGTTTCAGTCATTTAAACCGCCAACCCTGAAAGGAACAGAGACTTCTGTTGACTGTGAGAGCTGATTAGATGACATGGAAATGCTGTTTGAATCTTTGGACTACACTGATGAGCGGAGAGTGAAACTGATAGGGCACCAGTTGCATGATGTTGCAAAGAACTGGTGGATTACAACCAAGCGGGCCTTGGGGCATCGAGGTACAGCTATTACCTGGAACGTATTTAGAACTGAGTTTTATCAGAGATTCTTTCCAGTGTCGTACAGGAAGGATAAGGGAGCGGAATTTGCGAATTTGAGGCAGGGTCAACTGAATATTGAGGAATATGTGACCAAGTTTTCTACCTTGTTGCGATTTGCTCCACACGTGGCCGAGAATGAAGAAGCTATTGCTGATCAGTTCATCAATGGTTTGAACCCCGAGATCTTTACATTGGTGAACACAAGGCGACCGAATAATTTCACTGATGCCCTGAACCGAGCCTAAAGGAGCAGAAGCTGGTCTGATTCGACAGAAAGGAGCTTCCTATGTTCCTCCAGCACCGAGACCCCAACAACCACCTCCCAAATTTGAGGGTGGTAGCAGCAGTAGTGGAAAGAAAAATTTCTTGAAAGCTAGAGGAAAGCAATTCAAGAAATCAGAGAGCAGTTCATCTAGCTCGGGTGGTTCTCGACAGAGCCAGAGCTATACTGGAGTGTACTGCAGAACTTGCGGAGGGAGACATCCGACTGAACAATGCCAAGGTGTGACTGGTAGTTGCAACGTCAGCAAACAGCAGGGACATTTTGCTAGGGTGTGTCCACAGAGAGGTTCCCAAAGATCCCAGGGAGCCGAATCATCTGGATCAGCGACACAGACTGATAGACGACCCGCTGCTGTTCATTCGTTTCAGCCAGCCCCAGCTCAGTCACAACAGAGGCCTGGAGGTAGCCAGACAGTGAGCCAGCCTCCTAGACAGCAGGCCAGAGTATTCGCTTTGACAGAGGAGCAGGCTCACGAGGCACAAGATGATGTTGTTGCAGGTAACTGTTTTATTTCTGCTTACCCTGCTTATATATTGATTTATACTGGTGTTTCTCATACATTTATTTCGGAGAAATTTGCCTTGAGTCATGCTTTGCCTATCGAGTCATTATCGTCTGTAGTGTCTGTTTCTTCTCCGTTGGGGACATGTTTAATATCAGTGAATTCTGTAAAACATTGTATACTACAATACGATGGGCATGAGATTGAGTTAGATTGCATCGTACTTGGATTGTCTGATTTTGACTGTATTATCGGGATTGATATGCTGACAAAGTACAGAGCGACTGTTGATTGTTTCCACAAGATTGTGAGATTCAGACCAGATATGACTGATGAGTGGAAATTCTACGGTAAGGGTTCTAGATCAAAAATTCCTTTGATATCCGTATTGTCTATGACTCGATTGTTACAGAAAGGATCAGAGGGATTCCTTGTGTATTCAGTTGATTTACTGAAATCGAGTCCATCATTGGCAGACCTGCCAGTGGTGTGTGAGTTTGCTGACGTCTTCCCAGATGAGATTCCTGGATTACCTCCGATTCGAGAGATCGACTTCAGCTTTGAGTTAATACCAGATACAGTTCCGATTTCGAGGGCTCAGTACAGAATGGCACCGATTGAGTTGAAAGAGTTGAAAGAACAGTTGGAAGATTTACTAGCCAAGGGGTATATCAGACCAAGTGTGTCTCTACGGTAAAGAACAAATATCCCTTACCTCGCATTGATGATTTGTTTGATCAGTTGCAGGGTTCATCTGTATATTCCAAGATCGATCTGAGATCTGGATACAATCAGCTGAGAGTCAGAGATTCTGATATCTCAAAGACAGCATTTAGAACCAGGTATGGACATTATGAATTTATTGTCATGCCATTTGGTTTGATGAATGCACTGGCTGTATTTATGGGGTTGATGAACCGTGTCTTTCAGAGGTATCTTGACGATTTTGTTATTATATTCATTGATAATATCTTGATTTATTCGAAGAATATGATTGAGCATGCTAAGCATTTAAGAACTGTGTTGGAAATTCTGAGGGCTAAGAAATTATATGCTAAAATGTCGAAATGCGAGTTTTGGTTGAGACAGGTTGTATTTCTGGGGCATATTATATCCAGAGATGGAATATCTGTTGATCCCAGTAAGGTTGAGGCAATGATTTCTTGTCCGAGACCAGCATCAGTGCCGGAGATTCGCAGTTTTATGGGTCTGGCAGGATATTATCGTCGATTTATTAAAGATTTCTAGAGTATTTCCAAGCCTATTACTCAATTGACTCAGAAGAATGCTCCATTTGTTTGGTATGAAGAATGTGAGACTAGTTTTCTTGAATTGAAGAAAAGATTGACCAGCGCTCCGATCTTGACGATTCCATCAGGTACTGGTGACTTTGTGGTTTATTGTGATGCATCTCATCGAGGATTGGGTTGTATTCTGATGCAGCAAGGACATGTTATTGCTTATGCCTCGAGACAGCTGAAACCACATGAGACTCGTTACCCAATTCATGATCTTGAATTGGCGGCCATTGTCTTCGCTTTGAAGATATGGCGACATTATCTATATGGTGAGAAGTTCGAGATCTATTCTGATCAAAAGAGCCTGAAATATCTATTTTCACAGTCAGAGCTGAATATGAGACAACGAAGATGGCTTGATCTGTTAAAAGGCTTTGATTGTGAAATCAAATACTATCCGGGGAAATCTAATGCAGCAGCAGATGCACTGAGTCGAAAGGTATGTTCTTTATCCTTGTCGACGATTGGTGTTTCCAATTTGATAGAAGATTGTTGTTTGTCTGGATTAGCCTTTGAAACAGATTGTCATCCTCTGAGATTATGTACGATTCGAGCTGAACCAGAATTGATATTGAAAATCAAAGAGGCACAGAAAGTTGATCAGAACGTACAGAATTCGATTGCTATGGTCAGAGCTGGACATCAGTCAGAGTATCAGATTCGTGAATAATCTTATTGTTGTGCCAAATGTTTCAGAATTGAGACATCGTATACTGACAGAAGCGAACAACAGTCGTATTAGCATTCATCCTGGTGGGAGGAAAATGTATAATGATTTGAAGACACAGTATTGGTGGAAACAGATGAAATCTGATTTTACTGAATTTGTAGCCAAGTGTCTGAATTGCCAACAGGTGAAAGCTGAGAGGAAGAAACTAGGAGGATTGTTACAGAGTTTGTCCATTCCTGAATGGAAATGGGATCACATTTCCATGGATTTTGTGACGCATTTACCGAGATCCTCCAGAGGTTGTGATGCGATTTGGGTCGTGATTGATCGATTGACCAAATCTGCATGTTTTATTCCATACAAAATGGCATACAGATATGACCAGATGGCCGATATTTATGTCCGAGAAGTGGTGAGATTGCACGGAGTGCCGAAGTCGATTGTTTCAGAACATGATCCTCGGTTTACTTCGCACTTCTGGCAGAGTTTACAGCAGGCTCTAGGTACGAAGTTACATCTGAGTACCGCATATCATCCCCAGACTGACGGGCAGTCAGAACGGACGATTCAGACATTGGAGGATATGCTGAGAGCGGTAGTGCTTGACTTTAGCGCTAATTGACAAGATGCATTGCCTCTCTGTGAGTTTTCGTACAAAAACAGCTATCAAACGAGTATTGAGATGGCGTCTTTTGAAGC
Source organism: Primulina tabacum (assembly GCF_025594145.1). Lineage (NCBI taxonomy): Eukaryota > Viridiplantae > Streptophyta > Magnoliopsida > Lamiales > Gesneriaceae > Primulina > Primulina tabacum. The sequence goes on along the minus strand of NC_134553.1, from coordinate 32,867,067 downwards.
GTTGTACGGAAATAAGTGTCGATCCCCTCTTTATTGGGATGATATCTCTGAAGTTCCGGAGACTGGACCTGATATGATCAGAGATATGACGGAAAAAGTGAAACTGATTCAGAAGAAAATGAAGGCAGCTCAGGACCGACAAGCCAAATATGCCAACATCAGACGACGACCGTTGGTATTTGAGACTGGAGATCGAGTATTTGTGAAGATTTCACCTTTTAGAGGAATTGTCAGGTTTGGCAAGAAAGGGAAATTGTCTCCACGATACGTTGGTCCATATGAAATTCTCGAGAAGATATGAGATCGTGCCTATCGACTCGCATTACCGCCTTCATTATCAGGAATACATGATGTCTTCCATGTATCTATGCTGCGGAAGTATCTCCCCGATGAATCTCATATTATGCAGCCAGACGAGACCGAGCTGGATACAACATTGAGTTATGTCGAGAAACCGATTCGGATTATCGATCGTAAAGAAAAACAGCTCAGAACAAAGACAATACCGCTTGTGAAAGTTGAATGGACTCGTCATGGCATTGAAGAAGCTACTTGGGAGACTGAATCAGACATGAGACAGGAATTTCCAGCATTGTTTCACTGATGTAAGTTTCTATTCAGTCTCTATTACATTCCTTCTTATTGATATGATTGATTGCCTGTGATTTCGGGGACGAAATCATATCTTAGGAGGGGAGAAATGTAATGCCCGAGAATTTAATCCTAGTAATCTGTAATTATTGTTTTATAATTTGATATGATAATGAGAGGATTAATCGGGACACGATTTGATTCAGCATGAAAATATGTATGTGCGAGGACAGTGCCTTTCGCGCACATGCGCGACATGAGACGCGCACATGCGCGAAACGGGCAGAGGGTCTCGCGCATATGCGCGGAGGGTGTGCGCGCATATGGCGAGCTGTGCGAGAGTTCAAAGTCAACTCCAGAGAAGTGGGCGCACATGCCGACGGGGAGCGCACACATGCGCGAGATGTCCAGAGAGCCTCGCGCATTTGCGCGGAAGATGAACGCGCATATGCGCGAGCTGCCAAGGGCCGAGACCAGTAGGTCTCGCGCATATGCGCCAGTGGATGTCGCGCATATGCGCGAGACATGCAATTTGAAGATTTGCCACGTTGCCTTGACATGCGAATTGATATATATATATATGGAATTCAATCTTCGAAGGAAACAAAAAGGAAAGGGAAAAATGAGGCCAACTTTACGATTTTTATTTTAGAATTCGATTTACGAGAAATCCGTCAGTCTAAATTAGAATCCGACTTCAGTATTGTGTTCCTATCAACGCAGGCTACCTCTGGACGTAATTTTTGTTACGTTTTGATATGTCTTGAAATTATGACATTGTCAGAATCAAATATGATTCATATATGATGTTCTTGACATGTTAGACATCGTAGAATCGAAGTCAGATTAAGAAACAGACTGATTATGAAATTGTTATGATTTTCTGATTATATTGATTTGAAATCGGACATATTTGGATTATGAATGAATTACAGAATGTATCGGATATGAGTTATGATTTGTAATTGTTGTCTGTTTATTTGGTATTGACGGGGATACTGAGATTGTGCCGTTATGCCGTTGATTTGACTTAAATCCAGATTAAACAGATTCAGTGTTAAATTGAGAATGGAATATTGATATTATGATTCTCGATATGTCGTTTCAGATTTACAGAGACAGTCTTGAGTTCATAACTGATATTGCTTCAGACTAAGACTACAGACGAAAGATATAAGTCAATGTGGTACCGGGAGATCGACTCGAGTATAGTATGATATACTTGAGTTTCTCTAAATCACATACTTCTTATTATTATGTTCATTGATTTGACTCTATATGCTTGTTCTATGAATGTATAGAAAGCAGGTATTAGTCGAGTGATCTTGTGACAGAAGTGCCTGATAGTGGTGGGATCACCACGGGCACATTGCACGATGTCACAAGATAGTAAATTGGCGAAAGTGCCAAAGTCTATCATGTACAGGTCACCGGACGATTGGCAATCGATGTGGATAGAATTGGAGTTTCTTCTATTACTGGTGATCGATACTATATCGATGTTGATAGAATTGGAGTTTCTTCTATTACTGGTGATCGATACTATATCGATGTGGATAGAATTGGAGTTTATTCTATTACTGGTGATCGATACCAAATCGATGTGGATAGAATTGGAGTTTCTTCTATTACTGGTGATTGATATGGAATGCCAACGTCTGGAAACCGGGATCCCTAGACTAGGATTGAGTCTAGTTTGAAACGTGGAGTCACGAGTCTGTTTGGCGATTTTATATTGATTATTTTTCTGATTTTGTTACATGTTACTGATATTTGTTACATGTTTTACATGCTTTTACATTGTTGATATAACTGCATGTTTCGTTGATTTATACTGGGATTTATTTCTCACCGGAGTTATCCGGCTGTTGTCATGTTTGTATGTGTGCATGAAAACAGGTGGGACAGGTTCAGGGTCGAGGAGATGAAGAGAGATCGTGATTAGAGTGGAGACTACGGACTTTGATCTGAGATAGGGTTTGGAATACTTGATATGTAGTTATTAAACCTTAGCTCGAATGATTGTATATAGTACCAGACTTGTACTTTTAATATACTGATATGTATATTTGCATGTATTCATTTACGTTCCGCAATTTTAAAAAAAAAATTTAGACCCTATTTATTATGATTAATTAAATTGTCCTAATGATGATTAAGAACTTGATTACCGTCCGGGTCCCCACATGAAGCATTTGTAAGTCCCACATAAATATTTGCCGAGGTGGAAACCGTTGCACTGCTGGCATGGGTGTCCCTCTATCGGCTTTAGAGCCCCTAGTACCTGTGGTGGCCTCTACTGACCAGGCCTCCTAATCTTTTCCTGGGGCTTTTGCTGCATCGGTGGCCCTGTAAACTGCCTTTTTTGTGGCTGAGAGCTGGGCTGAGCCTAAAATCTCTTCCTCTCCATCTCCAAATCAATATTTCTCAGGGCCTGCTCAAGCCTGAAAAGCACAACTAGTCGCCTCATAATAACTAGCAGGTCTCATAAGCATCACATCTCGGCGCATGTGAGCCTGAGTCCATCCATGAAATGCATCAGCTTCTGGGTGGCATCTCTAGCAATAAGGGGAACAAAGTGACAGCCCCTGTCAAACTTCCGTATGAACTCCGCCACAGACGAGTCCCCATGGTGAAGACTCGTGAACTCCCTCATCAGGCGACCCCTGACGCTGCTGGAAAATACTTGCCATAGAACACCTCTTCGAACTGATCCCAAGTGAGGGTAGCCAAGTCCACTCCATGAGCAGCTCTCTCCCACCAAAGGCATGCGTCATCTATCAATACGTGGCGCACCTGATCGGTTGCCATCACACATATCCAAGTAGTGAAAATATAGCTCCAAGGATCGAATCCAACCCTTTTCCAGGAATGGATCAGTGGTGCCCCGGAACTCCTTGCGGTTGAGCCGTCTAAACTTCTCATAAATATCAGTCTGAGGTCGGGGAGCATGCTCAGCCTGCTCCAAAAGTCTAGACATGACCTCGAGAACTCGAGTAGCTACATCCAACAGCAGTAGTGGTGGTGGCGGGAAGGCTCTATCGCCTCCAGGAATATCATCCTGACGGTCTGTACTGGGGGAGCGTTTGGGAGGCATGATATCTGAACACAGTCCAATTCTAAATGTAACCCATCATGCAATTTAATCTAGTTCTAAAAACAGTAAATCTTTAAATGATGAAAGCAGCTAAACATGCACCGTAAATCATCGTAAAACGTATATCATGTAATCATGCAGCTGATAGCAGTAAAAAATTTAAAAATTTTAAAATGTCAAAGCTTACAAACTTGAGGCTTGAAGACTGAGCTGCAGAAGCTCGCGGTGGCACAACCCTATACAAGACCCTTGCTCTGATAGCAACTGAAATATCTACTACTTAAAATGCTACTAATTTTTTTTTTGACAAGCTAAATCTTGAAAATTTCATGATTGTGCATGCATGTAACACTACTGAAAAATATGACTTTTTAAAATAATCATAGTCAAATAATAGATAAAATACTGCAGTAAAAAAATTTCCGACTTGTCCAACATAAACGTGCGTAAAAAAAATGAACAAGTAAAAATCTTGGTAATCAACAACATGTCAAAACAAGTAAAAATCATGGTAATAATCAAGCATGCAACATATTTTTAATAATTTCATAAAAAGTCATATATCGTGAAGAATCTGGACCTTCTTTTACAAAAAGATGTGGTTAGGGAAGATTTTATCGTACTCTTGATGCCTGAATTTGACATAATTCTTGGCATGGATTGGTTATCTTTGAATGGAGATTTGATAGATTTCGGCAAATGTCAGTATCTATTCGATCGCCAAACGTGAAATCTTTTGTCTTTGAGGCAGCAAGAAACAAGCAAATCCCGCACATTATCTCCTACATCATCTGTGTGACGAAACATATGAATCGAGGCTGCCAAGCTTTTCTACAATGCATTACTTCAGCACTTGTTCCTGTCTATCAGAAACAAGAAAAAGTTGAGGTTGTGAGATACTTTCTTAATGTCTTTCTTGAGGACGTTTCTGGCATTCCACCGGATCGAGAGGTGGAATTTTCTATTGAGTTGATTTCGGGTACAGTGCCAATTTCTAAGGCACCCTATCATCTTGCACCCGCCGAAATAAAACAGCTGAAGGACAAAATTCAAGAATTCCTCGACAAGGGTTTTATTCGCCCGAATTGTTCTCCGTGGGGAGCACCGTTTTTATTTGTGTAGAAGAAGGGTGGTAGTATGCGACTCTACATTGACTATAGAGAGCTGAACAGAGTCACATCAAGAATTACTATCCCTTACCTTTAATCGAGGACTTATTTGATCAATTGCAATGAGCTTTGATTTTCTTGAAGATAGATCTTAATTCGGATATCATCAGCTGAAAGTGAAGGAGTCCGATGTTCATAAGATGGCTTTCAGAACTCGATTTAGGCACTATGAGTTTATGGTGATGTCATTCGGGTTAAACAATGCGACAACGATCTTCATGGATCTCATGATTCACGTATTTCAGCCATATCTAGATCAGTTTATCGTAGTCTTTATAGATTATATTATGATTTTCTCGAGGAGCAAAGAAAAGCATAGTCAACACTTAAGAACGACTTTACAGATATTGCAAGATAGAAAACTGTTCGCTAAGTTCAGCAAGTGCGAGTTTTAGCTCGAGAGATTGGCATTCATAGGCCTCATTATTTCTAGAGATGGAATTGAGGTCGATCCCAGCAAAGTCAAGGTAGTTAGAGAATGGCCAGTACTTAAGAGTGTAACTGATATTCGTAGCTTCTTGGGTCTAGATGACTACTAGAAGAAGTTTATTCAAAGTTTTTCTACTATTCGGTACCCTTGACCGCCTTGACGAAGAAAAATGCGAAGTTTATTTCGGGATCAAACTGCCAGGAAAGTTTCGAGAAGCTGAAGCAAGCTTTGACTTCAGCATCAATTCTATCGATGCCATCAAGGCAAGTAGAGTATGTTCTTTATACAGACACTTCAAAGTTTGGTTTAGGCGCAGTCCTGATGAAGAAAGATCGAGTGATAGCTTATGTGTCTAGACAGTTGAAGGTTCATGAGAAGAATCACCCGACTCATGACCTCGAGCTTGAGAAGAATTACAAAATGGAGACTGAGAGATAAATCTAAAGGCCGGGAGCTATATTCCGAGGAGGACGGCATAGTTTGATATCGAGATTGAATTTGGGTTCCAAGTGGTGATTCATTGAGAGAGGTTGATATGAAAGAAGCTCACAATACTCCGTAGTCCATTCATCATGAAAGTACGAAGATGTATAAAGATTTGCAGTTTTTATATTTGTGGTCGGGTATGAAGCAAGACATCTTGCGCTCTGTGTCCGAGTGTTTGACATGCTAGCAAGTTAAGGCAGACCATCAAAGGCCAACCGGGAAGTTTAAGCCACTTCCAATTCCCGAGTGGAAATGGGAAAATATTACTATGAATTTTGTTGTGGTATTGCAAAAGACTATAATGGGATTCAATGTTATTTGGATGATAGTTGATTGTCTTACAAAATCACCGCACTTTTTACCTATTAATATGATGTTCACCATGACATAGTATGCAGAGCTGTATATTCGAGAGATAGTCCAACTGCATGGAATTCCGATACCTTTTGTTTCAGACAGAGATACGAGATTCACATCTTCCTTCTGGAAGAGTTTTCATGCAGCGATGGGAACAAAATTGTTGAACAATACAACGTTTCATCCTCAGACCAATGGTCAGTCCTAAAGGGTTATTCAGATTTTTAGGATCTACTCCACGCTTGTGTAATCGATTTCCAAGAAAGTTGGGAACCTAAATTACCTCTAGTGGAGTTCACCTATAATAATAGCTATCAGTCGCCTATAGATATGGCTCCTTACGAGGATCTTTATGAGAGGAAGTATAGATCACCGATGCATTCGGTCCGGACTTGAACAAACAGATAGTGGAGCTAGTAATCAAAATCCGAGATAGGATGAAGACTGCTCAAAGCCGACAAAAGAGCTACACTGACAAGCAACGAAAGGAACTAGAGCTTGTAGTAGGTGACTATGTGTTTGTGAAAGTAGCACCTATGAAGGTTATTATGAGGTTTTGCAAGAAAATCAAACTCAGTCTGAGGTTCATATGACCATTTGATGTTTTAGAGAAGATTGGAACATTAGCTTATAGAGTGGCGTTACCACCGATTCTAGCTGGATTGCATAATGTGTTCCATATCTCGATGCTGCGAAAGTATATGTCGAATTCTTCACATGTTAATGAATTATGAACCTCTGCAGTTGACTCTAAATATGTCCTACGAGCAAAATCCTATACAAATTCTGGATAGACAAGAAAGAATGTTCTGAAATAACTTTATACAAATGGTTAAAGTCAAGTGGCAAAATCATTCGGAGGAGGAAGCTACTTGGGAAAATTAGACCCCCATGAGGAGTCGCTACCTAGAGTTATTCTCTAAGTATTAACTTTCATGACGAAATTTGATTTACGGGAGGGAGGAATTGTACGTCAAAAATTCAATAACATAATCCTACTGCACATTTAGGAAAAATGAAAAATGTCTAATTAAATTATTTTAATTGCATTAATTAAAAGTAATATGTATGTTTACATGATAAAAATATGATTTTCTATTATAATGCATAAAACTGTTTTTTAAGAGTTATTCGAGACAGGATCGAGGAACGGTGACCAGGGACTGTAAAGAAAAATATTTTTATTAAATGATTTTTTAATTAATTAATATATTTTATATTTAAATAAAATTTTTGAAAATAATGCTTTTTGAGGTGTTTTTACTGCTGAGTCATTTTTTAAACCGATAATCGATTTTTGACGAAAATGATGACTTTTTGGGAACTCGACTAATATTTTCGAAAACTAAACGAAATATTTTACCTACACTATATTTTACGTGAAACACGCAAAGGCACATATTTATCTTCTTTTACTCATCGTTCATACCATATTATGCATGATTATACATGATTGCATGAAAAATATAGTCCCCTTTAAATTATTTTAGTTTTGATGGCATATACATGGAAAAAATGATTTTTCTTGCATTGTTCTTGATGTTTATTGATGCACAAAGGGGCTGCCAGGTTAGGGCCATTAAAAGGGACGAATTTAAGTAGGTTCAAGGGTCCATAGAGGCATGGTTAAGGGCTGGACAACAAGGGAAAAGAAAGAACGTAAATTTGCGTTCGTTAAAGGGCTATGAAACGTGAACTGCTCATTTATCTTTCAAAAATTCTAGATTTTTTTACGTAGCATTTTCTTCAACCATAAATGTAGAATGTAAATTGATTGAACTATTTGTAACTGAATTTCTATTAATATTAATTAAATGATATAATTAATGAAGTAATATTAAAAGTCATAAAAATTGTTATGGAATCTTAAATGAATCGATAATCAGTTAACGTATATGATAAGATCAGTTTATCAAGAACTGATTGATCAGTTAGAAACTGAGTCAGTTCACTTCAAGACTAACTGATAATTGTCTTATCCGTTAAATAACCATAATTCAATGTTCCCCCTAAAATTAAGCATTAAGATAAAAAAATAAGCCCTAAAAAATTTCTAAAATGAGAAAACTTAGTATCTGAGAGTGGCTTTTTGAAGATATATGTTGATTGTTATTCAGTTGAGATGTATTCTAGTCTGATGTTCTTCTTAAGAGCATGTTCTCTGATAAAGTCATGTCTGACATCTATTTTCTTTGTCATGGAGTGATGAACTGGATTATATGTAATCACAATTGTGCAAGTGTTTTCACAAAAGGTTGGTGAATCCTCTGTGATGACACCATAGTCTCTTAGTTGTTGCTGAATTCAGAGCAATAGAGCACAACAGCTTCCAGCGGCTTAATATTCTGCTTCAATTGTGGAAGTTGCGATGTATGTTTGCTTCTTGCTGAACCAGTAAATCAGTCTGTCTCCTAGAAACTGGCATGATCCACTAGTAATTTTTTGATCAAGTCTGCATCATGCATAATCTGCATCTGAATAACCAACTAGATTGAAAGATGGGTCTTTAGCATATCATAACCCAACATTTTGTATGCCTTCGAGATATTTCAATATTCTTTTGGCAGCTGAAAAATGTGATTGTTTAGGATTTGCTTGAAATCTAGTACACATACAAAAAACAAACATAATATCAGGATGACTAGCAGTTAGGTAAAGTAAGGAACCTATTAAACCTCTGTAGAGTGCCATCTCAACTGATATTCCCCATTCATCTTTTTCTAATTTAATTGGTGAAATCATGAGAGTATTTGCAGCTGAACATGTTTCCATGCCAAACTTTTTAAGCAGTTCCTTCGTAAATTTTCTTTTAGTGATAAATGTACCAGTTTTTAGTTCTTCACTTGCAGTCCAAGAAAGAACGTCAGTTTACCCATCATACTCATCTCAAATTTATCCTGCATTAACTTAGCAAATTTCTCGTATAATTTGTGGTTAGTTGAAACAAAAATAATATCATCAACATAAATTTGTAAAAGTAAAGTATGATATTTCTTTGTAAACTTGAATAGATTTTTATCAACTGTTCCAACAGTGAAATCATGATCAGTTAAAATTTTTTATAATGTCTCATATCAGGCTCGGGGAGCTTGTTTGAGACCATATAATGCTTTGTTGAGATGATAAATGTGATCAGGAAATAAATTATATGCAAAACATGGTGGCTGTTCAACTTAGACTTCTTCTTGTAACTGACCATTGAGGATTGCGCTTTTTACATCCATCTGGTATAATTTGAAATTCTTGAAATAGTCGTAGGATAAAAATATTCTTATTGCTTCGAGTCGAGCATCTGGTGCATAAGTTTCATGAGAATCGATTCCTTCCTCTTGCCTATACCCTTGTGCAACCAACCTGGATTTATTGTGCACAACTGAACCATCCTCATTCAGTTTGTTTCTGTATATAATAGTTGTCTTGGAAGTAAAAATCCAGACATTGTTATGGGTAAACTGATTTAACTCTTCTTGCATAGCATTTATCCAGCTCGGATCAGTTAGAGCTTCATCATTTCTCTTTGGTTCAAATTGAGAAATAAATGTAGAGTATACAAATAAATTAAACGTTTGATTTCTAGTTTTTATCGGATCAGATGGATTTCTTATCACCAAGTTACGTGGATGTGATTTACTCCATCTGTAATTGGAACTGGTTGGATCAATTTGCGTAACTGGTTCAGGTTTTAACCGAACATTTCCTTCAGTTTCAATTGCAACAGTTTCAGTTTGTATTTGAATATCGTCGTGTTGTTCCAAAAACTGATTGTTAGGAATAGTTTCATGTTCAACTGTTTGATCCACCACTTTTGGTTCATGTGTTTGAGGGATGTTTCAGTTGATGTGAACTTCATCTTCACTATCATCCTCCAAGCCAATTTCTGTTAGGCAATTAGTCAGCTCAACCAGATCAGTTGGCTTATCAGTTAGAGCATATTCATCAACTACAACATGAATTGATTCTTCTACATTAAAATTATGCTTATTAAAAACTCTTTAAGCTTTGCTAATTAAAGAATAACCAAGAAAAATTCCTTCATCAGATTTAACATCAAATGTTGTTAAATGATTTTTGCCGTCATTATGAATAAAGCATATACAACCAAATATTTTGAAGTAAGACACCCCGTTTTCTTTCCATGCTAGATCTCATATGATATTTTCAAATGATTTTTATTAACATTAATCTGTTCTGAGTATAATATGCAGTGTTCGTTGCTTCTGGAAAAAATCTCTGAGATATATTGAAATCAGCAAGCATTGTTCTAACTGTTTCTTTAAGAGTTCAATTTCTTTGTTCAGCTACACAATTTCTGAGCTGTTCTTTCGGCTGAGAACTCATGCTTGATTCTAGAATTTTCTAAGAATAGATAAAGGGTTTGATTGAAAAAATAAGTCTCTCGGTCAGACCTTATTCTGTCAATCACAACTAATTGCCTAACAGAAATTGGCATAAATCTTGGAAAATCATCGATACTAGGTTGTATTTCATTCCCCCTAAACTCATGAACGGTATAGGACCAAACAAATTCATATGCAACAGTTCTAAGCATCTCGAGAAAGATTTACTCCCCTTGTATTTAAAAGAAGATCTTACTTTTTTTACCAAACTGACATGCTAAACATATTTTATCTTTTGAAAATTCAATATTAGGCAGACAAGTTATAAGATCACGACTACTCAGATGAGCGATGGATTTGAAATTCAGTGGTTCAATATGCGTTTTAGCCTTGTTCACCTGGTTGTTCATTCGATATCTTTTATGAACAAGCTTATGATTATAATAATTGTAATTGGTTCTCCTGGAATTCTGGCTTTCATAGCTGAACCGTTAGATGACCCGCTTCATGAATCATTTGAACTCGTATGGCTATATCTGATTCCATACTTCTTAGCCTTGTTCTTATTGTCAATATTTGTTCAACTGGTTTACTTGGCTCTGATTGTTCATGTACCATAACTAATTTTACAAAGTTAATATACTTCCATTTGAACTTGTTTAATTTTTGCCTGGTACCACTAGTTGAAGATTCATCTTGGCTATTAAAGTCAAAACAAATTTTATCAATAACTGATTTTTGTAAATATTGCATTTCATTCAATGCGACTGATGACTTATTCCAAGATTAAATCAGATCAGTTTGTCTTGAATTCTTATGTTTCAGTTGCTGAATCACAAATTGGTTCTCACTCATTTCAGCTTTTAGCTTAACAACCTCCTTTTTTATACTAAACATCTCAACTGATTCAATCAGTTTCAGTTTTATTGTCTTAAGGATCAGTTTGCTTTGCTTTGTCCTTCTTATACGAGAGAGAAAGTTTGTGCTACTCATTAACCATGACATGTAATGTAGAAATTAGTTCTTCCCGTGTAAAATCAGTTGAACTGAAATCAAATACTTGCTCGCTTCTTGATTCTAGTTCTGTATCATCAGCCATCAAGCATTTACTTCTTCTTCATCGCTGGAGCTGCTCGAGCTCTCAGATTCTGATTCTTCACTGTCAGTTTCAGCCCATTTGGATTTGCTTTCTTTGGCTAATATAGCTTCATGATTCTTTTTGAATGATCTATTGTCATCCTTAGCTCTTTTTCTCCGCTCCAATGATTTCTTTTCTTTTTCAGCTGAACGTTGACTATCATTCTTTGGCTTAGGACAGTCAGCAATGTAATATTCAGTTTTGCCACAGTTGTAGCAAGCATTTGGTTCCTCCTTCGAAATATTCTTGTGAGTATGTCTTTGAAAAGATCCCTTGTTCTTTCTCATAAACATTCCAAACTTCTTATAAACAATGACATGACATCATTGCTCATCTGTTCTAATGATTTTTCAGTTGAACCAGTTGGTTCAAGTTTTAAGTCGCTGAGATCAGTTGTAACTTGTGGAGTGCTACTACTTAAATTATATTTCATCCAAGTGTAAATTGTTTGCAAGTAATATATTTCATAAGTACGAGATCGATCCACAGAGATTATTTTAAGTTTAAATTTATTAATTTATAAATTACCAAATGCAAGAATGAAGTTTACAGATTATAAATTTGTCAAGGTTCAAAGATTTATTCTTAGTTTATGTAAAATTGTTTAACTAAAGTAAAACAAAGAAAAACGCCATAAATAATGGTTCTAATAAAAAGAAAATTAGAAGTTTAAATACATACATAATATAATATAGTTCCCACTATAAAAAATAATGAATTAACCAATATTTTTTTATGGTACCTATTATTATATATATAACTATATAAATATAAAATTGTATAAAGTAAATGTTAAATTAAATCATTATATTTCATTTAGAACAACCGATAAAGCCAGACTATTGTCTAAATAAAATATATTATTTAATAAGTTAGTTGCGGTAAAGTAAAAGTTAGATGCGAAAAATAAAAGTTAGTTACGATAAAGTAAATGTTAGATTGTTCGATGTTAGTATTAAATTATAATATTTCATTTAGAACAACCGGCAGAGCCACGCTATCGTCTAAATGAAATATATGTTTTAATTATAATTATATAATAATAATAATTGATGAATTATTTATTGTGTCAAAATTAAACAACAAATCAAGATAACCACTTCAATGGTACCAAGCATTTGATGTAAATTAATAATAACAAATAATTCATTTTTATACCTACAATAAAAAGAAGTTAGCTAAATGAAAAGAAATATAAAAAACGTATACAAAATATAAACAATCTTACTTCACCATGAATTCATCATCTTCACCTTGACATATTAGATTTAGCTTGCCATGAACTTAATTTTGATCAATGGGATATTTATAGGCCAAATGAGAGAAAATATCAAAAATTTTATTAATGACATGCAGTTGTAATAATAGTTTTTGTCTCCTCCAATTTCAGTTCCATAGCTTTTATTTAAATGCTATGATCCATGACTTTAATCTTCAAATTTGACTTCACTCAAAACTGCAAACATGTAGGGAATTGTCTGTAGATAAATTTGGCTATTTGATTCACCTCATTTGGTTAAATATTGAAATAATAATTATTTTTTTACTATAAGATGGTCGTAGTAAAAGTAAATTTGTCATCCTTTTGATAATTGCACAATTTGATCATCTTAATTAATTTTTTATACATTCACGTCTTATGCAAAGCTGTAGATACATCTTCAAGGATTCAAAACATGTTTGAATCACCTCAATTTGAATTTTTTAGCTTGAGTTATCATTATTTTACCAACATTTAAAAAACTTGAAAATAAATATATTTAGTAAGACATTTAAATATAAACAAATAATAATAAAATAATATAATTTTTTAATTTAAGGAAACTTAAATTTTAAAATATAGGTTTTAACATATAATAAATTTTTAATTTTAAGTTTCATCACATCCCCACACTATCTTATTACAAATCCCTTAGTAATAAAATGAAATTTATCAGAAAATCACAAGCTATATTTTTTATTCTTTTCATATATTCAAATATACAAACATATTCATTTATAAAAAATCTAATACCAATTTATATATATATATATATTCATTTAATAAAATAATATATAATTAGATATGCTTTTATTATTATTCTTATTTTAACATAATATATAAAGTAACAATATATATATGTATGTATATATGTATGTATGTATATATGTTTTTAATTTCTACATTTTTTATAATAATATATTCAAAATGATAATTCACACCACCCACCATAACATGTCTAATATCAAGAATATTGTTGTAAGAGTTTCAACTCCATTTTCTTTCAGGTCAAAATATTTAATGAGATGCCCAAGGAGCACAACTCACTCAAATCATGCAATTTCTTGTCTATGGTGATTTCAAAAAGGGGGAAAGAGAGCGGCAAATGGAACTTTTGAGAGCAAAAAAATCACTTAGAATAAAGATTGCAGAGCGTGCCAAAGCAGATAAAGCTAAACATATCAAAGAACAGAAGAAAGGTTAATGTATTGTATTTGTTTATAATTTTTTTTCTGTTCTTTTTCAACTGGAGTTTGTAATTTCATTCACTAAATGAAATACAACTTTTCCTTTATTAAGCTTTTGCAATTATGCAATTATCTAAAAACTATTGTATAAATCTGCAACTGAGTTTTGTCATAACCAAAAAGGGGGAAATTGTTAAGGAAATTATCTAAGAATTTTGGTGATCGACAAAATCAAAACAACACTTAATTGTTTCAGAAAACGGCTGCAATCTTTTGTGTATAACAGGAACCAGCTCAACCGTCTTATATTTCAACCCCCTAGTCTTTAACCAATTGAATTTCAGATCGCCCACCTTTCAACCATTTGAAGCAGAAGAAGTTCAATCTTCCCAACCGGCTGTTCGAAGAGTTTATGTCGAATCATTAAAGAGCTATTTATTGCTCACTTAATGAAAGTCATTCTCTGACCGATTCAGAACATTCAAATGGTTTTGCACCGCTACAAGTCAACCATGTTTTGCACCAGTCCCGATATTAATATGTATTTATGCCACTATCCCAAAAAAGAAAGATTACTTATATCCTACAAAATTCTAATTGTAAAAAAATTTGCCATAAAAGAATACTCATCAGTAACTCTTCAAGGAACGAGATCCAAAGCAGTGTTAGCAAAGATAACATTAAATGATTTGCTGACGAATATTTAATGTATTAACAGCTGACAGTGACACATCATTCCAAGGTTACAAGTTAACGTTAGTCATCTCTTTTCGACCGTTAGAATGACAACTTATATAAAAAGAGCTGGAAGTATGCAAGAGAAAAACAACAACGCGATACATAATAATCATACTTTCAACAATGTGATTATCTTCAAGATTGCATACTTAAAAATCGATATCTAAAATTTATACATGGCATCTTTCAACAAAATTCCTATGTTTTCTAAAGAAGATTATGATGCCTGGAAGATTCATTTGCAGGCACATTTTGCAGCCCATGACGATGACATGTGGTATGTCATCACTGACGAGCCTATGAAGATCTTGATAGCTAATACAACTATGGTTACAACTGAAGATGCTCCCCAAATGGTAGAAAAACATCAATCCTAATGGACAGCTGAGGATAAATTGGCAAACAGGGTCTTTCAACGTCAGATTCTCAAGATTAAATTGTGTGTGTATATATATATATATATTTACTACTCCAAATAGATATGCGTTGTTACAGTAGGATCTTTGTAAGGTTGATTCCACCGTCCATATTGATATTCCTCATGTTGAATTGTCACAATAGTTTAAGAAGTTCATTTTGCACGTAACCACTAGAATGGTTATCAAGAACCTTTAGAAAATTATCCAAAGGCTATTTACTCAGACCATCCTTAATGAATAAAATTTTATCTTCTCTATTCATTGATGTCATTCCAACATTTTTGCATTTCCCTTTACAATTCCACCTTGCGCATTTATGACATTCACCTATAAGTTTAGCTCTTCACTTTTTGGCATATGTGCTATTACCAAATCCTGGCATATGTCATTATTATTTCACTTGCTTCTCCAACCAATCGGACTTTTGCTTCAATTATCAAACGACATCATTAGGTATGTCATATGACATCATCAACCTTAGTCTGTCATATCTAGCTTTATAAAATTTTTTCAACGCATTATCAGGTAAACATGCAAAATATTTACGAAGATTCAGAATATACGCATCCATAAAATTATTATTATTATAATTTATATTTCAATTATTTTGGGAAAACTGAAGAAACTAACTTAGATAGTCACGGAGTACCGTTATCCACCACTTAACCAGGAAGTGAACTAGAATCTGAAAAAAAAATGAAAATATCAAACAACTATTGTTGATCATATAAATGCATAAACTCATAATTAAGAATTTAATTTTCAATAAAAAACTTAAGTCTTTGCCTATTAACTTTGAGCACATCATTATTTTTAGGATTTTTAATATCAACAACACAATGAGAATATACAAATTTAACTATAAATGGTTCTGACCATCTCGATCTTAATTTTCCTAAAAATAAATGCAAACGAGAATTACAAAGTAAAACTTTTTGTCGAATTTCAAATGACTTTATCATAATATTTTTATCATGAAAGGTTTTAGTTTTATCTTTATAAATCTTTGAATTTTCATATGCATTATTTCTTAATTCTTCAAGTTCATTTAATTGCAATTTTCTTAATATAGATACATCATCTATATTAATATTAAATACTTTAATTGCCCAAGAAGCTTTATGTTTATGTTCAACAGGTAAATGACAATATTTGCCAAAAACTAACCTCTATAGTAACATCCCTAATGATGTTTTAAATACAGTTCTATATGTCCATAATGCATCAATTAATCTTAAAGACCAATCTTTTCGATTTGGATTAACTGGTTTTTCTAAAATTTGTTTTATTTTTCTATTTACAAGTTTAACTTGGCCATTACTTTGAGGATGATATGGGGTAGAAACTTTATGTGTAATACCATATTTTCTTAACAAAAAAAGAAAAAAATTTATTTATAAAATGACTTCCCTCATCACTAATTATAACTCTAGGTATTCCAAATCAGCTAAAACTAATTTCTTTTAAAAATCTTATAAAAATTTTATTATCATTATTTCTTCATGCAATTGCTTCAATCCATTTTGAAACATAATCATCAACAACTAAAATGTGTAAGTCGAAAAGATAATGGAAATGGACCTATAAAATATATCCCTCAACTATCAAATATTTCAATAATTATGATTCAATTCAAAGGCATCATGTTTCGTTTTGAAATTGATCTCATCTTCTCACAGTTTTCACAAGATTTTAAAAATAAATTCATATATTTGAATAAAGATGGCTAATAAAATCCACATTTTAAGAATTTTTTAGTTGTTTTATCGGATGAAAAATGACATCCACATGCTTCAAAATGAAAAAATTTAATAATATTACTTACTTCATTGTCAGGTCCGCATCGTCGACAAATTTGGTCAGGACAATACTTAAACAAGTAAGAATCATCCCAAAATTTTTTTTTTACTTCTATCAAGAATTTATTCTTATCTTGTGAATTTCAATGAGAAGACATTTTATTTGTCACAAGAAAATTTACAATGTGAGAAAAACATGACATAATAGTAGAATAAAGCAACTGATCATATGGGAAATTTTCATTTATTGGTATTTCATTATGAGATGATTCAGTCATTATTCTAGATAAATGATCGGCTATGACATTTTCTTTTCCTTTTTTATCTTTAATTATAATATTAAATTCTTGTAACAATAAGATCCACCATCTTGACTTAACATTTTGTTTATTTGATAAATATTTTACGACAGAATGATCAGTGTAAATCTACAAAATTTGTATATATTTTTTCATAAATAAATAATTGAAGTTGAAATTTAATTATTTATAGTAAATGGTGATTTACAAGAAATTCGTTTATATATAAATTAATTAGGAAGTAGACAAAATAGTTTGTTTACTTTGTTAATTTAATTTATAATCGTGGTGGTTAGTGATTAGATCAAGATATATAATATTGGATCAATTGATTATTTTGATAATTTATTGACGGTATATGATTTGTGATATTATGCATGAAGGATGATCAAAATCCCAAGCCCAATTTGTTAGATGTATTCTAGGATATTTTATGTTGAATGGCAGTAATAATTATCAATTTATTAGTGTGTTTGGTTTATAACATGTTCCCACCCCAGAGATGTATCCCTATTTGTCATTGATATTTAATTGTAAATATTAGTATAATGAAAGATCAAGATTGGAAATGGTGGGCCTTGATAATTATGAAGACCGAAGACATGTAAATGTTGGAAGCTTATGTAATTGTACATTTGCATCCTATGCATTCCCTAGGATTGGACCTCAGCCTGTGCTTGGCTCACACGGACCATTAGTATTGGGGCATTTGATAGTCCTTGTTAGTTTACTTTTTATAATATAATATATTATAAATAATGAGTATGATCGTTATTGTTATGATAATAACTAAGTTGCATGAATCCAGCAAACATACGATCAAACATTGCGAGCTTTAAAATAATATTAATGATGAGATATTTTCAAAATTACAAAACCCTCATTTTGAGTAAGATTGAAAATTAATATCAAGCCCGAAAAGGGAAATTATAAAAGTGTTTATAATTTATATGTTTTCCATCGACAATGGATGCATGATGAACGCTACCCGTGCTCAGTGCTCGGCTCATATTATTGGGGAGCCCTGGACGCCAGAAAGCTGTGACATCCATTGACATGGTGATGTGAACTACGTGGAACTACCATGATTTCGGCTGATATTATTTAGGGAATTCATGGAGATCGTCCATTAAGGTTCAACATCGATGGGTAAGGCTTGACACGTAAAGATGAATGACGTCATATTATTTGGTCCTAATCAAACGTGAGACAAAAATTTACGTAGAGGGTTGCATGGAGATGCAATTGGAAATTACCTTTTATGAATTATTATTGGATGATATTATTCAGGATCATAATTTTCTAATTGGACCTTACGTACCTACTGAGGAAACGAGTTTCACGTTTTCACTAGAAGGTAGTGAAAAATGTCAAAACAGTGAAAGTGAAAATTTTTGAAGTAAAATTCCATACTTTATATATTACTAAATATTTTAAAATAGTCATTAACATTTATCTGTTTTTTTTCAGTACAAATTTGACAATGTCATCGATACATAACCCGTTTTCTTCTGTACTCGACAAACATATTTTGACAGGACCTAATTACCTCAATTGGTTAAGAAACCTAAAAATCATCTTGAATTCGGAAAGGATAGCATATACACTCACTGAGTCGCCCCCTATTGAGGCTCCGAATAACTGCACTCTTGAGGAGTTGCAGACTTACAAGGATTGGTGTGACCATAACTTGCGAGCCAAGTGTTATATGCAGGCTTATATGAATGATGAGCTGCAAAGGCGTTTTGAGGATGCAAAGAATGCTGCTGATATTCATATGCATCTGAAAGAACACTTTGGTGAGAAAACACGACCTCTTAGGCATGCGACCGTAAAATAGTTAATCACTTTACGCTTGCGGGATGGGGATTCGGTCCATGAGCATGACCTAAAGTTGATTGGGCTTGTGGACAAGCTCATTGGCATGGATCTTGCGTTTCCATCGGAGTTTACCACTAACTGTTGCTCTTTTTTCACTGCCTAGCTCATTTGTTCCTTTTGTGGTGAATTTTAACATGAACAAGCTGGAGCCGAACCTTGAGCAGATTGTGAATATGCTTGTTACGTTTGAGTCCTCCATCAAGAAAAAGAAGTCGATTTTTCATCTGGTATGAAGATTGGTCAACATGGGAAAGGAAAAAAAGCTTTCTTTCCAACGTCCCAAGAAGAACGTGTCCTTGAAGAGGCAAACTCCGAGTCCCGCTGTGGCAGCCATACCAGTTAAGGATGACAAGACTGTTCATAAATGTCATCACTGCAAGAATCCTGAACATTGGAGGCGTAACTGCAGAGAATATCTTGCCCAGAAAGGTTCTGGAAATGGTATGTTCTAAATTTAAGTGAACATTTCAATTAACTCTACTTCTTGGGTATTAGATACCGGCTGTGGCTCACATCTCTGTAATGATTTACAGGTGAAGGGAAAAAGTAGAAGATTTAGGGAAGGTGAGACCTTCTTGAGGATTGGAAATGGAGTAAGAGTTGCTGCCAAGGCCTTAAGAGATTTTTAAACCCTACTTGAAAAAACCCCTTCAACAACGCACTTACGACAACGGTTTTTCACTAAAACCATTGTCGTATACTTTTTAACGACGGTTTTAGTGAAAACCTCTGTCGTATAGTGTCTTTTTAAGTAAAAGACAACGGTTAACTAAAAACCCGTTGTCTTTTAGCGTTTTTGGCGGGGTCAAAGACAACGTTTTTTAAAAAACCGTTGTCTTTTACCATTTTTTTAGGGTCAAAGACAATGGTTCTATAAACCGCTATCTATTAGCGTGTTTTTTTTAACAATCTACAATGGTTTTAGAAAACCGTTGCCGGTTAGTGTGTTTTTTGGACAAACAACAACTGTTCATTTAAACTGTTGCTATATATAGCGACGATTTTAAGCAAAACTGTTGTAATTTTCAAATTAACGACGGTTTAATAAACAACCGTCACTATAAGCGACTTTTTTTTGCTTAACCGTCCCTAAGCGCGATAGTTTTTCCTTAACCATTGCTAGTTGCGACGGATTAATAAACAACCGTCGCTAATTCCGACGGTGTTTGTATAACCATCTCTATTAACGATGGTTTAACAAATTACCATCTCTATTTTACCAAAAACCATCGCAAATTGTCTTTAAATATCCGTTTTCTGTCCATTTTCCTTCACAACACTTAAATTTTTTCTTTCTTAGACTATTTTAGTTTCGATTTAGGTTAATTTTTTTCGCTTCAATTTTTGGTAAATTTTTAAGTGTTAGTTATCATCATGAATATTGTTAGTATAGTCAGATTGTAAGTTTTTTTAGATTTACTAAATTATTAAAAGTGATTTTTTTATTTTACTGAAAAACTTAGGGACATACAAAATAAAAAACCGTCGCTAAAATTAGCGATGGACTTTATGAAAAATCGTCGCTAAAATTATTAAACTGTCGCTAATTAGCGACGGTTTTTTATGATATTTGTCGCTAATTTCAGCGACGGTATGTCGTAAACCGTCGCTAATTAGAGACGGTAAACTACATCGCTAATTAGCAATGATTTTTCATAAACCGTCTCAAATAATAGCTACAACAACGGATTTTATCAGTTGTCGTTGAACAGACTTTAAACAACACCATCAGTTCTAACAGTTTTAAAACACCTACGACATAGCTTTTTTGGCATAGTGAATTGTTGTTGAACAATAATTTTAAGTTAATTTTAATAGATGTTTTGTTTGTATTTGATTTGGTGAAAAACATTATTTCTATTTTTATGCTTGGTAAAGATGAATATTCTTATTTATTTAACAAAGGTGTTTGCAACATTTACAAGAATGAATGTTTTATTGGTACAGGTGAACTTGTAAACGATATCTATACCTTAAAATTGAAAGATATTCCACTAAACAATGTCCAAGCAATTACAACAAAAAACAAGAGAAAACAAAATACTCTAAATTTGGCACAATTATGGCATGCTCGATTAGAACATATTTTCCTAAGAAGGATGAACAATCTAGTGGGAGTAGGTATGTTTGATATGTCTTATATTAACCCTCTCACAACTTGTTAATCCTGTCTGAAAGGAAAGATGACCAAAATTCCATTTAAGGCCACGTGGAGCGAGCCAAAGGATTATTGGATTTGATCCATACTGATGTGTGTAGTCCACTTAGCATCACCACTAAGCATGGACATGCCTACTTCATCACCTTTACCGATGATTTTTCGAGGTATGGGTATGTATATTTGATGAAATACAAATCTGAAACCTTTGAAATATTCAAAAATTCAGAAATGGAAATAACTGGGACGAAGCATCAAGTCACCTCGATTGGATGGAGGTGGTGAGTGCTTGAGTGCCGAGTTCCAAAAGTATCTTATGGAGAATGAGATTCTCTCGTAGTGGACTCCGCCGACTTCACCGCAGTTGAATGGTGTTTCAAAACGTCGTAACCGGACTTTGATAGACATGGTTCGGCCTATGATCAGGTTCACGGAGTTGCTGCCATCCTTTTGGGGATATATGCGCTTGATACACCGACGGTATTGTTGAACAATTTCCATTCAAAGCAGTTGATAAGACAACATATGAGATATAGATGGGTAAAACTCCCAAACAATCTTATCTTAGAATATGAGGATACCCTGCTTATGTGAAGCAGGTAGTGGGAGATAATTGGATAGTCGATCCAATTTATGTTACTTTGTGGGATTTCCAAGGAATTCAGTTGGATATTATTTCTATCATCCCCAAGAAACAAATGTCTTTGCTTCTAGGAATGCAACTTTTTTGGAAAAGGAATTTCTATTGGACAGAAAAGGGGAGATGATCGAACTCGAAGAGATTACAGAAACACCTACAATTTTAGAACCCACACTCGAAGAGCCAATAAAAGAGATACAAGCTCCTAAAAGATCCGAGAGAGTCTCGAGACCACCTATGAGGTATGGTCTACTTCTTGAAGAGGCCCATGATGAGCCTAACCATGGATATGATCCAATAACCTTCAAGGAAGCGTTATCTAATGCTGATTCATCCAAGTGGCTTGAAGCTATGGAATATGAGATGAATTCAATGCATTAGAACTAAGTGTGGAATCTTGTGGATCCACCAGAGGGAACAGTTCCCATTGGGTGTAAATGGATTTACAAGAAGAAATTTGGGCCGGATGGGAAGGTATTGATCTTCAAGGCACGATTGGTAGCAAAAGACTATACTCAGAGACAAGGAGTTGACTATGAGGAAACTTTTTCTCCAGTTGCAATGTTCAAGTCTATCTAGATATTTCTAGCCATAGCTGCGTGGTATGGCTATGAGATATGACAGATGGATGTAAAGACAACATTTCTTAATCGGGATATTAAGGAAGAGATTTACATGTCTCAACCTGAAGGGTTTATATCTATCTGAAATGAGCAATTGGTATGCAAATTTCTGAGATCTATTTGTGGCCTAAAGCAGGCATCTAGGAGTTGGAACCTCAGATTCGATGGTACAATCAAAGAGTTTGTTTTAATAAGAATCCTGAGGAACCCTATGAGTATAAGAAGGTCAGTAGGAGTGATATGACATTTCTGGTTCCTTATGTTGATGACATTCTACTCATTGGGAATGATGTAGGAATGTTGCAATCAACTAAAATATGGTTAACGAGTAATTTCTCGATGCAGGAC
This sequence comes from Primulina tabacum, assembly GCF_025594145.1. Taxonomy (NCBI): domain Eukaryota; kingdom Viridiplantae; phylum Streptophyta; class Magnoliopsida; order Lamiales; family Gesneriaceae; genus Primulina; species Primulina tabacum. The sequence goes on along the minus strand of NC_134553.1, from coordinate 32,844,109 downwards.
TTGGGTGAAACATATTTTGTATTGGGGATACATATCTATAGAGATAGATCAAGACGATTGATTGGTCTCACCCATTCTACATACAATGATAGCATCATTAAGCAGTTTTTGATGGATGAGTCCAATAGAGGACATCTACCAATGTGTCATGGCGTGTCCCTATCCAAGTCTATGTCTCCTAAGACTGATGCAGATATAGTGGCGATGACAAGCATTCTTTATGCATCTGCAATTGGTAGTATCATGTATGAGATGATATCTACACGTCCTGACGTGGCTTTTGCACTAAGTATAGTGAGTAGATATCAATCGAACCCTGGTATTCCCCACTGGAAACCTGTGAAAGACATTTTCAAGTATTTGAGAAGGACCAATAAGTTGTTCTTGGTCTATGGGGGTGGAGAAATAAAATTGGAAGGTTATAACGACTCTAGCTTCCAAAGAGAGATCGACGTTTCAAATTCAACCTCTGGATTCGTATTCATGCTCAATGATGATGTTCTCTCTTGGAAGAGTTCCAAGCAAGACAGTACTGCTGATTCCACCACTGAGGCCGAATACATTGCTGCATCAGCTGCAGCAAATGAGGTTCTTCGGTTGAGTAATTTCGTCCAAGAGTTGGGCATCATTCATAATGGAGTTGCTCCAGTCACGTTCTGTGACAACATGAGAGCCATTGCATAGGTAAAGGAGCCAAGGTCTCATCAGAAATCCAAACATGTATTGAGAAAGTACCACATTATCCGAGAGATTGTGGAAAGAGGAGACGTATCGATTGACAAAGTCGGTTCTGAAAGGGGATCGATTAAGGTGCTTGCTTGTGCAACAAAAGTTTCAAAATTATTTTTCTAGCAAGAAAATCGAGCACCCTAAACTATAGTGTGTAGCAATTACAATAAAGCACAAAATGACATTCATAGGGTGTTTTAGAAATTATTACCTATCAATCTCTTAAGATTGATTATGGCTCCAACTAAGATGTAAACACCTTAGCTCTTGAATGGTAGACTATTCTACAAGCTTCCAATGAGCACTCCTTGCTCAAAAATTAATCTCACTACCAACAAGGAAGATCCACCTTAAACTTGCACAAGAAAATGTAAGGCATTTTTCTTTGAGAAGTGTATGCAATCTTCAACAATTGAAGAAGCAAACAAATTGAAGGGAAATGCTACAAAATTTCGGCCATGCCTTTTTAGGAGAGAGGGAGGAGTGTTTTTCTTGGTGTATGCAAAAGTAAAAGTGAGCATGTGCATGCCATGCCTTGGATGTTGAAAAAGAAGCCTCCAACCCTTCACCTCCCATGCATGCAAGTCTATTTGGGCTTGTAACATTTACAAGGCCCATTGACGTTTATTTAATTGTCTCAAACATATTTGAGACTAATTAAACCTTACTTGATTTTATTCAAGCCCACTAGTTTAATAATTATCTCTAATTGGGCTCTACAAGGCGCAATGTTGTTTAATTAATTCAACATTTGAATTAATTTAATTATTTGGACTCTACTAGGTGCACCACTGTTTAATTAATTCAACACTTGAATTAATTTAATTTATTCCATAATAAAGTTTATGAAAATCACAATTTTCAAATACATTATTTATTTGGCCAACTTTTAATTTAGGAACACTTTCTCAATTTAAAAGTCACATTCCCCTTATAAAAGTCATACTTCTAATTTTCCTTGCGCCTATAAACTTCTTTATAAGGTGTTCAACACATTAAACTATTTTACTTCTCAACGTGATCTAGAAAGTTATCACTTGTGTGGTCCTCAATGGTTCATTGATACAACTAGCTGTGGGTTCACATCTTAATGTGATTCGGGACTAAACATGTCCTTATATGAGCATACCCCAATAGCTCCATTCTTAATTATCAACTCCTTGATAATAAGAACGTCAGAACTCAAGTCTGATAGTACCCAACCAATCATGTTAAACGCCTAGCAGCATCGCTTACATGATTCCATAGGTATCAAATGATAGTGCTTGCAAGAACCATTCAATTATGATTAGCGTACAGTACGGTCCCTTCTTCGCATATATCCCGACCAATTCGACAACTATTGGTATACCGAGAGCTGTCAAAGAATTGATACTATGTGTCATTTCGTAGTTACATCGATGGTTAATCAATGAAACCTCTTTCATAATTACCACCATACTCTGATCAGAGATTTCAAACTACACACACATAGGATATCCATACCCGAAGGTAAGCGCTGAATCTCCGACTACAATGCATCGACTACTATATGTTTCGACAAAACACCCAACCTTGCCACTTGATGACCCCATATGAGTCGGTAAACAAGTCAAAGTGCAATGCTAGCATATAGAGTCTCAATGTTGTCCCGGGTCATAACGACTAATGGTGTACAACAATAAACTAGGACGTTTTCACTCGATAAGTGAGAACCACTTGGAAAGTCCTTTATGGAGGGTTGTTCAGTGCACTCTATAAGGAGCACCTATCTACATGTTCGGACATCACAATGTCCCCTACCAGTGAAACACGGTACTCACATCGCAGATACTAGTCTCGAACTCGAGCGGCCTATATCCTTCTTAGCGATAGCTGAATCGACTAGGAACAGTTTAGAATAGACAGTATTGATCATATGAGCATCTCATATTCTTTCTACTATTTGTATATTCAAGTACTTTATCTTTGCAACTAGCATGGGTATACAGATAAATATATGCCAAAACAATAATTTCAAATATTATTAAAATAAAGATTGTTTATACATAGAGTTTCAACATGAACCCTCGGCCAACACTTGGATCGACGGGCACCTACTCTAACAATCTCCCACTTGCACTAGATCCAACTACCCATATGCTTCAATCCCATCGATTCGCGATGCTTCTCGAATAACGGTCCAGGTAAAGGCTTAGTTAGCGGATAAGCAAAATTATCTATTGAGCCCACTTTGTCAATCGACACTTCTCCTCTTTCCACAATCTATCGGAGGATGTGGTACTTTCTCAATATGTTTTTGGATTTCTGATGAGACCTCGGCTCCTTTGCTTGAGCTATATAGCTCCCGTGTTGTCACAAAACACCGGGACATGAGCAACTACATTTGGAATGACGCCCAACTCTTGGACGAAATTTTTTATCCAAACAAACTCCTTTGTTGAAGCTGATGCAGCAATGTATTCTGCCTCAGTTGTTGAATCCATAGTATTGTCTTGCTTGGAACTCTTCCAAGAGACAGAAGCACCATTGAGCATGAATATGAACCCATAGGTTGACTTTGAGTCATCGATATCGCTTTGGAAGCTAGAGTCAGTATAACCTTTCAATTTGAGTTCTCCACCCCCATAGACCAGGGTTCGATTGATATCTACTCATTACACTTAGTGCATAAGCCACGTCAGGGCGTGTAGATATCATCCTATACATGATTCTACCAATCGCAGATGCATAAGGAATGCTTGTCATCACCGCTATCTCTGCATCAGTCTTGGGAGACATAGACTTGGATAGGGACACACCATGACACATTGGTAGATGTCCTCTCTTGGACTCATCGATCGAGAACCGCTTCACGATGGTATCGATGTATGTGGACTGGATGAGACCAAGCAATCTTCTTGATCTATCTCTATAAATCTATATTCCCAATACAAAAGATGCTTCACCCAAGTCCTGCATCGAGAACTTAGTCACTAACCATATTTCAGTTGATTGCAACATCCCTACATCATTCTCAATGAGTATAACGGATGATAGAAATAATATATTTCCAACTAAATTCCTTGGATATCCCACAAAGTAACATAAAATGGATCGACTATCCAATTTATCTCCCACTACCTGCTTCACATAAGCAGGGCATCCCCATATTCTAAGATAAGAATATTTGGGGGGCTTACCCATCCATATCTCATATGGCGTCTTATCAACTGTCTTTGAATGGACATTGTTCAACAACAATGTTGCTGTCTCAAGCGCATATCCCCAAAAGGATGGCGGAAACTCCGTTAACCCTATCATAGACCGAACCATGTCCATCAAAGTCTGGTTACGATGCTCTGAAACACCATTCAACTATGGTGTAGCAGGCGGAGTCTACAGTGAGAGAATCACATTCTACCTAAGATACTTTTGGAACTCGGCACTCAAGTACTCACCACCTCGATCCGATCGAAGTGACTTGATGCTTCGTCCCAACTGTTTCTTTACTTCACTTCTGAATTCTTTGAACCTTTCAAAGGCTTCAGACTTGTATTTCATCAAATTCACATACCCATACCTCGAAAATTCATCGGTAAAGGTTATGAAGTAGGCATGTCCATGCTTAGTGGTGATGCTAAGCGGACCGCACACATCGGTATGGATCAAATCTAATAACCCTTTGGCTCGCTCCACATGGTCCTTAAATGGAATTTTGGTCATCTTTCCTTTCAGACAGGATTCACAAGTTGTGAGAGAATTAATATCAGACATATAAAACATGCCTACTCCCAATAGCTTGTTCATCCTTCTTAGGGAAATATGTCCTAATCGAGCATGCCATAATTGTGCTGAATTTAGAGTATCTTGTTTGCGCTTGTTTGTTGTTGTTATTTCTTGAACATTTTTTAGTGGAATATCTTTCAATTTTAAGTTGTAGAGATCGTTTTCAAGTTTACTCGTACTTATTAAACATTCGTTCTTGTAAATGTTGCAAACACCTTTTGTTAAATAAACAAGAATATCCATCTTTATCAAGCATAGAAATGAAAACAATGTTTTTAACCAAATCTGGTACAAACAAAACATCTCTTAAAATTAACTTAAAATCATTAATCAAAAGCAAGTAAACATCTCCTACGGCCTTGGCAGCAACACTTGCTCCATTGCCCATCCTGAAGAAGGTCTCACCTTCCCTAAGTCTCCTACTTCTTCCCATCACCTGCAAATCATTACAGAGATGTGAGCCACAGCCGGTAACCAATACCAAGAAGTAGAGTTAATTGAAATTTTTACTTTAATATAGAACATACCGTTTCTAGAACTCTTCTGGGCAAGATATTCTCTGCAGTTACGCCTCCAATGTCCAGGCTTCTTGCAGTGATGAAAAATATCAACAGTCTTGTCAGTCTTTACTGGTGTGGCTGCCACAACGGGATTCGGAGCTTGCCTCTTCAAGGGCACATTCTTCTTGGGACTTTGGAAAGAACGCTTCTTTCCCTTCCCAGATGGACCTGTCTTCATACCAGATGAAGAACCCACATAAAGAACCGGCTTCTCTTTCTTGATGGTGGACACAAAGGTAACATGCATGTTCACCAACTCCTCAAGGGTTGGCTCCATCTTGTTCATGTTGAAATTTACCACAAAAGTATCAAATGAGCTAGGCAGTGACAAGAGCAACACGTCGGTGGTCAGCTCCGATGGCAATGTAAGATCCATGCCAACAAGCTTATCCACAAGCCCAATCAACTTTAGGCCATGCGGCCCCATCTCGTATGCGTAAAGTTATCAGCTCCTTGACGGTAGCATGTCTAAGAGGCCGTGTTTTCTCACCAAAGAGCTCCTTGAGATGCAAATGAACATCACCAAGACTCTTTGCATCCTCAAAACGCCTCTGTAGCTCATCGTTCATAGAAGCCTGCATATAACACTTAGTTCGCAAGTCATGGTCACACCAATCCTTGTGTTGTCTACAATTCCTTAGGAGTGCAGCTAGTCGGAGCCTCAATAGGGGGCGACTCAGTAAGTGTATACGCTATCCTTTCCGAATTCAAGAAGATTTTCATATTTCTTAGCCAATTGTGGTAATTAGGTCCGGTTAATGTGTGTTTGTCGAGTATTGCAGATATCTGATTGTGAATCGAAGACATTGTCAAAAATTGTACTGAAAAGTAAAACAGATAAATTTTAATGACTATTTTAAAATATTTAGTAAGATATAAAGTATGGACTTTTATATCATAAATTTTCGCTCCCACTGTTTTGACATTTTTCACTACCCTCTAGTGAAAACGGGAAACTCCTTTCCTCAATAGGTACGTAAGGTCCAATTAGCAAATTATGATCCCGAATAATATCACCCAATCATATTTCCTAAAAGGTAGTTTCCAATTGCATCACCATGCAACCCTTTACGTAAACTTTTGTCTCACGTTTGATTAGGATCCAATAATATGACGTCGTTCATCTTTACATGTCAAGCCTTACCCATCGATGTTGAACTTTAATAGACGGTCGCCATGAGTTCCCTCAATAATATGAGCCAAAATCATTGGAGTTCCACGTAGTTCACATCATCATGTCAATGGATGTCACAGCTTTCCGGTGTTCAGGGCCCCCCAATAATATGAGCCAAGCTCCGAACACGGGTAGCCTTCATCATGCACCCATTGTCGATGGAAGACAGAGAAATTATAAACACCTTTATAATTCTCCTTTTCGGGCTTGATATTAATTTTGAATCTTATTCAAAATGAGGGTTTTTAATTTGAAAGGTCTCATCATTAATTTTATTTTAAAAGATCGTCATGTTTGATCGTATGTTTGCCGGATTCATGCAACTTTGTTATTATCATAATACTAACGCACATACTCATTATTTTTGACATATCATGCATATATTATAAACAGTAAACTAAACAAAGATGATCAATCGCCCAAAAACTAATGGTCTGTGTGAGCTAAGCACGGGCCTAGGTTCATTTTCTAGGGAAATGCATGGGATTCAAATGCAACTTTTACATAAGCTTCCAATATTTACATGTCTTCGATCTTCATAATCATCAAGGCCACCATCTTCCAATCTAGATCTTCCACTATACTGATATTTTAAAATAAATATACATGGCAAATAGGGATACATCTCATGAGGTGGGAACGGGCAATAAACCAAGCCCACTTAAAAATTGATAATTATTACAATCATTCAACACAAAATATCCTAGCATACACCTAGCAAATTCGGCTTGTGCTTTTGATCATCTTTCATGCATAATATCATATATCATACACAATCAATTAATTATCACAATAATCAATTGATCCAATATTATATATATCTTGATCCAATCACTAACCGCCACGATTATAAACTAAATCAACAAAGTTAACAAACTCATTTTTCTACTTTCTAATTAATTTATTTATAACCGAATTTCTTGTAAATCATAATTTACTATAAATAATTAAAGTCCAACTTCAATTATTTATTTTTTGAGAAAATATGTACAACTTTTGTAAATTTAAACTTAAGGGCCCAATAAAACATTTTTTCACCAAAAATTATTTTGGCCCAATTAAATTTACAAATTGTATTAGCCATCTAATGGCCCAACAACTTCAAGGCCCATGACACTTTGATATTCCAAAACGCTTTTGGAAACTCTAGTCGTCATCGCCGTCGCAGGATTCCGGCCAACATGCACAAATAATTTATTTTAAAATTGAAGGGGCTGTTCGGGCAGCCCCTTGGGATTCCCTTTCTGCCTGTTTCGGGCAGCCCCTCGGGCAGCCCAAGTTGCCCGAAATGGACAGCAAATTTTTGACCAAAAACCGCCCCAAACCGGCCTTGATTTTAGTTGTTTTGATTGTCTCATGCGGTAAGAAATTCACCTCAATATAATATCATATATATGCTACACAAAATAGTAACCATAGCTCATGATACCACTTGAAAGGGGATCGATTAAGGTGCTTGCTTGCGCAACGAAAGTTTCAAAATTATTTTTCTCGTAAGAAAATCTAGCACCCTGAACTATAGTGTGTAGCAAATACAATAAAACACAAAATGACATTCATAAAGTGTTTTAGAAATTCTTATCTATCAATCTCTTAAGATTGATTATGGCTCCAAGTAAGATGTAAACACATTAACTCTTGAATGGTAGACTATTCTACAAGCTTCCAATGAGCACTCTTTCTTTAAAAATTAATCCCACCACCAACAAAGAAGATCCACCTTACACTTGCACTAGAAAATGTAAGGCATTTTTCTTTGAGAAGTGTATGTAATCTTCAACAATTGTAGAAGCAAAAAAATTGAAGGGAAATGCTACAAAATTTCGGCCATGCCTTTTTAGGAGAAAGGGAGGAGTGTTTTTCTTGGTGTATGCAAAAGTAAAAGTGAGCATGTGCATGCCATGCCTTGGATGTTGAAAAAGTAGCCTCCAACCTTTCACCTCCCATGCATGCAATTCTATCTAGGCTTGTAACAATTACAAGGCCCATGAATTTTATTTAATTGTCTCAAACATATTTGAGACTAATTAAACCTTACTTGATTTTATCCAAGACCACTAGTTTAATAATTATCTCTAACTGGGCTCTACAAGGAAAAATGTTGTTTAATTAATTCAACACTTGAATTAATTTAATTATTTGGACTCTACTAGGTCCACTAGTATTTAATTAATTCAACACCTGAATTAATTTAATTTAGTCCATAATAATGTTTATGAAAATCACAATTTTCAAATACATTATTTATTTTGCCAACTTTTAATTTAGAAACACTTTCTCAATTTAAAAGTCACATTCCCCTTATAAAAGTCATACTTCTAATTTTCCTTGCGCCTATAAACTCCTTTATAAGCTGTTCAACATATTAAACTATTTTATTTCTCAACGAGATTTAGAAAGTTAGCACTTGTGTGGCTCTCAATGTTCATTGATACAACTAGCCGTGGGTTCACATCTTAATGTGATTCGGGACTAAAAATGTCCTTATATGAGCATACCCCAATTGCTTCATTCTTAATTATCAACTCCTCGATAATAAGAACTTCAGAACTCAAGTCTGATAGTACCCAACCAATCATGTTAAACGCCTAACAGCATCGCTTACATGATTCCCTAGGAATCAAATGATTATGCCTGCAAGAACAATTCAATTATGGTTAGCATACAGTACGGTACCTTAATCTCATATATCCCGACTAATTCGACAACTATTGGTATATCGAGAGCTGTCAAAGAATCGATACTATGTCTCATGTCGTAGTTGCATCGATGGTGTAATCTATGAAACCCTTTTCATAATTACCATCATACTCTGATCAGAGATTTCAAACTACATACACATAGGATATCCATACCCGAAGGTAAGCGGTGAATCCCCGTCTACAATGCATCGACTCCTATATGTTTTGACAAAACACCCAACCTTGCCACCTGATGACCCCATATGAGTTGATAAACAAGTCAAAGTGCAATGCTAGCATATAGAGTCTCAATGTTGTCCCAGGTCATAAGTACTAATGGTGTACAACCATAAACTAGGACGTTTCCAATTGATAAGTGAGAACCACTTGGAAAGTCCTTTATGGAGGGTTGTTCATTGCACTCTACAAGGAGCACCTATCTGCATGTTCGAACATCACAATGTCCCCTACCAATGAAACATGGTACTCACATCGCAGATACTAGTCTCGAACTCGAGCGGCAAATATCTTCCTTAGTGACGGCTGAGTCGACTAGGAACTGTATAGAATATACAATATTGCAAATATGAGTTTCATGATACTCATCATATGAGCATCTCATATTCTTTCTACTATTTGTATATTCAAGGACTTTATCTATGCAACTAGCATGGGTATGCAGATAAAGATGTGCCAAAACAATAATTTCAAATATTATTAAAATAAAGCTTGTTTATACATAGAGTTTCAACATGAACCCTCGGCCAACACTTGGCTCGACGGGCAACTACTCTAACAGGCTCTGCAGATAATGTTGCTGATTCACAAACTAAGCCTTTACCTAGACCATTATTCGAGAAGCATCACGAATCGATGGGTTTGAAGCATATGGGTTGTTGGTTCTAGTGCAAGTGGGAGATTTTTAAAATAAGTGCACGTTGAGCCAAGTTTTGGCCGAGGGTTCACATTGAAATTCTAAGTATAAACAATTTTTATTTTAATAATATTTGAAATTATCGTTTTGGCACATCTTTATCTATACACATGCTTGTTGCACAGATAAAGTCCTTGAAAATACAAATAAAGAAAGAATATGAGATACTCATATGATGAGTATAATGAAACTCATATTTGGAAACTGTATATTCTAACATTTTCTAGTCGATTCAGCCGCCCCTAAGAAGGATAGATTTCCCTCGAGTTTGAGACAAGTATCTGCGATGTGAGTACCATGTTTCATTGGAATGGGACATTGTGATGTCGGAGCATGCAGATAGGTGCTACTTGTGGAGTGCACTGAACAACCCTCCATTAAGGATTTTCCAAGTGGTTCTAACTTATCGAGTGGAAACGTCTTAGTTTATGGTTGTACACCATTAGTTCTTATGACCCGGGACAAAATTGTGACTCTATATGCTAGTATTGCACTTCGACTTGTTTACCGACTCATACGGGATCATCAAGTGGCCAGGTTGGGTTTTTTGTCGAAACATATGGGAGTCTATACATTGTAGTCCGGGCTTCACCGCCTACCTTCGGGTATGGATATCCTATGTGATCTCATGTGTATGTAGTTTTAAATCTTTGATCAGAGTGTTGGTGGTAATTAAGAAACTGAATCAGTCGGGATATAAGAGATGAAAGGATCGTACTGTACGCTAACCATAATGTAATGGTTCTTGCAGGCACTATCATTTGATACCTAGGGAATAATGTAAGCGATGCTGCTAGGCGTTTAACATGATTGGTTAGGTACCATCTGACTTGAGTTCTGACGTTCTTATTATCAAAGAATTGATAAGTAAGAACGGATCAATTGGGGTATGCATAATGACATGTTTAGTCCTGAATCACATTGAGATGTGAACCTATTGCTAGTTGTATCAATGAACCATTAAGGACCACACAAGTACTAGCTTTCTAGATCCCGTTGAGAAGGAAATTAATTCAATATGTTGAACGGCTTATAATGTAATGCCCGAGATTTTAGTTGATACTTTTGAATTGTTATATATTATGAATAAGGCGATGGAAGAACAGACGTGGAGTAGCGACGTTGCAAATTGAGTTTGTTGACAAAGAGAGAGACCGCACCCGCGCCAAGAAGTAAACCGCACCCGCGGTGTAAGGGCTGAAAGTTGGATTTTTGATTTCAATGGCCACCGCACCCGCGCTTAAGCTTCTACCGCACCCGCGCTTGGAGGGCAGTAGGGTACGTTTTTGGGGCAGAACGTGCACCGCACCCGCGGTACCAAAGGGAGCGCACCCGCGGTCCAAGCTTCTGGAAAATTTGATGTATATCAGTACACTGAGCGCACCCGCGGTGCAAAAGTGAGCGCACCCGCGGTGTGACGTGCAGCATGAAAAAATAAGCCACGTCTCCTAGTGTTGCATGCAGTATATATATGATGTCTTCTTTCGAAATTCAGAGAGAAAAGAGCCGAGACTCTCTAGAGATAAAGATTTCTTGTTTTTGTAGGTTAAATTGTGAATTGTGATAAATCCGTCCGTCCGATTTTGAATCTGACTTCAGTTTTGAGTTCCTCTCGACACGAGCTACACAAGGACGTAAGTTTTATCACGTTTTGAGATGATTTGAAAATATGATGTTAAAGGAATTGAATATGATTCATATATGTTGTTCTCGAGACAATAGACATCGTATAATCGAAACCGGATTAAAGAACAGACTGTTTATGCAATTGTTATGAATTTTCAGAGTTGATTCGATTGTGGTTATACCGGATTGATATCAAAATTATGTTGTTATCGAGTATGAGGTGTTGGAATTGATATCTGATTTATACTGTATCGCTGGGTATATTGATATTATTCAGATTTGGATCAGATGAGTTGTTGATTCGAATATACTGATATTGTATTGCCGGTATTGCGAGACTGTACAGAATTGAGATTATGATTCGTATTGATAGCAATTATGAGTTGTATGATGATATCTGTGATGTTGAGATTGACGGGGCTATCAAGACCGTATTGTTATGCCGTAGAGACATCAGTAGATTGATTTTGATCAGATTCAATAGTGATTGAGATTGCATTGTATGTCGTTGACATTGATCAGATTATGTGTTGCTTTGAGTATTGATCAGAACAGGTATTGAATTGAGTTGTTCACTGATATTATACATATTCGATTGTCATTGCTAGATTGGGAATGGACATATTTGAACCCTAAACTTCGACTTCGTCAGATCGAGAAGAGAAAGGTATAAATCGATGTTAACTGGGAGATCGACTTGAGTTAGATTTAACTCGAGTTTCCCTAAACCACATACTAGTATGGTATTGTTTTAATACCTTTGTGTTTTAATAATTATGTTTATTCTATTGAATTAGAAAGTAGAAAGCAGAGAGCTATTGAGTGAGAGTCACTGACAGAGGGGCTAGACTATGACAGAGGAGTCACTGGCCCATTGCACATTGTCAGAATAGGGTTAGTCTTGGACAGACATGCCAAGACACTGGACGTTTGGTATATCGAGATGCTTCAGATACAGATAGCATCCTTATTACAGATTATTCGATATAGACTAAACCAAAGTCCAGAAATAAGAACATACCGCCACCGCGATCGGTAGTAGTAGGTGGGAGACCTGTTACGTTCTTATTCACCGGGATCCCTAGATTAGATGAGAGATGAGTCGAGTCTGAGATGCCGAGTCATGAGTTGAATCACAGATTGTATAAATTATGTTTCGTAGATTACAATTCATGTTTTATTTACAATTTGATTTTGATTTGCAATGTCTGATTATGATACATGTAGTGATATCTGTTTCATGCTTTATTATACCATGGCATGTACACATTGTTTATACTAGGATTTATTCTCACCAGAGTTATCCGGCTGTTGTTTTGTTTGTATGTGTGCATGACAACAGGTGGGACATGATCGGGGTCAAGAAGATGATGAGAGAGGACAAGTTTAGCGTGGTGATTCCGGACTTGTTATAGATATGGTTCTAACACTTGAAATCTAGTAGTTGAACCTTAGTCTAGTCTGAATGTTTATTGTACAGAGTTGTATTTTTATACTGATATGTATATTAATTAAATTCCATTACGTTCCCCCCTTATATTGTAAAAGAAAAAAATTTAGACCCTGTTTATCTTAATTGATAATTAAATCCCAAAAATTATTAAGAAGATGATTAGCGTCTGGGTCCCCACAAGAGGTGGTCTCAGAGCCTTAGGTCCAAGAACAGTAGGTTTCTTAGACTGAGATAGAGGAGAATGAGCGGGGTAGATTGAGTTTTCTTTCTTGCTTTTGCGATACGAGCATGTGACTTGTTGTAATATTGACTGGTTGTAATGTTGAATTACATTGTATATGCTAGCATGATACTATGTTTTACTGCCTTATAATACATGTTACTTGATTTAACTGATTTGATTTGATAACGTGTATTATTGAGTATGAATCAGACCTGATTCTTGATCAGTAGTAAGATGATCAGAGGAGGACTGAAACAGGTTTGTTGTATTTGGTTACTAATGCTTTTGGTAATCAGATATACCTCCTCGAAGAATTCCAGAAAGAGGTAGTACTTCGACTGATCAGATAGATGTGTCAGAAACTCCGATGGAAATACAGTTGAAACAGTTTCAGTCATTTCAACTGTCGATTCTGAGAGGTACTGAGACATCTGATGATTGTGAGAATTGGTAAGATGATATAGAGATATTGTTTGATTCACTTGAGTATCCAGACGAACGGAGAATTAAACTAGTGCCCGACCAGTTACACGACGTCGCAAGGAGCTGGTGGATTACATCCAAAAGATTATTAGAACAGCGTGGTACGGTAATTACGTGGGAAATCTTTAGAGCTGAATTCTATCGAAGATTTTTCTCAGTTTCGTACCGAGAGGACAAGAAAGTAGAGTTTGAGAATTCGAAACAGGGCCAACTGAATATTGAAGAATAAGTTGCTAAATTCTCTACTTTATTAAGTTTTGCTCCTCTTATAGCTGGGAATGATGAAGCTGTAGCGGATCAGTTCATTAACGGATTGAATGGTGAGATATCTTCCTTGGTAAAGGTAGAGCAACCCCAGCATCTTAATGATGCTTTGAATAAAGCAAAGAGTGCTGAGGCAAGTTTGAGTCGACAACGAGGGAGGTTGATTGTGATCCGACCCCAGACACAGCAATCCCCTCTCAGATTTGATAGTGGCAGTACGAGTGGGAAGCCAGATCTGTTGAAAGCTCGAAAGAAACAGTTTAAGAAATTAGGGAGCGGACCGAGCGTTTTATCTAGCTCCAGTGGTTCTAGCCCGAGTTATACCTGAGTTTATTGCAGAACTTGCGGAGGGAGACATCCCATAGAGCAATGCCAGGGAGTGACTGGTAGGTGCAATATCTGTAAACAGCAGGGACACTTTGCTAGAGTCTGTCCACAGAGAGGTTCTCGAAGATTTCAGGGAGCAGAATCATCTGGTGGTAGTGACCGAGGAACAGACCCAGGAGGCACTTGATGATATAGTGGCAGAGCTATTGTAGATTCTTACCAGGAGATGGTAAGATTCAGACCTGAAATGGCCGAAGAATGAATAATGTACAGTAAGGATTTTCGATTTTGAATTCCTTTGATTTCCGTATTAATTATGATTCGATGATTATCGAAAGGAATGGAGTTATTCCTTATGTATTCAGTTGATTACTGAAAATAAATATACCATGAGCTGATTTGTCAGTAGCAGGAGAATTGCTAAAGTCTTTCTAGATGAAATTCCGGATTTGCCTCATATCAGGGAGAGTGATTTCTGCCTTGATTTGATACCAGGTACTGGTTTTATTTTAGAAGTCCGTACAGAATGATACTGATTGATTTGAAAGAATTGAAATATCAGTTAGAAGATTTACTGACCAAAAGTTAGATCTGATTGTGTGTTTCTTTGTAAAATACTTCAGTTCTGATTATGGGTTGATGAATCCTGAATTCAGAGGTATTCTGATGATTTTATGCCGTTTATCTATGATATTTTGTGATATACTCGTGGCATATGACTGACTAAATCGAATATCTTGTATTGAAGGATCTGAGAACTGAAATTGTTGTATACACAAATTGTTAAAATATGAATCTTGATTGAAACTAGATTGTATTCCGAGTATGTGATATTCGAATATGGTATACCGATTGATATTAGCACAGCTGAGGCAGTGATCAATGGCTGAGAATGACACCGAGTCAGAAATGTCAGAAATTTATTTTTTTCATGAGTTTAGAAGATTATGATATGTAACTGTTGTTTTGAAATTGCTTACGAATTGTTATTGTTCTAAAACAGTATTTGAGACAGATTATATTGTTTGGGGGACATTACATTCGAACATGATATAGCAGTTGATCTAAACAACGTTGAGATGTAATCGGTTAGTCAGATCGACAATATTGTCAGAAATCACGTTCTATGAGTTTATTAGATCAGTATAGATGATTGATATTTAGAATCTGAGCCGATATTGCTGTTTTTCTGAATCCGTATTTGATACAGATTGTTGTATATTCTTGAGATTATATACAGTTCAAGCCGAATCAGAGCTGATTTTGAAAGTTACAACAGTTTAGAAGTTTGATCAGAATGTACAGAACTTGATTTCGATAAGCAGAGTAGGATGTCAATCAAAATATCAGGTAGGTACTACTGTATTATATGTGAGTAACCGACTTGTTTGTGCCAAATATTTCGAATCTGAAATGATAGATGTTTGTCAGAAGCGCACAGTAGTCAATTCAGTATTCTTGCTGGTAACAGAAAAGATATGATAATTCGAAAAGACAATTTTGATATAAACAGAGGAGATCAGTTGTAACAGAATTTGTACGAAAATGTCTGAATCGTTGACAGATGAAGACAAAAATATAGAAACCAGGAGATTGGTTATCTAGATTATCGGTTCTTGAATAGAAATGGGAGTACATTTCTATGGATTGTGTGACGATACTACTGAAATCTTGACAAGACTGTGCTGTGATGTGATTATGATTGACAGATTGCTCGAATATGCCTCTATTATGTTGTACAGGAAGATGTACAGACATGATTAGATGACTGAGAGTTATGTAAGAAAAGGGGTCAGATTGTATTGAATGCCAAAGCTGATTATATCATACTATGATTTTTGATTAATTCTGTACTTTTGGCAGAGTATACAATAAACTCTTTTATCTATTGTCTATAAATCGACGGATAGTCGGAGCGAACTATCCTGAGACTGGAGGATATCCAGGACATGTAGTGCTGGATTTTAGCACTAGTTGACATGATTTATTGTCACTTTGTGAATGATCGTATAAATATAGTTATCTGATGAGTATTGAGATAGCTTCAGTTGCGGTTTTGTAAAGTGAGAACTGTAAATTTCCTTTGCATAGAGATAATATCTCAGAGATACCTGAGATTTGATCTGATAAGGTCAGAGATACGATAAAGAAAATTCCCGAGATTGGATCTGATAAGGTCAGAGATACGATAAAGAAAATGCAACTGATTCAGAAGAGAACAAAGACACCTCAGAATAGACAGACTAAATAAGCCAACGTCGGACGATGACTGTTGATATTTGAGGCTGAAAACTGGATATAGCACTGACTGGGATAAACAGAGGTGGTAGCAGATACTGATATTGATTTGTTAGCATTGGTTGATTGGTATATACGGATGTTGTATAGCAAGTATTTTGCGATTGATTCGATCAGAATGATTTCGAGGGATATTATGATATTACACTTCTTGAATGACTACTCCAGTCTGGAATCAGAGATCCGTGAAAGAAAGAAAATTCAGAACGAAGACTATTCTACTGTTGAATATACAGTAAAGTCGTCATGGCATTAGAAATGTTACTTGAAAGACAGAATCTGATATGAAACTGAGATTTCAGGATTGTTTCAGGGAGATAAGTTTCTGAGTAACCTCTCTTATACATTTCTTTCTTATATATATATCTGATTTTATTACCTATGATTTCGGGGACGAAATCGTATCTTAGGGGGGGAGAAATGTAATGCCCGAGATTTTAGTTGATACTTTTGAATTGTTATATATTATGAATAAGGCGATGGAAGAACAGACGTGGAGAAGCGACGTTGCAAATTGAGTTTGTTGACAAAGAGAGAGACCGCACCCGCGCCAAGAAGTAGACCGCACCCGCGGTGTAAGGGCTGAAAGTTAGATTTTTGATTTCAATGGCCACCGCACCCGCGCTTAAGCTTCTACTGCACCCGCGCTTGGAGGGCAGTATGGTACGTTTTTGGGGCAGAACGTGCACCGCACCCGCGGTCCAAGCTTCTGGAAAATTTGATGTATATCAGTACACTGAGCGCACCCGCGGTGTGACGTGCAGCATGAAAAATAAGCCACGTCTCCTGGTGTTGCATGCATTATATATATGATGTCTTCTTTCGAAATTCAGAGAGAAAAGAGCCGAGACTCTCTAGGGATAAAGCTTTCTTGTTTTTGTAGGTTAAATTGTGAATTGTGATAAATCCGTCCGTCCGATTTTGAATCCGACTTCAGTTCTGAGTTCCTCTCGACACGAGCTACACAAGGACGTAAGTTTTATTACGTTTTGAGATGATTTGAAAATATGATGTTGGTGAAATTGAATATGATTGTCAGAATAGGGTTAGTCTTGGACAGACATGTCAAGACACTGGACGTTTGGTATATCGAGATGCTTCAGATACAGATAGCATCCTTATTACAGATTATTCGATATAGACTAGACCAAAGTCTAGAAATAAGAACGTACCGCCACCGCGACAGGTAGTAGTAGGTGGGAGACCTGTTACGTTCTTATTCACCGGGATCCCTAGATTAGATGAGAGATGAGTCGAGTCTGAGATGCCGAGTCATGAGTTGAATCAAAGATTGTATAAATTATGTTTCGTAGATTACAATTCATGTTTTATTTACATTCTGATTTCGATTTGCAATGTCAAATTATGATACATGTAGTGATATCTGTTTCATGCTTTATTATACCATGGCATGTACACATTGTTTATATTGGGATTTATTCTCACCAGAGTTATCCGGCTGTTGTCTTGTTTGTATGTGTGCATGACAATAGGTGGGACATGATCGGGGTCAAAAAGATGATGAGAGAGGACAAGTTTAGCGTGGTGATTCCGGACTTGTTGTAGATATGGTTCTAACACTTGAAATCTAGTAGTTGAACTTTAGTCTAGTCTGAATGTTTATTGTACAGAATTGTATTTTTATACTGATATGTATATTAATTAAATTCCATTACGTTCCGCCCTTATATTGTAAAAGAAAAAAATTTAGACCCTGTTTATCTTAATTGATAATTAAATCTCATAAATTATTAAGAAGATGATTAGCTTCCGGGTCCCCACAACAGGTGGTATCAGAGCCTTAGGTCCTAGAACAGTAGGTTTCTTAGACTGAGATAGAGGAGAATGAGCGGGGTAGATTGAGTTTTCTTTCCTGCTTTTGCGATACGAGCATGTGACTTGTTGTAATATTGACTGGTTGTAATGTTGAATTACATTTTATATGCTAGCATGATACTATGTTTTACTGCCTTATAATACATGTTACTTGATTTAACTGATTTGATTTGATAACGTGTATTATTGAGTATGAATCAGACCTGATTCTTGATCAGCAGTAAGATGATCAGAGGAGGACTGAAACAGGTTTGTTGTATTTGGTTACTAATGCTTTTGGTAATCAGATATACCTCCTCGAAGAATTCCAGAAAGAGGTAGTACTTCAACTGATCAGATAGATGTGTTAGAAACTCCGATGGAAATACAGTTGAAACAGTTTCAGTCATTTCAACTGCCGATTCTGAGAAGTACTGAGACATCTGATGATTGTGAGAATTGGTTAGATGATATAGAGATATTGTTTGATTCACTTGAGTATCTAGATGAACAGAGAATTAAGTATGTGTGCATAACAACAGGTGGGACATGATCGGGGTCAAGAAGATGGTGAGAGAGGACAAGTTTAGCGTGGTGATTCCGGACTTGTTGTAGATATGGTTCTAACACTTGAAATCTAGTAGTTGAACCTTAGTCTAGTCTGAATGTTTATTGTACAGAATTGTATTTTTATACTGATATGTATATTAATTAAATTCCATTACGTTCCCCCCTTATATTGTAAAAGAAAAAAATTTAGACCCTGTTTATCTTAATTGATAATTAAATCCCAAAAATGATTAAGAAGATGATTAGCGTCCGGGTCCCCACATATAAAGGAGTTTGTAAGCATAAGGAAAATTAGAAGTATGACTTCTATAAGGGGAATGTAACTTTTAATTTGTGGAAGTGTTCCTTATTAAAAGTTGGCCAAATAAATAATGTTTTTGAAAATTGTGATTTTCATAAACATTGTTATGGACTTAATTAAATTAATTCAAGTTGGGTGCAATAATTGTCTCTGTTTTGTAGAGCGATCGAACCGTGGTGCTTGAGCTGCTGTTCGGTTTAAAAGATTTGAGTTGCACCATTACTACTAGATTTAGATTTTGGTAAAACGGCAAGCGCTCGGTCCTACAATTGGTATCAGAGCCAAAGTTGCGGGTTAGATTCACATTGATTTCAAGGAGTGCAATTATTGGGAGGGAGATTGTTGGGTGCAATAATTGTCCCTGCTTGGTAGAGCGATGAACCGTGGTGTTTGAGCTGCTGTGCGGTTTAAAAGATTTGAGTTGCACCATTACCACTAGCTATAGCTTTTGGTAAAACGGTAAGCACTCGGTCTTACACAAGTGTTGAATTAATTAAACACTAGTTGACCTAGTAGAATCCAAATAATGATATTAATTCAGGTGTTGAATTAATTAAATAACGTTGGGTCTTGTAGAGCCCAAATGGAAATAATTATTCAAATAGTGGACTTAAATAAATTCAAGTGAGATTTAATTGATCTCAAATGTGTTTGATATATTAAAATAATTGTCCATGAGCTTCGTAAAAGTTATAAACCCAAATAACATGCCAGGGACGTGAAAGTTTGAGAGTCTACTTTTAAATTAAAGGCTAGCATGCCTTTAGAATACACAACAATTTTTGTAACAACCAAGAACAGTTTCCCTCTCTCCTCCCTCTCTCATGGCCGAAATTTTCCTCCATTTTCTTCAAAAGTTTGCTTCTTCATTTTGATGAATTGATAGCAAATTTCTCATGCCTTACATTTTCTAGTGCAAGTGTAAGGTGGTTCAAGCTTGTTGGTGGTGGGCTTGATTTTGAGCAAGCAGTGCTCAAGGGAAGCTTGTAGATTTTTCTACCATTGAAGAGCTAAGTTGTTTAACAAATTGGTTGGAGTCTTGATCAATCCTTGTGATTGATTGGTAAAACACTAAAACACCATATGTATGTGTTTTTGGTATTTTCTACACACTAGTGAGGGCTGCTCGGTTTGGCTCTTGTAAATTTTATTTTTAAAACTTCCGTTGCACATTCCGCGCACTCGTAACCGATCTCCTTTCAAGTGGTATAAGAGCTTAGATCACTTTTTGTGTAGCAAATACAAGATATTATATTGAGAACATATTTTTAACCACATGAGAAATCAACACAACGAGTCGAGGGCCAGGTTGGGGGCTGTTTTGGCGTATGGTTGCAACCCATTTCGGGCAGCATGGGGCTGCCCGAAACGTCCAAACGTTTTTTAATAAATTTAAAATAAATTCTGTTGGCCGAAATCTTGCGACTAAGCTCCGGCAATGATGATGACGAATAGGGTTTCCAAAAATGTTTTGGAATATCAAAGTGTCATGGGCCTTGAGTTGTTGGGTCATTAGATGGTTGACATATTTCGTGAAATTTAAATATATTTTCTCATAAAATTAATAATTGAATTTGGACATTAATTATTTATAGTAAATGGTGATTTACAAGAAATTCTATTATAAATAAATTAATTAGAAAGTAAACAAATGAGTTTGTTTACCTAGTTAATTTAATTTATAATCGTGGCGGTTAGTAATTGGATCAAGATATATAATATTGGATCAATTGATTATTGTGATAATTGTTTAAGTGTATGACATGTGATATTATGCATAAAGGGTGATCAAAAGCTCAAGCCCCGCCAGCTGATAAAGAGCTCAACTGATGAAGAGTCTAGCAGAGCAGTTCAACTGAAGCAATGAAATTAGTTCATTTGACGAGCCAACTGATTTCACTGAACCAGTTCAAGATCAGCTCAATTGACCAGTTCAAAACATCAGTTATGAATCAATCAGTTTGCAGAACACGACAAGTTTATTCAATATAATCGAGCTGTGAGCACTGAGGAAAATAATTGTACGATCAAAGGTATACTAATTGACGTTGCAGCAAATTTTAAAGACAAAATGTTCCAGCATAGATGTCGGAAAGTCGAGACACGAATATCAAAGAACACATTCAAGCTGTAACGGATACAATTATTGAGTCTCACTATACGATCAGTTTCCCGCCTATAAATAGAAAATTAGTGAAGACCAAGAAGGTAGAGAAAAAAGAAGAGTGTGGAAAAACAATAGAAAGGGCACACTTATTGCATATTAGCTTACAAGAAGCAATCAGCTTAGAGGGAACACTTAATCGTGTTATCATCTTAGACTAGAAGCACAATTTTGTCAGTGTTTGGGAACACTTTCATGTTGTAATAAAAGAATCAGTTCACACACGCACACACCAACAGTCATATATAGTCTTGCACAAAGACAATAAACCTGTGTATGTAGTCTTTGACACACAGATGTTAAACAAGTGTTGGCTGGAAGGTGCTGCCTTCAGTCTGACCTAGGAGATCAGTTAGGCAGTTGAGCAAGTCCTAAGATGAATGGGTTTGTACAAATCATTTTATAGATCAAAGTCTTCTAGTATATCCTACTCGAGGAGGTAGAAGGGAACGTAGGAGCAGTTAAAGTCTCCGAACATCCATAAAAGTATCTCGTGTATTTAATACTACTGTTTTCAAACTGATTTGATCAGTTAGAGCATCTGTCAGTTCAGTTTTCACCATAACTCAACTTATAAATGTCACAACTGATTCCCTTTATTTTCAGTTATTCAGTTACACATGATATAAAATATATCAATATTTCTTAACGAAGGATATTTCGAGTGTTCTCCGCTTGATTTAAAAACAAACTCGATTTAATTCATCGGTAGACATTCTTAGAACACGAGCTATTGCAGCTCTCGCAGAATATTGTGTTTGAAAGACCTCAAGCTTCCTAGCACACGATACTTAACACTCCTACCCTTCATAAGCCTTCCAAACCCTTATTCCAGCCGCATTTTCACGTGTAAATAGCAGCAAACCAACAACAGGCTTCATCCCCCATTGTTTCTTCAAGAAAGCTTCCTCCCCACCTCTTTGGTTCACGTATTGTGCGTAGTTCTTCGAGCTTTTGATCATATAAACGCTAAGGCACGCCATGTACCTTCTTTTTCTCATCATTCACAGCGTATATATGCTGATATGTGTGTTGGATATGTTCATTGTTTTGTCCTTGCATGATAAAATGTTTCTGTATTTAGTTTGACAAGAAATACATATGGTTCAATTAATAACTCCCGTTTTCAATGACTTTCATGTAAGGGGCTGCTAGGGAATTGATTTTAAGAGCTGTACAAACTGTATAAGGTGGCGTGACAGGGCTGGAGTTGAGGAATGGTCGAGTCATGGTGAGGGAAGATCGGTGTGAGAGCTTAGTTCGACGCTTGGGCTAGGTCGGGCTATGGAGAGGGACTCGGCTGCGGGGGTGATGATCCAAGCCACGGTGCAGTCCCTAAGGGGGTTGAGTAATGGTCTAGGATGGTACAACATCGGCTGGTCATCAGCTAGGGGTTGGTCCTCCAGCATGAACTGAGCGGGGCATGCGTTGTCTTGCTTCAGGTGAGTCGCGTTAAGGGGATTGCATGGATGGTAGCTGAGGTTAACGTGAGTCCAGTAGAGTATCCTTGGCTTGGTCTCGGTCCTGGGGTGTGCTGGTTTGGGGCTAGTTTGGTCTAGGGATGACTAGGCTCAAAGGAACAAGGCTAGGTGTGTGAGGGTTTTTTCGGACAGCATGTGAAAAATTATTCCGGCAACTTACAGTTACTTTTTGATAGTCATAATGGGTCTGAATTAAGTGGATTTTAGGCTGGACATGTAGGTTTAAGTCATATTTCAAATTATGAAATGTTTGGTAAAGTTTCGGGTTGATTAGGGTTAAAATCGGGAACCCGGTCCAAGTTTTAAAATAATCATGTATGTTTTGAACCGAGCTCGATTTTACGTCTAAAAATCTCTTATAAATATGTGTTGGGATGTTTTTAGGAGTTTGGTAAGCTTCGGGTCGAAATTTAGAGGTCCACGGGTAAACGGTCATTTTCCAGGGGCAAAATGGTCATTGTTTGCCCGACTGATTTTTTAGTCCTGGCAGGCCCCGAGCACAAATTTATCATGCTTTTAAATGTTTATGGATCATGAATAAGATTTATTATGAAATTATGAAAGTTACGTTGCATGCTTGATTTTAAGAAAAATTTACGTATGTGCATTATTCTGATAAGTGATGAAAATGATTATGTTTTGAAGGATGAGAATTAGTTGTGACTACCGATTTGTATGTAAATGCTTAAGATGTATATGTAAATGCTAATGATGAGGCCTAGGCATAATGGATGGGTAATACTATCGCTGATCTTCGACAGCCGCCGGGTACCACGGTTTTATGTAGATGGATCCATCTTATAATGATGAATGATGATACGGAAGTCACAACTAATGAACTAAATTTATTAAAGAAAATGATGTATAAGTAGTGCATGTTGATACGATTAGCTGTTTTGACATTTAATGATTTCATATGACACGTTTACATTTATGCTTTTAAGTTCATGAAATGTATATTGATTACTGTACTTTTCAATGTTGCATGTTATGTGTGGGGACCCGGACGCTAATTCATTTCTTAATCGTCTGTGGGAATAATAAAATCAATTATAATAAACAGGGTCTAAATTTTTATTTTTTTTAACATACAAGTATCAAATGTGGAACGTAATGGAATTCATTCGAATATATACATCGAAACAAAGTACAAGTCTTGTACCGTATACAGTCATTTAAAACTAAGGGTTAACAACTACATATCAAGTGTTCAAACCCTATCTAAAATCCAAGTCCGTAGTCTCCACTCTAATCACGATCTCTCTTCATCTCCTCGACCCTGATCCTGTCCCACCAGTTGCCATGCACACATACAAACACGACAACAGCAGGATAACTCCGGTGAGAAATACATCCCAGTATAATTCAATGATACATGCAATCATATAATCAATATAAAGCATGAAACTGATATCAGTATTATGTATAAAAATTTAAAAACATAATTCAATATAAATCTGTTAATCAACTCATGACTCTATATCTCATGCTAGACTCATTCCTAGTCTAGGGATCCCGGTTTTCAGATGTTGGCATACTAAATCGAATTTCAGTAAAAGAAGTAAATCCACCTCCATCGATATGACCCAAACAACCAGTGTCTTGACCTATCCGTCACAGACTTTGGCAACCTCCGCCAATCACTATTCGGTGACAATGTGAAATGGGTCAGTGACGATTCCATCACCATTTGACCCTTCTGTCACAAGACCAATAATCTAATACATGCTTCCTATAAATATATAGAACAAGCATATAAGTCCAAATCAATGTACACCATAACAATCAGTATGTGGTTTAGGGAAACTCAAGTATTTCACACTCGAGTCATTCTCCCGGTTCGACATTGACTTATACCTTTCTTTAGTTGCAGTTCTGACAAAGTTCAAGTCTGGAATTCGAAGTCTGTCAATACTCAATCTGGCAATGACAATATCAAGAAGTACAATATCAATATACTGCTCAAATCAATATCGAATCCGATCAATCTGAATCTAACTCAAAATCAACGGAATAACGGAACAATCTGAATATCCCCGTCAATACAATATCAACAGATATCACTTACCACAACTCATAATCGATATAACACAAATCAGATATCAATCTCAATCAAATCAACTCTAAAAATAATAACAATTCCATACTGTATCTGTTCTTCAATCCGGTTTCGATTATACGATGTATAACATGTCGAGAACACCATATATGAATCATATCCGATTCTGACAGTATCATAATTTCAAAACATATCAAAACAGAAGAAAACTTACGTCCAGTTGAAGCACTCGTCAATAGGAACACGTTACTGAAGTCGGATTGAAAATCAGACGGACGGATCGAAATATAAAGGCGTAAGGATTTCACAAGCCTTTCTCGTTCCTTTTCTTTCTTCTTTTCTGAAGAATGACATATATATGTATATATATATATATCCTACTTGCATGTTCACGAAACATGTCTTATTTTCACACCTTTCAGGCGGCGCTCGGGCAGTCGAGGATTACAGCCCGGGCGCGGAATTTTCTGCCCGATCACTTGATTTGATATGCACTGGCGGTCACAAACTACCGCTCGGGCGCGAGACGTTTTGTTCGAAACATGTTCCTGTTGAACATTGGCGCTCGGGCGGCCCTTTTCTACCGCTCTGGCGCCAACAGTTCTGTACAAAATATACATAAATCACATGCTTCACCCAATCTGGTCTCGGAATGGTCCATCTTTAAACACATCAGTTCAAAATCGATAATCTCAGATTAATAGAATGCAAATCTCGGGCATTACATTTCTCCCTCCCTAAGATACTATTTCGTCCCCGAAATCATAGGCAATCAAATCATATCAGAAAGAAATGTAACAGAAGCTAAATAGAAACTTACCTCAGTGAAATAACTCTAGGAATCTCTGCCTCATATCAGACTTAGTTTCCCAAGTAGCTTCTTCGACGCCATGACGACTCCACTGCACTTTCACAAGCGGAATTGTCTTCGTTCTAAGCTGTTTTTCCTTTCGATCGAGAATCTAAATCGGCTTTTCAAAATAGCTCAATGTCTCGTCAAGTTCGGCCTCGTCTGGCTGAATAACATGTGAAGTATCAGGCAGGTATTTCCGCAATAATGATACATGAAAGACATCATGTATTCCTGATAAAGAAGGCGGTAGGGCGAGTCGATAGGCACGATCTCCTATCTTCTCGAGAATCTCATAATGCCCGATATATCGTGGAGACAACTTCCCTTTCTTGCCGAATCTGACAACTCCTCGGAAAGGTGAAATCTTCAAGAACACTCGATCTCCTACTTCAAATACCAACGATCTACGTCGAACATTGGCATATTTGGCATGTCTGTCCTGTGCTGTCTTCTTTCTCTTCTGAATCAGTTTCACTTTCTGAGTCATATCTCTAATCATATCAGGTCCAATCTCAGGTACCTCAGAGATGTCATCCCAATACAGAGGGGATCTGCATTTCTTTCCGTACAACGCCTCGAAAAGAGCCATCTCAATACTCGTCTGATAGCTGTTGTTGTACGAAAATTCACATAGTGGCAATGCATCCTGCCAACTAGTGCTAAAATCAAGCACTACAGCTCTAAGCATATCTTCTAATGTCTGGATAGTCCGCTCTGACTGTCCGTCGATCTGGGGATGATATGCGGTACTAAGATGTAATTTCGTACCTAGAGCTTGCTGTAAACTCTGCCAGAAGTGCGAAGTAAACCGAGGATCATGGTCTGAAACAATCGACTTCGGCACTTCGTGCAATCTGACCACTTCTCTGACATATATCTCTGCCATCTGGTCATGTCGGTACGTCATCTTGTACGGAATAAAGCATGCTGATTTGGTCAATCTGTCAATCACGACCCAAATCGCATCACAACCTCGGGAGGATCTCGGTAATTTCGTCACAAAATCCATGGAAATGTGATCCCATTTCCATTCATGAATAGATAAACTCTGTAATAATCCTCCTGGTTTCTTTCTTTCGGCCTTCACCTGCTGGCAATTCAGACATTTTGATACAAACTCAGCAATATCAGCTTTCATCTGTTTCCACCAAAACTGTCTTTTCAAATCATTATACATCTTTATGCCACCAGGATGAATGCTAAAACGACTTCTGTACGCTTCTGTCAGTATCCGCTATCTCAAATCTGAAACATTTGGCTCAACAATACGGTTATTCACATACAAAACACTGTCATGAACCTGATATTCCGATTCATGTCCAGCTCTGACCATAGCATTCGAATTCTGTACATTCTGATCCACTTTCTGTGCTTCTTTGATTTTCACTATCAGTTCTGGTTCGACTTGAACAGCACATAATCTTAGCGGTCTACAATCTTTCTCAAATACCAATCAAGACAAACAGCAATCTTCTATCAAATTCGAAACACCAATCGTCAATAAAGATAAAGAACATATCTTTCGACTCAGTGCATCTGCTGCTGCATTGGACTTCCCCAGATAGTACTTGATTTCACAATCAAAGTCTTTAAGCAAATCAAGCCATCTTCGTTGTCTCATATTCAACTCTGATTGTGAAAACAGATATTTCAGACTTTTATGATCAGAATAAATCTCGAACTTCTCACCGTATAGATAATGTCGTCATATCTTCAAAGCAAATACAATGGCAGCCAATTCAAGATCATGAATTGGGTAACGAGTCTCATGTGGCTTCAGCTGTCTCGATGCGTAAGCAATAACATGTCCTCGCTGCATCAGAACACAACCCAATCCTCGGTGAGATGCATCAAAATAAACCACAAAATCACCAGTACCTGATGGAATAGTCAATATCGGTGAACTGGTCAGTCTTTTCTTCAGTTCAAGAAAACTGGACTCACAGTCTTCAGACCATACAAACGGAGCATTCTTCTGAGTCAACTGAGTAATAGGCTTGGCAATACTCAATAAATCTTTAATAAATCGATGATAATATCCTGCCAAACCCATAAAACTACGAATCTCGGGTACTGATGTCGGTCTCGGCCAAGAAATCACGTCTTCAACCTTGCTGGGATCAATTGATATACCATCTCTGGATATGATGTGCCCCAGAAATACAACCTGTCTCAACCAAAACTCGCATTTTGACAGTTTAGCATATAATTTCTCAGCCCTCAGAATTTTTAATACAGTTCTCAGATGCTCAGCATGCTCAATCATATTCTTCGAATAAATCAAAATGTCATCAATGAATATAATAACAAAATCATCAAGATATCTCTGGAATATGAGGTTCATCACACCCATAAACACAGCTGGAGCATTAGTCAAACCGAACGGCATGACAATAAATTCATAATGTCCATACCTGGTTCTGAATGTTGTCTTCGAGATATCAGAATCCCTGACTCTCAGCTGATAATATCCAGATCTCAGATCGATCTTGGAATATACTAAAGAACCCTGCAACTGATCAAACAAATCATTAATGCGAGGCAAGGGATATTTATTCTTTACCGTTGCTTTGTTCAGTTGCCGGTAGTCGATACAGAGTCTCATAGAACCGTCTTTCTTTCTCACAAACAGTACTGGAGCACCTGTGAGGCCCGGGGCCGAAGAGGGCGGGGGGTGATCGCCGGTGCCATCAGTTGCACGGACAATGAGAGGCTCCTGGCAGGCTTCTAGGTGGAGGGAACATGAATGAACCCATCCCACACCGGAATGAGAGGGATTCCGAGACTGTTCAATGTAATAGACTGTATAGTTGAAGAGGGCTTAAAAGATTTGATTTGTACTACTCATATCACGAAGGTGCATCTTCTTTTCGGTAGCTCATCACATAAGAACTCCAAAGTTAAGCGTGCTTGACTTGGGGAAATTTTGGGATGGGTGACCTCCTGGGAAGTTTTCCAGGGTGCGTGTGAGTGAGGACATAAGCACGCTGGAAAGACTCGTCTTGATACAGTGAGGTCAGTCGTCAAATCTGGGGTGTTACAAGGGGGTATCAGAGCCGACCTCTCTTAGTACGGTGTGGTTCGAGGACGAACCAAGCGGAAGCTGGTGGGCATGTGAGGCCTGGGGCCGAAGAGGGCGGGGGTGATCGCCGGTGCCATCAGTTGCACGGACAATGAGCGGCTCCTGGCAGGCTTCTAGGTGAAGGGAACATGAATGAACCGATCCCAAACCGGAATGAGAGGGATTCCGAGACTGTTCAATGTAATGGACTGTACAGTTGAAGAGGGCTTAAAAGATTTGATTTGTACTACTCATATTACGAAAGTGCATCTTCTTTTCGGTAGCTCATCACATAAGAACTTCAAAGTTAAGCGTGCTTGACTTGGGGCAATTTTGGGATGGCTGACCTCCTGGGAAGTTTCCCAGTGTGCGTGTGAGTGAGGACATAAACACGCTGGAAAGACTCGTCTTGATACAGTGAGGACAGTCGTCAAATCTGGGGCATTACAGCACCCCAAGGAAAAACACTCGATCTGATATACCCCTTGGCCAGTAAATCCTCTAACCGTTCTTTTAACTCTTTCAACTCAATCGATGGCATTCGGTATGGAGCTCTAGAAATCGGGACTGTACCTGGCATCAATTCAATACTGAAGTCTATCTCTCGAATCGGAGGCAAACCAGGAATCTCATCTGGGAAGACATCATCAAACTCGCATACCACTGGCAAATCAGCCAATGATGGACTCGATTTCAGTAAATCAACTGAATAGACAAGGAATCCCTCCGCTCCTTTCTGTAACAATTGAGTCATAGCCAATACGGATATCAAGGAATTCTAGATCGAGAACCCTTACCATAGAATTTCCACTCATCAGCCATATCCGGTCTGAATCTCACAATCTTGTGGAAACTATCAACAGTAGCTCTGTACTTGTTCAACATATCGATACCGATAATACAGTCAAAATCAGACAACCCAAGCACAATACAGTCTAACTCAATCTCATGCCCATCATACTGTAGCATACAATGTTTCACAGACTTCACTGATATCAAACATGTCCCCAAAGGAGAAGAGACAGACACTACAACAGATAATGACTCAATAGGCAAAGAATGCATCAATGCAAACCGCTCAGATATAAATATATGCAATGCATTAGTATCTATCAATACATATGCAGGATAACCCGAAATAAAACAGTTACCTGCAACAACATCGTCAGGTGCCTCCTGAGCCTGCTCCTCTGTCAAAGCAAATACCCTGGCCTGCTGTCTAGGAGGCTGGCTCACTGTCTGGCTACCTCCTGGCCTCTGCTGTGACTGAGCTGGTGCTGGCTGGAACGAATGAACATCAGCTGATCGTCTATCAGTCTATGCCGCTGATCCAGATGATTTGGCACCCTGTGATATCTGAAAATCTCTCTGGGGACAAACTCTAGCAAAATGTCCCTGCTGTCTACAGATACGGCAACTGCCAAACACTCCTCGGCACTGCTCTGTGGCATTTTTTCCTCCACAAGTGCTGCAGTATGCTCCTGTATAACTCTTGTCCTGACCGATCTGTTTCGAGCCACTAGAGCTGGATGAACTGATTCTCTTAAACTGCTTCCCTTTGGCTTTCAGGAAATCTTTCTTTCCACCACTGCTGCTGCCACTCTCAAACCGAGGAGGTGGTTGCTGTGGTCTCGGTGCTAGAGGCACAAACGAAGCTCCTTTCTGTCTCATCAGACCAGCTTCGGCTCCCTTGGCTCTGTTCAAGGCATCAGTATAATTATTCGGTCGCCCCGTATTCACCAATGTAAATATTTCAGGATTTAGGCCATTAATGAACTGATCCGCAACAGCTTCGTCGTTTCAGCCACATGTGGAGCAAATCTCTACAAGGTAGAGAACTTGGCCACATACTCTTCGATGTTCAGCTGACCTTGTCTCAAATTTGCAAATTCTGCACCTTTGTCCTTCCGATACGACACTGGAAAGAATCTCTGATAAAATTCGATTCTTAAGACACTCCAGGTAATAGTCGTATCTCGATGCTCCAATGCTCTCTTTGTCGTAATCCACCAATTCTTTGCGACGTCATGCAATTGGTGCCCAATCAGTTTCACTCTCCGTTCATCGGTATTAATCCAAGGACTCAAACAGCATCTCAATGTCATCTAGCCAACTCTCACAATCCACTGAAGTCTCAGTACCCTTAAGAGTCGGTGGATGGAACGACTGAAATCTCTTCAGCAAAGTTTCCATTGGTGTTGCTGTCACATCCATTGGAGGATTCGAAGTGCTACCCTGTTCTGGTATTCTTCGAGGAGGCATATCTGATTACCAAAAGGGTTAGCAACCAAATACAACAAATCTGTTTCAGTCCTCCTCCGATCATCTTACTACTGATCAAGAATCGGTTCTGATTCATTCTCAATAACACCTGTTTCCAAATCAAGTCAGCTAAACAGATCAACATCCATTATAAAGCAGTAGAACATGCTAGCAATCAAAAGCAGGAAAGAAAACTCAATCTACCCCGCTCCCTAGCTTCTATCTCCATCTAAAGGATCTATCGCTCTGATACCACCTGTTGTGGGGACCCGGACGCTAATTCAACTTATAAGAGTAGACATTGAGTTAACTTATTTTTGGGAGCCTAAGGTTTGATGCAGCATAAGTTTTAATCATGATCTTAAGAGTTAAAAGTATACCTTTGTTAGGATTAGATTTTTCTAGAAAGGTGGGTAGGATTGATGGTTAGGTTACTTGATACACGCATGTAAGAAGAGGGGTGGACACCTTGTCTTGAGGAATTTTTGAAAGTCATTAAGAAACTTGGGAATAAGTGATTAGGTGTGTGGGAATTATGTTATCTAATATCATTTGGGTTTCGTAAACTTGAATTTCAAGTTTAAGAGATAGGTGTTCATACAAAAAATTTGGGTGAAATAAAAACCAAAAGAAACTAGTTGGGTTTAACATAAGTTACCAAAGAACGAATATAAAGATTTTTATCGGGTAAATAATCTAAAATCTTGATATGAGGATTCTTGAATTCTACGAGTTCTAAGTGAATTTGAATCATTAGAGTTAGTCTAATGCTAACATGGGATAATATATTAAGTTTTATACGCTAATATTTATTAATCATTAAGTATACGTAAGAATGCAACATTCGTTTCAATGAGGAAAGTCCAAGGGTCTTAGGGCTCAACTTTATTGTAATTGAGACGAGAATAGTTTAAGCATGGAAATGGATTCTAGAAGGGTTTTATTATTTAGGTAGAAGATCGATTTGTTATATTTTGGTTTT
The DNA here is from genome assembly GCF_025594145.1 of Primulina tabacum. Taxonomy (NCBI): domain Eukaryota; kingdom Viridiplantae; phylum Streptophyta; class Magnoliopsida; order Lamiales; family Gesneriaceae; genus Primulina; species Primulina tabacum. The sequence continues at coordinate 32,812,062 of NC_134553.1, read as the reverse complement.
AATGAAATAACACTACTCGAATTTAAGATTTGCAACAGCTTGATATTTGGGATGTATTTGTAATTAGTTAAGTTACGTAAATTTGATGTCGTAAGATAAAGATTCGATTCAAGGATCTTAGGCTAATATTATTATGGGGTTGAGATAAGGTTTAACTTTTAAGTGTATTGCCGAGAATAGAAGTCAATCAGTAAATTTTGGTGCTAAGGTTTCTTAAGTAGAACTGCATAAATGCTAATGTAATATGACGATTAATATTATGGATATAGTATAAGAAAAGTAAGGTGCGATAAGTGTAGACAATTGTCTCTAGTATGAGGAATTGCGAGATAAGGAAAAATTTGAGGTCATGGTAGAAAATAACTAAGCCACCCTAAGTCACTTTAAATTGTGATTTGCAAAAAATGATTTGGGTAGGTAATTTAATTAGGATTGAGGAGACATAAGGACAGCTTAATTCTTATTTTATCAGAGTGGTGCAGCGAAAGCGTGGAATATTGGGATATTAGGATCAAGATTTTAAACATTTTGATTATCGAGGATAAGCAAATTTCGGGGACGAAATTCAATTTAGGGGGGATAGATTGTAACGTCCCGAAAATTTTAAGATCCACGTGAACCACATGCATGCAAGTTATTAAATTTTTTTGGAAATTTATTAAATTGTTTTAAGGCATTAAATGCATGTTTATTTCATGAATTTGTTTTTTAATTCATGGTTTATTTAAAGTTTCACGCATTAGGATTTTAAGTTTCATTTCACGCTCGAACGAGGAACGGAAATCGGAGATATTCAGTACAATATTTTTATTGAATAATGATTTTAATTATTTAATTATGAGGTGTTCTTAAGTATGATTTTTGAAAATGGGCACCTGGATATATTTTTATTCGGTACACAAATTTTAACGATTCGGAGAACTTTTTGAGGGCTCAGACAATATTTTCAAAAAATTATTTAAACGAAATATTTTTCAAGAGTTTTATTGGGTTTGATAGGTTTATTTTATTACTTAATGGTCTCAAAATCCTTTTTAACCCTTTTAACCCTGTTGCATGTTATGTATATGTATTTGATATAACGTTACAGGTGTGTTGAGTATTTAGACTCATTAAGTGTGAATGATTCATGTGAGCATATCAATGAAGAGACTGGAGACATTGAAGACTGAGTAGGCCGAGCTGGTGGTGCACTGGATAACCCGAGGACCTTGCGTTCTTCCGCGTATTATGTTTACGAGACATGGTTTAAAAAATATGGTTAAATGTTTTGAATCTTGGTTTACGTTGTTGATTTCATTTTAAGATTTAACAAAGTGCAATTATTTTTATTCAGATGTTGGATAACCTTTTAAAAGTTTGTGCAACTAATTTAAATACTTTTGAGCATGTGCATTTTCCGCCTTAGCTTTTAAAAAAAATGTTCAGTAGAATTTTAAAATGAGCGAGACGTTTCAAGCTAGTAGATTTGTCTAACATTGAAGAAAAAAATTGTTTAACAACATAGTTGGAGCCATCATCAATCCCTGTGGTTGGTAGGTAAAACACTAAAACACCATGGGTATGTGATTTTGGTGTTTGCTACACACTAGTTGTGAAGACGCAAGATTTTGCATTACAAAGAGACAAAGTACCAAGTTGATTTTATTTTTGCATTGAAGATGAATTATGTCATGGAGTAGAATAAAATTACATGCAACCTTTGACATGGAGGGGGAAGACCTAAAGTCACACTGGTGACATTTAAGTCCATAAACCATGCAACCATTGGCATGAAGGGGGAAGATCTAAAGACACATTGGTGATTACATGTCGTAAATCATGCAAACTTTGGCATGGCGGGGGAATACTTAAATTCATATTGGTTCCTATAAACAGTGGCAAAGGAATGAGTGTCACACCAAAAACAACATCAAGAGTTTTCTCTAAAAGTTGCAATTTTCGAGTACCAAATATTTTTCCCGATTTCAGAAAGTTTTGCTCCTTGTTTTACACGTCTAAATCCGATCTCCACCGTTGAGAATATACCTAAACATGTTTAGAGCAACATATTCAAAATTCAAACCGATCCAACAGTTCAATTAGGCGCAAACATTTTTTCAAGGTAACTGGTTTTTCAGTGTCAAGCTCCAACTTGTTCATTCAAAGATTTTTGGAACAATCTTTCAAGTAAGTTGGTTTATATGGTTTAAGGATTATGTATGTTTTAAAATTCAATCTTCTACTGCATGATGTGAATAAGTTTGGATTTGGAAAATCACTAAATTGCTTCAAATCGTTTCGTTCCGTCTGCTTGTTCGTTTATGCTTCTCTGTTTCGTTCTATATCAGTGTCATTCTGTTCGAACCAATTTGTCTCCAAATGATAAGTTATCTGTTTGAATCTGATAATGGTGCATTGGGAAATCCTGTTAAGGAAAATGCCCTAGAGGGAGCCTGTCTATGGAAAGGAGGCCCCAGAGCGACCCCCAATGCGGGAAAAGGCCTCAGGTGGAGCCCATTTACAGGAGAAGACCTCAGAGGGAGCCCAAGATCAAGGATAGCCATGATCATTATAATTTGTTTGTCTGATAAGTTATGTTCTGAAATGTTCTAATTCGAATTTCTGATTTGCTCTAAGTCTGATTTCTGTTCATCCCACACTGAAGCTCTTATTTGTTCAATGATTAACTTATGTTCATCCAACTCTGATATACTATGCTACGTAAAATAAGAAAGTTTTAAAAGTATTATATATCAAATGTTTTCTGGTTTTCGATCGATCCCACTTGCTAAGTGTTTCCAAAAACGCTCACCCCACTTACGTCCCTCTCCATATGAGAATGAATAACATGTAGAACAAAAGGAGCAGGAGCAGTTCTAAGGCTGGTAAAGAATAAGAAGGAGGGAATTCAAGTTCTGGATGTTAAAGCCTATTAGTGTTCCTTTGTCTTTCTTCGTAAATGTTTGTGATTTTCGCTTCCGCAACCTCTGTATTTTTTCTTTCATGTAAAGACAATGGAATTTTATCAAATAAACTGGTATTTGGCTATTTTCTACGAGGCTTATTGTTATTTGATTAACAATGCCGGATGTCACCAACGCCTCGGTCTCGGGGCATGACATTTATGTGGTATCAGAGCCGCCAGGTTCATATTCCGGCTGGGAGTTTGATAGACAAAATTTGGCGAAGTTAAATTTTTTAAAAAGCTTGTGCCTTCCATTCCAAATCATTCTGATATATCACAATCATCTCTGTTTGTTGAAATCTTCAAATTTAAGCTGTCACCATAATTGGATGGCTTATACTTTTGCATAAATTCTCGAAACTCAATCTTGTCAACTGCTTTCAATATGTGAGAAATTAATCCTTCTTTTCACTTTTGGAAAATCTCATCCTGTTCGATCCAAATACCTTACTTAAAATTTGACCACTTTTTCATTCGAAATGTATTGGAAATGGCCACCCCTCGTACTCATGCTCAAGCCGCCCTTCGCATGCGTCAACTTAATATTGAAAACCAAACAAGAGAGATTGAAACCCTAAAGGCTCAACTCGTTAGAGGAAAACAAGAGAAACAAGAACTCTTGGAGATTAGGAACCTGCTTCAAACTGATGTACAATGTCTCACCCATCATCTTGATCGAGCAGAGAGCCAGCTCGCCCTAACCCTACGTAACCCATCAAATATGGTACAACTAGTTCCCCTAATCGAATGTTGATAGTAAGGATTGAAACTAAGAAGGATCTTGCTAACCGCTCTCGTCATCAACATGAAGACCTTGCTAGCAAGCAAGAACGTTACATTGCCAAGCTTCATGGAGCTATGGATAGATTGCGAGAAAAAAATAACTATATGTACCTTGTCATGGAAAACATGGAAGAAGAAGAAGAAGAAGCACCTATGGATGCAGTGGAAAAGGAACAGTGATGATGGAGAGATGACAAGGTAGGCTGGACTGATATTATAATTAAATTATATTAAAAGAAAGAGTGTAACATTTCTTTGGGAATGTACCTATTAGATATAAGTTGACTTATATTTTTGGGAATACACCTATATGATATATGTTTACTTACATTTTTCTTAATTTACCTAGCGAGGATAAGCTTCTGACTTAAGATGAAATGTTTGATTTGGGATAATAAATTATTTATGAAAATATGATATAATAATTATATAAGCTTTAATATTCAGATGTAGAAGTTGATTTTTGTGTCAAAAATTAACTGTATTTTTGGGATACGAAGTGCTAAATTTAAATATGTAGGATTTTATAATATCTTATGAAGGTAATAAATAATATCTACTAAGAAATTTATATTATTTTTAGGTCATTTCCTTATGAAAATAAAGTAAGATATTGATGAGCATTGAGAAAGTGTAGCATACATAATAAGTTATGACTCTTCTTATAGTACAAAAAAAAAAAGGGAAGATTTGAGGAGAATGACATTCAACCAAACTTGTTTGTATTAAAGCATTATTGGCTCATAGTCTTGATTAAAGACATATTTAGTAAAAGAAGAATTGTTTGAGGAATTAGTTTCTTTCGTGCAAGGTTGAAAGAAATTTTAACTAGGTTATAATTATTGGGACTTAAGTCAATAGGCTGATAAGGAGTTATGTTCTAAGATTCTATATTTGTTTTTTAAGTTTTAAGATAGTAATCATGATAAATTTTTATGATAGAATAAAATAATTATGGATACATATATATTCAGTGCCGATTTTATTCAATGTACTATGTGAATTGATTAGTTGGACAAGAATCATGCATTGGTAGATTGTCAAGGTAAGAATTTCAAACTCCAATCCAAGAATAAATCATGTTTCATGGCAAGGATAAGGAAAATAAATCCTTCCTTTCTACTTCTTAGACTTAGAATGCAATGGAGTATGGCTAAGAAGTCTATCTAGCGATAATGAGAGAAGCAAAAGAAGGAAAATCTCAAGAATTCCAAACTGATGAGAAAAGCGTCTTGTGGATGAAAAGACGTTTGTGTGTACCAGGCCACGATGAGATAAGACGAGAAGAAATTTTTGAGGCACACAAGTCAAAGTTCTCAATTCGCCGTGGGAGCACCAAAATGTATCGAGACTTGAAACAGAATTATGGTGGAATGGAATGAAGAAGGACGTAGCTGACTTTGTCGCTAAATGCCAAATTTATCAACAGGTCAAAGCCGAACATCAACGACCCGGAGGACTCCTACAACTGCTAGAGATCCCAACATGGAATTGGAAGCACATTTCCATGGACTTTGTGGTAGGATTACCAAAGTCAAGTCAAAACCATGATTGGATGTGGGTTATCATCGATGGACTGACCAAATCGGCACAATTTTTACCAGTGAGAATGAACTACAAACTAGATAGATTAGCCACCTTGTACATGGACAACATAGTAAGATTACATGGAGTTCCAGCAAGTATACTATCTTATAGGGATCCAAGGTTTGTGTCCCGATTCTGGAAAAGTTTCCAAGAAGCCATGGGAACCAAAGTCACCCTCAGCACTACCTATCACCCTCAAGCAGATGGCCAAACGAAAAGAACAATTCAAACCTTAGAGGACATGTTAAGGGCGTGTGCTCTAGATTTCAAAGGAAATTTGAGTGACAATCTGTAACGTCCCGAAAATCGAAAAGTCCACGTGAACCACATGCAAGCAAATTATTAAATTTCTTTGGTATTTATTAAATTCTTTTAAAGCACAAAATGTATGTTTATATTATTAAATTGTGTTTAATTATTTTTATGCATTATTATTGCATGATAGGATTTAATTCATGAAATTTTAAAAGTTCATGCACTATGAATTTTAAGTTTCATTTCGCGCACGAACGAGGAGCGGAGACCGGGAAATTTTCAGTAAAATTATTTTAATTACGTGATTCATTTTTATTAATTAATATAAGATGTTTTAAAGGTATTTTTCAAGAAATGAGATTTTTTGTGTATTTTACTCGCATGATTTTAAATTTTAACGGTGCGCAAATTTTATGGGATCGGGGAGCTTTTTAAGGGTTCGGCTAATATTTTAAAAATCTTTCCAATACGAAATATTTTTCGGGAGTGTGTTTGGATTTAATGGGCATACTTTTAAATTTATTGGACTTAAAATTCTTTTTAAACTCTTAAATGACAATTTAGGAACCATTATCTATTAATTAACTATTAACCTAAACCTACCCTACACCTAATAAATTGAAGCAACCGACACTCCTCTCCCATCACTCCATTCTCTCACTTTCAGCAGCTGGTTTACAGCAACCATCTCCAGCATAGCCATCGGTTCCATTGGCTTTCACTTGTTCTTGCATCAAACAATTCCCCGGCGCGTTCGATCTTCGTTATTCTTGCGTGAAACATCATCAGGCACGCTTTATATCATTTTTTCTGCATCATACAAGTTTTATATACTGAGGTTTGTGTTCATGCATGAAAATTTTCGATCCATGCTGGTCCATGGAAGATCTTCGATTTTCTTGGGTTTATTGCCTTCTTTTTGTTATAAGTCTCACGTTTTCTTGATTTGTGCAAGGGGGCTGCCATTTGTTTGATGCTAAGGGAATGTTCAGAGCAGGTTAGTGAAGTCATGAGGCTGATGTAAGGTTCGGTAGAGTTGGAGTGAAGGCCGAGAGGTGTAGCGGCTAGGGGTTTCTTGGTTTCTTTGTCTAGATCGGTGGGTAGGCGAAGGCTGGTGGTACAAGGATGACTCTAGACCTTGGACAGACTCGTGGTGGGTCTGAAACCTGGTCTGGAAATGCATGAACGCTGCTGGTCTTGCCTTCGAAGCTGTTGGTTTCACGGATTGGGTGTTGGCCGCGTGAGGGTGTCCTTCGAAGGCTATCGAGTATAAGGAAGTTGTGGGCTGCTTGAGGGGTGGCCGTAGGCTCCAGCTAGTTCAGAGGGGTCCTAGGCTGGTCTAGATGTGGTGATTTAGTAGCTGGTTCCATTCGTGGTAGGCTAGGATCGAAGAAGGGGAAGATGGGACAACTAGAATTTTTGATTGGCAACTTGCACAAATTTTCAGTAGCCTTAAGGGTCTGTTCAGAAAGGTTTAAGGGTTGAATCTTGATGGTTATAAGGTCTTTTAAGTGTTTATTATGTGTGGTAAAAAGTTGGGAAAAATACGGTTAAGTTTCGAGTCGATTCGGGTTAAAACCGGGACACAGGTCCAAGTTTTAAAACAATTCGTTTATTTATAAAATGGGCTCGAGTTTACGTCTAGGGATGCTTTTAAATATGTTTTGGGATATTTTAAGGAATTTGGTAAGCTTCAGATCAAAATAATGAGTTTTGGATTTATCCGGGATTTAGTCGCCGCATGAAATGTTAATTACAGAATTATTTGAAACGCTAGATTTAAGCTTAATTAAATTATGAAAAATTATATTTAAGCTCAAATAATTATTAGAAGTCTAAGTTTTTAATTTGGGAATTTTATGCTAAGGTTTGGTTTAATTCGGGATTAAAACGCATTAATATGTTATATTTAAAGATTAATTTAAAAGTCATCGATTTAAGCCAAATAAAAATATTGAAAAATTATTGTAGGCTTAAATAATTATTTGGGACATGTTAGAGTCAATGGAATTAAGAAAATTTCAAAAACATGGAATTTTACGTCTAGGGGAAAAACGGAAATTTTTGGGTTCCAGGGGCAAAATGGTCCTTTTGCACCCGTGGTGAGATTTTTGTCCTGGCAGTACCCTGAGCACATTTTATCACGTTTTAAATGTTTATCCATCATGTTTATGAATTTTTATGAAATTATAATAAATACGGTGCATGCTTGGTTTAAAGGAAAAATTACGTATATGCATGATTTTATTAAGTGATGAATATGATGACACGTTTTGAAGAAAGTGATTTAGTTGTGACTAAAACGATGACACGATGACATAATGATATGATTGGAGATATCGTGAGGGAAAAGGCCCCCGAGGGAGCCCGTTTACGGGAGAAGGCCCTAGAGGGAGCCCGACGATCGTATTTCCATTGACATGATATGATAGGCCAAGGCCCTGTTGACGGGTGAGAGTGTCGCTGGTGTTCCCGCCGCCCAGTACTGTGGTTACACGTAGATGGATCCGTCGACAGACATGATGACAGGATGATACGAAAGTCACAGCTAATGAACTGAATTCAATTAAAAAGAAAATGTATACGTATATGATAACATGAGATGACATGCTTTAATACGATATGATTTACACGACACGTTTACGTATATGATAACATGAGATGACATGTTTTGACACGTATATGATGATATGAGATGACATGATTTGACACGACATGATTTTATACGACATGTTTATGTTCATGTTTTAAAGTTCATGAAAGGTATGTTGGCATTATGATTTTACACAACACGTTTACGTTATGCTTTTAAGTTCATGAAAGATATGTTGAGTATGATATTTTTCACTGCTTTGTGCTATGTATATGTACTTGTTATTCCTGGTACAGGCGTGTTGAGTCTTTAGACTCACTAGGCGTGTGTGATGCAGGTGAGCTAAATGGTGAGGAGACTGGAGGTGCCGAACTCTGAGTAGGCATATTTGTGGGGTGACACGACCCGATGACCACATGTTTTCCGCATTACGATTTATGAGATTGAGATGAGATGAATATTTTCATACGTTGATGAATTTAAGATTTTTATTAGTTTATGTTTTCGTATGATTATGGAGTAGTTTGGTTAATTTTTAAACGACGCTATTTTTAGTGTCAAATATTTAAGATCATTTTAAATGTAAATTATAATCGAAAAACTATTTTTACGGTAAGATAATTACGATTATTTTAAATGTTATTTTTAAATGGGAGCTTTATAAAAAAAATAAAAAATTCCGAGTAAAATTTTATAACTAGTAGACATTACACAATCCACATCTAATAGAGTTCGCATACGATAACAACTACCACAGTAGCATAGAGATGGCCCCTTATGAAGCACTCTATGAAAGAAAATGTATATCGTCCTGTATTGGGACAAAATCTGGGAGAAAGCCATCACTGGGCTTGAACTAGTACGGATCACGGTTGAGAAGGTAGTTATCATTAGGGAGAAACTCAAAGCGGCTCAGGACCGACAAAAAAGCTAGGCTGACTTGAAGAGAAGGCCATTGGAGTTTGAAGTCAGAGAGAAGACCTAAGTCAAGGTTTCACCTATGAAGGGAGTGGTCCGCTTCAGCAAATCGGGAAAATTGAACCCAAAATACGTCGGACCCTTCGAAATTCTGGTAAGATCGGAACCCTAGCTTATTGGCTAGTTTTGCAGCCTGACATGTCAATAATCCATAACGTCTTCCAGGTTTTGCAACTAAGAAGATACATTAACGACTCGAGTCATATTCTCGAGGTTGCACCACTACTACTCGACGACAACCTGAATGAAGAATTGAAATATAAAGAAATCCCTATCCGTATAGTGGACACCAAAGAACAAGTGCTACGTCACCGCACCATCTCGTACGTGAAAATACAATGGTCAAACCATCCTAAACGAGAATCAACATGGGACCTAGATGAGAAGATGCGCACCCTTTATCCGTACTTTTTCAAAACCAAGCTAATTCAAGTTTGAAGGATGAAACTTTAAACAAGGAGGGAAGGATGTGAAGACCCAAAATTTTGCATTACAAAGAGATAAAGTACCAAGTTGTTTTTAGTTTTGAATTGAAGATGAATTAAGGAGGAGAATAAAATTACATGCAACCTTTGGCATGGAGGGGGAAGGCCTAAAATCACATTGATGACATTTAAGTCCATAAACCATGCAACTTTTGGCATGAAGGGGGAAGACCTAAAGACACATTGGTGATTGCATGCCATTAATCATGAAACTTTTGGCATGGAGGGGGAATACTTAAAGTCATATTGGGGCTTATAAATAGTGTTAAAGAATGAGTGAAATCAAACAAAAATTATCAAAATATTTCTCCAAAAGTTGCAATTTTCGAGTACCAAAAATTCTGCTCAATTTCAAAAAGTTTATCTCATTGTTTTATATGTCCAAATCCAATCTCCACCATTCAGAATATACCTACACATGTTTTAAGCAACATATCCAAAATTCCGACCGATCCAACAATTCAATTAGGCGCAAACATTTTTGCAAGGTAACTAGTTTTTTGGTGTCAAACTCCAACTTGTTCATTCCACGATTTTTGGACCAATCTTTCAAGTAACTTGGTTTATATGTTTTAAGAAGGATTATGTATTTTTGAAATTCGATCTTCTACTGCATGATGTGAATAAGTGTGGATTTGGAAAATCACTAAGTTGATTCAAATCGTTTCGTTCCGTCTGCTTGTTCATTTATGGTTCTCCGTTTCGTTATTTGTCGGTGTCATTCTGTTAGAACCAATTTGTCTCCGAAGGATAAGTTATCTGTTTGAATCTGATAATGGTGCATGGCGAAAGCCTGTGAAGGAAAATGCCCTAGAGGGAGCCTGTCTATGGGAAAAGGACCTAGAGGAAGCCCGAATGCAGGAAAAGGCCTCAGAGGGAGCCCATTTAAAGGAGAATGCCTCAGAGAGAGCCCAAGATCAAGGATAGCCCATGATCATTATAATTGTTTTGTCTGATAAGTTCTGTTCTTAAATGTTCTGATTCGAATTTCTGATTTGCTCTAAGTCTGATTTCTGTTCATCCAACACTGAAGCTCTTATTTGTTCAATGATTAACTTATGTTCATCCAACTATGATATACTATGCTACGTAAAAGAAGAAGGTTTTAAAAATATTATGTATCAAATGTTTTCTGGTTTTCGATCGGCCCCACTTGCTGAGTGTTTCCCAAAACTCTCAACACCTTACGTCCCTCTCCAGATGAGAATGAAGAACATGTAGAACAAAAGGATCAGGAGCAGTTCTGGGGCTGGTAAAGAATTAGAAGGAAGGAATTCAAGTTCTGGATGTTCAAGCCCATTAGTGTTCCTTTTTCTTTCTTCGTAAATGTTTATACTTTTCGCTTCCGCAACCTCTGTATTTTTCTTTCATGTAAAGACAATAGAATTTTATGAAATAAACTGATATTTGGCTATTTTCTACGAGTCTTATTGTTATTTTATTAACAATGCCAGATGTCACCGATACCTCGGTCCCGGAGCGTGACACTAGTGAGGGGTTCTCGTTTTTGCTCTCGTAAATGTTATTTTTAAAACTTATGTTGTGCATTCCAGGCACTCGTAACCGATCCCCTTTCAATACTGTCTTCCACACGACGTAAAACTTATGTATATAGTCTTTGACACATAGACGTTAAACAAGTGTTGGCTGAAAGGTAATGCTTTCAGTCTAGACTAGGAGTTCAGTTAGGCAGTGGGTAAGTCCGAAGAAGGAAATTTGAAAACTGATTAAAATTATCTTACCTTAAAATAGTTTTAAAAGCTATTTAAAATTACTTTATATCATTTTCAAAACTATTTGAAAATTTTTGTCTAACGCTCATTACGAAGAGTTGAGTAGATTGGCACTACAACTCATATTGTAGCCACTTCACTTGACTCAGAGCTTTATGGCTTTAATCAGCCTGCAGGGGTATGAGTCCTACATGTTGGCTATTATGCAAAACTGATCGGAAGCCAAGGTTTTAGTGTTAGAGTAGGTGCCCGTCGAGCCAAGTGTTGGCCGAATATTCACAATGAAACTCTATGTATAAACAATCTTTATTTTAATAATATTTGAATTTATCATTTTGGCACTTCTTTATCTGTATACCCATGCAGTTGCATAGATGAAGCACTTGAATATACAAATAGTAGAAATAATATGAGATGCTCATATGATGAGTATCATGAAACTCATATTTGTAATACTGTATATTCTAAACGGTTCCTAGTCGATTTAGCCGCCGCTAAGAAGGATATAGGCCGCTCGAGTTCGAGACTAGTATCTGGGATGTGAGTACCATGTTTCATTGGTAGGGGACATTGTGATGTCCGAGCATGCAGATAGGTGCTCCTGATAGAGTGCACTGAACAACCCTCCATAAAGGACTTTCCAAGTGGTTCTCACTTATCGAGTGGAAAAGTCCTAGTTTATGGTTGTACACCATTAGTCCTTATGACCCTGGACAACATTGAGACTCTATGTGGTAGAATTACACTTTGACTTGTTTACCGAATCTTTAGGGGTCATCAGGTGGCAAGGTTGGGTGTTTTGTCGAAACATATAGGAGTCGATGCATTGTAGTCGGGGATTCACCGCTTACATTCGGGTATGGATATCCTATGTGTATGTAGTATGAAATCTCTGATCAGAGTATGGTGGTAATTATGAAAGAGGTTTCATAGATTACACCATCGATGCAACTACAACATGACACATAGTATCGATTCATTGACAACTCTCGATAAACCAATGGTTTTCGAATCGGTCGGAATATATGAGTTGAAGGGACCGTACTGTACGCTGACCATAATTGAATGGTTCTTGCAGGCACTATCATTTGATACCTAGGGAATCATGTAAGCGATACTGCTAGGCGTTTAACATGATTGGTTGGGTACTATCAGACTTGAGTTCTGACGTTCTTGTTATCAAGGAGTTGATAAGTAAGAATGGAGCAATTGGGGTATGCTCATATAAGAACATGTTTAGTCCGAATCACATGGAGATGTGAACCCACGGCTAGTTATATCAATGAACCATTGAGGGCCACACAAGTACTAACTTTCTAGATCCCGTTGAGAAGTAAAATAGTTCAATGTGTTGAACGGCTTATAAATGAGTTTATAAGCGTAAAGAAAAATAGAAGTATGACTTCTATGAGAGAAATTTGACTTTTAATTTATGAATGTGTTCCTAAATTAAAAGTTGGCCAAATAAATAATTTATTTGAAAATTGTGATTTTCATAAACATTATTATGGACTAAATTAAATTAATTCAAGTGTTGAATTAATTAAACACTAGTGGGCCTAGTAGAGTCCAAATAATTAAATTAATTCAAGTGTTGAATTAATTAAATCATATTGGGTCTTGTAGAGCCCAATAGTAAAATAATTATTCAACTAGTGACTTGAGTAAATTCAAGTAATGTTTAATTAGTCTCAAATTTGTTTGAGATAATTAAATTAAGTCAATGGATTTTTAATTGTTAAAAATCAAATAAAAATGCATGCATGGGAGGTGAAGAGTTGGGAGACAACTTTATATTTAACCAAGGCATGGCATGCAAAAGTTGGACACAACTTTTTCACACAACAAGACAAGTCTTCCACTCTCCCAATTAACTCTCCATGGCCGAAAATTGCAAGGGTTCTCTCCCTCATTTTTCTCTCCATTTTATTCTTCAACTGTTGAAGAAAGAAAATACTTCTCAAAGAAAAATGCTCTAATTTTTCTAGTGCAAAATTAGAGTGGTTCTAGCTAGTTGGTGGTGGGCTTAATATTTGAGCAAGTTGGGCTCAAAGGGAAGCTTGAAGATTGTCTTGCCATTCAAGAGCTAAGGTGTTTACACCTTAGTTGGAGCCATCATCAATCTTTTAAGATTGATAGGTACATTTCTATAAACACCCTATGAATGTCATAGTTGTGTTTTTGTATATGCTACATCCTAGTACATGTGGTGCTCGAAATTTTATGCTACATAAATATGATTTTCGAAAATTTTATTGCTTCCGTTGTGAATTCGGGCACCTAAAATCGATCTCTTTCAAGTGGTATCATGAGCTAAGGGTACTAGTTTTTGTAGCATATACATAATATTATATTGAGGTCGATTTCTAACCGCATGAGATGAAATTTTTGCAACAAAATCAAGGCCAAAACGAAGTGGTTTTCGGGCAGCATGTTGCTGCCCATTTCGGGCAGCTCGGGCTGCCCAAGGGGCTGCCCATTTCGGGCTGCTCGAATCCCCCCCATTGAAAAATAAAAAAAATAAAAATTTTGCATGTTGGCCGGAATCCGGCGACGGAGCTCCGGCGACAGCGATGACGACTAGGGTTTTCAAAAGGTGTTTTGAAATATCAAAGTGTCATGGGCCTTGAGTTGTTGGGTCATTGGATGACTAACATATTTGTGAATTTTAAATGGGCCAAAATGTTTTTGGTGAAAAATGTGTTTTTGGGCCCTTAAGTTTAAAATTACAAAAGTTGAAAATATTTTCTCATGAAATAAATAATTGAAGTTGGAATTTAGTTATTTATAGTAAATGGTGATTTACAAGAAATTCGATTATAAATAAATTAATTAGAAAGTAGACAAAGGTGTTTGCATACTTTGTTAATTTAGTTTATAATCGTGGCGGTTAGTGATTGGATCAAGATATATAATATTGGATTAATTAATTATTGTGATAATTAATTGATGGTGTATGATATGTGATATTATGCATGAAGGATGATCATAAGCCCAAGACCAATTTGCTAGGTGTATGCTAGGATATTTTGTGTTGAATGATTGTAATAATTATCAATTTATAAAGTGGGCTTGGTTTATGGCCCGTTCCACCCCATGAGATGTATCCCTATTTGCCATGGATATTTATTTCTAAATATTAGTATAGTGGATGATCAAGATTGGAAGATGGTGTCCATGATGATTATGAAGATCGAAGACAGATAAATATTGGAAGCTAATGTAATAGTTGCAATTGCATCACTTGCATTACCCTAGGATTAGACCTAGACCCGTGTTTAGCTCACACGGGCCATTAGTATTGGGGCGATTGATCATCCTTGTTTGTTTACTGTTTATAAAATATGCATGATATGTTATAAAAAATGAGTATGTGCGTTATTATTATGATAATAACAAAGTTGCATGAATCCGGCAAACATACGATCAAACATGACGAGTTTTTAAAATTAATGATGAGACCTTTCAAAATTAAAAACCCTCATTTTGAATAAGATTCAAAATTAATATCAAGCCCGAAAAGGGGAATTATAAATTTGTTTTTAATTTTCATGTCTTCCATCGACAATGGGTGCATGATAAACGCTACCCGTGCTCGGGGCTCGGCTCATATTATTGGGGGGCCCTGGGTGCCGGAAAGCTCTGACATCCATTGACATGGTGATGTGAACTACGTGGAACTCCCATGATTTCGGCTCATATTATTGAGGGAACTCATGGCGACCGTCCATTAAGGTTCAACATCGATGGGTAAGGCTTGACACGTAAAGATGAACGACGTCATATTATTGGGTCCTAATCAAACGTGAGACAAAAGTTTACGTAGAGGGTTGCATTGTGATGCAATTGGAAACTATCTTTTAGGAATTGTGATTGGCTGATATTATTCGGGATCATAATTCGCTAATTGGACCTTACGTACCTACTGAGGAAAGGAGTTTCCCGTTTTCACTAGAGGGTAGTGAAAATGTCAAAACAGTGGGAGCAAAAATTTATAAAGTAAATGTCCATACTTTATATCTTACTAAATATTTTAAAACTAGTCATTAACATTTATCTGTTTTACTTTTCAGTACAAAATTTGACAATGTCTTCAATTCGCAATCCACTTTCTGCCATACTCGAAAAACACGTACTAACCGGACCTAATTATCTCACTTGGCTAAGAAACCTAAAGATCATCTTGAACTCGGAGAAGATTGCATATACACTGACTGAGTCGCCCCCTGATGAGGCTCTGACTGACTGCACTCCTGAGGAATTGCAGACCTACAAGGATTGGTGTGACCATGACTTGAAGGCCAAGAGTTATATGCAGGCTTCTATGAATGATGAGCTGCAGAGGCGTTTTGAGGATGCAAAGAATGCTGCTGACATTCATTTGCATCTCAAGGAGCTCTTTGGAGAGCAGACTCGGCCTCTTAGGCATGCTACCAGTCAAGGAGCTGATCACTTTGCGCATGCGAGATGGGGCCACGGTCCATGAGCATGGCCTAAAGATGATTGGGCTCGTGGACAAGCTCGTTGGCATGGATTTGATGTTCCCTTCGGAGCTGACAACCGACGTGTTGCTTTTGTCACTACCTAGCTCGTTTGATCCTTTTGTGGTGAATTTCAATATGAACAAGATGGAGCCGACCCTTGAGGAGTTGGTGAACATGCTTGTGACCTTTGAGTCCACCATCAAAAAAGAGAAGCCGGTTCTTTTTGTGGGCTCTTCATCTGGTACGAAGATCGGTCCACCTGGGAAGGGAAAGAAGCGTTCTTTCCAACGTCCCAAGAAGAACGTGCCCTTGAAGAGGCAGACTCTGGGTCCCGTTGTGGCAGCCACACCAGTGAAGGCTGACAAGACTGTTGACATCTGTCATCACTGCAAGAAGCCTGGACATTGGAGGCGTAACTGCAGGGAATATCTTGCCCAGAAGAGTTCTGGAAACGGTATGTTCTATATTGAAGTAAACATTTCAATTAACTCTACTTCTTGGATATTGGATACCGACTGTGGCTAACATCTCTGTAATGATTTGCAGGCGATGGGAAGAAGTAGCAGGCTCAGGGAAGGTGAGACCTTCTTGAGGATGGGCAATAGAGCAAAGGTTGCTGCCAAGGCTGTGGGAGATGTTTACTTGCATTTGAACAATGATTTTAAGTTTGTTTTAAGAGATGTTTTGTTTGTACCAGACTTGGTGGAAAACATTATTTCCATTCTATGCTTGATAAAGATGGATTTTCTTGTTTATTTAGCAAAGGTGTTTGCAATATTTACAAGAATGAATGTTTAATTGGAACTGGAGAACTTGAAAACGATCTCTACACCTTAAAATTTAAAGATATTCGACTAAAGAATGTTCAAGAAATAACAACAACAAACAAGCGCAAACAAGATACTCTAAATTCAGCACAATTATGGCATGCTCGATTAGGACATATTTCCCTAAGAAGGATGAACAAGCTATTGGGAGTAGGCATGTTTTATATGTCTGATATTAATTCTCTCACAACTTGTGAATCCTGTCTGAAAGGAAAGATGACCAAAATTCCATTTAAGGACCATGTGGAGCGAGCCAAAGGGTTATTAGATTTGATCCATACCGATGTGTGCGGTCCGCTTAGCATCACCACTAAGCATGGACATGCCTACTTCATCACCTTTACCGATGACTTTTCGAGGTATGAGTATGTGTATTTGATGAAATACAAGTCTGAAGCCTTTGAAAGGTTCAAAGAATTCAGAAGTGAAGTAGAGAAGCAATTGGGACGAAGCATCAAGACAGTTCAATCGGATCGAGGTGGTGAGTACTTGAGTGCCGAGTTCCAAGTGTATCTTAGGGAGAATAGGATTCTCTCGCAGTGGACTCCGCCCGCTACACCGCAGTTTAATGGTGTTTCGGAGCGTCGTAACCGGACTTTGATGGACATGGTTCGGTCTATGATGGGGTTCACGGAGTTGCCGCATTCTTTTTGGGGATATGCGCTTGAGACAGCGGCACTGTTGTTGATCAATGTCCATTCAAATGCAGTTGACAAGACACCATATGAGATATGGAAGGGTAAGCCTCCCAAATATTCTTATCTTAGAATATGGGGGTGTCCTGCTTATGTGAAGCAGGTAGTGGGAGATAAATTGGATAGTCGATCCATTTTATGTTACTTCGTGGGATATCCAAAGAATTCGGTTGGATACTACTTCTATCATCCCAAAGAAACAAAGGTGTTTGTTTCTAGGAATGCAACCTTTTTGGAAAAGGAATTTCTATTGGATAGAAAAGGGGAGATGATAGAACTCGAAGAGGTTCGAGAGACACCCACAATTATAAAACCCACACCCGAAGAGCCA
Organism: Primulina tabacum; assembly: GCF_025594145.1. Classification (NCBI taxonomy): domain Eukaryota; kingdom Viridiplantae; phylum Streptophyta; class Magnoliopsida; order Lamiales; family Gesneriaceae; genus Primulina; species Primulina tabacum. The sequence continues at coordinate 32,794,364 of NC_134553.1, read as the reverse complement.
AGAGAGGAGATACAAGCTCCTAGAAGATCCAAGAGAGTTTCGAGACCACCTATGAGGTCTGGTCTGCTTCTTGAAGAGGGGCATGATGAGCCTATCCATGGATGTGATCCAAGGACCTTCAAGGAAGCGTTATCTGATGCCGATTCATCCAAGTGGCTTGAAGCGATGGAATCTGAGATGAATTCCATGCATTCGAACCAAGTGTGGAATCTCGTGGATCCACCTGAGGGAATTAATCCCATAGGGTGTAAATAGATTTACAAGAGGAAACTTGGGGCGGATGGGAAGGTATTGACCTTCAAGGCACGATTGGTGGCAAAAGGATATACTCAAAGACAAAGAGTTGACTTTGAGGAAACCTTTTCTCCAGTTGCAATGTTCAAGTCCATAAGGATGTTGCTAGCCATAGCTGCATGGTATGACTATGAGATATGGCAGATGGATGTCAAGACAGCCTTTCTTAATGGGGATATTAAGGAAGAGATTTACATGTCTCAACCGGAAGGGTTTACATCTATCGGAAGCGAGCATATGGTATGCAAACTTCAAATATCTATTTATGGTCTAAAGCAGGCATCTAGGAGTTGGAACCTCAGATTCGATAGTACAATCAAAGAGTTTGGTTTTGCTAAGAATCCTGAGGAACCTGTGTGTATAAGAAGGTCAGTGGGAGTGCTGTGATATTCCTTGTGCTTTATGTTGATGACATTCTACTCATTGGGAATGATGTAGGGATGTTGCAATCAACTAAGATATGGTTAGCGAGTAAGTTCTCGATGCAGGACTTGGGTGAAACATCTTTTGTATTGGGAATACAGATCTATAGAGATAGATCAAAAAGATTGCTTGGTCTCACCCAGTCCACATACATTGATACCATCGTGAAGCGGTTCTCGATGGATGAGTTCAAGAGAGGACATCTACCAATGTGTCATGGCGTGTCCCTATCCAAGTCTATGTCTCCCAAGACTGATGCAGAGATAGCGGCGATGACAAGCATTCCTTATGCATATGTGATTGGTAGCATCATGTATGAGATGATATCTACACGTCCTGACGTGGCTTTTGCGCTAAGTGTAGTGAGTAGATATCAATCCAACCCTGGTCTTCCACACTGGAAAGCTGTGAAAGATATCCTCCAGTATTTGAGAAGGACCAATAAGTTGTTCTTGGTCTATAGGGGTGGAGAACTGAAATTGGAAGGCTATACCGACTCTAGCTTCCAAAGCGATATCGATGACTCAAAGTCAACCTCTGGGTTCATATTCATGCTCAATGGTGCTGCTGTCTCTTGGAAGAATTCCAAGCAAGACAGTACAACGGATTCCACCACTGAGGCAGAATATATTGCTGCATCAGCTGCAGCAAAGGAGGCTGTTTGGATAAGGAATTTCGTCCAAGAGTTGGGCGTCATTCCTAATGGAGTTGCTCCTGTCCCGGTGTTTTGTGACAACACGGGAGCCATTGCTCAAGCAAAGGACCCGAGGTCTCATCAGAAGTCCAAACACGTATTGAGAAAGTACCACATCCTCAGATAGATCGTGGAAAGAGAAGATGTCACGATTGACAAATTCGGCTCTGAAGATAATGTTGCTGACCCGCTAACTAAGCCTTTACCTGGACCATTGTTCGAAAAGCATCGCGAATCAATGGGTTTGAAGAATATGGGTAGTTGGCTCTAGTGCATGTTGGAGATTGTTAGAGTAGGTGTCCGTCGAGCCAAGTGTTGGCCGAGTGTTCACAATGAAACTCTATGTATAAACAATCTTTATTTTAATAATATTTGAATTTATCATTTTGGCACTTCCTTATCTTTATACCCATGCTAGTTGCATAGATAAAGCCCTTGAATATACAAATAGTAGAAAGAATATGAGATGCTCATATGATGAGTATCATGAAACTCATATTTGTAATACTGTATATTCTAAACGGTTCCTAGTCGATTTAGCCGCCGCTAAGAAGGATATAGGCTGCTCGAGTTCGAGACTAGTATCTGCGATGTGAGTACCATGTTTCATTGGTAGGGGACATTGTGATGTTCGAGCATGCAGATAGGTGCTCCGGGTAGAGTGCACTGAACAACCCTCCATAAAGGACTTTCCAAGTGGTTCTCACTTATCGAGTGGAAAAGTCCTAGTTTATGATTGTACACCATTAGTCCTTATGACACGGGACAACATTGAGACTCTATGTGGTAGAATTACACTTTGACTTGTTTACCGAATCTTTAGGGGTCATCAGGTGGCAAGGTTGGGTGTTTTGTCGAAACATATAGGAGTCGATGCATTGTAGTCGGGGATTCACCGCTTACATTCGGGTATGGATGGATATCCTATGTGTATGTAGTATGAAATCTCTGATCAGAGTATGGTGGTAATTATGAAAGTGTTTCATATATTACACCATCGATGCAACTACAACATGACACATAGTATCGATTCATTGACAACTCTCGATAAACCAATGGTTGTCGAATCGGTCGGGATATATGAGTTGAAGGGACCGTACTGTACGCTAACCATAATTGAATGGTTCTTGCAGGCACTATCATTTGATACCTAGGGAATCATGTAAGCGATACTGCTAGGCGTTTAACATGATTGGTTGGGTACTATCAGACTTGAGTTCTGACGTTCTTGTTATCAAGGAGTTGATAAGTAAGAATGGAGCAATTGGGGTATGCTCATATAAGGACATGTTTAGTCCGAATCACATGGAGATGTGAACCCACGGCTAGTTGTATCAATGAACCATTGAGGGCCACACAAGTACTAGCTTTCTAGATCCCGTTGTGAAGTAAAATAGTTCAATGTGTTGAACGGCTTATAAATGAGTTTATAAGCGTAAAGAAAAATAGAAGTATGACTTCTATGAGAGAAATTTGACTTTTAATTTATGAATGTGTTCCTAAATTAAAAGTTGACCAAATAAATAATGTATTTGAAAATTGTGATTTTCATAAACATTATTATGGACTAAATTAAATTAATTCAAGTGTTGAATTAATTAAACACTAGTGGGCCTAGTAGAGTACAAATAATTAAATTAATTCAAGTGTTGAATTAATTAAATCATTGTAGAGCCCAATAGTAAAATAATTATTCAACTAGTGACTTGAGTAAATTCAAGTAATGTTTAATTAGTCTCAAATTTGTTTGAGATAATTAAATTAAGTACATGGATTTTTAGTTGTTAAAAATCAAATAAAAATGCATGCATGGGAGGTGAAGAGTTGGGAGACAACTTTATATTTAACCAAGGCATGGCATGCAAAAGTTGGACACTACTTTTTCACACACCAAGACAAGTCTTCCACTCTCTCAATTAACTCCCCATGGCCGAAAATTGCAAGGGTTCTCTCCCTCATTTTTCTCTCCATTTTGTTCTTCAATTGTTGAAGAAAGAAAATACTTCTCAAAGAAAAATGCTCTAATTTTTCTAGTGCAAAATTAGAGTGGTTCTAGCTAGTTGGTGGTGGGCTTAATATTTGAGCAAGGTGGACTCAAAGAGAAGTTTGAAGATTTTCTTGTCATTCAAGAGCTAAGGTGTTTACACCTTAGTTGGAGCCATCATCAATCTTTTAAATTGATAGGTACATTTCTATAAACACCCTATGAATGTCATAGTTGTGTTTTTGTATATGCTACATCCTAGTACATGTGGTGCTCGAAATCTTATGCTACATAAATATGATTTTCGAAAATTTTATTGCTTCCGTTGCGAATTCGGGCACCTAAAATCGATCCCTGTTGTGGGGACCCGGACGCTAATCATCTTCTTAATCATCTTTGGGATTTAATTATCAATTAAGATAAACAGGGTCTAAAAATTTTTCTTTTTTTTAAAATGTAAGTGCGGAACGTAATGAAATTTAACTAATATACATCTCAGTATAAAAGTACAATAATGTACAACACTTATTCAAACTAGTCTAAGGTTCAACTACTAAATTTCAAGTATTAAACCAAGTCTACAATAAGTCCGGAATCACCACTCTAAACTCGTCTTCTCTCATCATCTTCTTGACCCCGATCATGTCCCACCTGTTGTCATGCACACATACGAAACAAGACAACAGCCGGATAATCCGGTTAGAATAAATCCCAGTATAAGACATGTATACATGCATATACACAATATAAATCATAAAGCATACTATCATGCATAAAATCAATAGCAATAGGTTTCATAGTCTATGAAACTAAATCAAAATAAGCATGCAGTAACAATGGGTTTCATAATCTCTGAAACCAAAATAAAATAAGCATGCAACTCAATTCAATTCATATCTTGACTCAACTCAACTCTAACTCTAGGGATCCCGGTGTGAATAAGATGTAACAGATCTCCCACATACTCTCCCAATCGTGGTGGCGTTACATCTTATTCCTAAACTTCGGTCTGGTCTGTATCGAAATCTACAATCGGAGTGAATCTGATCTGAAGCATCGATATCACCGAACAGTTTAGAAAATTGGCATATCTACCAATGATACTCCTATCTCACTACATATATATAAATCAATATAAAGTACAACAGAACAAGTATGTGATTTTGTTGGGAAACTAAAATTGAATCTCATTTGAGTAGTGTCTTCCCCAAACAAAACATGAATTATACCTTTGTCTTCCCGGTCTGACGAAGACGAAGTCTTGTATTCCAATCTGTCCATACCCAGTCTGGCAATGACAATCACATAAATACAATATGAGTATATAATTCGATTCAAAACCTGTTCTGATCAATACTCAAATCAATACATAATCTGATCCATATCGGAACAATGTACAATCTAATTCATATCAACGATATCATGCTACAATCGAAATCATTAATGAATCTGGTCAATCTAAATCAACTGATGTTTCGACAGCATAACAATATAGTCTCGATAACCCCGTCAATCTCAACATCGCAAGTATAATACCAGAATTCATAATTTCAATATCGGTACACTTAAAATCAGTAACAACACAACTCTAATATCAAATCTCAATCAAATCTACTTCGAAAATCATAACAATTTCATAAACAGGCTATTCTTTAATCCGACTTCAATTATACAATGTCTACTGTAGCAGAAACACTATATCTGATTCATATTTAATTCTTACAATATCATAGTTTCAAATCATGTCTAAACGTAACAAAACTTACGTCCAGTTGTAGCCTGCGTTGATAGGAACACAGTACCGAAGTCGGATTCAAATTCTGACGTACGGATCTCCAAACTCTTCAATCCCAAATCGAAATCCTACCTCAGAGTTTTTTTCTCGATTCTTTACCTTAATTCTGAAGAAGGAATCGGTTGTATACATATATATATATTACATGCAAGATAAGAAAATGTGGCACACTCATTTGTGCAGCACGTCTCGCGCATATGCGTGACCACCATCGGCGCATATGCGCGAGACACAATTCCTTGGCGCATGTCTCGGCAGTTTTCTCGCGCATACGCGTGCCTAAGCCCAGCGCATATGCGCGAGATTTATTATCTCGGCGCTTGTGTCTCAACCGCTCGCGCATATGCGCGAGACCTACTGTCTCGTGCATCCACTTACTCGCGCATATGCGCGCCTTCCGCCGCGCATGTGCGCCGAGCTCTCTGGACGTTCCGCGCATGTGCGGGCATTCAAGCCGCGCATGTGCGCGCATGGTTCTGTCTTCCTCGTGCATGTGCGCCCATACATGTCGCGCATGTGCGCGGGGACTTTTCTTGCACAAAATGTCAAATCTTCTTTCGGCTCTCCCGGTCTGATCCGTTCCGTCTATAATCATCTCAATTAATAAAAAAATCATTTCAGATTAATCTCAGATTACAGTGATAAAATCTCGGGCCTTACACCTTTCATTTAGCTGCCAACCTACCAGTTGAAGCTGATCAACAGACAAAGCCCAGCTATGTTGAGATGTTGGATGATTAAAGTCGAGCTTAATCATCAGCAGGATACTGCCGCTTAACTGTTATATCAAATAAATTAGATGATCAATGCGGTTCAACATCAGCTGAGTCCAGTTTGTGTCAACTTGTCGAGTTTGGCAACACAGAGATCATGTCCAAGGCAGCTAGCTGTTTGTCTGGCAAGAAGACTCAAGATCGTTGCATCACTTCAAGAGTTTAAGGCAACCAGTTCTTTGTATATTAAGTTCTGTCATGCATAAACTGATTGATATTTGATATTGTTTAAAATATGCTATTGTCGTAGAAATTTTCCCTTATAACTTATGATGTACTTAAATGTATAATAAAAGGGAGATATATTTTATTTAAATAAACATCATGTTTATTCATTTGTGTTCATGTGTGTGTGAACTGATACATCCAAATTTCTTGTAATGATTAAAGCTACTAAATTTTGGCGTAGATAATTATTTTTAAAGAGGAGTTTTCTATTCAGTTAGTGAGAGGGAGCTTTAATTCCCTCAAACTGAAAAATGTTTTAAACTCGTTTTTAACCCGTTTTTAAATTCAGTTATTGAAGGGGAGCTATCTTAGTCCTCGAACTGAAATTTTTTTAAATGTTTTTTATTTTCACAAAGGAAGAGAATCAGCTAAATTTTAGTTAAATTTTAAAATTTTAAAATTCTTTAAAAATCGCTTTAATTGTTCAAGTTTTGTGATCATCAAAAGGGGGAGATTGTTGGAACATTTCATGTTTGCAATAATCTTGATTTTGATGATAACAAAACTTGTTATTGTGTTTATAATGATTTGACATAAGTGCGTCGAAGCTGAAACTGATCAGGACTTGAACTGATCTGAAACGTCTGCTTATTCGTTTTCTTAAAAAGTACTAGAAATTTTTTTTTCAAACCTCACATACCATTTGGCCGAATCATAAAATATTTTGGAACCATTTTAAAATTAAAACAACCAACTATTTTATCAAATCAAAAGCATTATTTGAAAAGTAAAGCTCATACTATAACCTCTCAAAAACCACTCATAAATAAATAGTCGTAAAAATATCTTTAACATAACTTAAAATCATGAATCATAACTAGTGAGGAAAACTAGCGTTGGTCCTCGGGTTATGTGCACCTCCAGTCCAGTAAAGTCAACCATCAAGACCTCCATTATCATATTCATAATCAATATCACCTGCATCAATCACACCTAGTGAGTCTAAAGACTCAACACGTCATATTCTTGATAACGAGTAATACGTAATACAAATAACATATAACAGTGAAAAATACTTGTACTTAAAATATCATTTTCATGAAGATGCATAAACTTAAAACATAATATTTTCGTAAACATTTTCATGATACATAAACTTTAAATAAAAACATTTTCAAAAAAACATAAACATATCACTTAAACATATTCATATTCATATTCATATTCGTGTCCATATTCATATTCATATTCATGTTCGTGTTTGTTGAATTCAGATCGTGATTGTGACTCGTATTCTTGATCGTATTGGGCGATGGATCCATCCAAAGAAAACCACAGTACTGGGCGGCGGGGACACCAACGACACTCTCACCCGTCAACTGGGCCTTTGCCAACGTATTAACATATTCGTATTCGTATCACGTATTCGTATTCGTATCCGTATACAAGAAAACACGATCGTCGGGCTCCCACTAGGACCATAACCCTCACGATATTTCCAACATGTAGTAGTCACAATCCCTTCACATCCTTCAACATGTTATCATCACTTTATAAAAACATGCATAATATCATTTTATTTTGAAACCAAGCATGCAACATATCTTTTAAATATCCAATTTAAATCATAAAATTCATAAACATTTAAAAATCATAATTTAACATATTTAAAGCATAAACATCCATAAAAATTTTAAAATAAATATTTTAACGTCATAACCGTTTAAAATAATTATTTAAATCAAAAACATTTAAAATAAACCTTTTAACATATTAAATCATAAAATATTAAACATATTAACATCTTAAAAATCCATAAACATTTAAAATTGACATATTAACATATAACATTCATAATTATTGAAAATAATCATATTATCACATAAAACAACATTCAGGAAACTGCCATGACGTTTAATAATTTCTAGGTGTAAAATGACCATTTTACCCCTGGACTTATAATTTCTCGTTTTTGACATTTTCTTAATTTCATTGACTCTAACATGTCCCAAATAATTATTTAAGCCTACATGAATTTTTTCATATTTTTATTTAGCTTAATTCGATGACTTTTAAATAAATCTTTAAATGTGACGTATTAATGCGTTTTAATCCCGAATTCAACCAAACCTTAATATAAATTTCCCAAATTAAAAACTTAGACTTATAATAATTATTTAAGCTTAAATCTAATTTTTCATTATTTATTACGCTTAAAACTAGGCGTTTCAATTAACTCATTAATTAGCGTTTCGTGTGGCGATTAAATCCCGAATAAATTCAAAACTCGTCATTTTGATCCCAAATTTTTAACATAACATTTTTATTATTTTCTACCCTTCCAAGCCATGAGACACACCCGTGGACCCATGGATTTAATTTTTAGTTCTTAAATCTCGTTTTTGACCCTTAACCGAACACACCGAGCCATCTCCTAATTTACTCGAGCCACACCCGAGCCACCTTGAGCCAAAACCTAGCCAACCCATCTAGGGACCCTACTGTGCAAGCCCTAGCCCCCTAGGTCTCTACCAGGCCCTCTACCCTGACCCTACTTGAGCCCCAGCCAGCCCTGGCCAAGCCCCCAACTCCCATGCAAAGCCACCGAGTTCTTGACTTGAACAACAAACACAACTCACGTTCCTTCTCGCTGCCCACGGTTCCAGCTAATTTGTATTTCTTGTGCAGCTATTTTGGGGTGTTCTAGGACCCCTAAACTTGTGTATAAACCTGCTTAATCATATCCTAATTCATGGCAGCCCCTTAAACACATATAAAACTTGGTTTTGGAAATTAAAAACACCAATTTAGAACACATAAGCATGTAATTACGAAAATTTAACTTGTGTGTTATGTTTTTCCTTAAAATTCATGCATAAACAAATACTATGGTGTGATGATGTTTTGAAGGAAATAATAGGTGTGCCTTTGCGTAATTTACGCACGAAAAACCGTTGACGATGACGAAGAACGGAGCAAAACCTTGGCTTGAATTCTCTTTGAAGCTTCCACCTATTTTTCTTTCAAAATTCTTGTGTGTGTGCCGTGTTCTTTGGTGAAGAAATTTCAGAATTGTAGGCGTGACTTGGTATGTATTTTCAGAAAAAGTGGCGTGTAGTTTTGTAGGGTATTAGGAGACTTAACATATAATATATACTAATTAATCACTAACAAGACTTTAGGCTTAATAAGCCAACAATTTAGGCCCATCAGTCTTAGATAGGAATTAATTAGAATATTAAAATAATTTTGTTAAAAATAGTTTGTAAATTAAATAGCCGTTTTGCTAAAAAGTTCGTATTTTTGTTGAAAATCCAACACCGATAAAAATTACGTCCTGGCGTATAAAATCAACTCAAATATTTTCAAAAATAATAAAAAGTATCACCCTTATTTTAAATAATTAAAAACAATTAACCAATAAAAACATTTTCTATTTTTTTTAGCCCTCGGTCTCCGTTCCTCGATCGCAACTCGAATAACCTTTTAAAAATACATTTTAATGCAACCATGTAGAAAAATATATTTTAAACATGCAAATATGCACAACATAATTAATTTAATGCAATTAAAACAATTAATTAAAATACAAGAGAATTTAATAAATCATATGCATGTGGTTCGCGTGGACCTTTAAATTTTCGAGGCGTTATACCGTTCACCAAGTTTGGCTATTACACATAGTATCGATTCATTGACAACGTTGATATACCAATGGTTGTCGAATCGGTCGGGATATATGAGTTGAAGGGACCGTACTGTACGCTAACCATAATTGAATGGTTCTTGCAGGCACTATCATTTGATACCTAGGGAATCATATAAGCGATGCTGCTTGGCGTTTAACATGATTGGTTGGGTATTATCATACTTGAGTTCTGACGTTCTTGTTATCAAGGAGTTGATAATTAAGAATGGAGCAATTGGGGTATGCTCGTATAAGGACATGTTTAGTCCGAATCACATGGAGATGTGAACCCACGGCTAGTTGTATCAATGAACCATTGAGGGCCACACAAGTGCAAAGCTTTCTAGATCCCGTTGAGAAGTAAAATAGTTCAATGTGTTGGACGGCTTATATAGGAGTTTATAAGCGTAAATATAAATAGAAGTATGACTTCTATAAGGAGAATGTAATTTTTAATTTGAAGAAGTGTTCCTAAATTAAAAGTTGGCCAAACGAGTAATGTATTTGAAAATTTTGATTTTCATATACATTATTATGGACTAAATTAAATTAATTCAAGTGTTGAATTAATTAAACACTAGTGGATCTAGTAGAGTCCAAATAATTAAATTAATTCAAGTGTTGGATTAATTAAATAACATTGGGCTTTGTTGAGCCCAATTAGAAATAATTATTAAACTAGTGGGCTTGACACTACAACAATAAATGGCTATTGTGACACTTTTTTGTAGACATTTTTAATTAAATGTTGTTATAAATACTTAATAAGGACACTTGTAAAAAATTAATAATGTATAAAATAAAAAAACATATTAAATTAGTTATCATGACATTTTTAATTGATGTCATCTTTTATATGGAGGAGAACAATTACTTTTCCCACATCGTAAAAAATCATTAAAAAACTTAAAAATTTCACTATAAATAAGTGTGAGAATATTTGGGTTAGATAAATATTGAAGGAGGGAAAATAATTGTCTCCCTCCATATAAAAAATGACATCAATTAAAAATGTCAGGATAACTAATCTAATATGTTTTTTTATTCTCACATTTATTTTATTTAATTTTTCCTCCTCCTATATTTATCCAAACCAAATATTCTCACATTTGTTATTGTCACTATAAATAACATACACGACACTTTTAGTTGTCATTATAAATGATTTTAACTGACATATAAATTTGTCATTATTACTATAATAACAAGGCATCTATAAATGTATTTAAACATGAGTTTTCCTGATATTTAAAATTGTCATTAAATGAATAATTAGTAACACGTATGAAGTTGTCATTAACATCTTATAATGACATTAAAAAATGTCAGTAAGTTTAAGACGACATTGGAATAGATGACATTTGTTGGAGGTGTCACTAAAACTTAAATGTCACTAAATATTGAATATGATGACATTTATGAATGTCACCATAAACATTTATTCTTGTAGTGTGAGTAAAATCAAGTAAAGTTTTAAATGGATTCAAATATGTTTGAGACATTTAAATAAAGTCCATGAACTTTATAAATGTTACAAGCCCACTTAAAAAGCATGCTAGAGAGGTGAAGAGTAGGGGATTACTTTTTCATTAAAAAATTGCATGGCATGCTCATGCACCTTTATCACTTTTTCAAAGACCAAGAAAAGTCTCACCCCCTTCTCTCCTACACTATGTTGGCCGAAATTTGTTGTTCATTCTCTCCAAAATTTTGTTCTTCAAATGTTGAGGAAACAATACACTTCTCTTTGAAAAATCCTCTAATTTTTCTAGTGCAAAATAAGAGGGGTTCTAGCTAGTTGGTGGTGGGCTTAATTTTGAAGTAAGGAAAGCTTGAAGATTGCCTTGCCATCAAGAGCTAAGGTGTTTACACCTTAGTTGGAGCCATAACATCAATCTTTGAGATTGATAGGTAAAAACTTTTAACACCCTATGTATGACATTTTGGTGTTTTTGTATTTGCTACACACTCGTACATTCGGGTGCTCAGTTTTCTTGTTGAAAAACATTTTTGAAACTTCTGTTGTGCTTTCGGGCACTTTAATCGATCCTTTTTCATATTCACTCTGAAAATCAGTTTGTCAATGAAAATTGTCTACTGATACTGTCTCATCGTGTCGTCATTACATAATCTGGCAGTCGGATTGATTCGAATAATGTGGTGAAACCCCAAGCAGGCGCCATTTAACCGCATCTGTACGATGTATTTGTAACAAATATAATGTAACTTTATTTTGTTTTTTATCAGCTGCCAAGCTATTACTTCTTAACTCTTACGGTGGATGTAAGTATAATATGCATTGGCGTCGGCAAATTTTGCATTGGAGATTTTAATCCATAGAAAACGATCTAAGAAAACATCCACCCGCAATATATATATATATATATATGTGTAAAGAAGAGGTCAACTACATTGGCGCACACAAAATAAAATCATCATACTTGCTATTAATGTTGCCCACATATTGCATTACTCTAAAGATATTTGGAACAAATTGTAATTAGAGGAAGGAGAGGATAAATGGCTCTGGACAGCAGAAAGGAAATTACATGGTCGAAGTGGTTATAGACTTTTGTCAAGTCACCAACACTCCTGCAATGAAAAGTACCGAACGTTAACTGGAAAGCTCTCTGGAAAATGAAAGTTCTGGCAAAGTTGCGCAACATCATATGGAGGGCTTTATCTTCTTGTCTACCAACAATGAGTGCTCTAAAAAAGAGGAGAGTGGAAGTTCAAGTATGGTGTCCTCTTTGTCTAGTAGCCTGCCCGTTCGCCAAGGTTGTGTGGTGTATCTCTCCTATAGGCCTTAATTCCGGGAACGCAAACCAATACAAAATTGGTAAAGAAATTGCACTAAATCGTAGCAAGAAGGAAATTGAAATAGTAGCAGTGGTCGCTTGGGTCATATGGCAGAAAAGAAATAAGTTTGTATGGAATCAAAAGAGTAAACCAGCAGAATTGATATTAAGCTCAGCTATGGATATATTACGCAAGGGCAGGCCGCAAATCAACTCCTTGAGACTATCGCCACTAGTGGCGGAGCCAGAAATATGGTTTTGTCCGTGCTAGAATTTCAAACTCTACAATCCTTTAATATTTTAAATTGATCTACCCGGGCTAATATCATATTAATCCAGAATTATACAAAATTTATATATAAATTGTTTTAAAAAAATTGGAACACCCGGGCTAAAGCCTGGGTATATATGTGTAGAACCCGAAAATCAGATTACGTATAAGCCATGCATAATTGCTACTATTTAAATTAAAAATGAATATTTTATATAAATATGAAGTGTTTGATTTATTTTAATAATTTAAAGTCATGATTATTCATTTTAAAGATAGATGTTTAGTTTTATCTTTTCAAGATAAATACGCGAGGCCGGACCGGAGTTTGGAGATTAGAGATAAGATTAATAATAAGAAAAATATTCTTAAATTTAATTTAAGTCAAAGAATGATTTAATTTAAAGAAAAAGAATGTTTTAAGATTTATTAAATTAATTAGAGTTAGGTTGTTAGATAAAGTTCTTTAGGTTAATATTTAATTAAAGTTTAAATTAAAATATGTAAACATATGTGGGTGAATTAATCTAGGTATAAAATATTTAAAAAATTAAATATAACATTTAAATACTTAAATTGTTAACCATGCAATGCCATACAAGAGTTCATTTTAAATTAAGGTGTAAATCCACTAAATTATAATAGATGTATTAAACCTCAAGCATTTAGAATACAAGATTTAAACAATAAAATACCATACAAATTAGTAATAATAATTTTGGGACCAACATTTAAAATATTTCAATGGTTGGTAACTCTCAAGTCAAACCATCTCTAATTGCACTTCATGGTGTATTCATTTCCCATTTTTGTAATTCACTAAATAGTAGTAAATTAAATACTAGAACCCACATCATTTTCCTCAAACCATTATCTAAACAAAGTATCGAGCACATGCAGTAGGAATAAGAAACAAGAAACCAAGGCAACAAGGAATGAGAAGGCATTCAAAAACCATTCACCTCCATCACTTGTAACTCTCATTTTAATGTATGTTATGACCCATTTAACACCACTTATAACATTCATCTTCATCATCTACATATTCTGCACCTATATGCTCGAAAATATCAAGAGAAACCAGCTGACATAATCGTGTAAGAACAGCACAAGAACAAGAAAGAAAATCCAACTCCGATTCCGCCGCTCGTCTTCGTCGTATTGATTTGTTTTGTGTCAAAACAAATTTCAGGCATGTATATATCATTCCTTTGCTCTGCAATCAAGTTATATTAGCTATTTTAAATCAGTATATGATCATAAATCTAGTGACAAACGCATTTTGATAGCAAAATAACTCTCGAAAAATCTGTACAGCACCTTCACCTTTGATTGTGCTTCACGGTTGCTGTATTTTTATTGGTTTTAGGAGTCGTTTCGTTTCCAGACACCCAAGGCTGCTTCTAGGCATAATTTAGAATGTGTTATAGTGCTTTTGGTTCAATTGTTTTGGTCCATACACTCAAGAACAAAGAAATGACAGCAAGTTCTTCATAAGTGCAGAATTGAATCACGTTTTTCTCTCTTGGTTGGTTAAGGAGTGAGTTCGAATCATGGCTGTCCTAGGGACTCTAGCCATGGTTATAACCCTTCCTTATCGTGTCTAGGACGTGACCAAAGTGTCCTTTCAAAGCTTAGTTCATGGTTCCATCAGATTATAAAACAGCAACACAAACATCACTCGAAAATTTCTGTTTCTGGTTTGTGTGATTAACTTCGGTTTTGAGGTGTTAAGATGGGCTGTGGTTGGCTTGTAGCCCATAGCCATGGTTCATACAACACCACATCATGTCTAGATCGAGCCATGGTCAATCAAGTGTCCACTGGAACGACACAAGACAATAGAACAATTCGATACATCTCATTGCACAGGATTGAGTTCTCGGTTGGTATGTTTCGGTGTCCTAGGTATTTGCTTGGGTTGTGGTTGGCTTTTAGCCCTTAGCCATGGTCCAAGCCATACCTTAGGATGTTGGTAAGAGTCCTTGGGCGGTGGTTCAAGCCATTGGTCATTAAATTTCAGAGTTCACCTCACAAACACACAAGTTGCTACTGCTGTAATTTGACAGCAACTTGCTGTTCGGTTTTAGTGCTTGTTTGAGTTCTTGGTTGGCTTTTAGCCCATGGCCTTGGACTGGACACTACCATAATGAGTTAGGAAAGTCATGTTTTTGGCCGTTCATGAGGTCGTACGAGAATTTACGGTGAAAGGTGCCAAAATGACTCTCGAAAGAGTGTTTCATGTTTTTGGATTTCTTTCACCTATTTTCGTGTTTTACAGTTATTATGCATATTTTTCAGTATGTTTGGGGTATTTTTAATCATGGTTAAACGTCGGTTTAATGTTGGTTCGGGTTGGTACGAAGCCATGGTTAAAAATCAAGTTGTTGGTCCGAATCGTCTCGTTTTTAGTTCTATTGTTAAGTTTTTGTCAAGTTAAGAATTATTCCATGTGTCACATATTAGAATTAAGTCGCAGCAAGCCTGGGAAGGATTCAACTCATCCGGTAAAAATAAGGTTATAATGATATTACGTGCATAAAAATATAAAATATTTATTTTTTAGATATATGCTATATGTCTTGTGGCCACCTTACGTTTATGGGTTTGGAAGTCGGTAGGCGCAATCGAGGACCTCTCCGCCCGATGACTTACGACCGATTATGATTATGTATGGGTACGGACATCCAGTCCAAGGGCTGTGATTGATCTCTACCGCCCAGTATACCGTGGTTTAGTCTGATCAGGCGCTTACGCTATGTTATGGGCCACTTGCTTAGAAACATTATCTCTACCAGAAAATTTTGATATGTTATGACAGAGCTCTATTGAGCAAAGCTTTTACGTATGATTTTCAGATATGAACGTAGTTATAATTATTCATGATACGATTTTCACCGTACGCCTTGCGATACCATATTTTTATGTTGCATGCGATTTTATGATATATTTACTTGTTATTCACGATATATACATGTTGAGTCTTTAGACTCACTAGACTTGATTGTTGTAGGTACTGATGAGGTCAAGACCGCGGACGGAGACCAGTGAGCGATCTTGGGACAACAGTAGTAAACCCGAGGACCTCATGATTTAATTTATGCACCTTTTATCATTCCAACTCGATTTTAACATGTTGGATTATTTTTAAATTGTTGTTTGAAATACAATGTTGACTTCCACTGTTATTTTAAAGTTAAAATTATTTACATGTTTATTTTATAAATTGGTCAAGTTATTTATTTATTTAGAAAAATTTTAATAATTCCGCAAAATTATGAATACGAAATACGGGCCTTTAGAGTTGGTATCAGAGCCAATGATATTGTAAAGGGTTGTACTACTACTGCTCTCGAGAAGCTCATGAAGTCACGTCTTCGGTCTGTAAGTTTTACGATTACGCATTTATTTTAAAGCCTGAAATAATTCTTACATCATGATTGCATGAAAGATTTTATGTCAAGATTACGATTATGCATTATTTATTTAAATTTAAAGAAATAGTGGAATTATGCATGTTGGTTACGTATGGCTTATAATTATGGAACAGCATGCCTCCTAGACGCCGTGTTGGACGCCCGAGAGGTGATGATGAGCGCCGTCATGAGGACGGTGAGGATCAGAGACAAGGGGAGAACGAGGAGAGAGATTTACCACCACCCCCTCCACCAGACATGAATGCCCAGATGCTAGCTGGGATGACTCAGTTCTTCGCACAGTTTGGGGGGAACAATGCAGTGGGAGCCAGACAGACGGGCCGGAGTCTATCTATGAGCGGTTCATGAAGATGCGACCGAAGGAGTTCTTAGGGATGTCAGATCCTATGGCTGGATTAAGTCCCTTGATGTTATCTTCGAGTTTATGGGGCTTGAAGATGGAGATAGGGTTCGATGTGCGACCTATCTGTTCGGAGGAGACGCTCGCCTATGGTGGGAAGGAGCATCAGTGGCTGTGGATTTAACTACTTTGAGCTGGGCGCGCTTCACAGAGGTATTCTATTCTAAATATTTTACTGAAGAGGTGCGTTCGAGGTTGACCACGGAGTTCATGACCCTGAGGCAGGGAGACTTGAGTGTTACGATGCTAACGATGCTGGAGCCAAATTGAGGCATTTTCTGAATGGCCTACGGCCGATTTTACGCCGTGATGTTAGGGTGGCTGGCCCTACTACTTATGATGTTGCTGTTTCCAGAGCGCTAGCGGAAGAGCAAGACCAGAATGATATTGAGCGCGATCGCCAGGGTAAACGACCATTTCAGGCACCACATCGTCCTCCTCAGCAGCAGCATCAGAATAAGAGACCTTTCCACGGCCCGCCCAGGAATAGAGGGCCGCAGCAGCAACAGCAGGGACGGGCAGTCCCGGGGACAGTGGAGTACCCAGTCTGTGCCAAGTGCTCACGTCATCATGCTGGGACTTGTATGTATGGTTTGGGAAAGCGTTACAAATGTGGTAGTACTGACCACATATTGAAGAATTGCCCTCAGAAGAATCTGCCTACTCAAGGCAGAGTTTTTGCTCTCCATGCTGCGGAGACTAATCCGGAGACGATGCTCATGACAGGTATCCTAAATCCTTAAGTTTTATTCGAAGTTTAATGTTTTGGGTTAACATTTTGAACTTAGAATTTATGATAGGATTGTATGTTCTAATCAGTGTTATTTACGGGAATTTAGGTTAGAAGAACTTCGACCTTTGCATGTCTATAAGCATAGTTCTTGTAAAACTATTGGGTTTAGCATGATATTCCAATCTTTCAGGGAGAATCTTTATAGCCGGTTCAGCTACGAAAGCCTTGATAGATTCCGGAGCTACTCATTCGTTCATTTCAGAAACCTTTGCAAATTCTCTCAAGATCAAATCAATTGGGCTAGACATAGCGTATTCAGTAGCATTGCCTTCTGGAGAGGAGATGACAGCTACTAATGTGATCCGAGATATAGATCTTGAACTTCATGGTAATCTTGTGTATGCGGATCTTATCGTTCTGCCGATGCCAGAATTTGATATCATTCTAGAGATGGAATGGCTATTGAGGAACAGAGTTTTCATTGACTTCCAGCTGAGATCTGTTCTAGTCCGACCGCCTGGAATGGAACAATTCTTATTCGAGCCAGACAGGTATTTTAATTTACCGCGTATGATATCTTGTGTCCAGGCCAGGAAGCTCATTCATAGAGGTTGCCGAGCATTTTTAGCTACTCTTGTATCTGTTCCCGAGACGCCCAAAAAGTCAGCATCCGACGTTCCTATTGTCCGGGACTTTCTAGATGATTTTCCTGACGACGTCTCTGGTTTACCACCTGTGAGAGAGGTGGAATTTTCTATTGAGCTTATGCCCGGTACTACGCCGATCTCCAAAGCACCATACCGATTAGCACAGACAGAGATGGCGGAACTCAAGAAACAGATTCAGGAACTTCTCGACAAGGAATTCATTCACCCGAGCTTTTCGTCATGGGGCGCACCGGCCTTATTTGTGAAGAAAAAGGATGGTTCGATGAGGCTCTGCATTGATTACCGGGATTTGAACAAAGTTACAGTGAAGAACAAATACCCACTCCCGAGGATTGAAGATTTATTTGATCAGTTGCAGGAAGCTTCAGTATTCTCCAAGATTGACCTGCGTTCTTGTTATCATCAGCTGAGAGTGAAAGATGCCGATGTTCTCAAGACTGCTTTCAGGACTCGTTATGGACACTTCGAGTTTCTTGTGATGTCGTTCGGTTTGACGAATGCGCCAGCGATCTTCATGGATCTCATGAATCGCGTATTTCAGCCATATCTTGATCAGTTCGTGATAGTATTCATGACGATATTCTCGTCTACTCAAAGAATCAAGAGGATCACAGCAGACATCTGACCACAGTATTGCAGACCTTACAAAAGCACAAGCTATTCGCGAAGTTTAGCAAATGCGAGTTTTGGTTAGAGAAAGTGGCGTTCTTAGGCCACGTCGTTTCTAGCAGTGGGATCGAGGTAGACCCGGTGAAAGTTGCAGCAGTCAGAGATTGGGTTGTGCCGCAAAATGCATCAGAGATCCGTAGTTTTCTTGGACTAGCATGATACTATCGGAAGTTTATTCGGGGATTCTCCTCCATCACAGTTCCACTCACATCATTGACGAAGAAGAATGTTAAGTATGTGTAGAGCGAGGAGTATCAGAAGAGCTTCGATACATTAAAGCAAGCTCTTATTTCAGCACCAATGTTGGCCATGCCTTCAGGACCCGGAGATTTTGTTCTGTATACCGATGCTTCGAAACTCGGGTTAGGCGCAGTATTGATGCAGCATGGGAAGGTGATAGCATATGCTTCTCGTCAGTTGAAGATTCATGAGAAGAATTATCCTACCCATGATCTAGAGTTGGCAGCCGTAGTATTTGCATTGAAGATTTGGAGGCATTATTTGTACGGAGAGAAGTGCCAGATCTTTACCGACCACGAAAGTCTCAAATACTTCTTTACACAGAAAGAGTTGAATATGCGGCAGAGGCGTTGGTTGGAGCTAGTGAAGGACTACGACTGTGACATTAGCTATCATCCTGGCAAAGCTAATGTAGTTGCTGACGCGTTGAGCAGGAAAGTCGCAGGGATGGCTCATTTGGTGGTTTCGAGACCTCTTCAGTTTGAGATGCAGAGGTTTGTTCTAGAGACATAACCTCGAGGTAGAGTTCGTTGTCTATCTACTTTGACGATTCAGTCTTCTCTTCTAGACCGTATTCGCAGTGGGCAGTTAGCAGACGAGCAGTTGGCTAAGTGGAGATAGAGAGATGAAGCCAAGGGCAGTATCTTGTACACAGTTAGAGTCGGTATTGTAAGATATCGAGACAGAATGTGGGTTCCAAGCAGCGAGACGGTAGAGCTACACGATAAGAAAGTGTCTCAACCCTGTCAAGAATTTCGAATGGTCCGATAAATCTCGAATTCAACTGGCCTTTCTTCCCAAATCTCATAACACCCTTCATCATTGCTATCTTCAAGAATACGCGATCTCCTACGACGAATTCGAGATCGCTTCTCCTCTTTTCAGCGTAACTCCTTTGGCGAATCTGGGCGGTCTTCATCCTGTCTCAGATTTTGACCACCACATCTGCAGTCTGCTGAACAATCTTTGGACCAAGTTCTGATCTCTCACTGACTTCATCCCAATGAATTTGAGATCTACACTTCCTTCTATATAGTGCTTGGTAGGGATCCATATCTATAGATGATTGAAAACTGTTGTTGTAGGTAAACTCCACTAGAGGTAGCTTTGATTCCCAATTCCCATGAAAATTGATCACACAAGCTCGCGGCAAATCTTCCAATATCTGAATCACACGCTCAGACTGGCCATTTGTCTGAGGGTGGAATGGCGTACTGAATAACAACTTCGTCCCCGTAGCTGAATTTAAACTCTTCCAGAAGGACGATGTGAATCACGGGTCTCTGTCAGACACAACAGAAACTGGGATTCCGTGCAATCGAATTATCTCCCGAATATAGAGCTATATATATTGAGTCATCGAGAAAGTCGTCTTCACCGGTAAGAAGTGTGCCGATTTGGTAAGTCGATCCACTATGACCCAAATGGCATTAGATCCTGTGACTGACCTTGGCAATCAAACAACAAAATCCATGCTGATATTCTCCCATTTTCACTCGGGAATAGGGAGTGGCTTAAACATACCTGCAGACCTCTGATGCTCTGCCTTCACTTGCTGGCAAGTGAGACACTCAAATATGTATCGGTGAATGTTCCGCTTCATCCCTAACCACCAAAAAAATATTTGTAAGTCCTTGTACATTTTGGTACCTCCTGGATGGATGGAATACATAGATGTATGTCCCTCTGTCAAAATATCCTCTCTGATCGAATCTACAGTAGGCACCCACATTGTGGGCACCCGAACCTAATTCATCTTCTTAATCATTATTAGGATAAAATGTAACAATTAAGTAAACTGGGTCATTAATTTTTTTTATACATACAAGATCAACATCTAGATCAAAAGAGTTTGTACAACATATATTCTGATCAACTAGTGTTCAACAACTACATCAAATGCTGAAAATCAAATTTACTTCTAAGTTCGGATCTTCACGCTATTGATCTCTCATCCTTTTCTTGACCCTGATATGATCCCACCTGTTTTCATGCACACATACAAACACAACAAGAGCCGGATAACTCCGGTGAGAAATATATTCCCAGTATAAACAACGTATACATGCAATCATATAAACAGATATAAAAGCATGAAAAAGATAGCAATAACATGTATCATAATCTGAAAGATATGAATCGATATAAAACTGTAAATAGAACTCGACTCTTCTCTAATCTAGGGATCCCGGTTCCTGGACATTGGCACACTATATCAAATCTCAGCAATAGAAGTCAATCTACTCCTAAGCAACATCGATATAAACCAAACATCCAGTGTCTTGGCATATCCGCCAAAGACTTAGCACCTCAGCCAATGACTAAGCACATCAGCCCATGGCTCAATACATGCTTTGCTATAAATCAATAGACTAAGCATATCAATCTCATGAATTACAAACATCAATGCAATAAAATAAAGTAAGTGGTTTTGGGAAACTCAAGTCAGATCTAACTCGAGTCGTATCTTCCCGGTTCGACATTGATTTATACCTTTTTTTCGTAGATCAGTCTGATCAATTCGAAGTCTTGAATTCGAAGCCTGTCAATACTCAATCTGGCAATGACAATATTGAGGAGTACAATATCAATACACAACCCAATCAATACTGGATATAATTAGAACTCAATCTAGTTCTGTTTCAACGGTATTACGGCACAATCTCGATATACCCAGCAATACAAATCAACAGATATCAATCTCAACAACTCATAATCGATAACAAACTCAATCTGATATCAAATCTGTATAATCTCAATCAAATTCAATCTAAAAATGATAACAATTTCATACAGTGTCTGTTCTTCAATCCGGTTTCGATTATACGATGTCTAAATTCTCAGGAACACAGAATAGTAATTAAATCAAGATTCCTTCAACACATGAATTTCGAACCATATCAAAAGTAAATAAACTTTCGTCCTGTCGAAGCTCTTGACAAGAGAAGTACAGTACTGAAGTCTGATTGAAAATCAGACGGACGAATCTTCCGCAAACCAAATTCTAATATCAAGAGAACTTGCAACTTTCCCCTGAAGTCTCGTCTCTTTTTTTCTGTCAAAAACTCAAGGAAATGAAGGAGGTTTACATATATATTGCATGTCCAAGCCAAGTGGCTTATTCCTTAGTCTGCACCTCTCGCGCATATGCGCGACCTCTCCCGACGCATATGCGCGAGACACTCTGTCTCGGCATTCTTCATTGCAACTGCTCGCGCATATGCGCGCCCTCTTCTCGCGCATATGCGCGAGGTTCTCTGCCATGCTCGCGCATATGCGCGCATCCTATCGAGCATATGCGTGAGGTTCTCTGCCTGTCTCCTGCTTATATGCCCTGCTTAGTTGCGCATATGCGCGAGGGGTTCAGTCCTCGCACGAAACAATGTCTTCTCTTGTCTTCCCCGGTCTGTTCCTTTCCGTCTATAATCACATCAATTATCAATTAATCATTTCAGATTACAATAATAAAAATCTTGGGCATTACAATTCTCCCCCTCTAAAATCTGATTTCGTCCTTGAAATCGTAAATAATCAAATCAGATAGCCAATCAGATACAATAAGAAATGTATAATAGAAGCTAAACAGTAAACTTACATCAATGAAATAACTCTGGGAATTTCTGTCTCATGTCTGATTCAGTCTCCCATGTAGCTTCTTCAGTGCCATGATGACTCCACTGAACTTTCACAAGCGGAATAGTCTTCGTTCATAGTTGCTTTTCATTACGATAAAGAATCTGGACCGGATTTTCAAAATAACTCAGTGTCTCATCAAGCTCGGCCTCGTCTTGCTGAATAATATGAGATGCATCAGGAAGATATTTCCGTAATAAAGATACATGAAAGAAATCATGTATTCCAGATAGAGAAGGTGATAAGGCGAGTCGATAGGCACGATCTCCTATCTTCTCGAGAATCTCATATGGCCCAATATAACATGGAGACAACTTTCCTTTCTTGACAAATCTGACAACGCCTCTCAAAGGAGAAATCTTCAGAAATACTCTGTCTCCTGCCTCAAACACTAGAGGTCGACGTCGAATATTGGTATATTTGACCTGTCTGTCTTGAGCTATTATCATTTTCTGTCGAATCAACTTCACTTTCTCTGTCATATCTCGAATCATATCAGGCTCAATCTCAGGTACCTCAGAAATATCATCCCAATAAAGAGGGGATCTGCACTTCTTGCCATACAATGCTTCAAATGGAGCCATCTCTATACTCATCTGATAGTTGTTTTTGTACGAAAACTCACAAAGTGGCAAATAATCTTGCCAACTAGTGCCAAAATCTAGCACTATAGCTCTAAGCATATCTTCCAATGTCTGGATAGTCCGCTCTGACTGTCCGTCGGTCTGTGGATGATATGCGGTACTCAAATGTAATTTAGTACCTAGAGCTTGTTGCAAACTGTGCCAAAAGTGCGAAGTAAACCGAGGATCACGGTTTGATACAATCGACTTCGGCACTCCATGCAATTTGACCACTTCTCTGACATAAATCTCTGCCATCTGGTCATGTCTGTACGTCATCTTTTACGGAATAAAACATGCTGATTTGGTCAATCTGTCAATCACAACCCAAAACGCATCACAACCTCGGGAGGAACGTTGTAGCTTTGTCACAAAATCCATAGAAATGTGATCCCATTTCCACTCTGGAAGGGCTAAGCTATGCAATAAACCTCCTGGTTTCTTTCTTTCTGCTTTTACCTGCTGGCAATTCAGACATTTTTATACAAACTCTGCAATATCTGCTTTCATCTGTTTCCACCAAAACTGTCTTTTCAAATCATTATACATCTTTCTGCCACCAGAATGAATACTGAATCGACTACTGTGCGCTTCTAACAATATCTGTCGTTTCAAATCTAGATGATTATTCACATACAATACATCATCACGAACCTGATATTCTGATCGATGCCCTGCTCTGACCATCGAAATCGAATTCTGAACATTCTGATCAATTTTCTGAGCTTCTTTAATTCATAAAATCAGCTCTGGTTCGACTTGAATAGTATACAATCTCAACGGCCTACAATCTGTTTCAAATGCTAATCCAGAAAAACAGCAATCTTCAATCAAATTCGAAACACCAATCGCCGATAAGGATAACGAACATACCTTTCGACTCAGTGCATCCGCTGCTGCATTAGACTTCCCCGGATAGTATTTGATTTCACAATCAAAATCTTTCAATAAATCAAGTCATCTTCGTTGCCTCATGTTCAATTCTGGCTGTGAAAACAGATATTTCAGAATCTTGAGATCAGAATAAATCTCAAACTTCTCACCGTATAGATAGTGTCGCCAAATTTTCAATGCAAATACAATGGCTGCCAATTCAAGATCATGAATTGGGTAGCGAGATTCATGTGGCTTCAATTGTCTTGAGGCATAAGCAATAACATGTCCTCGCTGTATCAAAACACAACCCAATCCTCTGTGAGAAGCATCGCAGTAAACAATAAAATCACCAGTACCTGACGAGATAGTCAACACCGGAGCACTGGTCAATCTCTTCTTCAGCTCTAGAAAGCTGGACTCACACTCTTCTGACCAAACAAACAGTGCGTTCTTCTGAGTCAACTGAGTAATCGGTTTCGCAATACTGGACAAATCTTTAATAAATCGATGATAGTAGCCTGCTAAACCCATAAAACAGCGTATCTCTGGCACTGAAGTCGGTCTAGGCCAACTGATCACTGCCTCAACTTTGCTGGGATCAACAGAAATACCGTTTCAAGATATAATATGCCCCAGAAATAAAACTTGCTTCAGCTAGAATTCACATTTAGACATCTTTGCATACAGTTTCTCTTTTCTCAAAATTCTCAATACAGTTCTCAGATGCTCAGCATGATCAATCATATTTTTTGAGTAAATAAGAATATCATCAATAAATATAATCACAAAGTCATCAAGATATCTCTGAAACACACGGTTCATCAATCCCATAAATACAACTGGAGCATTCGTTAAACAAAACGGCATGACTATAAAATCATAATGGCCATACCTGGTTCTGAAAGATGTCTTCGATATATCAGAATCTCTGACTCTCAGCTGATGATATCCAGATCTCAGATCGATCTTGGAATAGACAGAAAAACCCTACAATTGATCAAATAAATCATCGATACGAGGCACATGGTATTTGTTCTTTACCGTAGCCTTGTTCAGTTGCCGGTAGTCAATGCAGAGTCTCATTGAACCGTCCTTTTTTCTTACAAACAATACTGGAGCACCCCAAGGAGAAACACTCGGTCTGATGTAACCCTTGGCCAGTAAATATTCTAACTGATCTTTCAATTCTTTCAGTTCAATCGGTGTCATTCTGTACGGAGCTCTAGAAATCGGAACTGTACCTGGTACCAATTCAATGTTGAAGTCTATCTCTCGAACTGGAGGCAAACCCGGAATCTCATCTGGAAAGATATCAAAAAACTCACATACCACTGGCAAATCAGCCAATGATGGGCTCGATTTCAGTACGTCTACTGAATACACAAGGAATCCCTCTGCTCCTTTCTGTAATAATCGAGTCATAGATAATGCAGATATCAAAGGAATTCTCGTTGTAGAACCCTTACCGTAAAATTTCCATTCATCAACCATATCAGGTCTGAATCTCACAATCTTCTGGAAACAATCTACGGTAGCTCTGTACTTGGTCAGCATATCAATACCGATAATGCAGTCAAAATCAGACAACCCAAGTACAATACAATCTAACTCAATCTTATGCCCGTCATACTGTAGCATACAATGTTTCACAAAATTCGCTGATATAAGACCTCTCCCCAAAGGTGAAGAGACAGATACTACAGCAGATAATGACTCAACAGGAAATGCATGAATCAATGCAAATCGTTCATAAATAAATGTATGAGAAGCGCTCGTATCAATCAATATGTAAGCAGGATAACCACAAAGAGAACAGTTACCTGCAACAACATCATCTGGTGCTTCCTGTGCCTGTTCTTTAGTCAAAGCAAATACCCTGGCCTGCTGTCTAGGAGGCTGGCTAACAGTCTAGCTTCCTCCTGGCCTGGGCTGTGACTGAGCAGGTGCTGGCTGGAAAGAGTGAACAACAGATGATCGTCTATCAGTCTGAGCCACTGATCCAGATGATTCTGCTCCCTGGGATCGTTGAGAACTTCGTTGTGGACAGACTCTGGCAAAGTGTCCCTGCTGTCTGCAGATGTGGCAACTACCAAATACTCCTTGGCATTGCTCTGTCAGATGTCTTCCTCCACAAGTTTTGCAATAGACCCCTGTATTACTCTGGCTCTGTCGGAAAGCACTGGAGCTAGAAGAACTACTACCTGACTTCTTAAACTATTTCCCTCTGGTTTTCAAGTAATCTTTCTTTCCACCGCTGCTACTGCAGCTATCAAATCTGGGAGGGGGTTGGTGAAACTGAGTCGAGGGTTGTTGCTGTGGTCTCGGTGCTAGAGCAACATACGAAGCTCCTTTCTATCTCATCAGACCTTCTTCTGCTCCTTTGGCTCTATTTAGGGCATCAGCAAAGTTATTCGGTCTTCCAGTGTTTACCAATGTAAAGATCTCAGGATTTAGCCCATTGATAAACTGATCAGCAACCGCTTCATCATTCACGGCAACATGCGGAGCAAATCGTAACAAGGTAGAGAACTTGGCCACATATTCTTCAATGTTCAACTGACCCTGTCTCAGATTAGCAAACTCTGCCCCCCTTGTCTTTCCTGTATGACACTGGGAAAAATCTTTGATAAAATTCAGTTTTAAAGATTTTCCAAATAATAACTGTACCTCGAAGCTCCAACGCTCTCTTGGTCGTAAGCCATCAATTCTTTGCAACATCATACAACTGGTGTCCAATCAGTCTAACTCTGCGCTCATCTGTATAATCCAATGAATCAAACAACATCTTTATGTCATCGAGCCAACTCTCACACTCAACAGAATGCTCTATGCCCTTCAAAGTCGGCGGTTTGAATGACTGAAATCTCTTCGTAATGTTTCCATCGGATTTGCTGTAACATCCATCGGATTAGTCGAGGTACTACCCTGTTCTGGGATTCTTCGAGGAGACATATCTGATTATCAAAAGGATTAGTAACCAAATACAACAAATCTGTTTCAGTCTTCCTCTGATCAACTTACTACTGATCAAGAATCGGTTCTGATTCATTCTCAATAACATATGTTTCCAATCAAATCAGATAATCAGGTAAACATGTATTAAAGCAGTAAAACATGCTGTCATGCTAGCATGCAAAAGCAAGGAAAGAAAACTCAATCTACCCTGCTCACTCACTTCTATTCCAGTCTAAGGAACCTACGGCTCTGATACCACCTGCTGTGGGGACCCAAACCTAATTCATCTTCTTAATCATTATTAGGATCAAATGTAACAATTAAGTAAACTGGGTCATAATTTTTTTTTATATACATGAGTGCGCAACATATGAAATAAATCTTATTTCATTTACAAGATCAACATCTAGATCAAAAGAGTTTGTACAACATATATTCCGATCAACTAGTGTTCAACAACTACATCAAGTGCTGAAAATCAAATCTACTTCTAAGTTCGGATCTCCACGCTAATCTTGACCTCTCATCCTCTTCTTGACCCTGATCTTGTCACACCTGATGTCATGCACACATACATACACAACAACAGCTGGATAACTCCGGTGAGAAATATATTCCCAGTATAAACAAAGTATACATGCAATCATATAAACAGATATAAAAGCATGAAACATATATAAATAACATGTATCAGAATCTGAAAGACTTGAATCGATATAAAACTGTAAATCAAACTCTTGACTCGTAATCTCAGACTCGACTCTTCTCTAATCTAGGGATCCCGGTTCCTGGACATTGGCACACTATATCGAATCTTAGCAACAGAAGTCGATCTGCTCCTAAGCAACATTGATATAAACCAAACATCCAGTGTCTTGGCACATCCACCAAAGACTTGGCACCTCAGCCAATGACTAGGCACATCAGCCCATGACTCAATACATGCTTTGCTATAAATCAATAGACTAAGCATATCAATCTCATGAATTGCAAGCATCAATGCAATAAAATAAAGTATGTGGTTTTGGGAAACTCAAGTGAGATCTAACTCAAGTCGTATCTTCCCGGTTCAACATTGATTTATACCTTTCTTTTCGTAGATCAGTCTGATCAATTCGAAGTCTTGAATTCGAAGCCTGTCAATACTCAATCTGACAATGACAATATTCAGGAGTACAATATCAATTCACAACCCAATCAATACTGGATATAATCAGAACTCAATCTAGTTCTTTTTGAACGGCATAACGGCACAATCTCGATATACCCAGCAATACAAATCAACAAATATCAATCTCAACAAATAATAATCGATAACAAACTCAATCTTATATCAAATCTGTATAATCTCAATCAAATTCAATCTGAAAATGATAAAAATTTCATACAGTGTCTGTCCTTTAATCCGGTTTCGTCTATACGATGTCTTAATTCTCATGAACACAGAATAGTAATTAAATCATGATTCCTTCAACACATGAATGTCGAACCATATCAAAAAGTAAACAAACTTACGTCCTGTCGAAGCTCTTGACAAGAGAAGTACAGTACTGAAGTCGGATTGAAAATAAGACGGACGGATCTTCCGCAAACAAAATTCTAATATCAAGAGAACTTGCAACTTTCCCCTGAAGTCTCGTCTCTTTTTTTCTGTCAAAACTCAAGGAAATGAAGGAGGTTTATATATATATTGCATGTCCAAGCCAAGTGGCTTATTCCTTAGTCTGCATGTCTCGCGCATATGCGCGACCTCCCCCAGCGCATATGCGCGAGACACTCTGTCTCGGCATTCTTCATTGCAACTGCTCGCGCATATGCGCGCCCTCTTCTCGCGCATATGCGCGAGGTTCTCTGCCATGCTCGCGCATATGCGCGCATCCTATTGCGCATATGCGCGAGGTTCTCTGATTGTCTCGCCCATATGCGCCCTGCTTGGTCGCGCATATGCGCGAGGGGTTCAGTCCTCGCACGAAACAATGTTTTTCTTGTTTTCCCCGGTCTGTTCCTTTCCGTCTATAATCACATCAATTATTCATAATCATTTCAGATTACAATAATCAAAATCTCGGGCATTACACACATCATTCCTTTGTACTTCACAATACCATAAGACACTGTGTAGAGCACACTGCCCTTGGCTTCATCCTTCAGTCTCCATTTCTATAGCTGATCTTCTCAAGGCTGACCTCTACGAATTCGGTCTAGCATAGAAGACTGGACTGTCAAATTAGACTACTTAGGAGCTCTGTCCTTAGGATAAACTTCTAAGCCAAACCTTTGAATCTCTGACTGGAGAGCTCTCTGCGCTGATAGATGTGCTAAGACTGCTACTTTCCTGCTCAAAGAATCTGCACAACATTAGCTTTCCTAAATGGTAGCTAATTTCATAATCGTAGTCTTTTACCAACTCCAACCACCGTCTTTGTTTCATATTCAGTTCTTTCTGCGTGAAGAAATACTTGAGACTCTTATGATTAGTGAATATCTGGCATTTCTCGACGTACAAATAGTGTCTCCACATCTTCAACCCAAAGACAATGGCAGCTAACTCGAGATCATCAGTCAGGTAGTTCTTCTCATGCACCTTCAACTGTTTGGAGGCATATGCTATGACCCGACCATGCTGCATCCATACTGCGCCTAAACCGTGCTTAGATGCATCAGTGTACAACACAAAATTTCATTGCCTTGACGGCATGGTTAAAACCGGCCCTGTAATAAGAGCTTGCTTCAAATTATATAAGCTCTTCTGACAATCTTCACTCCATACTAGTTTAGCATTTTTCTTCGTCAATGAAGTGAGTGTCTTTGCAATCGAGGAAAACCCCTGAATAAATTTTTTATTGTAGCCTGTCAAACCTAGGAAACTACGAATCTCTAACGCGTTTTTATGCTCAACCCATTCTTTTACTGCAGCCACTTTAGCTGGATCCACCTCAATGCCACTGCTAGATATGATATATCCCAAAAATGCTACTTTCTCCAACCAGAATTCACATCTACTAAATTTCGCTAACAACTTGCGGCTCTACAAGACTTGCAAAAATGTACCAAAATGCTGACTGTGCTCCTCATGGCTCTTCGAGTATATAAGAATGTTGTCAATGAATACTATGACGAACTGATCTAGGTAGGGCTGAAACACTCGATTCATTAGGTCCATAAAAATAGCTGGAGCATTCTTCAGTCCGAATGGCATCACTAAGAATTCATAATGCCCATATCAAGTTCTGAAGGCTATTTTATGAACATCTGCATCCTTTACCTTCAGCTGAAGATACCCAGAACGTAGATCTATATTAGAGAACACTGTAACTCTTTGCAAATTATCGAATAAGTCATCGATCCTTAGTAATGGGTATTTGTTCTTGATCGTTACCTTGTTCAACTCTCGATAATCGATACACAACCTCATGCTCCCATCTTTCATTTTTACGAAGAGCACTGGTGTACCCCATGGTGAGAAACTAGGGCAGATAAATTCTTTGTCTAAGAGCTCCTGAATTTGCTGCTTGAGCTCTAACATCTCTGCTTGAGCCAAACGGTACGGTGCCTTAGAGATTGGCACAGTGTCTGGCACAAGGTCAATGACGAGCTCCAATTCTCTCTGGTGGAAGGCTTGTGACATCGCCTGTGAAAATATCAGGAAAATCTCTGACAATCGGTATATCAGATATCGATGGGGTGGGTGCATCAGGTGTTGAAATGATACTGGCCAAGAATACCTGACACCACTTATGTATAATTTTCCGTGTCTGCATGCAAGAGATCATAAGAGGGAAACTTCTCCACTTGTCAGGCTCAAAAAGAAATTGCTCCATGCCCAACGGTCTTATCAACACTGATCTTTTATAAAAATCAATTTGAAGTCTTTTCTTTTTCAGCCACTCCATACCCAAAATTACATAAAAAAATTCTTGCATGGGCAACACAATCAGGTCGGCAAAAATTAGGTGGCTCTGTAGTTCAAGATCGATATCTCTGACCATGCTAGTAGCTGATAACTCTTCCGTTCATGGGACTGTCACGGAGTAGCTCATGTCGAGTCCAATGAACTTGACATTCAAATAATTAGCGAACATCTTCGAGATAAAAAAGTGGGTGGCCCCGAAATCTAACAAAGCATTCGTGGCTACTTTCTTTATGAAAATGTTTACTGAAGGACGTTAGCACAAGACATAAACTTACACCTCAAAATACTGATCTTAACCTCATTCATAGTTAAAAATTTCTATCCAAAGTTCCCAAGAAAAAATTGGTAGCATGCATGACCAAAATAAATAATGTGCTAAATTAGATAGGTTACCAGTCAGTAGAGTCGTGTCTGGGTTTGCCTTCTCGACATACATGGCGAACACTCTACCTTGGGTTGGCTGCCTCCATTGTGGGAAGTCCCTCAACATATGATCACTGGCTCCCCATTTGAAGCATTTTCTAGAACCCCATTAACACTAACCCATGTGCTGATAATTACACTTCGAGCACACTGGGTACTTAGGCTTCTGAGAAGCCTTTTTTTGAGGAATAGGACCTTTGCCTTTCGGCGGTCCTTGAAATGGCCTTTTTCCCGACAGCCCCTGGAAAGGTTTCTTGAACTTCTACTGCAGTGAGGGTGTTGCTGAGGTGCATGATAGGACCACTTGCTCTGTCTCTCATCCTCGATGTCTTTCTGGTCCTGTTCAGCCGCCAAGGCTCTAGATACAACAACAACATAGGTGTGAAGACCAGCAACTCTAACATCACGGTGCAAGAACGACCGTAAACCATCAAGAAAATACCTCAGCTTCTCCCGTACATCATTCACAATTAGGGGCACGAAGTGACACCCCCTCTCAAACTTCCTTACGAACTCCGCTACGCTGTTGTCTCCTTGTCGCAACGTCATAAACTCCCCGGTCAGCCGAGCTCGTACTTTCTCAGTGAAGTACTCGGAGTAAAAGAATTCCTTAAAACCATCCCAAGACAAGGTCTACAAATTCACCGACACAGACGCGCTCTCCAACCACAATCTAGTGTCCCCTCTCAACAGAAAGGTGGCTCATCTAACTCTGTCTGCATCTTGAAGCTCCATGAAAGATGAAATCACCTCGATGGACTTAATTCATCCCTCAGCTACCATCGGGTCAGTAGTCCCCGAGAACTCTTTTGGGTCCATCCTCTTGAACCTCTCATATACTGCCTCTGGCCTGGGACTCATCTCTGTATCAACTCCAGTATTATTTCCCACAAACTATGCGAAGAACTGAGTCAAACCGGCAAGCATTTGTGCCTGCATATGTGGCGTTGGACGAGGAGGAGTGGCCCGTTCCTCCTCGCGAGCCTCTCTATTCTCTTCACCTGCTCCTCGTGCAATCATACGTCTAGGAGAAATAATGTTCCAAAATTTACCCAACATGTAAACCAACATGCAAGAATGCAAGTATGTAATATTCATATCATAAGATGCATGTAAATCGAACTTAAACATGCACATGTTGAAATCGTTAATTTGATGCTTACTACTTGCAAGAATTTTTAAAACTTTAAAACTTACAGATTTGAGGCGTGACTTCATGAGTTTCCGCAACTTGCAGTATGCATAACCCTCTACAAGAACACCGCTTTGATATCAAGTGTAACGTACCATACTTTAAACATACTTAAAATTTGCGGAAAATAAAATTTTTCTTAAATAAGAAATTCTCATTGAAAATGCTAAATAATTAAAATGCTTGAACAAATATTTGAAATTGTAGACAACTTAGAACAAGTACTTGTTTAAAACATCATAAAGTAATTCGTTTAAAAAGATCAGAGTAAACAATTTTATGATGCATAAAAATAAAATCCTCGAAAACTAAGGCGGTCCTCGGGTTAGTCCACCGCACAGTCTGAGCCATCTTACTGATCCCCGCCTCTCGTCTCCTCATACTTGTCCTCTCCTGCATCGATCAAGTCTAGTGAGTCTAAAGACTCAACATGTATAAACTGGGAATAGCAAGTAACGTATAATAAAACACATGCATTTTAAAGTAGTACATACGTAACTTAACTTTGAACATACATTACATAACCATTGACGTGCCATCGATTCATAAACTTACTTGCATCATACATACTTAAACACGGATAGTCATCATCATTTTGCGTAGAGATATGTTTCAAAGCAAGTGACCCATAACATAGTGCGCCTGATCAGACTAAACAACAGTACTAGGCTAACAGAGATGTCCACTACCACATACATAAGATCCCCGGTCATACTTTACTGGGTGGATTGGTCCATGGTCATACATTACCGCTTTCCAATCCTGATCAAACCAGGTCATACTTTACCGGGGTGGAGAGGTCCCCAAACACGTTCTCCGGCTTCCAAAGCTGTTCATATTTGGTCACAATACAATTAGCATACCTCAAAAATAATTTAGCGTTCATAATTGCACGTCGAACATACTTATATAGCGTTGAGGGATTCGTTGGATCTTGCTTGGGGCTACTACTGAACATACATACTAGTACAATGATACAACAACTTAAAATTTCATAACTTAACCGTACCAAACAAACTCACCGCCGAAGTAATTAAATAATTTATGACTTTCGAGACCACTTGGGACTAAACCACGTTTAATCAACATACTAAACCATGACTCGACCCCGAAACAAACTTGACATG
Organism: Primulina tabacum; assembly: GCF_025594145.1. Classification (NCBI taxonomy): domain Eukaryota; kingdom Viridiplantae; phylum Streptophyta; class Magnoliopsida; order Lamiales; family Gesneriaceae; genus Primulina; species Primulina tabacum. The sequence continues at coordinate 32,760,587 of NC_134553.1, read as the reverse complement.
GAGTATGAAATTTCCCAAGCAATGGAAGACACGAACGTCGCCTAAACCATAGTTCAATTTTCTATTGAAACATCCTAAAGTCTAATCTAACCATCACTAAGCTTGGACATAACAACGTATAGTACCCAAAGGAAGCAATAGTACCTAAACTCAAAGCCCGAAGATACCAGATCCTCAGCTCTGCAGCGCCTGTCCAGCGCCTAGGTGCTACCCTGCAGATCCGCGGCGCTGCATAGTGCGAAGCTGCATCACTCCTAGTGTAGCGCTGCGGCTCTAACCATGCGCGAACTCAAACCAAAAATGTCACCTTCTACCCATTCCCTTCCATATGCCTTCTAATGAAACCAAACCCGTACCGACTCGAAACGAATCACCGAAAGACGGTTGATCACAACACGTGACACACCTAAACGCAGCAATGACCACTCGACGATTCTCAACGAAGCCTACAACAATATAACTCAAGAAACATGAAGAACATATTTTTAAAAATGTATCAGTTTGAGCAGTCATACCGTAAATTTGATCATACTTCTCAATTTTTCATGCATAAATAAATAAAACATGCATAATATTGTTTGAATGATGCTTCAAAAAGGTTTAGTAACGTGCATTTAAGTTTAAAAAACTCAAATATGTGATCGTCGACGAGGAAGGACGAACGGGCGACGAAGAACCCTAGCTTTTCTCCCTTGAAAGTTTCGAAATTTGTGTGTGCAAGTGTGTGAATATTTCGGCTACTAGGTGTATTTTATAAGCCTATGTTTGCATTTCATAGATTTTAAGTTGCATGTTAATGGGTTTAGGTTTTGGGCCTTCATTTATATGGGCTTAGATTTTAAGTTGCATGTTAATGGGCTTAGATTTTAAGTTGCATGTAAATTGGGCCTACTCAATTTAGTTAAATTTGTCCAAATAACTCTTATTTAAATGAAATATAAAATTTATAAAAATTAATTTTCAAAAATAATATTTTTGATCTTTTAAAAACTCCCAGTCTATCCATAACTGGCTTCCAGAGTAAAATCGAGCTCGTCTCGTAAAATAAATCGAACTCTATCATTTTTAGAAAAATTAATCATTTTTAATCATATTAAGAAGCCTTGAAAATATTTATTCTTTTCTTGATCGTCCCCGATCTCCTTTCCCCAGCCTATTATCGAATATTCAGGAAAAATCCTTCAATTTCATGAAATCGTGTCATATAAACATTTAACCATGCAATCATACATTTAATCGTATAATATGTTTTATGGAAGCATTTAAAATCAATTAAATGAAAAAATTAAGAAATTCAAGTATTTTGAATGCATGTAGTTTACGTAAGTTAGTTTTTCGGACGTTACAGAGAGAACCATGGACTCCATGATGAAACTTAAAATTAATAATTTATTATATGTTAAAACCTGTATTTAAAATTTAAGTTTCATTAAAATTATAAAATTATGTTATTTTAGCAATTTTTTGTTTATATTTAAATGTCTTACTAAATATGTTTTATTTTCAGGTTTTCTACATGTTGGTAAAATAATGATAACTAAAGCTAAAAAAGTCCAATTGAGGTGATTTAAACATGTTTAGAATCCTTGAGGAAGTATCTACAACTTTGCAGAAGAGATGAATGTCTAAAAATTCATTAAGATGATCAAATTGTGCAAATATTAAAAGGATGACAGATTTAGTTTTACTATGACCAGCTTATAGTAAAAAAAATAATTATTATTTCAATATTTAACCAAATGAGGTGAATTAAAAGGCCAAATTCATTTACAGACAATTCCCTACATGTTTATGTTAGAGTAGGTGCCCGTCGAGCCAAGTGTTGGCCGAGGGTTCATGTTTAAACTCTATGTATAAACAATCTTTATTTTAATAATATTTGAAATTATTGTTTTGGCACTTCTTTATCTATATACCCATGCTAGTTGCATAGATAAAGCACTTGAATACACAAATAGTAGAAAGAATATGAGATGCTCATATGATGAGTATCATGAAACTCATATTTGGAATACTGTATATTCTAAACAGTTCCTAGTCGATTCAGCCGCCGCTAAAAAGGATATAGGCCGCTCGAGTTCGAGACTAGTATCTGCAATGTGAGTACCATGTTTCATTGGTAGGGGACATTGTGATGTCCGAACATGCAGATAGATGCTCCTTGTAGAGTGCACTGAACAACCCTCCATAAAGGACTTTCCAAGTGGTTCTCACTTATCGAGTGGAAAAGTCCTTGTTTATGGTTGTACACCATTAGTCCTTATGACCCGGAACAACATTGAGACTCTATTTGCTAGCATTACACTTTGACTTGTTTACCGACTCTCATGGGGTCATCAGGTGGCAAGGTTGGGTGTTTTGTCGAAACATATAGGAGTCGATGCACTGTAGTCGGGGATTCACCGCTTACCTTTGGGTATGGATATCCTATGTGAAATCATGTGTGTGTAGTATGAAATCGCTTATCAGAGTATGGTGGTAATTACGAAAGGGATTTCGTAGATTACACCATCGATGCAACTACGACATGACACATAGTATCGATTCATTGACAACTCTCGATATACCAATGATTGTCGAATCGGTCGGGATATATGAGTTGAAGGGACCGTACTGTACGCTAACCATAATTGAATGGTTCTTGCAGGCACTATCATTTGATACCTAGGGAATCATGTAAGCGATGCTGCTAGGCGTTTAACATGATTGGTTGGTTACTATCAGACTTGAGTTCTGACGTTCTTGTTATCAAGCGGTTGATAAGTAAGAATGGAGCAATTGGGGTATGCTCGTATAAGGACATGTTTAGTCCGAATCACATGGAGATGTGAACCCACGGCTAGTTCTATCAATGAACCATTGAGGGCCACACAAGTACTAGCTTTCTAGATCCCGTTGAGAAGTAAAATAGTTCAATGTGTTGAACGGCTTATAAAGGAGTTTATAAGCGTAAGAAAAAATAGAAGTATGACTTCTATGAGTGAAATGTAACTTTTAATTTGTGTAAGTGTTCCTAAATTAAATGTTGGCCAAATAAATAATGTATTTGAAAATTGTGATTTTCATAAACATTATTATGGACTAAATTAAATTAATTCAAGTGTTGAATTAATTAAACACTAGTGGACCTAGTAGAGTCCAAATAATTATATTAATTGAAGTGTTGGATTAATTAAATAACATTGGGCCTTGTGGAGCCCAATTAGAAATAATTATTAAACTAGTGGGCTTGAGTAAAATTAAGTAAATGTTAAATGGTCTCAAATATGTTTGGGACATTTAAATAAAAGTCAATGGGCTTTGTAAATGTTACAAGCCCACTTACATTGCATGCTTGGGAGGTGAAGAGTTGGGGAATGCTTTTTATTAAAAAATTGCAAGGCATGCAAAATGTGGTCTTTACTTTTTCACACACCAAGACAACTCATTCACTCTTCCCTCCCACCTCACTTTGGCCGAAATTTTCTCTCCTTTTTCTTAAAAATTTTTGCTTCTTCTTTTGATGAATTGTTAGCAAATTTTTCAAAGAAAATCCCTTACATTTTCTAGTGCAAGTGTAAGGTGGATCTACCTAGTTGGTGCTGGGCTTAATTTTGAGCACGGTGTGCTCAAGGAAAGCTTGTAGAAGTTCATCCTTTCAAGAGCCAAGTTGTTTACAACTTGGTTGGAGCCATCATCAATCTTTTAAGATTGATAGGTATTTTTCTAAACACACTATGAATGTCATATTTTGTGTTTTTGTATTTGTTACACATCCTAGTACATGAGGTGTTCGGTTTTCTTGCTACAAAATAAATTTTGAACTTCCGTTGCGCTTTAGAACACCTAAAATCGATCTCCTTTCAAGTGGTATTAGAGCTAAGGATACTATTTTGTGTAGCTTATACATAATATTATATTGAGGTCGATTTCTAACCGCATGAGATGAGTTTTTGCAACAAAAATCAAGGACAACTTTGGGGAATTTCGGGCTGCCCGAACCCCTCCTTTAAAATAAATTAAAAAAAATTTTTGTTGGCCGGAATCCGGCGACGGAGCTCCGGCAAAGGTGATGACGACTAGGGTTTCCAAAAGTGTTTTGGAATATCAAAGTGTCATGGGCCTTGCAGTTGTTGGGCCATTAGTTGGCTAACATATTTGTGAAATTTAAATGGGCCAAAATGTTTTGGTGAAAAATGATTTTTTGGGCCCTTAAGTTTAAATTTACAAAAGTTGCAAATATTTTTTCATGAAATAAATAATTTAAGTTGTACTTTAATTACTTATAGTAAATGGTGATTTACAAGATGCATCAGTGTACAACACAAAATTTCATTGCCCCGACGGCATGGTTAAAACCGGCCCTGTAATAAGACCTTGCTTCAAATTATATAAGCTCTTCTGACAATCTTCACTCCATACTAGTTTAGCTTTTTTCTTCATCAATGAAGTGAGTGTCTCTACAATCGAGGAAAACCCCTGAATAATTTCCTATTGTAGCCTGCCAAGCCTAGGAAACTACGGATCTCTAACGCGTTTTTATGCTCAACCCATTCTTTTACTGCAGCCACTTTAGCTAGATCCACCTCAATGCCACTGCTAGATATGATATGTCCCAAAAATACTACTTTCTCCAACCAGAATTCACATCTACTAAATTTCGCTAACAACTTGCGGCTCTGCAAGACTTGCAAAAATGTACCAAAATGCTGACTGTGCTCCTCATGGCTCTTCGAGTATATAAGAATGTTGTCAATGAATACTATGACGAACTGATCTAGGTACGGCTGAAACACTCGATTCATTAGGTCCATAAAAATAGCTGGAGCATTCTTCAGTCCGAATGGCATCACTAAGAACTCATAATGCCCATATCAAGTTCTGAAGGCTATTTTATGAACATCTGCATCATTTACCTTCAGCTTAAGATACCCAGAACGTAGATCTATCTTAGAGAACACTGTAACTCTTTGCAAATTATCGAATAAGTCATCGATCCTTGGTAATGGGTATTTTTTCTTGATCGTTACCTTGTTCAATTCTCGATAATCGATATACAACCTCATGCTCCCATCTTTCATTTTTACGAAGAGCACTAGTGTGCCCCATGGTGAGAAACTAGGGCGGATAAATTCTTTGTCTAAGAGCTCCTGAATTTGCTGCTTGAGCTCTAACATCTCTACTGGAGCCAAACGGTACGGTGCCTTAGAGATTGGCACAGTGTCTGGCTCAAAGTCAATGACGAGCTCCACTTCTCTCTGGTGGAAGGCCTGAGACGTCGCCTGTGAAAATATCAGGAAAATCTCTGACAATCGGTACATCAGATATCGATGGGAGTGGGCGCGTCAGGTGTTGAAATGATACTGGCCAAGAATACCTGACACCACTTATGTATAATTTTCCGTGTCTGCATACAAGAGATCATAAGAGGGAAACTTCCCCACCTGTCTGGCTCAAAAAGAAATTGCTCCATGCCCAACGGTCTTATCAACACTGATCTTTTATAAAAATCAATTTGAAGTCTTTTCTTTTTCAGCCACTCCATACCCAAAATTACATAAAAAATTCTTGCATGGGCAACACAATCAGGTCGGCAAAAATTAGGTGGCTCTGTAGTTCAAGATCGATATCTCTGACCATGCTAGTAGCTGATAACTCTTCCGTTCATGGGACTATCACGGAGTAGCTCATGTCGAGTCCAATGAACTTGACATTCAAATAATTAGCGAACATCTTCGAGATAAAAAAGTGGGTGGCCCCGAAATCTAACAAAGCCTTCGTGGCTACTTTCTTTATGAAAATGTTTCCTGAAGGACGTTAGCACAAGACATAAACTTACACCTCAAAATACTGATCTTAACCTTATTCATAGTTAAAAATTTCTATCCAAAGTTCCCAAGAAAAAATTGGTAGCATGCATGACCAAAATAAATAATGTGCTAAATTAGATAGGTTACCAGTCAGTAGAGTCGTGTCTGGGTTTGCCTTCTCGGCATACATGGCGAACACTCTCCCCTGGGTTGGCTGCCTCCATTGTGGGAAGTCCCTCAACATATGATCACTGGCTCCGTATTTGAAGCATTTGCTAGAACCCCATTAACACTAACCTATGTGCTGATAATTACACTTCGAGCACACTGGGTACTTAGGCTTCTGAGAAGCCTTTTTTTGAGGAATAGGACCTTTGCCTTTCGGCGGTCCTTTGAAATGGCCTTTTTCCCGGCTGCCCCTGGAAAGGTCTCTTGAGCTTCTACTGCAGTGAGGGTGTTGCTGAGGTGCATGATAGGACCACTTGCTCTGTCTCTCATCCTCGATGTCTTTCTGGTCCTGTTCAGCCGCCAAGGCTCTAGATACAACAACAACATAGGTGTGAGGACCAGCAACTCTAACATCACGGCGCAAGAACGACCGTAAACCATCTAGAAAAGGCCTCAGCTTCTCCCGTACATCATTCACAATTAAGGGCACGAAGTGACACCCCCTCTCAAACTTCCTTACGAACTCCGCTACGCTGTTGTCTCTTTGTCGCAACGTCATAAACTCCCCGGTCAGCTTAGCTCGTACTTTCTCAGTGAAGTACTCGGAGTAGAAGAATTCCTTAAAACCATCCCAAGACAAGGTCTGCAAATTCACCGACACAGATGCGCTCTCCAACCATAATCTAGTGTCCCCTCTCAACAGAAGGGTGGCACATTTAACTCTGTCTGCATCTTGAAGCTCCATGAAAGATAAAATCACCTCGATGGACTTAATTCATCCCTCAGCAACCATCGGGTCAGTAGTCCCCGAGAACTCTTTTGGGTCCATCCTCTTGAACCTCTCATATACGGCCTCTGGCCGGGGACTCATCCCTGTATCAACTCCAGTATTATTCCCCACAAAATATTCGAAGAACTGAGTCAAACCTACAAGCATTTGTGCCTGCATATGTGGCGGTGGACGAGGAGGAGTGGCCCTTTCCTCCTTGCGAGCCTCTCTATTCTCTTCACCTGCTCCTCGTGCAATCATACGTCTAGGAGGGATAATCTTCCAAAATTTACCCAACATGTAAACCAACATGCAAGAATGCAACTATGTAATATTCATATCATAAGATGCATGTAAATCGAACTTAAACATGCACATGTTGAAATCGTTACTTTGATGCTTACTACATGCAAGAATTTTTAAAACTTTAAAACTTACAGATTTGAGGCGTGACTTCATGAGTTTTCCGCAACTTGCAGTATGCATAACCCTCTACAAGAACACCGCTTTGATATCAAGTGTAACGTACCATACTTTAAACATACTTAAAATTTGCGGAAAATAAAATTTTTCTTAAATAAGAAATTCTCATTGAAAATGCTAAATAATTAAAATGCTTGAACAAATATTTGAACTTGTAGACAACTTAGAACAAGTACTTGTTTAAAACATCATAAAGTAATTCGTTTATAAAGATAAGAGTAAACAATTTTATGATGCATAAAAATAAAATCCTCAAAAACTAAGGCGGTCCTCGGGTTAGTCCATCACACAGTCTGAGCCATCTTACTAATCCCCACCTCTCGTCTCCTCATACTTGTCCTCTCCTGCATCGATCAAGTCTAGTGAGTCTAAAGACTCAACATGTATAAACTGGGAATAGCAAGTAACGTATAATAAAACACATGCATTTTAAAGTAGTACTTACATAACTTAACTTTGAACATACTTACATAACCATTGACGTGCCATCAATTCATAAACGTACTTGCATCATACATACTTAAACACGGATAGTCATCATCATTTTGCGTAGAGATATGTTTCAAAGCAAGCGACCCATAACAAAGTGCGCCTGATCAGACTAAACAACAGTACTAGGCTGGCAGAGATGTCCACTACCACATACATAAGATCCCCAGTCATACTTTACTGGGTGGATTGGTCCATGTTCATACATTACCGCTTTCCAATCCTGATCAAACCCGGTCATACTTTAGTGGGGTGGAGAGGTCCCCAAACACGTTCTCCGGCTTCCAAACCTGTTCATATTTGGTCACAATACAATTAGCATACCTCAAAAATAATTTAGCGTTCATAATTGCACGTCGAACATACTTATATAGCGTTGAGGGATTCGTTGGATCTTGCTTGGGGCTACTACTAAACATACATACTAGTACAATATTACAACAACTTAAAATTTCATAACTTAACCGTACCAAACAAACTCACCGCCGAAGTAATTAAATAATTTATGACTTTCTATACCACTCAGGGACTAAACCACGTTTAATCAACATACTAAACCATGACTCGACCCCGAAACAATCTTGACATGGAGTATGAAATTTCCCAAGCAATGGAAGACACGAAAGTTGCCTAAACCATAGTTCAATATTCTATTCAAACATCCTAAAGTCTAATCTAACCCTCACTAAGCTTGGACATAACAACGTATTAGTACCCAAAGGAAGCAATAGTACCTAAACTCAAAGCCCGAAGATACTAGATCCTCAGCACTGCAGCGCCTGTCCAACGCCTAGGTTCTACCCTGCAGATCCGCGGCGCTGCATAGTGCGAAGCTGCATCACTCCTAGTGTAGCGCTGCGGCTCTAACCCTGCGCGAACTCAAACCAAAAATGTCACCTTCTACCCATTCACTTCCTTATGCCTTCTAATGAAACCAAACCCGTACCGACTCGAAACGAATCACCGAAATACGGTTGATCACAACACGTGACACACCTAAACGCAGCAATGACCACTCGACGATTCTCAACGAAGCCTACAACCAAATAACTCAAGAAACATGAAGAACATATTTTTAAAAATGTATCGGTTTGAGCAGTCATACCGTAAATTTGATCATACTTCTGAATTTTTCATGCATAAATAAATAAAACATGCATAATATTGTTTGAATGATGCTTCAAAAAGGTTTAGTAACGTGCATTTAAGTTTAAAAAACTCAAATATGTGATCGTCGGCGAGGAAGGACGAACGGGCGACGAAGAACCCTAGCTTTTCTCCCTTGAAAGTTTCGAAATTTGTGCGTGCAAGTGTGTGAAGATTTCTGCTACTAGGTGTATTTTGTAAGCCTATGTTTGCATTTCATAGATTTTAAGTTGCATGCTAATGGGCTTAGATTTTTGGCCTTCATTTATATGGGCTTAGATTTTAAGTTGCATGTTAATGGGCTTAGATTTTAAGTTGCATGTAAATTGGGCCTACTCAATTTAGTTAAATTTGTCCAAATATCTCTTATTTAATTGAAATATAAAAGTTTATAAAAATTAATTTCCAAAAATAATATTTTTGATCTTTTAAAAACTCCCAGTCTATCCATAACCAGCTTCAAGAGTAAAATCGAGCTTCGTCTCGTAAAATAAATCGAATTCTATCATTTTTAGAAAAATTAATCATTTTTAATCATATTAAGAAGCCTTGAAAATATTTATTCTTTTCTTGATCATCCCCGATCTCCTTTCCCCAGCCTATTATCGAATATTCAGGAAAAATCCTTCAATTTCATGAAATCGTGTCATATAAAAATTTAACCATGCAATCTTACATTTAATCGTATAATATGTTTTATGGAAGCATTTAAAATCAATTAAATGAAAAAATTAAGAAATTCAAGTATTTTGAATGCATGTAGTTTACGTAAGTTGGTTTTTCGGACGTTACAGAGAGAACCATGGACTCCATGATGAAACTTAAAATTAATAATTTATTATATGTTAAAACCTGTATTTAAAATTTAATTTTCATTAAAATTATAAAGTTATGTTATTTTAGCAATTTTTTGTTTATATTTAAATGTCTTACTAAATATGTTTTATTTTCAGGTTTTCTACATGTTGGTAAAATAATGATAACTAAAGCTAAAAAAGTCCAATTGAGGTGATTTAAACATGCTTAGAATTCTTGAGGAAGTATCTACAACTTTGCAGAAGAGATGAATGTCTAAAAATTCATTAAGATGATCAAATTGTGCAAATATTAAAAGGATGACAGATTTAGTTTTACTATGACCAGCTTATAGTAAAAAAAATAATAATTATTTCAATATTTAACCAAATGAGGTGAATTAAAAGGCCAAATTCATTTACAGACAATTCCCTACATGTTTATGTTAGAGTAGGTGCCCGTCGAGCCAAGTGTTGGCCGAGGGTTCATGTTTAAACTCTATGTATAAACAATCTTTATTTTAATAATATTTGAAATTATTGTTTTGGCACTTCTTTATCTATATACCCATGCTAGTTGCATAGATAAAGCACTTGAATACACAAATAGTAGAAAGAATATGAGATGCTCATATGATGAGTATCATGAAACTCATATTTGGAATACTGTATATTCTAAACAGTTCCTAGTCGATTCAGCCGCCGCTAAAAAGGATATAGGCCGCTCGAGTTCGAGACTAGTATCTGCAATGTGAGTACCATGTTTCATTGGTAGGGGACATTGTGATGTCCGAACATGCAGATAGATGCTCCTTGTAGAGTGCACTGAACAACCCTCCATAAAGGACTTTCCAAGTGGTTCTCACTTATCGAGTGGAAAAGTCCTTGTTTATGGTTGTACACCATTAGTCCTTATGACCCGGAACAACATTGAGACTCTATTTGCTAGCATTACACTTTGACTTGTTTACCGACTCTCATGGGGTCATTAGGTGGCAAGGTTGGGTGTTTTGTCGAAACATATAGGAGTCGATGCATTGTAGTCGAGGATTCACCGCTTACCTTTGGGTATGGATATCCTATGTGAAATCATGTGTGTGTAGTATGAAATCGCTTATCAGAGTATGGTGGTAATTACGAAAGGGATTTCGTAGATTACACCATCGATGCAACTAAGACATGACACATAGTATCGATTAATTGACAACTTTCGATATACCAATGATTGTCGAATCGGTCGGGATATATGAGTTGAAGGGACCGTACTGTACGCTAACCATAATTGAATGGTTCTTGCAGGCACTATCATTTGATACCTAGGGAATCATGTAAGCGATGCTGCTAGGCGTTTAACATGATTGGTTGGTTACTATCAGACTTGAGTTCTGACGTTCTTGTTATCAAGCGGTTGATAAGTAAGAATGGAGCAATTGGGGTACGCTCGTATAAGGACATGTTTAGTCCGAATCACATGGAGATGTGAACCCACGGCTAGTTCTATCAATGAGCCATTGAGGGCCACACAAGTACTAGCTTTCTAGATCCCGTTGAGAAGTAAAATAGTTCAATGTGTTGAACGGCTTATAAAGGAGTTTATAAGCGTAAGAAAAAATAGAAGTATGACTTCTATGAGTGAAATGTAACTTTTAATTTGTGGAAGTGTTCCTAAATTAAATGTTGGCCAAATAAATAATGTATTTGAAAATTGTGATTTTCATAAACATTATTATGGACTAAATTAAATTAATTCAAGTGTTGAATTAATTAAACACTAGTGGACCTAGTAGAGTCCAAATAATTATATTAATTCAAGTGTTGGATTAATTAAATAACATTGGGCCTTGTGGAGCCCAATTAGAAATAACTATTAAACTAATGGGCTTGAGTAAAATTAAGTAAATGTTAAATGGTCTCAAATATCTTTGGGACATTTAAATAAAAGTTAATGTGCTTTGTAAATGTTACAAGCCCACTTACATTGCATGCTTGGGAGGTGAAGAGTTGGGGAATGCTTTTTATTAAAAAATTGCAAGGTATGCAAAAGGTGGTCTTAACTTTTTCACACACCAAGACAACTCATTCACTCTTCCCTCCCACCTCACTTTGGCCGAAATTTTCTCTCCTTTTTCTTAAAAATTTTTGTTTCTTCATTTGATGAATTGATAGCAAATTTTTCAAAGAAAGTGCCTTACATTTTCTAGTGCAAGTGTAAGGTGGATCTAACTAGTTGGTGGTGGGCTTAATTTTGAGCAAGGTGTGCTTAAGGAAAGCTTGTAGAAGTTCATCCTTTCAAGAACCAAGTTGTTTACAACTTGGTTGGAGCCATCATCAATCTTTTAAGATTGATAGGTATTTTTCTAAACACACTATGAATGTCATATTTTGTGTTTTTGTATTTGCTACACATCCTAGTACATGAGGTGTTCGGTTTTCTTGCTACAAAATAAATTTTGAACTTCCGTTGCGCTTTAGAACACCTAAAACCGATCCCCTTTCAAGTGGTATCAGAGCTAAGGATACTATTTTGTGTAGCTTATACATAATATTATATTGAGGTCGATTTCTAACCGCATGAGATGAGTTTTTGCAACAAAAATCAAGGCCAACTTTGGGGAATTTCGGGCAGCATGTTGCTGCCCATTTCGGGCAGCTCGGGCTGCACGAGGGGCTGCCCATTTTGGGCAGCAAGGGCAGCCCCGAACCCCTCCATTAAAATAAATAAAAAAAAAATTTTTGTTGGCCGAAATCCGGCGACGGAGCTCCGGCAACGGCGATGACGACTAGGGTTTCCAAAAGTGTTTTGGAATATCAAAGTGTCATGGGCCTTGAAGTTGTTGGGCCATTAGATGGCTAACATATTTGTGAAATTTAAATGGGCCAAAATGTTTTGGTGAAAAATGATTTTTTGGGCCCTTAAGTTTAAATTTACAAAAGTTGCAAATATTTTCTCATGAAATAAATAATTTAAGTTGTACTTTAATTATTTATAGTAAATGGTGATTTACAAGAAATTCGGTTATAAATAAATTAATTAGAAAATAGACAAAGGAGTTTGTATACTTTGTTAATTTAGTTTATAATCGTGGCGGTTAGTGATTGGATAGAGATATATAATATTGGATCAATTAATTATTGTGATAATTAATTGATGGTGTATGATATGTGATATTATGCATGAAGGATGATCAAAAGCCCAAGCTCAATTTGCTAGGTGTATGCTATGATATTTTGTGTTGAATGATTGTAATAATTATCAAATTTCAAGTGGGCTTGGTTTATGGCCCGTTCCCACCCCATGAGATGTATCCCTATTTGCCATGGATATTTATTTGTAAATATTAGAATAGTAGAAGATCAAGATTGGAAGATGGTGGCCTTGATGATTATTGCTACTACTTAAATAATAATTCACCCAAGTGTAGGTTGTCTGCAAGTAATATAATTCGTAAGTACGAGATCGATCCACAGAGAGGTTATTTTGAGTTTAAATTTATTAATTTATAGATTACCAAATGCAAGAATTATGTTTACAAATTATAAACTTTGTCAAGGCTTGAGGATTTATTCTTGGTTTATGTAATATATTTTAACTAAAAGTAAAACAAAAGAAACCACCATAAATAATGGTTCCAAAAAATTAAACACACACATAAAATAATATAGTTCCCACTATAGAAAATAACGAATTAACCGATATTTTATATATGGTACCTATGATTATAATTATGACCTTATAAATAAATAATTGCATAAAGTAAATGTTAAATTAAATCATAATATTTCATTTAGAACAACCGGCAGAGCCACGCTATTGCCTAAATGAAATATATTGATTTAATAAGTTAGTTGCGGTAAAGTAAAAGTTAGTTGCGATAAAGTAAATGTTAGTTGCGAGAAAGTAAAAGTTAGATGCGAAAAATAAAAGTTAGTTGCGATAAAGTAAATGTTAGATTGTTAGATGTTAGTATTAAATCATAATATTTCATTTAGAACAACGGGCAGAGCCACGCTATCGTCTAAATGAAATATTATGATATTATTATATAAATATATATATATATATCTATATATATATAATAATAAGTGATGAAATATTTATTGTATCAAAATTAAACAACAAATCAAGATAACCACTTTAATGGTATCTAGCATTTGATGTAAATTGATAACAACAAATAATTCATTTTTATACCTACCATAAAAATAAGTTAGCTAAATGAAAAGAAATAAAGAAAGAATATACAAAATATAAACAATCTTACTTCACCAAGAATGCATCCTCTTCACCTTGACATAATAGATTTAGCTTGCCATAAGATTACTTTTGATCAACACTAAAATATCACTCATAGTTGAGAACAATGAAAGAAAATATATTGGAACTTAGAACTTTGATACACACTCACACTATATTTTACAATGAGATAGAATGATTCTCAAGCTAGCACAAAGCCTCTATTTATAGGCCAAATGATAGAAAGGGTCAAAATTTTTATTAATGCCATGTAGTTGCAATAGTATTCTTTGTCTCCTCTAAGTTCAATTACATGTCCCTTCTTTCAATGCTTTGTTCCACGACTTTAATCACCGAATTTGACTCTGTTCAAAATGGCAAACATGTGGGAAATTGTCTGTAGATGAATTTGGCCACTTGGTTCATCTCATTTGGTTAAATATTGCTATATTTATGATATTTTTACTATATGCTGGTCATAGTAAAAGTAAATTTGTCCTCCTTTTGATATTTGCACAATTTGATCATCTTAAGGAACTTTTTAGGCAATCATGTCTTCTGCAAAGTTGTAGATAATTTCTCAAGGATTCCAAACATGTTTGAGTCACCTCCATTTGAATTTTCTAGGTTGAGTTATCATTATTCTACCAACACGTAGAAAACCTGAAAATAAAACATATTTAGTAAGACAATTAAATATAAACAAACAATACTAAAATAACATAATTTTATAATTTTAAGGAAACTTAAATTTTAAAATACAGGTTTTAACATATAATAAATTATTAATTTTAAGTTTCATCACACCCCCACACTATCTTATTACTAGTCCCTTAGTAATAAAATTTATCGGAAAATCACAACCTAGATTCTTTATTTCTTTTATATATTCAAATACAAACATATTCATTAAAAACAAAATCATATACCGATTTATATATATATATATATTTTTGTTTAATATAATAATATATAATTAGATGTGTTTTTATTATTATTTTTATTTTCACATAATATATAAAGTAACAATATATATATAATTTTTTTTTAAAATTTCTAAATTTTTTATAATAATATAGTCAAAAAGATAATTCACACCGCCCACCATAACACGTATAATATCAGGAATATTATTGTAAAAGCCTCAACTCCATATATTCTTTCAGGTCATAATGTTTAAGGAATAGCTAGTTTTCACTCATGGAGTTGGAATGAATATTAACTCTCATTGAAAAAGGCTAAGTATTAAAGCAGACAATTAATTAAACTAATATTGAAAACAAAATAGGAAAATTTACAAAGAATAAAATCCTTTTTTTTTCTTTTTTTTTAACTTATTGTTTTTTTTTTAAATAACGTGACTACAAAATTTTACAATAACATAAAATTTTTTTATCCAAACATTCTACCATAAATATATATATATATAAAAACATTTATATAACGGATACATCCGACTACCTTTGAAATTTATCTAGCACAAACAAATCTTTTTGTTTGTTTGTTTGTTTTTTTTTTTTTAACACAATATTGATTTTTAGAACACATTGATAGTACATCAATCAAATCTAAAAAATTACAATGAATAAAGTATTTTGCAGTCCGTTATATATTTACTTTAAATATTTTTTTTAGGGGAGTTATATTCTTGTAATTAACTATTTTTTAATAATCAATAAAAGTTTATTAATTATTTTCTCATTTCTCACCACTCACTCACAAAAGATGTGTGAGTATATATTATACTTTTACAAAATAATTCTTTCAATTATACATGTTAACAGCCATACAAACCATATCTTTTAACTATATTCTCATAAAAATTTTAGAAATTATTATATTTGAAAACACATACAATTATATATATATATATATGAACACATCTATTATATATTTTATATTAATTAATCAAAATATATATATAAATAGGTACATATGAAAAACTAATTTTTCTTTTAGTCTGTATTTTGAATATAATGAATATTAAAATCTAGTGTATTGTGATTTTCCAATAATTATTAACTAATGCGTCTCAGGTGCATTTTACTGACACCTTACTCGACATTGAACTAAAAATTATTATTATTATTACTATATATAAGTATATATTTTAATTTTTTATATAAAAAAAACTAAAAGGAGAAGAAGAAATTATTCATACTTTAAAGAAAAACATTAAAGCATACCGTTGAATCACAAGTTTAGCATCACATGAATTTTCTTTTCTTACTCTTGGATGTTGGCCGATTAAGTTGAGATAAGGATGGATCTGGTTCATGACTAAATCCTTGCAGTAAATCAATAAGTTCACCTTCACATGTAGCAGAAACTAACATCCTTCGCGAAGCTAATGAAATAAATCCCTGTTCCACAACATCATCAAGAAACGATAACAGTTTATCATAATAATTGTTAACATTTAACAAACCATTTGGCTTATTGTGGATATTTAATTGTGCCCAACAAACAGTATGAAATATTTCTTCCAAAGTACCGAAACCTCCTGGCAAAGCAATGAAAGCATCTGAATGTTCAATCATTTGAGTGATTCGTACATACATGTTGTCCACTTTCATTTCTTCTCCTATTGTTAGTCCTGTAAGATTGGCTAAGGTAATTGGAATAATGCCTAAAACTTCACTTCCACCTGCATGCGCAGCTTTTGCAACTTTTCTCATGAGGCCAACTTCACCACCACCATATATCAAATGAATCTTTTTTTTAGCAAGTGTTATTCCAAGATTTTCTGCTACTTCTTCATAAATTAAATCTTTTCATGCACTAGATCCACAAAATACACAAATATTTTTTATTTTACTTACCGTGGACGTTGACATGTTGAAAAATATGTTTTCTGTAATTATTAGATCACAGCATATGAATTTATAAGCGTAACATGCCAAAAGTCAATATTTGAACAGGAAATTATTATTATTAAAAGAAAATAAAAATGACAAAATTAAAACAAATATATACAGCGTAGTTGTGATTGTGGCTCACATCTTCCTCTGATTTTACGTTCAGTAAAGGCTTCAACGCCTTCTATGAGTCGAGGATATGTTTCCCATCCAATTTTCTTATAAATTGGCAAACAGGGTCTTTTAACGTCAGATTCCCAAGACGAAATTGTGTATATATATTTACTTATCTAAATAGATATGCGTTACTATAGTAGGATCTTTGTAAGGCTGATTCCACCATCCATATTGATATTCCTCCTGTTGAAATTGCCACCATAGTTTAAGAAGTTCATTTTGCACGTACCCACTAGAATGCGTATCAAGAACCTCTAGAAAATTATCCAAAGGCTCTTTACTCAGACCATTCTTAATGAATAAAATTTTATCTTCTCTATTCATTGATGTCATTCCAACATTTTTGCATTTTCCTTTACAAGTCCACCTTGCACATTTATGACATCCGCCTATATGTTTAGCTCTTCGCTTTTTGGCATATGTGCTTTTACCAAATCCTGGCATGTCTTATTATTAATTCACTTGCTTCCCCAACCAATCGGACATTTGTTTCAATTATCAAACGGACATCATTCGGTATGCCATATGACATCATCAACCTTAGCCGCTCACATCTAGCTTTATAAATTTTTTTCAACGCATTATCAGGTAAACAAGCAAAATATTTACGAAGATTCATAATACACGCATCCATATTATTATTATTATATATATTTCAATTATTTTGGGAAAACTGAAGAAACCGACTTAAACAGTCACGGAGTACCGTTATCCGCCACTTAACCGGGAAATGAACTAGAATTTGCAAAACAAAATGAAAATATCAAACAACTATTGTGGATCATATAAAGGCATAAACTCATTATTAAGAATTTCATTTTCTATAAAAGGCTTAAGTCTTTGCCCATGAACTTTAAACACGTCATTATTTTTAGGATTTTCAATATCAACAGCACCATGAGGATAAACAAATTTGACTATAAATGGTCCTGACCACCTCGATCTTAGTTTACCTGAAAATAAATGCAAACGAAAATTATAAAGCAAAACTTTTTGTCCAATTTCAAATGACTTTCTCATAATATTTTTATCATGAAAGACTTTAGTTTTATCTTTATAAATCTTTGAATTTTCATATGCATCATTTCTTAATTCTTCAAGTTCATTTATTTGCAATTTTCTTAATTTAGATGCATCATCTAAATTAATATTAAATGCTTTAATTGCCCAATAAGCTTTATGTTCAAGTTCAACCGGTAAATGACAATGCTTACCAAAAACTAACCTATATGGTGACATCCCTAATGATGTTTTAAATGCAGTTCTATACGCCCATAATGCATCAGTTAATCTTAAAGACCAATCTTTTCGATTTGGATTAACTGTTTTTTCTAAAATTTGTTTTATTTCTCTATTTGCAAGTTCAACTTGACCATTACTTTGAGGATGATATGGGGTAGAAACTTTATGTGTAATGCCATATTTTCTTAACAAAGAGGAAAATGATTTATTTATAAAATGACTTCCCCCATCACTAATTATTGCTCTAGGTATTCCAAATCGGCTAAAAATATTTTCTTTTAAAAATTTTATAACAACTTTATGATCATTAGTTCTACATGCAATTGCTTCAATCCATTTTGAAACATAATCAACAGCGACTAAAATGTACTTATATCCGAAAGATAATGGAAATGGACCCATAAAATCTATCCCCCAACTATCAAATATTTCAATAATTATGATTGGATTTAAAGGCATCATGTTTCGTTTTGAAATTGATCCCATCTTCCGACAGTTTTCACAATATTTGCAAAATAAATGCGTATCTTTGAATAAAGACGGCCAATAAAATCCACATTGTAAGATTTTTGTAGCTGTTTTATTGGATGAAAAATGACCTCCACATGCTTCAGAATGACAAAATTTAATAACATTACTTACTTCATTGTCGGGTATGCCTCGTCGAAAAATTTGGTCAGGACAATACTTAAATAAGTAAGGAGTATCCCAATAAAATTTTTTAACTTCTATCAAGAATTTATTCTTATCCTGTGAATTCCAATGAGAAGGCATTTTATTTGTCACAAGAAAATTTACAATGTTAGCAAACCAGGGCATAATAGTAGCATAAAACAACTGATCATCTGGAAAATTTTCATTTATTGGTATTTCATTATGAGATGATTCAGTCATTATTCTAGATAAATGATTGGCTACAACATTTTCTTTTCCTTTTTTATCTTTAATTATAATATAAAATTCTTGTAACAATAAAATCCACCGTATTAATCTTGGCTTAACATCTTGTTTATTTGATAAATATTTTATGGCAGAATGATCGGTGTAAACAATAGTAGTAGAACCAATTAAATAAGATCGAAACTTATCTAATGCAAATACTACTGAAAGTAATTCTTTTTCAGTAGTTGAATAATTTATTTGGGTACTATTTAAGGTTCTACTAGCATAATAGATTGCATAAGGTTTTCCTTCTTTTCTTTGTCCTAACACAGCTCCTATAGCATAATCACTTGCATCACATATTAATTCAAATGGTAAAGACCAATCTGGAGGTTGTAAAATAGGTGATGTAACTAAAAGATTAATAATTTTTTTAAAAGCATTTCACATTTCTGAGTCCATTCAAATTGTGTATCTTTTGTTAAAAGATTTGAAATTGGTTTAGATATTATGCTGAAATTTTTTATAAACCTTCTATAAAATCCTGCATGACCCAAGAATGATCGAACTTCTTTGACTGTTTTTGGTGATGTTAAATTAGCAATAACATCAACTTTGGCTTTATCAACTTCAATTCCTTTTTCAGATATCACATGTCCTAAAACAATCCCAGATTTAACCATATAATGACATTTTTCCCAGTTTAAAACAAGATTTTTTTCTTCACATGTTTTTAATACTTCTTCTAGATTTTTAAGACAATTTTCAAATGAGTTTTCAAAAACAGTTATATCATCCATAAAAACTTCTACATATTCTTCAATCATATCACTGAAAATACTTAACATGCATCTTTGAAAAGTAGCCGGAGCATTACATAAACCAAATGGCATTCTTTTAAATGCAAAAGTTCCGAAAGGACAAGTAAAAGTAGTTTTTTCTTGATCTTCTAATGATATAGGTATTTGATAATACCCCGGATACCCATCAAGAAAACAGTAATAAGAATTTCCTGCTACTTTTTTCTAGAATTTGATCTGAAAATGGTAGTGTGAAATGATCTTTTCTAGTTGCATCATTTAATTTTCTATAATCAATACACATACGCCAACTAGATGGAATCCTAGCTTGTAATAACTCTCCATTTTCATTTTTTATAACAGTCATGCCGGACTTTTTAGGTACTATTTGTGTTGGACTTACCCATTTACTATCTGAAATTGGATATATAATTCCAGCGTCTAATAGTTTTAATACTTCATTCTTAACAACTTCCTTCATATGTGAATTTAACCTTCTTTGTGGTTGTTGATATGTTTTAGCATTTTCTTCCAAGTGAATTTTATGTGTACAAATTAAAGGATTCATACCTTTTATATCTTTCAAAGTCCATCCAATTGCATTTTTATATTTTTTAAGTAATTTAATCAAATCTTCTTCTTGATTTGGCAAAAGAGTGGAAGAAATTACAACAGGAAATGTTTTATTTTCACCAAAAAATACATATTTCAATTCTAATGGTAAAACTTTTAATTCAAGTTTTGTATTATCATCTTCTTTAAAATTATTTTTAGACTCAAAACTTTCTATTGAAAAAACTTCAGATTGTTGATTTGAGTTTTCTTCTTGTATATTTTCTTCCACAATTGGTTCAATTTCATTATCATATTCATTTTCATTAATACTTGGTTGTTTACATAAATTGAACACATTAAGTTCTAGAGTCATATTTCCAAAAGACAATTTCATTATTCCATTTCGACAATTAATTAAAGCATTTGAAGTTGCTAGAAATGGTCGTCCCAATATTACTGGAATTTCATTATGTACTTCTATTGGTTGTGTATCCAAAACAATAAAATCTACAGGATATATGAATTTATCAACTTGAACCAACACATCTTCTACAATACCTCTAGGTATTTTGATTGACCTATCCGCCAGTAAGAGAGTAACAGAACTGGGTTTTAATTCTCCTAAATTAAGTTTTTCATAAACTGAATAAGGAAGTAAATTCACACTTGCTCCCAAATCCAACAAAGCTTTTTTAATTTTATTTTCTCCAATAATACATGAAATTGTTGGACAACCAGGATCTTTATATTTTAAACTAGAATTATTTTGAAGAATAGAATTTACTTGTTCAGCCAAGAATGCTTTTTTCTTCACATGCAATTTTCTTTTTACAGTACATAAGTCTTTTAAAAATTTTGCATAAGAAGGTACTTGTTTAATAGCATCTAATAATGGAATATTTATCTTCACTTGTTTAAAAACTTCATAGATATCAGAATCACTTTTTTGTTTTTTATGATTTGTTAATGCATGAGGAAATTGTGGAGGTTTATTTGACTTATTTACTATTTCAGATGATTTATCCTTCACCATATTATTCTTAAAATTTAAGGTATCATTATTCTCAAAAGTATCAGGATTATCATCCTTACTCTTTGATTTTAAATGATCCTTGTTTTCATTACTATATGGATCATTAACTATTTTACCACTTCTAAGGGTAATAACAGATTTTATTTGATCAATTTTTTCATTTTTTAATTCTTGATTTTGATTTTTAGGATTAGGTTGAGGTTGATATGGAAATTTTCCTTTTTCATGAATATTAAGTGCAGATGCAAATTTTGCAAGAGTTTCTTTCAAATCACTCATAGATTGACTGTTTTGAATATTGATAGACTCTTGCTTTTGGATAAATGCATGAATTACATCTTCAAAGTTTTTTCTTGGAGGTGTAACATAAGGAATATAACCTTGATGATTTTGGTTATTTTGAAAATATTGTTGTGACGGTTGTGCATTATTATCATTCCTCCAACTAAAATTAGAATTATTTTTCCATCCAGGATTATATGTTGGTGAAAAAGGATCTATTATTGGTTTTTTATAATTGTTAACATAATTTGCTTGTTCATGGAGACATTTTTTAAATGAAGGTAATGTTGGACAATCTTTTGTAGCATGATCTTGTGTATCACATATATGACAAACAATTTCTTGAATACTTTTTAATTGACCACTCTTTTTCATTTCTAATGACTCAATTTTTCTTGCTAAAGATGCAAGTTTAGCTTGAATATCTATATCATCTTTAAGATTATAGATACCACCCCCATTTGTTGAATTATTGTTTTTAGTTGTTGGTGGTTCTATTGTGCCTATATTATCCCAATTTTGAGCATTTTTTGCTAATGAATCCAAATATTCCATAGCTTCATTTGGGTTTTTATCTTCAAAAGTTCCATTACACATGAATTCTATCATTTGCCTATCTTTAGGTATTAGACCTTCATAAAAGTGAGAAACTATTCTCCATGTTTCAAAACCATGATGTGGACATGTATTAAGTAATTCTTTATATCTATCCCAACATTGATAAAACGTTTCTCCTTGTTTTTGAGAAAAAATTGTAATTTGTCTTTTAAAAGAGTTTGTTCTATGGGAAGGGAAAAACTTTTTGAGAAATTGTTGTTGCATTTCTTCTCATGATCTTATTGAACTTGATCTTAAATTTTGTAGCCATGTTTTAGCTTTATCTTTTAAAGAAAAAGGGAAAAGCTTTAATCGAACTATATCCATGCTACAATTTTGATCATTATAAGTGTTACAAACTTCCTCAAATTCTCTTAGATGCAAATATGGATTTTAAGAATCTAAACCATGAAAATTTGGTAAAATTTGAATAATTTGAGGTTTGAAGTTGAAATTAGATAAATCAGGAGGAAAAACTAAACAAGATGGGGCACTAGTTCTAATAGGGTTCATATGGGGCCTAAGTGTTCTTAATTGATCATGTTCTTGATTATTATTATTATTATTATTATTATTATCTTGATTATTTGAATTATCATCCATGTTTAAATTATTTTCAGATACTCGAATAAGTCTACCACTTTTTTTTCGACTCCAAATACTCATACAAAAAAAAACAACACAATACTTATAAATAAAACATAATTAACAAATATAAACTTAATTTATACCTCCCCGGCAACGGCGCCAAAAACTTGCTACTACTTAAATAATAATTCACCCAAGTGTAGGTTGTCTACAAGTAATATAATTCGTAAGTACGAGATCGATCCACAGAGAGGTTATTTTGAGTTTAAATTTATTAATTTATAGATTACCAAATGCAAGAATTAAGTTTACAAATTATAAACTTTGTCAAGGCTTGAGGATTTATTCTTGGTTTATGTAATATTGTTTAACTAAAAGTAAAACAAAAGAAACCACCATAAATAATGGATCCAAAAAATTAAACACACATAATATAATATAGTTCACACTATAGAAAATACCGAATTAACCGATATTTTATATATGGTACCTATGATTATAATTATGACTATATAAATAAATAATTGCATAAAGTAAATGTTAAATTAAATCATAATATTTCATTTAGAACAACCGGCAGGAGCCACGCTATTGCCTAAATGAAATATATTGATTTAATAAGTTAGTTGCGGTAAAGTAAAAGTTAGTTGCGATAAAGTAAATGTTAGTTGCGAGAAAGTAAAAGTTAGATGCGAAAAATAAAAGTTAGTTGCGATAAAGTAAATGTTAGATTGTTAGATGTTAGTATTAAATCATAATATTTCATTTAGAACAACCGGAAGAGCCACGCTATCGTCTAAATGAAATATTATGATATTATTATATAAATATATATATATATATATATAATAATAAGTGATGAAATATTTATTGTATCAAAATTAAACAACAAAATCAAGATAACCACTTTAATAGTATCAAGCATTTGATGTAAATTGATAACAACAAATAATTCATTTTTATACCTACAATAAAAATAAGTTAGCTAAATGAAAAGAAATAAAGAAAGAATATACAAAATATAAACAATCTTACTTCACCAAGAATGCATCCTCTTCACCTTGACATAATAGATTTAGCTTGCCATAAGATTACTTTTGATCAACACTAAAATATCACTCATAGTTGAGAACATGAAAGAAAATATATTGGAACTTAGAACTTTGATACACACTCACACTATATTTTACAATGAGATAGAATGATTCTCAAGCTAGCACAAAGCCTCTATTTATAGGCCAAATGATAGAAAGGGTCAAAATTTTTATTAATGCCATGTAGTTGCAATAGTATTCTTTGTCTCCTCTAAGTTCAATTACATGTCCCTTCTTTCAATGCTTTGTTCTACGACTTTAATCACCGAATTTGACTCTGCTCAAAATGGCAAACATGTGGGGAATTGTCTGTAGATGAATTTGGCCACTTGGTTCATCTCATTTGGTTAAATATTGAAATAGTTATGATATTTTTACTATATGCTGGTCATAGTAAAAGTAAATTTGTCCTCCTTTTGATATTTGCACAATTTGATCATCTTAAGGAACTTTTTAGGCAATCATGTCTTCTGCAAAGTTGTAGATAATTTCTCAAGGATTCCAAACATGTTTGAGTCACCTCCATTTGAATTTTCTAGGTTGAGTTATCATTATTCTACCAACACGTAGAAAACCTGAAAATAAAACATATTTAGTAAGACAATTAAATATAAACAAACAATACTAAAATAACATAATTTTATAATTTTAATGAAACATAAATTTTAAAATACAGGTTTTAACATATAATAAATTATTAATTTTAAGTTTCATCACACCCCCACACTATCTTATTACTAGTCCCTTAGTAATAAAATTTATCGGAAAATCACAACCTAGATTCTTTATTTCTTTTATATATTCAAATACAAACATATTCATTAAAAACAAAATCATATACCGATTTATATATATATATATATTTTCGTTTAATATAATAATATATAATTAGATGTGTTTTTATTATTATTTTTATTTTCACATAATATATAAAGTAACAATATATATATAATTTTTTTTTTAAAATTTCTAAATTTTTTATAATAATATAGTCAAAAAGATAATTCACACCGCCCACCATAACACGTATAATATCAGGAATATTATTGTAAAAGCCTCAACTCCATATATTCTTTCAGGTCAAAATGTTTAAGGAATAGCTAGTTTTCACTCATGGAGTTGGAATGAATATTAACTCTCATTGAAAAAAGCTAAGTATTAAAGCAGACAATTAATTAAACTAATATTGAAAACAAAATAGGAAAATTTACAAAGAATAAAATCCTTTTTTTTTTCTTTTTTTTAACTTATTGTTTTTTTTTTAAATAACGTGACTACAAAATTTTACAATAACATAAAATTTTTTTATCCAAACATTCTACCATAAATATATATATATATATATAAAAACATTTATATAACGGATACATCCGACTACCTTTGAAACTTATCTAGCACAAACAAATCTTTTTGTTTGTTTGTTTGTTTTTTTTTTTTTAACACAATATTGATTTTAGAATACATTGATAGTACATCAATCAAATCTAAAAAATTACAATGAATAAAGTATTTTGCAGTCCGTTATATATTTACTTCTTTTTTTTTTCTTTTTTCAATAAATATTTTTTTTAGGGGAGTTATATTCTTGTAATTAACTATTTTTTAATAATCAATAAAAGTTTATTAATTGTTTTCTCATTTCTCACCACTCACTCACAAAAGATGTGTGAGTATATATTATACTTTTACAAAATAATTCTTTCAATTATACATGTTAACAGCCATACAAACCATATCTTTTAACTATATTCTCATAAAAATTTTAGAAATTATTATATTTGAAAACACATACAATTATATATATATATATATATATGAACACATCTATTATATATTTTATATTAATTAATCAAAATATATATATCACCATGGACTTCGTTGTTGGGTTGCCGAGGTTAGTTGCTACTACTTAAATAATAATTCACCCAAGTTTAGGTTATCTGCAAGTAATATAATTCGTAAGTACGAGATCGATCCACAGAGAGGTTATTTTGAGTTTAAATTTATTAATTTATAGATTATC
The DNA here is from genome assembly GCF_025594145.1 of Primulina tabacum. NCBI lineage: Eukaryota > Viridiplantae > Streptophyta > Magnoliopsida > Lamiales > Gesneriaceae > Primulina > Primulina tabacum. Next base: position 32,734,584 of record NC_134553.1, on the reverse strand, counting down.
AAATGCAAGAATTAAGTTTACAAATTATAAACTTTGTCAAGGCTTGAGGATTTATTCTTGGTTTATGTAATATTGTTTAACTAAAAGTAAAACAAAAGAAACCACCATAAATAATGGTTCCAAAAAATTAAACACACATAATATAATATAGTTCACACTATAGAAAATACCGAATTAACCGATATTTTATATATGGTACCTATGATTATAATTATGACTATATAAATAAATAATTGCATAAAGTAAATGTTAAATTAAATCATTATATTTCATTTAGAACAACCGGCAGAGCCACGTTATTGCCTAAATGAAATATATTGATTTAATAAGTTAGTTGCGGTAAAGTAAAAGTTAGTTGCGATAAAGTAAATGTTAGTTGCGATAAAGTAAAAGTTAGTTGCGAGAAAGTAAAAGTTAGATGCGAAAAATAAAAGTTAGTTGCGATAAAGTAAATGTTAGATTGTTAGATGTTAGTATTAAATCATAATATTTCATTTAGAACAACCGGCAGAGCCACGCTATCGTCTAAATGAAATATTATGATATTATTATATAAATATATATATATATATATATATATATATAATAATAAGTGATGAAATATTTATTGTATCAAAATTAAACAACAAAATCAAGATAACCACTTTAATGGTATCAAGCATTTGATGTAAATTGATAACAACAAATAATTCATTTTTATACCTACAATAAAAATAAGTTAGCTAAATGAAAAGAAATGAAGAAAGAATATACAAAATATAAACAATCTTACTTCACCAAGAATGCATCCTCTTCACCTTGACATAATAGATTTAGCTTTCCATAAGATTACTTTTGATCAACACTAAAATATCACTCATAGTTGAGAACATGAAAGAAAATATATTGGAACTTAGAACTTTGATACACACTCACACTATATTTTACAATGAGATAGAATGATTCTCAAGCTAGCACACGGCCTCTATTTATAGGCCAAATGAGAGAAAGGGTCAAAATTTTTATTAATTCCATGTACTTGCAATAGTATTCTTTGTCTCCTCCAAGTTCAATTCCATGTCCCTTCTTTCAATGCTTTGTTCCACGACTTTAATCACCAAATTTGACTATGCTCAAAATGGCAAACATGTGGGGCATTTTCTGTAGATGAATTTGGCCACTTGGTTCACCTCATTTGTTTAAATATTGAAATAGTTATGATATTTTTACTATATGCTGGTCATAGTAAAAGTAAATTTGTCCTCCTTTTTATATTTGCACAATTTGATCATCTTAAGGAACTTTTTAGGCAATCATGTTTTCTGCAAAGTTGTAGATAATTTCTCAAGGATTCCAAACATGTTTGAGTCACCTCGATTTGAATTTTCTAGCTTGAGTTATCATTATTCTACCAACACGTAGAAATCTGAAAATAAAACATATTTAGTAAGAAAATTAAATATAAACAAACAATACTAAAATAACATAATTTTATAATTTTATTGAAACTTAAATTTTAAAATACAGTTTTTAATATATAATAAATTATTAATTTTAAGTTTCATCAATTATGAAGATCGAAGACATGTAAATATTGGAAGCTTATGTAATAGTTGCATTTGCATCCTTTGCATTTCCCTAGGATTGGACCTAGGCCTGTGCTTAGCTCACACGGAATATATGCATGATATGTTATAAATAATGAGTATGTGCGTTATTATTATGATAATAACAAAGTTGCATGAATCCGGCAAACATACGATCAAACATGGCGAGCTTTTAAATAAAATTAATGATGAGACCTTTCAAAATTAAAAACCCTCATTTTGAATAAGATTCAAAATTAATATCAAGCCCGAAAAGGGGAATTATAAAGTTGTTTATAATTTTCATTTCTTCCATCGACAATAGGTGCATGATGAACGCTACCCGTGCTCGGGGCTCGGCTAATATTATTGGGGGGGCCCTGGGTGCCGGAAAGCTGTGACATCCATTGACATGGTGATGTGAACTACGTGGAACTCCCATGATTTCGGCTCATATTATTGAGGGAACTCATGGCGACCGTCCATTAAGGTTAAACATCGATGGGTAAGGATTGACACGTAAAGATGAACGACGTCATAGTATTGGGTCCTAATCAAACGTGAGACAAAAGTTTACGTAGATGGTTGCATGGTGATGCAATTGGAAACTACCTTTTAGGAATAGTGATTGGCTGATATTATTCGAGATCATAATTCGCTAATTGGACCTTGCGTACCTACTGAGGAAAGGAGTTTCCCATTTTCACTAGAGGGTAGTGAAAATGTCAAAACAGTGGGAGCGAAAATTTATAAAGTAAAAGTCCATACTTTATATCTTACTAAATATTTTAAAATAGTCATTAACATTTATCTGTTTACTTTTCAGTACAAATTTTTACAATGTCTTCGATTCGCAATCCGCTGTCTGCTATACTCGAAAAACACGTATTAACCGGACCTAATTACCTCACTTGGCTAAGAAACCTGAAAATCGTCCTGAACTCGGAAAAGATTGCATATACACTGACTGAGTCGCCCCCTGTTGAGGCTCCAACTAGCTGCACTCCTGAGGAATTGCAGACTTACAAGGATTGGTGTGACCATGACTTGAAAGCCACGTGTTATATGCAGGCTTCTATGAATGATGAGCTGCAGAGGCGTTTTGATGATGCAAAGAATGCTGCTGACATTCATTTGCATCTCAAGGAGCTCTTTGGTGAGCAGACTCGACCTCTGAGGCATGCTACCGTCAAGGAGCTGATCACTTTGCGCATGCGAGATGGGGTATAATGGCCCGAAAATTCGTGTTTGAAAATTTGCGGAAAAATTTAAATTTTTTTTTAAAAATAATTAAAAGGCCTCATTCACCAAAATAAACTGATAAATCAAGTTTAATGTTCAAAATAGCAGCGGAAGAAATTGTTGTTCGCAAAATAACAAGTTTAAAGTAATCCAACAACTGATAAAAATGTTTGAGCATAAAAATGGTAAATGCCGTAAATGAGGTCCTCGGGTTCCACTACTGCCGGCACAAGCTAGCTCACTGGTCCCTGCCCTCGGTCTCAACCTCATGTTGCGACTTTGATTGTTGCACTCCCAAGAGCAGGTTGTCCACAAGTAGTATAATTCGTTGAGTCCGAATATCGTATCCCCATGGAAGCTAAGGTAATTACAAGTCCACTACAATGTCTTTTTGTTTTGTTGTTGTTTTTGTTTCTTTTTAATTTTAATTGTTTGAATCTTTAATGGGTAAATTTTAATTGTTCAAATTTTAATTTAAGTAGTTGAGATTAAAGGATCCACTCTTGGTATTTTAATAAAGTTAAACATTAACGAACATTATTGAAATCCACTTAATAAAATGGTTCCAATATATTAAATAATCATATTTATATTATGTTATATATTATTATCTTATAAGTATATAATATATACCAAAACTTATAAATGTGGTCAAGTATTTATTGTGCTATATAAATTTGTAAACACTGAATCAAGGTTCCCACTTTAAATAGTTGGTAAAACCAAACTAACATTTAAATGATACCAAGAAATTAATATTATGATATATTTATATATAGTAAATCAAGGTTCTCACTTTAAATGGTTGGTAAAACCAAACAAACATTTAAATGGTTCCAAGAATTTAATATTATAATATATTCATATATAATAAATCAAGGCATCCACTTTAAATGGTTGGTAACACCAAACTAACATTTAAATGGTTCCAAGAATTTAGTGTAACATATAGCAACAATAAATCAAAACTCCCACTTATAAGTAGAGTATAAAAATGCTTAAAGAAATAAATATAACATAAACAATAAATAATGATTAAATAATATAAAATATAGATTCTTACCTTTTAGTAACCTTATTATCATGCCAAGAGTTTCACCTTTTCATCTCAACTTTAGGAAGTTAGCTATTCATTATTCAAAGTTTAGAAATATTATGAACTCAAAGGTTTGTTCATAGAATGAGGGATACCTCAATACATTACAATGCACCCCTATTTATAGCCAAATTTGGGGAGACAACCACAAATAAAATATTATTTTTTTACACAAAAGTCTTCATTGGTGTTCCAAGATATTATATTATATTACACATCACTTTTGAAAATCTTCTTCTTGGAATTTGCTTCTTCACATAAAAAGAAACATGTGGATAATTGAGTTGTCTAGTTGTGGTATTTTTTTCAAATCATTTGACCAAGTAATTTGAGAGATATGGTCAAAATACTAGAGCATGGTAAAACTGCCACTCCTTTGGTAACTTTATTTGTTGCTTAATTTGATCCCAATTGTGAGAGGATTTTTATCTCATGCTTGACACCAATATTGTAGATATTAACATCAAATTTCTACAGGTCCAAGAATCTTCTTAATCCCATTTGCAACGCCAAGTTTATTCTTGTTTTATCGAACCTGTAAAAAATAGTAAAAACTTGTAATTACACAACAACTTATATTTTATACAATTTATTATAAAACATATAATATTTAAACATTTAATAAAACAAAAACTATATATTTATATTATAAAACATTTAATTAATGTACAATTTTTATGTTTATCACACCTCCCAACCAGCTTATTGCTAGTCCCTAGCAATTTAAGCGTTAATAGCAATACAAAACATATTGATTAATTTAAATAGAAATGTAATCAAAACTATCTAAGTGTTTAAATTAAATTTGAAAACTGTCAACGTTATATCAAGATCATCATAATTATAATTTATGAAATAATTTGAGATGATCAATTCAAAGCTTATTTCAGGTAGTTAAATGTATACGGCCTTCAGAAATTCCTAGTAAGAGTCTCAACTCCATATCCTCACAGGTTAATAAATGTTTCAATTTATGGCAACAATTTCTCTCATGGAGTTGGAATACAAATAAATGCTCAGAAAAATGGTTTACAGAATGCAGACAGACAAACGAGCCAAACTAATCAAAAGATAGAAAATCCATTGATTCAAAATCTAGTTGTTCTTATTATATATTTTTTCCTGATATTTTTTTATTTTATTTATTTATTTATTTTTTTTTGCATAACATCATGGAATCAGACTAAGTTTATACTTCTTGACCACATATTTATTAAATTTGTACAATAAATTTCCCTCTCTTTTTTGTTTTTTGTTTTTTTTATGAGAGATATATGGGTCGTAGCATATAACTTAAAAATTACATAGATATTCAATATCTTTCTTTTTGTATTTTTCTCCTTTTTTTTTTCAGGAAATATGATTTTTTTTCTTCAAAATAAGAACTCAAGATCTAAACAATAGATAGTCTCTCTCATGATCAATAAAGGCTCGAAAGCTGTTTTCTCAGTCCTCTCCACTCACTCACAAAATATGTGTGAGTTTAAAATTATAGGCACTCTTATAAGGTATATCTTGGGTCATATACTTTAATACCTGATATTATCACAATGGTTAATCACTCAAAAAGATTTCATAAATCATATTTTTATATTGATCAGAATATTAAAATTGGTTTTTTTTTCAAATAAAAATTTAAACATTCTTAAATAGATTAATGCATGTTCTAATTTAAATCTTTCAAACATGTAATATACGACAATTTTTGCAAAAATTACTAAGATACAAACAATAAACATAATTTTATTTTAAAATAATATATATTATTTTTTTTATTTATTTTTTTTTAATTTTTTTTTTTTATAATTTTTTTCTCCCCCAATCAGAATATGACATTGTCCATAATGTCAAAATAACTATTAATAAAGAGTACGTAATGAAAGAGATATCACCTGGAATTTTATTGAAGATAACAAACTGAAACAAACGCAAACCAATCCACGACTTTTGAATCAATGATCCAACTTCCTTTTCTTACTGCTTGATTGCGACCAATTGATCTTTGTTATCATCGGATCAGGCTTATGAACAAAAGCTTCCAAATCATCAATTAATTGGTCGGCAATCGAAGCACAGATGAGCATCCGTCGTGAATTTTCTGAAATGAAATTCTGTTCCACATCTTTATCAAGAAATGTCAACAAACTAGTCAAAATAATTATTGATATTCAACAAGCCCACAGGTTTATTATGAATATTAAGTTGTGCCCAAGAAACAGTGTGAAAAATTTCTTCTAATGTACCAAAACCATCTGGTAGTGCAATAAAAACATCAGAATTTTCAATCATTTGAGTGATTCTTTCATACATAGAAGAAACTTTTAATTCCTCCCCAATCGTAAAACCTGTAATATTTCCTTCAGCTAAAGCTGTAGGAATAATACCCAAAACCTGACTACCTCCAAGATGAGCAGATGTTGAAACAGATCCCATTAACCCAATATTACGTCCCCCATATACCAAGTGAATTTTTCTCTCAGCCAATATCTTTCCAAGATTATTTGCTGCTTCTACAAACACTTCATTTTTTCCAGGACTCGACCCACAAAATACACAAATATTTTTCAATGTTTGTGCAGAGGATCCAGCCATGTTTTTACTTTCTTTTTTTTTTTCTGCGAAAATAGAGAGAAAGATGAGAGATTTTATAGGAGTAATATGTTATCATGACAAAACTATGGGTCACAGCTGTAAACAGAATAAATAGTAAAAACAATAATGACACACATGCATATAAACAGTAGTGTGATTGTGGCTCACAATTTTCCTCTGGTTTTACGTCCAGAAACGGCTTCAACGCTTTCTATGAGTCGAGGATATGCTTCCCATCCAATTTTCTTATAAATTGGCAAACAGGGTCTTTTTTAGTCGGATTCCCAAGACTATGACGCTCATCTTGGAATTGTTTCCATAAACGGAGAAGTTCAATATGCACATGTCCACTAGAATGCGTCTCAAGAGTCAATAAGATGTTATCTAAAGACTCCTTACTCAGCCCATTCTTAATTAAACCAATTTTATCTTCTCTGTTATTGAAAACACATCCCAAAGATCTGCATCGTTTGTCACAAGTCCATCTTGCACACTTATGACAAACCCCTAAACTTTTGGCCCTTCGTTTTTTCGCATAAGTGCTTTTTCCTAATCCAGGCAAATACCGAATGAGCAATGATTGTGGAACTTCTCCTCCTAATCGAAACTTAGCTTCTATTACAAGACGAATATCTTCTGGAATTCCTTTTTGCATTAGCAATCTCAATCTTTCACACCTTCCTGCATAAATTTTTCTTAGAACATTTTCAGAAACAGAGGGAAAATATTTACAAATTTTTGAGAGAATTTCATCTATTTTGAAAAGAAAAGAAATTAATTTTTTTTATTTTTGTATCAGCAATTGTGGGAAACTGATTTAACCGACTATGAGAGTCACGGAGTACCGTTATCCGTCATTTAACCGGGAAAATAAAAATATTAAGAAAACCTGAAATAAAAACAAACAAACTTAAATGCAACAAAAAAAAAATCAAGGATCAGAAAGGGAAATAAAATCTTCTTGAAAGATTTCATTTTCTAAAAATGGTTTAAGCCTTTGTCCATTTACTTTAAAAATATCACCATTTTTAGGATTTTCAATATCCACAGCTCCATAAGTATACACATGCTTTACAACATATGGGCCTGTCCATCTTGATCGTAATTTTCCTGGGAATATGTGAAGTCGAGAATTATAAAGCAAAACTTTTTTACCAATCTCAAAAGATTTTCTAAGAATTGTTTTATCATGAAATGATTTGATTTTTGATTTATAAATCCTTGAATTCTCATACGCGTCATTTCTGAGTTCATCAAGTTCATTAAGTTGCAATTTACGCAATTTGTTGGCATCATCCATGCTTGAATTTAAAGTTTTGATCGCCCAATAAGCTTTATGTTCCAATTCCACAGGCAAATGACAATGTTTTCCATAAACCAACCTATAGGGAGACATATTCAATGATGTTTTAAAAGATGTTCGATATGCCCAAAGTGCATCATTAAGTCGCAGAGACCAATCTTTTCTATTTGAGTTAACAGTTTTTTCCAAAATTTGCTTTATCTCCCTATTAGCTAATTCAACTTGTCCATTTGTTTGAGGATGATAAGGAGTAGTTACTTTATGAGTAATACCATATTTTTTCATTAATGAAGCAAATGGTTTATTAACAAAGTGAGTTCCCCCATCACTTATCATGGCTCGAGGAATTCCAAATCTACTAAAAATATTTTCTTTTAAAAATTTGATGACGATTTTATGATCATTTTTTCGACATGGAATTGCCTCTATCCATTTGAAAACATAATCAACTGCAACTAAAATATACAAGTATCCAAACGACGATGGAAAAGGTCTCATAAAATCAATTCCCCAACAGTCAAAGATTTCAATTTCAATGATAGGATACAAAGGCATCATGTTTTTTTTTGAAATCGCACCCAATTTTTGACAATTTTCACAGATCTTGCAGATTTCGTGGGTGTTTTTAAACAAAGTGGGCCAATAAAATTCACACTGCAAGATTTTTGCAGCCGTTTTCTTTGAAGAAAAATGTCCTCCGCATGCTTCTGAATGACAAAATTTAATGACACTACTTACCTCATTGTCGGGTATGCAACGTCGAAAAATTTGATCTGGACAATACTTGAACAGATACGGATCATCCCAATAAAAGTTTTTTACCTCATTCAAAAATTTTCTTTTATCTTGGGAACTCCATTGCGGTGGCATTTTTCCTGTCACAAGAAAATTTACTATGTTAGCAAACCAAGGTGTAGTAGTAACTGAAAATAGATGTTTATCAGGAAAATTATCGTTAATTGGTGTCATTTCACAAGATGATCCTGTTACTAGTCTCGATAAATGATCGGCTACGACATTCTCGGTTCCTTTTTTATCTTTGATCACAATGTCAAATTCTTGGAGTAACAAAATCCATCGTATCAGTCGTGGCTTTTTGCATCCTGTTTGGTTAACAAATATCTAATAGCAGAATGATCAGTAAACACAATAGTCGTTGATCCAATCAAATAAGAACGAAATTTATCTAATGCAAATATTACAGCAAGTAGTTCTTTTTCAGTTGTGGAGTAATTCATTTGAGCATTGTTTAAAGTTCTACTTGCATAATATATCACATAAGGCTTACCGTTTCTTCTTTGACCCAGTACTGCACCGACTGCATAATCACTCGCATCGCACATGATTTCAAATGGTAAAGACCAGTTAGGAGGTTGCATGATAGGAGCTGATGTTAAATGTCGAATAATTTTATCAAAAGCATTTTTACATTCTTGAGTCCACTCAAATGCAGTGTCTTTTGTTAAGAGGTTACAAATGGGTTTAGAGATTAAACTAAAGTCCTTTATAAACCTCCGATAAAATCCAGCATGTCCCAAAAATGAGCGAATTTCTTTAATGGTTTTTGGAGGGGGTAAATTGTCAATGACATCAACTTTTGCTTTATCAACTTCAATTCCATGAGATGACATGACATGTCCCAAAACAATTCCAGAAGTAATCATGTAATGACATTTTTCCCAATTTAAAATAAGACCTTTTTCCTCGCATCTTTTTAAAACTTTTTCCAAATTTTCAAGACAATTATCAAATGTATTCTCAAAGACAGTTAAATCATCTATGAAAATTTCCAAACAATTTTCAACCATGTCGCAAAAAATGCTTAGCATACATCTTTGAAATGTTGCTGGGGCATTGCATAAACCAAATGGCATCCTTCTGAATGCAAATGTTCCAAAAGGACATGTGAATGTACTTTTTTCTTGATCTTCGAGTGCAATGGGAATTTGATAATAACCTGAATATCCATCAAGAAAACAGTAGTATGGATGACCTGCTACTCTTTCTAAAATTTGATCCAAAAATGGTAATGAAAAATGATCTTTTCTAGTGGCGTCATTTAATTTTCTATAATCAATACACATCCGCCAACTAGATGGGACTCGACTTGTTAACAATTCACCTTTTTCATTTTTTATCACTGTGATGCCAGATTTTTTTGGAACTACTTGTGTTGGGCTTACCCACTTACTATCAGAAATAGGGTAGATAATCCCAACATCAAGTAGTTTGAGAACTTCACTTTTCACAACATCTTTCATGTGTGGATTTAATCTCCTTTGTGGTTGTTGAGATGTTTTAGCATTTTCTTCTAAATGAATTTTGTGGGATTAAATGCCCTTGAGATCTTTTAGTGTCCAACCAATTGCATTTTTATGTCTTTTAAGCATATCAACTAATTTACTTTCTTGATCACTTTCTAGTTTGGAAGAAATTACCACCGGATATGTTTCATCTTCTCCAAGAAATGCATACTTCAATTCTTCTGGCAAGGGTTTTAACTCCAATATGGGTGGTTCGTCTTTGTTCTCATATTTTGCATCAAATTCTTTCTCTGATCCTGGTAACGAGTGATACCTGATAAAATCATCAAGATCAATTTCAATATTTTCTTTAACAATTTCAATTGAACAAATATCTAATTGATCACGAATACTCCCTTCTTGAATGTTTTCTTCCACAAGAGTTTCAATAAGATTTTCATCTTCACTTTCATCTCCTTTGTCATGTGGTTGCTTACAAAGATTAAAAACATTGAGCTCCAAGGTCATGTTACCAAATGACAACTTCATTATTCCATTCCTGCAATTTATAAGGGCATTAGAAGTTGCTAAAAATGGACGACCCAGAATTACAGGAATTGCATTACAAGCTTTGATAGGTTGTGTATCTAAAACTATGAAATCGACAGGATATACAAAGTTATCAACTTGTACCAATACGTCTTCTATCATACCTCTTGGCACTTTAACAGATCTATCGGCAAGTAAAAGTGTTACCGAAGTTGATTTTAACTAGCTTAGATTGAGTTCTTGATAAACTGAATATGGAAGTAAATTCACACCAGCTCCAAGATCAAGCAAGGCTTTTTTAATCTTTCGTTTTCCAATAATACATGAAATAGTAGGACAACCAGGGTCTTTGTATTTCAAAGTATTATTATTTTGAATGATTGCACTTACTTGTTCGGCTAAAAATGCTTTCTTTTTCACATTCAATTTTCTTTTCACAGTGCACAAGTCTTTCAAAAATTTGGCATATGATGGTACCTGTTTTATTGCATCTAATAAAGGAATATTAACTTTTACTTGTTTAAAAATATCATATATATCAGAATTCAAATTTGATTTTTTTGTATTTTTCAATGCATGAGGGAATGGTGGTGACACTGTCTGTTGAACCTCCTCTTCGCAAGTTATGGGTTCCACTTCCTTACCTTTTGGAGTTGATTTATCATCATCTTCACAAGGTTCAAGAATGGATTTTTCCACAACCTTACCACTTCGAAGGGTAATAACAGATTTTACCTGATCCATCGATTGAGTTCCAGAAGTTCCAGTTTGTGAATGATGATCCTTGGGATTAGGCAGAGGTTGTGAAGGAAATTTACCTTTTTCATGAACATTAAGTGCAGATGCAAATTTAGCAAGAGTATCTTTCAAATCTGTCGTGGTTTGAGCAGTTTGAGTATTGATAGACTCTTGCTTTGCAATGAAAGAATTCAATGTATCTTCCAAATTTCTTTTAGGTGGAGGAATATAAGGTGCATAATTTTGAAAATTTTGTTGATTTTTGAAATGTGGTTGTGAAAATTGTGCAGCATTATCATTCCTTCAACTAAAATTTGGATGATTTCGCCAACCTAGATTGTAATTTTGAGAAAATGGTTCAAAATTTGGCCTTTTGAAATTGTTCAAAACATTGGCTTGTTCATGGAGACATTCTTTAAAAGAGGGCAAAGTGGACAATCTTTTGTAAAATGATCACTTGTATCACAGATGTGACACACAATTTCTTGAACAGATTTTAATTGACCATTCTTTTTCAATTCAAGTGCCTCAACTTTTCATGCCAAAGAGGTAAATCTAGCTTGAAGATCATGTTCATCTTTGAGATTATACATACCTCCACCAGATGTAGGAGATTGAATCTTGTTTGATGGTTCGATTGTACCTATAGTGTCCCAATTTTGAGCATTTTCAGCTAATGAATCGAGATACTCAATTGCCTCATTTGGATCTTTATCTTCAAATGTTCCATTACACATAAATTCAACCATTTGCCTATCTTTAGGTGTTAAGCCTTCATAAAATTGAGAAACAACTCTCCAAATTTAAAAACCATGATGTGGACAAAGATTAAGCAATTCTTTGTATCTATCCCAACACTGATAAAAAGTCTCTCCTTGTTTTTGAGTGAAAGTAATGATTTGCCTTTTGAAAGAATTTGTTCTATGAGATGGAAAAAACTTTTTCAAAAATTGTTGTTGCAATTAATCCCAAGTTCGAATGGATCCCGATCTAAGATTTTGTAGCCAAGTTTTAGCTTTATCTTTTAAAGAAAAAGGAAAAAGCTTAAGTCGAATGGTGTTCATGCTACAATTTAGATCATTATATGTGTTGCACACTTCTTCAAACTCTCGTAAATGCATGTATGGATTTTCAGAATCTAAGCCATGAAAATTGGGTAAAAGTTGGATAATACCAGGCTTAAAATTGAAATGAGATGCATCAGGGGGAAAAACTAGACATGAAGGTGCACTAGTACGTGTAGGATTCATGTGATCTCTAAGTGTTCTTCGTCTATCATGATCATGTTGAGATTGAATTTCATCTTCATTTTCTTGGATGGGTTCTTCCGCCATGTTTTGTAAAAATAAAGGTTTATTTCGAATGAGTCAACCACTAAGTGTACGTGACCAAATGCTCATGCAAATGCAAATGCAAAAAAAAATAAAAACACACAAAAGCAATAAAAATTTAAATAAAGAAAAATAAACTATAAACAAAATTAAATAGACTTGAAATTAAATTATACTTCCCCGGCAACGGCGCCAAAAACTTGTTGCGACTTTGATTGTTGCACTCCCAAGAGCAGGTTGTCCACAAGTAGTATAATTCGGTGAGTCCGAATATCGTATCCACAGAGAAGCTAAGGTAATTACAAGTCCACTACAATGTCTTTTTGTTTTGTTTTTGTTTCTTTTTAATTTTAATTGTTTGAATCTTTAATGGGTAAATTTTAATTGTTCAAATTTTAATTTAAGTAGTTGAGATTAAAGGATCCACTCTTGGTATTTTAATAAAGTTAACATTAACGAACATTATTGAAATCCACTTAATAAAATGGTTCCAATATATTAAATAATCATATTTATTATATGTTATATATTATTATCTTATAAGTATATAATATATACCAAAACTTATAAATGTGGTCAAGTATTTATTGTGCCATATAAATTTGTAAACACTGAATCAAGGTTCCCACTTTAAATGGTTGGTAAAACCAAACTAACATTTAAATGGTACCAAGAAATTAATATTATGATATATTTATATATAGTAAATCAAGGTTCCCACTTTAAATGGTTGGTAAAACCAAACAAACATTTAAATGGTTCCAAGAATTTAATATTATAATATATTCATATATAATAAATCAAGGCATCCACTTTAAATGGTTGGTAACACCAAACTAACATTTAAATGGTTTGAAGAATTTAGTGTAACATATAGCAACAATAAATCAAAACTCCCACTTATAAGTATGGTATAAAAATGCTTAAAGAAATAAATATAACATAAACAATAAATAATGATTAAATAATATAAAACATAGATTCTTACCTTTTAGTAACCTCATTATCATGCGAAGAGTTTCACCTTTTCATCTCAACTTTAGGAAGTTAGCTATTCATTATTCAAAGTGTAAAACTTTGAATATGAAATTAACATGCTAATTATATTTAAATGAAGAAATAAAGGAAAAATATAGAGAGAAATATTATGAACTCAAAGGTTTGTTCATAGAATGAGGGATACCTCAATACATTACATTGCACCCCTATTTATAGCCAAATTTGGGGAGACAACCACAAATAAAATATTATTTTTTTACACAAAAGTCTTCATTGGTGTTCCAAGATATTATATTATATTACACATCACTTTTGAAAATCTTCTTCTTGGAATTTGCTTCTTCACATAAAAAGAAACATGTGGATAATTGAGTTGTCTAGTTGTGGTATTTTTTTCAAATCATTTGACCAAGTAATTTGAGAGATATGGTCAAAATACTAGAGCATGGTAAAACTGCCACTCCTTTGGTAACTTTATTTGTTGCTTAATTTGATCCCAATTGTGAGAGGATTTTTATCTCATGCTTGACACCAATATTGTAGATATTAACATCAAATTTCTACAGGTCCAAGAATCATCTTAATCCCATTTGCAACGCCAAGTTTATTCTTGTTTTATCGAACCTGTAAAAAATAGTAAAAACTTGTAATTACACAACAACTTATATTGTATACAATTTATTATAAAACATATAATATTTAAACATTTAATAAAACAAAAACTATATATTTATATTATAAAACATTTAATTAATGTACAATTTTTATGTTTATCACCTCATCAGTACCTACAACAATCAAGTGTAGTGAGTCTAAAGACTCAGCATGCATATATTGTAAATAACGAGTAAATAATATAATAAAATTGCATGGGATAAAATATAATGTCATGAGGCATAACGTGAAAATAACTTATCATGAGCAATTATAATACGTGCATAACTGACTGAAAATCATAAGTGAAATGTTTGCTCAATCGAGCCCTGTAATGAAATAACATGTAATAATTTTTTGTTGACAATATGGTCTACGCAAGTGGACCCTGCACTGAACTGAACTGAACTGACCGGTAACTGACGACCGGGTGAAGTAATAATCGTCTGATCAGACTAATGCCACAGTATACTGGGTGGAACTGAACTGAACTGAACCGGTAACTGACAATCAGGTGATGCAATAATCCCATGATAGTGAAATGGCCACAAGCAATATAGCATAAATCTCAAAAAATGAATATTTTATATTTTTATGCATGTAATATAATTAAATGGCATAATGAAATATCTTGTATTATTTTACCACATGGATTAGATCGTTCCCAGGCTCGCTGCGACCTAAATTTTAACATGAAAAATATGCAAATGATTTTCTTGACCCAACTTTGTAATTGAATCCAAAAAAGAGACAATTACGCCCAACGACTTCGTATTTAATCATGACTCCGTGCCAACCCAAACCAACACCGAACCGTCATTTAGTCATGATTAAAATACACTTAAAATGATGAAATAATGCTCCTAAAATGGTAAGGGCCGAAATTTTGGTGAATGGAGGCCAAAACATGAAACGCTCTTTCGAGAGTCAATTTGGCACATCGCACCGTAATTCCTCGTACGACCTCTAAAATGATCCGAATAACAAACGCCCAAAAACATGACCTTCCCAACTCGATGAGGTACTGTCCAGTCCAAGGCCATAGGCTAAAAGCCAACCAAGAACCCGAAATGCACATCTGAACCGACGCCCCACTTGCTGTCCACAAAATACATCAGCAGCGCCTTCGTTTCCTTGCATCGTTCTCAAGACTACCGGCCATTAGGGCTTGCACCACCAACCAAATCCTCTTTCCAAGATCCTAAGGAATGATTTGAACCATGGCTAAGGGCCCTAGGCCAGCGACAATTCGAACCACGCCATGAAACCGACCGAAAAGTCCCACCCGAGAGCACTTCTGCGAGCGTGGGGTTATCGGCTTCGCTTGCTGCCACAGACCATTCTATTGGCCATTTGATTGACCATGGCATGATCTACGCATCAAGGGGTATGGAGCGAACCAAGGCTAAGGGCCAGAGGCCAACCGAGATTCACCCCAACCCACAAAACCGAAGCTACATGCAGAATAAAAAAAATGGGGATCGAGGGGCTGTTTCTTGTTTTTGATTTGAAAACCTATACCACCATAGACCAAGCCTCGAAAGGGAAACTTGGTCACGTCTTAGATATAATAAGGAGATGTTCTAACCATGGATATAGCCCATAGGGCAGCCAAGATCAGAAACATCAGCCTTTGACAGCAACCATAAGAAAATCAAACACAAATGGCAATAGGGACGTGTTGCTGTCGTTCTAGACTTCCAGCGGGTATCGGGCTGAAACCAACGTTCTTTCATGACCCTAACATGTCCTAGTACATGTCTATATGCATCCTTGAGCCCCTGGAACGAGCCACCCCCGAAATCGAAATGAAACATACCCAACGTGAAGCATAATAGAAACGAAATCTGTGCAGAATTTATTTCTTGTTCTTGTTGCTGAAAATTTCGGTTTTCTCCTTCATGATTGATCCACACATCATGTTTTAAAATATTATTATGACTTGATTGAAGAGTCAATAAAAATATAAACATGCCTTGGTTCGTTTTGAAAGAAAAACGAACGAGACGACGACGCGGCGCGGAGGAGACGGAGTGATCTTCTTGTTCTTGCTTCTACTCGATTTTTCTCTCCTATTTTCTATGGCTATCTCAAGATTTCTCTCTGGTTTTTCCTCTGAATTTTGGTGGTGAGGAAGGGGGAATGATGGTTAGAAGAGATGGAGGGGGTTGCAATATAAAAGGGATGGCAAGACCAAGTCTTGCTCTATTTTGAATTTGAAATGGTTTGATATCAAAATGATTGTTGGAGGGATAGATGGGGTGACCGATTCTTCATGCTAAACAAGGCTAGGATAATGATCTATTATTAATTAATGGTGGTTAATAAATGAAAGGATTATCATGTTAAGAAATGACAAGGAAAGGGTCAAAGGTGGTGAGTTGTCAAAGAATTGTTATCTCACTAAGGGGTGACCGAAATTAATCAAATAAATGGAGGGGAAATATTGTTTAATTAGTGTATTTTAAACCTTTAGAGCCTTACCTATCCTTTAAATAATTTAGTGAATTAACACATTAATTATGGAACCTAAATTAACTTATTTCCTACTTACCTCAAGTTACTTAAATAATTCTTTAAACTTTTTTTTAACTTAAATTAACTTATTAGCTAGCTAAAATAAATTCTGGGAATGATTTCTAAATCTTACATTTTATCTCAAAACTCCAACTCCAGTCCAGCCTCACTGAATTAACTGAAAAGATAAAAATTAAACTACTGCATAAAATAATTAAATTTAAAGGGAATAATAAATACTCATGCAATAATAATAAAAATAATTTTACTTTAAATGCTAGAAATTATGCATGACTTATACGTAGTCTGGTTTACGGGTTCTACATGGGGCCTTGGTCCATGAGCATGGCCTAAAGATGATTGGGCTCGTGGACAAGCTCGTTGGCATGGATTTGATGTTGCCTTCGGAGCTGACCACCGACGTGTTGCTGTTGTCACTGCCTAGCCCATTTGATCCTTCTGTGGTGAATTTCAATATGAACAAGATGGAGCCAACCCTTGAGGAGTTGGTGAACATGCTTGTGACCTTTGAGTCCACCATCAAGAAAGAGAAGCCGGTTCTTAATGTGGGTTCTTCATCTGATACGAATACCGATCAACGTGGGAAGGGAAAGAAGCGTTCTTTCCAACGTCCCAAGAAGAACGTGCCCTTGAAGAGGCAGACTCCGATTCTCGCTGTGGCAGCCACACCAGTTAAGGCTGACTAAACTGTTGACATCTGTCATCACTGCAAGAAGCCTGGACATTGGAGGCGTAATTGCAGGGAATATCTTGCCCAGAAGAGTTCTGAAAACGGTATGTTCTATATTGAAGTAAATATTTCAATTAACTCTACTTCTTGGGTATTGGATACCGGCTGTGGTTCACATCTCTGTAATGATTTGCAGGTGATGGGAAGAAGTAGGAGGCTCAGGGAAGGTGAGACCCTCTTGAGGATGGGCAATGGAGCAAGAGTTGCTGCCAAGGTCATATGAGATGTTTACTTGCTTTTGAACAATGATTTTAAGTTAATTTTGAGAGATGTTTTGTTTGTACCAGATTTGGTGAAAAACATTCTTTCCATTTCTATGCTTGATAAAGATGGATTTTCTTGTTTATTTAGCAAAGGTGTTTGCAACATTTACAAGAATGAATGTTTAATTGGTACTGGAAAACTTGAAAACGATCTCTACACCTTAAAATACAAAGATATTCCACTAAACAATGTCCAAGCAATAACAACAACAAACATGCGAAAATAAGATACTCTGAATTCGGCACAATTATGGCATGCTCGATTAGGACATATTTCCCTAAGAAGGATGAACAAGCTAGTGGGTGTAGGCATGTTTGATATGTCTGATATTAATGCTCTCACGACTTGTGAATCCTGTCTGAAAGGAAAGATGACCAAAATTCCCTTTAAGGGCCATGTGGAGCGAGCCAAAGGGTTATAGGATTTGATCCATACCGATGTGTGTGGTCCGCTTAGCATCACCACTAAGCATGGACATGCCTACTTCATCACACCGATGACTTTTCGAGGTATGAGTATGCGTATTTGATGAAATACAAGTCTGAAGCCTTTGAAAGGTTCAAAGAATTCAGATGTAAAGTAGAGAAGCAGTTGGGACGAAGCATCAAGACACTTCGATCGGATCGAGGTGGTGAGTACTTGAGTGCCGAGTTCCAAGAGTATCTTAGGGAGAATGGGATTCTCTCGCAGTGGACTCCGCCCGATACACCGCAGTTGAATGGTGTTTCGGAGCGTCGTAACCGGACTTTGATGGACATGGTTCAATCTATGATGGGGTTCACGGAGTTGCCGCCATCCTTTTGGGGATATGCGCTTGAGACAGCGGCACTGTTGTTGAACAATGTCCATTCAAAGGCAGTTGATAAGACACCATACGAGATATGGATGGGTAAGCCTCCCAAGTATTCTTATCTTAGAATATGGGGTGCCCTTGCTTATGTGAAGCAGGTAGTGGGAGATAAATTGGATAGTCGATCCATTTTATGTTACTTTGTGGGATATACAAAGAATTCTGTTGGATATTATTT
This sequence comes from Primulina tabacum, assembly GCF_025594145.1. Taxonomy (NCBI): domain Eukaryota; kingdom Viridiplantae; phylum Streptophyta; class Magnoliopsida; order Lamiales; family Gesneriaceae; genus Primulina; species Primulina tabacum. The sequence continues at coordinate 32,715,712 of NC_134553.1, read as the reverse complement.
CTATCATCCCCAAGAAACAAAGGTGTTTGTTTCTAGGAATGCAACCTTTTTGGAAAAGGAATTTCTATTGGATAGAAAAGGGGAGATGATAGAACTCGAAAAAGTTCGAGAGACACCCACAATTATAGAACCCACACCCGAAGAGCCAAGAGAGGAGATACAAGCTCCTAGAAGATCCGAGAAAGTCTCGAGACCACCTATGAGGTATGGTCTGCTTCTTGAAGAGGGCCATGATGAGCCAAACCATGGATGTGATTCAAGGACCTTCAAGGAAGCGTTATCTGATGCCGATTCATCCAAGTGGCTTGAAGCAATGGAATCAGAGATGAATTCCATGCATTCGAACCAAGTGTGGAATCTCGTGGATCCACCTGAGGGAATTGTTCCCATATGTTGTAAATTGATTTACAAGAGGAAACTTGGGGCGGATGGGAAGGTATTGACCTTCAAGGCGCCATTGGTGGCAAAAAGATATACTCAGACAAGGAGTTGGCTTTGAGGAAACCTTTTATCCAGTTGCAATGTTCAAGTTTATAAGGATATTGCTAGCCATAGCTGCATGGTATGACTATGAGATATGGCAGATTGATGTCAAGACAGCCTTTCTTAATGGGGATATTAAGGAAGAGATTTATATGTCTCAACCTGAAGGGTTTACATCTGTCGGAAGTGAGCATATGGTATGCAAACTTCAAAGATCTATTTATGGTCTAAAGCAGGCATCTAGGAGTTGGAACCTTACATTTGATAGTACAATCAAAGAGTTTGGTTTTACTAAGAATCCTGAGGAACCCTGCGTGTATAAGAAGGTCAGTGGGAGTGCTGTGAAATTCCTAGTGCTTTATGTTGATGACATTCTACTCATTGGGAATGATGTAGGAATGTTGCAATCAACTAAGATATGGTTAGCGAGTAAGTTCTCGATCCCTAATTGAGTTGCTTCTGTCCTGGTGTTTTATGACAACACGTGAGCCATTGCTCAAGCAAAGGAGCCAAGGTCTCATCAGAAGTCCAAACATGAATTGAGAAAGTACCACATCCTCCGAGAGATTGTGGAAATAGAAGATGTCTCGATTGACAAAGTCGGCTCCGCAGATAATGTTGCTGATCCGCTTACTAAGCCTTTACCTGGACACTTATTCGAGAAGCATCGCGAATCGATGGGTTTGAAGCATATGGGTAGTTGGCTCTAGTGCAAGTGGGAGATTGTTAGAGTAGGTGCCCGTCGAGCCAAGTGTTGGCCGAGGGTTCATGTTTAAACTCTATGTATAAACAATCTTTATTTTAAAAATATTTGAAATTATTGTTTTGGCACTTCTTTATCTGTATACCCATGCTAGTTGCATAGATAAAGCCCTTGAATATACAAATAGTAGAAAGAATATGAGATGCTCATATGATGAATATCATGAAACTCATATTTGGAATACTGTATATTCTAAACAGTTCCTAGTTGATTCAGCCGCCGCTAAGAAAGATATAGGCTGCTCAAGTTCGAGACTAGTATCTGCGATGTGAGTACCATGTTTCATTAGTAGGGGACATTGTGATGTCCGAGCATGCAGATAGGTGCTCCTTGTAGAGTGCACTGAACAACCCTCCATAAAGGACTTTCCAAGTGGTTCTCACTTATCGAGTGGAAACGTCCTAGTTTATTGTTGTACACCATTAGTCCTTATGACACGGGACAACATTGAGACTCTATGTGCTAGCATTACACTTTGACTTGTTTACCGACTCTCATAGGATCATCAGGTGGCAAGGTTGGATGTTTTGTCGAAACATATAGGAATCGATGGGTTTCATAGATTACACCATCGATGCAACTACGACATGACACATAGTATCGATTTATTGACAACTCTCGATATACCAATGGTTGTCGAATCGGTCGGGATATATGAGTTGAAGGGACCGTACTGTACGCTAACCATAATTATATGGTTCTTGCAGGCACTATCATTTGATACCTAGGGAATCATGTAAGCGATGCTGCTAGGCGTTTAACATGATTGGTTGGGTACTATCAGACTTGAGTTCTGACGTTCTTGTTATCAAGCGGTTGATAAGTAAGAATGGAGCAATTGGAGTATGCTCGTATAAGGACATGTTTAGTCCGAATCACATGGAGATGTGAACCCACGGCTAGTTGTATCAATGAACCATTGAGGACCACACAAGTACTAGCTTTCTAGATCCCGTTGAGAAGTAAAATAGTTCAATGTGTTGAACGGCTTATAAAGGAGTTTATAAGCGTAAGGAAAAATAGAAGTATGACTTCTATGAGAGAAATGTATCTTTTAATTTGTGAAAGTGTTCCTAAATTAAAAGTTGGCCAAATAAATAATGTATTTGAAAATTGTGATTTTCATAAACATTATTATGGACTAAATTAAATTAATTCAAGTGTTAAATTAATTAAACACTAGTGGAGCTAGTAGAGTCCAAATAATTATATTAATTGAAGTGTTGGATTAATTAAATAACATTGGGCCTTGTGGAGCCCAATTACAAATAATTATTAAACTAGTGAGCTTGAGTAAAATCAAGTAAATGTTAAATGGACTCAAATATGTTTAGGAGATTTGAATAAAAGTCCATGGGCTTTGTAAATGTTACAAGCCCACTTACATTGCATGCTTGGGAGGTGAAGAGTTGGGGAATACTTTTTATTAAAAAATTGCAAGGCATGCAAAAGGTGGTCTTAACTTTTCACACACCAAGACAACTCATTCACTCTTCCCTCCCATCTCACTTTGGCCGAAATTTTCTCTCCCTTTTCTTAAAAATTTTTGCTTCTTCATTTGATGACTTGATAGCAAATTTCTCAAAGAAAATGCCTTATATTTTCTAGTGCAAGTGTAAGGTGGATCTACCTAGTTGGTGGTGGGCTTAATTTTGAGCAAGGTGTGCTCAAGGAAAGCTTGTAGAAGTTCATCCTTTCAAGAGCCAAGTTGTTTACAATTTGGTTGGAGCCATCATCAATCTTTTAAGATTGATAGGTATTTTTTTAAACACACTATGAATGTCATATTTTGTGTTTTTGTACTGGCTACACATCCTAGTCGGTTTTCTTGCTACAAAATAAATTTTGAACTTCCGTTGCGCTTTAGAACACCTAAAACCGATCCCCTTTTAGTTTACTGTTTTGGGTAAAGTCAAATTTGAAGATTAAAGTCAAGGATCATAGTATTCAAAGAAGGACCATGGAATTGAAATTGGAGGAGATAAAAACTACTATTACAACTACATGGATTTAATAAAAAATTGACATTTTCTCTCATTTGGCCCATAAATAGAGGCCTTATGTTAGCTTGAGAAGTATCATATCTCATTGTAAAATAAAGTGTATGTGCATTAGTGTGGAAATAAAAGTTTTATGTTCCAATATATTTTTTTTACTTTCCCAACTATGAGTGATGATTTTAGTGTTGATCAAAATTAAGTTCATAGCAAGCTAAATATAATATGTTAAGGTGAAGAGGATGAATTATTGGTGAAGTAAGATTTTTTATATTTTGTATATTCTTTCTATATTTCTTTTCATTAGCTAACTTGTTTTTATTGTAGGTATAAAAATGAATTATTTTTCATCAATTTACATCAAATGCTTGGTACCATTGAAATGCTTAGTACCATTGAAGTAGTTATCTTGATTTGTTGTTTATTTTTGATACAATAAATATTTCATCAATTATTATTATTATTATTATTATTATTATTATTATTATTAAAACATATATTTCATTTAGACGATAGCATGACTCTTCCGATTGTTCAAAATGTAATTTAATACTAACATCTAACAATCTAATATTTATTTTATTGCAACTAACATTTACCTTATTGCAACTAACTTTTACTTTCCCGTAACTAACTTATATTTTTTGTATCTAACTTTTACTTTACCGCAACTAACTTATTAAATCATATATTTCATTTAAGCAATAGCGTAGCTTTGCTGGTTGTTCTAAATGAAATATAATGATTTAATTTAACATTTACTTTATGCAATTTTATGTTAATATATATAATCATAGGTACCATATAAAAAATATTGGTTAATACAGTATTTTTATAGTGGGAACTATATTATGTTATGTATGTGTTTAAATATTTAATTTTCTTTTTCTTCAAACCATTATTTATGGCGATTTTCTTTGTTTTACTTTTAGTTAAACAATATGTTGGGAATCGATGAAGAGTTTAGAGGAAGGGGTGAATAAACTCTTCCTTTTGCTGATAGATTTTGCAAAGGGTGCTAAAATCTTGTTAGAGATTGTATCTTTTCTTGTTCAAGGTTACGTCCAGTAGATCACAATAATAAGTGCGGAAACAATCCGATGGAATAGGGTGAAAACAGTAATAACAGTAGGCAGTAGAACAGTAGTTGTTTCTGGAAGTTCGAAGATAAAATCTTCTACGTCTCCCCTTTTTCTGTTTCCAGAAGATATCACTAAAAGACTTTGGATTTTACAGTACAACACTTGTACACACCCAATTCAGCAGGGCTTATCTTTTGCCTACTGAAACTCTTAGTAACTCAATAGAATATGATTCAATATGACAATGTTCTGGAAAAGAGGAAAAGACTCTTTTCCAGTTTACAGACTCTTCTTCAAAAGAATATCGTAAGGGGTTTTACTAGAAGAGATTAAGAAACAGCAGTACAAAATGATCTCTAAAGATCAGATACAAGATATTAAGTGTGTATTGCTTTTCTGCAAGTTGAGCTTAGAAGATAACGATTTGTTCGCGGTTGCTCAATGTAACGTTGGATAGATAATAAAGTTAATCAGTGTTGTTCTTCAAATGGGTTTGATCCATGTATATAGATAACTTGAATCCAACGTCTATAATCAAAACGGCTTCTTTGACTTCTTATGAAATCAGCTTTATTACCTGAAAAGGGTCCTGCAGAAAAGCTTCAGAGCAATCAGTCTTGTTTCATACCAAAATTGGTAAGACGTAATAAATAACTTCGTACAGTATTAATGGTGCAATTAATACTAGTACTCGATAAAGTAACGGTAACATTTAAGACTTGTTCCGTTAGCACAGAAGATGTTAAGTTACTCTAATTTTAGACTGAGTTCTGCTTCTGGTTTTCTAATTTCTGAAGACTACTGCTTTTATATTGCCTACTAATTTTAACTAACAACCTGCTGGTTTTGATTCTTATCGCCACAATTAAGTTAAATCTAACAATTTTTCCCTTTGTGATGATGCCAAAACCTGGACATTAGCAAAGATAGATAATGACAATATAAAAAAAATATATATTAAGATAATTAAACAACAAAAGTTTTAGTTATCAGTGCCAATGTCCCTGAAAATAATTTCATCATTCTTAGCATCAACATTTTGATCTCTTCTAGCAGAGGATTCTGCGATGTCTCCAGTTCTTCTTTCTTCTGCTTGTCTTCCTTCTGGTTCTGTTTCTTCCCCTTTTTTGGCATCAACGGCCATAACTCGAGCAATTAAGTCGTTCATACGCCCAGAGAGATTCATAATTCCATTTTTTAGCATCTCCATATATGGTGCCTGATGAGATACTCGTTCATTTAGAGCATTAAGAGATTGAGATTGAGACTCAATCTTGGCATCCATAGATTCCGTTGTGGTGGAGACTGAACGAATAAAATCATCATGGTCAGTGAGTCGTTGGAGAATGTAAGTTTGCCAAGCATGATGGCACCCTGGCTTCTAGAAACAGCCTGTCTAAAAACAGTGGTCTCAACATGCATTTTGCTTACAGATTCCGCCGTGCGAAAAATTTCTTCAGATATACGGTCTCGGAAGAACGTTGAGCCACTCACTTCTGCGGCATGTTCACGAGATATCTGCTTTACTATCTCCGAGAGATTGTCGAGATTTCTTTGCAGAGTTTCTATCTCAAATTCCATATTAAAGATTTCTGGTTCAGGAGATGGAGTCCTTGTGAGCATACGCTGCTTGATTTCGGCAACATGAGCAACATCAGCAGCATGAGCAGCTGAGTCAGAGACAGACACAACCAATGCAGTAGAGGTTGTAAGCTTTTGTGGAGCAGTAGGAGGGATCGCATCCGATAGAGCAGTAAAAGGACCAGGTTCAGCAGAGCTTTCTTCTGGAGCTGCAGAGAAAGGAGGTGCTTCATTAGTTTCCTCAGCAGCAGATGGAGCAGTAGAAGTTTCTTCAAAAACATTAATTTGTTCAAGAGCTGCATTCTCGTCTTGGTGAACATCTTCAGTGGACTCCAGTGGTTGCTCCGAAGGGATGAGTTCAGATGACCTATTCAATAGAGATGTCATTTCTGCTTGATGTTCAGCAGAAAATTTCTCAAGATTTGGAAATGGGTTATCATCTGATGCTTCCATGGGTTGAGATTCGGGTGGAGTTTCTGAGAGTACCACATCCTGATTTGATTTTGGTGGAGCAGCAGTAGGAACAATGGACTTAATGACTTCATCCACCAAGGCCAGCACTTGAACAGAGATCAAAGACAATGATCAAGTAGGCAGTTCTGGTGATGCAGGAGTACTCGATACCTTTGCTTTTAAGGGAGCTGTGGTCCTTTCCTCAACTGGCTGTATCTGCAAAATTTCAGGAACCATGCCTAACCTGTATGAAAGAGGCTTAGCAAAAACCATCTCTTGAGCTTGAATCTGTTCAATCAAAAAATGCATCTGATCAGTCATAAGTTTGATAACATCCTGATCATGAGGAGCAGTAGGACTCATTGGATCAAAATTAGACTTTAGTGTCTTCAACACAGAGTCCAACTCCTTCTGCTTCAATTGATCAAGGATGTAGTTTCTGCGATTCATTGCTTCAATGACATTTTTGGTTTTTACAGTAGCAAAAACTTTCTTCTCATGCTTCACCATTTGTGCAAATATGTTTTCAATACGTAAGTAAGTGAGAGGGTGAAAAACTCTCATCTTCAGCCATTAATCAAAGAACAACATATTTTCCCCGGCAGATTTTTCAATTTCCTCAAGGTGGAGCTCAATGCCAGTTTGCATTGTGTTTTTGGTGCGTTGAGCTTGGGGCTCTTCAAACAACTTCCTTTTTCCTTTTCCAGTAGGAATAGGCAGCACGGACCGAGTAGTGGAGGATCCGGCTAATGAATCTCGAAAGACAACTCCAGTAGCAGACAATAACAGCTGCTGGTGTGATGATAGAGGAGGCAGCAGTTGGTTGTGAAACAGTAGGAGAAACTGTAGATTGAGAAAGAGTCACTACTGGTTCCGAAACAGACTTGGGTTTGGATGGGGTGGCTTCTGGAAATACTTGTCTCAACGGGACAGTATCCAAATCAGCAATGGCTGCTGTTTTCTTGATGCGGATGGTAGTTCTGGGCTTCTTCTTGCTCAGAGTTGCTACTGGAAGAGAATCTTGAGTAGGTGCAGCCGATTCTTCACATACAGTCTTCTCTAGATCAGTCAAAAAAATTACTCTCTTCCTTTTGATTTTCTTCTGAGGAGCTTGGCCCTCGGCTTGAGCATCCCCAATCTCCTTTTTCATTGAAACAAATTCAGCCACAGTTGGCTTAGGCCGTAGAGCAAGCACGTTATCAGCATCGGCCATAGTCACAAAAGAAGCATCCTGTTCAGTGGTGAACGGAAAACCAGCATCCTTCAACATCTAACTAATTTGAACAGCAAAACCAGTACTCTTCCGCGAAATCATTTCTCTCATGATTTTGAATAGAAACCAACTCCAATCTACCTTAATATCAGAAGTGATTGCTACCATCACCTGAACCTTCTCCTTGGTTAAACGATCAAAAGTACCGGCTTTGACAAGAAGTGCCTTCGCCACAATATCAGCGAGTACTTGGTACTCCATTTTCAGAAGCTACTTGAAGCAAGAGGGAGAGAGTTCCTCTCCAGAAGCTGAGAAGGTAGAGAGAGCAATGGACATTTTTTCCTTCGTAAGTCCTGACAGATCAGAGGAGCCTGAGATTGGAAGAAAGAAGGTTGAACCAAGTAGTGAAGCATCAATGGAAATAGATGCGTCCCCCTGGGAATGAATGATATTCCCATCTTGAACAGTTGCTTTGGCGAAGAATTCCAAAAGTGTGGTCTTATAGACAATAGCAGGTGCTTCCAGAAACTTTCTGAGTCCTGATTTCTCAACAGCTTTGAACATCTGAACAAGTCCTTCATCCTTGATGGTAAGCACTGATGCAAAGTTGACTTGATAAGCATTGAGATTGTAAACTCCAGCCATTTCTTCGGCTGTAAATGAGAGAACTTCGAAGTAGATTATGCGACGAAGAATACGAGAGAAAGCATTAGCCAGAGAGCAAAAGTCTGAAAAAAAAAATGTAAAGGATAAAAGAAAATAAGAGGCGGTTAATATTCAAAAAAAAAAATGTACAGCCGTCAGTGTAAACACAAGGACACGTGTTGATATGTTTACGGTTGAGTATTTGAAAAGTTATGCAGAGCATGTCAGAGAAACACTAATGATTTCAAAATTTGAAGAGTAATAAAAAGAGCGGGCTGTCCAATTGGTTACTGAAAAATAACCAGAAAAGGGTTTGTCGTTTTATGGTAATATCTACTGGAAGTCATAAGGTGCTGGCAGTCCTTAGATAGGTTCTTATTGAAGTACTTTGCAACGAAGTACTTCAACCTGCTGATTTCAACAAATGTAATAGATAAATGTTATGTAATGCTTCTGTTTTTATGAATGAAAAATCTCATTTTGTCATGTCTTGTTTATCTACTGCTTTTATTGACTGCATAATTAACTAAAGGATAAGAAAAACTCAGTCTAAGTAAATCAGTAGAACGGTTCGGTTGACTTGAGACTCTTCAACTTCTTCACCATTAAATGCAACCTATCTATAAATAAGATAACACAAATGTTAAGAAAACAATAATTCGATATGTCGGACTCAAGCAATTCGGATGCCTGTAGCAGCACTCATGTCTTGGTAACACCAGAGACACTTCCACATTTGGAAGCTTTGAAGAGGACCATTGAGGAATATGTCTGGATAAAGGTCATGTCTGTATGGTTCAAAGTACAGGAGCTGCAGAATGTGTATCAAAATGGTTTGGCTTCGACTACTGCTCAAAGAGCAAGAGCCAAGATGTACAAATGGGAGTTTGAAGTTGATCAAGTTTCTGAGCTTGCTACTGATAGAGTTCTGCTTCAGATGATGCTTTGGAAGAAATGACATCTGCTTGAGAAGATTTCTAGTGCAGAATCCTTTAAAAGGATTAGGAGTCAAGAGTTGAATAACTGGATTTCTGAGTGGCAAGACTCTGTAGGAAATGAATTAGACAGTGTAACCTGGTTTCGGTTACATTCTAAATGAAATAACAATGGTTGTGACATGTTGTTTCTTTACTTTTCTGCAAACAAATCAATGTTAGTCAAATAACATTTAACAAATTTAACATAATCAAGTTAAATCAATTAAGCTGAGTATATTACGAAAATAAGAAAACTTATTCTCAGGCAGAGGTTTATTAAAGATGTCTACTGCTTGTAAATCAGTAGAAACGTATTCCAGATTAATGTTCTTCTTCTGCACATGATCTATAATAAAATGATGTCTGATGTCAATGTGCTTCGTTCTGGAATGAAGTACTGGATTTTGAGTAATTGCAATGGCACTAGTATTGTCACAGATGATAGGTGATTCAGAGGCGTGAACTCCATAGTCTTTAAGTTGTTGCTTCATCCATAGTATTTGGGAGCAGTAGCTTCCAGCAGCGAGGTATTCTGCTTCTGCAGTAGATGTAGCTATGGAAGTCTGTTTTTTACTAAACCAGGAGATCAGCCTATCACCAAGGAATTGACAAAAACTACTTGTGCTTTTCCTGTCTAGCTTGCAAACTGCATAATCAGCATCTGAATATCCAATAAGATTAAAAGATGAATCATTGGGATACCATAAGCCGACATTTTGAGTTCCCTTTAAGTACTTCATAATACGTTTAGCAGCAATGTGATGTGACTGATTAGGGTTAGATTGAAATCTTGCACAAATGCAAACAACAAATATAATATCAGATCTACTGGCAGTAAGATATAATAGAGAACCAATAATATCACGATACTGAGTTACCTCTACTAGAGTTCCACTATCGTCCTTATCAAGTTTAGTAGATGAGCTTATTGGAGTGGAAGCAGCAGAGCATGCTTCCATGCCAAACTTTTTCAGTAGCTCCTTGGTGTACTTAGCTTGATTTATGAAAATTCCAGTATCAAGTTTCTTGATCTGCAGTCCTAGGAAGAATGTTAATTCTCCCATCATGCTCATTTCAAACTGATCATGCATTAACTTAGCAAACTTTGCACATAATTTGGGGTTAGTTGACCCAAAAATTATGTCATCAACATAAATTTGTACTAACAAAATGTGCTTATTCTTAACTAGGATGAATAGAGTCTTATCTACTGTGCCGATTGTAAAATCATGATTGACAAGGAATTGTGAGAGAGTGTCATACCATGCTCTAGGTGCCTATTTTAAACCGTACAGGGCTTCGTGTAATTTGAATACATGATGAGGTAAGAAATGATCGATAAAACCTGGAGGTTGTTCAACGTAGACCTCTTCTTGCAGTAGACCATTCAGGAATACGCTTTTCACATCTATCTGATAAACTTTGATATTTTTGAAAGCATCAAAAGCCAAAAATATTCTAATGGCTTCAAGCCTTGCTACTGGTGCAAAGGTTTCATCGTAGTCTATTCCTTCTTCTTGTCTAACACCTTGAGCTACCAGTCTTGCTTTATTTCTGAACACATTGCCTTCTTCATTTTGTTTGTTTCTGAATACCCACCGAGTTTTAATAACGGCTTGCTGAGATGGTCTGGGTACAAGAAACCACACTTCATTTCTCTTGAATTGATTCAACTCTTCTTGCATAACTTCTATCCAACTAGGATCCAGAAGAGCTTCTTCATTTTTCTTTGGTTCATCCTGGGATATAAAGGAAGCATGCATATATTCATTTATCATTTTCATTCTAGTTCTTAACGGAGCTGCAAGATTATCAATAACCAGGGCTGGAGGATGTGATTTCCTCCAAACAAAGGGGTTTAGCAAGATTTCTTCCTGGTTTGATGTGTTCAAAATGTGCTCAGCTGGAGCAGTAGCAGGTTCTGGAACATTCACTTCTGGTTCTGGTAAATCTTATGTCTGAACAATCGGTTCTACCAGAGAAATGTCTGGTTCTGGATTTTGAGCATCTTTAACTCTAAGTTCTGCATCATCTTCACTATCCAATTCCAGATGAATCATGTCTAACCTGTTACTTAGATTTGATACGTTAGAAATTCCAGTAGCACTGCTATCTTCATCAAAAACAACGTGAATAGATTCTTCAACATTAAGAGTTCTATTGTTGAAAATTCTAAAAGCTTTGCTTACTACTGAATATCCAAGAAAAAGTCCAGCATCTGATTTTGAATCAAATGCAGATAAATAATTTTTACCGTTGTTGTGAACAAAGCATCTGCAACCAAATACATGAAAATAAGATACGTTAGGCTTACTCCCTTTCCATATTTCATATGGAAACTGATCATGCCTTTTATTGATCATGGTTCTGTTTTGTGTGTAGCATGCTGTGTTGATTGCTTCTGCCCAGAAGCGCTGAGAGATGTCTGCATCTGCTAGCATTGTTCTAGCAGCTTCCTTAAGAGTTATGTTCATGATGAATATCCTGTTCATCTAAGTACAACTCAAGAATCTTGTTAGTAAACTCATTACCCCGATCACTTCTGATTTTAATGATGGAAATAGATTTTTCATTTTGAATCCTTTTCAGAAGCTTGATCAGGAGACTCTTGGTTTGATCTTTTTCCAGTAAGAAATATTACCCATGTAAATCTAGAAAAGTCATCAATAAAAACAAGTGTATACTTCATTCTCCCAAAGCTCATGATAGGGATTGGACCAAACAGGTCCATATGCAATAATTCCAAACACCTTGAAGTAGAATTACTACCTTTATTCTTGAAGCTATATCTCACCTGCTTTCCAAGTTGACATGCAGAACATACATGATTCTTAACAAAGTTAATGTCGGGCAGTCCATCAACTTTGTTCTGCTTCTTGAGATTATTGATTGACTTGAAATTCAGATGATTCAATCTCTTGTGCCAGAGCCAATGCTTATCAGTAAGAGAAGCAACTAAACATGTAGGAACAGTAGCATGATCTAAGTTCCATGAAACTTTGTAGGTGTTGCCTTCCCTCTTTCCAGTTAATATAGTAGACTCAGCAGAATCTTTAACTGTGCATATGTGCTTCTGAAAAGCTACAGAATAACCATTATCGCGACAGTTGACTAATGTTAATCAAACTATAACAGTGATTCTCAACCAGTAGTACATCATTGATAGTTATGTTACCATGGATAATCTTACCCTTACCCACGGTTTTACCTTTGAGTTGTCCCCAAAGGTTATCTTTGGTCCAGTACAACTCATTACTTCTGATAGCAGATTTTTCTGTCCAGTCATGTGTCTGGAGCATCCACTATCCAGATACCATGTGGAGCTGTTGATTTTGATTTTCTTCTGTTGTTCCTGCAAACACAAATTTTAGTATCTGGTATCCAAATCTATTTGGTTCCAAGCCTTATCAGTCCTTTAGGGACCCATATTTGAATAATTTTTGGTGACCTTGTACTTCGGGTATCCAAAGAAGTGTGTGCAACAGAAGGTCTGTTATTTCTAATAGTATGAATATTTGAATGTTGTTTTTCTCTTCTGTTTGTGTTTTCTGGCTTGTATCTCTTCTGAACAGGTCTAGAATTATAATATTGGTAGTTTTTAACCTTCATAGGGGGTTGTCCTCCTGAGTTGAATCCTCTACTGGATCCAGCACTCTGGTGAACTTTCCCCTTAGGTTCAACATAGCCCAAACCATAATGCTTTCTTCTGTTCATCTGATTTACATTCCTTTCAACTCAAACAGTTGGTACTTCAGGTTCATATACCACACTGGATTTGACAAAATGAATTAACTTTCCTTTGCCTTTATCCAGTTATGGCTTGGTACTGGTTTCAGAAGTTCTTTCATTACTGCTGAATCCGAGACCACTTCTGTCTCCGGATTGCTTCTGCAATTCTTGCATCTTTTCTAATGAAACAGACAACTTATTCCATGCATTTACCAGAATAGACAGCTTCTAATTTTCAGATCTCATTTTCTGGTAGATTGCATTTACTCTTTCATTCTCAGTTCTCAACTTACTCATCTCAACTTTTAAATCATTACAACTATTCTCTTGCAAACAAGTGAACTTACTGACTTGATTTTTTAAGTTTTGATTTTCAGTCTTAACTTCCTCGAATGACTGAGAAAGTCTCGAGTACTCTTCCACCATGTCATGCAGTGCTTTAATCAAATCAATTCGTGTAAATTCGTCAGAGTCAAAGTCAACTACCTCTTCAGATGTCGAGTTTGGTTCATCATCCGCCATATGACATTTGATCTCTTTTGCATCACTTTCACTAGAATGAATTTCTGAGTCAGATGACTCAGAACTGGAATCCACCCATTTAGACTTGCTTTCTTCAGCAATCATCGCTTTGCGGTCTCTTCTGAACTTCTTGTCATTCCTTTTGTATTCCTTCTTTTTGTGGTCATCTTTCTTGGGTTTTGGACAATCAGCAATAAAGTGACCAATCTTTCCACAGCTGAAGCACACCATATCACCAGGTGGTGAATCCTTCTTGAGCTTCCGATTAGGACTTTGGTAAGCTCGGTGATTCTTTTTCATAAATCTGGAGAATTTCTTCACAAAGAGAGACATAGCATCATTGCTGATTTTTTCACCAGTCTTTTCAGAAGTGCTCTCAATAATGGTAGCAGGAGCTGCTTGTGGAATAACTACAGCAGCAGCAGCAGTAGAAGTAGTAATAGCAGTAGCAGCAAGAGCCTTGGTTGGCAGATTTGTTGAGGGCTCTTCTCCGCTTCTCACTTCTAGCTCGAACTCATAGGCTTTTAAGTCAGCGAACAAGTCATGTAGCTCCAACTTGTTTAGATCTATAGAGACTCTCATAGCCATTGTTTTGACGTCCCATTCCTTAGGTAAAGCTCTCATCCCCTTGAGTGCTATTTCTCTATTTCCATGCCCTTTACCAAGAGCTGCTAGTTCATTGACCAGGCAGCTGAAACGTTCATCAAACTCATTTAGAGTTTCACCAGCCTTCATTTTCAGATTTTCAAACTTCTACAATGCTACAAACAGTTTATTTTCCTTTGTCTACTCATTTCCTTCACAAATTTGAATGAGCTTTTCCCAGATTCCTTTCGCGGTAGAACACATCTTGATTTTACTGAAAGTGTTCTTATCAAGAGTTTTGTAAATAATGTCCTTCGCGACGTTGTCGAGATTGGATTTCTTCTTATCTTCACCACTCCATTCGCTTCTTGGTTTTTCAACCATTTGCGGCGCTCCATCAGTAACAACAATAGCTGTATTATGCTTTAAAATCTTTAAAGGACCATCTGTGATGACATACCACATGTCATCATCTTGGGCGGCAAGATGATCTTGCATACGAATCTTCCAATCATCAAAGTCTTCTTTTGAGAACATAGGAACCTTGCTGAAATGTGCCATAACTGTTGTGAATTTTTCAGAACAAGAGAAATATGTTCTGATACCACTTGTTGGGGATTGATGAAGAGTTTAGAAGGGGGATGAATAAACTCTTCCCTTTACTGATAGATTTTGAAAAAGGTGCTAAAATCCTGTTAGAGATTGTATCTTTTCTTGTTCAAGGTTACATCCAGCAGATCACAATAATAAGTGCGAAAACAATCCGATGGAGTATGGTGAAAACAGTAATAACAGTAGGCAGTAGAACAGTAGTTGTTTCTAGAAGTTCGAAGATAAAATCTTCTACGTCTCCCCTTCTTCTGTTTCCAGAATGTATCACTAAAAGACTTTGGATTTTACAGTACAACACTTGTACACACCCACTTCAGCAGGGCTTATCTTTTGCCTATTGAAACTCTTAGTAACTCAACACAATATGATTCAATATGACAATGTTCTGGAAAAGTGGAAAAGACTCTTTTCTAGTTTACAGACTCTTCTTCAAAAGAATATCGTAAGGATTAGAAGAGATTAAGAAACAGTAGTACAAAATGATCTCAAAAGATCAGATATAAGATATTAAGTGTGTACTGCTTTTCTGCAAGTTGAGCTTGGAAGATAACGATTTGTTCGCGGTTGCTCAATGTAACGTTGGATAGATAATAAAGTTAATCAGCGTTGTTCTTCAAATGGGTTTGATCCATATATATAGATAACTTGAATCCAACGTCTTTAATAAAAACGACCTCTTTGACTTCTGATGAAATAAGTTTTATTACCTGAAAAGGATCTTGCAGAAAAGCTTCAGAGCAATCAGTCTTGTTTCATACCAAAACTGGTAAGACGTAATAAATAATTTCGTACAGTATTAATGGTGCAATTAATACTAGTACTCGATAAAGTAACGGTAACATTTAAGACTTGTTCCGTTAGCACAGAAGATGTTAAGTTACTCTAATTTTAGACTGAGTTCTGCTTCTTGTTTTCTAAGTTCTCAAGACTACTGCTTTTATATTGCCTACTGATTTTAACTAACAACCTGCTGGTTTTGATTCTTATCGCCACAGTTAAGTTAAGTCTAATACAATATTACATAAACCAATAATAAATCTCTGAGCCTTGACAAATTTGTAATTTGTAAACTTCATTATTTCATTTGGTAATTTATAAATTAATAAATTTAAACTTAAAATAACATCTATGTGGATCGATCTCGTACTTGCGAAATATATTACTTGCAGAAAACCTACACTTGGATGAATTAAAATTTAAGTAGTAGCAAGTTTTTGGCACCGTTGCCGGGGAGGTATAAATTAAATTCACATTTGTTATTTATGTTTTATTTAGACTTGGGTGATGTTTTATTAAGTTTACACTTGGGTGATGTTTTTACTTGTGTGAGTGTTTGGAGTTGTAAAAAAGTGGTAAACTTATTCGACTATCTGAAAATAATTTAAACATGGATGATAATTCTAATAATCAAGATAATGATAATAATAATTATAATAATCAAGAAAATGATCAATTAAGAACACGTAGGCACCATATGAATCCTATTAGAACTAGTGCCCCATCTTGTTTAGTTTTTCCTCTTGATGTATTTAATTTCAACTTTAAACCTCAAATTATTCAACTTTTACCAAATTCTCATGGCTTAGATTCTGAAAATCCATATTTACATATAAGAGAATTTGAGGATGTTTGTAACACCTATAATGATAAAAATTGTAGCATGGATATAGTTCGATTAAAGCTTTTCCCATTTTCTTTAAAAGATAAAGATAAAACATGCCTACAAAATTTGAGATCAAGTTCAATAATATCATGGGAAGAAATGCAAAAACAATTTCTCAAAAGAATTTTCCCTTCCCATAGAACAAACTCCTTTAAAAGACCAATTACGACTTTTTCCAAAAAAAATGGAGAAACCTTTTATCAATGTTGGGATAGATATAAAGAATTACTTAACACGTGCCCACTTCATGGTTTTGATACATGAAAAATAGTTTCACACTTTTATTAAGGTTTAATACCTAAAGATAGGCAAATAATAGAACTCATGTGTAATGAAACTTTTGAAGATACCAAATGGAGCTATGGTGTATTTGGATTCATTAACAGAAAATGCTCAAATTGGGATAATATAGGCACAATAGAACTACAAACAACTAAAATAAATAATTCAACAAATGGAGGTAGTATCTATAATATTAAAGATGATATAGATATTCAAGCTAAACTTGCATCTTTAGCAAGAAAAATTGAGTATTTAAAAATGAAAAAGAATGGTCAATTAAAAAATATTCAAGAAATTTTTTGTCATATATGTGATACACATTATCATTCTACAAAATATTGTCCTACATTACCTTCATTTAAAGAATGTCACCATGAACAAGAAAATTATGTTAACAATGACAAAAAATCAATATTAGATCCTTTTTCACCATCATATAATCCTCGATGGAAAAATCATCCTAATTTTAGTTGGAGTAATGATAATAAAGCACAACCTTCACAACAACATTTTCAAAATCATCAAGGTTATATTCCCTATGATACACTTCCAAAAAAAAACTTTGAAGACGTAATTCATGCATTTATCCAAAAGCAAGAGTATATCAATATTCAAAACAGTCAATCTATGATTGATTTGAAAGAAACTCTAGAAAAATTTGCATTTGCACTTAATATTCTGAAAAAGAAAAATTTTCATCTCAACCTAAACCTAATTCTAAAAATCAAAATCAAGAATTAAATAATAATAAAATGGATGAAATAAAATCTGTTATTGCCCTTAGAAGTGGTAGCAATGAAAACAAGGATCATTTAAATTCAAAGAGTAAGAATGTTGATCCTGATACTTCTGAAAATGATGATACCTTGAATTCTAATAATAAGATGGTGAAAGATAAATCATCTGAAATAGTAAATGAGTCAAATAAACCTCATTTGTTTCCTTATGCATTAACAAATCATAAAAAAACAAAAGAATGATTATGATATCTATGAAGTTTTTAAATAAGCAAAAATAAATATTCTATTATTAGATCCTATTAAACTAGTACCTTCGTATGCAAAATTTTTTAAAAACTTATATATTATGAAAAGAAAATTGCATGTGAAGAAGAAAGAATTATTGGCTGAACAAGTAAGTTCTATTCTTCAAAATAATTCTAGTTTAAAATATAAATATCCTAGTTGTCCAACAATTTTATAAATTATTGGAGAAAATAAAATTAAAAAAACTTTGTTAGATTTGGAAGCAAGTGTGAATTTATTCAGTTTATGAAAAACTTAATTTAGGAGAATTAAAACTCACTACTGTTACTCTCTTACTAGCAGATAGGTCAATCAAAATACCTAGAGGAATTGTAGAAGATATGTTGGTTCAGTCGATAAATTCATATATCCTGTAGATTTTATTGTTTTGGATACGCAACCAATAGAAGTACATAATGAAATTTCAGTAATATTGGGACGACCATTTCTAGCAACTTCAAATGCTTTAATTAATTTTCGAAATGGAATAATGAAATTTTCTTTATAAAATATGACTCTAGAACTTAATGTATTCAATTTATGTAAACAACCAAGTATTAATGAAAATGAATATGATAATGAAATTGAAACAATTGGGAAAGAAAACATACAAGAAGAAAACTTAAATCAACAATATGAAGTTTTTTTAATGGAAAGTTTTGAGTCTGAAAATAATTTTAAAGAAGATGATAATACATAACTTGAATTAAAAGTTTTACTATTAAACTGAAATATTATTTCTTGGTGAAAATAAAACATTTTAATTTCTTCCACTACTCTTCTACTAAATCAAGAAGAAGATTTAATTAAATCACTTTAAATATAAAAATGCAATTGGATGGACTTTGAAAGATATAAATATATAAATCCTTTAATTTGCGCACATAGAATTCACTTGGAAGAAAATGCTAAAACATATCAACAACCACAAAGAAGGTTAAATTCACATATGAATGAAGTTGTTAAGAATGAAGTATTAAAACTAATAGATGCTGGAATTATCTATCCAATCTCAAATAGTATATGGGTAAGCCAACACAAGTAGTGATGGATCGGTTCGGGCACTAGCGAGAGTGATTTCAAAACATATTCTCAAGGAGCTGCAATAGTTCATGTTCTAAGAATGAAAACACCGATGAATTAGATCGAGTTTGGTTTCAAACCAAGCGGAAAACACTCGAAATAAACCTTCGTTAGAAAAATTGATATATTTTGAAAACCAAAGACTTGTGTAAACTGATCGACAGAAATACTGGGAATCAGTTGTGGCTTCTATCAGTTCAGCTATGGATAGAACTGAACTGATATCACCTGAACTGATCAAATCAGTTTAAGAAACACAGTTAAGCTGTTAATACAAAAGATATGTTTATGGATGTTCGGAGACTTCAACTGCTCCTACGTCACCCCTTCTACCACCTCGGGTAGGGTCCACTAGAAGAATTGATTTATTGAAAACCTTTTACAAACCCACCCAACTTAGGACTTGCCCACTGCCTAACTGAACTCTTAGTCTAGACTGAAGACATTACCTTTCAGTCAACACATGTTTAACGTCTATGTGTCAAACACTACATACACTAGTTTTACGTCTTGTGCAAGATGGTATATGAGTGGAGGTGAGTGTGTGCGTGTTAAAACTGATATCTGAAAACTATCCGAAAGTGTTCTCACACACTGAGGGAAATATACTTCTAAAACTAAGCTGATATGACGTTGAAGTGCTCCCTCTCGCTGATTGCTTCTTCAAAGCTGATATGCAATAAGCATGCCCTTTATTTTCTCTCTTGTTTTTCACCTCTCATTCATGTTTGATGATGGTCTTGGTCTATATTTATAGCAGTAATGCGACCGTACATCAAGACTAATAACATGTGATTGTTGCAGCTAGAATGTGTCCTTGAAATTTGTGTCTCGACTTTTTTGACAGCTATTCTATAACATTTTGTCTTTAAACTTTACTGCAACGTCCATGATTGTACTATTGATAGTACAGATGCTTTTGTACCTTTGTGCAGAGCTGGATCCCATTGAATAAGCTTGTCGAGTTTTGCAACTGATTGGTTCTAACTGATGTTCTGAACTGGTTAGTTGAACTGGCCTTGAACTGGTGAGATGAAATCAGTTGACTCGTCAGCTGAACAAATTTCACTAATTCAGTTGAACTGGTCAGTTGAGCTTTTCATCAGTTTAACACTTCATCAACTGGCCGGCTTCTGAAGGTCTTCTGCTGAATCTCCTACCATGTGACAATCAGTTGAACTACTCTTGATACTTCAGTTGTACTGGTTCAGTTTGATCAATCAGTTGGCACTTTCAAATTGCGTCTCGATAGCTTCAGTTTTGATTTGATAATTGATCATGTAACGCCCCAGATTCGACGACTGTCCTCACTGTACCAAGACAAGTCTTTCCAGCGTGCTTATGTCCTCACTCACACGCATCCTGGGAAACTTCCCAGGAGGTCACCCATCCCAAAATAGCCCCAAGTCAAGCAAACTTAACTTTGGAGTTCTTATGTGATGAGCTACCGAAAAGAAGATGCACCTTCGTGATATGAGTAGTACATATCAAATCTTTTAAGGCTTTTTCAACTGTACAGTCCATTACATTGAACAGTCTCGGAATCCCTCCTTATTCCGGTGTGGGATCGGTTCATTCATGTTCCCTACACCTAGAAGCCTGCCAGGAGCCGCTCATTGTCCGTGCAACCTCATGACACCGGCGATCACCCTCCGCCCTCTTCGGCCCCGGGCCTCACAT
Organism: Primulina tabacum; assembly: GCF_025594145.1. Classification (NCBI taxonomy): domain Eukaryota; kingdom Viridiplantae; phylum Streptophyta; class Magnoliopsida; order Lamiales; family Gesneriaceae; genus Primulina; species Primulina tabacum. The sequence continues at coordinate 32,695,337 of NC_134553.1, read as the reverse complement.
GCCCACCAGCTTCCGCTTGGTTCGTTCCCGAACCACACCGTACTAAGAGAGGTCGGCTCTGATACCAACTCATGACCAGCCCCTCTAGGGACCCTCCTGCACCCTTAGAACCCATAGGACTCAGCCCCAAGCTTGAAAACCAAAGCCCCACTTCAGCACAAGCATGGCCGAGAAACCCACCTAGACTAGGACTCCATGTTTTCTTGCTTAGCCACTTGACCACCGAACCAGGCCTTGAACCAACCCCTTGTGCTCCTTCTTAGGACCCTAAGGACCTAACCTAGCCCAGCCTAGACCCCCTGGCCGAGCCCACAAGCCCTGCACTAGCTGCTGAACCTGTGCTGTTCTCTCCTTGAAGCTCACGGGTTGGAGTCCTAGCTTGCTAGGACTCCTTCCCAGCCTCTTGTCTCGAGTCCTAACATGGCTAGGAGTCTTCCCTTGACCCCTCACGGACCTTAGCCAAGCCCTGGTCCCAACCGAACCCAAACCAAGCCAACAATCCCATAGAACCGAGCCCCTTGATCTCTCAACATAAAATTTTCTGTTCCAGGTTGTTCCTGTGTGTGTGTGCAGCCTGTTGGTTCGTTTTTAGGCCCTCAAACACGTGTAAAACATGCCTTATATGTAATGCCCGAGATGTGAGTTGGTAATCAGCAATTATTAATGCATGATTTGATGTAATTATCGAAGGCAGAAGAAGCGATGTTGCGATTCGATTCTAGTTGCAAAATATATTGTTGGGACAGCAGAGACAGTGCACCCGCGGTTCAAAAGACAGTGCACCCGCGGTGGTTCTTCTGAAATTTGGAAGAGATACAGTATGCTCACCGCATCCGCACCATAAAATCTACCGCACCCGCGGTGTTGGTACAGTAGAGGCACCGCACCCGCGGTACAAAATGCACCACACTTGCGGTCGAGTCTTCCGAATTGTTTGAACTGATCCAGTACGCTCAACGCACCCGCGGTAAAGAACGAGCGCACTCGCGGTGAGACGTGCTAAATGGAAAATACGACACTTGACCTTAGACATGCAATATATATGTGAAGTGTCTTCATTTTCTTCATTTTCAGCAGCTGAGGACCGAGAACAACATTCAGCAATCCTCCAAACTTCATTCCATCTTGGAGATTTGATTGTGAAGCATCTAACCATCCGATTTTCGATCTGAGATCATATTTGTGCTCCTCGTAGTACCAGCTACAAAAAGATGTAAGTTTTGTTATGTTCTTGTTTGATTTGGCTATATGATGTTGGAGAAATCAGATTTTGAGTACTATCATGTGTTCTTATGATTATGGTGAAATGATATTCGAAACCGGATCGAAGAAATGTTACCGTATGTGATTATTACGATTTTCCAGCATGTGTTGAATTGGGAATATGCCGATTTGTAGATTATGATGTATAGATTGTGATGGTTATGAGCTGATGATGTAATTCTCGTGTTGGTATTATCGGTATATAGAGACTACGCCGTTATGTCGTCGAAAGTTATTGAAATTGCCTATTGATCCTACCTTGAATTGGAGATTGATATGGTACATTGTATATATGTCATTTCAGATTGGTATTGACATATTGGGCATCGAAATTTCAAGACTTCGACTTGTACAATCGAGACTACGACACGAAAGGTATAATTCAATGTTTGATTGGGGAGATATAACTCGAATCAGATCCGGTTTGAGTTTCCCACAAATCACATACTAGACTTCTAAACCTTGTTATGTTGTGCTTTATATTGATTTATATACAAGCATTGAGATAGGAGAGTCATTGGCAGATATGCCAAGTTTCTAGACGTTCGGTAGTATCGAGGCATAGGAGAAGATTGACTCTGATTGTAGATATTCGATACAGACAGGGCCGAAGTCTAGCAATAAGACGTACCGCCACCCCGATTGGGATAGTAGGTGGGAGACTTGTTACGTCTTATTCACACCAGGATCCCTAGATTTAGATATGAGTCGAGTTAAAGAGTAAGAGTCGAATTGTTTTATCTGTATTCACCAATGTGTCATAATTACTGAATTATGTGTTATGATTTTATATGAAATTGCATGACATGCATGTATACATGGTTTATACTGGGATTTGTTCTCACCGGAGTTTTCGGCTGTTGTTGTGTCTGTATGTGTGCATTTCAACAGATGGGACAGGATCAGGGTCGAGACAAAGATGAGAGATCGAGATAGCGTGGTGATTTCGGGCGTAGAAGACAACTAGATGTTCTACATGTACTATGTAGTTTGTTAATAACACTGGTTTGTATAAACTAAATAGAACAAGATATGTACTTACGTTTGTTGAAATAAAATAGAGTTAACCTTGATGTATGATTGATATACAGTTGTTTTGATATTAAAAGAAAATTTTTGACCCACATTTTCTAGCAAAGACCCAATTAATCCCAAAGACAAGTGAGTCAGAGCCCGGGTCCCCACACTATATCATCCTAATTTATGGCAGCCCCATAGGTGAATGAAATTCATGGTTCTTAGATCAACATGCATGTTTTAAAAACCATAAAAGAGGCATAAACGAAAATCTTCAAAGGTGCTACTTTTTTTCATGCAATTTCAAACATAATTAAATAATATGGTGTGATGATGAGTAATAGGAGAATATGGCATGTCTTTGCGTTTTATACGCACGATTATTCGTTAACGAATCGAAGAACTTTGACATAGGAGACTAGGCTGAATTTTCTCTTCAAAAATCGAAGCTTTCTTCTACAAAACCCTTGTGTATGCCGTAAGTTTGGTGGGGTGAAAAGAGTTCTGAAATTGTGCTAGGGTGGGGCGTGTATGCTAATGGATTGGGGTAGGTTAATTGCATATTATATAGTTAAATAAAAACACTAATCAAGTTTAGGCCCATTAGGAGATTTAATTAGGCCCATTAGTGATTAATTAAAATATTTAAAATAATTTTGCTTAAATAAGTTTGTAAATTTATTAGCCGGGTTGCCAAAACGTTAGTATTTCTGTAAAAAAAAACCAACACCGATAAAATTTACGTCTCGGCGTATTGAATCACCTCAAAACCCCTTTATTTTCAAAAATAAGAAAAAGCATCACTCATATTTTAAATAATTAAAAACAACTATTTAATAAAAACATTTTACATTTTTCAGCCATCGGTCTCCGTTCCTCGATCGCAACTCGAATAATCTTCATAAATACATTTTAATGCAGCAATGTAGAAAAATTTATTTTAAACATGCAAGTATGCACAACATAATTAATTCACGCAATTAAAACGATTAATTGAAATACACAAGGAAATTAATAATTGCATGCATGTGGTTTGCGTGGACTTTTAAATTTTCGGGGCATTACAATCTTCCCCCCTTAAATTGAATTTCGTCCTCGAAATTCGCTTATCCTTAATAACCCAAAGTTTAGACTTAGTTCTAGGATCCCAAAAATCCACGCTTCCGCTGCGCTACGCTGATAAAACTTAAGTTCTAGAATGTCCTTACATCTCCTAAATCCCAATTAATTTTTCTTTCTAAATCCTCATTTTCAAATCGCAACTTAAAAAGACCCAAATGACATAGTGTTATTACTATTATAACCTCGAATTTCAATTTTTCTTACAATTCCCAATATTAAAAGATGGATGACCATATTTATCGTATATTATTTTTCCTTATTTTATACCCAAAATATTTATCAACTTATCATATTTCAACCTTAAAATTCCAAATGCATCCGCTAACATTTAGATTTTTCAAGCTTAATATTGATTCATCCTTAAAAACTCTTGATTAACATTCCTTATAATATTATAACCCAAGATATCCCAATATTCCAAATATTCTTAAAAGTCTAAATCCTCAAAATTCTTATCATTTAAACCATTTTATTATCGCTTATTGCTAAACTAGTCCCCAAATTCCGTAATAATTGCAAAACAAATTCTTAATTTCCTCAAAAATCATCCTAATTGGTCCTTAATTTCAAAAATCCTACGATTAACCCATAAGTTCTTGGCATTCTTAATTTCCTGCTACGAGTTTCCCATAACATAATATCGATAATTTTAAACTTATTTACCCAAAAATCAATTTTACCTTTCATCAAAACTTAAAATCCCAATTTATACATTTTCTTACTCCCAAGTCGTTGCAAATCCTTAAATCAATATTCCTCACTTCTAATTCCAAAAAATTAATTCGACTAGTAACCATGGATCATAATATTTTCTTAGAAAATCTACGTGTCCCAAAGCATTCATAATATTCATGATTACTTATGGCCCAAAAAAATAGAACGTCAATACTAAAACCCAAAAATCAATATAGTTCAATTCCACCACGAAGCCAACATGCGTTGAAATCAAATAATTTCTTATTTCATATCTTATCACGTATAAAATTCCAAAGCATATAAATCTATATCCTCATAGAGCTATTAAACATGTGACTTACACATAGAATTCATATACTTATGCTGATAACATCATAAAATCATATAAAGCATGTAAACTTACAAACTTGAGGCTTGACGACTGAGCTTCCCGGCACTGATGGTGGCACAACCCTTTACAGGACCTTTGCTCAGATACCAACTGAAACGTCTGCTTATTCGTTTTCTTAAAAAGTACTAGAAATTTTTTTTTCAAACCTCATATAACATTTGGCCGAATCATAAAATATTTTGGAGAATGAAGGAGAGTTGCAATATAAAATGGATTCAAATGGCATGACCAAGTCTTGCTCCCTTTGAATTTGAAATGGTTTGTTATCCAAGAGATTGTTGGAGGGATAATGGGGTGCACAAAGGACCGATTCTTCCTGTCAAACAAGGCTTGGATAATGATGGATTAATAATTAAATGGTGATTAGAAAAATGAAGGGTTAACATACTAAGAAATAACAAGGAAAGGGTCAAAGGTGGTGAGTTGTCAAAGAATTGTTATGAAATCTAGGGGGTGGCCGAAATTAAGCTAATAAATGGAGGGGAAATATTGCTTAGTTAGTGTATTTTAAATCTTTAGAGTCTCATCTATCCTTTAAATAATTTAGTGGATTAACACATTAATTATGGATCCTAAATGAACTTATTTCCTACTTACCTCAAGTTACTTAAATAATTCCTTAAACCTCCTTTTAACTTAAATTAACTTATTAGTTAGCTAAAATAAATTCTGGGAATGTTTTCTTAATATTAAATTTTATCTCAAAACTCCAACTCCAGCCCGGCCTCACTTAATTAACTGAAAAGATAGCAACTAAACTACTGCATGAAATAAATAAATTTAAAGAAAAGAATTTAAATCCTCATGCAATAATAATAACAATCATTTTACTTTAAATGCTAGAAATTATGCATGACTTATACGTAGTCTGGTTTACGGGTTCTACAACTCTCCCCCCCTTAAAAGAATTTTCGTCCTCGAAATTAAAACTCATCGAATAACTCGGGGTACCGACTCCTCATCTCTGGCTCAGATTCCCACGCAGCTTCGTCCTCTGAATGGTTGAGCCATTTGACTTTCACTCGCTTAACCAGCTTGTTCCGAAGCTTCTTCTCCTGTCTGTCTAAGATCTGTACTGTTCTCTCTTCATAAGACAGGTTCGGAGTAAGCTGCAACGGCTCAAAGTTCAAGACATGCGAAGGATTTGCCATATACTTCCTCAGCATAGAGACGTGGAACACATTGTGTACTCTGGCCAGATTCGGCGGAAGAGCCACACGATAAGCTAACGTCCCAACTCTGTCGAGGATCTCAAATGGTCCAATGAATCTCGGACTGAGCTTTCCTTTCTTTCCGAACCGTATGACACCCTTCATAGTTGCTACCTTCACAAAAACATGGTCGCCAATGACAAACTCTAGATCTCTCCTCCTCTGATCTGCATAGCTCTTCTGTCGGCTCTGAGCAGTCCTCATCCTATCTCGGATCTTGACTACTACATCGGCAGCCTGCTGAATAATCTCTGGACCCAACTCTGATCTCTCTCCTACTTCATCCCAATGAACAGGAGATCTGCACTTGTGACCATACAGTGCTTCATACGGTGCCATACTTATAGACGATTGGAAACTGTTGTTATAGGTAAACTCTACTAATGGCAAGTTCGACTCCCAACTCTCTGAGAAGTCAATAACACAAACACGGAGAAGATCCTCCAAAATCTGAATAACTCGCTCTGACTGCCCATCTGTCTGCAGATGGAAAGCTGTGCTAAATAGCAACTTCGTACCCATGGTCGAATGCAAACTCTTCCAAAACGATGAAGTGAATCTGGGGTCCCTGTCAGATACGATAGAAACTGGAATACCATGAAGTCGGACTATCTCCCGGATATACAACTCTGTATACTGAATCATGGTGAAAGTCGTCTTAATAGGCAAGAAGTGCGCTGATTTGGTAAGACGATCTACAATCACCCAGATAGAATTTGATCCTCTGACTGACTTCGGCAATCTGGTCACAAAGTCCATGGTAACATTCTCCAACTTCCACTCGGCAATGGGAAGAGGCTTGAGCAAACCTGCTGGTCTCTGATGCTCCGCCTTCACTAACTGACAAGTCAGACACTCGGATACAAACCGTCTGATGTCTTTCTTCATCCCAGGCCACCAATACAATAACTGCAGATCTCAGTACATCTTCGTACTCCCTGGATGAATAGAGTACGGCGACATGTGGGCCTCTGATAAAATATCTGCTCGGATAAAACCACTGCTAGGAACCCACATCCTGTCTCGGTATCTCACAATACCATCGCTGACTGAATACAAGACACTGCCATTGGCCTCATCTCTCTGCTTCCACTTTGCCAACTGCTCATCTGCTGACTGACCACTGCGGATACGGTCTAGAAGAGAGGACTGAATAGTCAAGGTAGATAGACGGGGAACTCTACTTTGAGGATATGACTCTAGATCAAACCTCTGCATCTCAATCTGAAGAGGTCTCGAAACTGTCAAATGAGCCATCACTGCGACTTTTCTGCTCAATGCATCCGCAACTACATTAGCTTTACCCGGGTGGTAGCTAATGTCACAGTCATAATCCTTCACAAGCTCCAACCAACGCCTCTGACGCATGTTCAGCTCCTTCTGCATAAAGAAATACTTGAGACTCTTGTGGTCGGTAAAGATCTTGCACTTCTCTCCATACAAATAATGCCTCCAAATCTTCAGGGCAAATACTACGGCTGCCAACTCTAGATCATGGGTAGGGTAGTTTTTCTCATGGATTTTCAGCTGTCGAGAAGCATACGCTATCACCTTCCCATGCTGCATCAATACTACGCCCAAACCGAGCTTTTAAGCATCGGTATACAGAACAAACTCATCGGGCCCTGACGGCATGGCCAAAACTGGCGCTGAGATAAGAGCTTTCTTCAAAGTATCGAAGCTCTTCTGACACTACTCGCTCCACACAAATTTAGCATTCTTCTTGGTCAATGATGTGAGTGGAACGGCAATAGAGAAGAATCCCTTAATGAACTTCCGATAATATCCTACTAGTCCAAGAAAACTGCGGATCTCTGATGCATTCTGTGGCACAACCTAATCTCTGACTGCTGCAACCTTCGCTGGGTCTACCTCAATACCGCTGCTAGAAACAATATGGCCTAAGAATGCCACCTTCTCTAACCAGAAGTCGCACTTACTGAACTTTGCGAATAACTTATGTTTTTGCAAGGTTTGCAACACTGTGGTCAGATGTCTGCTGTGATCCTCTTGATTCTTGGAGTAGACGAGAATGTCGTCTATGAACACTATCACAAACTGATCAAGATACGGCTGAAATACGCGATTCATGAGATCCATGAAGATCGCTGGCGCATTCGACAAACCGAACGGCATCACAAGGAACTCGTAGTGGCCGTAACGAGTCCTAAAAGAAGTCTTGGAAACATCAGCATCTTTCACCCTCAATTGGTGATAACCGGAACGCAGGTCAATCTTCGAGAATACCGAAGCTCCCTGCAACTGATCAAATATATCCTCAATCCGCGCAAGTGGGTACTTGTTCTTCACTGTAACCCGGTTCAACTCCCGGTAATCAATACAGAGCCTCATAGAGCCATCCTTCTTCTTCACAAATAAGACTGGTGCGCCCCATGGTGAAAAACTCGGGCGAATGAACTCCTTGTCAAGAAGTTCCTGAATCTGCTTCTTAAGCTCTGCCATCTCTGTCGGTGCTAGTCAGTACGGCGCTTTGGAGATCGGAGCCGTACCTGGCATAAGCTCAATAGAAAACTCCACCTCTCGCTCGGGTGGCATACCAGAGACGTCCTCAGGAAAAACGTCTGGGAAATCTCTAACAATAGGAACATCTGCGGCTTACTGACTGGGTGCCTCGGGGACAGATATAAAATTTGCTAAGAATGCCCGACACCCTCTATGCATGAGCTTCCTAGCCAGGACATAAGGAATAATGCGCGGTAAGGGAAAGTACCTGTCTGGCTCGAATAAGAACTACGTCATTCCAGGCAGTCGGACTAGAACAGATCTCCGCTGGAAGTCAATCAAAACTCTGTTCCGCAATAGCCAGTCCATCTCTAGAATGATGTCAAACTCTGGCATCGGCAACACGATCAGATCCGCATAAAAGAGGTTGACATGGAGCTCAAGATCTATGTCTCGAAACACATTGGTAGCTGCCATCTCCTCATCAGAAGGCAATACTACTGAATAGGCTACATCTAGCCCAACGGTCTTGACCTTGAGGAAATTAGCAAAGACCTCCGAAATAAATGAGTGAGTGGCCCCTGAATCTATCAAGGCCTTCGTAGCGGAACCAGATATAAAAATTCTCCTTGAAAGATCAGAACTCTAAGTTGAACCCAATAGTTACAAGAACTAAACTTATAGACATGCAAAGGCCAGAGTTCTTCTAACCTAATTCCCGAAAATAATTCTGAGTAGGGCATGCAATCCTATCGCAATTCTAAGTTCAAAATATTAATCCCGATTCCCAAAACATCGAATATCAAAATAAACTTAAAGTTGTAAGATACCTGTCATAAGCATGGTCTCCGGGTTCGTCTCTGTCGCATGAAGGGCAAAAAGTCTGCCTTGGGTAGGCAGACTCCCACGAGGGCACTGCAGAAGTAAGTGGTCTGGACTACCACACTTATAACACTTCCCTGAACCATACATACATGCTCCAGGATGGCGGCGTGAGCACTTGGGACAGACTGGGTGCTCAAAGGTCCTTGGGACTGCACGTCTCTGATGCTGCTGCCTCTGTCCTCTGCTCTTGGGTGGGCCATGGAAAGGCCTCTTGTTCTGATGCTGCTGCTGAGGAGGAGGAGGGCGGTGTGGAGCTGGGACTGGTCGCTTACCCTTGCGGTCCCTCTCAATGTCGATCTGATCTTGCTCTGCAGCAAGAGCTCTGGAAACCGCGACTTCAAAAGTAGTAGGGCATGCCACTCTAACGTCGCGGCGCAAGATCGGCCGCAGACCATCCATAAAGTGTCTCAATTTGGCTCCAGCATCACTGGCGATTAGGGGCACAAAGTGGCAACCCCTCTCAAACTTACGGACGAACTCCGTAACAGTCAGATCACCCTGCCTCAGGGTCATGAACTCCCTGGTCAACCTGAAACGCACCTCATCAGTAAAATATTTGGAGTAGAATACCTCCATGAAGCGCGTCCAACTCAGTGTAGCCAAGTTCAAAGCTACTGATGCTCTTTCCCACCATAGGCGTGCATCTCCTCCGAATAGATAGGTGGCACAACGAACTCTGTCTGCATTTCCAAGCTCCATGAACTCGAAGATAACCTCGAGGGACTTAATCCAGCCCTCGGCAATCATGGGATCAGACGTCCCTGAAAACTCCTTCGGACGCATCTTCATAAACCGCTCGTAAGTAGCCTTGGGCCCTGTCGGCCTGGCTGCCACAGCATTGTTCCCCGCAAACTGTGCGAAGAACTGAGTCATCCCAGCTAGCATATGGGCATTCATGTTAGGTGGAGGTGGAGGTGGTAAGTCCCTCTCCTGCCTCTGGTTCATGCCGTCCTCCTGGCGAGGCTCATCCTCTCTAGTGCGCTCAAGAATGCATCTAGGGGGCATACTGTTCCATACATAACCCATACGTAACTAAAATGCATAATTTCCATAATTTCTTTAAAATTTTAAATAAATACTGAATAATCAAAATCTAAACATAAAATATTTCGTGAGAACATGCAGGTAAAATATTTCATGCTGTAAACGAAATGCGTAAATGTAAACTTACAGACCGAAGACGTGACTCCATGAGCTCCTCGTGGTCAGTAGTAGTACAACCCTTTACAGAACAATTGCTCTGATACCAGCTATAATGGCCCGATAATTCGTGTTTGAAAATTTGCGGAAAAATTTAAAATTTTCTTTTTTTTTAAATAATTAAAAAGCCTCATTCACAAAATAAACTGATAAATCAAGTTTAATGTTCAAAATAGCAGCGGAAGAAATTATTGTTTGCAAAATAACAAGTTAAAGTAATCAAACAACTGATAAAAATGTTTAAACATAAAAATGATAAATGCTATAAATGAGGTCCTCGGGTTCCACTACTGCCGACCCAAGCTAGCTCACTGGTCCCCGCCCTAGGTCCCGACCTCATCAGTACCTACAACAATCAAGTCTAGTGAGTCTAAAGACTCAGCATGCATATATTGTAAATAACGAGTAAATAATATAATAAAATTGCATGGGAGTAAAAATATCATGTCATGAGGCATAACATGAAAATAACTTATCATGAGCAATTATAATACGTGCATAACTGACTGAAAATCATAAGTGAAATATTTGCTCAATCGAGCCCTGTCATAAAATAACATGTCATAAATTTCTGTTGAGATTATGTTCTACGCAAGTGGCCCCTGCACTGAACTGAACTGAACTGACCGGTAAGTGACCACCGGGTTAAGTAATAATCGTCTGATCAGACTAATGCCACAGTATACTGGGTGGAACTGAACTGAACCGGTAAGTGACCACCGGGTGATACAATAATCCCATTATAGTGAAATGGCCACAAGCAATATCGCATAAATCTCAAAAATGAATATTTTATTTTTTTTTATGCACGTAATATAATTAAATATCCTGTATTATTTTACCACATGGATTGGATCTTTTCCAGGCTCGCTGCGACCTAAATTTAACATGAAAAATATGCAAATGATTTTCTTGACCAAACTTTGTACTTGAATCCAAAAACGAGACAATTACGCCAAATGACTTGGTATTTAATCATGACTCCGTGCCAACCCGAACCAACACCAAAATATCATTTAGTCATGATTAAAATACATCTAAAATGATGAAATAATGCTCCAAAAATGATGCAAATCGAAATTTTAATGAATGGAGGCCGAAACATGAAACGCTCTTTCGAGAGTCAATTTGGCACATCGCACCGTAAATTGCCGTACGACCTCTAAACATAACCGAATCACAAACGGTCAAAAACAAGACCTTCCCAACTTGATGAGGTACTGTCCAGTCGAAGGCCATAGGCTAAAAGCCATCCAAGAACTCAAACGAGCCTCTGAACCGAAGGAACAAGTTGCTGTCCTGAAATTCCAGCAACCGCATTTGTGCTTACATTGCTTCGTTTGCGAGCCTATTGGTCATTGGGGCTTGCACCACCAACCAGAGCCTCTTACCAACATCCTAGGGTATGGTTTGAACCATGGCTAAGGGCCCTAGGCCAGACACAATTCGAACCACACCAGAAGCAAACCACACGTCCCAACCGAGCACCAATTCTGCGCGCGTAGGGCATTGCTATTGTTTTGCTGTCATGGATCGTTCCAGTGGTCATTTGATTGACCATGGCACGATCTAGACATCAAGGGGTATGGTATGAACCATGGCTAAGGGCCAGAGGCCAAACAAGATCCACACCACTCCACCAAAACCGAAACATTACATGCAGTAAGGGGAAGGGGCCGAGGGGCTGTTCTTGTTTCTTTTAATTGAAAACCAATTCCACCATGGACCAAACCTCAAAAGGCCAACTTGGTCACGTCCTAGACATAATAAGGAGATGTTCTAACCATGGCTATAGCCCCTAGGGCAGCCAAGATCAGATTCATTTCCCTTTGACAGCAACATGAGAAAATCGATCACAAAAAGGGGCATGCTTGGGGAGTTGCTGTCATTTCTGATTTCCAGCATGTATGGGGCTTGAACTAATGGAAAAACATGATCCTAACATGTCCTAGTACATGTCTAGATGCAGCTTTGAGAGCCTGGACACGAGCCATCCACCTGAAACACCAAAAACAAGCGAACCGTGAAGCATGAAAGGAGGGCCGAAAATCTGCACTTCATTTTTTGAAAAAGTGGTCTTGTATTTCGGTTTTGCTTAAATAAAATCATGAGTATGTTGTTTTAAAATACTAATATGGCTTGATTGAAGAGCAAATAAAAACATACACATGCCTTGGTTTCGTTTTGAAAAGAAAACGAACGAATATGACGACGCGGCGCAGAGGAGACGGAGTGATCTTCTTTTCTTGCTTCTATTCGATTTCCTCTCTTATTTCTTGCTATGAGGCTCACGATTTTTACTATGAATGTGCTCTGAATTTTGGTGCAAGGGAGAGGGGGAAATGGTTAGGAGAATGAAGGGGAGTTGCAATATAAAATGGATTCAAATGGCATGACCAAGTCTTGCTCCCTTTGAATTTGAAATGGTTTGATATCCAAGAGATTGTTGGAGGTATAATGGGGTGCACAAAGGAACGATTCTTCCTATCAAACAAGGCTAGGATAATGATGGATTATTAATTATATGGTGATAAAAAAAATGAAGGGTTATCATACTAAGAAATAACAAGGAAAGGGTCAAAGATGGTGAGTTGTCAAAGAATTTTTGTGACATCTAGAGGGTGGCCGAAATTAAGCTAATAAATGGAGGGGAAATATTGCTTAGTTAGTGTATTTTAAATATTTAGAGTCTCATCTATCCTTTAAATAATTTAGTGGATTAACACATTAATTATGGATCCTAAATGAACCTATTTCCTACTTACCTCAATTTACTTAAATAATTCCTTAAACCTATTTTTAACTTAAATTAACTTATTAGTTTGCTAAAATAAATTCTGGGAATGTTTTCTTAATATTAAATTTTATCTCAAAACTCCAACTCCGGTCCGGCCTCACTTATTTAACTGAAAAGATAGCAACTAAACTACTGCATGAAATAAATAAATTTAAAGAAAAAAATTTAAATCCTCATGCAAAAATAATAACAATCATTTTACTTTAAATGCTAGAAATTATGTATGACTTATACGTAGTCTGGTTTACGGGTTCTACATTTTCATGATGCATAAACTTTAAATAAAAACATTTTCAAAAAAACATAAACATATTACTTAAACATATTCATATTCATATCCATATTCGTGTCCATATTCATATTCATATTCATGTTCATGTTCGTGTTTGTTGAATTCAGATCGTGATTGTGACTCATATTCTTGATCGTATTGGGCGATGGATCCATCTAAAGAAAACCACAGTACTGGGCGGCGGGGACACCAGCGACACTCTCACCCGTCAACTAGGCCTTGGCCAACGTATTAACATATTCGTATTCGTATCACATATTCGTATTCGTATCCGTATCCAAGGAAACACGATCGTCGGGCTCCCACTGAGACCATAACCCTCACAATATTTCCAACATGTAGTAGTCACAATCCCTTCACGTCCTTCAACATGTTATCATCACTTTATAAAAACGTGCATAATATCATTTTATTTTGAAACCAAGCATGCAACATATCTTTTAAATGTCCAATTTAAATCATAAAATTCATAAACATTTAAAAATCATAATTTAACATATTAAAATCATAAACATCCATAAACATTTTAAAATAAATATTTTAACATCATAACCGTTTAAAATAATTATTTAAATTATAAACATTTAAAATAAACCTTTTAACATATTAAATCATAAAATATTAAACATATTAACATCTTAAAAATCCATAAACATTTAAAATTGACATATTAACATATAAACATTCATAATCATTGAAAATAATCATATGAGCACATAAAACAACCATCAGAAAACTGCCATGACGTTTACTAATTTCTAGGTGTGAAATGATCGTTTTACCCCTGGACGTATAATTTCTCGTTTTTGATATTTTCTTAATTTCATTGACTCTAACATGTCCCAAATAATTATTTAAGCCTACATGAATTTTCTCATATTTTTATTTAGCTTAATTCGATGACTTTTAAATAAATCTTTAAATGTGACGTATTAATGCGTTTTAATCCCAAATTCAACCAAACCTTAATATAAATTTCCCAAATAAAAAACTTAGACTTATAATAATTATTTAAGCTTAAACCTAATTTTTCATAATTTTATTACGCATAAAACTAGGCGTTTAAATTAACTCGTTAATTAGCGTTTCGTGTGGCGATTAAATCCCGAATAAATCCATAACTTGTCATTTTGATCCCAAATTTTTAACATAAAATTTTTATTATTTATTCTACCCTTCCAAGCCATGAGACACACCCGTGGACCCATGGATTTAATTTTTAGTTCTTAAATCTCGTTTTTGACCCTTAACTGAACACACCGAGCCATATCCTAATTTACTCGAGTCACGCCCGAGCCACCTTGAACCAAAACCTATCCAACCCATCTAGGGACCCTACTGTGCAAGCCCAATCCGTAAAACAAGCTCTGGCCCGCTCAAAACATTCCTGAAACTCGACCTTGTTCTGCACGTGTGAGTGTGTGGGAGTTCCCTTGAACACAAGGACTCCTAACTAGTCTAGGACTTCTCCCATCCCTTAACCACCGAACCCACCTAACCCTGTCCATCACTGGACCATGCCCAGGCTTGATCCAGACGAGCCCAAGCCCCTAAACCCAGCAGCGAAGCTCCTGAATTCAGAAGCATCATCCTGCGCGTACAAGCTGCCTTCATGGTGCCTCCTCCGTTTTCTGTCTTCTCTCGAGCCAGCAGCCAGCCCACCACTCCAGCCCTTAGCCTGACCCATGCCCATCATCCTAGGACCCTGGTGGACCACCTAGTACAGCCCCAAACCGAGCCATAACCCCTAGAACTCTTGGCCACCCCAGATTCCTGCGCGTGAAGAGTCCTTTCACGCACGGGATGTTGTTGCTGTTATCCATGAAAGGATGAAGACAGCACAGTCGAGACAGAAGAGTTATGCTGATGTACGGCAAATGCCGTTGCAGTTTGAGGTTGGTGATCACGTGTTCTTGAAGATTGCACCTCTTAAAGGTGTGATGAGGTTTGGCAAGAAGGGAAAGTTGAGTCCAAGATTTATTGGCCCATTTGAGATCTTGGATAGAGTCGGTGATCGAGCTTACAGGTTAGCCTTACCACCAGATCTTGATAGAGTTCACAATGTTTTTCATGTCTCCATGCTCAGGAAGTATATTGCGAATCCTTCCCATGTTTTTCGTCACGAGCCATTGGATTTGACGCCGAATTTAACGTACCAAGAGATTCCAGTTCAGATTCTGGATCGCAAAGTTAAAGTATTGAGAAACAAAGAGATCGGCATTGTTAAAGTCCTTTGGAGGAATCAATTGGTTGAAGAAGTCACGTGGGAACCAGAGGATGAGATGAAAGAAAAGTATCCCGAGCTTTTTGCGCAGTGACGTCAATTTCGGGGACGAAATTCCTCTAAGGAGGGGAGATTGTAATAGCCAAGCTTGGTGAACGGTACGGTTTAAAATTTCGTATATTTATGGACTACTTGGTTAAGTTTAAGTATAGTTGTAACGCCCCTGAAAAATTTAAAGGTCCACGCGAACCACATGCATACGATTTATTAAATTCTCTTGTATTTTAATTAATTGTTTTAATTGCATTAAATTAATTATGTGGTGCATATTGATATGTTTAAATTATATTTTTCTACATGGTTGCATTAAAATGTATTTTTAAAGGTTATTCGAGTTGCGATCGATGAACGGAGACCGAGGGCTGAAAAAACGTAAAATGTTTTTATTAAATAATTGTCTTTAATTATTTAAAATATGATTGTGGGTTTTTATTAATTTTGAAAATATGGGGTTTTGAGGTGATTTTATACGCCGGGACGTAATTTTTATTGGTGTTGGATTTTTAATAAAAATGCGAGCGTTTTGGCAACCCGGCTAATAAATTCACAAACTTATTTAAATTAAATTATTTTTAATATTTTAATTAAGTACTAATGGGCCTAATTAACCTCTTAGTGGGCCAAGGCTTGATTAGTGTTTAATTAAACTATATATTATACAATTAAACCCCATAACCCACCCCCTAATCCCTAAAGCACACGTCCCACTTCCCCCAACAAATCAAACTCTCCCTTGCAAAGTTTTACACGGCACACACCAGATTTTTGGAAGAGAAAGTTTTCGAAAAGCTTGAAGAGAAATTAAGTGTAGGCCCTCGTCGTCGTCGTTCTTCGTCGTCAACGGTTTTTCGTGCGTTTAAAACGCAAAGGCACGCCATACATCTCCTTTTCTCATCCATCATATCATATTATTGTTTGAATTATTGTATACATAAAGAACATGAAATATTTTTCATAATTTTCGGATTATTGCATGTATAGATGAGGAAACTTGATTTTTGAATCCAATAATTTGTTTATTGTTCGGTCAAGGGGCTGCCATGACTAGGGTATTGATCAAGGACGTTTTTCACAAGTTTTAGGGACCTAATAACACACACAAAACGCTGAATTCATGATAGGAAACAAGCTGGAACCGTAGGCCAAAGGAAATAGAAGAAATGTGAGTTCATGGTATGTGCAATCTTCAAGTGGTTCGATCACTATGCATGGGGCTTAGGGATTCGACCAGGGCTCGTCCAGGGTCAGGGGTGGTCTCGGTCTAGGGCTGGGTTGGGTCCTAGGGTGGCTAGGGTTCGAGCTTGTGGCTGTGGAAGGAGTTCACGCAGGGTGGGGCTCTTCTCGAGCAGTTTTCTGGTGGCCGAGAGAGTCCAGGGGCTGTGGCTCGGTTGGGGCTGGGCTAGGTTGTTCATCAGGGTCCTAGAATGATGGGAAGGGGTCGGGCTAGGGGCTTGAGTGATGGGCTCGCTGGTGGCTCGAAGAAAGGAGGGAAACCGTGAGGGATCAAAGTGGACGCGAGGCTGCTGTCTTGTGCAGATGGGTTGGTGCTCGCGTCTAGGGCTTGGGGACGTGGGCTAGGTTAGGTCCTTAGGGTCCTAAGAGGGTGTAAGATGGTCTGGGCAGGGGCTGGTGCGGTTTGGGAGGCTGCTGGCTCGAGGGAAACTTGGATGCGTGAGACCACCTGCGCGTAAGCTGCTGCTGGCATGAGAGTGGTTCGCTGCTTGATTCCAGGACATGGGTTGGTCTGGGCTTGGTCTGGACGTGGGCTAGGGAAGGCTTAGGGTCATGAGGGGTCAAGTGGTTAAGGGTTGGAGGTGTCCTAGTTGGTTAGGAGTCCTAAGATAGGCTAGAAGGCACTCACACACACATGTACAGATTTTGGGTCAAGTTTCAGGAAGGTTTTGAGCGGGCTAGGGCTTGTCTTACGGGCTGGGATTACACAGTAGGGTCCCTAGGTGGGTTGGCTCGGGTTTGGCTCAAGGTGGCTCGGGCGTGGCTCGAGTAAATTAGGAGATGGCTCGGTGCGCTCGATAAGGTGTCAAAACGAGAAATTAAAAGGTTAAAATTGAATCCATGTGTCCACGGGGGTGGCTCATGACTTGTAAGGGTAGAATAAATCTTAAAAATGCTATGTTTAAAATTTGGGATCAAAATAATGATTTTTAGATTTATTCAGGATTTAATCGCCGCACGAAACGCTAATTAACGAGTTAATTGAAACGCCTAGTTTTAAGCCTTATAAAATTATGAAAAATTAGAGTTAAGCTTAAATAATTATTAGAAGTCTAAGTTTTTAATTTGGGAATTTAATATTAAGGTTTGGTTTAATTCGGGATTAAAACGCGTTAATACGTCTTATTTAAAGATTAAATTAAAAGTCCTTGATTTAAGCTAAATAAAAATATGAAAAAGTTCATGTAGGCTTAAATAATTATTTGGGACATGTTAGAGTCATGAAATCAAGATAAAAGTCGAAAACGTATAATGTCGAGTCTAGGGGTAAAACGGTTTTTTTACACCTAAAAAATTAGTAAACGTCATGGCAGTGCCCTGAATGCTGTTTTATGTGCTAATATGATTATTTTTTTATATTTATGGATGTTTGTGGAATTTTTATGTTAAAAAAGATATTTTAAATGCTCATGAGATTTTATATGTTAAAATGATATTTTAAATGTTTAAGGAATTTTAGATGGTTATGATTTAATATGTAAAAATGTTATTTTATATGTTTTGAGGTTAAAATGTCATTTTAAATGTTTATGAAATGTTCATGATTAAATTATGGTTTTTAGATGTCTAGGAGATTTTTATGATTTAAGGAAGACCTTTAAAAGACATGTTGCATGCTTGGTTTCGAAAACAAAATGTTATGTTATGCATGATTTTTATAAAGTGATGTGAATGAAAAATGTTGAAGGAAGTGAAGTGATTGTGACTAATTCGTTAATGATGGCGACGTCGTGAGGGTTATGATCCCAGTGGGAGCCCGACGATCGTGTTTCCATTATTACGAATATGAGGTTATGAGATTTGAGGTAAGAATGGGAATATCGTGAGGGGAGAAGGCCCCAGAGGGAGCCCCGATGATCGTATTTCTATTCGATCATGATAGGCCAGGGCCCAGTTGACCGGTGAGAGTGTTGCTGGTGTCCCCCGCCGCCCAGTACTGAGGTTTCACGTAGATGGATCCATCGTCATGTCATGTCATGTCAGGAAAGTCACAATTAACGATCTGAATTCAACAAAGGAAAAAGAAAAAAAAGAGGAAATGTTCATGATTATGTTTAAGGTTTTATGTCATGTCATGTTGAGGAAAAAGGAAAAAGTTAAGGTTTATGATTGCATGTCATGAAAAAGTATTTTATGAAAATGTTTATGTTTAAAGTTTTATGCATCATGAAAATATTTACGAAAATGTTTATGTTTATGCATCTTCATGAAAACGATATTTTAAGTACAAATATTTTTCACCGTTATATGTTGACTGTATTACGTATTACTCGTTATAAAGATTATGGTGTGTTGAGTCTTTAGACTCAGTAGGTGTGATGGATGCAGGTGGTATTGAGGGAGGACTTGATGAGTGATTTGACTGGACTGAAGGCGCACATAACCCGAGGACCAGCGCTTCTAATTTTTCCGCATTATGACTTTTGACTCATGCTTTATGATTAAAGATTTTTAAGTTTATTTATTTATGCATTTGAGTGATTTTTGAGAGGTTTAGTATGAGCTATTCTTTTCAAATTATTGCTTTTTAGATTTGGTAAAATGTTTGACGATTTTATGCTTTAAAATATTTTCCTTTGGATTTTAAATAGCAGTTGGATGGTTATTTTTAAAATGATGTCAAAATATTTTATGGTTCGGCCGATGCTAAGTGAGGATAAAAAAAAAATTCTAGTACTTTTAAAGCAATAAAAAGGGCAGGACGTTTCAATAGTTTTGATGTTAAGAGTTGTGATCTATGATTTATGGTGTTGTGACTATAGATGATGTGTGGTGATATTGTAGCGTTGTTACGATTAAATTCATGATAATTCGTATGTTGAGCCTATTGGTTTGAGTCCAATTGGAGTGGTTAGATTAGACATAGAGGTGCAACTTTCATGTTGAAAGCATTGCAAAATATGAGGAGAAGCGACGTTGCGATTCGATTTTTAGTTGCAAAGTTTATTGTTGGCTTCAGGTGACAGTGCACCCGCACTGGAAATGCTACCGCACCCGCGATGATGGGACAGTATGGTTAGTGCACCCGCGGTCGACTGTTTCGGATTTTTTGATGAGGTGCAGTAGGCGTGTAATGCCCGGTTACTCGTACAAATGATAATAATGCTTTTATGTCGTTTATTACTTAGTTATTTAGCTCATTAGATTTCACGTGATGATTGAGGTATCAATATTGAGATTGAACATGATATTTATATTGTCCATGGTGTATTGAGAATGAATATGGGTCTAAATAGTGATAGTAAGATGTGTACGTAGAAATAGTGTAATAGAAGTGGTGGGAAATGAGATGAAAATATGGTAGTTCGTACGGGTTTTAGCATAATCATTGGAATATTGATCCAAATTGTGTGAGGCCATAACCATTAGAAAGCTAAGATATAAGGTTACAATTTTCACGTTTTCGGTTTTGTTCAAATCATTGTGGAAGACAAGCCAAAAGCGCCCCGAAGTGGGTCGTGTGTATCGTCACTCCTACAATGACACATGTTGGGAGAATGGGCATAACATTTTACTCAGACCTCCAAATGACATGAAAACCTAGTCGGAGATTCAAGCCAAGACATAGAGCTACAACTTTCCTGTTTACCACTTTTTCAAATTATGAAGGGAAGAGACGTTTCTAGAGCAATCTTTGAGGAACCAGTGCGCAGAGGCAGAATGGGTGGTGCCCGAGCGGTAGGATTTTACCGCCCGAGCGCCCCTGCACGAAAAATCTTGGTTTTGGACAGAATGTTCCGCGCTCGAGCGGTAGAAAATGACCGTCCGAGCGCCGTCTTTCATATAAGAAGATAAGTTTCGACTTTTCTAAGCACTTCCATCAGTTTTCCAAACCTTTTCACAGCAAAGCTCGAGAGGAAATCAAGAAATTTTCTTCCAAAAGCCTCTTTCTTCTTCTCCTTCATCATTTTGAAGTGATAACTTAATTCTCCATCACAAGAACATCTTATAGGTGTAAGTTTTCTTCTCTTTTAGTTGTTCTACATGTACAGGAGTGATTTTCACCTAGTATATACATAGTGATAGATTTATTGATGTATTGGACAGTATAGGAGCGAGAAACACCGTCTCGAACCAGTGTTCGTAAGCTTGGACTGTAAGTTGGCATGTTCTTGAAGTAATACATGAGTAGTATTATGTGTTCAAATACTTCCCATTGATTATTGCTATATGTACATTGTTATTATGTTTATTGATGAAAACATAGCACCATATTCCATTGTTATGTATTAAATACATAAGGAACTCATGAATATTGAAGAGGGGTGCTATGTCATGAACACGAACATGAACATGAAAAGAAAAGGACTGATTTTACATGATATAGAGCTTGTTGACATCATGGGTGGTTTTAAGTCCACCAAAGCTATTGGCCAATATATGTTCATGGGGCGTGGGGATGCCAAAGGTTGCTCCCTGACGTCCAACACAGTAGTAGCTATATAATAAAGCAAGCACAGTAGTACAGGTCAACTAATGAGGCTCAAGTACAAAAATGAACATTGAATATATGCTACGGTATGACATGTTTTTAAGATTCATTATTGATCACGACTTGATATGTATGTTCCTTCGATGCATATTGATACGTATAAGTGCCAACTTATTGAGTTTTATAAACTCACGTAGCTCATGTATTACAGGATCAGGTAATGAAGATATATAGGATGCCGGTTCGCCAATGGATGCTTGTAACGTGCATCACCTCGACAAGAACCGGGACTTCTTATTGTGTAGCTTCCGCATATGTATTATAATGAATTGAATGTCAGGGTTTGAAACAAGTTCCACGATATGTGTGAGGATACAATGTATGTTTGTATATGTAAATATGTTTCTATGTATATATGAATGTTGTTGCTTGGGTTTGGGCTTATACAAAATATAGGGACATCATGCCAAAATTTTTATAAACCGTCAATTTGATGCCTTGTTTGATCTGCTTCATACTATAGGTATATCATTCAAACCCTATTTTGATTATGGTAATTATGCTAAGTATAGTGTAAGGGTGTGACATTTTTATGGTATCAGAGCCCACGGTTCTTCGACAGGGAAGACACTGCACTTCATCCACACATGGGGAACTCGGCAAGTAAGTATCTTTGTGTCCCATAGTTTATGCTAAGTTATGTGTCTCTGTGATCTATATGTAGGATCAAACACGATGCCACCTAAACGTAAGGTACAGGAAGGAGAGTCATCTAAGGGCAAGGCCCCAGCAGTCGAAGGTGAGGGCAGTGCACCACGACCTATAGATTATTTTGCTCAGCTGCTCCAACAACAAGCAAAAGTTCATGGGGAGCAGATACAACAATTACTGGAGATGCAACGGACTACACATGAGCAGGCACAAGCACAAGCCATAGTACACCGACATGGGCCTGTTAAAACCGATGTGTATGATCGTTTTCGACGTCTGAATCCTCCTGAATTCATGGGAAGCACTGATCCAGCAGTAGCAGAAGAGTGGATTAAGTCATTGGAGTCCATATTCTCCTATCTTCATATGGAAGATGCTGATAAAGTCACTTGTGCTATCTTTTTGTTAACAAAGCATGCAAGGATATGGTGGGAGAGTGCTAGAGTTGCATTACCGGTTGGACCATTGACATGGGGAACTTTCAAAACTGTGTTTTACAACAAGTATTTCAGTAAAGATGTACGAGCCAAGAAAGCCAGTGACTTCTTGAATTTGAAGCAAGGGACCATGTCAATGAAGGAATACATACAACAATTTGAGGTCGGAGTCCAATATGTACCATATATTGCACAAGATGACACCAGTAAGGGCGAACATTTCATGCGGGGACTTCGCTCTGAAATTAAAAGAGATGTACGAATGTCGAAAGTTGCTACGTATGGGGAGATAGTGGAAAGAGCACTTATGGCTGAACAGGATGAGCAAGACATTGACAGAGACAGGCAACAACGAAGGCAGCAGTACTTTCAGAAGAGTCAAGGAACAGGACAAGGCAAAAAGACCGATAACAGAGGTACTAGACCAGAGGAATCACGTGGCAAGGGTCCCCCTCCACGTAAAGAACAGGACAGACCACCTTGTCCTAAATGTGGCAAACTTCATGGCGGGGAATGTGTGCAAGGTTCTAATGTCTGTTATCATTGCAAGAAGCCAGGGCATCTCGCCAAGAATTGTCCAGGAAGTTCTGAGAAAGTACACGGACGCCTTTTCTCCATGACCAAAGAAGAAGTGGATGCGGATACATCGATGATCACCGGTATGTTCTTGATTTCTGGTATTACTTCTATTGTTTTAATAGATTCAGGAGCAACGCATTCCTTTATTTCGGAATCGTTTGTAAGGAGAATGGGCATTACAGCAAGTACAACAAAGACACAACTCGCTATAGCCTTACCTTCCAGGCAAGAATTACAGACAGATCAGATTGTGCGAGGGTGTCCAATATATGTCCAAGGCCATCAGATGTATGCTGACTTGATAGTTCTAAGAATGACTGATTTTGATGTGATATTGGGAATGGATTGGCTCTCGAAGTACAGAGTTACTATTGATTGTGGCAAAAAGATGATCAAGTTTGCACCAGCAGGAGCTGAACCATTCACAGTAGCAAGTGCAGGTATATCCTTACCTCTTCGGATAATCTCTTGTATGAAGGCTTGTAAATTACTACAGAAGGGGTGTCAAGGATATTTAGCATCTGTGTTAACTATTGATCCACCTGCTTGTGAGTTAAAAAATACAGATGTTGTTTGTGAATTTCCAGAGGTATTTCCTGATGATGTAACAGGCATACCCCCAGATAGAGAGATCGAATTTGTAATTGATGTTGTGGCAGGGACTCATCCGATCTCAAAAGCTCGTTATCGATTAGCTCCTACAGAAATGAAAGAATTGGAAGAACAGTTACAGGAGTTGCTTGATAAAGGGTTTATTAGACCGAGCTTTTCACCGTGGGGTGCACCTGTTTTGTTTGTGAAAAAGAAAGACGGTACCATGCGTTTGTGTATTGATTATAGGGAGTTGAACAAGGTGACAATCAAAAATAAGTATCCACTCCCCAGAATTGATGATTTGTTTGATCAATTACAAGGAGCTGTCATTTTTTCGAAGATTGATTTACGATCAGGCTATCATCAACTAAAAGTGAAATCAGATGATATCTCAAAGACTGCCTTCCGAACCAGGTACGGGCATTATGAATTTCTTGTAATGCCATTTGGACTAACGAATGCACCAGCTGCTTTCATGGATTTAATGAACAGAATTTTCAAGCCATTTCTAGACAAGTTCGTGATTGTGTTTATAGATGATATTCTCATCTATTCACGAACTGTAGAGGAGCATCGAGAACATCTGGAATTAGTTTTGAAAACTTTGAAAGATAAACATTTATATGCCAAATGGAAGAAATGTGAATTTTGGCTTGAACAAGTATCATTCTTGGGTCATATCATTTCAAAAGAAGGCATATCAGTGGATCCAAGTAAGATTGAAGCTGTTAATAACTGGCTACGACCTACCACTTTTACCGAGGTACGTAGTTTTCTTGGGTTAGCTGGTTATTACCGTCGGTTTATAGCGAGATTTTCTAAGATAGCATTGCCTTTGACTGCTTTAACAAGAAAGAATGTAAAATTTGTATGGAACGAAGCATATGATCATAGTTTTCAAGAGTTAAAGGCAAAATTGACATCAGCACCAGTCCTTGCTATACCAGAAGGACCAGGAGATTTTGTGGTATACAGTGATGCTTCGAAACAAGGTTTAGGAGCAGTTTTAATGCAGCACGGGAAGGTGATTGCTTATGACTCAAGACAATTGAAGGAATATGAAAAGAACTATCCCACACATGATTTAGAACTGGCAGCAGTGGTATTTGCGTTGAAAATATGGCGCCATTATCTGTATGGCGAACGGTGTGAAATATACATGAACCACAAGAGTTTGAAATATTTATTCACGCAAAAAGAATTGAATATGAGACAACGACGTTGGTTGAAATTAGTAAAAGATTATGATTGTGTTATTAACTATCATCCAGGTAAAGCTAATGTGGTTGCGGATGCATTAAGTCGAAAGTCCAGTTCTATTGCTGCAATGCAAATACAAGAACAAATTTTATGGGATTTACAGAACTTGAAGATTGATGTTATTCCAAAAGGGGCTGTAATCCAGTTATCATCCCTCATGATTCGACCAACGCTTGCAGACAGGATTAAGGTCGAACAAAATACAGATAATGAATTACAGCAATTGAGGTAGCGAGATGAAGAAAAAGGAAATTTGAACTTTGAATTGAATGGGGAAGGAATATGGACATATCGAGGGAGATTGTATGTGCCAAAACAAGGAACGATTAGAACCGACATTCTTATTGATGCTCATGCTACTCCTTATTCGATCCATCCAGGAGGCACAAAAATATACAAAGATTTGAAACCATTATTTTGGTGGCCAGGTATGAAAAAGGACATTGCTCAATTTGTTGCACAATGTCTAACTTGTCAACGGGTCAAGACTGAACATCAAAGACCAGCAGGACTCCTGAAACCACTACCCATTCCTGAGTGGAAATGGGAACATATCACAATGGATTTCATCATTGGTTTGCCAAGAACACAAAGAGGATTCAATGCTATATGGGTTATTGTGGATCGACTTACGAAATCAGCTCACTTTCTTCCGGTGAAGACCACATACACGATGAATCAATATGCTGAAGAATACATCAAAGAGATAGTGAGACTTCATGGCATCCCAGTGTCCATTGTATCTGATAGAGATCCCAAATTTACGTCTGCATTTTGGAAAAGTTTACATCATGCTATGGGAACTCGATTAGCATTTAGTACAGCATTCCACCCTCAAACTGATGGACAATCAGAACGAGTGAATCAGATCTTAGAAGATATGTTGAGGGCATGTACTATTGACTTTCCAGGTCGTTGGGACAGTAAACTACCGTTGGCTGAGTTTACATATAACAATAGCTATCATTCAAGCATTGGAATGGCACCATATACTGCATTATATGGTAGAAAATGTCGATCTCCAGTACATTGGGATGAAATAGAAGAAAGAAAATTATTAGGCCCTGAATTAGTACAACAGACAGCTGAATTGGTAACCAAGATCAGAGAAAGAATGCACACTGCCCAGAGTCGACAGAAAAGCTATGCTGATGTGCGACGTCGTCGATTGGAATTTCAGGTTGGTGACCATGTATTTGTAAAGATATCACCATTGAAGGGCATTTTGCGTTTTGGTAAGAAAGGAAAATTGAGTCCAAGATATATCGGTCCATTTGAAATCTTGGAAAGAATAGGAGACAGGGCCTACCGAATTGCTTTACCACCGAACTTATCCAACGTTCATAATGTTTTTCACGTTTCCTTGCTACGAAAGTATTTGGCCAATCCTTCTCACGTTCTTCATTACGAACCATTAGAGCTTGCATCGAATCTCTCGTATGAAGAACGACCAGTCCAAATCCTTGATAGGAAATCAAAAGTGTTACGAGGCAAGGAAATACCCTTGGTAAAACTGTTATGGCGCAATCATGCAATCGAAGAAGCAACGTGGGAGCGAGAAGACGAGATTCAACAGAGATATCCTGAACTATATGGTACGTCAAATTTCGAGGAGGAAATTCTTTGAAGGAGGGGAGAATTGTAATGCCCAGTTACTCATACAAATGATAATAATGCTTTTATGTCGTTTATTACGTAGTTATTTAGCTCATTAGATTTCACGTGATGATTGAGATATCAATATTGAGATTGAACATGATATTTATATTTTCCATGGTGTATTGAGAATGAATATGGGTCTAAATAGTGATAGTAAGATGTGTACGTAGAAATAGTGTAATAGAAGTGGTGGGAAATGAGATGAAAATATGGTAGTTCGTACGGGTTTTAGCATAATCATGGAATATTGATCCAAATTGTGTGAGGCCATAACCATTAGAAAGCTAAGATATAAGGTTACAATTTTCACGTTTTCGGTTTTGTTCAAATCATTGTGGAAGACAAGCCAAAAGCGCCCCAAAGTGGGTCGTGTGTATCGTCACTCCTACAATGACACATGTTGGGAGAATGGGCATAACATTTTACTCAGACCTCCAAATGACATGAAACCAGTCGGAGATTCAAGCTAAGACATAGATCTACAACTTTCCTGTTTACCACATTTTAAAATTATGAAGGGAAGAGACGTTTCTATAGCAATCTTTGAGGAACCAGTGCGCAGAGGTTGAATGGGTGGCGCCCGAGCGGTAGGATTTTACCGCCCGAGCGCCCTTGCACGAAAAATCTTGGTTTTGGACAGAATGTTCTGCGCTCGAGCGGTAGAAAATGACCGCCCGAGCGCCGCTTTCATATAAAAAGATAAGTTTCGACTTTTCTAAGCACTTCCATCAGTTTTCCAAACCTTTTCAAAGCAAAGCTTGAGAGGAAATCAAGAAATTTTCTTCCAAAAGCCCCTTTCTTCTTCTCCTTCATCATTTTGAAGTGATAATTTAATTCTCCATCACAAGAACATCTTATAGGTGTAAGTTTTCTTCTCTTTTAGTTGTTCTACATGTACAGGAGTGATTTTCACCTAGTATATACATAGTGATAGATTTATTGATGTATTGGACAGTATAGGAGCGAGAAACACCGTCTCGAACCAGTGTTCGTAAGCTTGGACTGTAAGTTGGCATGTTCTTGAAGTAATACATGAGTAGTATTATGTGTTCAAATACTTCCCATTGATTATTGCTATATGTACATTTTTAGTATGTTTATTGATGAAAACATAGCATCATATTCCATTGTTATGTATTAAATACGTAAGGAACTCATGAATATTGAAGAGGGGTGCTATGTCATGAACACGAACATGAACATGAAAAGAAAAGGACTGAATTTACATGATATAGAGTTTGTTGACATCATGGGTGGTTTTAAGTCCACCAAAGCTATTGGCCAATATATGTTCATGGGGCGTGGGGATGCCAAAGGTTGCTCCCTGACGTCCAACACAATAGTAGCTATATAATAAAGCAAGCACGGTAGTACAGGTCAACTAATGAGGCTCAAGTACAAAAATGAACATTGAATATATGCTACGGTATGACATGTTTTTAAGATTCATTATTGATCACGACTTGATATGTATGTTCCTTCGATGCATATTGATACGTATAAGTGCCAACTTATTGAGTTTTATAAATTCACGTAGCTCATGTATTACAGGATCAGGTAATGAAGATATATAGGATGCCGGTTCGCCAATGGATGCTTGTAACGTGCCTCACCTCGACAAGAACCGGGACTTCTTATTGTGTTGCTTCCGCATATGTATTATAATGAATTGAATGTCAGGGTTTGAAACAAGTTTCACGATATGTGTGAGGATACAATGTATGTTTGTATATGTAAATATGTTTCTATGTATATATGAATGTTGTTGCTTGGGTTTGGGCTTATACAAAATATAGGGACATCATGCCAAAATTTTTATAAACCGTCAATTTGATGCCTTGTTTGATCTGCTTCATACTATAGGTATATCATTCAAACCCTATTTTGATTATGGTAATTATGCTAAGTATAGTGTAAGGGTGTGACAAGGCGTAGCGCACCCGTGGTACAAGGACTAGCGCACCCGCGGTGCGTGAACAGTAAAATCGTGTTTTCGGTTTTAAGTGATTAAATACAAGAGTTGGTTCACTTCTCTCTCATTTTTCTCCTCTACTTCTCGATTTCTTCAGCAAGGGAGACTAGGGTTCCTACTTTTCCATCTTTGATCCTTTGATTCAAGCTTATTGCTGGATTATTGAAGTGAGAACAAGGTTCTTGTGGGTTCAAGGAGCTAAGGTAAGCTTGTGGTTTAGTTATTCTTGGATTATGGTGTTGGAGAAATTATGAGATTCATTATTGTGTTGGTTTTATGGGTTTTATGGTATGGTGTTTGATTATTGGGTTGTTGATGGTGCAATACATGGTTTATTGTTGTAGGTTTTGTACAAAGAAATTAGATTCAAGCTTTCCTATTGGTTGTAAGTGGAATTCATTTCTTGTGCTCACATAAATTATATGTATTGTATTTCAATGGTTTTAACATGCTATTCCCTTCCACTTGATTCATGTTATGTATTGATACACTTTGTTGTATATTAGAGACATTTGTATGTCTCAATTATGTCAAAGGGAATGCAAAAGAGAAGAGTATTCAAAGTGTTTGATTTAATGCCAAAGAGAGAGTTCAAATGATTTATTGGATTGATAAGAGATAGTCAGAGATTTCATGCAATTAGTTGATCAACGACCATAGGCTTATATCCCAACAGAGTAATCGATTTATATCGATGGGATATAGGTACAGAGACAGAGATACTATTGAAATATCAATCCATCAGAGAAAAGAGTAATACCATCGTTATGTTCATGTTCTACTATATTATTCATGTTTATAGAGTTAGATGGTATTTAATGATTTCAAAGCCATGTTTTACAGAGTATGATATGTATACATTGTTATGTAAGAGTTCCACTTGCTGAGTTTTATACTCATTTCAGTTATCTCATGTGATGCAGATAAGAGTGACGGGCCAGGACGTTGATTGGAGTCGAGGTCATATGCATACAAGAGATGGAAGGAAGAAAGATGTTTTGTTAGCTTTTGACAAGATCAAAAATGATATTTTGTATTTTGATGCAACTCTTTATTGATCATGTATATACTTTTGATTGAAAATATTTTTATGTCAAGAAAATTTTAAATCCTTCTTTCCTCTAAGTAAATTTTTTCAATTTCCGCTGTTATTTTATAAAATCAGTCGAGGGCGTTACACTATGTGTCATGTCGTAGTTGCATCGATGGTGTAATCTATGAAACCCCTTTCATAATTACCACCATACTCTGATCAGAGATTTCATACTACATACACATTATTTCACATAGGATATCCATACCCGAAGGTAAGCGGTGAATCCCCGACTACAATGCATCAACTCCTATATGTTTCGAGAAAACACCCAACCTTGCCACCTGATGACCCCATGAGAGTCGGTAAACAAGTCAAAGTGTAATGCTAGCACATAGAGTCTCAATGTTGTCCCGGGTCATAAGAACTAATGGACTACAACCATAAACTAGGACGTTTCCACTCGATAAGTGAGAACCACTTGGAAAGTCCTTTATGGAGGGTTGTTCAGTGCACTCTACCAGGAGCACCTATCTGCATGCTCGGACATCACAATGTCCCCTACCAATGAAACATGGTGCTCACATCGCAGATACTAGTCTCGAACTCGAGCGGCCTATATCCTTCTTAGCGGTGGCTGAATCGACTAGGAACTGTTTAGAATATACAGTATTCAAAATATGATTTTCATGATACTCATCATATGAGCATCTCATATTCTTTCTACTATTTGTATATTCAAGGACTTTATCTATGCAACTTGTAACGCCCCGAAAATTTAAAGGGGCCACGCGAACCACATGCATATAAATTATTAAATTCTTTGTATTTTGATTAAAATGTTTTAATTGCATTAATTGATTATGTGGTGCATATTTGCGTGTTTAAAATATTTTTTTCTACATGGTTGCATTAAAATGTATTTTTTTGAAGGTTATTCGACTTGCGATCGAGGAACGGAGACCGAGGGCTGAAAAATTAGAAAATGTTTTTACTATATAATTATTCTTAATTATTTAAAGTATGGTTGTTGCTTTTTAGTATTTTTGAAAATAAGGGGTTTTGAGGTGATTTTATACGTCGGGACGTAAATTTTATCGGTGTTGGTTTTTCAACTAAAATACAAAATTTTTGGCAACCCGACTATTAAATTCACAAACTTATTTTACCAAAATTATTTTTAATATACTAATTAAGCGCTAATGGGCCTAATAATATGCTTAATGGGCCTAAGCCTAATTAGTAAATAATTAGCTATAAAATATATTAAAAACCCTCACCAAACCTAATACTTTCCACGCCCCACTTCCCTAAAATTTACAAATTCTTTCTCCCTAGCAAAACATCACATGGCACACACAAAATAATTTGGAGAAATTCAAAAGCTTCAAGGGAGTTCAAGCCATGATCGTTCGTCGTCGTTCTTCGATTCGTCAACGTATATTAGTGCGTAAATTACGCAAAGGCACGCCATACATCTCCTTTTCTCGTCCATCACATCATATTATTGTTAAAATTATATTTGAATGAAAAGCATGAGGTTTTTATGAATAATTTCGAAATATTGCATGTACATGAGGTAAACTTGTGAATTGTTGTTCCAAAAACATGAATATTATGTTGATTAGGGGCTGCCATGATTAGGATAGGTTGAGGGATGTTTTTACATGTTATATTGAGTCCTTAATCACCCTAAAACGCTGCAAATATGAGAAGAATAAAGCTGGAACCGTGGGCAAAGATTTTACGAAAGGGCCGTGAGGTTGTGTGTTGGGTGCTAGATGTATGTGGCTTGGTTCCTATGCATGGGGTCACGGGGCTTGGCCAGGGCTGGCTGGGGCTCAAGGTTGGTCGGTTTTGAGGGCTGGTAGAGTCCTAGCATGGCTAGTACTCAAGGGGCAGCAAGCTAGGAAGAGTCCGATGGTGCAAGGACTCTTCCAAAACACGCAGGGGAAGAAGGATGCTGGGGGGCGGCTCACGGCTGGCTTGGGTGAGCCAGGCTGGTCCTTAGGGTCTAGAGAGGATGGTCCGGGGTTGGGTCAGTGGCTGATGTAGTTTGGTTCAAGGAGGGCACGAGCGAAACCTGTAACGTGGGGAAGCATGGAGTCGCGGCGCTGCTGTCTTCTGATTCAATGCCTCGTGCGCCGGGTACAGGGTCTGGGCTTGGTCTGGGCATGGTCCAGGGGTGGTCAGGGTTGGCGAGGCTCGGGGGTTGCTCGGCTGGAGGCGACCTAAGAGGAGTAGGAGTCTTCTAGCGTGAGTTCAAGGGGAGTGCAGAATTAGGTCAAGTTCAGTAGGCTTTTTGAACGGGTTAGGGTCATGATTTTTTGCTGGGCTTGGTCAGTAGGTTCCCTAGGTGGGTTGGCTAGGTTTTGGCTCAAGATGGCTCGGGCGTGGCTCGAGTAAAATTGGAGATGGCTCGGGTGGTTCGATAAGGTGTCTAAAACAAAAATTTAAGAAGTAAAATTGAATCCAAGGGTCCACGGGGGTGGATCATGACTTGGAAGGGTAGAATAAATCTTAAAAATGTTATGTTTAAAATTTGAGATCAAAATAACGAGGTTTGGATTTATTCGGAATTTAATCGCCGCACGAAACGCTAATTAACGAGTTAATTGAAACGCCTAGTTTTAAGCTTTATAAAATTATGAAAAATTAGGTTTAAGCTTAAATATTTATTAAAAGTCTAAGTTTTTAATTTGGGAATTTTATATTAAGGTTTGGTTTAATTCGAGATTAAAACGTGTTAATACGTCTTATTTAAAGATTAAATTAAAAGTCATCGATTTAAGCTAAATAAAAATATGGAAAAATTCTTGTAGGCTTAAATAATTATTTGGGACATGTTAGAGTCATGCAATCAAGATAAAAGTCAAAACCGAGGAATTTTACGTCTAGGGGTAAAACGATCTTTTTACACCTAGAAATTAGTAAACGTCATGTCAGTGCCCTAAATGCTATTTTTATGATATTATGATTATTTTTAAATATTTTTGAAATTTTCATGATTAAATTATGATTTTTAAATGTCTAAGGGATTTTTATGATTTAAGGAAGACATTTAAAAGACATGTTGCATGCTTGGTTTCAAAAACAAAATGTTATGTTATGCATGATTTTTATAAAGTGATGAGAATGTAAATGTTGAAGGAAGTGAAGTGATTGTGACTAATTCGTTAATGATGGCGACGTCGTGAGGGTTATGGTCCCAGTGGGAGCCCGACGATCGTGTTTCCATTATTACGAATATGTGGTAACGGTTATGTGGTAACGGTTTTGTGGTAACGGAAGAATGAGAATATCGTGAGGGGAAAAGGCCCCAGAGGGAGCCCATTTATGGGAAAAGGCCCCAGAGGGAGCCCCGACGATCGTATTTCTATTCGAATAATGATAGGCCAGGGTCCAGTTGACCGGTGAGAGTGTTGCTGGTGTCCCCCGCCGCCCAGTACTGTGGTTATATGTAGATGGATCCATCGACCTTCATGTCATGATCAGGAAAGTCACAATTAACGATCTGAATTCAACAAAGGAAAAAGAAAAGGAAAAGGAAAAATGTTTATGATCATGAAAAGTGTTTTATGTCATGTCATGTTGAGGAAAAAGGAAAAAGGTTAGGGTTTATGAAATGCATCATGAAAATATTTATGAAAATGTTTATGTTTAAGTTTATGCATCTTCATGAAAACGATATTTTATGTACAAGTATTTTTCACTGTTATATGTTGACTGTATTACGTATTACTTGTTATCAAGATTATGGTGTGTTGAGTCTTTAGACTCACTAGGTGTGATGGATGCAGGTGAGGTTGAGGGAGGACTTGACGGATGATTTGATTGGACTGCTGGCGCACACAACCCGAGGACCAGCGCTACTATTTTCCGCGTTACGTTTTATGATTACTGATTTAAGTTAAAGATTTTAAGATTATTTATTTATGCATTTGAGAGATTTTTGAGAGGTTTAGTATGGGCTATTCTTTTCAAACTTATTGCTTTTTAGGTTTGGTACAACAGTTGACGATTTCATTTTATGGTTATTGCACTTGATTTTAAAATGCTAGATGGTTGGTATTTTATTTTAAAAGGGAATAATATTTTATCAAAATATTTTCATGAGGTTTATGTATATGACCGAAAATTGAGTGTTTATAAAAAAAAAATTTCTAGTACTTTTAAAGCAATAAAAAGGGCAGGACATTTCAGTTGGTATCAGAGCAATGGTTCTGTAAAGGGTTGTGCCACCATCAGTGCCGGGAAGATCAGTCGTCAAGCCTCAAGTTGTAAGTTTTACATGCTTTATATAATTTTATTAGGTTACCTGCATAAGTACATGGCTTATATGTTTACGTCACATGTTTAATAGCATTATGAGTATATATGTTTTATATGCATTAGAATTTTTATACGTGTTACGATATGAAATAAGAAATTATTTTGTTTCAACGCATGTTGGTTTTGTGGTGCAATTGGACTATGTTGACTTTTTGGGTTTTAGTATGGACGTTTTACTTTTTGGGCTATAAGTTAATCATGAATATTATGAATGCTTTGGGACACGTAGATGTTTTAAGAAAATATTATGATCCATGGTTACTAGTCGAATTAATTTTTGGGAATT
Organism: Primulina tabacum; assembly: GCF_025594145.1. Taxonomy (NCBI): domain Eukaryota; kingdom Viridiplantae; phylum Streptophyta; class Magnoliopsida; order Lamiales; family Gesneriaceae; genus Primulina; species Primulina tabacum. The sequence continues at coordinate 32,661,188 of NC_134553.1, read as the reverse complement.
AGACGTGAGAAATAATGATTTAAGGATTTGCAAAGACTTTGGGAATAAGAAAATATATAAATTGGGATTTTAAGTTTCATGAAAGGTAAGATTGGTTATAGAAAATGATTTTTTGGGTAAATAAGTTTAAAATTTCGAAATTTATGTTATGGGAAAGCCCGTCGAAGGAAATTAAGAATGCCAAAAACTTATGGTATAATGGTAGGATTTTCGAAATATTGGGACCAATGTGATATTTTTGGGAAAATTAAGAATCTATTTTGCAATTATTAAGGAATTTGGGGACTAGTTTAGCAATAAGCGATAATTTTATGGTTTAATTGGTAGGAATTTTCGATGATTTGGGCTTGTAAGAATATTTTGAACCTTGGGATATCTTGGATATAGTGTTATAAGGAATTTTAATCAGGGGTTTTTAAAGATGAATCGATATTAGGCTTGAAAAATCTAAGCGTTAGCAGATGCGTTTGGGATTTTATAATTTAAATTTGATAAGTCGACGAACAATTTTGGGTATAATATAGGGAAAATAACATACGATAAGTGTGGTCATCCATTTCGAATATTGGGAATTTTAAGAAAAGTTGAAATTTGGGGTTATAATAGTATAGCACGAAGTTATTATGGGTTTTCTTAAGTTGCAAATTGCAAATAAGGATTTAGAAGACAAAATTAATTGGGATCAAAGAGACGTAAGGACATTCTAGAACTTAAGTTTGATCAGAGTAGCGCAGCGGAAGCGTGGATTTTTGGGATACTAGAGCTAAGTATAAACTTTGGGTTATTAAGGATAAGCGAATTTCGAGGACAAAATTCAATTTAAGGAGGGGAGATTGTAACGCCCCGAAAATTTAAAGGGGCCACGCGAACCACATGCATATAAATTATTAAATTCTTTGTATTTTGATTAAAATATTTTAATTGCATTAATTGATTATGTGGTGCATATTTGCGTGCTTAAAATATATTTTTCTAAATGGTTGCATTAAAATGTATATTTACGAACTTCTTGGCAACCCGACTATTAAATTCACAAACTTATTTTACCAAATTTTTTTTTAATATACTAATTAAGCGCTAATGGACCTAATTATATGCTTAATGGGCCTAAGCCTAATTAATAAATAATTAGCTATAAAATATATTAAAAACCCTCCCCAAACCTAATACTTTGCATGCCCCACTTCCCTAAAATTTACAAATTCTTTCTCCCTAGCAAAACATCACACGGCACACACAAAATAATTTGGAGAAATTCAAAAGGTTCAAGGGAGTTCAAGCCATGATCGTTCGTCGCCGTTCTTTGATTCGTCAACGTATATTCGTGCGTAAATTACGCAAAGGCACGCCATACATCTCCTTTTCTCGTCCATCACATCATATTATTGTTAAAATTATATTTGAATGAAAAGCATGAGGTTTTTATGAATATTTTCGAAATATTGCATGTACATGAGGTAAACTTGTGAATTGTTGTTCCAAGAACATGAATATTATGTTGATCAGGGGCTGCCATGATTAGGATAGGTTGAGGGATGTTTTTACATGTTATATTGAGTCCTTAATCACCCTAAAACGCTGCAAATATGAGAAGAATAAAGCTCGAACAGTGGGCAAAGATTTTACGAGAGGGCCGTGAGGTTGTGTGTTGGGTACTAGATGTATGTGGCTTGGTTCCTATGCATGGGGTCACGGGGCTTGGCCAGGGCTTGCTGGGGCTCGAGGTGGGTCAGTTTTGAGGGCTGTTAGAGTCCTAGCCATGCTAGGACTCAAGGGGCAGCAAGCTAGGAAGAGTCCGATGGTGCAAGGACTCATCTAAAACATGCAGGGGAAGAAGGATGCTGGGGGGCGGCTCACGGCTGGCTTGAGTGAGCCAGGCTGGTCCTTAGGGTCTAGAGAGGATGGTCCATGGTTGGGTCAGTGGCTGATGTAGTTTGGTTCAAGGAGGGCACGAACGAAACCTGTAACGTGGAGAAGCATGGAATCGCGGCGCTGATGTCTTCTGATTCAGTGGCTCTTGCGCAGGGTACAGGGGCTGGGCTTGGTCTGGGCTTGGTCTGGGCATGGTCCAGGATTTGTCAGGGTCGGCTAGGCTCGGGGGTGGCTCGGCTGGAGGTGACCTAAGAGGAGTAGGAGTCTTCTAGCATGAGTTCAAGGGGAGTGCAGAATTGGGTCAAGTTCAGTAGGCTTTTTGAACGGGTTAGGTTCATGATTTTGGGCTGGGCTTTGTCAGTAGGGTCCCTAGGTGGGTTGTCTAGGTTTTGACTCAAGGTGGCTCGGGCATGGCTCGAGTAAAATTGGAGATGGCTCGGGTGGTTCGATAAGGTGTCTAAAACAAAAATTTAAGAAGTAAAATTGAATCCAAGGGTCCACGGGGGTGGCTCATGACTTGAAAGGGTAGAATAAATCTTTAAAATGTTATTTTTAAAATTTGGGATCAAAATAACGAGGTTTGGATTTATTCGGAATTTAATCGCCGCACGAAACGCTAATTAACGAGTTAATTGAAACGCCTAGTTTTAAGCTTTATAAAATTATGAAAAATTAGTTTTAAGCTTAAATAATTATTAAAAGTCTAACTTTTTAATTTGGGAATTTTATATTAAGGTTTGGTTTAATTCGGGATTAAAACGTGTTAATACGTCTTATTTAAAGATTAAATTAAAAGTACTCGATTTATGCTAAATAAAAATATGGAAAAATTCATGTAGGCTTAAATAATTATTTGGGACATGTTATAGTTATGAAATCAAGATAAAAGTCAAAACCGAGGAATTTTACGTCTAGGGTAAAACGGTCTTTTTACACCTAGAAATTAGTAAACGTCATGGCAGTGCCCTAAATGCTATTTTTATGATATTATGATTATTTTTAAATGTTTTTTAAAATTTTCATGATTAAATTATGATTTTTAAATGTCTAAGGGATTTTTATGATTTAAGGAAGACATTTAAAAGACATGTTGCATGCTTGGTTTCAAAAACAAAATGTTATGTTATGCATGATTTTTTATAAAGTGATGAGAATGTAAATGTTGAAGGAAGTTAAGTGATTGTGACTAATTCGTTAATGTTGGCGACGTCGTGAGGGTTATGGTCCCAGTGGGAGCCCGACGATCGTGTTTCCATTATTACGAATATGTGGTAACGGTTATGTAGTAACGGTTTTGTGGTAACGGAAGAATGAGAATATAGTGAGGGAAAAAGGCCCCAGAAGGAGCCCATTTATGGGAAAAGGCCCCAGAGGGAGCCCCGACGATCGTATTTCTATTCGAATAATGATAGGTCAGGGCCCAGTTGACCGGTAAGAGTGTTGCTGGTGTTCCCCGCCGCCCAGTACTGTGGTTATATGTAGATGGATCCATCGACCTTCATGTCATGATCAGGAAAGTCACAATTAACGATCTGAATTCAACAAAGGAAAAAGAAAAGGAAAAGGAAAAATGTTTATGATCATGAAAAGTGTTTTATGTCATGTCATGTTGAGGAAAAAGGAAAAAGGTTAGGGTTTATGAAATGCATCATAAAAATATTTATGAAAATGTTTATGTTTAAGTTTATGCATCTTCATGAAAACGATATTTTAAGTACAAGTATTTTTCACTGTTATATGTTGACTGTATTACGTATTACTTGTTATCAAGATTATGGTGTGTTGAGTCTTTAGACTCACTAGGTGTGATGGATGCAGGTGAGGTTGAGGGAGGACTTGACGGATGATTTGATTGGACTGATGGCGCACACAACCCAAGGACCAGCGCTACTATTTTTCGCATTACGTTTTATGATTACTGATTTAAGTTAAAGATTTTTAAGATTATTTATTTATGCATTTGAGAGATTTTTGAGAGGTTTAGTATGGGCTATTCTTTTCAAACTTATTGCTTTTTAGGTTTGGTACAACAGTTGACGATTTCATTTTATGGTTATTGCACTTGATTTTAAAATACTAGATGGTTGGTATTTTATTTTAAAAGGGTAAAATATTTTATAAAAATATTTTCATGAGGTTTATGTATATGACCGAAAATTGAGTGTTTATAAAAAAAAATTTCTAGTACTTTTAAAGCAATAAAAAGGGCAGGACGTTTCACAACTAGCATGGGTATACAGATAAAGAAGTGTCAAAACAATAATTTCAAATATTATTAAAATAAAGATTGTGTATACATAGTGTTTAAACATGAACCCTCGGCCAACACTTGGCTCGACGGGCACCTACTCTAACAGAATATCCTTTGATACATCAAACAAATTAAAGATCAACGTTTCCGATCCAAAAGGTCTTAAATATACTTAATTTGAAACAAACAGAAACTAGATCGAATACAATCTGCTCCCTTGTAAAGTGCACCTTGTCCATCTGTGTTCACAGGAAACACAGTAAAATCTGCTTAATGCAATCAACCCTGCTAATCCTTGCTGCCCTTCAATCTTGATCAAAACATATTATATTTTCACAAAAATGTAATTTTGTTGCAAAGTATTTTGGCAAACGATAAATTTAGGAATCAGTACTTCACCAAATGAAAAGTTTTAGCACATATGTTATTCCTTAACTTGAAAAAGCTGAATTATCTTTTACATAATTATCATATTCATTGCACATACTACAACTGTTGATCCAAAAGCTTAAAAAGGGCCACAATTTTTTCTTCTATATATGTAGAGCAATACGTGGGCCCGTGTGGAAAACACACACGTGTCTCTCTTATATCCTTTAGACCAAGGGTTGGGATACTACCTATATGATGATAGCCTATAAATTAATGCTAAGGGACTTAAAAGTGCATCATACATCCCTTCAAACCCGTGCATAGTTAATTTTTAGCGACGATACTTAATTCTGAAAGAAGCAAAGATTAATTCTACATATGTGAAACAAGTCAAAAGTGACAACATAATAACTAATCTTTTCATAATCATGCTTAAGCTTTTAAACAAGGCTAGAATAAGATGACGGGGCCTCATGTCTCCCGGACTTTGAATATTTTTGTTTTCTCGGGCAGTCAAGATGATGTCATGATGACGTATGCCCTGGAATTCTATCGGTTGGAAACGTTTCATATTCCGAGAATATGATAAATTTGACGCTTTAATATCAGTGCACGTCTTTTCATATTCTGGCACAATTTCCAAGATGCATCTTGGCCGTCCATTTCAACTATAGATGATGTAGATCACACCTCCTTTTCCTTATATATTACAACATTCCCCCTTCATTTGTCACTTTCTGAAATTCAAATTCTCTCTAGCTCTCTCCGACGCACGGCGCTTTCCTCTAGTCTCCGACGAACTTCAACCACCGTCGTTTTCATTTCCGACCTTCTTACGTAAGTCCCTTCTTTATTTTCTTAAAAAAATATCAAACTCTATCTTCTCTACCTCAGGAGCGAACGCGCAAGGTTCATCGGAGCATGAATCAGCGGCGGTTCGCTCTGATTCCTCTTCTTCCTCTCCCCCCAAAATTTCTAAGATTGTCCATGCCCTGAAATCGAAGAAACCGAGGGTAAGCCTTCTGCTGCAGGTCTCTCTCGGTCTTCTAAAAAGAGGAAGGGCAAAGCCTTACCCCCAGCCCACCCTCCTCGGAGGCCTCGAGTGCCCTGTGGTTTTCTACCCTAGCAAGCACTCTTAGTCCCGAGGCCGAGGAGGAACTCAGAACCCTAGGATCTATTCCTTCTTCCTTCTCCATTCTTATCCCCGGCCCTTCGGATAGGGTAGATAAGCCCCCAAAGGGCTTCTATACTTTCTTTAAGGACCGACTCCGTAGTGGTCTTAGGTTTCCCCTCCCCTCTTTCTACACCAATGTAGCCCACTTTTTTAAGGTCCCCATAAATCAACTCCACTCCAACTCCTTCCGGATCATGGCTATTTATTCTTTTTAAAATGCACAACTTTCTCATCAACCCCCTCATCCTTCATTATTTTTTCTTTTGTCGCTTCGGTGACAATGTTTTTTCACTTTCTGCCCGACTAAAAAGTGGATTCCTTGATGGCATCCCTTCTTCTCTAATGGGGTGGAAGGGCATATTCTTCTATATAACTCTTCCTTCCCATCCTTCTTGTCTAATCGGCTTCTTACCAAATCTCCCTACCCAACCCGAGCTCCCTAACGGCTATAAACTTGAAGAACCCCACACTCGGAGTCACGATCTAGTTGGGGAGAGAAACTTCTCCTCCTCCGTCCTCCTGGAGGAGGAAAATTTTATTACGTACGGGTCTATACCCGGGCCGAGAACCCTATCGACAGGGTGATTGATGAAGTAGCTGTTTCGGGTGCTCAACTTGGTAACTTTCTTTTGCTCTCATTTATTTTACTTTCTTGTTCACCCTCAATATTAATTATAACTCTGTTTTGCAGGTGAGACCGATATGCAAGCCATTTTTGCAAAGAAACGGGCAGCTGAGAAGGCAGCAACAACTGAGAAGAAGAAAGCTGCCAAAGAAGCAGCTATAAACTTAGAAAGTACTATAAACTTTTTTTTTTAAACCTCCCTTAGCATCGGCCAAATTGCATAAACAATCATAAAATATTTTGGAACCATTTTAAAATAAATCAACCAACTAACATTTGAAAAGTATAGCTCATACTATAACCTCTCAAAAACCACTCATAAATAAAATGTCGTAAAAATATCTTTAACATAACTTAAAATCATAAATCATAACTAGTGCGGAAAACTAGCGTCGGTCCTCGGGTTATGTGCACATTCAGTCCAGTCAGATCAACCATCAAGACCTCCATTAACATATTATCATAATCACCTGCATCAATCACACCTAGTGAGTCTAAAGACTCAACACATCATATTCTTGATAAAAAGTAATACATAATACAGTTAACATATAACAGTGAAAAATACTTGTACTTAAAATATCATTTTCATGAAGATGCATAAACTTAAACTTAAACATTTTCGTAAACATTTTCATGATGCATAAAAACATTTTCATAAAAACATTAACATATTCATATTCGTATTCATATTCATATGCAAATCCTTATTCGTATCCATATTCATATTCATGTTCGTGTTTGTTGAATTCAGATCGTGATTGTGACTCGTATTCTTGATCGTATTAGGCGATGGATCCATCTACATAAAACCACAGTACTGGGCGGCGAAGACATCAACAACACTCTCACCGGTCAACTGAGTCCATGGCCAACATATCAACATATCAACGTATTCGTATTCGTATCACGTATTTGTATTCGTATTCGTATTCGTATCAATGAAAACACGATCGTCGGGCTCCCACTGGGACCATAACCCTCACGATATTTCCAACATATTACATATTTAGTCACAATTCCTTCACGTCCTTCAACGTGTCGTATTTCCATCACTAAATAAAAACATGCATATAATATCGTTTTTCTTTAAAACCAAGCATGCAACATGTCTTTTAAATGTCTATATTTAAATCATAAAAATCATAGACATTTAAAAATCATAACTTAACATATTAAAAATCATAAACATCCATGAAAATTTTTAAAATAAACATTTTAACATCATAAACGTTTAAAATAAACATTTAAAATAAATGTTTTAGCTTATTAAATCATAAAACATTAAATATATTAACATCTTAAAATACCATAAATATTTAAAATTGACATATTAACATATAAACATTCATAATTATTGAAAATAATCATATTAGAATATAAAACAACATTTAGATCATTGTCATGACGTTTACTAATTTTAGGTGTAAAAAGACCGTTTTACCCCTAGACGTAAAATTTCACGTTTTCGACTTGATCTTAATTTCATTGACACTAACATGTCTCAAATAATTATTTAAGCCTACATTAATTTTCTCAAATTTGTATTTAGCTTAAATCGAGGATTTTTAATTTAATCTTTAAATAAGACATATTAATGTGTTTTAATCCCGAATTAAACCAAACCTTAATATAAAATTCCAAATTAAAAACTTAGAATTCTAATAATTATTTGAGCTTAAATATAATTTTCCATATTTTTATTCCACTTAAAACTAGGCGTTTCAATTAACTCGTTTAATTAATGTTTCGTGCGTCGATTAAATCCCGAATAAATCCAAAACTCTTTATTTTGATCCCAAAATTTAAACATAACCTTTTTATGATTTATTCTACCCTTCGAAGTCATGAGCCACCCCCGTGGACCCATGGATTCAATTTTAGTCTAATTAAATTCGAAATTGACACCTTATCGAACACACCGAGCCATCTCCTAATTTACTCGAGCCACGCCCGAGCCACCTTGAGCCAAAACCTAGCCAACCCATCTAGGGACCCTATTGACCAAGCCCAGCCCAAAAAATCCAGCCCTGGCCCTCTCAAACTTACCTGGAAAGTGACCCAAGTTCTGTATGTTTTCTGCGTGAGACTCCCATGAACCATATGACTCCTAACTAGTCTAGGACATCTACCAGCCCTTAACCACCGAACCCCAACTGACCTTAGCCATCCATGGACCATGCCCAGACCAAGTCCAGACCAACCCACTCCCTAGAACCCAGCAGCGAAGCCCCTGAATCCAGAAGCCAGAACCTGCGCGTCAATGGCCTCCCTCACGATTCCATGCTTTGCTCGAGCCAGCCAGCATCCCAGCCGCTCCAGCCCATAGCCCAGCCCTTACCCAACTTCCTTAGACCCCAGAGGACCTACCTAACTCACCCAAGCCCCAGCAGCGAGCCACCCCTTGGCTGCCGTCAAGCCCGCACACTCGCGCGAGGAGTCCCTACTCCACGGGACTCCTCCAATGCTGCGAGCAAGGGGTCCTAGCCATGCTAGGACTCTTCCTGACCCTGACCCACGTCCATTAGGTCCCAAACATTGAACCTGGTCGAGCCCCTTGACTCCATGCAACATGGCCGAGCCTTTGCATCTTGAACAAACCCAAACAACTCACGGTTCTTCCTTGTTTCTTTCCTACGGTTCCAGCTTTTGTTTTCTCAATTATTTATCATGTTTTGGTCAAGTTTTATTCATATTTTATCGTGTCATGGCAGTGTGTCCGTTGGTTTCAAAAACGATTTCAAAACAAGCGTAAAATCCATAAAACTTTGAAAATACGTAACGTATCGTAGAATAATCGAACACCATTATTTTTTCATGCATAACACAATTAAATAAATACTATGGTGTGATGGATGAGTAAAAGGAGAATGTGGCATGCCTTTGCATTTTAAACGCACGATTTTACGTTGACGATTGCGAAGAACGGCGACGAACTACCTTGGCTTGAAACTCTCTTGAAACCTTCAACTTTTTCCTTTCAAATTGTGGTAAGTGGGTGCCGTGTGATGTTGGAAGAGGTTTGGGTGCAAAATTCTGAATGTGGGCGTGCAAGTGTCTAGGTTTGGGGGAGGGTTTACATATTTTATAGTTAAATATCTTGTTAACAAGGCTTTAGGCCTAATAAGCATAATTTAGGCTCATTAAAGCTTAATTAGTATTTAATTAAAATATTAAAAATGTTTTGGTAAAAATAATTTGTAAATTAAATAATCGGGTTGCTAAAAAGTCCATTTTTTTTTGTTGAAAAACTAACCTCGATAAAGTTACGTCCCGGCGTATATAATCACCTCAAAACCCCATATTTTCAAAAATAAGGAAAAACATCACCCTTAATTTAAATAATTGCTTAATAAGACATTTTCTATTTTTCAGCCTTCGGTCTCCGTTCGTCGATCGTAACTCGAATAACTTTTTAAAAATACATTTTAATGCAACCATGTAGAAAAATATATTTTAAACATGCAAATATGCACAACATAATTAATTTATGCAATTAAAACATATAATTAAAATACAAAGAATTTAATAACTGCATGCATGTGGTTTGCGTGGACCTTAAAATTTTCGGGACGTTACAATCTCCCCCTCTTAAATTGAATTTCGTCCTCGAAATTCGCTTATCCTTAATAACCCAAAGTTTAGACTTAATTCTAGTATCCAAAAAATCCACGCTTCTGTTGCGCTACTCTGATAAAACTTAAGTTCTAGAATGTCCTTAAATCTCCTTGATCCCAATTAAATTTTACCTTCTAAATCCTTATTTTAAAATCGCAACTTAAAAAGACCCAAATGACTTAGCGCTATGCTATTATAACCTCGAATTTCAGCTTTTCTTACAATTCCCAATATTAAAACATGGATGACCATACTTATCGTTTATTACTTTCCTTAATTTATACCAAAAATGTTCGTCAACTTATCATCTTTCAATCTTAAAATCCCAAACGCATCCGCTAATGCTTAGATTTTTCAAGCCTAATATCGATTCATCCTTAAAACCTTTGATTATCATTCCTTATTACATTATAACCTAAGATATCCCAAGGTACCAAATATTCTTAAAAATCTAAATCATCGGAAACTCTTATCAATTAACTCATTAAATTCTCACTTATTGTTATACTAGTTCCCAAATTCTGTAATAATTGCAAAATAAATTCTTAATTTCCTCAAAATTTACCCTAATTGGTCCTTAATTTCGAAAATTCATAATTAACCCATAAATTCTTGGCATTCTTAATTCTCTTCTATAGGTTTCCCATAACATAATTTCGAAAATTTTAAACTTATTTACCCAAAAATCAATTCATATAACCAATCTTACCTTTCATAAAACTTAAAATCCCAATTTATACATTTTCTTATTCCCAAGTCGTTGCAAATCCTTAAATCATTATACCTTACGTCTAATTCCCAAAAATTAATTCGACTAGTAACCATGAATCATAATTATTTTCTTAGAAAATCTACGTGTCCCAAAAAGCATTGATAATATTCACAATTAACTTATAGCCCAAAAAGTAGAATGTCAATACTAAGACCCAAAAATCAACATAGTCCAATTCCACCACAAAGCCAACATGCGTTGAATTCAAATAATTTTTTATTTCATATCGTATCACGTATAAAAATTCCAAAACATATAAATCATATATTATCATAAAGCTATTAATCAAGTGACGTAAACATACAATTCATATAATTATGCAGGTAACATCATAAAATCATATAAAACATTTAAACTTACCATTTGAGGCTTGACGACTGATCTTCCCGGCGCTGATGGTGGCACAACCCTTTACAGTACCTTTGCTCTGATACCAACTTAAACGTCTGCTTATTCGTTTTCTTAAAAAGTACTAGAAATTTTTTTTTAAACCTCCCTTAGCATCGGCCGAATTGCATACATAATCATAAAATATTTTGAAACCATTTTAAAATAAATCAACCAACTAACATTTGAAAAGTATAGCTCATACTATAACCTCTCAAAAACCGCTCATAAATAAAACGTCGTAAAAGTATCTTTAACATAACTTAAAATCATAAATCATAATTAGTGCGGAAAACTAGTGTTGATCATCGGGTTATGTGCACCTTCAGTCCAGTCAGATCAACCATCAAGACCTCCATTAACATATTATCATAATCACCTGCATCAATCACACCCAGTGAGTCTAAAGACTCAACACATCATATTCTTGATAACAAGTAATACATAATACAGTTAACATATAACAGTAAAAAATACTTGTACTTAAAATATCATTTTCATGAAGATGCATAAACTTAAACTTAAACATTTTCGTAAACATTTTCATGATGCCATAAAAACATTTTCATAAAAATATAAACATATTTATATTCATATGCGTATTCATATTCATATGCAAATCCTTATTCGTATCCATATTCATATTCATGTTCGTGTTTGTTGAATTCAGATCGTGATTGTGACTCGTATTCTTGATCGTATCGGACGATGGATCCATCTACATAAAACCACAGTACTGGGCGGCGAAGACATCAGCAACACTCTCACCGGTCAACTGAGTCCATGGCCAACATATCAACATATCAACGTATTCGTATTCGTATCAGTATTTGTATTCGTATTCGTATTCGTATCAATGAAAACACGATCGTCGGGCTCCCACTGGGACCATAACCCTCACGATATTTCCAACATATTACATTATTAGTCACAATTCCTTCACGTCCTTCAATGTGTCGTATTTCCATCACTAAATAAAAACATGCATATAATATCGTTTTTCTTTAAAACCAACCATGCAACATGTCTTTTAAATATCTATATTTAAATCATAAAAATCATAGACATTTAAAAATCATAACTTAACATATTAAAAATCATAAACATCCATGAACATTTTTAAAATAAACATTTTAACATTATAAACGTTTAAAATAAACATTTAAATCATAAACATTTAAAATAAACGTTTTAGCATATTAAATCATAAAACATTAAACATATTAACATTTTAAAAAACCATAAACATTTAAAATTGACATATTAACATATAAACATCCATAATTATTGAAAATAATCATATTAGCATATAAAACAACATTTAGAGAACTGCCATGACGTTTACTAATTTTAGGTGTAAAAATACTGTTTTACCCCTAGAAGTAAAATTTCACGTTTTCGACTTGATCTTAATTTCATTGACACTAACATGTCCCAAATAATTATTTAAGCCTACCTGAATTTTCCCATATTTTTATTTAGCATAAATCGAGGACTTTTAATTTAATTTTTAAATAAGACGTATTAATGTGTTTTAATGCCGAATTAAACCAAACCTTAATATAAAATTCCCAAATTAAAAAATTAGACTTCAAATAATTATTTGAGCTTAAATATAATTTTTCATAATTTTATTCCACTTAAAACTAGGCGTTATAATTAACTCGTTTAATTAACGTTTCGTGCGGCGATTAAATCCCGAATAAATCTAACACTCGTTATTTTGATCCCAAAATTTAAACATAACCTTTTTATGATTTATTCTACTCTTCTAAGTCATGAGCCACCCCCGTGGACCCATGGATTCAATTTTAGTCTAATTAAATTCGAAATTGACACCTTATTGAACACACCGAGCCATCTCCTAATTCACTCGAGCCACGCCCGAGCCACCTTGAGCCAAAACCTAGCCAACTCATCTAGGGACCCTACTGACTAAACCCAGCCCAAAAATCCTAGTCCTGGCCCGCTCAAACATACATGGAAAGTGACCCAAGTTCTGTATGTTTTCTGCGTGAGACTCCCATGAACCATATGACTCCTAACTAGTCTAGGACATCTACCAGCTCTTAACCACCGAACCCCAACTGACCCTAGCCATCCCTGGACCATGCCCAGACCAACCCACTCCCTAGAACCCAGCAGCGAATCCCCTGAATCCAGAAGCCAGAACCTGCGCGTCTATGGCCTCCCTCACGATTACATGCTTTGCTCGAGCCAGCCAGCATCCCAACCGCTCCAGCCCATAGCCCAGACCTTATCCAACTTCCTTAGACCCTATAGGACCTACCTAACTCACCCAAGCCCCAGCAGCGAGCCACCCCTTGGCTGCCGTCAAGCCCGCACACTCGCGCGAGGAGTCCCTACTCCACGGGACTCCTCCAATGCTGCGAGCGAAGGGTCCTAGCCATGCTAGGACCCTTCCTGACCCTGGCCCACGTCCCTTAGGTCCCAAACACCGAACCTGGTCGAGCCCCTTGTCTCCATGCAACATGGCCGAGCCTTTGCATCTTGAACAAACCCAAACAACTCACAGTTCTTCCTTGTTTCTTTCCTACGGTTCCAGCTTTTGTTTTCTCAATTATTTATCATGTTTTGGTCAAGTTTTATTCATATTTTATCATGTCACGGCAGCGTGTCCGTTGGTTTCAAAAACGATTTCAAAACAAGCGTAAAATCGATAAAACTTTGAAAATACGTAACATACCGTAAAATAATCGAACACCATTATTTTTTCATGCATAACACAATTAAATAAATACTATGGTGTGATGGATGAGTAAAAGGAGAATATGGCGTGCTTTTGCGTTTTAAACGCACGATTTTACGTTGACGATTGCAAAGAACGGCGACGAACGACCTTGGCTTGAAACTCTCTTGAAACCTTCAACTTTTTCCTTTCAAATTGTGGTAAGTGGGTGCCGTGTGATGTTGGAAGAGGTTTGGGTGCAAAATTCTGAATATGGGCGTGCAAGTGTCTAGGTTTGGGGGAGGGTTTACATATTTTATAGTTAAATATCTTGTTAACAAGGCTTTAGGCCTAATAAGCATAATTTAGGCCCATTAAAGCTTAATTAGTATTTAATTAAAATATTAAAATAGTTTTGGTAAAAATAGTTTGTAAATTAAATAGTCGGATTGCTAAAAAGTCCATATTTTTTTGTTGAAAAATCAACCACGATAAAGTTACGTCCCGTCGTATAAAATTACCTCAAAACCCCATATTTTCAAAAATAAGAAAAAGCATCATCCTTAATTTAAATAATTAAAATAATTGCTTAATAAGACATTTTGTATTTTTCAGCCTTCGGTCTCAATTCTTCGATCGCAACTCGAATAACTTTTTAAAAATACATTTTAATGCAACCATGTAGAAAAATATATTTTAAACATGCAAATATGCACAATATAATTAATTTATGCAATTAAAACATATAATTAAAATACAAGGAATTTAATAACTGCATGCATGTGGTTTGCGTGGACCTTAAAATTTTCGGGACGTTACACTTCCCTTCTCCACTTTGTTAGGATCGATTGGGGGGAGCATCGTTGAGCTACAATAGCTCGGTTCTTGAAATATTGAACACCGATGAATTAAATCGAGTTTGGTTTTCAAAGCAAGCAGAAGACACTCGAAATAATCCTTCGTAGAAACCGATTAAATATTTTGTAAACCATTTAAGATATATGCAAGTTGAATGAGTAAAATGATTTTCGCTTGAAGCATTTTATCAAACACTTGGTATGCAATATTTTGGTATTTGAAAAACACATAAAATGCTTCAACAATGAATCTTTAAAAACAGTGAAAATGATAAATAAATGCAATAAACAAACAGACACGAATTTGTTTATGGATGTTCGGAGATTTCAAACACTCCTACGTCACCCCTTCTGTCCCTTGGGAAGGATTCACTAGAAGACTTTGATTCATACAACTCTTTGTACAAACCCGATCCGGAAGGGCAGCACCCAACTAGAACTCCTAGCACTCAAGATTGTAGGCAGCACCTCACAATCAGCATATTATTTAATGTCTCATATGCAAAGACTACAAACACAATGTTTTACGTCTTTGTGTAAAGACTCACTCAACTAAACTTGTAAGCTCAACTCTCTCGTATATGTGTGAGTGATTGTGTGTGTGAGGAATTTATCTTTTACAGTGCACATCTCAAATGTATCCTCACACAAGGGCTTGTGCTCTCAACTAGCTGATTTTTTCTTGCTAACTGCCCATGCTTTGAATCCTCTTCTAAAGCTATTGTTTGATCTTCAATATGTTGTATTTATAGGCTCCAACACTGATATATACGTTAGACACAAGAATATGACAATTGGAAAGTTTCTGTACTGTTTCTGGAATTGCAACGGTGAAATTCGTCTTGCTGGACATTTTCTCGACTGGTCAACTGGTCAACTCAACTGGTAAATCAGTTCAACTGGTTCAGTTGGTCTGGTTCAGTTCAACTGGTTCAGTTGGACTGGTTCAACTGGTCTTCAGCTGGTCTGGTTCAGTTTCAGCTGGTCTGGTTCAACTGGTCTTCAGCTGGTCTGGTTCAGTTTCAGTTGGTCAGCAGCTGGTTCAGTTCAGTTGGTTGGTCAGCTGATCAGCAGTTGGTTCAGTTGGTTCAGTTTCAGCTGGTGTGCTGAAATCAGCCTAGATGATTTCAGTTTGTGCAGAACCAGTAATTTCATCGTCATTTATCAGCATCTTAAGCTTTGATTCAGACTTTGACTTCTGAATATAATTTGTAGATCATTGTCTTATCTTTCCAACGCATACTGAATTGCTTCATTTCGATAACCGAGCTGAGAGATATGATCAAAATACCGCAGCTGCTCAAACTCAATTGATTGCTGTTTTCGTGTGATCAGTTCGGTAATTGAGCGATCAGTTAGACCATGATAACATCCGATTTTGCCCAACTGACGTGAAATATGACTTGTTCCAAATTGAGTTTTCTACTCATTCCAGTTGGCGGATTGTCATTTGCATAATCAAGTTGAGAGATATCATCAAAATACCGAAGCTCGCCAGAAATTCAGTTTGTGCAAAATTCAGTTTCAACTTGCTTCTTGTGTTTGCAACTTCACACTTGAGTAAATATGTTAGAAACACAATAACAAGTTTTGTTAACATCAAAATCAAGATTGCGAACTTGAAAAGTTCCAACACACTCTATATTTTCTTTCTCTTTTTTTTTACTAACTCCTTTTGTACAATTTTGACCAGGGCGTTCAAATGCTGATCTCGGCATTTGATGTAACGTCTCGAAAATTTGAAAGTCCACGTGAACCACGTGCATGCAAGTTATTAAAATTCTTTGGTATTTTATTAAATTGTTTTAAAGCCTAAAATGCATGTTTCTTTCATTAATTTATGTTTAATTATTTTTATGCATTTTGTGCATAATTCATGCATGATAGGAGTTATTTAACGAAATTTTAAAAGTTCATGCATTAGGGTCTCTAGATGCATTTCGCTCGAACGAGAAACGGAGACCGAACAATTTTCAGAAAAATTATTTTATTATATGATCTATTTTTATAAATTAATTTAAATCGTTTTTAAGGGTATTTTAAAAAATGGGATTTTATTTGGTTATTTTTATCCGCAAAATTTTATTTTTAACGGTACGCTAATTCTATCAAATCGGAGGACTTGTTAATGGTTCGATTATTATTTTCAAAATCTTTCCAACTCAAAATATTTTTCGGGAGTGTATTTGAATTTAACGAGCCAACTTTTAAACTCATTAGACTTTAATATTATTTTAAATCTTTAATTAGCAAGGTTAGGGCCTTTAATCTTTTTAATTAACATAACAATTAAACCTATTTCCACCCCTTAACCTCCCCGTAACCCCCACAGCCGATATGCACAAATCCTTTCAGAATTTCCTAGGCTTTTGACAGCAGCAAGCTCAAGGGACACGGCACATCATTATCCATATAATTAGCCCTCAAATATTTCCCTAAACTCCCACTAAATCCAAATACGTTTCAGCAGCCGCCCACCTCCACCACTCACAAGCTTCTTCGTGATTCTTGCTGCTGCAAAGTTCGGTGAGGCCAATTTCTCCTTTAAGCTAAGCGTTCATCCCTTCGGCCGTGTCACTCGATCAATTATCCTAGATTTTTCCACCAAGGCACGCTTTGTATCCTTCTTTCTGCATCATTCACGCCATTATATGCTGTTACATGTGTGCTCGAACACGAAAAATGTTTAAACCCGTTGTTGCTTCGTTTATGCTTCGTCTTATTCGTGAAAAACCGTATTTTATGCATTTAACTCACGTGTTTGATGTTTGGGTGCAAGGGGCTGCCGATCTAGGGTCATAAGGAGCTGTTCATGTCGAGGGTTATGTTAGAATAACCTGAGAGAGCCTCGGTTCAGGTCTATGCAGGGAAAAGCTGTTCGTTCGGGCGCTAGGGTGTGCTTAAGGGCTAGATCGAGGATTGGTTCGGTCTCGGCTGTTCAAGGGGCGTCCCTAGCTCTGGAACAGATCATAGAGGGTCTGAACCATGGCCTAGGGTGCTTTGAACGTGGCTGATACGAGGTTAGGAGCCGCTTGAGCGTTGGACGTTTGGGTGAGGTCCGAGTGCACTTCGTAGGGAGCTAGCGGTCGTGTGTGCTGTGTTTGATGCATGGGGCTGTTGGCTTGGTTTTGGTAGGTCTCCTAGGGTCTGGTCTAGGTCCACAATAGGCTGGTTCATGGTTGGCACGATGGATTAACTTGAGGCGTGAGTTTTGGGAGAGAGGTGTGCATGAGGTGTTGAATTGGGATAGGACCGAGAGGTTGACAAGTTCTAGAAATTCCAGCCGTGGGTTTGGGGGCCTAATGACATATTTTTAGGACCTTTTAAGTGTTTTTAAAATATGATAAAAAGTTGGGAGAAATTTGGTTAAGTTTCGAGTCGATTTGGGTTAAGACCGGGACCTCGGTCCAAGTTTTAAAACTATTTGGTTAAGTTTGGTATTGAGCTCGAGTTTACGTCTAAGAAAGCTTTTAAAAATATTTTGGGATATTTTAAGGAGTTTTGTAAGCTTCGGGTCAATTTTAGAGGTCCAGGGGTAAAACGGTAATTTTGGGTTTCCAGGGGCAAAATGGTCATTTTGCACCCGGGGTGAGGTTTTGGTCATGGCAGCGCCCTGAGCACAAATTTCTGATATTTTAAATGTTTATGCATCAAGTTCATGAATTTGACGCAATTATGAATAATACGTTGCATGCTTGGTTTAAAGGCAAAGTTGCGCATATGCATGTTTTTATTAAGTGATGAAAATGATGATATTTTTGAAGGATGGGAATTGGTTGTGACTGACGATGTATATGTATACGATGACATGAGATATGATGAGCTAAGGCCCGGGCTCAGTGGGCGGGTAATGCTGTCGCTGATGTCCCCTGCCGCCGGGTACCATGGTTTTATAGATGGATCCATCGAATAGAGCTGATATGATAGAGCTGATACGAAAGTCACAACTAATGAACTGAATTCAATTAAAAGAAAATGTTTAAGTTTATGATGACACGATGAGCTGTTTTGACACGTATATGATGATATGAGATGACAAGAGTTGACACGACATGATTTTATACAACACTTTTACGTTATGCTTTTAAGTTCATGAAAGATATGTTGAGTATGATATTTTTCACTGCTGTGTGCTATGTATATGTACTTGTTATTAACGATACAGGTGTGTTGAGTCTTTAGACTCACTAGGCGTGTGTGATGCAGGTGAGCTTGTTATTGAGAGGACTGGAGGTGCTGAACACCGAGTAGACAGACCTGGTGGGGTGACACGACCCGAGGACCACATGTTTTCCGCATTTTGTTTTTATGAGATTTGAGATGATATGAACATTTTTATACGCTGGTTTTGATACGCTGATGATTTTCACAATTTTTACTCGTTTATGTTTACGTACTATTTTTATTGTCAAATACTTAAGATCATTTTTAAATGTTATTTCGAAAATGCGACTTTTATTAAAAAAAATATATATTTCCGCGTTTTTAAACGGTAGACGTTTCATTTGAAGAAGTGGCCTTAGTGGCCAAGAAAGAGGTGGCAAGGCCCGGGCCTCTCACGATCTTTATGGGGATCTACAATAAGAACTGGTCCGGGTCAAGAGAGCCCACGAAGAAGAAATTGTGGGTCTCCAGTCCTCCCTTGAAGCAGCCAACCAGCAACTGGCCTCTGCCCAGGCTGCTCAGGGTGAAGGCTTGATCTGGGAAGAAAACATGAAGAAGCGGGTCTCCTTCCTGGAATCCAGAACTCCCTATCTGGAGGACGAAGCTATCCAACAGCAACACCGGGCCACAGTTGCCGAGGAAAGGCTTGGGGCCCTGCAGCTTACTCAGGAGGAATGGTGGACCTCTTTCCTCAAATCCTCCGAGTTTCAAGCATATGTGGAAGATAAATCTTACAACTACTTCAAAGTCGGCTTGAAAAATGCCAGGAGCAATTTGAGGAGGAGGGTCTCCTCCGTGCAGATAAGGAAGGTTTCCCGGATATAGATAAAGCCATCGACTCCCATCCCAAAGATGATGTAGCTAAAGTAGAGGCGGAGAAGACCCCAGAAGGAGAGGCCGAGGAGCAGCCTGCTCCAATAGATTTAGAGTAGGGTTGTAATTTTCTTTTGATTTTTCCCTTTTGTAATAATCACCTTCGGGCCTTTCTTAAATGAAATGTTATTCCTTTTATAATTTGCACTTCCTGCAAATCGTTAACAATTTATAAACTCCCTGCCTTGGAAATAATAAAGAACAGCTTGCTCGAATCACAAAATTTTTCGATGTGTTGTAAAATAACCGAGAATTTCAATAAGTAGTCGGAATGTTGAGTTCTGAACTGAATAAAACCCTTGTACTTTAGCAAATGATCGAGTTTGTAGAATCCCTAAATCAGGGTACAAAACTTTGGATTCTTTCAATAACCTGGGTTTGAAGCCCTGGGCCGTGGATCATGTCTCGGGACTTGGGAATGGTCGAGGTGTGGTGCCTCGAGCCAGGGTGTAGACCCCTGGGCTTATTAATAACCAAGGTATGGAGCCTTGGGCCAGGGATCATGTCTCGGGTCATGGTAATGGTCGATGTATGGTGCCTCGAGCCAGGGTGTAGAGCCTTGGGCTTATAAATAACCAAGGTACGGAGCCTTGGGCCGGGGATCATGTCCCGGGACTTGGGAATGGTCGAGGTGTGGTGCCCCGAGCCATGGTCGAGAGCCCTGGGCTTATTAATAACCAAGGTACGGAGCCTTGAGCCGGAGATCATGTCCTGAGACTTGGTAATGGTCGAGGTGTGGTGCCCCGAGCCAGGGTGTAGAGTCTTGGGCTTTTTAATAACCAAGGTATGGAGCCTTGGGCCGAGGATCATGTCTCGAGACTTGAGAATGGTCGAGGTGTGGTGCCCCGAGCAAAGGTGGACAGCCCTGAGCTTATTAATAACCAAGGTACATAACCTTGGGCCGGGGATCATGTCTCAGGACTTACAGATTAACCTGGGCTTTGTACCTCCCGGGTTTAGATATAACATTCATATTCATACACTTTCTGAGAAGAATAGAATTTTCATTATGTCTTCAAATAATTACATCTTTCAAGCAAAATACTTCTTTAAATAAAATACATTCCATGGTCGCTCGAGAGAGCGTCCTTGAGCATCCTCTAGATAAAAAGCTCTCGAGCTAACTTTCCGGGTTATTTTAAATGGTCCTTCCCACCGAGACCAAGGTGTAAAGCCCTGGGCTTATGAATAACCAAGGTGCGGAGCCTTGGGCTGGGGATCATGTCCCGGGACTTGGGAATGGTCCAGGTGTGGTGCCCCGAGCCAGGGTGGAGAGCCCTGGGCTTATTGATAATCAAGGTACGGAGCCTTGGGCCAGAGATCATGTCCTGGGACTTAGGAATGGTCGAGGTGTGGTGCCCCGAGCCAGGATGTAGAGCCCTGGGCTTTTTAATAACCAAGGTATGGAGCCTTGGGCCGAGGATCATGTCCCGAGACTTGAGAATGGTCGAGATGTGGTGCCCCGAGCCAGGGTGGAGAGCCTTGAGCTTATTAATAACCAAGGTACAGAACCTTGGGCTGGGGATCATGTCCCAGGACTTATAGATTAACCGGGGCTTTGTACCTCCCGGGTTTAGATATAACATTCATATTCATACACTTTCTGAGAAGAATAGAACTTTCATTATGTCTTCAAATAATTACCTCTTTCAAGCAAAATACTTCTTTAAATAAAATACATTCCATGGTCGCTTGAGAGAGCGTCTTTGAGAATCCTCTAAATAAAAAGCTCTCGAGCTAACTTTCCGGGTTATTTTAATTGGTCCTTCCCATCGAGCTTCCAATTTTCCAACATCTCCACCTGGATTAATTTTCTTCATGACCAGATCTCCTACTTGAAAATCTCGGATTCAGACTCGCTTGTTGTATTTCATAACCCGGCCTCGGTAAGCTTCCATTCGAATCATAGCCGGCTCTCTCTTTTCTTCCAACAAATCCAATTCCATTGCCCGGCTTCGATCATTGTCATCCTGGTAAGATTCTACCTGGGCAGATGATTGTCCGATTTCAACAGTAAGAACTGCTTCAGAACCATATACCAGATTAAATGGAGTCTCTTGAGTAGGTGCTCGAGGAGTAGTTCTGATGCCCAGAGAACACTAGCAATTCCTCCACCTATTCTTTTTCTTTGCCACGTAGCCTGTTTTTCAAGGCTTTAAAAATAATTCTGTTAACAACCTTGGTTTGACCATTGGCTTGAGGATATGCAACATAAGTGAAAGACTGAGTGATTTTCATTTCTTGGCATCAAGCCGTGATCTCTTTTCCTTTGAACTACCTCCCTTTGTCCGAGATTAGTCTCCTGGGGACTCCAAATCGGCATAAAATATTCTTCCATAGAAACTTCAAAACTTCCTGCTCGGTAATCCTTGTCAGGGGCTCGGCCTCTACCCATTTTGAAAAATAATCAACATTCACCAACAAAATTTTCTTCTAAGCTCGGGCAACTGGAAAGGGACCAACAATTTTCATACCCCAGACCCATATAGGCTTCATAAGAGTGGCCGGGCTATGCTGAAAATTAGAGTGATCTTAAAAACCCTCTCAAGCCCAGACCACTCGGGCAGAGTCTTGGCTAATAGTAGACCACCAAAATCCAGCGAGCATAGATGCTCTCCGCAACACCCTTCATGAATCTCCCAGAGGACATAATCCACCTCTCACATAGATAAACACTTTAGTAGAGGTCCCTGAAATGATCTCATGTACAAGATATTATTTAAGAGAACAAACCTGAGAGCTTGTCTCTTGATCTTTTGAGATTGAGCTTTATCTTCAGGCAATTCAATTTTTACAATGAGTTTTATCAGGAGTGTAATTCAAGAATCCTCTGGTACTGGCAATGTCTCTTCTTCAATGGAGAGAATTAGCCGGGAAACATGCATTACTTCTCGGGTACTGATCTCTGATAAAGAGGCGACCATCTTTGCCAAAGCATCTTCTTCCCCATTCTCGTCCCGGGGTATTTGCTCAATACTCTAATCCACAAAAACTTCTTTCAGGGCTTTAATGAGCTTGAGTTATTTAAGCATCCTATCATCCTTAGCCTCATAAATGCCCTTTATCTGCTGAGTAATCATTTGTGAATCAAAATACAAAATGACCCGGGAACCTTTAACTTCCCGAGCAGCTCGGATACCGGCGAGAACAGCCTCGTACTCTGCCTCATTGTTAGTCACCCGGGAGTCTATTCTGAGTGCCAGTTTAATCTTCTCTCCTGGGGGAGCTATTATCACAATTCCTACACCACACCCCGAAAGTCTAGACGCCCCATCCACAAATACCCTCCAGACCTCCTCTTCATCAGGTTGGACCATCTCTGACAAGAAATCTGACAAGGCCTGTGCTTTGATGGTAACCCGGGGCCTATACTCAATATCGTATTCTCCTAGCTCCACTGTCCACTTGATCATCCTCCCGAAAACTTCTGAATGAGTCATAATCCTCTCGAGAGGACTATTGGTTAGCACAATAATTTGATGCGACATAAAATAAGGTCACAGTTTCCGGGCAGTCATAACAAGAGCAAGGGCTATCATCTCTACCTCACTGTAGCGGAACTCGGGGCCTCTTAGAGCATAGCTTACATAATAGACATGCCTCTGATCAGAGCCTTCCTCTTTTATCAGTACTGAGTTGACAGCGTACTCTGTAGTGGATAGATAAACAAATAATTTCTCCCCAAGCTCTGGCTTCACTAAGACAGGAAGCTTTGCTAGCTGGTTCTTCAGATTTCGGAAGGCATGTTCACATTTTTCATCCCATCCGAACTGCTGTGTCTTCCACAAGACCTGGAAAAATGGATAATTTCGATGTGCTGACCGGATATGAACCGGGAAGGAGAAGAAATTCTCCCGATCAGTTTTTGAACTTCTCGGACAGACCGAGTAGATGGCATATCCAGTACAGACTTGATTTTTTCTTGATTTACCTCGATCCCCAGGTCAGTAACCACAAATCCCAAAATTTACCACTCTTCACGCCGAAGATACATTTGGCCGGGTTAAGCTTAATTTCATACTGCATAAGAGTGGAAAAAGTCTCCTCCAAAATCGAAGATGAAATCAGATACCTCCCTGGACTTACCCAAGATATCATCCACATACACCTCTACATTCCTACCCAACTGCTTCTCAAAGATTTACCCAAGATATCATCCACATACACCTCTACACACTTCTACGCTGGTAGGTGGCCCCTGCGTTCTTGAACCCGAAAGGCGTGAAAACATAGCAGAATGTTCCTCTCAAGGTGATGAAGCTGGCCTTGTCTTGATCCTCCTTGGCCAGGGGAATTTGATGATACCCATGGTAAGCATCCATGAAACTAAGCAGCTCACAACCAGAGGGGGAATCCACCTACTGGTCCATTCTGGGGCAGCAGATAATGGTATTTGGGGCCATCTTTATTGAGGTCTCTGAAGTCCACACACATCCTCCACTTCCCGGTAGATTTTGGCTCCAACACCACATTCGAGAGCAATGTAGGAAATTGTACTTCCCGAATGTGGCCGGCTTTCAGCAAATCTTTAACATGTACATCAATTACTTTGTCCTTCTCAAGACCAAAGTGTCTCTTCTTTTGCTTCACAGGTTGAGATCCCGGGAGGATGTTCAAGTGATGCTTCGCTATCAGGGGTGAGATCCCTATCAACTCCTGCTGGGACCAGGCAAAAACATTAAGATTAGTTTTTAAACAATTTACAAAACTAACCCGAATGGATAAGTCAAGGTCTCGGGCCACCTGGATTTCCTTGCCTGGCCCAATCTCCACCACCTCCTGCTCTTCCTCTGCCACAAACTGCACCTCTCCCTTCTCCACTATCCTCTCCATCTCCCCACAACCCTAAAATTTCTTCCTTTCCTTCCTCGCCCTCTTCTGGTCCACCCGGACCGCTTCTACATTACACTTCCGAGAAGAAGGCTGATCTCCTCGGACCTTACCTACTTGGCTTCACATTGAGAACTTAATCTTTTGGTGGTAGATGGATACTACGGCCCTTAGCTCATTCATGGTCGGCCGCCCCAAGATGATATTATATGATGACAAGGCATCCACCACAGTGAAAGTGGTCATCACCGTCTTCTTCAGCTCCCCGGTGCCCAAAGATAAGAGCAATAAAATCTCCCCTTCTGGATAGACAGCATGGCCAGCAAAGCCAAAAAGTGTTGAGTCCATCGCTTCCAAATGATACCATGTAAGTCCATTTGTACAAGGGCCTCCTTGAAAATAACATTTACAGAACTTCCCAAGTCCATGAAGACCCTCATAATATCATAATTTGCTACTCTGACTTGAATTATCAGGGCATCATTGTGGGGAATATTAACACCCTTCAAATCTTCTGTGCCAAAACTAATCACTGCCTCACTTCTCCTTACCCCTTCCACCTCCATATAATCTTTTCTGCTCCTCGACTTACAATCCCGATTAGAATCACCGTCAGTGGAGCCTCCAATTATCATTTTAATTACCCCCAAGACAGGGGGGAAGACTCCTTTCTCTCGGGCTTTGCATCTCTCCTCTCCCTCGAGGCATTCCTCGAATCTTCCCTGGCACTGGGACCGGGCTGTCGAGCTAGCCAAGGTGACAACCTCGGCCTCTTGCTGGGTTGATTATGTCCCTGGAGAGAGGGCGGGACATAATCTCTTTGGAGCATTTTGCTGTCCTCCGTGTTGTGAAAACACACTTTATGAAGAGTACAAAACCCCCTCTTCTCAGACCTGGTATACTGTTGAGATGGAGGCAAATCCCTGCTACACTTTTGGACCTCCCGGTTCCGGATAATATTCAAGGGCACATGATTAGAAAAATGTCTCAGGTTATTCCTTCTAGGCCCCCTCTCCTCAAGCTTAGCTACCCGGTCTTCTCTCTCTCTCCTTACCGACTCCCTCTTCTGCTACTAGGCCTCCATATTTATATACTTTTCTGCCCGGGCTAGCAAATCTTCAAAGTCCCCGGGCGCCTTCTTCGTTAATGACCGGAAAAATTCACCCTCCCTCAAACCCTGGGTGAATGCAGTTGTCTTGGTCTCAGGGACGCAAGAGGGGACATCCAAAGCCACTATGTTAAATCTCCGAATATAAGCCCTCAGACTCTCTTTCAGGCTCTGTTTCACTTCAAAAAAACTAAATGCAGTGTTTTTGTATTTCTTACTACTACTAAAATGGTGCAAAAACACCTTCTGAAAGTCCTCAAAAAAATGGATGCTCTTAGAGGCCAATCTCTCAAACCACCTCTGTGCCGAATCAACCATAGTGGTCAAAAACATTTTGCACTTAATTCTGTTAGCATAACAGTGCAACATGGCCATATTTCCGAGCCTGGCCAGATGTTCCTCGGGGTCTGCATTGCCATCATAATCTTTAATTTTGGCAGACTTAAAGTTCCCGGGAAGAGGTTCTCGGACAATAGCTTTAGAAAATGGGCAACCTTTAATGACTACCCGGGAATGACTTTTACACTCCATATGTCCCTCCTACACTTTCATGTTCTGTCTCAACTCTTGCAACTCCTCGCTGGGACATGGACCCAGCACTTGATTCTCTCTCTTTCCTCCTCGCTTCCTCCTCCCCTGCCTCCTGCTCTCTCTCCTGTTCTCCTCCTGCCTGCGTAGCTTGATGAGAAGCATCTCTTCGGGCTACGGATTTTCCCACTGCCTCGGATATAATCCGAGCCAACTCTTCCGAGGATAAACTAATGATAGGTGGAGGTCTTGTGGGTGGAGGATGCTACTACTTAAATAATAATTCACCCAAGTGTAGGTTGTCTGCAAGTAATATAATTCGTAAGTACGAGATCGATCCACAGAGAGGTTATTTTGAGTTTAAATTTATTAATTTATAGATTACCAAATGCAAGAATTAAGTTTACAAATTATAAACTTTGTCAAGGCTTAAGGATTTATTCTTGGTTATGTAATATTGTTTAACTAAAAGTAAAACAAAAGAAACCACCATAAATAATGGTTCCAAAAAATTAAACACACACAAAATATAATATAGTTCCGACTATAGAAAATACCGAATTAACCGATATTTTATATATGGTACCTATGATTATAATTATGACTATATAAATAAATAATAGCATAAAGTAAATGTTAAATTAAATAATTATATTTCATTTAGAACAACCGGCAGAGCCACGCTATTGCCTAAATGAAATATATTGATTTAATAAGTTAGTTGCGATAAAGTAAATGTTAGTTGCGATAAAGTAAAAGTTAATTGCGAGAAAGTAAAAGTTAGATGCGAAAAATAAAAGTTAGTTGCGATAAAGTAAATGTTAGATTGTTAGATGTTAGTATTAAATCATAATATTTCATTTAGAACAACCGGGAGAGCCACGCTATCGTCTAAATGAAATATTATGATATTATTATATAAATATATATATATATATATATCTATATATATATAATAATAAGTGATGAAATATTTATTGTATCAAAATTAAACAACAAATCAAGATAACCACTTTAATGGTATCAAGCATTTGATGTAAATTGATAACAACAAATAATTCATTTTTATACCTACAATAAAAATAAGTTAGCTAAATGAAAAGAAATAAAGAAAGAATATACAAAATATAAACAATCTTACTTCACCAAGAATGCATCCTCTTCACCTTGACATAATAGATTTAGCTTGCCATAAGATTACTTTTGATCAACACTAAAATATCAATTATAGTTGAGAACATGAAAGAAAATATATTGGAACTTAGAACTTTGATACACACTCACACTATATTTTACAATGAGATAGAATGATTCTCAAGCTAGCACAAGGCCTCTATTTATATGACAAATGAGAGAAAGGGTCAAAATTTTTATTAATGCCATGTAGTTGCAATAATAGTCTTTGTCTCCTCCAAGTTCAATTCCATGTCCCTTCTTTCAATGCTTTGTTCCATGACTTTAATCACCGAATTTGACTCTGCTCAAAATGGCAAACATGTGGGGAATTGTCTGTAGATGAATTTGGCCACTTGGTTCACCTCATTTGGTTAAATATTGAAATAGTTATAATATTTTTACTTTATGCTGGTCAGAGTAAAAGTAAATTTGTCTTCCTTTTGATATTTGCACAATTTGATCATCTTAAGGATCTTTTTAGGCAATCATGTCTTCTGCAAAGTTGTAGATAATTTCTCAAGGATTCGAACATGTTTGAGTCACCTCCATTTGAATTTTCTAGCTTGAGTTATCATTATTCTACCAACACGTAGAAAACCTGAAAATAAAACATATTTAGTAAGACAATTAAATATAAACAAACAATACTAAAATAACATAATTTTATAATTTTAATGAAACTTAAATTTTAAAATACAGGTTTTAACATATAATAAATTATTAATTTTAAGTTTCATCACACCCACACACTATCTTATTACTAGTCCCTTAGTAATAAAATTTATCCGAAAATCACAACCTAGATATATATATATATGTATATAAACATTTATATAACGGATACATCCGACTACCTTTGAAACTTATCTAGCACAAACAAATCTTTTTGTTTGTTTGTTTGTTTTTTTTTTAACACAATATTGATGTTTTAGAACACATTGATAGTACATCAATCAAATCTAAAAAATTACAATGAATAAAGTATTTTGCAGTCCGTTATATATTTACTTCTTTTTTTTTTCTTTTTTCAATAAATATTTTTTTTAGGGTAGTTATATTCTTGTAATTAACCATTTTTTAATAATCAATAAAAGTTTATTAATTGTTTTCTCATTTCTCACCACTCACTCACAAAAGATGTGTGATTATATATTATACTTTTACAAAAGAATTCTTTCAATTATACATGTTAACAGCCATACAAACCATATCTTTTAACTATATTATCATAAAAATTTTAGAAATTATTATATTTGAAAACACATACAATTATATATATATATATATATATATATATATATGAATACATCTATTATATATTTTATATTAATTGATCAAAATATATATATAAATTGGTACATATGAAAAACTAATTTTTCTTTTAGTCTGTATTTTGAATATAATGAATATTAAAATCCAGTGTATTGTGATTTTCCAATAATTATTAACTAATGCGTCTCAGGTGCATTTTACTGACACCTTACTCGACATTGAACTAAAAATTATTATAATTATTACTATATATAAGTATATATTTTAATTTTTTATATAAAAAAAACTAAGAGGAGAAAAAGAAATTATTCATACCTTAAAGAAAAACATTAAAACATACCGTTGAATCACAAGTTTAGCATCACATGAATTTTCTTTTCTTACTCTTGGATGTTGGCCAATTAAGTTGAGATAATGATGGATCTGGTTCATGACTAAATCCTTGCAGTAAATCAATAAGTTCACCTTCACATGTAGCAGAAACTAACATCCTTCGCGAAGCTAATTAAATAAATCCATGTTCCACAACATCATCAAGAAACGATAACAGTTTATCATAATAATTGTTAACATTTAACAAACCAATTGGCTTATTGTGGATATTTAATTGTGCCCAACAAACTGTATGAAATATTTCTTCCAAAGTACCGAAACCTCCTGGCAAAGCAATGAAAGCATCTGAATGTTCAATCATTTGAGTGATTCGTTCATACATGTTGTCCACTTTCATTTCTTCTCCTATTGTTGGTCCTGTAAGATTG
Source organism: Primulina tabacum (assembly GCF_025594145.1). Lineage (NCBI taxonomy): Eukaryota > Viridiplantae > Streptophyta > Magnoliopsida > Lamiales > Gesneriaceae > Primulina > Primulina tabacum. The sequence continues at coordinate 32,631,859 of NC_134553.1, read as the reverse complement.
GCTAGGTAATCGGAATAATGCCTAAAACTTCACTTCCACCTGCATGCGCAGCTTTTGCAACTTTTCCCATGAGGCCAACTTCACCACCACCATATACCAAATGAATCTTTTTTTTAGCAAGTGTTATTCCAAGATTTTCTGCTACTTCTTCATAAATTAAATCTTTTCCTGCACTAGATCCACAAAATACACAAATATTTTTGATTTTACTTACCGTGGACGTTGACATGTTGAGAAATATGTTTTCTGTAATTGTTAGATCACAGCATATGAATTTATAAGCGTAACATGCCAAAAGTCAATATTTGAACAGGAAATTATTATTATTAAAAGAAAATAAAAATGACAAAATTAAAACAAATATATACAGCGTAGTTGTGATTGTGGCTCACATCTTCCTCTGATTTTACGTTCAGTAACGGCTTCAACGCCTTCTATGAGTCAAGGATATGCTTACCATCCAATTTTCTTATAAATTGGCAAACAGTGTCTTTTAACGTCAGATTCCCAAGACGAAATTGTGTATATATATTTACTTATCTAAATAGATATGTGTTACTACAGTAGGATCTTTGTAAGGCTGATTCCTACCGTCCATATTGATATTCCTCCTGTTGAAATTGCCACCATAGTTTAAGAAGTTCATTTTGCACGTACCCACTATAATGCGTATCAAGAACCTCTAGAAAATTATCCAAAGGTTCTTTACTGAGACCATTCTTAATGAATAAAATTTTATCTTCTCTATTCATTGATGTCATTCCAACATTTTTGCATTTTCCCTTACAAGTCCACCTTGCACATTTATGACATCCGCCTATACGTTTAGCTCTTCGCTTTTTGGCATATGTGCTTTTACCAAATCCTGGCATATGTCTTATTATTAATTCACTTGCTTCTCCAACCAATCGGACTTTTGCTTCAATTATCAAACGGACATCATTCGGTATGCCATATGACATCATCAACCTTAGCCGCTCACATCTAGCTTTATAAATTTTTTTCAACGCATTATCAGGTAAACAAGCAAAATATTTACGAAGATTCATAATACACGCATCCATATTATTATTATTATATATATTTCAATTATTTTGGGAAAACTGAAGAAACCGACTTAAACAGTCACGGAGTACCGTTATCCGCCACTTAATCGGGAAATGAACTATAATCTGCAAAACAAAATGAAAATATCAAGCAACTATTGTGGATCATATAAAGACATAAACTCATTATTAAGAATTTCATTTTCTATGAAAGGCTTAAGTCTTTGCCCATTAACTTTAAACACGTCATTATTTTTAGGATTTTCAATATCAACAGCACCATGAGCATAAACAAATTTGACTATAATTGGTTCTGACCACCTCGATCTTAGTTTACCTGAAAATAAATGCAAACGAGAATTATAAAGCAAAACTTTTTGTCCAATTTCAAATGACTTTCTCATAATATTTTTATCATGAAAGGCTTTAGTTTTATCTTTATAAATCTTTGAATTTTCATATGCATCATTTCTTAATTCTTCAAGTTCATTTATTTGCAATTTTCTTAATTTAGATGCATCATCTAAATTAATATTAAATGCTTTAATTTCCCAATAAGCTTTATGTTCAAGTTCAACCGGTAAATGACAATGCTTACAAAAAACTAACCTATATGGTGACATCCCTAATGTTGTTTTAAATGCAGTTCTATATGCCCATAATGTATCAGTTAATCTTAAAGACCAATCTTTTCGATTTGGATTAACTGTTTTTTCTAAAATTTGTTTTATTTCTCTATTTGCAAGTTCAACTTGACCATTACTTTGAGGATGATATGGGGTAGAAACTTTATGTGTAATGCCATATTTTCTTAACAAAGAGGAAAATGATTTATTTATAAAATGACTTCCCCCATCACTAATTATTGCTCTAGGTATTCCAAATCGGCTAAAAATATTTTCTTTTAAAAATTTTATAACAACTTTATGATCATTAATTCTACATGCAATTGCTTCAATCCATTTTGAAACATAATCAACAGCGACTAAAATGTACTTATATCCAAAAGATAATGGAAATGGACCCATAAAATCTATCCCCAAACTATCAAATATTTCAATAATTATGATTGGATTTAAAGGCATCATGTTTCGTTTTGAAATTGATCCCATCTTCTGACAGTTTTCACAAGATTTGCAAAATAAATGCGTATCTTTGAATAAAGACGGCCAATAAAATCCACATTGTAAGATTTTTGTAGCTGTTTTATTGGATGAAAAATGACCTCCACATGCTTCAGAATGACAAAATTTAATAACATTACTTACTTCATTGTCGGGTATGCATCGTCGAAAAATTTGGTCAGGACAATACTTAAATAAGTAAGGATCATCCCAATAAAATTTTTTAACTTCTATCAAGAATTTATTCTTATCATGTGAATTCCAATGAGAAGACATTTTATTTGTCACAAGAAAATTTACAATGTTAGCAAACCAGGGCATAATAGTAGCATAAAACAACTGATCATCTGGAAAATTTTCATTTATTGGTATTTCATTACGAGATGATTCAGTCATTATTCTAGATAAATGATCGGATACAATATTTTCTTTTCCTTTTTTATCTTTAATTATAATATCAAATTCTTGTAACAATAAAATCCACCGTATTAATCTTGGCTTAGCATCTTGTTTATTTGATAAATATTTTATGGCAGAATGATCGGTGTAAACAATAGTAGTAGAACCAATTAAATAAGATCGAAACTTATCTAATGCAAATACTACTGAAAGTAATTCTTTTTCAGTAGTTGAATAATTTATTTGGGCTCTATTTAAGGTTCTACTAGCATAATAGATTGCATAAGGTTTTCCTTCTTTTCTTTGTCCTAACACAGCTCCTATAGCATATTACACTTGCATCACACATTAATTCAAATGGTAAAGACCAATCTGGAGGTTGTAAAATAGGTGATGTAACTAAAAGATTAATAATTTTTTTAAAAGCATTTTCACATTTCTGAGTCCATTCAAATTGTGTATCTTTTGTTAAAAGATTTGAAATTGATTTAGATATTATGCTGAAATTTTTTATAAACCTTCTATAAAATCCTGCATGACCCAAAAATGATCGAACTTCTTTGACCGTTTTTGGTGATGTTAAATTAGCAATAACATCAACTTTGGTTTTATCAACTTCAATTCCTTTTTCAGATATCACATGTCCTAAAACAATACCAGATTTAACCATATAATGACATTTTTCCCAATTTAAAACAAGATTTTTTTCTTCACATCTTTTTAATACTTCTTCTTGATTTTTAAGACAATTTTCAAATGAGTTTCCAAAAACAGTTATATCATCCATAAAAACTTCTACATATTCTTCAATCATATCACTGAAAATACTTAACATGCATCTTTGAAAAGTAGCCGGAGCATTACATAAACCAAATGGCATTCTTTTAAATGCAAAAGTTCCGAAAGGACAAGTAAAAGTAGTTTTTTCTTGATCTTCTAATGATATAAGTATTTGATAATACCCCGAATACCCATCAAGAAAACAGTAATAAGAATTTCCTGCTACTTTTTCTAGAATTTGATCTAAAAATGGTAGTGGGAAATGATCTTTTCTAGTTGCATCATTTAATTTTCTATAATCAATACACATACGCCAACTAGATGGAATCCTAGCTTGTAATAACTCTCCCTTTTCATTTTTTATAACAGTGATGCCGGACTTTTTAGGTACTACTTGTGTTGGACTTACCCATTTACTATCTGAAATTGGATAGATAATTACATCGTCTAATAGTTTTAATACTTCATTCTTAACAACTTCCTTCATATGTGGATTTAACCTTCTTTGTGGTTGTTGATATGTTTTAGCATTTTCTTCCAAGTGAATTTTATGTGTACAAATTAAAGGATTCATACCTTTTATATCTTTCAAAGTCCATCCAATTGCATTTTTATATTTTTTAAGTAATTTAATCAAATCTTCTTCTTGATTTGGCAAAAGAGTGGAAGAAATTACAACAGGAAATGTTTTATTTTCACCAAGAAATAAATATTTCAATTCTAATGGTAAAACTTTTAATTCAAGTTTTGTATTATCATCTTCTTTAAAATTATTTTTAGACTCAAAACTTTCTATTGAAAAACTTCAGATTGTTGAGTTAAGTTTTCTTCTTGTATATTTTCTTCCACAATTGGTTCAATTTCATTATCATATTCATTTTCATTAATACTTGGTTGTTTACATAAATTGAACACATTAAGTTCTAGAGTCATATTTCCAAAAGACAATTTCATTATTCCATTTCGACAATTAATTAAAGCATTTGAAGTTGCTAGAAATGGTCGTCCCAATATTACTGGAATTTCATTATGTACTTCTATTGGTTGTGTATCCAAAACAATAAAATCTACAGTATATATGAATTTATCAACTTGAACCAACACATCTTCTACAATACTTCTAGGTATTTTGATTGACCTATCCGCCAGTAAGAGAGTAACAGAAGTGGGTTTTAATTCTCCTAAATTAAGTTTTTCATAAACTGAATAAAGAAGTAAATTCACACTTGCTCCCAAATCCAACAAAGCTTTTTTAATTTTATTTTCTCCAATAATACATGAAATTGTTGGACAACCAGGATCTTTATATTTTAAACTAGAATTATTTTGAAGAATAGAACTTACTTGTTCAGCCAAGAATGCTTTTTTCTTCACATGCAATTTTCTCTTTACAGTACATAAGTGTTTTAAAAATTTTGCATAAGAAGGTACTTGTTTAATAGCATCTAATAATGGAATATTTATCTTCACTTGTTTAAAAACTTCATAGATATCAGAATCACTTTTTTGTTTTTTATGATTTGTTAATGCATGAGGAAATGGTGGAGGTTTATTTGACTTATTTACTATTTCAGATGATTTATCCTTCACCATATTATTCTTAAAATTTAAGGTATCATCATTCTCAAAAGTATCAGGATTATCATCCTTACTCTTTGATTTTAAATGATCCTTGTTTTCATTACTATATGGATCATTAACTATTTTACCACTTCTAAGGGTAATAACAAATTTTATTTGATCAATTTTTTCATTTTTTAATTCTTGATTTTGATTTTTAGGATTAGGTTGAGATTGAGATGGAAATTTTCCTTTTTCATGAATATTAAGTGCAGATGCAAATTTTGCAAGAGTTTCTTTCAAATCACTCGTAGATTGACTGTTTTGAATATTGATAGACTCTTGCTTTTGGATAAATGCATGAATTACATCTTCAAAGTTTTTTCTTGGAGGTGTAACATAAGGAATATAACCTTGATGATTTTGGTTATTTTGAAAATATTGTTGTGACGGTTGTGCATTATTATCATTCCTCCAACTAAAATTAGGATGATTTTTCCATCCAGGATTATATGATGGTGAAAAAGGATCTAGTATTGGTTTTTTATAATTGTTAACATAATTTGCTTGTTCATGGAGACATTCTTTAAATGAAGGTAATGTTGGACAATCTTTTGTAGCATGATCTTGTGTATCACATATATGACAAACAATTTCTTGAATACTTTTTAATTGACCACTCTTTTTCATTTCTTATGAATCAATTTTTCTTGCTAAAGATGCAAGTTTAGCTTGAATATCTATATCATCTTTAAGATTATAGATACCACCCCCATTTGTTGAATTATTGTTTTTAGTTGTTGGTGGTTCTATTGTGCCTATATTATCCCAATTTTGAGCATTTTCTGCTAATGAATCCAAATATTCCATAGCTTCATTTGGGTTTTTATCTTCAAAAGTTCCATCACATGAATTCTATCATTTGCCTATCTTTAGGTATTAGACCTTCATAAAAGTGAGAAACTATTCTCCATGTTTCAAAACCATGATGTGGGCATGTATTAAGTAATTCTTTATATCTATCCCAACATTGATAAAACGTTTCTCCTTGTTTTTGAGAAAAAGTTGTAATTTGTCTTTTAAAAGAGTTTGTTCTATGGGAAGGGAAAAACTTTTTGAGAAATTGTTGTTGCATTTCTTCCCATGATCTTATTGAACTTGATCTTAAATTTTGTAGCCATGTTTTAGCTTTATCTTTTAAAGAAAAAGGGAAAAGCTTTAATCGAACTATATACATGCTACAATTTTGATCATTATAAGTGTTACAAACTTCCTCAAATTCTCTTAGATGCAAATATGGATTTTCAGAATCTAAACCATGAAAATTTGGTAAAAGTTGAATAATTTGAGGTTTGAAGTTGAAATTAGATGCATCAGGAGGAAAAACTAAACAAGATGGGGACACTAGTTCTAATAGGGTTCATATGGTGCCTAAGTGTTCTTAATTGATCATGTTCTTGATTATTATTATTATTATTATCATCTTGATTATTTGAATTATCATCCATGTTTAAATTATTTTCAGATACTCGAATAATTCTACAATTTTTTTTTCGACTCCAAATACTCATACAAAAAGAAAACAACACAATACTTATAAATAAAACATAATTAACAAATATAAACTTAATTTATACCTCCCCGGCAACGGCGCCAAAAACTTGCTACTACTTAAATAATAATTCACCCAAGTGTAGGTTGTCTGCAAGTAATATAATTCGTAAGTACGAGATCGATCCACAGAGAGGTTATTTTGAGTTTAAATTTATTAATTTATAGATTACCAAATGCAAGAATTAAGTTTACAAATTATAAACTTTGTCAAGGCTTGAGGATTTATTCTTGGTTTATGTAATATTGTTTAACTAAAAGTAAAACAAAAGAAACCACCATAAATAATGGTTCCAAAAAATTAAACACACACATAATATAATATAGTTCCCACTATAGAAAATACCGAATTAACCGATATTTTATATATGGTACCTATGATTATAATTATGACCATATAAATAAATAATTGCATAAACTAAATGTTAAATTAAATCATTATATTTCATTTAGAACAACCGGCAGAGCCACGCTATTGCCTAAATGAAATATATTGATTTAATAAGTTAGTTGCGATAAAGTAAATGTTAGTTGCGATAAAGTAAAAGTTAGTTGCGAGAAAGTAAAAGTTAGATGCGAAAAATAAAAGTTAGTTACGATAAAGTAAATGTTAGATTGTTAGATGTTAGTATTAAATCATAATATTTCATTTAGAACAACCGGCAGAGCCACGCTATCGTCTAAATAAAATATTATGATATTATTATATAAATATATATATATATCTATATATATAATAATAAGTGATGAAATATTTATTGTATCAAAATTAAACAACAAATTAAGATAACCACTTTAATGGTATCAAGCATTTGATGTAAATTGATAACAACAAATAATTCATTTTTATACCTACAATAAAAATAAGTTAGTTAAATGAAAAGAAATAAAGAAAGAATATACAAAATATAAACAATCTTACTTCACCAAGAATGCATCCTCTTCACCTTGACATAATAGATTTAGCTTGCCATAAGATTACTTTTGATCAACACTAAAATATCACTCATAGTTGAGAACATGAAAGAAAATATATTGGAACTTAGAACTTTGATACATACTCACACTATATTTTACAATGAGATAAAATGATTCTCAAGCTAGCACAAGGCCTCTATTTATAGGCCAAATGAGAGAAAGGGTCAAAATTTTTATTAATGCCATGTAGTTGCAATAGTATTCTTTGTCTCCTCCAAGTTCAATTCCATGTCCCTTCTTTCAATGCTTTGTTCCATGACTTTAATCACCGAATTTGACTCTGCTCAAAATGGCAAACATGTGGGGAATTGTCTGTAGATGAATTTGGCCACTTGGTTCACCTCATTTGGTTAAATATTGAAATAGTTATGATATTTTTAATATATGCTGATCATAGTAAAAGTAAATTTGTCATCCTTTTGATATTTGCACAATTTGATCATCTTAAAGATCTTTTTAGGCAATCATGTCTTCTGCAAAGTTGTAGATAATTTCTCAAGGATTCGAACATGTTTGAGTCACCTCCATTTGAATTTTCTAGCTTGAGTTATCATTATTCTACCAACACGTAGAAAACCTGAAAATAAAACATATTTAGTAAGACAATTAAATATAAACAAACAATTCTAAAATAACATAATTTTATAATTTTAATGAAACTTAAATTTTAAAATACAGGTTTTAACATATAATAAATTATTAATTTTAAGTTTCATCAGAGGACCACCATGTCCTGAGATAATTGTATCATCTCCAGGAACCCGGGAAGTATCTTGGTTGGTTTTTCTGGTAGGAGCCATATCAACGTGTTAAGCTCAATTTCCCATGAACGGCGCCAATGATGTAATCCGGGTAAATCGGGTGAGCAAAGTCGGGGCGGTCCTCCGGATGGTGATATAGTGTTTAAGGAAAATGAGTAAGGAAAGAATATATATTGTGAGGAAAATATATCATTGTGATCTTGGGCTTTTACTGTGACCTGCAAACAATAAGATGAACTCGTAAATGGACGCTGAAGGAATGTCCAGCGTATCCATTCTGATACTTATGTCAGCATGTGAAGAAGAAAAGTGAAATGACTTGTATATGTGTGGATATATGTGAGTGCTTGAGAGTTCAAAGTTCCAGAATCTGTAAATGAGATTGATATCAGCTATTTATAGGAGGAAATCCCATGATTACCTTGTTTTCGGTGCCCACCTTCTAAGCATGGTAAGGCGGCTGCCCATATCCTGTTTCTGATTACTTCTCTGACACATCAAACCCATGTTGTTCTGACAAAATTTATTGTCAAGCATAAGGTATCTCATACTGATACACTCGAGTGTGGCACACTTCTCGAGGTAGCCCGAGTAGGAAGTTCTCGGGAGCTTGTATGAGAGCTCGGGCCCATGACTGCCTGGCAGAAAATATCCTGGGGGATCCCATGCCTGCTGATGAAGAAAGTAATCTGCATATTAACTCTAATTTGGGCAATCCATTTAGTTTCCCAAATAATCCATGACCCGATATCTTATGGGAGTACCACAAGGCATAACCAAGATTTTAAAATTAGGTAGACAAAAATTTAAATAATATTTTTTTAGAGATTAAATTAAAGACTTGTTTGCGTCGTAAAGAAATTTTACAAAAAATTGAGTTTAGCTTCAGCCAACAATGTGTTCATAATCCTGTTCGACAAATGTTTGTCTTTTTCAATTTTTCAACACTTATTATTTTTACAAAAAAAACACATAATACCTGAAGAACTCTCAATAGTGTAAAGGTTGGATATATCCCTAATGCATGTTTAATATATATATAGATATATATATATATCCCTAATACTAAATATGTCCATTCGGGTGAGATGGATAGGTTGGATCGAGTTGAGCGATAGTACTTATAAAAAATTGCTAAACCCGAACCCGAATCAATCCGATTAACACGATTAATAAACAATTGTTTAAAAAATATTCAAAATATTATGAAAATTTATGATATAAATATATAATAAATATTTTTTCAGACATACAATATATAAAATTATAGGCAATATTTATTAATTATATTTTAAAAAAATTTAAAATTTTCGGGTGAGTTTACCCGAACCCAACCCAACCCAACCCAACCCGATCATTTTTTTCGGTCAGCTATCGGGTCCAATCAGATCTGACACGAACCCAAAAACCCCAAATCCAAATCTAATTTTTTTCAGGTTAAACCGTGTCGCGTTTATGGGTCGTGTTTGATTTTGACACCCCTATATAATACCTGAAATATCCGATAATATAAACATTCGTTATTATTAATACATGTACACTACACAAACTTTGCATACGATTCAACTAAAATTTTAAACTATCAATTACTCAACCACCTATAAAGTCTTTTTTTAAAGAAATTAGTTTTTAAATTATCAGTACACAGAATTCTTCATCAATAACAATTCTTTGTTTCACTATAGGCAGACCTTACTTGAAGTTATAAATAGCAATCCTCTGTTCCACAAGACTTCGTCTGTGTTTCCATGATCAAACTATATATATAATTTTGATATGTTGCATAGCAACGTAATCACTTTTGTGTTCCCCGATGAAGTAGCACTTAACTAGTGTATGCATAATTTGTTACCTCAACGACGAGCAGGGTTGATGGACATCATATCAAAATTTATTTTATATATTGAAAGAATATATTTTTTTCTAGACTTTCTAAATTCTATTTTCATATTTTTTTATCTGCCAACCAGCGTGAGTAGAACGCCAATGCTTCACGTGGTTTGTATTCTGGTACAGTGTGTCCAGCTCCCTGCATAATTCACATACAAACGTCGTCAATCCCAATTCTTATTTTCATGTTGTTGGAATCTTGTCTTCACTCTTACCATAGCTAAGACAAATGGTTTGGCATTCAATTACCAAGTTTTTGAAAATTGGATACATATTTAACAGTTTATGATATATGACAACCAGGTGACAAATCTTTATCAGTACATGAAATTCGACTTCGTAAATGGGTAATGGTCTATGGTCTAGCTCGATCTATGCATTTTTTACTGTTTTACTGTCGCTGCAGGAACATAAGTAAAATACACATATCGGGGCTAAGCGGACGTGGAATGGAATGAAAATTGGAGCTTGAAGAAGTCAACAAGAAGATTAGGCAGAAGCACAGGCGCACCCGCGTGATATGGGCGTGCAGCCACGCGTTCGAGACAAACCAGCATAACCCCAGACAGAGCAATGCATGCAGGCGCGCTTTCCCATAGTGCACCCACGCTGCCGAGAAGCATACCAGCATGCGAGAGCAGGAGTTGAAGCGCAACCGCGCATCCAAAGAGCCCGACCGCATGACACGACGTACAAAACAGGGACTCACGGACTTTTGTCGAATATAGAACACGTAGCCCTAAACTTTGGGTGATTCATTCAGCGTCGTGCACATACAAAAACACGATATTATGCGCGGGAGAGCGAGATCGAATATCGGGGATGGAGATGTGATTCGGCTACCATCTATTCTTCCTCTATCCTTCTAGATTCTTGTTTGTTGATGATGAAAAACATGTTTATTGTTGAATTCTATTTTGTTATGAACTAATTTGACACATCGTTGTGTGTTTAAGAAGAGTTAGTGTTTTTTGTTAATAAACGAGTTGATGTTAATAGTAAAACTATCGTAAAAATTAAATATATTGGAGACCAGGTGAAATCGTTTCTCTACTCTCTCTAATTGATTTTTCAGTATTTTGTGCGCTCAAAGTTATTCTTCTTTATTAGTGTTTGTTGAAATCTTCACCTAATAGTCTAAATAAAGTTCAACTATTTTAATTACGGTATTTGATATAATTTTGAATATACATTCTCTGTGGGAATAATATCCGTACGATATCGTACTCAATTACTTACGAAAGCTTGACACCGTATACTTAAAGTAGGCAATCGTGCAACAAGTTTATGGCGTCGTTGTCAGAAAGTGTTTTATTTAATTATACATCAATATTGTTTAGTAATTAGTCTTGATTTTAATTTAGATTTATTTTTATTGTTTATTGATTTGTTGTTTTCTCTTTGTTTTGCGGGTTATGCGAAAAAAACAAAGCTTCAACTCGTTGCTTCTTGATCCTAAATTCGAAAAGACTGTTAAAGCATTAAGGAAAGCATTAAGAGGAGCTCAAGCAGATGGCAAAAAACAGAAAAAACAATAATCCACATCCTGCTGCATTACCCATCAGAGATGACTTCAAGCATGTGATTAATGCACATTATTTTGGCATAGCTCGTGGAACTATCAACGCCGCTAATTTCGAGTTGAAGTCATCACTGATTAACATGGTTCAGTAGAACCATTTGAGGGAGGGAGCAGCCACCACAGATAAAAATCACGGACACGTTAAAAATTAATGGTGTTGCCTGATAATACTGTTAGATTGAGATTGCTTACATTTTCTCTTATGGATCAAGCAAGGAGTTGGCTATAATCAATACCCCTTGCGTGCATAACTACATGGAAAGATATGACGACAAAATTTGATAGTGGAGTATTTTCCTCCTGTCATTGAAGATTGATATCAGTACATTCAGACAGACTGATTTCGACCAGTTGTATGAGGCATGAGAATACTTTAAGGACCAGCTTAGAAGATGTCCAAACCATAACTTTGAAAAATGGGTCCAGATTGAATTATTTTATAATAGGCTAAACGCACAAACTATGACATTTGTCTGCGGCTACTGGACGAACTATCTTTGTCTAAACTGCGGATGAAGACTACGAAATTCTAGAGCAAATGACGATCAACAACTACCAATGGCTCTTAGAGAGATCTAGAACAAATAAGTCGGCTGGAGTTTATGTGGTTGATCCTATCCTATCACATAACTCACTGCGCAAATTTCTGCAATGACCACTCAGATTGCAGCGATGAATAAAAGAAGCCAGACAAATTTTGAGGCTATTGCGGTGTCCACTGACGAAGGGCCCACTACTGAGGATGCTCAGTATCCATGTGTGATAGTGGAGGATGTACTTGTGAAGGAGGACAAAGCAATTGATCACCATGACTTCTCGGTATTTGGCTTTTTAAGGATAAAAAAAGAGCGAAAATCTAGTGGCTGACCATTTGTCTCGATTGAAGTCAGAGCACAAGAATGAAGAAACAATCATCAAGGAAACTTTTCCAGGATGAACAACTTTTCGAGGTAACTTCTAAACTCACATGGTTCGCAGACATTGCTAACTTTTTGTCTTGGGGTGTTTTGCATCGGGATTCGAATCAATACAAGAAGTTCTTCCATGATGCAAAATTTTATCTATGGGATGACCCTTAAGTTTACAAGAGATGTGTTGATCAAATGATTAGGAGATGTGTAGGAGAAGAAGAAGCCAGAGATATTATTGAGCAATGCCCCTCTGCCTTGTATGATGGGGCATTTTGGAGCGTCTGGAACAACTTTCAAGGTGTTACAATCTGGTTTCTATCGACTAATGTGTTTAAAGATAGTCATACCTTGGTGAAATCATGTAATAGATGCCAAAGGGTAGGAAATACTTTTAGGAGTCATGAATTACCACTAACAGATATTTTGGAGATGTAACTATTTGATGTTTGGGGTATTGACTTCATGGGGCCATTCTCATCTTCTTTTGACCCATCTTATATTTTTCTTGTTGATTATATTTCGAAATGGGTAGATTCAATTGCCACCAGTACTAACAATGCTCGTGTTGTCATGAAATTTTTGTACAAAAACACATTCACCAGGTTTGGGATGCCAAGAGCCAAATTGAGTGACGCGCACTTTTGCAATAAGATTTTTGACTCATTGTTGGCTAATTATAATGTGAAGCATAAGGTGGCACCTGACTATAACCCACAATCAAACAGTCAAGTACAGATATCCAACAGAGAATTCAAGCAAATTCTGAGAAAAATGTAAAGACTAACCGGAAGGATTGGGCGATCAAGTTGCATGAAGCATTGTGGGAGTACAAGACTTCTTTCAAGGCACCTATTACTCTCGACTTAAATTGTTTCCTGGTAAGTTAAAGTCAAGACAGCTAGGTCCGTTCACAGTGAAACTGGTACAACCACATGGTGCGATTAAACATTTGCGCAATGACTGGCATACTTTCAAGGTTAACAACCAACAGATGAAGCATTATTATGGGAATGAGCGAGGAACTTAGATAATGTTCCACTCCCTGAGCCGAATTAAGAGAAGAAGAAAAATAAGCCGATGACTTGAAACAAAGCGCTTTGTGGAAGACAACCCATAGATATTTTTCGCTTTTTTTTAATTTTCATTCATTTAGCTTAATTTAGTACATTACTACATTTACATGTTTTCCAAGTAACTAAGTCATGTGCATGACGATTTTTGTAGGCCCAAAGAGAAATCTAGACAAGTCGAAGTCAGATAGAATTTCAAGCATAGTCGCACTCAATTGGAGCGCTGCCGCGCTGCTCGACAACTCTTGGTATTCAAGAATCAGAGGTAGGCGCGCACCCGCGGTTGTCTAGAGTGTAGTCGCGCGTTCGGATAAACTATTGGCCGTACTGGACAGAGCATGAAGCGCGGCCGTGCGATTTGAGCGCTCTCAAATGGCATGGCCGCCTCAAATCGCGCGGCCGTGCTGAAATATCTCAGTTTTATAGCTCGTAACACAGTCAACGACGCGCACCGACGCTACGATATAGCGCGTCCGTGCCTTCCAGATATTTACACGATGCACTCAGATAGGGAGACACGTGCACCCGCGCTCTAAGGAAGTGTGCTATAAGAAGCGTGGCCGCGCGCGAACACATATATAAAAAGATATGGGGCTGCTCGAATTCAGTTTTCAAAACCTAACCTAATAAAAGTGCCGCCACCTCCATCTTCTCTCCTAGATCGACCTCTGCCGTCCTACTTCTCCATCTCCGGCATAACACAAGTAAGGAAGAGCCCCTCCTTTTATATCTCCCCATCTATAGGAACACTATTGTTTTCGGGGAACTTATTCAGATTCGTCACTGCCACGAAGCACTCTATTTTTCCGATGAAATTTTTTGAACTCCGACGATTCCAAAATTAAATCAAGTATGAAATAACATTTTTATGTGTAATACAAATTTTGAAATCGAATTGAGAATTATTGAAGATCCAAGTGTGAATTATCGAAACTATTATTGAAGTGAATAGATTATCGTATTTGGAGATATTTTGTGCTTGGTGTTTTAGAGATAATCAAGTAATTAAGGAGATGTGATTGAATTGAAGGAATTGTGTAGGGTGGTTAAACATTGAGAAGTGGTTTATTATTGCTTTGGCATTACTATGTCACTCACTCGTTAATCGATGCCTCCGAAAATAATCCAATAAAGGTGTCTCATCGAACTCATACAACAATGAAAAATTTTGGAACGAGAAAACACAAAATCTATATATAGCCTTTCTGACAAGGCCAATTGTGAAAGAAAGGAGTCTGCATATGTCACACCCCAACTATGAATTGGCGGAGATGATTGTTGAGAACGTTTCGACTAAATTTGCACAACACCGTCTGAGGCGGTGATTTCATAGGTGCGAGAGTTCTATGCATATCTAAAGTCAAGCATGAAGATTTTAAAGTATTGGTACGTAGTAGATTGGTGGCATGCGATGCAGGAACGATTAATTTGGTTTACAATCCCCCAAGGTTCGAATACAATGAAATGAATACAATCAGTATATGGATGAGCATGTCAACTAAATGGAGATTATTCACAAAGTGTAGAAGAAGGGTCGAGTGGAGAATGAGTCAGAACAGTTATGACTCAAAGAGTACGATCTTGTTTTTGTAGCCAGAATAATGCCCTCAACCCATGCTACGGAGATCACCAGGGATAAAGTTGGACTGGATCTATGTCAACGTGACTAGAAAAACGGTGGATTTGGGGAAAATAATTCAAGCTTCGACCCTTCGTGCTATTTCAGGAGCCCACACAGGTGTCCTCCCGTTTCCAAACCTCATCACCGATCTTTTCCAACACGCGGATGTTACTTGGGGACCTGACGAGCAACTCATGAAGGCCAAGGCACTCATTATTGTCGTTCCCGAGGACCCTAAGGTTAGACCAATGGCGGAGGTAGCACGAACATGAAGGATTGAATATACTCGACGTGCGAGAGAGCGACGAGAAAGATGACTGAAGGGCATTGATTTACTCTTTTGGAGCATGGTATGAGGAATAAAAGGCGAGAGTTGAACGAGCACGGTTATAGCACGAACATTATCATGAATTATATGACGGATTTTAGTTCGGTGCTCACCTAGCGATTTCCGCCCATCGGGCCAGATGATGCAGAGTTCCCACAACAGCTAACCTGGCCGCCCCACTATGAACCACCATCCCAACCCATGGATGTGGACGACGAAGAAGAGATGGTTGATGGCTCGAGCGACGAGTTTGACGCTCATCGTGAGCTTTTTTATTATTATATATTGAGGACGATGCATATCTTTCTAGTGAGTCAAAATGTGGAAAAAAGGGAATGGTCGGTCAATTATGAGAATAGATGCGAAAACATGAATTTTAAACCAAGTTAGTAACTCTATATGCATGTTCACCAATCGCTTAATAGTCGCATCACTTCATGCATTGTTGTCATGATCATTAATACACCTGATAAGAAGAGAACGTTTATTGCATGCTTTGTGATATTGAATGGATGACCTAGTTTTGAGACTTTTTGTGATTTCTATTTGATATTGAGATATATGTCACAACCACAGAAGTGATCTATGCCATCATTGAATTTGTTTGGGCATGTTTTAATTGCTTATATGCTATCACATGAAGCCCTTTGAGGCTAATTGAAATTTGAACGAGATGTGTTATTCAAAAAATTCTTCTAAAAGCCAGTTACATTTTTTGAAACGCACATGGTCAGCCTGTACAAGTTGATTGATGTTTGAAGTAGTCTAGAACTTGGTTTAGCATTATTCGAGACGAAATACATATAATGTTTGACTTAGAGATGATTTAGGTAATTTTTTAGCTTAATGAAAATCGAATGATGTTTGCCAAACGCACACGATAGCCCTCATTCGTACATTTTTTTTCTAAATCGCACATCAATTATCAAATCTTTTAACATATACACTAATTACCTATTTGTTGAGAGAAATAAACCCCTTTAGCGCTTTTAAATTAAAAAAAACCTTGTAAATTCAAAAATTCCCATGAATAGATGAAAAAAGAAGAGTGTTGGAGTTGTGAAAAAAATGAAAGGAAAAGGGGATATGAAAAAAATGTGAATGATAAAGAAAGAGGATGAACAAATGCTCATGGTGTGGAGATTGAAATGAAGAGAAATGAAAAGAAAATAAAGGACTAAGGTTGAGGATGATGTGAAAATTCAATCAATGGGGAGTATTAAAGGTGAAGAAATGCGTTGCATAAGTATAATGCTTATTTTATCTCATCTTTGATTCTCTACCCTTTATTGTAGCCATGAGCTGTTTCCTAACGTTATAAGCTTAAAGGGCATATTAACCAAGTCACATGTATCTGATATACTAGTGGAGAAGGGTTGTTAAATTTGAGCTTATGGACACTTCAAATGCATTGTCAGCAAGTAAGGGATTTGACCATTTACACACATCTCATGACACCAAGTTACATTTTGGTATGAAATTCTTGATTGTGTGTTTGAACCAAATGTTTAACCTAAACAAGTCCTAATGATCTATCTAAGTATTTATTGTTTAAAGAGTGGTGGCTTGAAACTTAAGTTGAAAATTCTACGAATCTGTGAAGTGACGAGCGGCATGAATCTATCACGATATTGGGTTGGGTAGATGAGATTGATAAATCACACATGTAAACTGTTGAGTGGTTGTGACATACATATTATTTGAAAAACTTGTATAGTTAATCTCTGAGGCATAAGATGATTCCTATATTCCACGACGTTATTTGTTTATTTTTAGCCTTTTTTATGTTTCTAGATGTTATATGTTCTATTTACTTCTTTATTTTGCTCGACATTAGTAAAAGTTCAAGTTTAAGGGGTTTTTTAATAATTGGTACTTATATTATTGTTTTAGAGCGGATCTATGCGTTTTTGGTCAACTTTGGATCTATGCGTTTTTGGTCAATTTTGGTGTCGTTGCAGTAACATAGGTAAAATACACATATCGGGCTAAGTAGACGAAGATGGAATGAAAATGGGAGCTTGAAGAAGTGAACAAGAGGATGAGGCAGAAGCACAGGCGCACCGGCGCGATATGAGCGTGCAACCACGGGTTCGAGACAAACCAGCATATCCCTAGAGCATTTCCATAGTGCACCAGCTGTCAAGAAGCACACCATCACGCGAGAGCAGGAGTTGAAGCGCAGCCGCGCGACCGTGCATACAAAAAAGGGACTCACGGACTTTTCAAGAATATAATTCATTCAGCGCAGTGCACATACGAGAACACGATGTTTTGAGAGAGAGATCAAGATTGAAGATCAGGGACGGAGACGTGATTCAGCTTCCAGATGTTCTTCCTCTCTCCTTTTAGATTCTTGTTTGTTAGTTTGATGAAGAAAAACATGTTTAGTTTTGAATTCTATTTCGTTATGAACGAATTTGATTTTTTAGAGATCAACTAGCTTGATCGAAACTATGTTTTTTGAATTATTGAGTTTTATGATTAATTCTTTCTTCATTTATTTGTGTTTGCCTGTTATTAATTTATTGGTCATAAAATGATTCAACAACTAATTGAAATCTAGCACTCATGTGAAGAAATTGAAATTAAGATCGTAGGAATCATATCGTCAAATGTTTATATTGTTCGGAAGATATATAATCTCATCGAAATCCTGGTAAGAACATCGTTTGCACATATAGTTTACTATTAGATTTTAAATAGTAATAATAAAAATAATTAGTAAACTATACACTCCTACTATGGAATTGGGAAAAAGGAATAAGAAGAGTTAGTAATCTTGTATAATAAACGAGTTGGTGTTAATAATAAAAGTATCAATAATTAAATATAGTGGAGATCATATGAAATTGTATTTTTAGACTCTCTCTCATTGATTTTTTAGTATTTTGTGCGCTCAAAGTTATTCTTGTTTGTTAGTGTTAGTCGAAATCTACATTTAGTCCCATTATTTTAATTACGGTACTATATATAATTTTGAATATACACTCTCTAAGAGAACGATATTATACTTCATCACATACTAAAACTTGACACCACAAGGTAAGCAACCGTGCAACACATACCTTTATGGTGAGGAAGATGAGATTGTTTTCATAAACCTGTATGTATCTGCGTAAAATGAAATGTGAACTAATCAGCCCCTTTCAAGAAGTCAGCAGACAATCATGTAACCAAAGACTGACATTTTTATGCTAAATGACAACTTAAAATTCACAAAGATCAGACATACCCTGCAACTTGGTCATTCACAAACCAAGGCCTCCATGAATCAGCTTTCTTGTATCCGACGGATCGAGTCCAAGCTTCACTTCCCGTGAATGGAACACACATATCATGATCCCCACTGAACAAAAAATTAAATCCTTTTAAATAAATTGATACCGCTACTCACAAATTAAACAGCAAAATTCAGTGATTCTTTCTACCTGTATATGAGAGCTCGATATCCCCGGGATGTGAGGTTCTTATGATATTTGATCATGCTCCCAGCATCATGATAAAATTTGAGTCTGTCTGTGCACAGCTCAAAGTTTCCTGCCACAATTTTCTGGAGCACGAACAGTTAATTTTACCGCGCGAAACAAATAAGGTAAGTAGAGATGATAAATCTTACAGGTTCAGCATGGATTGCTCTCCTAACTGCTTCACTGTTCAGCCATGCAGTTGCAACCTCATCATCCTGCACGTTTTGTTAAAATAACAGCGGTTTTTTGAGGTCGAGAGTGTACATATAATACTACTGAACCAAAACAAGCTGCATACTAATCAATTTTCGTACTCGAGCTTCAAAGTAACTTGAAGCCAAAAAATAAACTATTTTGGTTCCAACAATATTAAAATAGAAACTTGTTAATGAATTCTTGAATTATAGCTTGAACTCGTGAGACTGTTTAATTTTCAATAAGTTTATAAAATATTAGTATTTTTATATATTAAAATTTACGAACTATTCAACAAAATAATTTGGGCTGATATGTTCGGCTCAAAGAATATTTGAACCATAGATTAAGCCAGACTAGGACTAGGACAAGCCTATCAAAATTTGAAAGAGGAATTACAATCTTTTGCTTTTTCACAATCTGGAAAATATGTACAGTTCATAAGGATCATCAAATGGCATTAGGAAGTAAATCAAATATAAGTTGTCCAAAAATTTCATTTTAGCTTTCTTGAGAGTTGAGACTATATATCAGATGTCCTTCATGAAAAAGACATCAGGTGTATGTAAATCATAAATATATATAAAAGTCGAGTAAAAATTACATTTGAGGGTTCTTGGGACTACATATCTGATATCATTCTAAAAATAGGATGTCATGTCCACCGAAAGTAAGGCTTGAGTTTCTTACAGTGCATGGAACGTCTTCTTCACTAAGAAGCTGTGGCCAACTCGGGACAAGTCCATCTCTTACAGGAGCTCTAAGAGGCCGTGCACGACCAAACATTCGTTTTCTCACAAGTAAAGGCCTTTTGGTCACACCCAATCTCCTGAAGCTCTGAGGCAATTTTGTCGTTGTGAATGAAATCTTACTTGGTGTAGCATGATAGCATGGTTCAAGAATGTTATATACGTTTATATCCTTGATTTCCTGAAATAACTCAAAATGTAAAGCACAAATGAACAGAAATATAAGTTTGAAAAGTAGAGAGTATGAATCTTACTTCATCTACTATTGCAAGCTTTTTTTGACAAGAGTCAGCCGTCGAATTATAGTAGTTCCCATTACATTGAATAGTAACTTCCTGCAGCATATCACTAAAGCGAATGAAATTGGAAACTTTACGTTGCCACTTTATGAACATATAAATGCTCCTTCAACCTACAAATCTGAGAGATCTCAACTTCTTCAGCAATTGTTCATTACTGAACAGTAATAAATTTCTTGGTGAAGAATATGATACAGCATTCACCATCAACCCACTCGACACGCTAGGAAATTTTTTTTACATGGACTTGCACTAGAAAAGTTAATGGAAAAACAAACAAAAGTAAGAACAATCAAGCCACAAACCTCGAAAAGTTCCTCTGATATAAGACCCATTCCATGCACAAAAGGTACAAGAGCATTACCATCGATAACATCATCTGTAACTCCATTTCCCACCATGTAACCCTAAAATAGTTTATTAATTAATTTCGTCTGTCCAAATGTTTATAATGAACATGCTGAGTTTCTTGAAAATGTGATACCTTCAGGTGGAGAATGGGCTTTATACCAGCATCAATCCCTAGTATATCCAAGTAAAAAAGTTAACTAGTACTCCCTTTGTAATAGTGGAAATGTCATAATGGTCACATACCTTTAGCTACTTCATAAGCCAAAGTCGGCACATATATTATGATTCACCAGATATAAAGAACGGATTGGATATGAATTCTGGATAGAGCTCAAACCACTAGCCAGGTAAAATATAAGGTTACTGATAGTTAAAAATGTGGCATGAAACAAACTTGTGCCACTATACACATAAAGTAGTCATCAGCTGCCCTTAGGCGTAGACCAAGGTTAAGAAGCTCGTGTCAAATCAATGAAAAATATAATGTATTAATCAGATAACTTACAATCATCAATATTTGTTTTGTGTTGATTTAGTAGTTTGTAAAATACATATTGAATGGTAAGCAACTATTTATCTTTTTTAAATAAATCTAAAGTTTTCAAAATTTTAGCTATACTAGATAACTAGCTTTGATAAGATGTTAACTTCACATTGCAACTTGCACGTAGGCTATAGGCAAAACATACGCGTGAAAATACATCATGTACCTACAATGACAACAGTGTGAAAGAACAATACAAAATTCAGTAGAGGTTAATATTCACCTTGAGGAGAAATATATGGGAATCAGAAGCACTCTTTAAGTCTCCTGTGATATGATATAGTCGGATATATTTTCTGAGTAAGATAATCCAACACCCGAAGGAGAGTCTAAATACAAAATACTTGATACCTGGAATGCCAAAAAGATTTATAAAATACTGCAATCTTTTAACTACAGAAATTGGTATCATAATAAACACAATCAATACAATCCAGTTTACATAAATAAATCCTCTAGCTAAGCGCACACACAAAACCCAAAAAAAAATCTAGATTCGATATTTTACCGCAGGAAATCATCACCTTAGACCAGCTATATGGATTCCGATGCAGGGTGGGAAGGCTACCATGTGGTTTTCCGGCCTCAAAATTAAAGGGACCTGCGATGATTAATCAAAGGAAAAATTTTAAATTCAAAATGGTATGGGAGAAAAAGAAGCTAAAAATACAGCAAAAATGCTGTTTTTTTCAATTTCATTATCAACTAAGGAAAAATTTGTAGGAAACAATAAAAAACCTTACCAAACATCAGTTTACATCATAATATGTTGATACAAAACCTGAGAAGAACATTAATGAAATCTACGACTCAAAAGAATCTTCTCTAAATCATGCAGTCATGAAGTTGTACTCAAATTTTTTTTTTTGGTCAATCCAGATTCCAACTTATTTTTGCATATTTTTCGATCAGATTTGTAAATATACCGAAAAATTAAAGTTATTTCAAAATTTCTTGAAAATTTATCGAGAATTGAGTACCACATTAACCTTATGTATATGGTTGGTTCTATTTATTATCAAAATCCAAACAACAATCATATCAACATCTAAAATCTAAATACTGATCTGTGTATGCTTACAAGGTATAGACAGAAGAGTATGGTACTGAATTTTACTGATTTAATAGCATGTTATATTGAATAATAAATATAAAAATTACGTACATTTTATTCAATGAAGTCTCTATTAGTTCAATTATTACACTACCTCTAGATGGTTATTTTTTAGTGTTTCAATAAATAAAAAATAAACCTGCAGTTAGACAAATGTGTAGAAGATATACTACTCTTACCAATCAAAAATATTAAAGTTTCATGTGAAGTTTCCAAGATCTATTAAATTCCTAAACCGATGGGGGTGGTCCAAAGAAATGGCTGGGAAGCAAATATTGTTGGCTCTAAAACCATCAAGGGTCATACAACAACTAGATGCTAGTTACCTGAATAGTTTAGTTAAATTCAAGGAACTGTGTTCAAATTCACAGAACTTGATTTCATTCATCAAGTGTCCTAAATGTTTTACCGGTGCATATCGACATTGATTCGTGGGGACCCCAACACAACTAATTTTGAACGCCATATGGGAAGTTCCAATGCATGCTATTCTCAAAGTCTAAATAATTCTCACGTTGAATGAGACCATTAATTTGTTGACACAATTGATTAGCCAAACCATCAAATAACTAAATTCAGCCTCAAATTTCGAAGCCCCTTAACCTTCACCAGACGTAAATTCTAGCTTCTTTCCAACAGTGCCACCCATTTTAAATTGTTTATTTTTTTAAAAAAATATCCAAATTACAAACCTTTTCACACAAATATGAAATCTTGATCATAAAGGGAAAAAAATCTAATAAATCTTCTCCTACCATGTTCATAAACAAATCCATCAAAGCTTGAGCACCCCGGACCACCATTGAGCCACAGCACAACAGGGTCTTCCCATGGATTCCTCTCGGACTCAACAAAATAGTAGTACAATTTCTTTCCATGATTTTCATCAATTGTCACATATCTATACAGGAAAAAAAACCCACAATTGAAAAACAAAAAACAACCCATCAAGCATAGTAACAAAATAAGTTCAATAAATCAATAAAAAGCAACCTTACAGAAGAAAAAGATGAATGTAATGTAAAAAAAAGATTCATACCCAGCATAGTGTCTTGAAGGAAAATTTCCACTAAACCCAGGAATCTGAGTTATAAGAGAACCTTCCGGTGCGGCCAAAGATGGCACATGACTTGCCAGAGTTTGAATCAAGATCAAATACAAGCAGTATGAGTATCGACGTCCCTTCATTTTGAACTAGAAAACGTGGAAGATTCAGCCCAAAATATGGCTACAAAAATGAATAATCTCACTTATCTGAATGGGTTATAGTCATTTTGCTGACAAGGGAAGCGAGAGACGACGATTGCCGAGGAGACTTTCCAAAAGGCTGGAAAGTGGCCACACACAGAACAAACGTGTGGTTGATATTTGTCGTCTGTGAGTAGGTGATCTCACCCGTTCGTATCATTGGACTGGTGCAGATTAGTTGAGATCATTTTGTAACTGGAGCATGTGCCGATTATTTAAAAGCCGCAAAACCTGACTTTATAAAATTGTGGGAAAGTTAATTAATAATCGATTTAAAATTATTAATTAAACATAAATTCATGATTAGAGATTTATAGCGGTGTCTTAGCTTCATTAGTAAATCATTATAATTAAATACTGGGAAAATTATGTCTACCTCGTATATAATAATAACTAAACAATATTAACTATATTTAAATATAATATATATTAGTCATCGAGCGCACACAACTTGTGTGTAACGCAATACACAAATATCACATGATTTTGTTGAGGTGTTTCATGAAATCTAAATGATATAGTTGACAAATTATTCATTGAATTCGAATGACAATAAAATATTTTATGAACTAAACGTCCTTTCTAGCTCGCATCATTAGAAAAACTTGAATTATATAAATTCTCGAGTATAACTTTTCATAACATTACACAAATTACTCATTGAATTTCATACTTTATAGATTCTCAACCATCAAAAAAATCGGATAATAACTAAAATAAATCAAACACCCAAAGATATGTAATAATATGTGACGTTATTCGGGTAAATCAGGTGAGAAAAGTTGGAGCAATCTACCGGATGAGGATATAAGTGTTGTGTTAGAAAAGTGAGCAAGGAAATACAACTTGTGATGAAGTTATTTCTCTATAATATGGCTTCAACTGTAACCTGCAGACAATGAGATGAACTCGTGAATGAGCGTCGGATGAGTGTCCGGCATATCCACTCTGATACTTAAGTCAGCAGGTGAAGAAAAGTAAAATGGATATATATGGGGTGATATACGTGAATGTTTGAGAGTTTTCAATTCCATGATCCAGAATCTTCTTAAATGAGGTGCATACTTGATATTTATTGGAGGAAATCACATGATTACCTTGTTTTCAGTGCACACCTGCTAAGTATGGTAAGGCGGCTGCCCATACCCTGTTTCTGATGACTTCTCTGACACGCCAAACCATGTCGTTCTGACAAAAATGATTGACAAGCATAAGGTAACTCATACTAATACACTTGAGTGCGGTGCGCTTCTCGAGGTGACCCGAGTGAAAGTTCTCGGGAGCTTGAACGAGAGAAAATATCTCGGGCATCCCCATGCCCGGCTGCTGAAGAAAGTAGTCTGCATATTGACTCTTATTTGGGCTATCTATTTAGTTTCCCGAGTCATCCATCCCTTAAATAGTCAGGCTATAATTTTACTTGATGTCCCGATCAATCATGCTTGAGCTTCAATAGAAAGATAATTAATTCCAAATTACAAAAGCATCGGGTGCTTCAAATATCCCAGAGATGGGATGAGGTGCCGGGAGCCTAAATCTTCCGGACTTTCAATAAGATGTCGGGACCTCATGTCTCCCAGACTTTAAATAAGAATCTGGGACCTCATGTCTAACGGACTTTCAATAAGATGCAAAGGCCTCATGTCTCCCGAACTTTAAATACTTTTGTCGTTTAGTCTTCTCAATCAGTGGAGATGATGTCATGATGATGTATTCCCTAGAATTCAAACGGTCGGAAACGCTTCGTATTCCGAGAATATGATAAGTCTGACACGCCTCGATATCCGTGCACGTCCTTTCACGTACTTGCACAATTTACAAGATGCCTCCTGACCGTCCGATTCAACTTTAGATCTGTAACGCCCGAGATTTGACGACTGTCCTCACTGTATCAAGACGAGTCTTTCCAGCGTGCTTATGTCCTCACTCACACACGCACCCTAATAAACTTCCCAGGAGGTCACCCATCCCAAAATTGCCCCAAGTCAAGCACGCTTAACTTTGGAGTTCTTATGTGATGAGCTACCGAAAAGAAGATGCACCTTCGTGATATGAGTAGTACAAATCAAATCTTTTAAGCCCTCTTCAACTGTACAGTCCATTACATTGAACAGTCTCGGAATCCCTCTCATTCCCGTGTGGGTCGGTTCATTCATGTTCCCTCCACCTAGAAGCCTGCCAGGAGCCGCTCATTGTCCGTGCAACTGATGGCACCAGCGATCACCCCCCGCCCTCTTCGGCCCCGGGCCTCACATGCCCACCAGCTTCCGCTTGGTTCGTCCCCGAACCACACCGTACTAAGAGAGGTCGGCTCTGATACCAACTGTAACGCCCCAGATTCGACGACTGTCCTCACTGTATCAAGACATGTCTTTCCAGCGTGCTTATGTCCTCACTCACACGCACCCTGGGAAACTTCCCAGGAGGTCACCCATCCCAAAATTACCCCAAGTCAAGCACGCTTAATTTTGGAGTTATTATGTGATGAGCTACCGAAAAGAAAATGCACCTTCGTGATATGAGTAGTACAAATCAAATCTTTTAAGCCCTCTTCAACTGTACAGTCCATTACATTAAACAGTCTCGGAATCCCTCTCATTCCCGTGTGGGTCGGTTCATTCATGTTCCCTCCACCTAGAAGCCTGCCAGGAGCCGCTCATTGTCCGTGCAACTGATGGCACCGACGATCACCCCCCGCCCTCTTCGGCCCCGGGCCTCAAAAGATCAACGGTTGAGATTAACTCCCTCCTCCGCCTATATATAATAGCACACCCATTTCATTTGTCAGTTTCTGAAATTTCAAATTATCTCAAGCTTTTCTCCGATGCACGGTGCTTTCAACCAACTCCGACGAACTTCCCACCTTCAAGCTTTCATCTCCGATTTATTCTCGTAAGTTTCTTTCCTACTTTCTAGAAATGTGAAACTCTACATCCTCAACATTAGGATCGAACGCGCAAGGCTCATCGCAGTATGAGTCAGCGGCGGTCCTGTAGAGCCCAAATTCAGTACACGTATAACTCATGCATTTATTTAATTATTAAAGCATTTATTTAATTTTAAAATGAGTCTTAGTGGTGCATGATTTAGTTAAATGCATTATTTTAAATTATTTACGTTTATGTGATGCACGTTAAAATGTGTTTCGAGTTTCATATTTCAGACGATTATTCGAGACAGGATCGAGGAGAAGACCGGTGACGACTTTTGGAAAAATTTTAAAATGCGGTATTTTATTTTTAATTGGAAAGCGGCATTTTAAATGATTTATTAGTTTAAGAATTTTAATAGCCTAATTAAATTATTAGGTAATTATATGATTTCAAACTTTTAAAGTTGTAGCACTTTGTGCATTTTATTTAAATTTAAGAAAAATCTAGTGGGGTTATTATGGAATTAACTTTAAATTAGCATGTTAAATAATTGGTAGATATATTTTAATCATATTAATTAGCCCTAATTTCCCCACTAATATGCACACACGTTACAATTGTTTTTTTTATCACAACACACACACACCTACACGTATAACACACACACATCTCTCTTGTTACCATTCCATCTTTTTAAAAGAAAATTTTAGTGTTCTTGGCACTAGAGAGCAGCCGCCCCTCCCCTTCAGTTTCCAGCAAGGTTTTGTTGAATTTTTTTCAAAGAAAATCGAGCCACAATCGTCCCGGGTCAATCTTTGCGATATCTCCGCTTCGGTATCGCCGGTTCGGTAAAACTTTAACATCATAAGGCACGTATAATCTATTTTTCCTGTGTCGATCATGTCATAGTATGTGTTGCATTGTTTTTATGCGTAAAAATACATGTGTGATGCGTAAAGTTTGAGCGGAAATTGTTTAGATCGCATTTTGAACGTTTCTGGATCTGAAAATCTCGTTTTTGCTATTCTTTTAAAAACTGCGATTTTTCGGTCGTGATTTTGAAAAAACTTTCAACATGAAAATCGTATAACTTTTTGATACCTTCGATTTGATCTAAAATTAAAAATGTTTGGATAAAAATTGAGTAAGTTATGGTGATTTTCGTGGGACTGCTCAAACTACGTTTTCTGGAAAATTTTTGTTATTGATGCGTTCTTGAAGTTATATTGTTGCAGGCTTCGTTGGGATCGACGGGTGACCGTTGCTGCATTTAGGTATGTTTAGTATGATGTTGGGTTGGTAACTGTTGTATCGGCTAGTGTCGATAGGCACTTGAATTCATTAGAAGTCGTAAGAAGCGATTTGGTGTCAAGTCCCGTGTTTTTGAGTTGTATCGTGTCGTAGGTTGGATGTCGTTGATTCGGGGTGTTTGTACGGGTTGTATCAATGTAGTAGCATCCTAGGATGGGTCTCGAGGCGTCGGGTCATAGTCCGTACAATCATGTTTAGAATGTTGAGCATCACATACATTGAATTTTCGTTGATTTGCTTTCACCGAGGGTACACGGACCTTGACATGGATGCAGACACAGGGTCCGTTCCTTTGTTTTTCTTCGAAGTGTCAAATTGCAGAGTCTACACGGACCCTTCGACGGACCCTGACACGGGGTCCGTGTCCTCACTTCTTTTCGGTGTGTTTTTACAGTATCTACACGGTCCTAGGCACGGGGTCCGTGCCTCCCCTTTTCTGCACACATCTTTTACAGTACCTACACGGACCCGGAGCCGGACCTGGGCACGGGGTCCGTGTACTTCATTCTTGGGAAAACTTAGGCTCAATGATTTGAGGTTCTATATCTTAGTCTAATGCAACATTTAACAAGGTTGAGTCACGGGAATTTTAGAACGTCCTAAGGAAATGAATGAGCTTGTGTGTAAACATGGTTATTATGTCTAAGTTACACCAGTTAAGTATTCGAATTCATGTTAGTATGTTGCAGCAGTAGCCCCAAGCGAGATCCAACGAATCTCTCAACGCCCAGTAAGTATGTTTGACGTGCAAAAGAAAATATTTCAAGTTTTTGAGGTATGCTAAATGTCTTGTGACCAAAGTTATGAATGAGTTTGGAAGTCGGTGAACGTGGCCGAGGACCTCTCCACCCCGTTAAAGCATGAACGGGTTTAGATCAGGATTGGAAAGTGTTAAAGCATGAACGGGGACCAATCCACCCGTTAAAGCATGAATGGGGATCTCATGTATGTGGCAGTTGATTCGTCCCTGTCAGCCCAGTACTGTGGTTTAGTCTGATCAGGTGTATTTATGTATGGGTCACTTGCTTTGAAACACGCCTCTACGAAAAATGATGAAGTTTATGAATGTTCAAGTATGTATAAGTATACAAGCATGTTTAAGAAAAGTTTTATGACAATGGCACGTCGATGTATATATGTACGTATGTTCAAGTTTATTTATGCAAGTTCAAGTTCCAGTATGTATGTTCTATTTTAAAGCTGCATGTGATTTTATTACGTAATACTTGTTACTTCTAGTTTATACGTGTTGAGTCTTTAGACTCACTAGGCTTGATCGATGCAGGTGAGGATGATTTCAAGGAGACTAGGGGTGGGGACCAAGGAGCTGACTTGGACTGAGCAGGAATAATTTCCAGCAGATGTTAGGGGACGCATGACAAGAGAGTTTATGAGTCTCCGACAAGGAGATCTATATGTGGCTGAGTTTATCCGGAGGTTTGATAGAGGCTGTCACTTTGTACCCCTTATAGTGAAAGATGCAGTAGAGAAATTGAGGCACTTTATGGATGGCCTCAGACCCACTATTCGCTGGGACGTGATGTTGATGAGACCAGCCGCATATGATGCTGCCACTGCCTGTGCTTTTCATGCATAACGGTCCCTCAGAGATATCGATGCAGAGATGCAGCGGAAGACACATAAGACCAAACAGAGCTTGCAGCCACAGAAGAAACAGTTCACGGGGTCACCCAGGCATCAGCAGCAGCAGAAGCCCCAAGGTCAGTTTAAGAAGTCCGGACAGCAAAAGCCATCACCGGCTCCAGGGGATCCTAAGTCGGAGGAGAGACACCATTGCAAGCAGTGCAACCGGTTCCACTATGGAAAGTGTATGTGGGGGGACCTTCAAGTGCTTTATATGCAAGGAAGAGGGCTACAAAGCAGCTGATTGCACTAGGAACAAGGGCCCCACGATTGCATGGAATATTATGTTGTTTGTTGGAATTATTTTTGGGATTGAGAACTTAGAATAAATTAGACTGCATGTTCTGATAGGTAGACTTAAGGGTTGAATGGACGTATTTAAGGGTATTAAGGGCCAAATTGCAAATAACCGAAATTACAGGGACCTAATTGGAAAAATTCGAAAGTGTAGGGACTGTTTTGCAAATTCCAAATTTACAGGGGTTTTTTTTGCATTTTCAAGATTTTGGGGATCATGGTGATAAATTTCAAAAAATTTAGAGCCTAATTTGATTAAATTCAAAATTTTTGGGGGCTAGAATGAAAATTTTTGAATAATTGAGGGACTAAATTGTAGAAATTCGAAACTTCAGGGTGAAATAACAATTTACGAAAATTATTAACGGCAAATTTTATAATTTTTGAAGGAAGACTAGAACTAAATTTGTGATTTTTTTGACAATTTTGCTGTAATTAGTGATAGAAAAATTTCTTAAGTCTCAACACGATCGGATTTGATGGTATATTTTGTCGCATGAAGGATATATATTTCAGGTGTAGCCACGTATGCATTGCTAGATTCCGAAGCTACACATTCATTTGTATTCGAGTCATTTGTCAAGCGACTAGGAATCATACCAGAGGCTATGATTTGGGATTCCGTGTTTCGATTCCGTCCGAAGATCAAATATTTACCTCGCAGATAGTGAAGAGTTTGGAGTTTCGGTTACAGAAAAATGTGGTGCAGGCAGATTTGATTGTGCTACCGTTGTCGGATTTCCACATTATTCAGCCCCTGCGGTGATTGGGCAGAGGCGGCACCGCTCCCGCGGTAGAAAAGGAGCGCACCCGCGGTCGCTTGTTTCAGATTTTTGGCTGAACTCCAGTAGGCTGAGCGCACCCGCGGTAAGAACTCAGCGCACCTTTGGTCGTCACTTTCAGATTTTTGGATGTTGTACAGACAGCGTAGCGCACCCGCGGTCCAAGACTTAGCGCACCTGCGGTGCGTGAACAGTGAAAGCTTGTTTTCGATTTTAAGTGATTAAATACATGAGTTGGTTCACTTTATGCCTCATTTCCTCCACTCCTCTCGGTTTCTTCAGAGCAAGGGAGTCTAGGGTTCTTATTTTCCATCTTTTGCTACTTTCATTTTAGCATCTAGTTGGAGTGTTGAAGTGAGAACAAGGTTCTTTTGGGTTCAAGAAGCTAAGGTAAGCTTGTGGTTTTGTTTATTCTTGGATTTTGGTGTTGGGGAAATCATGGGTTTGTTGATGGTGTTGGTTTTATGGATTTAATGGTATGGTTGTTTGATTATTGGGTTATTGATGGTGCAATACATGGTTTATTGTTGTAGGTTTTGTACCAAGAGATTAGAATCAAGCATCTTGTTGGTTGTAAGTGGAATTCATTTCCTTGTGCTCCCATGATAATATATGTATGGTGTTTCAATGGTTTTAACATGTTATTCCCTTCCATTTGATTCATGCTATGTATTATTACACTTTGTTGTATATTAGAGGCATTTTATGTCTCAATTATGTCAAAGGGAATACAAAAGAAAAAATTATGCAAAGTGTTTGGTTTAATGCCTAAAAGAGAGTTCAAATGATTTATTGGATTGATAGATACATAGTCAGAGATTGCATGCAATTAGTTGATCAACGACCATAGGCTTATATCCCAACAGAGTATCGATTTATATCGATGGGATATAGGTACAAAGACAGAGATACTATTTAGATATCAATCCACCAGAGAAAAGAGAAATACCATCGTTATTGTCATGTTCTACTATCTTATTCATGTTTTAAGAGTTAGATGGTATTTAATGATTTCAAAGCCATGTTTTACAGAGTATGATATGTGTACATTGTTATGTAAGAGTTCCACTTGGTGAGTTTTATAATCATTTCAGTTATTAATGTAATGCAAATAAGAGTGACGGGCCAGGACGTTGATTGGAGCCGAGGTCATATGCATAGAAGAGGGAAGGAAGAAGGCTATTTTGCTAGCATTTTGAACATGATCAAAAAAATGATATTTTGTATTTTGTTGCATCATTTTATTGATCATGTATATAATTTTGATTATATATTGAAATGTATTTTAAATCATTCTTTTTTTAAGAAAATTTTAAATTCCGCTGCTATTTTATTAAAACTGGTCAAGGGTGTTACACTTCTCATAGCCCTACCATGTCAGCCTCTTTGTGCAACATAATCATGGATTTAAAAACATAAAAACTCAAGTTTTGCCATAAAAACGAAAATATCAGAAAGTGTATCATATTTTTCATGCAATCATTTTAAATACACATAATATGGTATGAAAAATGAGTTAAGGAAGATTAAGGCGTGCCTTTGCATATTTCACGCACGAAAAACAATCCTTGACGCGAGGGACGTTGACGGAGAGACGGGGAGAAGACCTTGCTGAATTTCCTTCAATATTCACGTGAATAGCTTTAAAAAAATTTGTGTGTGTGTTTGTGTGCTGATGGTGGAAGAAGCCCTAGGTTTCTAGTGTTTTAAACATGCAGTTGAAGTGTTTTATGATTTAAAAACTCTCTAATTTGATATAAATAATT
This sequence comes from Primulina tabacum, assembly GCF_025594145.1. NCBI lineage: Eukaryota > Viridiplantae > Streptophyta > Magnoliopsida > Lamiales > Gesneriaceae > Primulina > Primulina tabacum. The sequence continues at coordinate 32,599,555 of NC_134553.1, read as the reverse complement.
GGGTAGGAGTTTAGGCCTAATAATCTTATTATAATAAGCCCATTAGGCCCATTATAGTGTAGGTAAAATGTAATGCCCGATATTTTATTCTGTTAATCTGCGATTATTGATTATGAATTGATGTAATTATAGAAGGACCACTCTGAGACCAGATTTGGAAAGGCATGAGTATTGTATTGTTGGAATCCAGTAGGTATAGCGCACATGTGCGGCAGAGATACGCGCATATGCGCGAGTACCAAGTGCCGAGGCAGAAGACCTCGTGCATATGCGCGAGAATGTGAAATGAAGAAATGCCGAGACAAAAAGTCTCGCGCATATGCGCCGATGATGGTCGCGCATATGCGCGAGACGTGCAGTATAAAGAATAAGCCACTTGTTCTTGCCATGCAATAAAATGATAAGTTTCACTTCATTTCCCCTTCAGACCTTCAGAAATAAGAACGAGAGCTCCAGGGAAGATTTGAGTTTCTTCATGTAGAACCCAAAATCAGTACACGTAAAACACGTGCATTTATTTAAATTAAAAAAATATATATATTTATTTAAGTTTAAAAGAAATTTTTAAATTATGGAGTATTTTATTCTATGACAATTAATATTTTATTTTCCCTTAATTGTGGTGCAACTTTTGTAAATTTAGGAATATTTTATGTATTTGTTTTCAAGCCTCGAGTAGTCTAAATTATATTTGGACTACACCATATATTGATTAATTAGTTTAAACCTAATCAATATATTTAAATTATTCCTAAATTACCCTCAATCCATTCCACTTGCCTCAAATTGCAAGACTTTGTCCAAGTCTTCTCCGGAAGAAAATTCATTCCCATCAATTCTCCTCCATTTCCCCTCATTTATTTCCCTTCTCTCTTCAAGTTTTCTTGAGCTCCATTTCCATCTATTCTACCATTAGAGAATAGCAAGAAGCTCCAAATTTCTTCCTCGTGTCCGGATCGTCGAGATTTGCGAGATTTCCTACGTTTCAAGACCAAAGGCATGTATAATCTTTCGTTTTATGCATCGATCTCGTCATAGTAGATATTTTGATGCATGTTATGCATAAAATTTTAATTATTATGAGCAAAGTTTGAGCGATTATGCATTGAATCGATTTCTGAAGATCTCAATAGGACGTTTTGCTGTCATTTCGGTTCCTGTGTAATTTCGGTTCGTTTTCTGAAAATATTGTCAACATAGAAAACCTAGAACTTTTTGATACCTTCGATTTGATATAAAATTCGTAATTTTCGGACAAGAAACGAGTGAGTTATGGTTATTTTTGTGTGACTGCTCAAACCTTTGATCTTACGAAAATGATGTTCATCATGTTCTTGAAGTTATTTGTTACAGGCTTCGTTGGGTACCGCCGGGCTTGTGCTACTACATTTAGATATGTTATGAGATGTGTTTAGGTGTTATTTGGTGGTTCATTTGGATCGGGATTGGCTTGGGATGTAATAGAGTCGTAGGACGCGAAACGATGTCGAATTACGGGTTATTGTGTATTGAAGTTGTTTGACGATGCTTGGGGATGTTTGGGGTGTTTGTACGGGTTCGAATCAATGTAATAGCATCCTAGGATGAGTCTTGAGGTGTTGGTTCATGGTCCTTAGGCTTGGGTTGGAAGAATGAATCATTAAGTTAGTGAATTTCCACGTCCAGAGGATACACGGACCCCTTCCCGGACCCCGACACAGAGTCCGTGTCCGTTTTTCTTCAAAAACACGAAATTTTAGTGCCTACCCGGACCCCTACACGGGGTCCGTGTACCCCCATCTTTAAAAATAAATAAATAAATTATTTTTTTTTTAGAATTTGCTTCGGGGTTCTATATCATAGTTTAGTACGACTGGTTAAAACTTATTTATGTAAAAATATAGGATTTGTTTTGGGGTTCTATATAATGGCTTAGTACGATTATTAAACGAGGTTAAGTTCCGAGAGATTTAGAATGTCATAAGCCATTTATTTACTTCGGTGGTGAGAACGAGTACCTACGTCTAAGCTATGGAAGATAAGTGTTTGAACTCATGTTAGTATGTTGCAACAGCGGCCCCAAGCGAGATCCAACGAATCCCTCAACGCCAAGTAAGTATGTTCGACGTGCAAAAGAAAATATTTTAAGTTTTTGAGGTATGCTAAATGTCTCGTGACCGAATTATGAATGGGTTTGGAAGTCGGTGAACGTGGCCGAGGACCTCTCCACCCCGTTAAAGCATGAACGGGGACCAATCCACCTGTTAAAGCATGAACGGTGATCTCATGCATGTGACAGTGGATCTTCCCTGTCAGCCCAGTACTGTGGTTTAGTCTGATCAGACGTATTTATGTATGGGTCACTTGCTTTGAAACATGCCTCTACGCAAAATGATGAAGTTTATGAATGTTCAAGTATGTACAAGTATGCAAGCATGTTTAAGAAAAGTCTTATGATAATGGCACGTCTATGTTTATGTATGTATGCACAAGTTTCAAGTATGTTACGTTCAGGCTTTTAAGTATGCAAGTTCAAGTTTCAAGTACGTACGCTCTATTTTAAAGTTGCATGTGATTTTATACGTATTACTCGTTACTCCCAGTTTATACATGTTGAGTCTTTAGACTCACTAGACTTGATCGATGCAGGTGAGGATGCATTTGAGGAGACGAGGGGTGAGGATCAGTGAGCTGGCTTGGACTGAGCGGGAGGCTAAATACGAGGACCGCCCATGTTTTAAGATTTTATGCATGTTCAATTATTATGATTTTAAGGAGTGGTGTTTTAAATATTCTAAACGTTTACTTATCGCAACTTGTTGGTAGTTGTTTTATTATAAATATTTTAGACGAGCAATTATTTATTAACGAAGTTTGCTAATTTCTACTTATTTAAGAAAATTTTTATTTTTTTCCGCAAATTTAAAGTAGTTTAATAGTACGGTTCGTTACAGTTGATATCAGAGCGGTGTTCTTGTAAAGGGTTATGCCTTCTGCCAGTTGCGAGAAGCTCACGAAGTCACACCTCAATTCTGTAAGTTTTAAAGTTTTAAATTTTTTCTTGTAATAAGCATCAAGTCACGATTTCAGCATGTACATGTTTTAAGTTTAAATTTCGTGCATCCTACGATACTGATATTAGGTTATTGTATGCTGGGTTATGTGTTGGGTAAATTTTAGAACGCTATGCCTCCTAGACGTTTGGTTGCCCGTGGAGCAAGGGATGAGGACAGAGAGGCTTGTGATGGGGAGAGGGCCACTCCTCCTCGCCCACCGCCAGATATGCAGGCACAGATGCTTGCAGGTATGACTCAGTTCTTCGCACAGTTTGCGGGGAACAATGCTGCAGTGGACACAGAAACGAGGCCCAAACCAGAAGCAGTGTATGAAAGGTTTAGGAGGATGGATCCTAAAGAGTTCTCGGGGACTACTGACCCGATGGTGGCTGAGGGATGGATTAAATCCATCGAGGTGATTTTTTATTTCATGGAGCTGCAGGATGCAGAAAAAGTCAGGTGTGCCACATTTCTTCTGTCAGGAGACGCCAGGCATTGGTGGGAAAGTGCATCAGTGTCAGTGAACTTGCAAACACTGACGTGGAATGGGTTCAAAGAAGTTTTCTACTCCAAGTACTTCACTGCTGAAGTACGATCCAGGCTGACCAAGGGATTTCATGACGCTGCGACAGGGAGAAAGCAGCGTAGCAGAGTTTGTGAGGAAGTTCGAGAGGGGGTGTCACTTCGTGCCATTAATTGTAAATGATGCCCGGGAGAAGCTGAGGCATTTTATTGATGGGTTACGGCCGATCTTGCGCCGTGATGTGAGGGTTGATGGTCCGCCTTCCTATACTATTGCCGTATCTAGAGCCTTGGCGGCAGAGCAGGACCAAAGAGACATCGAGAATGATAGACAGGGCAAGAGGCCCTATCAGGCACCTCAACAGCAGCAACAACAGCGACCCCAGTTTAAGAGACCTTTCCAGGGACAGCAGGGGAAGAGGCCATTTCAGGGACCTCCGAAGGGCAAGGGTCCTATCCTGTAAGGCTCGAGATTTATTAGTCTTCATTGATGTGATATTCGAAAGATATGAGTATGCATGACATGTAATGAGAAGTACTAAATGAGATTATGAAGTGTTGCATAAAGTCTAGACCGCACCCGCGCTACGAACAAGACCGTACCCGCGGTTGATGGACAGAGAGTTGGAGATTAACTACAGAAGTGACACCGCACCCGCGGTGCTAGATAGACCGCACCCGCGGTTCTGCTACAGTGAGGTCAGCGCACCCGCGGTGCAAGACAGAGCGCACCCGCGGTCGCTGTTTCTGAAATTTTGGATGATGATCAATATGCCTAGCGCACCCGCGGTGTGAGAAATACCGCACCCGCAGTGAAACGTGCAGTAAGCACATTTAGCCATGTGCCTTACATGCAATGTGATCTATATGTATATATATATATACCTGCATGCAAATTCATGAGAAGGAAGGGAGGAAAGAGCCGAGGAAGTGCAAAAAAAGAATTGAAATATTCTTACGTCTTTTGTGAGAAATTCGTCCGTCTGTTTTTGAATTCGACTTCAGTACTGTGTTCCTATTGACGCAGGCTACAACTGGACGTAAGTTTCGTTACGTTTAGACATGATTTGAATTTATAATATTGTCAGAATTGAATATGAATCAGATATAATGTTTCTGCTACAGTAGACATGGTATAACTGAAGTCAGATCAAAGAATAGACTATTTATGAAATTGTTATGAATTTCAGAGTTGATTTAGTTGAGATTTTATATCAGAGTTGTGTTATTATTCAGATTATGAGTTATACTGATACTGGTTATGAATTCTGGTATTATATCTGTGATGTTGAGATAGACGGGGTTATCGTGACTGTATTGTTATGCCGTCGAAACATCAGTAGATTGATATTGATCAGATTCAGTAATGATTTCGATTGTATCATGATATCATTGATATGAATTAGATTGTACCTTGTTCAGATATGGATCAGATTATATACCGATTTGAGTATTGATCAGAACAGGTTTTGAATCGAATTATATACTGATATTGTATTTATACGATTGTAATTGCCAGACTGGTTATGGACAGATTGGAATACAAGACTTCGTCTTCGTCAGATCGGGAAGACAAAGGTATAATTCATGTTTTGTTTTGGGGAAGACGCAACTCAAATGAGATTCAATTTGAGTTGCCCAACAAAATCACATACTAGGGTTGTTGTTTACCTTTTGATATAATTGATATGTTTATAGAATTATATTCAAATCTCTTGATATGACGATGCCTTGTTTATAGATTTATATTCAAGCATTTGACCTAGGAGAGTCATTGGCAGACTTGCCAAACTAGATGTTCGGTGGTATCGACGCTTCAGATCAGATTCACTCCGATTGTAGACATTCGATACAGACATGACCGAAGTCTAGGAATAAGACGTACAGTTACCCCGATTGGGAGGGTAGGTGACAGACAGTGACGTCTTATTCACACCGGGATCCCTAGAGTTAGAGTCGAGTCGAGTCAAGATATGAATTGAATTGAGTTGCATGCTTCTTTTATTTTGATTCCAGAGATTATGGAATCCATTGTTACTGCATGCTTATTTTGATTTGGTTTCCTAGACTATGAAACCTATTGTTATGAATTTTATGCATGATAATATGCTTTATGATTTATATTGTGTATATGCATGTATACATGTTTTATACTGGGATTTATTCTCACTGGAGTATCCGGCTGTTGTCTTGTTTTGTATGTGTGCATGACAACAGGTGGGACAAGATCGGGGTCAAAAAGATGATGAGAGAAGATGAGTTAGAGTGGTGATTCCGGACTTATTGTCGACTTGGTTTAATACTTGAAATTTAGTAAGTTGAACCTTAGACTAGTTTGAATAATTGTTGTACATTATTGTACTTTTATACTGAGATGTATAATAGATTGATTCCATTACCTTCCGTATTTTAAAGAAAAATTTTTAGACCCCGTTTATCTTAATTGATAATTAAATCCCAAAGATGATTAAGAAGATGATTAGCGTCCGGGTCCCCACATATCCCTCAGCAGAAGGCTCCTAAACGGATTGGTACTTTCCCGGTGTGCCTGAAGTGTAATCGCCAACATCCAGGACAGTGTTTGTGGGGATCGGGCAAATGCTTTAAATGTGGAGCCAGTGACCACATGTTGAAGGACTGCCCACAGTGGATGCAGCCGACCCTAGGGAAGGGTGACTCAAGGAAGGGTGTTCGCCATGCATGCTCAGGAGGCGAACCCAGACACGACCTTGTTGACTGGTATCTTATTTAATTCAGCACAGTATTAGTTTTGCCATTCATGTTTTGAATTTGATTTTTTTGATTATTAGTGTGCTAGTAGTATTTTTGTTGACTTGGGTAGAGATTTTTCAACTGTGCTTGAGATTAAGATTAGAATTTTTGGGATATAAGTTTTTGTGTTGTACTAACGTCTCTCAGGAAATATTTTCATAAAGAGAGTAGCCACAAAGGCCTTGATAGATTCAGGGGCCACCCACTCTTTTATTTCGGAGACGTTCGCTGATCATCTAGACGTCAAGTCTATTGGACTCGATGTGAGCTATACAATGACAGTCCCATCAGGGGAAGAATTAACAGCTACTAGCGTGGTCAGAGACATTGATCTGGAACTGCAGGGCCACCTAGTGTATGCCGATTTGATTGTGATGCCAATGCTAGAGTTTGATATTATTTTGGGAATGGACTGGCTGACGAAGAACAGAGTTCTTATTGAATTCCAGAAGAGGTCAGTGTTGGTATGACTGTTGGGCATGGAGCAGTTTCTCTTTGAGCCAGCTAGATGGAGGAATTTTCCTCGCATGATCTCTTGCATGCAGGCGCGGAGACTTATGCATAAGGGTTGTCAGGCTTTCTTGGCCAGCGTTGTTTCTGCACCTGACGTAATCACTCCGTCATTATCTGATGTACCAGTATTCAGAGAATTTCCTGACGTCTTTCCAGATGACGTCACAGGCCTTCCACCAGAGAGAGAGGTGGAGTTCGCCATTGATCTTTTGCCAGGAACCATGCCAACCTCTAAGGCACCGTATCGTTTAGCTCCAGCAGAGATGTTATAGCTCAAGCAGCAGATTCAGGAGCTCCTAGACAAAAATTCAACCGCCCTAGTTTCTCACCATGGGGCGCACCAGTACTCTTCGTAAAGAAGAAGGATGGGAGCATGAGGCTGTGTATCGATTACCGAGAACTGAACAAGGTAACAATCAAGAATAAATACCCACTTCCAAGGATCGAGGACTTCTTCGATCAGTTGGAGGGAGCTACATTGTTCTCTAAGATAGATCTTCGATCGGGGTATCACCAGCTGAAGGTGAAAGATGCAGATGTTCATAAGACAGCCTTCAGAACCAGATATGGGCATTACGAGTTCTTAGTGATGCTGTTCGGACTGACGAATGCTCCAGCAATTTTTATGGACCTCATGAATCGAGTATTTCAACCCTACTTAGATCAGTTCGTCATAGTGTTCCTTGACGACATTCTTATATACTCAAAGAGCCATGAGGAGCACAGTCAGCATTTGAGAACAGTGTTGCAGGTTTTGCAGAGCCACAAGTTGTATGCAAAATTCAGTAAGTGTGAATTCTGGTTGGAGAAAATAGCATTTTTGGGTCATATAGTATCTAGCAGTGGTATTGAGGTGTATCCAGCAAAGGTGGAAGCCGTTAAGGATTGAGTTGAGCCGAAAAATGCATCAGAGATCCGCAGTTTCCTAGGCTTAGCAGGTTACTACAGAAAGTTTATTCAAGAATTTTCTTCGATAGCAGTGCCACTCACCTCATTGACCAAGAAGAATGCCAAATTTGTATGGAGTGAAGAGTGTCAGAAGAGCTTCGATACCTTGAAGCAAGCTCTTATTTTGGCACTAGTTTTAGCCATGCCATTAGGGCAAGGCAATTTTGTGTTGCACACCGATGCATCTAAGCTCGGATTAGGCGCAGTTTTGATGCAACATGGTCGGGTTATAGCTTATACTTCTAGACAGTTAAAAGTGCATGCAAAAAATTATCCGACTCATGATCTAGAGTTAGCTGCCGTGGTCTTTGCGTTGAAGATTTGGAGACATTATTTGTACGGCGAGAAATGCCAGATATTCACTGATCACAAGAGTCTCAAGTATTTCTTCACGCAGAAAGAGCTTAATATGAGACAAAGACGGTGGTTGGAATTGGTAAAAGACTACGATTGTGAAATTAGCTACCATCCAGGGAAAGCTAATGTTGTGGCAGATGCTTTGAGCAGAAAGGTAGCAATTTTAGCACAGCTGTCAGTGCAGAGACCTCTTCAGTCAGAGATTCAGAGGTTTGGTTTAGAAGTTTATCTTAAGGACAGAGCTCCCAAGCTGTCTAATCTGACAGTCCAATCTTCTTTGCTGGACCGAATCCGTAAAGGACAGCCATCAGATGAGCAATTACAGAAATGGAGACTGAAGGATGAGACCAAGGGCAGTGTACTTTACACAGTGTCTGATGATATTGTGAGATACAGAGGGAGAATGTGGGTGCCTAGTGTTGATTCGATCAGAGAAGATATTTTGTCAGAGGCACATACATCTCTGTATTCCATCCATCCAGGAGGTACCAAGATGTACAAGGATTTGCAGATGCTTTATTGGTGGCTAGGTATGAAGCGAGACATCCGCCGATTTGTGTCTGAATGTCTCACTTGTCCATAGGTGAAGGCAGAGCATCAGAGGCCAGCAGGGATGCTTAAGCCACTTCCTATTCCCGAGTGGAAATGGGAGAATATCACCATGGATTTCGTGGTTGGTTTGCCGAGTTCAGTCAAAGGATCTAATGCCATTTGGGTTATAGTGGATCGACTAACTAAGTCGGCACATTTCTTATCGGTAAAGACGACTTTCTCCATGACTCAGTATGCAGAGCTCTATATCCGGGAGATAGTTCGTTTGCATGGGATTCCAGTTTCTATTGTGTTCGACAGGGACCCGAGATTCACCTTGTCCTTTTGGAAGAGTTTACACGCAGCCATGGGGACGAAGTTGCTATTCAGTACTGCATTCCATCCTCAGACAGATAGCCAGTCTGAGCGAGTGATTCAGATATTGGAAGATCTGTTACGAGCCTGTGTGATAGATTTCCATGGGAATTGGGAATCAAAGCTACCTCTAGTGGAGTTTACCTACAACAACAATTTTCAATCCTCTATAGGTATGGCTCCCTATGAAGCACTGTATGGAAGGAAGTGCAGATCGCCGATTCATTGGGATGAAGTCGGTGAGAGATCAGAACTTGGTCCAGAGATTGTTCAGCAGACTGCAGATGTGGTGGTCAAGATCCGAGATAGGTTGAAGACCGCACAGAGTCGTCAAAAGAGTTACGCTGACAAGAGGAGGAGAGATCTTGAGTTAGCCGTAGGAGACCACGTATTCATAAAGATATCAACTATGAAAGGTGTTATGAGGTTTGGGAAGAGAGGCAAGTTGAGTCCGAGATTTATTGGACCGTTTGAAATTCTTGACAGAGTTGGGACACTAGCTTATCGTGTAGCCCTACCGCCGAATTTGGCCGGAGTGCACAATGTGTTCCACGTTTCGATGTTGAGGAAGTATATTGCAAATTCATCGCAAGTTTTGAGTTTTTAGCCGTTGCAATTGGCTCCAGATATGTTGTATGAGGAAAGACCTGTCCAAATTCTAGACAAACAAGAGCGGAGACTTCGGAACAAAGTGACCAAGTTGGTCAAAGTCCGGTGGCTGAATCAATCAGTAGAGGAGGCCACTTGGGAGATCGAAGCAGATATGAAAAGTCGCTATCCGGAACTGTTTGGTAAGATTTAATTTCGAGGACGAAATTTATTTAAGTGGGGGATAAACTTTAGAACCCAAAATCAGTACACGTAAAACATGTGCATTTATTTAAATTTAAAAAAAATATATATTTATTTAAGTTATGGAATATTTTATTCTATGAAAATTAATATTTTATTTTCTCTTAATTGTGGTGCAAATTTTGTAAATTTAGGAATATTTTATGTATTTGTTTTCAAGCCTCGAGTAGTCTAAATTTTATTTGGACTACACCATATATTGATTAATTAGTTTAAACCTAATCAATATATTTAAATTATTCCTAAATTACCCTCAATCCATTCCACTTGCCTCCAATTGCAAGACTTTGTCCAAGTCTTCTCCGGAAGAAAATTCATTCCCATCAATTTTCCTCCATTTCCCCTCATTTATTTCCCTTCTCTCCACAAGTGTTCTTGAGCTCCATTTCCATCTATTCTACCATTAGAGAATATCAAGAAGCTCCAAATTTCTTCCTCGTGTCCGGATCGTCGAGATTTGCGAGATTTCCTACGTTTCAAGACCAAAGGAATGTATAATCTTTCGTTTTATGCATCGATATCGTCATAGTAGATATTTTGATGTGTGTTATGCGTAAAATTTTAATTATTATGAGCAAAGTTTGAGCGATTATGCATTGAATCAATTTCTGAAGATCTCAATAAGATGTTTTGCTGTCATTTCGGTTCCTGTGTAATTTCGGTTCGTTTTCTGAAAATATTGTCAACATATAAAATGTAGAACTTTTCGATACCTTCGATTTGATATAAAATTCGTAATTTTCGGACAAGAAACGAGTGAGTTATGGTTATTTTCGTGTGACTGCTCAAACCTTTGATCTTATGAAAATGATGTTCATCATGTTCTTGAAGTTATTTGTTGCAGGCTTCGTTGGGTACCGCAGGGCTTGTGCTACTACATTTAGATATGTTGTAAGATGTGTTTAGGTGTTATTTGGTGGTTTGTTTGGGTCGGGATTTGCTTGGGATGTAATAGAAGTCGTAGGAAGCGAAACGATGTCGAATTACGGGTTATTGTGTATTGAAGTTGTTTGACGATGCTTGGGGATGTTTGTGGTGTTTGTACGGGTTCGAATCAATGTAATAGCATCCTAGGATGAGTCTTGAGGTGTTGGTTCATGGTCCTTAGGCTTGGGTTGGAAGAATGAATCATTATATTAGTGAATTTCCACGTCCAGAGGATACACGGACCACTTCTCGGACCCCGACACGGAGTCCGTGTCCGTTTTTCTTCAAAAACAAGAAATTTTAGTGCCTACCCGGACCCCTACTTGAACCCCTACACGGGGTCCGTGTACCCCCATCTTTAAAAAAAATAAGTAAATAAATATTTTTTTTTAGAATTTGCTTCGGGGTTCTATATCATAGTTTAGTACGATGGTTAAAATTTATTTATGTAAAAATATAGGATTTGTTTTGGGGTTCTATATAATGGCTTAGTACGATTATTAAACGAGGTCAAGTTCCGAGAGATTTAGAATGTCATAAGCCATTTATTTACTTCGGTGGTGAGAACGAGTACCTACGTCTAAGCTATGAAAGATAAGTGTTTGAACTCATGTTAGTATGTTGCAGCAGCGGCCCCAAGCGAGATCCAACGAATCCCTCAACGCCAAGTAAGTATGTTCGACGTGCAAAAAAAATATTTTAAGTTTTTGAGGTATGCTAAATGTCTCGTGACCAAATTATGAATGGGTTTGGAAGTCGATGAACATGGCCGAGGACCTCTCCACCCCGTTAAAGCATGAACGGGTTTAGATCGGGATTGAGAAGCGTTAAAGCATGAACGGGGACCAATCCACCCGTTAAAGCATGAGCGGGGATCTCATGTATGTGACAGTGGATCTTCTCTGTCAGCCCAGTACTGTGGTTTAGTCTGATCAGGCGTATTTATGTATGGGTCACTTGCTTTGAAACATGCCTCTACGAAAAATGATGAAGTTTATGAATGTTCAAGTATGTACAAGTATGCAAGCATGTTTAAGAAAAGTCTTATGATGATGGCACGTCTATGTTTATGTATGTATGCACAAGTTTCAAGTATGTTACGTTCAGGCTTTTAAGTATGCAAGTTCAAGTTTCAAGTACGTACGCTCTATTTTAAAGTTGCATGTGATTTTATTACGTATTACTCGTTACTCCCAGTTTATACATGTTGAGTCTTTAGACTCACTAGACTTGATCGATGCAGGTGAGGATGCATTTGAGGAGACGAGGGGTGAGGATCAGTGAGCTGGCTTGGACTGAGCGGGAGGCTAAATCCGAGGACCGCCCATGTTTTAAGATTTTATGCATGTTCAATTATTATGATTTTAAGGAGTGGTGTTTTCAATATTTTAAACGTTTACTTATCGCAACTTGTTTGTAGTTGTTTTATTAGAAATATTTTAGACTGAGCAATTCTTTATTAACGAAGTTTGATAATTTCTACTTATTTAAGAAAATTTTTATTTTTTTCCGCAAATTTAAAGTAGTTAAATAGTACGGTTCGTTACACTTCATGTACTAGAATTTGATTTACGCAAGATCCGACCGTCAGAATTTCAATCCGTGTTTGGTACCGTGCTCCTCTCGACAAGAGCTTCAAGAATATGTGAGTTTATTTTCTTTTCAGCATGGTTTGAAAACATGGTATTGAATGAAGCATGATATGATTGTTATTATGTGTTCCTGAGATTATGGTAAGCGTGTAATCGAAACCGGATCGAAGAACGGATACCATATGTGTAAGGCCCGAGAATTTTATCCTATTAATCTGAAATGATTTGGGGATAATTGATATGATTATAGACGGAAAGGATCGGACCGGGAAAGACGAGATAATGCATGAAAATGTGCGAGGAACAATAGCCCTCGCGCATATGCGCGGCACAGATGCGCGCATATGCGCGACGTGGGCAGAGGACCTCGCGCATATGCGCGAAGTGTGTCGCGCATATGCGCGAGCCTGTACAAGCGAAAGATCCTTCGCGGGGACAGAACACCTCGCGCATATGCGCGAGAAGGGGCGCGCATATGCGCGAGGCAAGTATTTGGGGTGATTGCCGAGACAGTAAGTCTCGCGCATATGCGCGATCAGGTGTATTCAGGAATGCCGAGTCCAGAGAGTTGGGCGCATATGCGCGGAAATGTGTCGCGCATATGCGCCAGCAGTTGGGAAGACACGCGCCGAGACTTAAGGTCTCACGCATATGCGCCGGTTGATGTCGCGCATATGCGCGAGACGTGTTGCGTGAAGAATGTGCCATTTGCCTTGCTGCGTGTATGGGTATGTGTATATATATATATATATGCACGATTTCTTCAGTAAAGGGGAGGAAAGAAGAATCGAGAAAGGGCCGAGGAAAGAGTGAAAAATCCTTACGGCTTTTGTGAGAAATCCGTCTATCTGATTTTGAATCCGACTTCAGTATTGAGTTCCTATCGACGTAGGCTACAACTGGACGTAAGTTTTGCTACGTTTTGATATGATTTGAAATTATGGTATTGTCAGAATCTGATATGATTCATATATGATGTTCTTGACATGTTAGACATCGTATAATCGAAACCGGACTGAAGAATAGATACCATATGAAATTGTTATGATTTTCAGAGTTGAGTTGATTGAGATTTGATATCAGAATTGAATTGTTATCACATATGAGATGTTAGAATTGATATCTGACTGAGATGATATTGCTGGGTATACTGAGACTATGACGTTATATTGTTGAAACAGAATTTGATTTAATTCTGATTATATCCAGTGTTGTTTGAGTGGTGTATTAATACCGTACCCTCGATATTGTTATTGTCAGACTGAGTATTGATAGGCTTTGAGTTCGAGACTTCGACAGAGTCAGAGTATCAGAAAGAAAGGTATAAATTAATGTTGAGTTGGGATTGCACAACTCGAGTGAGGTTTGACTCGAGTTTCCCTAAATCACATACTTAGTTTATTGCATTGATATTTGTAGCATGTATTGACTACTGATACGCTAGTCATCGGCTGATTCGCCTAGTTACTGTATGCATGTATTGATTGCTGATTCGCTAGTCATTGGCTGATTCGCCAAGTTACCGGCTGATTCGTCTGGCTATCGGCTGATTCCCCTAGTCCCTGACTGATTCGTCTAATTATTGGCTGATTCGCTTAATCCTTGACTGATTCGTCAATTCTGTGGCTGTTTCGCCCAGACACTGGATATATGAATTATATCGATGCCGTTTAGGGTTGATTCATTCCTATCGACTGAGATTCAATATAATTATCAATATCCAGACATTGGGATCCCTAGGTTAGAGTTGAGTCGAGTCTGAGTTGACGCGTTGTTTGAGTCGAGTCTGTGATGACTAGTTGATTTACAGTTTTATATCATTCATGTTTGTTGATTTGCTACATGTTAATGATAATTGTTATATGCTTTTGTATATGTTTTTATATGATTGCATGTTTGCGTTGTTTATACTGGGATTTATTCTCACCGGAGTTATCCGGCTGTTGTATTGTTTTGTATGTGTGCATGACAACAGGTGGGACAGGTTCAGGGTTGAGAAGATGAAGAGAGATCGAGATTAGAGTGGAGACTCCGGACTGGGTTGGACACTTGATATTAGCTGTTAAACCTTAGTTGAGTAAATGTATGTAGTACAGGACTTGTACTTTTATACTGAGATGTATATATGTTTTATTTCACTACGTTCCGCATTTTAAAATAAAGTTAGACCCTGTTTTATAATTGATTAATTAGTCCCAATGATGATTAAGAACATGATTAGCGTCCGGGTCCCCAATATGAAATTGTTATCATTTTCTGGATTTGTTTGATTGAGAATATATAGATTTGGTATTGGAATTGTGTTTATCGATTGATTATGAGTTATGATTTGTATCTGTTGATATTGTATTGCTGGGTATATCAAGATTGTGCCGTTATGCCGTCGAAACAGAATGAGATTGAGTTCGGATCATATCCAGTATTTATTTGAGTTGTATAGTGATATTTTATATTTCGAATTTCATTGCCAGATTGAGTGTTGACAGCTTCGAATTCAAGACTTCGACTTCGTCAGATCGACAAAAGAAAGGTATAAATCAATGTTAAACCTGGAAGATACGACTCGAGTCAAAGATATCTTGAGTTTCCAAAAAGCACATACTTTATTGTAATTGCTTTGATATTTGCAATTATTAAGATTGATATGCGTAGTCTATTGATTTATAGCAAAGCATGTTATTTGAGTCATTGGCAGATGTGCCATGTCTTTGGCAGAGGTGCTAAGTCACTGGACATTTGGTTTATATCGATGTTGCTTAGGAGTAGATCGACTTCTATTGTAGAGATTCGATATGGAAGGCAAAAGTCTTGGAAAAAGAACGTACAACCATCTAGCTGGGAGAGTAGGTGGGAGACTGTTACGTTCTTATTCGACCGGGATCCCTAGATAAGAGTCGAGTCAGAGATTGAGAGTTTAAGAGTTTGATTTATAGTTTTATATCGATTCATGTTTTTCAGATTATGATACATGCTATTGATAACTGTTCTATGATTTTATATATGTTTATATGAAATGCATGTATACGTTGTTTATAATGGGATTATATTTCTCACCGGAGTTGTCCGGCTGTTGTTGTGTTTGTATGTGTGCATGACAACAGGTGGGACAAGATCATGGTCTAGAAGAGGATAGAAGATCAAGATTAGAGTGGAGATTCGTACCTAGATGTAGAGTTGGTTGTCAACACTTGAGATGTAGCTGTTGAACCTTAGTTTATTATGATTTTATATTGTACTAGACTTGTACTATGGTTCATGTTGTAGACATTTAACTTGATCTTGTGATGTGATTGAGATGGGACCTATTTTGTTATAGAAAATTGTACACTTGTTTATAAGGTGTTCAACATTTAAAAAAAAAAATTTATGACACAATTTAATTAATTGATCCATTTACTCCTAATGATGATTGAAAAGAATGAGTTAGCGCCCGGGTCCCCACAACAGGTGGTATCAGAGCTGTAGCTGTATGTTCCTTAGACTGGAATAGAAGTGAGTGAGCGGGGTATATTGATTTTTCTTTCCTGCTTTTGTGATGCTAGCATGACAGCATGTTTTATTGCTTTGAAAATACATGTTTATCTGATTATCTGATTTGATTGGAAACATGTATGACTTGAGAATGAATTAGAACTGATTCTTGATCAGCAGGAAGATGATCAGAGGAGGACTGAAACAGATTTGTTATATTTGGTTACTAATCCTTTTGATAATCAGATATGCCTCCTCGAAGAATCCCAGAACAGAGTTGTACGTCAAATAATCCGATGGATGTTACAGTGACACCCATGGAAACACTGCTGAAGAGATTTCAGTCGTTCAAACCATTGACCTTGAAGGGCACCGAGAATTCTATTGATTGTGAGAGTTGGCTTGATGACATTGAGATGCTGTTTGATTCACTTGATTACACAGATGAACGAAGAGTTAGACTGATTGGGCATCAATTGCATGACGTTGCAAAGAATTGGTGGCTCACGACTAAAAGGGCTTTGGAGCATCGAGGTACAATTATTATTTGGAAGATCTTTAAAGCTGAGTTCTATCAACGATTTTTCCCAGTATCCTACAAAAAAGACAAGGGTGCAGAGTTTGCTAATCTGAGACAGGGTCAGCTAAATATTGAAGAATATGTGGCCAAATTCTCTACCTTGCTACGATTTGCTCCTCATATTGCCGAGAATGATGAAGCAGTTGCTGATCAGTTCATCAATGGGCTGAATCATGAGATTTTTACTTTGGTGAATACATGGAGACCGAATAATTTTGCTGATTCTTTGAACAGAGCCAAAGAAGTAGAAGCAGGTCTGATTAGAGAGAAGGGAGCTTCGTATGTTGCTCCAGCACCGAAACAACAACAACCTTCATTTCAGTTCCACCAACCCCCTCCCATATTTTATAGTGATGGTAGCAGCATTGGAAAGAAAGATAATCTGAAAGCCCGAGGGAAACAATTTAAGAAATCTGGTAGTAGTTCATCTAGCTCCAGTGTTTCACGACAGAGCCAGAGTTATATCGGAGTCTATTGCAGAACCTGTGGAGGGAGATATCCTACAGAGCAATGCCAAAGAGTGTGTGGTAGTTGCAATATCTGTCGACATCAAGGACATTTTTCCAGAGTCTGTCCACAGCGAGGTTCTCAACGATCCCAGGGAGCAGAGTCATTTGGATAAGTGGCTCAGGCGGATAGACGATCATCTGCTGTTGACTCTTTCAAGCCATCACCTACTACTCAGTCACAGCCGAGGCCAGGATGAAGCCAAACTGTTAGCCAGCCTCCGAGACAGCAGGCCAGAGTATTTGCTTTGACTGAAGAACAGGCACAGGAAGCACCTGATGATGTTGTTGCAGGTAACTGTTCTCTTTGTGGTTACTCTGCTTATGTATTGATTAATATAGGTGCATCACATACTTTTATATCTGAGCGATTTGCATTGATACATGATTTGCCTGTTGAGTCATTATCTGTTGTAGTATCTGTCTCTTCACCTTTGGAGAGAGGTCTTATATCAGTGAAGTCTGTTAAACGTTGTATACCGCAGTATGATGGGAATGAGATTGAGTTAGATTGTATTGTACTCGTTTTGTCTGATTTTGACTGCATTATCCGTATTGATATGCTGACCAAGTACAGATGTAAGGCCCGAGATTTTATTTCTGTTAAGCTGCGATTATTGATATTGATTTGAGATTATTATGACGAATATTCCGAGACATAATTGTGAGATTTGAGCACTGTAATTAGATATGAATTAATGGACAGAATTACAATTAATGAAGATTTTAGGGACTAAAGCGTAATTGATGAGATATGAATTGAAATGACGTGAGAAGACTTGGGTTAGATGTGGAGGATAGAAATTTGCGCGCACATGCACGGAGAAAGGTGCGCATATGCGCAAGAAGCGTGATGCCGAGGCAGAAGACCTCGCGCATATGCGCGAGGTGGTAGCTATCACAAGGGCTAGGACAGAAAGCTCGGCGCATATGCGCGAGCAGCAAATAAGCCAAATGCCGAGACCAGTAGGTCTCGCGCATATGCGCCGATGATGGTCGCGCATATGCGCGAGACGTGCAGAACATGCAACGAGCCACTTGTACCATTTCATGCAATATATATATATATACAATCGTTCATTTCCTCAACAACCAGAAAAGGAGAAAGAATTGAGAATCTGAGGAATTCGTAAGCTTTTGATTTTAGATTTTGAATTGGGAACGATCCGACTGTTCGAATTTGAATCCGAGTACAGTACTGTGTTCCTAACGACGACATCTACAACAGGACGTAAGTTTTATCGAATTCTGATATCGTTTGAAATTATGATATTGGAGGAATTATGATTTCACTGATATATGGTGTTTTGGGTATACTGATCAGCATATAATTGAAGTCAGATCGAAGAACGGACTGATTATATAATTGTTATGATTTTTAGAGTTGATATGATCAAGATTATACAGATTTGCGATTTTTATCTGTGATTATTTAAGATTATGATTTGTATTAATATCGATTATGAGTTGTGGTATTATATCTGTGATGTTGAGATTGAAGGGGTTACCGAGACTGTATTGTTATGCCGTCGAAACATCAGTAGATTGATTTTGATCAGATTCAGTATTGATTGAGATTGTATCATGATATCATTGATATGGATCAGATTATGTTTGATTTGAGTATTGATCAGAACAGGTCTTGAATTGAGTTATACATTGATACAGTATATTCGATGTTGTTATTGCCAGATTGATTTGACAGGCAGTGAGTTCGAGAGCCAGATCGATAGAACGAAACGAAAGGTATAAATTAATGTTGATGCCGGATTGCACAACTCGACTTAGATTTGACTTGAGTTTCCCAAAATCACATACTGAATGATTATTGCATTTGATATTTGCAATGCTTGATATTGATATGCTTATTTTATTGATTTATAGCAAAGCATGAGTTAGAGTTTGGCAGATCCGCCTAGTCTTTGGCAGAACCGCCATGGCAGAACCGCAAAGCCACTGGACTTTTGGATATATATCAATAGACTGAGGAGAAGACCGACTCCTATTGCAGATCTTCAATATAGACAGCCAAAGTCGGGGACTAAGAACGTACCACCATCTAGCTGGGGTAAAGTAGATGGGAGAACGTTGCGTTCTTATTCAGATTGGGATCCCTAGATTAGGATGAGTCGAGTCAGAGTCTAAAAGTCACAGAGTGTGATTCAGAGTTGGTATTGATTCATGTTTCTGATTTTGATACATGTTATGAATATTTGTTTCATGCTGTTATATCTGTTTATATGAAATGCATGTATACATAATTTATACTGGGAATGTAATTCTCACCGGAGTTATCCGGCTGTTGACTTGTTTGTATGTGTGCATGACAACAGGTGGGACAGGATCAGGATCAGGAAGAGGAGGAGAGATTTTAGTTAGCGTGGAGATCCGGGCCCAGAAGCAGAATAGGATTCAGCACTGTATATATAGTCGTTGAACCTAGTTGAGATAGAGACATGTAGTACATGATTGTACTTTGACTTTGACATGTATATCAGACTGATTTCATTATTTTACGCTGTTGTATTGAAAAAAAAAAAAAATTAGTCCCACTTTTCTTAATTGTTATATTTGACATTAATAATGATTAAGACATGAATTAGCGTCCGGGTCCCCACAACAGAGCTACTGTAGATTGTTTCCAGAAAATTGTAAGATTCAGACCTGAGATGGCTGATGAATGGAAATTTTACGGTAATGATTCCAGATCTCGAATTGCTTTGATATCTGTGGGGACCTGAGCTCAAACTCAATTCTCTTTGGGATTAATTGGATCTGTGTTCAAAAATATGGGTCATAAAAAAAAAATTTCTTTTAACAATATCATAAAAAAATGTATATAAACATGCACAAGGTCTTTATCTATTTTATTTCAACAACATAAATCCATGTCTTGTTTCATTTCATATATAAAACTAGTGTTCAATACCAACTACAAACCACATGTAGTACATGTCTAGTAAAAAACCACTAGTAATCTTCTTCTACGCCCGTAATCTCCACGCTATCTCGATCTCTCATCTCTGTCGCGACCCATATCCTGTCCCACCTGTCATTATGCACACATACAGACACAACAACAGCCAGAAACTTCGGTGAGAACAAATCCCAGTATAAGACATGTATACATGCATATACACAACATAATCATGAAGTATACTATCATGAATAAAAGCAATAACCATATGTTCCACAATCTATGAAACAAAATCAAGATAAGCATTCAACTGAAATCAACTCATATCTTGACTCGACTCGACTATAACTCTAGGGATCCCGGTGTGAATAAGACGTCACAGTCTGCCACCTACCCTCCCAATCGGGGTGACGGTACGTCTTATTCCTAGACTTCGGTCCTGTCTATATCGAATGTCTACAATCGGAGTCAATCTGCTCCTATGCGTCGATACCACCGAACATCTAGAAATTTGGCAATTCTGCCAATGACTCTCCTATCTTAATGATTGAATATAAATCTATAAACAAGGCATAAACATAACAAGATATAAACAACAATCTAGTATGTGATTTTGGGAAACTCAAATCAAATCTAATTCGAGTTGTATCTTCCCGAATTCACATGAATTATACCTTTCGTTGCACAGTCTTTGTCGTAGTCGAAGTCTCGATGTCGAATCTGTCAATATCAACTCTGAAATGATACATTCAAGATGCATTCTATCAATCTCCAGCTCAAATCAACACATATACGAATCAATAATCAATCTCGATACGATTCGACGGCATAACGGCGTAATCTTGCGATACCGATCAACTCAAACAACATTAATCAATGACAATAACTCACATATCCATTTGAATATAATCTCAACAAGTCATACTCCTCAAGAACATAATTTACCATGCTGATATTTGCATAATCTTTACTCAATACCTGTTGGAATTTCACAATAATCTCATATCCTATCCGTTTTTCAATCCGGTAGCACATAAATGTGTTCCATCATCTCAACAACATATACTATCAAGCATATATGAATTTTTTCAACACATGAATATAAAAACATGTGGAAAACATTAAAACATATACCCTTTCGAAGTCCTTGTCAAGAGGAGCAAGAATCTAAGCTCGGATTCAGTTTCGGTTAGTTGGATCTTGCAAAACCAACAATTTAAGCTAGGAAGAAACCTTGCACCTTTTCTGGAATTGCTCTCGGTTCTTATGCTGGAATAGTGAGGAAATGAAGACACATACATGTTAAATGCATGGCAAGGACACATGTTTTATTTTTCACTCAACACGTCGCACCGCAGGCGCGGTAGCTTTTCACCGCGGGTGCGCTCAGCTCACGGCATCCCATCCAGATTTCAAAAAGAGACGACCGCGGGTGCGGTCCCTTTTTCACCGCGGGTGCGTTCACCCTACTGTAAATCTTCCATATTTCATAAGCCACAACCGCGGGTGCGGTAGAATACTAGGCGCGGGTGCGATCTCTCTTTATCAATATATTCAAGTTTTGCAACGTCGTTTCTCCCCGTCTGTTCTTGCATTCCTTATTCATACTATATATCAATTCAAACGTATCAACAAGAATCTCAGGCATTACATTTCTCCCCCTCTTAGATATAAGTTCGTCCTCGAACTTGAAATCAATCAATCAAAGCATGTAAAAGCAGCATTATAATCAAAAGCTGAATAAATACTCACATCATGAAAATAGCTCGGGATATCTCTGTCTCATCTCTGATTCTGTCTCCCAAGTTGCTTCTTCAGTGCCGTGACGACTCCACTGGACTTTCACTAGCGGAATAGTCTTCGTTCTGAGCTGCTTTTCTTTGCGATCCAAAATCTACAATGGTTGCTCAAAATAACTCAGTGTATCGTCAAGCTCAGCCTCATCAAGCTGAATGACATGAGAAGCTTCAGGCATGTATCTACGCACCATCGATATATGAAAAACGTCATGTATCCCATATAAAGAAGGAGGAAGAGCAAGTCGATATGCTCGATCGCCAATCTTCTCAAGAATCTCGTACGGACCGATGTATCTAGGAGATAACTTCCCGCGTTTGCCAAATCTGAAAACGCCTCGAAAAGGAGAAATCTTCAAAAATACTCTGTCTCCCTGTTCGAATACTAACGGTCTACGTCTGATGTTCGCATACTTGGCTTGTCTATCCTGCGCCGTCTTCATTCTCTTCTGAATGATCTTCAGCTTCTCAGTCATTTCACGAATCATATCAGGTCCAAGTTCTGGTACCTCAGATACATCATCCCAATACAGAGGAGATCTGCACTTCTTGCCATACAAAGCTTTAAACGGTGCCATCTCGATGCTCGTCTGATAGCTGTTGTTGTACGAGAATTCACAAAGTGGTAGTGAATCTTGCCAACTAGTGCCAAAATCTAGCACTACAGCTCTCAACATATCCTCTAATGTTTGGATAGTCCGCTCTGACTGTCCGTCTGTATGGGAATGATAAGAAGTGCTTAGATGCAATGTCATACCTAAAGCCTGCTGCAGTCTGTGCCAGAAATGAGAAGTGAATTGTGGATCACGATCTGATACGATCGACTTCGGCACACCATGCAGTCTGACTACCTCTCTGGTATATATCTCGGCCATCTGATCATGTCGGTACGTCATTCTGTACGGAATAAAACAAGCTGATTTGGTCAATCTGTCAATAATGACCCAAATCGCATCATAGCCCCGGGATGATCGTGGTAACTTCGTAACGAAATCCATGGAAATGTGATCCCATTTCCATTCAGGAATAGGTAAACTCTTAAGTAGACCTCCAGGCTTCTTTCTCTCGGCCTTCACCTGTTGGCAATTCAAGCACTTAGACACAAACTCTGCAATGTCTGACTTCATCTGTTTCCACCAGAACTGTGTCTTCAAATCGTTGTACATCTTACTGCCACCAGGATTAATACTGAACCGACTACAGTGCGCTTCTGACAATATCTGTTGTTTCAAATCTGAAACATCTGGCACTACAAGACGGTTATTCACATACAGAATATGATCATGTACCTGATATTCTGATTGATGTCCTGATCTGACCATCTGAATCGACTCCTGAGTATTCTGATCAATTCTTTGTGCTTCTTTAATTCTCAAAATCAAATCTGGCTCAACTTGAATCATAGCAAGTCGTAGTGGTCTACTATATGTATCAAACGCTAATCCAGACAAACAGCAATCTTCAATCATATTCGAAACACCTATCGTCGATAAGGATAGGGAACATACCTTTCGACTCAAGGCATCTGCTGCTGCATTCGACTTTCCTGGATAGTATTTGATCTCGCAATCAAAGTCCTTTAACAAATCGAGCCATCTACGCTGTCTCATGTTTAACTCTGACTGGGAAAACAGATACTTCAGGCTTTTGTGATCAGAGTAGATTTCAAACTTCTCGCCATAGAGATAGTGTCGCCATATCTTCAGAGCAAATATGATGGCCGCCAATTCAAGATCATGAATTGGATAACGAATCTCGTGTGGCTTCAGCTGTCTCGTGGCATATGCAATCACATGTCCTCGTTGCATAAGAACACATCCTAGCCCCCTGTGAGATGCATCACAATATACTACGAAATCACCAGTACCTGAAGGTATCGTCGACACTGGAGCACTAGTCAGTCGTTTCTTCAACTCCAAGAAGCTAGACTCACAAGCTTCAGACCACAAATGGCGCATTCTTCTGTGTCAACTGGGTAATCGGTTTCGCGATACTGGAGAAATCTCTGATAAATTGTCGATAGTATCCTGCTAGACCCATGAAACTGCGTATCTCTGGTACAGAAGTCGGTCTAGGCCAACTGATCACAGCTTCAACTTTACTCGGATCCACAGAAATACCGTCTCCAGATATGATATGACCCAAAAAGACAATCTGTCTCAACCAAAACTCACACTTTGACAGTTTAACATACAATTTCTCTGTTCTCAATGTCTGCAACACAATTCTTAAATGCTCGGCATGATCAATCTCACTCTTGGAATATACCAAAATATCATCAATAAAAACAATAACAAACTCATCTAGATACTTCTGAAAGATACGGTTCATCAAACTCATAAACACCGCTGGAGCATTCGTTAAACCAAAGGGCATGACAATAAATTCGTAATGTCCATACCTGGTTCGGAACGGTGTCTTTGGTATATCAACATCTCGACTCTCAGCTGGTGATATCCAGATCTCAGATCGATCTTGGAATAGACAGAGGATCCCTGCAACTGATCAAATAATTCGTCGATACGAGGCAATGGATATTTGTTCTTCACTGTTGCCTTGTTCAGTTGTCGGTAATCAATACACAATCTCATCGAACCGTCTTTATTTCGAACAAATAATACCCGAGCACCCCAAGGAGATACACTCGGTCTGATGTAACCCTTGGCCAATAAATCTTCGAGCTGTTCTTTCAATTCAATAGGCGCCATTCTATAGGGAGATCGAGATATAGGGACTGTACCTGGTATAAGATCAATGCTGAAATCAACCTCTCGGGCTGGAGGTAACCCTGGAATCTAGTCTGGGAATACATCCGCAAACTCACGTACCACTGGCAGATATGCCAATGACGGACTCGGTTTCAGTAAATCTACTGAATGTATAAGAAACTCCTCTGCTCTTTTCTGCAACAATCTACTCATAGTCAAAGCAGATACTAAGGGAATCTGAGATCTGGAACCCTTACCGTAGAATTTCCACTCGTCAGTCAACTCTGGTCTGAACCTGACATTTTTCTGGAAACAGTCTACAGTTGCTCGGTACTTGGTTAACATATCAATCCCAACAATACAATAAAAATCAGCTAACCCAAGCACAATACAATCTAAATCAATCTCGTGACCCTCAAACTGTAGTATACAATGTCTAACTGAAGTCACAGATATAAGACCACTTCCCAACGGAGAAGAAATAGACACTACAGCAGATAATGACTCAACAGGCAATGAATGCAACAATACAAAATGCTCAGATATGAAAGTATGGGATGCACCCGTGTCTATCAATACATAGGCAGGATAACCGCAAAGAAAACAGTTACCTGCAATCACATCATCTGGTGCATCTTGGACCTGTTCTTCAGTCAGTGCAAATACTCGAGCCTGCTGTCTGGGAGGTTGGCTCACAATCCGGTTACCTCTGGCTCTGGGATGTGTCTGTGTAGGAGTGGGCTGAAAGGAATGAACAGATGAAGCTTGCCTCTCAGGCTGAGCTACTGAACCAGATGCTCCTACACTCTGAGCCTGCTGTACACCTCTCTGGGGACAAACTCTGGCAAAGTGTCCCTGCTGTTTGCAGATGTTGCAGCGACCCATAACACCCTGACACTGCTCGGTGGCATGTCGGCCTCCACATGAACTGCAATATACCAGTGTATACTCTGTACTCTGGCCAGGACCTCTCTGTCGAGACCCACTGGAGCTCAACGAACTGCTCCCTGATCTCTTGAACTGTTTTCCTTTCGCTTTCAACTGATCTTTCATCCCGCTGCTACTACCACCACTCTCGAATCTGGGAGAGGGTTGAAATGAGGGTTGTGGCGATCTCGGAGTCGAAGTGACATAGGAAGTGCTTCGTTGCCTAAGCAATCCAGCTTCTGCCCCCTTGGCACGGTTCAACGCATCCGTAAAGTTGTTGGGTCTACCGGTATTTACCAAGGTAAAGATTTCCGGAGTCAGGCCATTGATAAACTGATCCGCAACGGCCTCTTCATTCTCGGCAACATGAGGAGCAAATCTGAGTAATGACGAGAATTTGGCAACATACTCCTCGATGTTCAGCTGTGCCTATCTCAAATTGGTAAATTCTGCACCTTTGTCTTTTCGGTAGGACACGGGGAAAAATCGCTGATAAAACTCAGTCTTGAACACCTTCCAAGTAATCTGCGTGCCAGGATGCTCCAATGCTCTTTTCGTAGTCAACCACCAATTCTTTGCTGCTTCTTGCAGTTGATGTCCAACCAATTTCACTCGTCGCTCGTCGGGGTAGTCGAGAGATTCAAATAACATCTCTATATCATCGAGCCAACTTTCACACTCAACTGAATTTTCTTTGCCCTTCAGTGTCGGTGGTCGAAACGACTGAAACCTTTTCAGCAAGGTCTCCATCGGTGTAGCGGTCACATCCATCGGATCATTGGATGTACTGCCCTGTTCTGGTGCTCGACCTGCTGCTGGTTGCGGTACTCGTCGAGGCGGCATATCTGATTATCAAACAGATTAGTACACAATCTATATAATCTGTCTCAGCCCTCCTCTGATCATATACCTCTGATCCAGAATCGGTTCTGATTCAGTCTTTGCGAATACATGCTGTAAATCAACTCAGATAACGAAACAACATGTAATAGGGAAAGCAATAAATCATGCTAGCACCACAAAAGCAAGGAAGAAAATTCAATCTACCCCGCTCATTCTACTCTATCTCAGTCTAAAGGATCTATCGCTCTGATACCACCTGTTGTGGGGACCCGTGCTCTAACTCAATTCTCTTTGGGATTAATTGGATCTTTGTTCAAAAATATGGGTCATAAAAAATATTTTTTTTTAACAATATCATAAACAAATGTATATAAACATGCACAAGGTCTTTATCTATTTTATTTCAACAACATAAATCCATGTCTTGTTTCATTTCATATATACAAACTAGTGTTCAATACCAACTACAAACCACATGTAGTACATGTCTAGTAAGAAACCACTAGTAATCTTCTTCTATGCCCGTAATCTCCACGCTATCTCGATCTCTCATCTCTATCGCGACCCAGATCCTGTCCCACCTGTCGTTATGCACACATACAGACACAACAACAGCCAGAAACTCCGGTGAGAACAAATCCCAGTATAAGACATGTATACATGCATATACACAACATAATCATGAAGCATACTATCGTGAATAAAAGCAATAACCATATGTTCCACAATCTATGAAACAAAATCAAGATAACATTCAACTGAAATCAACTCATATCTTGACTCGACTCGACTATAACTCTAGGGATCCCGGTGTGAATAAGCCGTCACAGTCTGCCACCTACCCTCCCAATCGGGGTGATGGTACGTCTTATTCCTTGACTTCGGTCCTGTCTCTATCGAATGTCTACAATCGGAGTCAATCTGCTCCTATGCGTCGATACCACCGAACATCTAGAAATTTGGCAATTCTGCCAATGACTCTCCTATCTTAATGATTGAATATAAATCTATAAACAAGGATTAAACATAACAAGATATAAACAACAATCTAGTATGTGATTTTGGGAAACTCAAATCAAATCTAATTCGAGTTGTATCTTCCCGAATTCACATGAATTATACCTTTCGTTGCACAGTCTTTGTTGTAGTCGAAGTCTCGATGTCGAATCTGTCAATATCAACTCTGAAATGATACATTCAAGATGCATTCTATCAATCTCTAACTCAAATCAACACATATACGAATCAATAATCAATCTCGATATGACTCAACGGCATAACGGCGTAATCTTGCGATACCGATCAACTCAAACAACATTAATCAATGACAATAACTCACATATCCATTTGAATATAATCTCAACAAGTCATACTCCTCAAGAACATAATTTACCATGCTGATATTTGCATAATCTTTACTCAATACCTGCTGGAATTTCACAATAATCTCATATCCTGTCCGTTTTTCAATCCGGTAGCACATATATGTGTTCCATCATCTCAACAACATATACTATCAAGCATATATGAATTTCTTCAACACATGAATATCAAAACATGCTGGAAAACATTAAAACATATACCCTTTCGAAGCCCTTGTCAAGAGGAGCAAGAATCTAAGCTCGGATTCAATTTCGGTTGGTTGGATCTTGCAAAACCAACAATTTAAGATAGAAAGAAACCTTGCACCTTTTCTGGAATTGCTCTCGGTTCTTATGCTGGAATAGTGAGGAAATGAAGACACATACATGTTAAATGCATGGCAAGGACACATGTTTTATTTTTCACTCAACACGTCGCACCGCGGGTGCGGTAGCTTTTCACCGCGGGTGTGCTCAGCTCACGGCATCCCATCCAGATTTCAAAAAGAGACGACCGCGGGTGGGGTCCCTTTTTCACCGCAGGTGCGTTCACCCTACTGTAAATCTTCCATATTTCATGAGCCACAACCGCGGGTGCGGTAGAATACTAGGCGCGGGTGCGATCTCTCTTTATCAATATATTCAAGTTTTGCAACGTCGTTTCTCCCCGTCTGTTCTTGCATTCCTTATTCATACTATATATCAATTCAAATGTATCAACAAGAATCTCGGGCATTACAATATCTGTCTTGTCTATGACTCGATTATTACAGAAAGGAGCAGAGGGATTCCTTGTGTATTCAGTAGATGTACTGAAATCGAGCCCTTCATTGGCAGATCTGCCAGTGGTATGTGAGTTTGCTGATGTCTTTCCTGATGAGATTCTGGGTTTGCCTCCAATCCGAGTAATACACTTCAGTATTGAATTGATACCAGGTACTATTCCTATTTCTAAAACTCCCTACAGAATGGCATCGATTGAGTTGAAATAATTGAAAGATCAGTTAGAGGATTTACTGGCCAAGGGTTACATCAGACCGAGTGTTTCTGTCGAGGCCCGTATTTCTTACTTGAAAATTTGCGGAATTATTTAAAATTTTTCTTTAAGAGTAAATAACTTGCCTCATTCATAAAATAAACTGATAAAAAAAAAGTTTAATGTTAAAATAGCAGCGGAAGTAAATACTGTTTAAAAACCACAACTTAAAATATTTTCAACGTAAAAATTGAGTTTGAACAAAAATAGTAAATGATAATCATGAGGTCCTCGGGTTCCTACTTCTGCCAATCCAAGCTAGCTAACTGGTCCTCGCCCTCGGTCCCGATCTCATCAGTACCTACAACAATCAAGTCTAGTGAGTTTAAAGTTTTAGCATGCATATATCATGAATAACAAGTAAAATATATCATAAAATTTCATGCCATGTAAAGATATCATATCGTAAACCGTAACGTGAAAATTGTGCCATGAATAATTATAAATACGTGCATAACTGCTAATCGTACGTAAAATGTTTGCTTGATAGAGCCCTGTCATAAAATAGCATATCATAATTTTCTGTTAAGATAATGTTCTACGCAAGTGGCCCATAACGTAACGTAACATAACATGCGCGTCTGATCAGACTAAACCACAGTATACTGGGCAGTAGAGATCATCACAGCCCTTAGACTGGATATCCGTACCCATACATGAACATGAACCGGTCGTAAGTCAACGGGTGAAGTAATAATCCCATAAGCTGAAATCCCATAAGCGTGAGGTGGCCACAAGACATGTCACATATATCTCAAAAATAAACATTTTTATATTTTTATGCACGTAATATAATTATTATCCTGTTTTATTTTACCAATTGAGTTGGATCATTTCCAGGCTCGCTGCGATCTAATTCTAACATTAGGACATGCAAATAAACTTAACTTGTCCAACACTTCATAACCGGACCAAAAACGAGACTATTACGCCCAACAAACTTAATATTCAACCATGGCTTCGTACCAACCCGAACCAACATTAAGCGATCATTTAGCCATGATTAAAATACACCTAAAA
Source organism: Primulina tabacum (assembly GCF_025594145.1). Taxonomy (NCBI): domain Eukaryota; kingdom Viridiplantae; phylum Streptophyta; class Magnoliopsida; order Lamiales; family Gesneriaceae; genus Primulina; species Primulina tabacum. The sequence continues at coordinate 32,569,966 of NC_134553.1, read as the reverse complement.
TATTGGAAAACAAATATCAAGGGCTTTAATACACAAAATTGTGCATGGAGGCCAAAATCATGAAACGCTCTTTCGAGAGTCACTTTGGCACATCGTACCGTAAATTCTCGTACGACCTCTAAACTTAATCAAATCACAAATGGCCAAAAACATGACCTTACTAACTCAATGAGTTACTGTCCAGTCCAAGGCCATAGGCTAAAAGCCAACCAAGAACTCAAACAAGCCTCTGAACCGAAGCCCAAAGCTGCTGTCAATAAAAATACGGCAGCTGCTACTGGGCTTCCGTGCTTTGTTTTCGAGACTATCGGCCATTGGGGCTTGAACTGCCAACTAGAGCCTCTTACCAACATCTTAAGGTATGGTTTGAACTATGGCTAAGGGCCCTAGGCCAACCACAATCCAAACCAACGCATACGACGATCCCAAGCTTAACCCGAGAACACACATGGCACGCGTGGGGGTGTTGCTTGTTTTGCTATCATGTATCATTCCAGTGGCCATGTGATCAACCATGGCATGATCTAGACATCATGAGGCATTGTGTGAACCATGGCTAAGCGTAAGAAAGCCAACAAAGATCCACACCAACCTCAAAACCGAAACTACACATGCAGGAAAAAGAAAAGGGTTCGAAGGGGGCACTTTTCTTGTTTATTTTAAAAACCAATGGGACCATGAACCAAGCCTTGAAATGTAAGGCCCGAGAATTAGATTATCGTAATCGGATATGAATTATGGATAAATTGATGTGATTATTGACAGAACAGATCAGACCGGGATAGGCGAAAAGAAGACCGAATTATGTGCGAGGACAGAACACCTCGCGCATATGCGCGACCGGACAGGGCGCATATGCGCGAGGCGTGTTGTGTTAAGGTGAAGCCATTTGCCCCTTACATGAAAGATATATATATATATATATATATATATATATATATATATATATATGAATTGTACTTCATTCTTCGGGAATCACAACAGGAAACACCGAGAGAAAGATTTAGAAACTCCATCAAGCTTCATGCTATAGTAGAAATAGAATTGTGATAAATCCGGTTATCCGATTTCCGATCCGAGTATAGATTCTTGCTCCTCTTGTCACTAGCTTCTAAAGGATGTAAGTTTTATTATGTTCGTGATTGATTTGGAAATAGAATGTTGGGGAAATCAGATTTTGAGCTATATGATGTGTTCTTGATATGTTGAGATAAGTAGAATCGAAACAGGATCGAAGAAATGTTATCGAATACAATTGTTATGAATTTTCCAGCTTATATGGTATGAGTTGTACATAATTTTGGGGTTATGATGTGCATATCATTGTTGTTATGAATTGGTGATATTGCTCTTATGATATGTAAGTGGCCGGTCTATCAAGACTACACCGTTATGTCGTAGAAATGCATCGAGATTCATTTCGGTATTCATACATTAGGTTGAAGATTGGGATTGATTTAATCCAACCAAACCCCAAACAAAGAAAGGTATAAATCAATGTCGAACCGGGAGATACGACTCGAGTCAGATTGAACTGGAGTTTCCCTAAAGCACATACTAGATTGTTTATGCTTTGAGATGTTTATATTTTGTCTATTGAATTATAGAAATGCACTTAAGATAGATGAGTCCTTGGCAGAGCAGCCAAGTTACTCGATGTTCGGTGGTATCGAATTGCTTAGGAGAAGATTGATTCCTATTGTAGATGTTCGATACAGAAAGGACCGAAGTCTAGGAATAAGATGTATCGCCACCCCGATTGGGAGAGTAGGTGGGAGATTTGTTACGTCTTATTCACACCGGGATTCCTAGATTTATATTTGAGTCGAGTCAAGAGTTTTATCTGTATTCACTAATGTGTCATAAAATCATGATTCATATTCTTGATACATGGTTTATGTTTTGTATATGATTTTATGCATTGCATGTATACATGTTTTATACTGGGAGTTATTCTCACCGGAGTTTCCAGCTGTTGTCGTGTTTGTATGTGTGCATGGCAACAGGTGGGACAGTATCAGTACCGAGAATAGCTTGAACGAGTGATGATTAGCGTGGTGATCCGGGCTTAGATATGAAACTGGTGGTGTATTCCTAGATGTGTATTGATGGAAATAAACAATAGTTAGATGGTTTGTAAATGGAATAAATTTACAAGTTGATCATGTGTTGTAGACCTGGCTTTTGATCTTGTATAATAAAGAACCTTAACTTGTTGTATGCTTGTATCTATTTAAGCTAGTGATGCTATGATGTATATATATAGGAAAATATTTTTTTTAGCATACATAACTGATCCAATTAGTCCCAGCGATTAACGAAAATGAATTAGCACCCGGGTCCCCACAACAGGTGGTATCAGAGCATTAGGTTCCTTAGCTTGAGATAGAAGAAGGTGAGTGGGGTAGATTGAGTCTTTTCCTTGCTTACTTATTGATACTAGCATGGGAATATTGTATTGTTCTTATACTTATTGTAGAACCCGTAAATCAGTAGACGTATAAGCCATGCATAATTCTAGATTTTTAAATTTAATTGACTTCATTGCATGATTATTTTAAATGCATTTATTTGAAGTTAATTATTCATTATTTCAGTTCAGTAGTTTGATTTTTAGCATTTCAGTTATTTCAGTGAGGCCGGACCGGAGTCGGAGTTTTGAGATAGAATTTAAGATTCGAGAAATATTTCCAGAAGTTAATTTAACTAGCAAGTAAGTTCATTTAAGTTAGAAAGGGAGGTTTGAGGATTTAATTTAATTATTTGAGGTGATTAAGAAATGAGCTCATTTAAGTTACTTAATTAAGGGGTTAGCTCACTAAATTAATTAAAGGATTAGTAAGACTTTTAAGGGTTATTAAATTACTAGATAATCAAATTTCCCCTACCATTTATCATGCATTTTTGGCCACACCCCTAGAAGAACAAACTAGGACTTGCCAACTCACCTTTGACCCATTGTTGGTTGATTAACATGCTAATTCTTTTAGCTATTTTTCCACCTTAATTAATTAATACTAGACCACTATCCTAACCCTTGTTTGGCATGATAAAATCGGCCACTATACTCTAGAATCACCCAAGAGATCATTTGATAGAAATTCAAAATTCAAAATTCAAAATTCAAAATTCAAATGCATGAAGACTTGGTCTTGATATGATCCTTATATCTTGCACCATCCTCCTCACCCCTCATAACCATTCCATCACACTCCCTCCCCACCAAAATAAGACCCATTTTCAGTAGAAAAAACGTGAATAACAGCTAGGGAGAAAGGGAGAAAAATCGAGAACTAGAAAGAACAAGAGAAGCGCTCCACCTCCTCCGTGCCGCGTCGTCGTCGTTTCGTTCGTTTTCTTTCGAAACGAAACCAGGCATGTCTAGATTCTTTCTAAACCTCAATCAAGTCATATTATCATTTATTTTTCAGTACATGATCATGTTTATTCAAGCAAAAATCGAGATCCATGTCCAAACATTTTGAAACAACACATGCAGAATTTCGGCTCTTCATGGCAGCTTCACGTTTTCTTTTAGTTTTGATGGTTTCAGGTTGTGGTTCGACCCCAGGCTCACAAGGCGGCTTATATACATGTAGTAGGATGCACTAGGACCATGTTGGTCCATTCAAACCAGCCCCATGCTTGCTGGAAATTCAGAATGACAGCAAGTTCCCATAGGCGCAGATTTGTGTTTCGAAATTTCAGTTTTGTGTCAAGGGTTGTGGATCTGATCTTGGCTGCCCCAAGGGCCTATAGCCATGGTTAGATCACTTCCCTAGCAAGTCTAAGACGTGACGAAGTCGCCCTTTTGGTGGCTTGGTCCACGGCGCATCGGTTTTTAAATAATCAACAAGAACAGCCCCTTCCCCATTTCGGCTTCTCCTTTTTACAGCTCGTATGGTTCGAATATTGTGGAATGGTGTGGATCTTGGTCGGCCTATGGCCCTTAGCCATGGTTCATACCATACCCCTAGATGTCTAGATCGTGCCATGGTCAATCAAATGGCCACTGGAATGACACTAGACAGCAAACGAAGCACAACACCACACACGCATGCAAGGTGTTCTCGGGTGAACTTTTCTGATGTTTGCTGGAATGTTGCGAATTGTGGCTGGCCTAGGGCCCTTAGCCATGGTTCAAATCATTCCTTGGGATGTTGGTGAGAGTCTCTGGTCGGTGGCTCACGCCCCTAATGGCCGATAGTCTCGAAACCAACGCAAGTCTTGTAGTTGCACAGCTGCTGGAAATTACAGCAAGTTGCTGTGTCGTTTAGAAGGCTCGTTTGAGTTCTTGGTTGGCTTTTAGCCCATGGCCTTGGACTGGACAGTGCCTCATTGAGTTGGGAAGGTCATGTTTTTGACCGTTTGTCATTCGGATCATTTTCGAGGTCGTACGAGAATTTACGGTGCAATGTGCCAAATTGACTCTCGAAAGAGCGTTTCGTGTTTTGGCCTCCGTTCCACCTAGATTTCGACCCTATCATTTTAGGAGCATTATTTTATAATTTTTCAGCGTATTTTAATCATGACTATACGTCGGTTCGGTGTCGGTTCAGGTTGGCTCGGAGTCATGATTAAATGCGAAGTCATTAGGCGTCATAGTCGCATCTTTTGAACGTAAATTGCATAGTTGGTCAAGTTTAAGCTATTGCATATTTTTCATGGCACAGTTAAGTTGCAGCGAGCCTGAGGACGATCCAATCCAATCCAGTTGGTAAAAATTACAAGAATTTTCATTACGCCAGTTAATTATTTTACGTGCATTAAATAGAAAATGATTATTTTTGAGATTTATGCAATATGGCTTGTGGTTCATTCACTATGTGGGAGTGTTATTTTATACGGTCGCCAGTGACCGATCAGTTCAGTATGGTACCACCCGGTCGCCAGTGACCGGCCAGCTCAGTTCAGTTTCAGCCTCCCCGGTAGCCAGTTACCGATCAGTTCAGCTTAGTGCAGTGGCCACAGGCGTAAAACATAATCTCAACAGAAAATTTTACCAGTTATTTCAGTACAGGCTCCAAGGAGCAAACATTTTTACTGTGATTATCAGTTCAGTTATGCACGTATTATATTTGCTCAGTACAGATTATTTTCAGCATGCCTCAGGACATGATATTTTATCCCATGCATATTTTAATTCCGATTTTTACTCGTTAGATGCGATTTATGCATGCTAAGTCTTTAGGCTCACTAGAATTGATTGTTGTAGGTACTGATGAGGCCAGGGCCGAGGGCGGGGACCAGTGAGCCAGCTTGGGTCGGCAGTAGTGGCACCCGAGGACCTCAGTGCAGCAGTTGTTATTTTATTCCGCAAACAATTTTTTATCAGTCGTTGGATAATTTTTAAATTGTTATTGTTGACAAAACTTTATTTTCTTCCGCTGCGATTATTTTAAACATTGAACTTGATTCATCAGTCGATTTTATGAATGAGGCCATTTAAGTTCCAAAAAAAAAAAAAAAATTTTTTTTTTAATTTTCCGCAAATTTTCAAGAAAGGAGTTTTAGGCCCTTTACAGTTGGTATCAGAGCCAGGTTGTTCTGCATAGGGTTTCACTACTACTGACCGCGAGAAGCTCACGAAGCCACATCTTCGGTCTGTAAGTTTTTCAGTTCAGCATTTTGTTCAGCATTTTAGTTAAAGCATGAATTAGTTTGTCAGCATGCTTCCAGATTTTCAGTATTTCAGGGTTCATTTAAAATAAATTATGGAATTATGCATGTTAGTTACGTATGGGTTATGTTGGAACAGTATGCCCCCTAGACGCATTTTAGAGCGCAACAGAGAGGTGGAGCCTCGCCGAGAGGACAGGGAGGAGCATAGACCGGAGGGAGACCTACCACCTCCTCCACCGCCACCACCGGACATGAGTGCCCAGATGTTAGCTGGGATGGCACAGTTCTTCGCACAGTTTGCGGGGGGCAATGCCGCAGCCGTAGCCGCAGCCGCAGCCAGGCCGACAGGGCCCGAGGCTGTTTATGAGCGATTAATGAAGATGCGCCCGAAGGAATTCTCTGGGACATCTGACCCCATGGTTGCCGAGGGATGGATCAAATCCCTCGAGGTCATCTTTGAGTTTATGGAGCTGGGGGACGCAGACCGAGTCCAATGTGCCACCTACCTGTTCACTGGAGACGCCCGCTTATGGTGGGAAGGAGCTTCGGTAGCCCTGACCTTGGCTACACTTTCATGGACCCGCTTTACGGAAGTTTTCTACTCCAAGTATTTTGCTGAGGAGGTTCGCATCAGGCTGACCACCGAGTTCATGAGCCTGAGACAGGGGGATATGACGGTTACGGAGTTTATCCGTAAGTTCGAGAGGGGCTGTCACTTTGTGCCCCTGATCGCGAATGATGCCAGAGCCAAGTTGATGCACTTCCTAGTGGGTTTACGGCCGATCTTGCGCCGAGATGTTAGGGTATCTGACCCTGCTACTTATGAGATTGCTGTCTCCAAAGCCCTAGCCGCAGAGCAGGATCTGCGGGATATCGAGAGGGATCGCCAGGGCAAGCGCCCAGTCCAGGCACCGCACCGCACCGCCCTCCTCCTCATCAGCATCAGCAGCAGAATAAGAGGCCTTTTCATGGACCGCCCAGGAACCGAGGCCAGCAGCAGCAGCAGCAGCAGCAGCGGGGACGCCCAGCCCCGAGGACTCAGGAGCACCCAGTTTGTCCCAGGTGCTCACGTCGCCATCCTGGAGCATGTATGGCTGGCTCAGGAAAGTGTTTTAAGTGTGGCAGTCCAGACCACATGTTGCTGCAGTGCCCTCAGAGGAATCTGCCTACCCAAGGCAGAGTTTTTGCTCTCCATGCCGCGGAAATCAACCCGGAGACTATGTTGTTGACAGGTACCTTTAAACTTTAAGTTATTATTTGAATTTCCGTGTTTTGAGAATCAGGATTTAGATGTGAACTTAGAACTGTTATAGGATTGCATGCTCTACTCAGATTTATTTTGGGGGGAATTAAGCTAGAGGAACCTTGACCTTTGCATGTCTATAAGTTTAGATCTTGTAGTGGGATTCAACTTAGAGCTCCGCTCTTTCAGGGAGAATTTTTATATCTGGTTCCGCTACCAAGGCCTTGATAGATTCAGGGGCCACTCACTCATTTATTTCGGAGGTCTTTGCAAACTTTCTCAAGATCCAGACCATTGGGCTAGATATTGCCTTTTCAGTAGTGTTGCCGTCAGGCGAGGAGATGGCAGCCACCAATGTTATCCGAGATATAGACCTTGAGCTGCACGGTAATCTTGTTTATGCGGATCTGATTGTGCTACCGATGCCGGAATTTGACATCATCCTAGGGATGGACTGGCTATTGAGGAATAGAGTGTTGATAGACTTCCAGCGGAGATCCGTTCTTGTCCGACCGCCTGGAATGGAGTAGTTCGTATTTGAGCCGGACAGGTACTTTCCTTTACCGCGCATTATTCCTTATGTTCAGGCTAGGAAACTCATGCATAGAGGGTGTCGGGCATTTCTAGCGACCTTTTTATCTGTCCCCGAGGAACCCAGCCAGTCAGCCTCAGATGTTCCGATTGTCAGAGATTTCTTAGACGTTTTTCCCGAAGACGTCTCTGGTATGCCACCCGAGAGAGAGGTGGAGTTTTCCATTGAGCTTATGCCAGTTACGGCTCCGATATCCAAAGCGCCATACCGACTAACACCGACAGAGATGGCAAAGCTTAAGAAGCAGATTTAGGAACTTCTCGACAAGGAGTTCATTCGCCCGAGCTTTTCTCCCTGGGGCGCGCCGGTCTTATTTGTGAAAAAGAAGGATGGCTCGATGAGGCTTTGCATTGACTACAGGGAGTTGAACAGGGTTACAGTGAAGAATAAATACCCACTTGCCGAGGATTGAGGATCTGTTTGACCAGTTGCAGGGAGCTTCGATTTTCTCCAAGATAGATCTGCGTTCCGGTTATCACCAGTTGAGGGTGAGAGATGCTGATGTCTCGAAGACAGCTTTCAGGACTCGTTATGGCCACTACGAGTTCCTAGTGATGCCGTTCGGTCTGACGAATGCGCCAGCGATCTTCATGGATCTAATGAATCGCGTATTTCAGTCGTACCTCGACCAGTTTGTGATAGTGTTCATAGATGACATTATCGTCTACTCCAAGAGTCGGGAGGAGCACAGCAGGCATCTGACCACAGTGTTGCAGAATTGCAGAAACACAAACTATTCGCAAAGTTCAGTAAGTGCGAATTCTGGTTAGAGAAGGTGGCGTTCTTGGGCCACATTGTTTCTAGCAGTGGCATTGAGGTAGACCCGGCGAAAGTTGCAGCAGTCAGAGATTGGGTTGTGCCTCAGAATGTATCGGAGATCCGCAGTTTTCTTGGGCTAGCAGGATATTACAGGAAGTTCATTCAGGGATTCTCATCCATTGCCGTTCCACTCACAGCACTGACAAAGAAAAATGTGAAGTTTGTGTGGAGTGAGGAGTGTCAGAAGAGCTTCGATACTTTGAAGCAAGCTCTTATCTCAGCACCCGTTTTGGCTGTACCGTCAGGATCCGGCGAGTTTGTCCTTTATACCGATGCTTCGAATCTTGGTTTAGGTGCAGTTTTGATGCAGCATGGGAGAGTGATAGCGTATGCTTCTCGACAGCTGAAAATTCATGAGAAGAATTACCCTACCCATGATCTGGAGTTAGCGGCCGTAGTTTTTGCTTTGAAGATTTGGAGGCACTATCTGTATGGAGAGAAGTGTCAGATCTTTACCGACCACAAGAGCCTCAAGTATTTCTTTACGCAGAAGGAGCTGAACATGCGTCAGAGGCGTTGGTTGGAGCTTGTGAAAGACTACGATTGTGACATTAGCTACCACCCGGGTAAAGCTAATGTAGTTGCGGATGCTTTGAGACGGAAAGTCGCAGTGATGGCTCACTTGACGATTCAGAAACCTCTTCAGATTGAGAGGCAGAAGTTCGATCTTGAGACTTATCCGCGAGGTAGAGTTCCTCGTTTATCTACCTTGACCATCCAATCCTCTCTTATTGACCGTATTCGCAGCGGTCAGGCAGCAGATGAACAGTTGGCACAGTGGAAGAAGAGAGATGAAGCCAAGGGCAGTGTTTTGTATACAGTCAGCGACGGTATTGTGAGATACCGAGATAGGATATGGGTTCCTAGCAGTGATTCTATCCGAGCAGACATCTTATCAGAGGCCCATACGTCCCCGTAGTCCATTCACCCTGGGAGTACGAAGATGTACAAAGATCTACAGCTATTGTATTGGTGGCCAGGGATGAAGAAGGACATCAGGCGTTTTGTATCCGAGTGCCTGACTTGCCAGTTAGTGAAGGCCGAGCATCAGAGACCAGCAGGTTTGCTCAAGCCTCTCCCTATTCCCGAGTGGAAGTGGGAGAATGTTACCATGGACTTTGTGACCGGATTGCCAAGGTCAGCCAGAGGATCGAATGCCATCTGGGTGATTGTAGATCGTCTTACCAGATCAGCGCACTTCTTGCCTATTAAGACGACTTTCACCATGGTTCAGTATGCAGAGCTGTATATCCGAGAGATAGTCCGACTCCATGGTATTCCAGTTTCTATCGTATCCGACAGAGATCCCAGATTCACTTCCTCGTTTTGGAAGAGTTTGCATTCGACTTTGGGTACGAAGTTGCTGTTTAGCACAGCTTTCCATCCGCAGACAGATGGACAGTCGGAGCGAGTTATTCAGATCTTAGAGGATCTTCTCCGTGCTTGCGTCAATTATTTCTCTGGGAGTTGGGAGTCGAACTTACCATTGGTAGAGTTCACCTATAACAACAGTTTCCAGTCGTCTATAGGTATGGCTCCGTATGAAGCGCTGTATGGCCGCAAGTGTAGATCTCCTGTTCGTTGGGATGAAGTAGGAGAGAGAGCAGAGTTGGGTCCAGAGATTGTTCAGCAGGCAGCAGATGTAGTAGTCAAGATCCGTGATAGGATGAGGACTGCCCAGAGCCGACAGAAGAGTTATGCCGATCAGCGGAGGAGAGACTTAGAGTTTGAAGTGGGCGATCATGTTTTCGTGAAAGTGGCACCTATGAAAGGTGTCATGAGATTTGGGAAGAAAGGGAAGCTCAGTCCGAGATTCATTGGACCATTTGAGATCCTCGACAGAGTTGGGACGCTAGCGTATCATGTGGCTCTTCCGCCGAATATGGCCGGAGTACACAATGTGTTCCACGTCTCCATGCTGAGGAAGTATATGGCAAATCCTTCGCATGTGCTGAATTTCGAGCCGTTGCAGCTTACTCCGAACTTATCTTATGAGGAGAGACCCATGCAGATCCTAGACAGACAGAGAAGAAACTTCGGAACAAGCTTGTTAAGCGAGTCAAAGTCAAATGGCTCAACCATTCTGAGGAGGAAGCTACGTGGGAGTCTGAGTCAGAGATGAGGGAGCGTTACCCCGAGTTATTCGGTGAGTTCTAATTTCGAGGACGAAATTTCTTTTAAGGGGGGAAGGATTGTAGAACCCGTAAATCAGTAGACGTATAAGCCATGCATAATTCTAGATTTTTAAATTTAATTGACTTCATTGCATGATTATTTTAAATGCATTTATTTGAAGTTAATTATTCATTATTTCAGTTCAGTAGTTTGATTTTTAGCATTTCAGTTATTTCAGTGAGGCCGGACCGGAGTCGGAGTTTTGAGATAGAATTTAAGATTCGAGAAATATTTCCAGAAGTTAATTTAACTAGCAAGTAAGTTCATTTAAGTTAGAAAGGGAGGTTTGAGGATTTAATTTAATTATTTGAGGTGATTAAGAAATGAGCTCATTTAAGTTACTTAATTAAGGGGTTAGCTCACTAAATTAATTAAAGGATTAGTAAGACTTTTAAGGGTTATTAAATTACTAGATAATCAATTTTCCCCTACCATTTATCATGCATTTTCGGCCACACCCCTAGAAGAACAAACTAGGACTTGCCAACTCACCTTTGACCCATTGTTGGTTGATTAGCATGCTAATTCTTTTAGCTATTTTTCCACCTTAATTAATTAATACTAGACCACTATCCTAACCCTTGTTTGGCATGATAAAATCGGCCACTATACTCTAGAATCACCCAAGAGATCATTTGATAGAAATTCAAAATTCAAAATTCAAATGCATGAAGACTTGGTCTTGATATGATCCTTATATCTTGCACCATCCTCCTCACCCCTCATAACCACTCCATCACACTCCCTCCCCACCGAAATAAGACCCATTTTAAGTAGAAAAAACGTGAATAACAGCTAGGGAGAAAGGGAGAAAAATCGAGAACTAGAAAGAACAAGAGAAGCGCTCCACCTCCTCCGTGCCGCGTCGTCGTCGTTTCGTGTTTTGGCCTCCGTTCCACCTAGATTTCGACCCTATCATTTTAGGAGCATTATTTTATAATTTTTCAGCGTATTTTAATCATGTACTATACGTCGGTTCGGTGTCGGTTCAGGTTGGCTCGGAGTCATGATTAAATGCGAAGTCATTAGGCGTCATAGTCGCATCTTTTGAACGTAAATTGCATAGTTGGTCAAGTTTAAGCTATTGCATATTTTTCATGGCACAGTTAAGTTGCAGCGAGCCTGGGGACGATCCAATCCAATCCAGTTGGTAAAAATTACAGGAATTTTCATTACGCCAGTTAATTATTTTACGTGCATTAAATAGAAAATGATTATTTTTGAGATTTATGCAATATGGCTTGTGGTTCATTCACTATGTGGGAGTGTTATTTTATACGGTCGCCAGTGACCGATCAGTTCAGTATGGTACCACCCGGTTGCCAGTGACCGGCCAGCTCAGTTCAGTTTCAGCCTCCCCGGTAGCTAGTTACCGATCAGTTCAGCTTAGTGCAGTGGCCACAGGCGTAAAACATAATCTCAACAGAAAATTTTACCAGTTATTTCAGTACAGGCTCCAAGGAGCAAACATTTTTACTGTGATTATCAGTTCAGTTATGCACGTATTATATTTGCTCAGTACAGATTATTTTCAGCATGCTTCAGGACATGATATTTTATCCCATGCATATTTTAATTCCGATTTTTACTCGTTAGATGCGATTTATGCATGCTGAGTCTTTAGGCTCACTAGAATTGATTGTTGTAGGTACTGATGAGGCCAGGGCCGAGGGCGGGGACCAGTGAGCCAGCTTGGGTCGGCAGTAGTGGCACCCGAGGACCTCAGTGCAGCAGTTGTTATTTTATTCCGCAAACAATTTTTTATCAGTCGTTGGATAATTTTTAAATTGTTATTGTTGACAAAACTTTATTTTCTTCCGCTGCGATTATTTTAAACATTGAACTTGATTCATCAGTCGATTTTATGAATGAGGCCATTTAAGTTCCAAAAAAAAAAAAAAAAATTTTTTTTTTTTAATTTTCCGCAAATTTTCAAGAAAGGAGTTTTAGGCCCTTTACACTTATGTTCTATGCTAGCATGAAAGCATGTTTCATTGCTTTAAAAGTACCTGTTGCATGATTTATTTAGTTGATTGCAATGTGTACTTGTAAAGAATGAATCAGAACCGATTCTGAATCAGAGGTGAGATGATGAGAGGAGGACTGAGACAGACTGCATATAGTTGAGAACTAACCCTTTTGATAATCAGATATGCCTCCGCGAAGAGCAGCAGTCAGGGTGCCAGAACAGGACAGTACATCAGAGGATCCTATGGATGTGACAGCTACACCAATGGAAACATTGCTGAAACGATTTTAGTCATTCAGACCACCGACACTGAAAGGCACCGAGAATTCTGTTGATTGTAAAAGCTGGTTAGATGATATCGAGATGTTGTTTGATTCCCTCGACTACTCAGATGGACAAAGCGTGAAACTTATTGGGCATCAATTACAAGAAGTTGCAAAGAATTGATGGATTACAACTAGGAGAGCATTGGAACAACAAGGTTCAGAAATTACTTGGAAAGTCTTCAAAACTGAGTTCTATCAGCGTTTCTTCCCAGTGTCATATCGGAAGGACACGGGGGCAGAATTTGCAAACTTGAGGCAAGGGCAATTGAACATCGAAGAGTATGTTGCCAAATTCTCCACATTGCTACGTTTTGCTCCACCCGTGGCAGAGAATGATGAGCTGTTGCCGATCAGTTTATCAACGGCTTAAATCCGGACATTTTTACATTGGTGAATACGGGACGACCCAATAATTTTATTGATGCTTTGAACAGGGCGAAAGGTGCTGAAGCTGGCTTGATGAAGCAGCGAGGAGCATCGTATATTGTTCAGACTCCGAGACCTCCACAGCCTACTACACAGTTTTCACCCTTTCCTCCTAGATTTGAGAGTGGTGGTAGCAGTAGTGGTAAGAAAGATTGGTTGAAAGCCAGAGGGAAGCAATTCAAGAAATCTGGCAGCAGTTCCTCCAGTTTCAGTGGCCCGAGACCGAGTGGTCCTAGCCAGATTTACACAGGTGTGTATTGCACTACTTGTGGTGGAAGGCATCCCACAGAACATTGCCAAGGAGTGGCTGGTAGATGAACTGTCTGCAAACAACCAGGACATTTTGCTAAAGTCTACCCACAGAGAGGTGCATAGCGATCTCAGAGTGTGGGATCATCCGGTTCAGTAGCTCAGACGGAGAAACAGGCATCTTCTGTACACTCTTTTCAGCCTGCACCTGCACAGTCCCAATCAAGGCCAGGAGGAAGCCAAACGGTGAGCCAACCTCCAAGACAGCAGGCCCGTGTGTTTGCACTGACCGAAGAACAGGCTCAGGATGCACCGGATGATGTTATTGCAGGTAACTGTTTCCTTTGTGGTTACCCTGCTCATGTATTAATAGACACTGGTGCATCCCATACATTTATAGTTGAACGATTTTCATTGATACATGCATTGCCTGTCGAGTCATTATGTACTGTAGTATCTGTTTCTTCTCCTTTGGGGAGTGGTTTGATACTGCACGTCGCACCGCGGGTGCGCTCACTTTTGCACCTCGGGTGCGCTCCATGTATTGATATACATCAACTTTTCTGAAAGCTTCGACCGCGGGTGCGCTCAGTCCTGTAACGCGGGTGCGCTGACCTCACTGGTACAACACCGCGGGTGCGGTCTGTCTAGCACCGCGGGTGCGATGTCACTTCCGTAATTAATTTCCAACTCTCTGTCCATCAACCGCGGGTGCGGTCTTGTTCGTAGCGCGGGTGCGGTCTAGACTTTATGCAACACTTCGTAATCTCATTTAGTGCTTCTCATTACATGTCATGCATACTCATATCTTCCGAATATCACATCAATGAAGACTAATAAATCTCGAGCCTTACACTATTGAATTATAGAAATGCATTTGAGATAGATGAGTCCTTGGCAGAGCAGCCAAGTTACTAGATGTTCGGTGGTATCGAATTGCATAGGAGAAGATCGATTCCTATTGTAGACGTTCGATACAGAGAGGACCGAAGTCTATGAATAAGACGTATCGCCACCTCGATTGGGAGAGTAGGTGGGAGACTTGTTACTTCTTATTCACACCGGGATCCCTAGACTTAGATATGAGTCGAGTCAAGAGTTTTATCTGTATTCACTAATGTGTCATAAAATCATAATTCATGCGGGGACCCGGGCTCTAACTCAATTCTTTTTGGGATTAATTGGATATTTGCTATAAAATGTGGGTCAAAATTTTGCTTTTAACATTAAATCAAATGTATATAAATCAAGCACAATAACTTTCTCTCTTTTATTTTAACAAACATAAATACATGTCTTGTTTCATTTCAAAGGTATACAAACTAGTGTTCAATACTAACTACACAACACACATAGTACATGTCTAGTAAGAAAGCACTAGTAGTCTTCTTCTATGCCCGTAATCTCCACGCTATCTCGATCTCTCATCTCTGTTGCGACCCAGATCCTGTCCCAGCTGTCGTTATGCACACATACAGACACAACAACAGTCGAAAACTCCGGTGAGAACTAATCCCAGTATAAAACATGTATACATGCATATACACAATATAAATCATGAACATACCATCATGGATGTAATCAACAACAATACATCTTATAGACTATAAAACATAATCAGAATAAGTCAAGCAATGTAATTCAACTCATATCTTTGACTCAATTCATATCTAATTCTAGGGATCCCGGTGTGAATAAGATGTAACAGGTCTCCCACCTAATCTCCCAATCGGGGTGGCGTTACATCTTATTCCTAAACTTCGGTCCTGTCTGTATCGAATTCTACAATCGGAGTGAATCTTCCCCTATGCTTCGATATCACCGAACATTTAGAAAATTGGCATATCTACCAATGACTATCCTATCTCAGTACATATATATAAATCAATATAAAGTACAAACATAACGAGTATGTGATTTTGGGAAACTCGAATCGAATCTCATTTGAGTTGTATCTTCCCGAATTCACATGAATTATACCTTTAGTTGTCGTACAATCTTTGTCGTAGTCAAAGTCTCGATCTCGAAATTACCAATACAAATCTGAAATGGCAAAATCAATGTGCATTCTATTAATCTTTAACTCAATGCAACCCATATATGAATCAATAATCAATCTCGATACAATTCGACGGCATAACAGCGTAATCTTGCGATACCGATAACTCAAACAACAATCAACTAATACAAGGACCATAACATCAACTCATAATCATCACAATCTATATATCAAGATCTTAAAATCTGCATAATCTCACACATATATGCTGGAAATCTAAACAATCTCATATCATATCCGTTCTTCGATTCGTTTGCAATTCCACGAACATCATAATCATGGGAACACCAAATAGAAATCAAATCTGATTCCTCCCCACATATATATTTCAAACCATGCTGAAAATGAACCATACTTACATCCTTTCGAAGCTGGTGATGAGAGGAACACAAATCTTAACTCGGATTGAAAATCGGATGAATAGATCTTGCACAAACTAGCTTCTAAGATGAAAGAATTTTGCACCTTTCCTGAAATGCTCTCGGTCCTTGCTACTGAGTTGGTGAGGAAATGAAGGAGACAACACATCAAATATGCATGGCAAGGGCAAGTGTCTTATTTTTCACTCAACACGTCGCACCGCGGGTGCGGTAGTTTTTCACCGCGGGTGCGCTTAGCTCTCGGCAGCCCCATCAAAAAATCAGTAACAGCGACCGCGGGTGCGGTGACCCTACTGTAGCAGCACCGCGGGTGCGGTCTGTCTGGCACCGCGGTTGCGGTGTCCCTACTGTAAAAACAGCCAACTCTCTGTCCATTAACCGCGGGTGCGGTATATTTCATAGCGTGGGTGCGGTGGCTTTTTCTCTCAAAACACAACTTTCTGCCCTTGCACCGCGGGTGCGGTAGTTACTGCTGTGCGGGTGCGGTCCTCTGTCCATGCAACATTTCATAATTTCGTTTTATCAACCTACAATTCTCAGGCATTACATTTCTCCTCCTCTTAGATAAGAGTTCGTCCTCGAACTCGCAGCAATCAATCAAAGTATGTACAAGAAGAAATATGATCAAAACTGAATAAATACTCACATTATGAAAATAGCTCGGGATATCTCTGTCTCATCTCTGATTCTGTTTCCCAAGTCGCTTTTTCAGTGCCATGACGACTCCACTGGACTTTCACTAGCGGAATAGTCTTCGTTCTGAGCTGTTTTTCTTTTCGATCACAAATCTGTAATGGTTGCTCAAAATAACTCAGTGTATCGTCAAGCTCGGCCTCATTAGGCTGAATGACATGAGAAGCATCAGGCATGTATCTACGCAGCATCGATACATGAAAAACGTCATGTATCCCATATAAAGAAGGAGGAAGAGCAAGTCGATATGCTCGATCGCCAATCTTCTCAAGAATCTCGTACGGACCGTGTATCTAGGAGATAACTTCCCGCGTTTGCCAAATCTGACAACGCCTCTGAACGGAGAAATCTTCAAGAATACTCTGTCTCCATGTTCAAATACTAACGGTCTATGTCTGATGTTCGCATACTTGGCTTGTCTATCCTGCGCCGTCTTCATTCTCTTCTGAATGATCTTCACCTTCTCAGTCATTTCACGAATCATATCAGGCCCACGTTCTGGTACCTCAGATACATCATCCCAATACAGAGGAGATCTGCACTTCTTGCCATATAACTCCTCAAACGGTGCCATCTCGATGCTCGTCTGATAGCTGTTGTTGTACCAGAATTCACAAAGTGGTAGTGAATCTTGCCAACTAGTGCCAAAATCTAGCACTACAGCTCTCAACATATCCTTTAATGTTTGTATAGTCCGCTCTGACTGTCCGCCTGTCTGGGGATGATAAGCAGTGCTCAGATGCAATGTCGTACCTAAAGCCTGCTGCATACTGTGCCAGAAATGAGAAGTGAATCGTGGATCACGATCTAATACGACCGACTTCGGCAAACCATGCAGTCTAACTACCTCTCTGATATATATCTCGGCCATCTGATCATGTCGGTACGTCATTCTGTACGGAATAAAACAAGCTGATTTGGTCAATCTGTCAATAATGACCCAAATCGCATCACAGCCCCGGGATGATCGTGGTAACTTCGTAACGAAATCCATGGAAATGTGATCCCATTTCCATTCAGGAATAGATAAACTCTGAAGTAAACCTCCGGGCTTCTTCCTCTCGGCCTTCACTTGTTGGCAATTCAAGCACTGAGACACAAACTCTGCAATATCTTACTTCATCTGTTTCCACCAAAATTGTGTCTTCAGATCGTTGTACATCTTCCTGCCACCAGGAGGAATACTGAACCGACTACAGTGCGCTTCTGATAATATCTGTTGTTTCAAATCTGAAACATCTGGCACTACAAGTCGATTATTCACACACAGAATATGATCATGTACCTGATATTCTGATTGATGTCCTGATCTAATCATCTGAATTGACTTCTGAATATTCTGATCAATTCTTTGTGCTGCTTTAATTCTCAAAATCAAATCTGGCTCAACTTGAATCGTAGCAAGTCGTAGTGGTCTACTATCTGTATCAAACGCTAATCCAGACAAACAGCAATCTTCAATCATATTCGAAACACCTATCGTCGATAAGGATAGGGAACATACCTTTCGACTCAAGGCATCCGCTGCTGCATTCGAATTTCCTGGATAGTATTTGATCTCGCAATCAAAGTCCTTTAACAAATCGAGCCATCTACGCTGTCTCATGTTTAACTCTGACTGACAAAACAGATACTTCAGGCTTTTGTGATCAGAGTAGATTTCTAATTTCTCGCCATAAAGATAGTGACGCCAGATCTTCAATGCAAAGACAATGGCCGCCAATTCAAGATCATGGATTGGGTAGCGAGTCTCGAGTGGCTTCAACTGTCTTGAGGCATATGCGATCACATGTCCTCGCTGCATAAGAATACATCCTAGCCCTCTGTGAGATGAATCACAATATACAACGAAATCACCAGTACCTGAAGGTATCGTCAATACTGGAGCACTGGTCAGTCGTCTCTTCAACTCTAAAAAGCTAGACTCACAGGCTTCAGACCTCACGAATGGCGCATTCTTCTGTGTCAACTGGGTAATCGATTTCGCTATACTGGAGAAATCTTTAATAAATCGTCGGTAATACCCTGCTAAACCTATGAAACTGCGTATCTCTGGCACAGAAGTCGGTCTCGGCCAACTGATCACAGCTTCAACTTTACTCGGATCCACAGATATACCGTTTCCGGATATAATATAACCCAAGAAGACAACATGTCTCAGTCAAAACTCACACTTTGACAGCTTAGCATATAATTTCTCATTTCTCAATGTCTGCAACACAGTTCTTAAATGTCTGGCATGCTTAGTTTCATTCTTGGAATATACCAAAATATCATCAATAAAAACAATAACAAACTCATCCAGATACTTCTGAAAAACCAGATTCATCAAGCCCATAAATACCGCTGGCGCATTTGTTAAACCGAAAGGCAAGACAATGAATTCATAATGTCCGTACCTGGTTCGGAACGCTGTCTTCGGTATATCAACATCTCGGACTCTCAGCTGGTGATATCCAGATCTTAGATCGATCTTGGAATAGACAGAGGATCCCTGCAATTGATCAAATAAGTCGTCGATACCAGGCAATGGATATTTGTTCTTCACTGTTGCCTTGTTCAGTTGTCGGTAATCAATACACAATCTCATCGAACCGTCATTCTTTCGAACAAATAATACCGGAGCACCCAAAGGAGATACACTCGGTCTGATGTAACCCTTGGCCAATAAATCTTCGAGCTGTTCTTTCTATTCTTTCAATTCAATGGGCGCCATTATATAGAGAGCTCGAGATACAGGGACTGTACCTGGTATAAGATCAATGCTGAAATCAACCTCTCGGGTTGGAGGTAACCCTGGAATCTCGTCTGGGAATACATCCGTAAACTCACGTACCACTGGCAGATCTGCCAATGACGGACTCGATTTAAGTAAATCTACTGAATATATAAGGAACCCCTCTGCTCCTTTCTGCAACAATCTACTCATAGTCAAAGCAGATACTAAGGGAATCCGAGATCTGGAACCCTTACCGTAGAATTTCCACTCGTAAGTCATCTCTGGTCTGAACCAGAAAATCTTCTGGAAACAGTCTACAGTGGCTCGGTACTTGGTTAACATATCAATCCCAACAATACAATCAAAATCAGCTAACCCAAGCACAATACAATCTAAATCAATCTCGTGACCCTCAAACTGAAGTATACAATGTCTAACTGAAGTCACAGATATAAGACCACTTCCCAACGGAGAAGAAATAGACACTACAGCAGATAATGACTCGACAGGCAATGAATGCAACAATACAAAACGCTCAGATATGAAAGTATGAGATGCACCCGTGTCTATCAATACATAGGCAGGATAACCGCAAAGAAAATAGTTACCTGCAATCACATCATCTGGTGCATCTTGGGCCTGTTCTTCAGTCAGTGCAAATACTCGAGCCTGCTGTCTGGGAGGTTGGCTCACAATCTGGTTACCTCTGGCTCTGGGCTGTGTCTGTGTAGGAGTGGGCTGAAAGGAATGAACAGATGAAGTTTGCATCTCAGGCTGAGCTACTGAACCAGATGCTCCTACACTCTGAGCCTGTTGTACACCTCTCTGGGGACAAACTCTGGCAAAGTGTCCCTGCTGTTTGCAGATGTTGCAGCGACCCATAACACCCTGACACTGCTCGGTGGCATGTCGGCCTCCACATGAACTGCAATATACCCCTGTATACTCTGTACTCTGGCCAGGACCTCTCTGTCCAGACCCACTGGAGCTCAACGAACTGCTCCCTGATCTCTTGAACTGTTTTCCTTTCGCTTTCAACTGATCTTTCATCCCGCTGCTACTACCACCACTCTCGAATCTGGGAGAGGGTTGAAATGAGGGTTGTGGCGATCTCGGAGTCGAAGTGACATAGGAAGTTCTTCGTTGTCTAAGCATTCCAGCTTCTGCCCCCTTGGCACGGTTCAATGCTTCAGCAAAATTATTGGGCCTACCGGTATTCAACAAGGTAAAGATTTCGGGATTCAGACCATTGATAAACTGATCCGAACGGCTTCGTCATTGTCTGCGACATGAGGAGCAAATCGGAGCAATGCAGAGAACTTAGAAACATACTCCTCAATATTCAGCTGTCCCTGTCTCAAATTGGCAAATTCAGCACCTTTGTCTTTTCGGTAGGACACGGGGAAAAATCGCTGATAAAACTCAGTCTTGAATACGTTCCAAGTAATCTGCGTGCCACGGTGCTCCAATACTCTTTTCGTAGTCAACCACCAATTCATTGCCACTTCTTGCAGTTGATGTCCAACCAATTTCACTCGTCGCTCGTCGGGGTAGTCAAGAGATTCAAATAACATCTCTATATCATCGAGCCAACTTTCACACTCAACTGAATTTTCTGTGCCCTTCAGTGTCGGTGGTTGAAATGACTGAAACCTTTTCCGCAAAGTTTCCATCGGTGTAGTAGTCACATCCATCGGATCATTGGATGTACTACCCTGTTCTGGTACCCGGCCTGCTGCTGGTTGCGGTACTCATCGAGGCGGCATATCTGAATATCAAACAGATTAATACACAATCTATACAATCTGTCTCAGCCCTCCTCTGATCATATACCTCTGATCCAGAATCGGTTCTGATTCAGTCTTTGCGAATACATGCTGTAAATCAACTCAGATAACGAGATAACATGTAATAGGGAAAGCAATAAATCATGCTAGCACAAGAAAAGCAAGGAAGACGACTCGATCTACCCCGCTCATTCACTTCTATTTCAGTCTACAGAACCTACTGCTCTGATACCACCTGTTGTGGGGACCCGGGCTCTAACTCAATTCTTTTTGGGATTAATTGGATATTTGCTATAAAATGTGGGTCAAAATTTTGCTTTTAACATTAAATCAAATGTATATAAATCAAGCACAATAACTTTCTCTCTTTTATTTTAACAAACATAAATACATGTCTTGTTTCATTTCAAATGTATACAAACTAGTGTTCAATACTAACTACACACCACACATAGTACATGTCTAGTAAGAAACCACTAGTAGTCTTCTTCTATGCCCGTAATCTCCATGCTATCTTGATCTCTCATCTCTGTTGCGACCCAGATCCTGTCCCACCTGTCGTTATGCACACATACAGACACAACAACAGCCGGAAACTCCGGTGAGAACAAATCCCAGTATAAAACATGTATACATGCATATACACAATATAAATCATGAACATACTATCATGGATGTAATCAACAACAATACATCTTATAGACTATAAAACATAATCAGAATAAGTCAAGCAATGTAATTCAACTCATATCTTTGACTCAATTCATATCTAATTCTAGGGATCCCGGTGTGAATAAGATGTAACAGGTCTCCCACCTACTCTCCCAATCGGGGTGGCGTTACATCTTATTCCTAAACTTCGGTCCTGTCTGTATCGAATTCTACAATCGGAGTGAATCTTCCCCTATGCTTCGATATCACCGAACGTTTAGAAAATTGGCGTATCTACCAATGACTCTCCTATCTCAGTACATATATATAAATCAATATAAAGTACAAACATAACGACTATGTGATTTTGGAAAACTCAAATCGAATCTCATTTGAGTTATATCTTCCCGAATTCACATGAATTATACCTTTCGTTGTCGTACAATCTTTGTCGTAGTCAAAGTCTCGATCTCGAAATTACCAATACAAATCTGAAATGGCAAAATCAATGTGCATTCTATTAATCTTCCACTCAATGCAACCCATATATGAATCAATAATCAATCTCGATACGATTCGACGGCATAACAGCGTAATCTTGCGATACCGATAACTCAAACAACAATCAACTAATACAAGGACCATAACATCAACTCATAATCATCACAATCTATATATCAAGATCTCAAAATTTACATAATCTCATACACATATATGCTGGAAATCTAAACAAACTCATATCATATCCGTTCTTCGATTCATTTGCAATTCCACGATCATCATAATCATGGGAACACCAAATAGAAATCAAATCTGATTCCTCCCCACATATATATTTCGAACCATGCTGAAAATGAAACATACTTACATCATTTCGAAGCTGGTGATGAGAGGAAAAAAAATCTTAACTCGGATTGAAAATCGGATGAATAGATCTTGCACAAACTAGCTTCTAAGATGAAAGAATTTTGCACCTTTCCTGATATGCTCTCGGTCCTTGCTGCTGAGTTGGTGAGGAAATGAAGGAGACAACACATCATATATGCATGGCAAGGGCAAGTGTCTTATTTTTCACTCAACACGTCGCACCCCGGGTGCGGTAGCTTTTCACCGCAGGTGCGCTTAGCTCTCGGAAGCCCCATCAAAAAATCAGTAACAGTGATCGCGGGTGCGCTCATTCTTGGACCGCGGGTGCGGTGACCCTACTGTAGCAGCACCGCGGGTGCGCTCTGTCTGGCACCGCGGTTGCGGTGTCCCTACTGTAAAAATAGCCAACTCTCTGTCCATTAACCGTGGGTGCGGTATATTTCATAGCGCGAGTGCGGTGGCTTTTTCCCTCAAAACACAACTTTCTGCCCTTGCACCGCTAGTGCGGTAGGTATTGCTGTGCGGGTGCGGTCCTCTGTCCATGCAACATTTCATAATTTTGTTTTATCAACCTACAATTCTCGGGCATTACAATTCATGATCTTGATACATGGTTTATGTTTTGTATATGATCTTATGCATTGCATGTATACATGTTTTATACTGGGATTTATTCTCACCAGAGTTTCCGGCTGTTGTCGTGTTTGTATGTGTGCATGGCAACAGGTGGGACAGGATCAGTACCGAGAAGAGCTTGAACGAGTGATGATTAGGGTGGTGATCCGGGCTTAGATATAGAACTGGTGGTTTATTTCTAGATGTGTAATGATGGGAAACAAACACTAGTTAGACGGTTTGTAAATGGAATAAAATTGCAAGTGGATCATATGTTGTAGACTTTACATTTGATCTTGTATAATAAAGAACTTCAACTTGTTGTATGCTTGTATTTATTTAGGCTAGTAATGCTATGATGTATATATATATAAGAAATTTTTTTTTTAGCATACACAACTGATCCAATTAGTCCCAATGATTAAAGAAAATGATTTAGCACCCAGGTCCCCACAAACCTAGTCATCCCAGCTAGCATCTGGGCGTTCATGTCCGATGGAGGGGGTGGAGGTACATCTCTCTCCTGCCTAAGGTCCTCACCGTCCTCATGACGATGCTCATCCTCTCTCATGCACTCATGAATGCGTCTAGAAGGCATACTGTTTCATACATACAACCCATACGTAACCAACATGCATAATCCCATTATTTCTTTAAATTTAAATAAATACTGCATAATCATAATCTGATCATAAAATATTTCATGAAATCATGCTGTCAAAATATTTCATGCCTTAAACGAAATGCGTAAACGTAAAACTTACAGACCAAAAACGTGACTTCGTGAGCTTCTCGAGATCAGTAGTAGTACAACCCTTTATAAGAACCTAGGCTCTGATACCAACTGTCGAGGCCCGCATTTCGTACTTGAAAATTTGCGGAATTATTTAAAATTTTTCTTTAAGAGTAAATAACTTGCCTCACTCATAAAATAAACTGATAAAAAAAAAGTTTAATGTTAAAATAGCAGCGGAAGTAAATACTGTTTCAAAACCACAACTTAAAATATTTTCAACGTAAAAACTGAGTTTGAACAAAAATAGTAAATGATAAACATGAGGTCCTCGGGTTCCTACTACTGCCGACCCAAGCTAGCTCACTGGTCCCCGCCCTCGGTCCCGACCTCATCAGTACCTACAACAATCAAGTCTAGTGAGTCTAAAGACTCAGCATGCATATATCATGAATAACAAGTAAAATATATCATAAAATTTCATGCCATGTAAAGATATCATATAGTAAAGCGTAACGTTAAAATCGTGCCATGAATAATTATAAATATGTGCATAACTGCTAGTCGTACGTAAAAGGTTTGCTGGATAGAGCCCTGTCATAAAATAGCATATCATAATTTTCTGTTGAGATAATGTTCTACGCAAGTGACCCATAACGTAACGTAACATAACATGCACGTCTGATCAGACTAAACCACAGTATACTGGGCGGTAGAGATCATCACAACCCTTGGACTGGATATCCGTACCCATACATTAACATGAACCGGTCGTAAGTCACCGGGTGAAGTAATAATCCCATAAGCTGAAATCTCATAAGCGTGAGGTGGCCACAAGACATGTCACATATATCTCAAAAATAAACATTTTTCTATTTTTATGCACGTAATATAATTATTATCCTGTTTTATTTTACCAATTAAGTTGGATAGTTCTCAGGCTCGCTGCGACCTAATTCTAACATGAGGACATGCAAATAAACTTAACTTGTTCAACACTTCATAACCGGACCAAAAACGAGACTATTACGCCTAACAAACTTAATATTCAACCATGGCTTCGTACCAACCCAAACCAACATTAAACGATCATTTAGCAATGATTAAAATACACCTAAAATACTGGAAAACAAATACCAAGGGCTGTAATACACGAAAATTGTGCATGGAGGCCAAAATCATGAAAATCTCTTTCGAGAGTCACTTTGGCACATCGCACCGTAAATTCTCGTAGGACCTCTAAACTTAACCAAATCACAAACGGCCAAAAACATGACCTTCTTAACTCAATGAGGTACTGTCCAATCCAAGGTTAGAGCCTAAAAGCCAAACAAGAACTCAAACAAGCCTCTGAACCGAAGCCCAAAGCTGCTGTCAACAAAAATACAGCAGCAGCTGCTGGGCTTCCGTGCTACGTTTTCGAGACTATCGGCCATTGGGGCTTGAACCGTCAACCAGAACCTCTTACCAACATCCTAAGGTATGGTTTGAACTATGGCTAAGGGCCCTAGGCCAACCACAATCCAAACCAACGCCTACGACGTTCCCAAGCTTCACCCGAGAACACACATGGCACGCGTGGGGGTGTTGCTTTTTTTGCTGTCATGGATCATTCCAGTGGCCATGTGATCAACCATGGCATGATCTATACATCATGTGGCATTGTGTGAACCATGGCTAAGGGCAAGAAAGCCAACCAAGATCCACACCAACCTCAAAACCGAAACTACACATGCAGGAAAAAGAAAAGGGTTCGAAGGGGGCACTTGTCTTGTTTATTTTAAAAACCGATGGGACCATGAACCAAGCCATGAAAGGTCATCTTGGTCATGTCCTAGACATGCTAAGGAAGTGTTCAAACCATGGTTATAGGCCCTAGGCCAACCAAGATCTGAACCCCCGCCTTAGACAAACAAGAAGAGAAATCGAGACTCAATAATTGCAACTATGAGAGTTGCTGTCAAATCTCTTCCGTCAGCGTGTAGGGGCTGGAACCTATGGACTATCATGACTGTAACATGCCCTAGTATATGTCTAAATGCAGCCTTGCACGCCTGGAACTTAGCCAAACCCTGAAACCAAAAGAACAAGCCAACCCGTGAAGGCATAGGTGGAAGCCGAAAATTCTGTGCATGTTTTGATGAAATGTTGCTGACCAAAAATCGGTTTTGCTTCATGAATCATGTACATATTATGTTTTAAAGTATTTATATAACTTGATTGAAGAGAAAATAATAACATATACATGCCTTGAATTTGTTTTGAAAGAAAACAAATGATTACGACGAACACGGCGCGGCGGAGACGGAGTTCTCTTTTCTTTCTACTTTTTCTCTCTTATTTTTCCTTGAAGAACTCACGATTTTCTCTGAAGTTTTACTCTGAAATTTTCGAGAATAAGGGGAGGAGAATGGCTAGGGAAATGAAGGGAAAGTTTGCAAGATAAAAGGGAGAAAATAACTCTTGCTATCCTTTGAGTTTGTGAGTTAAGGAATGATATTGATATCAAGGGATTTGAGGGATGATTGAGGGATGAGAGGGCCGATTTCTGGCAAACAAAATATGGTAGGAATATTGCTTAAATCTTTAATTATTGGAGATTAAAATGAAGGGAATTATCTTCCAAGAAAAGAATAAAGAAATGAATCAAAATGGTGAGTTGTCAAATAAGATTAAATCCTTAAGGTAGGGTGGCCGAAACCTTGTAATTAAATGGAGGTAGAATATTGCTTAAATCTTGAATTTTATCTCCTTAAAGTTTTAAAAACTAATTATATATTTTAGTGAAATAGTAAATTTAATTTAGGATGGTAATTTTCTTGCATGCATGGCTATTTCTTTAAATTAAATTACTAACATGTTAAGTTACAATTTCTTAAATAAAATAAGCGTAGATTAATCTATCTCAATTGGTCACACATTTTAATTTAGGCTTTTAATTAAATTATTGGACATAAAGGAACTTATTTACTACTTACCTTTAATTAATTAAATAAATCACTAAACATTCTTTTACATTAAAAATAAATTATTCTTTATCTTGAATAAATTCTAGGAATATTTTCTTATCATTAAATTTTATCTTAATACTCCAACTCCAGTCCGGCCTCGTTTTTAATCCAAAAAGATGCAACTAAACTACTGCATAAAATGACTCAACAAATTTAAAGAAAAGAATTTAAATCCTCATGCATAAGAATCATTTCAATTTAAATAATAGTAATTATGCATGGCTTATACGTAGTCTGATTTAACGGGTTCTACAATTTCTCCTTGGGGTGCTCCAGTATTGTTTGTCAGAAAGAAAGACGGTTCAATGAGACTCTACATTGACTACCGGCAACTGAACAAGGCTACAATAAAGAATAAATATCCTTTGCCTCGTATTGATGATTTATTTGATCAGTTGCAGGGTTCTTCTGTTTATTCCATGATCGATCTGGGATCTGGATATCATCAGTTGAGAATCAGAGATTCTGATATATCAAAAACAGCTTTCAGAACCAGGTATGGCCACTATGAGTTTATAGTCATGCCGTTTGGTTTAACGAATTCTCCAGCTATGTTTATGGGTTTGATGAACCGTATATTTCAGAAGTATCTCAATGATTTTGTGATATTCTGATTTACTCAAAGAATATGATTGATCATGCTGAGAATCTTAGAACTGTATTGAGAATTTTGAGAACTGAGAAATTGTATGTTAAGTTGTCCAAATGTGAGTTTTGGCTGAAGCAAGTGATATTTTTGGGACACATTATATCTGGAGATGGTATTTCTGTTGATCCTAGCAAAGTTGAGGCTGTGATCAGTTGGCCTAGACCGACATTAGTGCATGAGATACGCAGTTTTATGGGTTTAGCAGGCTATTATCGTCGATTTATTAAAGATTTTTCCAGTATTGCTAAGCCGATTACTCAGTTGACTCAGAAGAATGCCCCGTTTGTTTGGTCAGAGGAGTGTGAATCCAGCTTCCTGGAATTGAAGAAGAGATTGACCAGTGCTCCGGTCTTGACTATCTCGTCAGGTACTAGTATTTTGTTTTTTATTGTGATGCTTCTCACAAGGATTAGGTTGTGTTTTGATGCAGCGAGGACATGTTATTGCCTATGCCTCGAGACAACTGAAACCACATGAGACTCGCTACCCGATACATGATCTTGAATTGGCTGCCATCATATTTGCACTGAAAATTTGGCGACACTATCTATATGGTGAGAAGTTTGAGATTTATTCTGATCAAAAGAGTTTGAAATATCTATTTTCACAATCAGAATTGAATATGAGACAACGAATATGGCTTGATTTACTGAAAGATTTTGATTGTGAAATCAAATATTATCCGAGAAAATCGAATGCAGCAGCTGATGCACTGAGTTGAAAGGTATGTTCTTTATCCCTATCGACGATTGGTATTTCGAATTTGATTGAAGATTGCTGTCTTTCTGGATTGGTATTTGAGACAGATTATCAACATTTGAGACTTTATGCTATTCAAGTTGAACCAGAGTTGATTTTTCGAATTAAAGAAGCACAGAAAATTGATCAGAAAGTTCAGAACTCGATTTTGATGGTCAGATCAGGGCATCAATCAGAATATTAGGTTCGTGATGATATACTGTATGTGAATAATCATCTTGTTGTGCCAGATGTTTCAGATTTGAGACACCAGATTTTGGCAGAGGCACACTGTAGTCGTTTCAGTGTTCATCATGGTGGCACAAAGATGTACAATGATCTGAAGAAACAGTTTTTGTGGAAACAGATGAAATCAGACATTGCAGAGTTTGTGTCCAGATGTTTGAATTGCCAACAGGTGAAAGCAGAAAGAAAGAAATCAGGAGGTCTGTTACATAGCTTATCTATTCCAGAATGGAAATGGGATCACATTTCTATGGATTTTGTGACGAAGCTACCACGATCCTCCAGAGGTTGCGATGCGATTTGGGTTGTTATTGAAAGATTTACCAAATCAGAATGTTTTATTCCTTACAAAATGACATACAGACATGACCAGATGGCAGAGATTTATGTCAGAGAAGTGGTCAGATTGCATGGTGTGCCGAAGTCTATTGTATCAGATCGTTATCCTCGATTTACTTCACACTTTTGGCACATTTTGCAACAAGCTCTAGGTACGAAATTGCATTTGAGTACTGCATATCATCCTCATACCGACGAATAGTCAGAGCGGACTTCCCAGACATTGGAGGATATGCTGTGAGCTGTAGTGCTAGTTTTTGGCACTAGATGACAAGATTCTTTGCCACTGTGAATTTTTGTACAACAACAGTGTAGAACCCGTAAATCAGTCTACGTTTAAGCCATGCATAATTCTAGATTTTTAAATTTAATTGACTTCATTGCATGATTATTTTAAATGCATTTATTTGAAGTTAATTATTCATTATTTCAGTTCAGTAGTTTGATTTTTAGCATTTCAGTTATTTCAGTGAGGCCGGACTGGAGTCGGAGTTTTGAGATAGAATTTAAGATTCGAGAAATATTTCCAGAAGTTAATTTAGCTAGCAACTAAGTTCATTTAAGTTAGAAAGGGAGGTTTGAGGATTTAATTTAATTATTTGAGGTGAATAAGAAATGAACTCATTTAAGTTACTTAATTAAGGGTTATATTCAATAAATTATTTGAGGGATTAGTGAGGCTTTTAAGAGTTATTAATTATCAACTACATAGCTATATTTCTCCTTCATTTTATTTGTAGATTTTCGGCCACACCCCTAGAAGAACAAACTAGGACTTGCCAACTCACCTTTGACCCATTCTTGGTTGATTAGCATGCTAATTCTTTTAGCTATTTTTCCACCTTAATTAATTAATACTAGACCACTATCCTAACCCTTGATTGGCATGATAAAATCGGCCACTATACTCTAGAATCACCCAAGAGATCATTTGATAGCAATTCAAATTCAAAATTCAAATGCATGAAGACTTGGTCTTGATATGATCCTTATATCTTGCACCAACCTCCTCACCCCTCATAACCACTCCATCACACTCCCTCCCCACCGAAATCAGACCCCTTTTCAGTAGAAAAAACGTGAGTAATATCTAGGGAGAAAGGGAGAAAAAAATCGAGAACTAGAAAGAACAAGAGAAGCGCTCCATCTCCTCCGTGCCGCGTCGTCGTCGTTTCGTTCGTTTTCTTTCGAAACGAAACCAGGCATGTCTAGATTCTTTCTAAACCTCAATCAAGTCATATTATCATTTATTTTTCAGTACATGATCATGTTTATTCAAGCAAAAATCGAGATCCATGTCAAAACTTTTGAAAACAACACATGCAGAATTTTTGATATTTCTTGGCAAGCTTCACGTTTTTCTTGATTTGTAAGTTTCAGGTGATTGGTTCGACTCCAGGCTCCCAAGGCGACTCCTAGACACGTAATAGGATGCATTAGGACCATGTTGGCCCATTCATTCAGCCCCCATGCTTGCTGGAAAACCGAAATGACAGCAAGTTTCCCATAGGCGCAGATTGGTGTTCGAAATTTCAGTTTTTGTGTCAAGGGGTTGGATCTGATCTTGGCTGCCCTAAGGGCTCTTAGCCATGGTTGGATCACTTTCCTAGCATGTCTAAGACGTGACTAAGTCACCCTTTTGGTGGCTTGGTCCATGGTGCATCGGTTTTAATCAAATCAACAAGAACAGCCCCTTTCCCCCATTCGGCTTCTTCATTGTTTCAGCATATGGTTTCGGTTTTTGTTGCTTGGTATGGATCTTGTTTGGCCTATGGCCCATAGCCACGGTTCATACCATGCTCTTAGATGTTTAGATCGTGCCATGGTCAATCAAATGGCCACTGGAACGACGCAAGACAACGATCTAAGCAAAACACTACACACGCATGCACGTTGGTTCTCGGTTGGAGTTTCGGACGAGTTTTGGTGTGATGAGGGTTGTGGCTGGCCTAGGGCCCTTAGCCATGGTTCCAATCACTCCTTGGGATGTTGGTAAGAGTCTCTGGTTGGTGGTTCACGCCCCAATGGCCGGTAGTCTCGAAAACAACACAGGTTACACGATTGTACAGTTGCTGGAAAATTACAGCAAGTTGTTGTGTCGGTTCGGTGGCTCGTTCGAGTTCTTGGTTGTCTTTTAGCCCATGGCCTTGGACTGGACAGTGCCTCATTTAGTTAGGAAGGTCATGTTTTTGACCGTTCGTCATTTGGATCATTTTTGAGGTTGTACGAGAATTTACGGTGCGATGTGCCAAATTGACTCTCGAAAGAGCGTTTCGTGTTTTGGCCTCCATTCCACCTAGATTTCGACCCTATAATTTTAGGAGCATTATTTTATGATTTTTCAGCGTATTTTAATCATGACTATACGTCGGTTCGGTGTCGGTTCGGGTTGGCTCGGAGTCATGATTAAATGCGAAGTCATTAGGCATCATAGTCGCATCTTTTGAACGTAAATTGCGTAGTTGGTCATGTTTAAGCTATTGCATATTTTTCATAGCACAGTTAGGTTGCAGCGAGCCTGAGGACGATCCAATCCAATCCAATTGGTAAAATTACAGGAATTTTCATTATGCCAGTTAATTATTTTACGTGCATTAAATAGAAAATGATTATTTTTGAGATTTATGCGATATGGCTTGTGGTTCATTCACTATGTGGGAGTGTTATTTTATACGGTCGCCAGTGACCGATCAGTTCAGTATGGTACCACCCGGTCGCCAGTGACCGGCCAGCTCAGTTCAGTTTCAGCCTCCCCGGTAGCCAGTGACCGATCAGTTCAGCTTAGTGCAGTGGCCACAGGCGTAAAACATAATCTCAACAGAAAATTTTACCAGTTATTTCAGTACAGGCTCCAAGGAGCAAACATTTTTACTGTGATTATCAGTTCAGTTATGCACGTATTATAATTACTCAGTACAGATTATTTTCAGCATGCCTCAGGACATGATATTTTATCCCATGCATATTTTAATTCCGATTTTTACTCGTTAGATGCGATATATGCATGCTGAGTCTTTAGGCTCACTAGACTTGATTGTTGTAGGTACTGATGAGGCCAGGGCCGAGGGCGGGGACCAGTGAGCCAGCTTGGGTCGGCAGTAGTGGCACCCGAGGACCTCAGAGCAGCAGTTGTTATTTTATTCCGCAAACATTTTATCAGTCGTTGGATATTTTTAAATTGTGATTTCTGGCAAACTTTATTTTCTTCCGCTGCGATATTTTAAACATTGAACTTGATTCATCAGTCGATTTTATGAATGAGGCCATTTAAGTTCTTTTAAAAAGAAAAATTTTTAATTTTCCGCCAATTTTCAAGCAAGAAGTTCTAGGGCCTTTGCAATTGGTATCAGAGCGGTGGTTCTGTATAGGTTTTCACTACTACTGACCGCGAGAAGCTCACGAAGCCACGTCTTCGGTCTGTAAGTTTTTCAGTTCAGCATTTTGTTCAGCATTTCAGTTAAAGCATGAATTATTTTGTCAGCATGCTTCCAGATTTTCAGTACTTCAGTGTTCATTTAAAATAAACTATGGAATTATGCATGTTAGTTACGTATGGGTTATGTTGGAACAGTATGCCCCCTAGACGCATTTTAGAGCGCAACAGAGAGGAGGAGCCTCGCCGAGAGGACAGGGAGGAGCGTAGACCGGAGGGAGACCTACCACCTCCTCCACCACCCCCACCGGACATGAGTGCCCAGATGTTAGCTGGGATGGCACAGTTCTTCGCACAGTTTTCGGGGAACAATGCCGCAGCCGTAGCCGCAGCCTCAGCCAGGCCGAAAGGGCCCGAGGCTGTTTATGAGCGATTCATGAAGATGCGCCCGAAGGAATTCTCTGGGACATCTGACCCCATGGTTGCCGAGGGATGGATCAAATCCCTCGAGGTCATCTTTGAGTTTATGGAGCTGGGGGACGCAGACTGAGTCCGATGTGCCACCTACCTGTTCACTGGAGACGCCCGCTTATGGTGGGAAGGAGCTTCGGTAGCCTTGACTTTGGCAACACTTTCATGGACCCGCTTTACGGAAGTTTTCTACTCCAAGTATTTTGCTGAGGAGGTTCGCACCAGGCTGACCACCGAGTTCATGAGCCTGAGACAGGGGGATATGACGGTTACGGAGTTTATCCGTAAGTTCGAGAGGGGCTGTCACTTTGTGCCCCTGATCGCGAATGATGCCAGAGCCAAGTTGATGCACTTCCTAGTGGGTTTACGGCCGATCTTGCGCCGGGATGTTAGGGTATCTGACCCTGATACTTATGATATTGCTGTCTCCAAAGCCCTAGCCGCAGAGCAGGATCTGCGGGATATCGAGAGGGATCGCCAGGGCAAGCGCCTAGTCCAGGCACCGCACCGCCCTCCTCCTCATCAGCATCAGCAGCAGAATAAGAGGCCTTTTCATGGACCGCCCAGGAACCGATGCCAGCAGCGGGGACGCCCAGCCCCGAGGACTCAGGAGCACCCAGTCTGTCCCAGGTGCTCACGTCGCCATCCTGGAGCATGTATGGCTGGCTCAGGAAAGTGTTTTAAGTGTGGCAGTCCAGACCACATGTTGCTGCAATGTCCTCAGAGGAATCTGCCTACTCAAGGCAGAGTTTTTGCTCTCCATGCGGCGGAAACAAACCCAGAAACTATGTTGTTGACAGGTACCTTTAAGCATTGAGTTTATTCGAATTTCAGCGTTTTGGGAATCGGGATTTAGATTTTTGAACTTAGAACTGTTATAGGATTGCATGCTCTACTCAGTATTAGTTTGGGGATTTAAGTTAGAAGAACTTTGACTTTAGCATGTCTATAAGTTTAGTTCTTGTAACTACTGGATTCAACTTAGAGCTCCGCTCTTTCAGGGAGAATTTTTATATCTGGTTCCGCTACCAAGGCCTTGATAGATTCAGGGGCCACTCACTCGTTTATTTCGGAGGTCTTTGCAAACTTTCTCAAGATCCAGACCATTGGGCTAGATACATCCTTTTCAGTAGTGTTGCCGTCAGGCAAGGAGATGGCAGCCACCAATGTTATCCGAGATATAGACCTTGAGCTGCACGGTAATCTTGTTTATGCGGATCTGATCGTGCTACCGATGCCGGAATTTGACATCATCCTAGGGATGGACTGGCTATTGAGGAACAGAGTGTTGATAGACTTCCAGCGGAGATCTGTTCTTGTCCGACCGCCTGGAATGGAGCAGTTCTTATTTGAGCCGGACATGTACTTTCCTTTACCGCGCATTATTCCATATGTTCAGGTTAGGAAGCTCATGCATAGAGGGTGTCGGGCATTTCTAGCGACCTTTTTATCTGTCCCCGAGGAACCCAGCCAGTCAGCCTCAGATGTTCCGATTGTCAAAGATTTCTTAGACGTTTTTCCCGAAGACGTCTCTGGTATGCCACCTGAGAGAGAGGTAGAGTTCTCCATTGAGCTTATGCCAGGTACGGCTCCGATATCCAAAGCGCCGTACCGACTAGCACCGACAGAGATGGCAGAGCTTAAGAAGCAGATTCAGGAACTTCTCGACAAGGAGTTCATTCGCCCGAGCTTTTCTCCATGGGGTGCGCCGGTCTTATTTGTGAAGAAGAAGGATGGCTCGATGAGGCTTTGCATTGACTATCGGGAGTTGAACAGGGTTACAGTGAAGAATAAATACCCATTGCCGAGGATTGAGGATCTGTTTGACCAGTTGCAGGGAGCTTCGTTTTTCTCCAAGATAGATCTGAGTTCCGGTTATCACCAGTTGAGGGTGAGAGATGCTGATGTTTCGAAGACAGCTTTCAGGACTCGTTATGGTCACTACGAGTTCCTAGTGATGCCGTTCGGTCTGACGAATGCGCCAGCGATCTTCATGGATCTAATGAATCGCGTATTTCAGTCGTACCTCGACCAGTTTGTGATAGTGTTCATAGATGACATTCTCGTCTACTCCAAGAGTCGGGAGGAGCACAGCAGACATCTGACCACAGTGTTGCAGACATTGTAGAAGCACAAACTATTCGCAAAGTTCAGTAAGTGCGAATTCTGGTTTGAGAAGGTGGCGTTCTTGGGCCACATTGTTTCTAGCAGTGGCATTGAGGTAGACCCGGCGAAAGTTGCAGCAGTCAGAGATTGGGTTGTGCCTCAGAATGCATCCGAGATCCGCAGTTTTCTTGGGTTGGCAGGATATTACAGGAAGTTCATTCAGGGATTCTCATCCATTGCCGTTCCACTTACAGCACTGACCAAGAAAAATGTGAAGTTTGTGTGGAGCGAGGAATGTCAGAAGAGCTTCGATACTTTGAAGCAAGCTCTTATCTCAGCACCCGTTTTGGCTGTACCGTCAGGATCTGGTGAGTTTGTTCTGTATACCGATGCTTCGAAGCTTGGTTTAGGTGCAGTTTTGATGCAGCATGGGAGAGTGATAGCGTATGCTTCTCGACAGCTGAAAATCAATGAGAAGAATTACCCTACCCATGATCTGGAGTTAGCGGCCGTAGTTTTTGCTTTGAAGATTTGGAGGCACTATCTGTATGGAGAGAAGTGTCAGATCTTTACTGACCATAAGAGCCTCAAGTATTTCTTTACGCAGAAGGAGCTGAACATGCGTCAGAGGTGTTGGTTGGAGCTTGTGAAAGACTACGATTGTGACATTAGCTACCACCCGGGTAAAGCTAATGTAGTTGCGGACGCTTTGAGCAGGAAAGTCGCAGTGATGGCTCATTTGACGATTCAGAAACCTCTTCAGATCGAGATGCAGAGGTTTGTTCTTGAGACTTACCCTCGAGGTAGAGTTCCTCGTCCATCTACCTTGACCATTCAGTCTTCCCTTTTGGACCGTATTTGCAGTGGTCAGGCAGCAGATGAGCAGTTAGCACAGTGGAAGAAGAGAGATGAAGCCAAGGGCAGTGTTTTGTATTCAGTCAGCGACGGTATTGTGAGATACCGAGATAGGATATGGGTTCCTAGCAGTGATTCTATCCGAGCAGACATCTTATCAGAGGCCCATACGTCCCCGTACTCCATTCACCCTGGGAGTACGAAATGTACAAAGATCTGCAGCTATTGTATTGGTGGCCAGGGATGAAGAAGGACATCAGACGGTTTGTGTCCGAGTGTCTGACCTGTCAGTTAGTGAAGGCCGAGCATCAGAGACCAGCAGGTTTGCTCAAGCCTCTTCTTATTCCCGAGTGGAAGTGGGAGAACATTACCATGGATTTGTGACCGGTTTGCCGAAGTCAGCCAGGGGATCGAATGCTATTTGGGTGATTGTAGATCGTCTTACCAAATCAGCGCACTTCTTGCCTATTAAGACGACTTTCACCATGATTCAGTATGCACAGCTGTATATCCGAGAGATAGTACGACTCCATGGTATTCCAGTTACGATCGTATCCGACAGAGATCCCAGATTCACTTCCTCATTTTGGAAGAGCTTGCATTCGACTTTGGGTACGAAGTTGCTGTTTAGCACAGCTTTCCATCCGCAGACAGATGGGCAGTCAGAGCGAGTTATTCAGATTTTGGAGGATCTTCTTCGCGCTTGAGGATTTAATTTAATTATTTGAGGTGATTAAGAAATGAACTCATTTAAGTTACTTAATTAAGGGTTATATTCAATAAATTATTTGAGGGATTAGTGAGGCTTTTAAGAGTTATTAATTATCAACTAGATAGCAATATTTCCCCTTCATTTTATTTGTAGATTTTCGGCCACACCCCTAGAAGAACAAACTAGGACTTGCCAACTCACCTTTGACCCATTCTTGGTTGATTAGCATGCTAATTATTTTAGCTATTTTTTCACCTTAATTAATTAATACTAGACCACTATCCTAACCCTTGATTGGCATGATAAAATCGGCCACTATACTCTAGAATCACCCAAGAGATCATTTGATAGCAATTCAAATTCAAAATTCAAATGCATGAAGACTTGGTCTTGATATGATCCTTATATCTTGCACCATCCTCCTCACCCCTCATAACCACTCTATCACACTCCCTCCCCACCGAAATCAGACCCCTTTTCAGTAGAAAAAACGTGAGTAATAGCTAGGGAGAAAGGGAGAAAAAAATCGAGAACTAGAAAGAACAAGAGAAGCGCTCCATCTCCTCCGTGCCGCGTCGTCGTCGTTTCGTTCGTTTTCTTTCGAAACGAAACCAGGCATGTCTAGATTCTTTCTAAACCTCAATCAAGTCATATTATCATTTATTTTTCAGTACATGATCATGTTTATTCAAGCAAAAATCGAGATCCATGTCAAAACGTTTGAAAACAACACATGCAGAATTTTTGATATTTCTTGGCAAGCTTCACGTTTTTCTTGGTTTGTCAGTTTCAGGTGATTGGTTCGACTCCAGGCTCCCAAGGCGACTCCTAGACACGTAATAGGATGCATTAGGACCATGTTGGCCCATTCATTCAGCCCCCATGCTTGCTGGAAAACCGAAATGACAGCAAGTTTCCCATAGGCGCAGATTGGTGTTCGAAATTTCAGTTTTTGTGTCAAGGGGTTAGGATCTGATCTTGGCTGCCCTAAGGGCTCTTAGCTATGGTTGGATCACTTCCCTAGCATGTCTAAGACGTGACTAAGTCACCCTTTTGGTGGCTTGGTCCATGGTGCATCGGTTTTAATCAAATCAACAAGAACAGCCCCTTCCCCCATTCGGCTTCTTCATTGGTTCAGCATATGGTTTCGGTTTTTGTTGCTTGGTATGGATCTTGGTTGGCCTATGGCCCATAGCCACGATTCATACCATGCTCTTAGATGTATAGATCGTGCCATGGTCAATCAAATGGCCACTGGAACGACGCAAGACAACGATCTAAGCAAAACACTACACACGCATGCACGTTGGTTCTCGGTTGGAGTTTCGGACGAGTTTTGGTGTGATGAGGGTTGTGGCTGGCCTAGGGACCCTTAGCCATGGTTCCAATCACTCCTTGGGATGTTGGTAAGAGTCTCTGGTCGGTGGTTCACGCCCCAATGGCCGGTAGTCTTTAAAACAACACAAGTTACACGATTGTACATTTGCTGGAAAATTACAGCAAGTTGTTGTGTCGGTTCGGTGGCTCGTTCGAGTTCTTGGTTGGCTTTTAGCCCATGGCCTTGGACTGGACAGTGCCTCATTGAGTTAGGAAGGTCATGTTTTTGACCGTTCGTCATTTGGATCATTTTTGAGGTCGTACGAGAATTTACGGTACGATGTGCCAAATTGACTCTCGAAAGAGCGTTTCGTGTTTTGGCCTCCATTCCACCTAGATTTCGACCCTATAATTTTAGGAGCATTATTTTATGATTTTTCAGTGTATTTTAATCATGACTATACATCGGTTCGGTGTCGGTTCAGGTTGGCTCGGAGTCATGATTAAATGCGAAGTCATTAGGCATCATAGTCGCATCTTTTGAACGTAAATTGCGTAGTTGGTCATGTTTAAGCTATTGCATATTTTTCATAGCACAGTTAGGTTGCAGCGAGCCTAGGGACGATCCAATCCAATCCAATTGGTAAAATTACAGGAATTGTCATTATGCCAGTTAATTATTTTACGTGCATTAAATAGAAAATGATTATTTTTGAGATTTATGCGATATGGCTTGTGGTTCATTCATTATGTGGGAGTGTTATTTTATACGGTCGCCAGTGACTGATCAGTTCAGTATGGTACCACCCGGTCGCCAGTGACCGGCCAGCTCAGTTCAGTTTCAGCCTCCCCGGTAGCCAGTGACCGATCAGTTCAGCTTAGTGCACGTGGCCACAGGCGTAAAACATAATCTCAACAGAAAATTTTACCAGTTATTTCAGTACAGGCTCCAAGGAGCAAACATTTTTACTGTGATTATCAGTTCAGTTATGCACGTATTATAATTGCTCAGTACAGATTATTTTCAGCATGCCTCAGGACAGGATATGTTAACTCATGCATATTTTAATTCAGATTTTTACTCGTTACCTGCGATATATGCATGCCGAGTCTTTAGGCTCACTAGACTTGATTGTTGTAGGTACTGATGAGGCCAGGGCCGAGGGCGGGGACCAGTGAGCCAGCTTGGGTCGGCAGTAGTGGCACCCGAGGACCTCAGAGCAGCAGTTGTTATTTTATTCCGCAAACATTTTATCAGTCGTTGGATATTTTTAAATTGTGATTTTTGGCAAACTTTATTTTCTTCCGCTGCGATATTTTAAACATTGAACTTGATTCATCAGTCGATTTTATGAATGAGGCCATTTAAGTTCTTTTAAAAAGAAAAATTTTTAATTTTTCGCAAATTTTCAAGCAAGAAGTTCTAGGGCCTTTGCAAACAGCTATCAGACGAGTATAGAGATGGCTCCGTTTGAAGCGTTATATGGCAAGAAGTGCAGATCCCCTCTCTATTGGGATGAAATATCTGAGGTACCTGAACTTGGGCCTGATATGATTCGAGATATGACTGAGAAAGTAAAGCTGATTCAGCAGAGAATGTAGACGGCTCAAGACAGACAGGCCAAATATGCAGATATTTGACGTCAACCTTTAGAGTTTGAGCAAGGAGACAGAGTATTTCTTAAGATTTCTCCTTTTAGAGGCATTGTCAGATTTGGCAAGAAAGGAAAATTATCTCCACGTTATATTGGTCCGTATGAGATTCTTGAGAAGATAGGTACTCGTGCCTATCGACTTGCTATTCCGCCTTCTCTATCTGGTATACATGATGTCTTTCATGTGTCTATGCTGCGGAAGTATCTTCCTGATACTTCTCATGTTCTTCAGCAAGACGAGGCAGAACTTGATGAAACTCTGAGTTATTTTGAGAAATCGATTCAGATTCTAGATCGTAAAGAAAAGCAGCTTAGAACGAAGACTATTCCGCTTGTGATAGTTCAGTGGAGTCGTCATGGCATTGAAGAAGCTACCTGGGAAATTGAATCAGATATGAGACAGAAATTACCAGAGTTATTTCATTGACGTGAGTTTCTTATTTAGCTTCTGTTATATCTGCTTATCTTATATGTGATTTGATTGCCTATGATTTCGGGGACGAAATCGTGTCTCCGAGGGGGATAATCGTAATGCCCGAGATTTTATTCTGTTAATCTATGATTATTGATTATGAATTGATGTAATTATAGAAGGACCACTCCAAGACCAGATTTGAAAAGGCATGAGTATTGTATTGTTGGAATCCAGTAGGTATCGCGCACATGCACGGCAGAGATGCGCGCATATATGCGAGTACCAAGTGCCGATGCAGAAGACCTCGCGCATATGCGCGAGACTAGGCGCCCATATGCGCGAGCATGTGAAATGAAGAAATGCCGAGAAAGAAAGTCTCGCGCATATGGGCCGATGATGGTCGCGCATATGCGCGTGACGTGCAGTATAAAGAATAAGCCACTTGTTCTTGCCATGCAATAAAATGATAAGTTTCACTTCATTTCCCCTTCAGACCTTCAGAAATAAGAACGAGAGCTCCAGGGAAGAT
Source organism: Primulina tabacum (assembly GCF_025594145.1). Classification (NCBI taxonomy): domain Eukaryota; kingdom Viridiplantae; phylum Streptophyta; class Magnoliopsida; order Lamiales; family Gesneriaceae; genus Primulina; species Primulina tabacum. The sequence continues at coordinate 32,529,625 of NC_134553.1, read as the reverse complement.
TTGAGTTTCTTGATGTACTAGAATTTGATTTACGCAAGATCCGACCGTCAGAATTTCAATCCGAGTTTGGTACCTTGCTCCTCTCGACAAGAGCTTCAAGAATATATGAGTTTATTTTCTTTTCAGCATGGTTTGAAAATATGGTATTGAAGGAATCATGATATGATTGTTATTATGTGTTCCTGAGATTATGGTAATCGTGTAATAGAAACCGGATCGAAGAACGGATACCATATGAAATTGTTATCATTTTCCGAATTTGTTTGATTGAAAATATACAGTTTTGGTATTGGAATTGTGTTTATCGATTGATTATGAGTTGTGATTTGTATCTGTTGATATTGTATTGCTGGGTATATCGAGATTGTGCCGTTATGCCGTCGAAACAGAATTAGATTGAGTTCTGATCATATCCAGTATTGATTTGAGTTGTATAGTGATATTGTATATTTCGAATGTCATTGCCAGATTGAGTGTTGACAGCTTCGAATTCAAGACTTCGAATTCGTCAAATCGACAAAAGAAATGTATAAATCAATGTTAAACCGAGAAGATACGACTAGAGTCAGAGATAGCTTAGTCTATTGATTTATAGCAAAGCATGTTATTTGAGTCATTGGCAGATATGCCATGTCTTTGGCAGAGGTTACAAGTCACTGGACATTTGGTTTATATCGATGTTGCTTAGGAGTAGATCGACTCCTATTGTAGAGATTCGATATGGAAGGCCAAAGTCTGGGAATAAGAACGTACAACCATATAGCTGGGAGAGTAGGTGGGAGACTGTTGCGTTCTTATTCGACCGGGATCCCTAGATAAGAGTCGAGTCAGAGAATGAGAGTTTAAGAGTTTGATTTACAGTTTTATATCGATTCATGTTTTTCAGATTATGATACATGCTATTGATAATTGTTCTATGCTTTTATATATGTTTATATGAAATGCATGTATACGTTGTTTATACTGGGAATATATTTCTCACCGGAGTTATCCGGCTGTTGTTGTGTTTGTATGTGTTCATGACAACAGGTGGGACAGTATCTGGGTTGAGAAGAGGATAGAAGATCGAGATTAGAGTGGAGATTCGGACCTAGATGTAGAGTTGGTTGTCAACACTTGAGATGTAGTTGTTGAACCTTAGTTTATTATGATTGTATGTTGTACTAGACTTGTACTATGGATCATGTTGTAGACATTTAACTTGATCTTGTGATGTGAATGAGATGAGACCTATTTTGTTATAGAAAATTGTACACTTGTTTATAAGGTGTTCAACATTTAAAAAAAATTTTATGACCCAATTTAATTAATTGATCCATTTACTCCTAATGATGATTGAAAAGAATGAATTAGCGTCCGGGTTCCCACATAAAATATTTCGTTTAGGAAAGTTTTCGAAAATATTAATCGAGCTCCCAAAAAGTCTTTATTTTCGTCTAAAATCGATTATCGGTTTAAAATACGACTCGGCGTATAAAAACATCTAAAAAACTACTATTTTCAAAAATATTATTTAAAGTATATCATATATTAAATAATTAAAAATAATCGTTTAATAAAAATATTTTCCTTTTATGGTCTCTAGACTCCGTTCCTCGATTGCGTCTCGAATAGCCCTATAAAAACACAGTTTTATTCATACTAGCAGAATATCATATTTTAAATATGTAAACATGCCTACCACATTTAATAAATTAATTAGAACAATTCCATTAGTCATTTTACATTTTTTTTTTTAGATTTGCATGCAGTTGGATTATGTTATCGCATTTTGAACCTTACAAGTCCTCCCTCCTTAAACGAAATTTCCTCCTCAAAATAAGATTTTTCGAATAACTCTGGGTAGCGACTCCTCATATACTTCTAAGTTTCCCAAGTTGCGTCCTCCTCTGAATGATATAGCCACTTGAGTTTGACCATTCCAATAACCTTTTTCCGGAGGCTTCTTTTTTTCCTATCTAAAATTTTTATAGGCCTTTCCTCGTATGACATATTTAGAGTCAACTGCAGAGGTTCATAATTCAGTACATGTGAAGGGTTCGACAGGTAATTTCGCAGCATCGAGATGTGGAACACATTATGCACTCCAGCTAATGTCGGTGGCAATGCCACTCTATAAGCTAATGTTCCAATCTTCTCGAGAATCTCAAACGATCCTATGAACCTCGAACTAAGTTTGCCTCTCTTTCCAAATCTCATAACACCCTTCACAGGTGCTACTTTCATAAATATGTGGTCACCCACTGCAAACTCTAGCTCCCTTCGTCGCTTATTAGCGTAACTTTTTTCCGTCTTTGAGCAGTCTTCATCCTATCTCGGAATTTGACTTCTAGCTTTGATGTCAGCTTGATCAAGTCCGGACAAAATTCTCTTTTTTCACCAACCTTGTCCCAATGTATTGGTGATCTACATTTCCTCCCATAAAGTGCCTCGTAAGGAGCCATACCTATAGATGACTAGTAGTTATGGTTATAGGTGAACTCCACTAGAGGTAGCTTCGGTTCCCAACTTCCTTGAAAATCGATCACGCAAGTTCGGAGTAGATCCTCCAAAATTTGAATGACCTTTTATGATTGACCATCGGTTTGAGGGTGAAACGCGGTACTGAACAACAACTTTTGTAATGCCTGAGATTATGTCCTGTTAATCCGAGATTATTGATTTATGAATTGATGAGATTATAGAAGGACCACTCCGAGACAAGATTTGGGAAAGCATGAGTATTGTGTGTGTGGAGTCCAGTAGACCTCGCACACATTAGCGGAGATGAGCCGCACATCTGCGCAAGAAGCACATACCGAGACAGTAAGTCTCGCGCATATACGCGAGCTGGTGACTTTCATAATTGCCGAGACAGAGAGTTTCGCACATATGCACGAGACGAGGCACGCATATGCGTCTCGCGCATATGCGCGAGCAGGCGGATTGGCCAAGCGCTGAGACAGAAAGTCTCGCGCATATGCGCGAGCACCGGGCGCAAATATGCGCGAGCAGTGATCTATGGGAACGTGACACTTGTCTTGCCATGCATTTGAACATGTAAAACTCTCCATCTTCAGTCCATTCAGAGGTGTATAGCAGGAATTGAAACCCTCCATGAAGAATCCTCAAGGTTTTCTCTAAATCCTTTGGAATTTTAATTTTGTGCAAGATCCGGCCGTCTGATTTTCAATCCGAGTTTAGTTCCGTGCTTCTCTCGTCAAGAGCTTCAAAGGGATGTAAGTTTTTTTACTTTCCTGTATGGTTCGAAAATTTGGTATTGGAGAAAACCTAATATGATTGATATTATGTGTTCTTGAGTTTATGGTAAGCCTGTAATCGAAACCAGATCGAAGAACTGACAGTTTATGCAATTTTTATTAATTTTCAGCCTATGTTGAATGAGATTGACAGATTTGGTAATTGTGGGCTGTAATTGTATTGATTATGAGTTGTGAATTGTATCTGTTGACGTTTGAATTGTCGGATATATCGAGATTGCGCTGTTATGCCATCGAAACAGAATTAGATTGAGATTGAACAAAGCAAGTCTTGTTTTGAGTTGTATATTGATGTTATGCCTCTCGAATATGTCATTCCAGATTTGGTATTGAAGGCTTCGAAGACCGAACAACGCCAGATTGAGATTTTATTCAACCAGGAACTACGAAAAAGAAAGGTATAAATCAATCCTAAACCGGGAGAGATAACTCGAGTAAGAGATAGCTTGAGTTTCCCAAAACCGCATACTATATTATTATTGCTTTGATGTGTTCGCAATTCTTGAGATTGATATGTTTAGTCTATTGAGTTATAGCAAAGCATGTATAATGAGTCTTTGGCAGAGGTGCCAAGTCACTGGACGTTTGGTTTATATCGATGTGCTTAGGAGAAGATCGACTCCTATTGTAGAAATTCGATATAGTGGGCCAAAGTCTGGGAATAAGAATGTACCAGCGCCTAGCTGGGAAGAGTAGGTGGGAGACTTGTTTCTCATAAGCAAGTGTACAAAATAAGAAAGAGCATAACTTTTTGTAGTATTTTGTACACTTGCTTATGAGATGCTCAACTTTTAAAAAAAATAATTTCGACCTAGTTTATTTAAATGATCCATTTAATCCCAAGAATTATTGAAGAAAATGAGTTAACGTCCGGGTCCCCACAGCAGGTGGTATCAAAGCTGTAAGTTCCTTAGACTGAGATCGAAACGAGTGAGCGGGGTACATTGAATTTTATTTCATGATTTTGTGATGCTAGCATGTTTTGCTGCTTTAGAAAATACATGTTTACCTAATTATCTGATTTGATTGGAAACGTGTATTATTGGAAAATGAATCAGAAAACAAATTCTTGATCAGAGGTATGATGATCAGAGGAGGACTGAGAGATATCTGTTAGATTTGATTACTAACCATTTTGATAATCAGATATGCTCTCCTCGAAGAATCCCAGAACAGGGTAGTACTTCAAATAATCCGATGGATGTTACAGCGACACCCATGGAAACACTGTTGAAAAGATTTCAGGCATTCAAACCGTCGATCTTGAAAGGCACTAAGAATCTATCGATTGCGAGAGTTGGCTTGATGATATTGAGATGTTGTTTGATTCACTTGACTACACAGATGAGCGTAGAGTCAGATTGATTGAGCACCAGTTACACGAGGTTTCAAAAAGCTGGTGGCTCATAACCAAACGAGCTTTGGATCATCGAGGTACGGTTATTACTTGGAAGATCTTAAAAGCTGAATTTTATCAACGATTTTTCCCAATTTTGTACAGAAAGGACAAGGGTGCAGAGTTTGCCAACCTGAAACAGGGTAATCTGAACATTGAAGAATACGTAGTCAAATTCTCTACCTTGTTACGTTTTGCTCCTCATGTTTCTGAGAATGATGAAGTCGTGGCTGATCATTTCATCAATGGACTGAATCCTGAGATTTTTACATTGGTAAATATAGGGCGACCAAATAATTTTGCTGATGCCTTGAACAGAGCAAAGGGAGCTGAAGCGGGCCTGATCAAACAGCGAGGAACTTCGTATGTTGCCCAGACACAGAAACAGCAACAACCTTCAGCCCAGTTCCACCAACCACCTCCCAGATTTGATAGTAGTGGTAGCAACAGTGGAAAGAAAGATAATATGAAAGCCCGAGGGAGACAGTTTAAGAAGTCTGGAAGTAGTTCATCTAGCTCCAGTGGCTCACGACAGACCGGTTCTGGCCAGAGTTATACAGGGGTCTATTGCAGAACATGTGGAGGAAGACATCCAACAAAGCAATGCCAAGGAGTATTTGGTAGTTGCAATATCTGTCGACAGCAGGGACACTTTGCCAGAGTCTGTCCACAGCGAAGTTCTCAACGATCCCAGGGAGCAGAATCATCTGGATCAGTGGCTCAGGCTGATAGACGATCATCTGTTGTTCACTCTTTCTAGCCACCCACTACTAAGTCACAACCGAGGCCAAGAGGAAGCCAGACTGTTAGCCAGCCTCCAAGACAGCAGGCCAGAATGTTTGCATTGACTGAGGAACAGGCCCAGGAAGCACCTGATGATGTGGTTGCAGGTAACTAACCGTTCTCTTTGTGGTTATCCTGCTTATGTGTTGATTGATACGGGTGAACCCCATACTTTTATCTCTGAGCGATTTGCATTGATACATGCTTTGCCTGTTGAGTCATTATCTGCTGTAGTATTTGTCTCTTCACCTTTGGGGAGAGGTCTTATATCAGTGAAGTCTGTTAGACATTGTATGCTGCAGTATGATGGTAATGAGATAGAGTTAGATTGTATTGTACTCAGTTTGTCTGATTTTGACTGCATTATTGGTATCGATATGCTGACCAAGTACAGAGCTACCGTAGATTGTTTCCAGAAAATTGTAAGATTCAGACCTGAGATGGCTGATGAATGGAAGTTTTACGGTAACGGTTCCAGAGCTCGAATTCCTTTGATATCTGTTTTGTCTATGACTCGATTATTACAGAATGGAGCAAAGGGATTCCTTGTGTATTCAGTAGATGTACTGATGTCGAGCCCTTCATTGGCAGATTTTCCGGTGGTATGTGAGTTTGCTGACGTCTTTCCAGATGAAATTCCGGGTTTGCCTCCGGTCCGAGAAATAGAATTTAGCATTGAATTGATACCAGGTACTGTACCTATTTCTAAAACTCCTTACAAAATGGCACCAATTGAATTGAAAGATCAGCTAGAAGATTTACTAGCCAAAGGTTACATCAGACCGAGTGTTTCTCCTTGGGACGCTCCAGTATTGTTTGTCAGAAAGAAAGACGGTTCAATGAGACTCTGCATTGACTATCGGCAATTGAACAAGGCTACGATAAAGAATAAATATCCTTTCCCTCATATTGACGATCTATGTGATCAGTTGCAGGGTTCTTCTCTTTATTCCAAGATCGATCTGAGATCTGGATATCATCAGCTGAGAGTCAGAGATTCTGATATACCGAAGACAGCGTTCAGAACCATGTTTGGCCACCATGAATTTATAGTCATGCCATTTGGTTGAACAAATGCTCCAACTGTGTTTATGGGTTTGATGAACAATATATTTCAGAAATATCTTGATGACTTTATGATTATCTTTATTGATGATATTCTAATTTATTCAAAGAATTTGATTGATCATGCTGAGCATTTGATAATTGTATTGAATATTCTAAGGGCTGAGAAATTGTATGCCAAGTTATCGAAATGTGAGTTCTGGCTGAAAAAAGTTGTATTTCCGGGACACATTATATGTAAGGCCCAAGAAATTTACCCTGTTAATTTGAAAGGATTTGACGATGATTATTATAATCTATTGTTGATAATTAATATGATTATAGACGGAACGAATTGGACTGGGAAATCCGAAAGAAAATCAAAAGAGATGAAAGGAGAAGTCCTTGCGCACATGCGCGACGTGTTGGGCTCACATGCGCGAGGAAGACAGAATCTTGCGCGCATATGCGCGGTTGGAGGGCGCGCATATGCGCGAGGTGTCCATTAGGCTAGGAGAGTACTCGGCGCATATGCGCGACGTAGATGGCGCACATGCGTGTGATGGGCAGATTGTTCGGCGCATATGCGCGGAAGTGATTGGCGCATATGCGCGAGAAGACAAAATGCTGATTCGAACAACCGGCGCATATGCGCGACTTTGTGCGTGCATATGCGCGCAACGTGCAGAACATGCACGATGCCACTTGCCTTGCTGCATGCCTGGTATGTGTATATATATATAAGCATGCGAATTATCTTCAGAAAGTCGGAAGGAAATCAAGAGTGGGGGAGAAATTTTAGTTCGTGATCTTAGAAATTAATTTAGGAAGAAACCGCCCGTTAGATTTTCAATCCGACTTCAACACCGAGTTCCTATCAACGCAAGCTACAACTAGACGTAAGTTTTGTTACGTTTAGACATGATTTGAAATTATGATATTGTCAGAATTGAATATGAATCAGATATAGTGTTTCTGCTACAGTAGACATTGTATAATTGAAGTCAGATTAAAGAATAGACTGTTTATACAATTGTTATGATTTTCGAAAGATATTGATTGGGATTTGATATCAGAGTTGTGTTGTTACTGATCTTAAGTGTACAGATATTGAGATTATGAATTGTACTGATACTGATTATGAATTCTGATATTATATCTGTGATGTTGAGATTGACGGGGATATCGAAACTGTATTATTATGCCGTTGAAACATCAGTTGATTTAGAGTGATCAGATTCAGTAATGATTTCGATGATATCGTTCATATGAATTAGATTGTACTTTGTTCAGATATGGATCAGATTATATACTGATTTGAGTATTGGTCGGAACAGGTTTTGAATCGAATTATACACTGATATTGTATTTATGCGATTGTCATTGCCAGACTGGGTATGGACAGATTTGAATACAAGACTTCGTCTTCGTCAAACCGGGAAGACAAAGGTATAATTCATGTTTTGTTTTGGGAAGACACAACTCAAATGAGATTCAATCTGAGTTTCCCAACAAAATCCCATACTAAATTGTTGTTTAGATTTTGTTATGATTATGCTTTGTTTATAGATTTATATTCAAGCATTTAAGATAGAAGAGTCATTGGCAGATTTGCCAAATTTCTAGATGCTCGGTGGTATCGACGCATAGGAGCAGATTTCCTCCGATTGTAGACATTCGATACAGACAGGACCGAAGTCTAGGAATAAGACGTACCGTCACCCCGATTGGGAGGGATAGGTGACAGACAGTGACGTCTTATTCACACCGGGATCCCTAGAGTTAGAGTCGAGTCGAGTCAAGATATGAATTGAATTGAGTTGCATGCTTATTTTATTTTGGGTTCAGAGATTATGGAACTCATTGTTACTGCATGCTTATTTTGATTTGGTTTCATAGACTATGAAACCTATTGTTATTGATTTTATGCATGATAATATGCTTTATGATTTATATTGTGTATATGCATGTCTACCATGTTTTATACTGGGATTTATTCTCACCGGAGTATCCGGCTGTTGTCTTGTTTTGTATGTGTGCATGACAACAGGTGGAACAGGATCGGGGTCAAGAAAATGATGAGAGAAGACGAGTTTAGAGTGGTGATTCCGGACTTATTGTAGACTTGATTTAATACTTGAAATTTAGTAGTTGAACCTTAGACTAGTTTGAATAATTGTTGTACATTATTGTACTTATATACTGAGATGTATATTAGTTACATTCCATTACGCTCCGCACTTGTGTTTTAAAAGAAAAATTTTTAGACCCTGTTTAGTTCATTTGATAATTAAATCCCAAAGTTGATTAAGAAGATGATTAGCGTCCGGGTCCTCACATTATATCTGGAAATGCTATTTCTGTTGATCCTAGCAAAGTTGAGACTATGATCAGTTGGCCTAGACCGACATTAGTACCAGAGATACGCATTTTTATGGGTTTAGCTGGCTTCTATCGTCGATTCATCAGAGATTTCTCCAACATTGCTAAGCCGATTACTCAGCTGACCCAGAAGAATACCCCGTTTGTTTGGTCAGAGGCGTGTGAATCTAGTTTTCTGGAGTTGAAGAAGAGATTAACCAGTGCTCCGGTATTGACTATTCCGTCAGGTACTGGTGATTTTGTTGTTTATTGTGATGCTTCTCACAGAGGACTAGGTTGTGTTTTGATGCAGCGAGGACATGTTGTTGCTTATGCCTCGAGACAACTGAAACCACATGAGACTCGCTACCCGATTCATGATCTTGAATTGGCTGCCATCATATTTGCATTGAAGATTTGGCGACACTATCTATATGGTGAGAAATTTGAAATTTATTCTGATCATAACAGTTTGAAATATCTATTTTCACAGTCAGAACTGAATATGAGGCAACGTAGATGGCTTGATTTATTGAAAGATTTTGATTGTGAAATCAAATATTATCCTAGAAAGTCAAATGCAGCAGCTGATGCACTGAGTCGAAAAGTATGTTCTTTATCCTTATCGACGATTGATGTTTCGAATTTGATTGAAGATTGATGTCTTTCTGGATTAGTATTTGAGACAGATTGTCAATTCTGAGACTTTATGCCATTCAATTTGAACCATAGCTGATTTTAAGAATCAAAGAAATACAGAAAGCTGATTGCGATGGTCAGATCGGGGCATCGATCAGAATATCAGGTTTGTGATAATGTGTTATATGTTAATAATCGCCTTGTCGTGCCAGATGTTTCAGACTTGAAACAACAGATTTTGACAGAAGCACACTTTAGTCGTTTTAGTATTCATCCTGGTGGCAGAAAAATGTACAATGATATGAAGAAATGGTTTTGGTGGAAACAGATGAAATCAGATATTGCAGAGTTTGTATCCAGATGTTTGAATTTCCAACATGTGAAAGCAGAAAGGAATAAATCAGTAGGTCTGTTGCATAGCTTATCTATTCAATGAAAATGGGATCACATTTCCATAGATTTTGTTACGAAGCTACCACGATCCTCCCGAGGTTGTGATGCGATTTGGATCATTATTGACAGATTGTCCAAATCAGCGTGTTTCATACCATACCGAATGACGAACGGACACGATCAGATGGCAGAAATTTATGTCAGAGAAGTGGTTAGATTGCATGGAGTTCCAAAGTCCATCGTATCAGATCATGACCCTCGATTTATTTCGCACTTTTGGCACAGTTTGCAACAAGCTCTAGGTACGAAATTACACCTGAGTACTGCATATCATGCTCAGACAGACGGACAATCAGAAAGGACAATCCAAACATTGGAGGATATGCTTAGAGCTGTAGTGCTAGACTTTGGCACTAGTTGGCAGGATTCTTTACCACTTTGTGAATTCTCATACAACAACAGTTATCGGACGAGTATAGAGATGGCTCCGTTTGAAGCTTTGTACGAAAAGAAGTGCAGATCCCCTCTCTACTGGGATGATATCTCCGAAGTACCTGAAATTGGGCCTAACATGATTCGAGATATGACTGAAAAAGTAAAGCTAATTTAACAGAGAATGAAGACAGCTCAGGATAGACAGGCCAAATATGCAGATATTCGACGTCAACCGTTAGAATTTGAACAAGCAGACATAGTATTTCTGAAGATATCTCCTTTCAGAGGAGTTGTCAGATTTTGCAAGCGATGGAAGTTATCTCCAAGTTATATCGGTCCTTATGAGATTCTGGAGAAGATAGGTAATCGTGCCTATCGACTCTCTATTCCTCCTTCACTATCCGGGATACATGACGTTTTTTCATGTGTCTATGCTGCGGAAATATCTTCCTGATGCTTCTCATGTTCTTCAGCCTGACTGAGTCCGAACTTGATGAAACTTTGAGTTATTTTGAAAAACCGATCCAGATTCTAGATCGTAAAGAAAAGCAGCTCCGAACGAAGACTATTCCGTTTGTAAAAGTTCAGTGGAGTCGTCATGGCATTGAAGAAGCTACCTGGGAAACTGAATCAGACATGAGACAGAAATTTCCAGAGTTATTTCATTGATGTGAGTTTCTTATTTAGCTTCTATTATATCTACTTGTTTTATGTTATCTGATTGCTTGGAATTTGGGGACGAAATCATGTTTCAGATGGGGAGAATTGTAATGCCCGAGATTATATCCAGTTAATCCAAGATTATTGATTTATGAATTGATGTGATTATAGAAAGACCACTCCGAGACAAGATTTTGGAAAGCATGAGTATTGTGTGTGTGGAGTTCAGTAGACCTCGCGCACATGCGCGGAGATGATGCGCGCATATGCGCGAGAAAGCACATGCCGAGACAGTAAGTCTCGTGCATATGCGCACGGAGATGAGGCGTGCATATGCGCGAGAAGCACATGCCGAGACAGTGAGTCTCGCGCATATACGCGAGCTGGTGACTTTCATAATTGCCGAGACAGAGAGTTTCACACATATGCGCGAGACGAGGCACGCATATGCGTCTCGCGCATATGCGCGAGCAGGCGGATTGGCCAAGCGCTGAGACAGAAAGTCTCGCGCATATGCGCGAGGACCGGGCGCGCATATGCGCGAGCAGTGATCTATGGGAACGTGACACTTGTCTTGCCATGCATTTGAACATGTATAACTCTCCATCTTTAGTCCATTCAGAGGTGAATAGCAGGAATCGAGACCCTCCATGAATAATCCTCAAGGTTTTCTCTCAATCCTTTGGAATTTTGATTTTGTGCAAGATCCGGCCGTCCGATTTTCAATCCGAGTTTAGTTCCGTACTTCTCTCGTCAAGAGCTTCAAAGGGATGTAAGTTTTATTACTTTCCTGTATGGTTCGAAAATTTGGTATTGGAGAAATCCTAATTTGATTGATATTATGTGTTCTTGAGTTTATGGTAAGCCTGTAATCGAAACCAGATCGAAGAACGGACAGTTTATGCAATTGTTATCAATTTTCAGCCTATGTTGAATGAGATTTTACAGATTTGGTAATTGTGGACTGTAATTGTATTGATTATGAGTTGTGAATTGTATTTGTTGACGTTTAAATTGCCGGATATATAGAGATTGCGCTGTTATGCCATCGAAACAGAATTAGATTGAGATTGAACAAAGCAAGTCTTGTTTTGAGTTGTATATTGATGTTATGCCACTCGAATATGTCATTCCAGATTTGGTATTGAAGGCTTCGAAGACCGAACAACGCCAGATTGAGATTTGATTCAACCAGGAACTACGAAAAGAAAGGTATAAACCAATGTTAAACCGGGAGAGATAACTCGAGTAAGAGATAGCTTGAGTTTCCCAAAACCACATACTATATTGTTATTGCTTTGATGTGTTTGCAATTCTTGATATTGATATGTTTAGTCTATTGAGTTATACCAAAGCATGTATTATGAGTCTTTGGCAGAGGTGCCAAGTCACTGGACGTTTGGTTTATATCGATGTGCTTAGGAGAAGATCGACTCCTATTGTAGAGATTCGATATAGTGGGCCAAAGTCTGGGAATAAGAATATACCACCGCCTAACAGGAAAGAGTAGGTGGGAGACTTGTTACGTTCTTATTCACACCGGGATCCCTAGATAATAGTCGAGTTAAGATTAAGAGTTTAAGAGTTTGATTTACCGTTTTGTATTGATTTATGTTTTCGTAGATTACGATACATATGGTGTTACAAATGTTATATGCTTTTGTATATGCTTATACGAAATGCATGTATACGTTGTTTATACTGGGAAATATGTTTCTCACTGGAGTTATCCGGCTGTTTTGTGTTTGTATGTGTGCATGACAACGGGTGGGACAGGATCAGGGTCGAGAAGAGCATGAAAGATCAATATTAGAATGGTGATCCGGGCTTAGAAGCAGAGTTGTTGTTCAACACATGACATGTAGTTGATAAACACTAGTTTGTTATGATTTTATTTTGAACAGCTGTGTATCTTGATCAGGTTGTAGATGGCACTTGGTCTTGTAACTAAATAAGAAAGAGCATAACTTGTTGTAGTATTTTGTACACTTGCTTATGAGATGCTCAACTTTAAAAAAAAAAAAATTTCGACCTAGTTAATTTAAATGATCCATTTAATCCCAAGAATGATTGAAGAAAATGAGTTAGCGTCCGGGTCCCCACAACTTTATTCCCATCGCTGAATGCAAACTCTTCCAGAAGGATGATATGAACCTCAGATCTCTGTCAAAAACAATAGACACTGGAATTCAATGCAGTCGGACTATCTCTTGGATATACAGTTCTGAATAATTCGTCATGGTGAACGTCGTCTTAATATGTAAAAAGTGCGCTGATTTCGTAAGACGATCAGCTATCACCCAAATGACATTGAATCCCTTGATAGTCCTTGGCAATCCCCCAACAAAATTCATTGTAATATTTTCTCATTTCCACTCAGGAATAAAAAGTGGCTTAAGCTTCCCGGCTGGCCTTTGTACTTCCAAGATAAATTGAGTGTGGAGTATTATGAGCTTCTTTCATAATAACCTCTCTCAGTGACTCGCCACTAGTAACCCATAGTCGATCTCGGTATCGAATTATGCCATCCTCCTCGGAATACAGCTTTCGATCTTAGACTCGTCTCTCAGTTTACATTTTTGCAACTGCTCATCAGAAGACTGACCTTCACAGATTCTATCCCTCAGAGTCGACTGAACTGTCAAAGTAGAAAGATTAGGAGCCTCACTCCTAACATACATTGCAACTCGAATCACTGAAAATATGCTTGCAATGGTCTTTGAACTGTCAATAGAGTAATAAATTATGTCTTTCTACTCAAAGCGTCCGCAATTGCATTAGCTTTTTTCCGGATGGTAGCTAATATCGCAGTCGTAGTCTATCACTAATTCTAACCATATTCGTTGCCTCATATTCAACTCTGCTTGGGTTAAGAAGTACTTCAAGCCTTTATGATCAGTGAAAATCTTGAACTTCTCCCATTATAGACTCCAAATTTTGGTGCAAATACTACTGCTGCAAGCTCGAGGTCATGAGTCGGGTAATTATTCTTATGAATCTTCAAATGTCTAGACGCATATGACATCTGTAAGGCCCGAGAATTTGATAATCATAATCTGATATGATTTGTGGATAATTGAGATGTGATTATAGACTGAAAGGATCAGACCGGGGAAGCCGAAAAGAAGTTGGAATTATGTGCGAGGAAAAGACCTCGCGCATATGCGCGACCCCGCCAGGCGCATATGCGCGAGGCAGGCAGAGGACCTCGCGCATATGCGCGACCTGGATCTACGCACGTGCGCGAGGGTACCCTAGAGTTGTGAAGAATTGTGAAGGACCTCGCGCATATGCGCTGAATGAGGGCGCACATATGTGCGAGCTACCTAGAAGACACGCGCCGAGACATATTGTCTCGCGCATATGCGCCGAGTGATGTCGCGCATATGCGCGAGACGTGCTGCTCAAAGAGATGAGCCACTTGCCCTTGTACCATGCAATATATATATATACAAAGCATGCAATCTTCAGATGGAATGAAAAGGAAACCGAGGAACTCCCTGGAAGAAATTCCTGTTTTACTACTAGAATTTGATTTACGAGAAATCCATCCGTCTGATTTTGAATCTGAGTACAGTACTGAGTTCCTAGCGGCGAGAGCTTCAACTGGACGTAAGTTTTATTGAATTTTGACATGTCTTGAAATTATGATATTGGGGGAGTTATGATTTGACTGATATATTGTGTTCTAGATATACTGATCAGTATATAATTGAAGTCAGATCGAAGAACTGATTATGTATGTATTTGTTATGATTTTCTGAAGCTATATGATTGAGATTGTATCGTTATTGATGTTGAGTTGTGGGAATTGATGTCTGTTGAATTGTATTGCTATCGATTATGAGTTGCGGTATTATATCTGTGATGTTGAGATTGATGGGGTTATCGAGACTGTAGTATTATGCCATCGAAACATCAGCAAAGTGATATTGATCAGATTCAGTATTGATTGAGATTGTACTGTGATATCGTTGACATTGATCAGATTGTATGTTTGATTTGAGTATTGATCAGAACAGGTTTTTAATTGAGTTATACATTGATACAGTGTATTCGATATTGTTATTGCCAGATTGATTTGACAGGCAGTGAGTTCGAGACTTCGATAGAATCAGATCGACAGAACGAAACGAAAGGTATAAATTGATGTTGATGCGAGATTGCACAACTCGAGTTATATTTTACTTGAGTTTCCCAAAATCACATAATTTACTTTATTGCATTGATATTTGCAATTGAATGAGATTGATATCTTTGGTCTATTGATTTATGTATTGAGTCATAGGCGGATGCGCCTAGTCGTAGACGATTGATCTCGTGACAGAGGTGCCCGATAGTGATAGAATCGTCATTGGACCATTGCACATTGTCACAGAGGTTTCACAGATATGCCAGGGCGGATGTGCCTAGTTTGTGGCTGATTCGCCAAGACGCCGGACGTTTGGTTATATCGAAGTGGATAGAATTGGAGTTTCTTCGATTACTGATATTCGATATGGAAAGAGCCAAAGTCCGCGAATAAGAACGTACCACCACACCGATCAAGAGTGTAGGTGGGTGCATGTTCTTATTCAGATCGGGATCCCTAGATTAGAATGAGTCGAGTCAGAGTCTAAGAGTCACGGAGTGTGATTCTGAGTTTGTATTGATTCATGTTTCTTATGTTGATACATGTTATGAATATCTGTTTCATACTGTTATACCTGTTTATATGAAATGCATGTATACATGATTTATACTGGGAATGTAATTCTCACCGGAGTTATCTGGCTGTTGTCTTGTTTGTATGTGTGCATGACAACAGGTAAGACAGGATCAGGATTAGGAAGAAGATGAGAAATTATAGTTAGCGTGGAGATCCGGGCCCAGAAGCAGAATATGATTCAGCACTGGATGTATAGTCGTTGAACCTAGTTGAGATAGAGACATGTAGTACATGATTTGTACTTTTATATTGTCATATATATTAGACAGAATACATTACGTTTCCGCATTTATAATTTAAAAAGAAAATTTTTAGTCCCACTTTTCTTAATTGTTATATTTGACATTAATAATGATTAAGACATGAATTAGCGTCCGGGTCCCCACAGCATGTGGTTTCAGATCAATAGGTCTTTAGACTGAGATAGGAGCTAGTGAGCGGGGTAGAATGAGTCTTCTTTCCTTGCTTTTGAATGCTAGCATGATTTACTGCTTTAATACATGTTTACTGTTTTTGAAGATACATGTTACCTGAATATCTGAGTTGATTTGGTAATGTGTATTATTTGAGAATGAATCAGAACCGATTCTTGATCAGAGGTAAGCTGATTAGAAAAGGACTGAGACGGATTTGTCTCATGTGATTGCCAACTTTTTTGATCATCAGATATACCTCCTCGAAGAATCCAAGAACAGGGATAGTATCTTGATTGATCAGATGGATGTGTCAGAAACTCCGATGGAAATACAGTTGAAGAGGTTTCAGTCATTGACACCGCCAATTTTGAGGGGTACCGAGACGACTGTGGATTGTGAGAACTGGATAGATGATATAGAGATACTGTTTGATTCACTTGAGTACCCAGATGAACGTAGAGTTAAACTGATTGGACATCAGTTACAAGAGGTCGTAAAGAGCTGGTGGATTGCAACCAAAGAAGCCTTAGAACAGCGTGGTACAATGAATACGTGGGAAATCTTCAAAGTGGAATTTATCGAAGGTTTTTCCCAGTTTCGTACCAAGAAGATAAGAGGGCAGAATTTGAAAATTTGAAACAGGGTCAACTAAACATTGAAGAATATGTTGCTAAATTTTCTACCTTGCTACGTTTTACTCCTCACGTGGCTGAGAATGATGAAGCTATGACTGATCAGTTTGTTAAGGAACTGAATCCAAAGATATTGAAATCGGTAAACAAAAGCCGACCCTATAATTTTGCTGATGCTCTGAGTAGAGTCAAGGGAGCCGAAGCCAGTCTGATGAGACAGAAAGGAGCTTCGTTTGTGCCTCCAGCATCGAGACCACAAGCAACCACCTCTCAGATTTGAGACTGGTAGTAGCAGTGGTGGAAAGAAAGACTATTTGAAAGCCCGAAAGAAACAGTTCAAGAAGATAGGAAACGGTTTGTCTAGTTCCAGTGGTTCTAGTCAAAGTTACATCGGGGTCTATTGTAGCACTTGCGGAGGGAGACATCCCACTGAGCAATGCCAAGGAGTAATTGGTAGTTGGCGTATCTGCAAACGATCAGGACATTTTGCGAGAGTATGTCCAGAGAGAGGTTCCCAAAGATTCCAGGGAGCAGAATCATCTGGATCAGTGACTCAGACTTATAGACCATCATCTGTTGTTCGCTCCTTCCAACCACCCCCTACTCAGATAGAACAAGGGCCAGAAGAATGGCAGAGTAGTGGCGGCAGTGACCGAGGAACAGACCCAGGATGCACTTGATGATATAGTGGCAGGTAACTGTTCTTTTGTGATTATTCCGTGTATGTATTGAGAGATTCTCGTACATCCTATGTATGATTTCTGAATGAACTGCATTGATATATGCTTTATCTGTTGAGTCCGTGTCTGCTGTAGTATTTTATCTCGTTACCGTTTGGGGAGAGTTTTGATATCAGTGAACTCTGTGAAACATCGTATACTACAGTGAGATGAGAATGAGACTGAGTTAGCTTGTATTGTACTTGTGTTGTCTGAGTATGACTGCATTATTGGTATTGATATACTGATCAAGTACAGAGTTACCATAGACTGATTCCAGAAGATGGTAAGATTCGGACCTGAAATGGCAGAAGATGGAATACTGTACGATAAGGATTCTAGATTTAGAATTCTTTTGATATTCGTATTATCGATGACTCGATCATTACAGAAAGGAGCAGATGGACTCCTTATGTATTCAGTTGACTTACTGAAGTTGAGTCCATCATTGGCTGATTTGCCAGTGACATGAGAGTTACTGATGTTTTCCCCAAATGAGATTCCGGGTTTAAGTCTAGCCAGGAAGAATGATTTCCGCCTTGACTTGATACCAGGTGCTGTTTTATTTCAAAACACAGTACTTAATGATAACGATTGAATTAAAGGATTTGAAAAATCGGATAGAAGATTACTAGCCGAGAGTTACATCTGATTGAGTGTTTCTCTTTGGAATGTATCAGCTATGTTGTGAGTTGATAAACTCTTTGTTCCGAATATTTTAATGATTCTCTGATTAGTTGAACTATGATATTCTGGTATATTTGAAGAATATGAGTGATTTTGTTGAATATTTGAGTATTGTATTGAATATTCTGAGAATTGGAAAGTGGTACACAGAAACTATTGAGATGTGAATCTTGATTAAGACAGATTATATTCAGGGCTTGTTATATCTGAAAATGATATATTTGTTGATCTAGCACAGTGAATCCGTGATTATTTGGCTGAGATTGATATCAGTGACAGAAATTTGTAGTTGCATGAGTTTAGCAGGCTATTATATCTGACTGCTGTTTTAAATCTGATTGAGAATTGTTATTTTCTGGAAGCAGTATTTGATACAGATTGTATACAGTTGAGACTCGATACCGTCCAAGCCGAACCAGAGCTGATTTTGAGAGCTAAAACAGTTCAAAAAATTGATCAGAATGGGCAGAACTTGATTATCGATAGACAGAGCAAGGTACCGATCAGAATATCAGGTATGTGATACTGCAATGTATATGAATAACCGATGGGTTGTGCCAGATATTTCGGATTTGGAAGGACAAGATATTTTCAGAAGTGTACAATAATCGATTCAACATTCCTACTGATGACTGAAATATATATGATAATTTGAAAAGAGAGTGTTGATAGAATCAGATGAGATCAGATGTGGCAGAGTTTGTACTAAAATGTCTGAATTTCCGACAGATGAAGACAGAAAGAATGAAACCAGGAGATTGGTTATATAGCTTATCGATTCCTGAATGGAAATGAGATCACATTTCCAAGGATATCGTGAGAAGCTACCGCAATACTCCCGAGACTAAGTATCGATTTGAGTTGAGAGTAACAGACTGATCAAGTCTGCAAGTTTGTCATCGTAGATGAAAACGTACATATATGACTAGATTACTGAGATATCTATCAGAAAAGTGATCAGATTACACAGAGTGCCGAGAGTTGATTATATAAGACAATGATTTCGGTTAACTTTGCACGTTTGGCAGAGTGTGTAGCAGGTTCTTCCACATATTATCCACAGACTGATGAATAGTCAGAGCGGACTATCCAGATATTGGAAGTTATATCTTGAGCTATAGTGCTTGATTTAGCACTAGTGGGCAAGAATTTTTGCCACTTTGAGAGTTTCGTACTACAGCAGCTATCAGATGAGTATCGAGATAGCTCCATTCGAGGCATTGTACGATGAGAAGGGCAGATTCCATTTTGTACTTGAGATAATATCTCTGAGGTTCCTAAGATTGGACTTGATATGATCAGAGATATGACTGAAGAAATGAAGCTGATTCAGAAAAGAATGACGACAGCTCTAAATAGACAGACTAAATATGCCAACGTTAGACGACGACCGATGGTATTTGATATAGGAGATTGAATATTGAATTGATTTAGCCTAAACAGATTTGATGGCAGATGACAATGTTGATTTGTTATGAGCTGTTGATTGGTATACACAGATATTGTATAGCCAGTATTCTGATATCGATTCTATCAGAATTACTTCGAGTGGTACTATGATATTATACTTCTTAAATGATTATTCCAGATTGGAATCAGAATCAGTAGAAGAAAGAAAATTCAGAATGAAGACTATTCTGCTATTGAAAGTTCAATGGAATTATTAGAATATTGAAGACGCTACTGGGAAGACAGAATCCAAGATGAGACAGAGATTCCAGAATTGTTCCATTAAGATAAGTTTTCTTTTAGCTTCTATATATACCTCCTTTAGTATCTGATTGGATATCTGACTTGATTGCCTGTGATTTCGGGGACGAAATCATATCTTAGGGGGGGGGGGGGAGAAATGTAAGGCCCGAGAATTTGATTATCTTAATCTGATATGATTTGTGGATGATTGAGATGTGATTATAGACGGAAAGGATCAGACCGGGGAAGCCGGAAAGAAGTTGGAATTATGTGCGAGGAAAAGACCTCGCGCATATGCGCGACCCCGCCGGGCGCATATGCGCGAGGCAGGCAGAGGACCTCACGCATATGCGCGATCTAGATCCGTGCACGTGCGCGAGGGTACCCAAGAGTTGTGAAGAATGGTGAAGGACCTCGCGCATATGGGCCGAATGAGGGCGCGCATTTGCGCGAGCTACCGTGAAGACACGCGCCGAGACATATTGTCTTGCGCATATGCGCCGAGTGATGTCGCGCATATGCGCGAGACGTGCTGCTCAAAGAGATGAGCCACTTGCCCTTGTACCATGCAATATATATATATATATATATACAAAGCATGCAATCCTTCAGATGGATTGAAAAGGAAACCAAGGAACTCCCTAGAAGAAATTCAAGTTTTGCTACTAGAATTTGATTTACGAGAAATCCATCCGTCTGATTTTGAATCTGAGTACAGTACTGAGTTCCTAGCGGCGAGAGCTTCAACTGGACGTAAGTTTTATTGAATTTTGGTATGTCTTGAAATTATGATATTGGGGGAGTTAAGATTTGACTGATATATTGTGTTCTGGATAGACTGATCAGTATATAATTGAAGTTAGATCGAAGAACTAATTATGTATGTAATTGTTATGATTTTGTGAAGCGATATGATTGAGATTGTATCGTTATTGATGTTGAGTTGTGGGAATTGATGTCTGTTGAATTGTATTTCTATCGATTATGAGTTGCGGTATTATATCTGTGATGTTGAGATTGATGGGGTTATCGAGACTGTAGTATTATGCCATCGAAACATCAGCAAAGTGATATTGATCAGATTCAGTATTGATTGAGATTGTACTGTGATATCGTTGACATTGATCAGATTGTATGTTTGATTTGAGTATTGATCAGAACAGGTTTTGAATTGAGTTATACATTTATACAGTGTAATCGATATTGTTATTGCCAGATTGATTTGACAGGCACTGAGTTCGAGACTTCGATAGAATCAGATCGACAGAACGAAACGAAAGGTATAAATTGATGTTGATGTGGAATTGCACAACTCGAGTTAGATTTTACTTGAGTTTCCCAAAATCACATACTTTACTTTATTGCATTGATATTTGCAATTGAATGAGATTGATATCTTTGGTCTATTGATTTATGTATTGAGTCATAGGCAGATGCGCCTAGTCGTAGACAATTGATCTCGTGACAGAGGTGCCCGATAGTGATGGAATCGTCATTGGGCCATTGCACATTGTCACAGAGATTTGACAGATATGCCAGGGTGGATGTGCCTAGTCTGTGGCTGATTCGCCAAGACACCGGACGTTTGGTTATATCGAAGTGGATAGAATTGGAATTTCTTCTATTACTGATGTTCGATATGGAAAGAGCCAAAGTCCGCGAATAAGAACGTACCACCACCCCGATTGGGAGTGTAGGTGGGTGTATGTTCTTATTCAGATCGGGATCCCTAGATTAGGATGAGTCGAGTCAGAGTCTAAGAGTCATGGAGTGTTATTCTGAGTTTGTATTGATTCATGTTTCTTATGTTGATACATGTTATGAATATCTGCTTCATACTGTTATACCTGTTTATATGAAATGCATGTATACATGATTTATACTGGGAATGTAATTCTCACCAGAGTTATCCGGCTGTTGTCTTGTCTGTATGTGTGCATGACAACAGGTGGGACAGGATCATGATCAGGAAGAGGATGAGAGATTATAGTTAACGTGGAGATCCGGGCCCAGAAGGAGAATAGGATTCAGCACTGGATGTATAGTCGTTGAACCTAGTTGAGATAGAGACATGTAGTACATGATTTGTACTTTTATATTGTCATATATATTAGACAGGATACATTACGTTTCCACATTTATAATTTAAAAAGAAAATTTTTAGTCCCACTTTTTTTAATTGTTATATTTGACATTAATAATGATTAAGACATGAATTAGCGTCCGGGTCCCCTCAACATCACTCGATCATTCTACATTAATACTACACCTAAACCAAGCTTCGAAGCATTCATATAAAGAACATAGGCATCGATAAAACTGACACTGAAGTCAAAGCTTGCTTCAACTTGTCGAAATTCTCTTGGTAGTCGGATCCCTGAATAAACTTTGCTTTCTTCTTTGTCGAGGCGGTCAAGGATACCGCAATATAAGACAATCCTTGAATGAACTTCCGATAGTAGCCAGTTAGACCCAAGAAACTACGAATCTCGGTTACGCTCTTAGGTACTGGCCATTCTCTGACTGCATCGACCTTGCTTGGATTGACCTCGACTCCATCTCTAGAAATAATGTGGCATAAAAATGCCCCTCTCTCGAGCCAAAACTCTCACTTGCTAAAATTAGCGAATAACTTCCTATCTAGTAGTATTTGCAGTGTCGTTCTTAAGTGATGAATGTGCTCTTCTTTGCTCCTCGAGTAAATCAGAATATCATCTATGAAGACTGTAATAAACTGATATAGATACGGCTGAAATACACGATTCATGAGATCCATGAAGATCGTTGTAGCATTGGTAAACCAAAATGGCATCACCATAAACTTGTATTGCCCATATTGACTCCTAAAAGCCGTCTTATGAACATCGGACTCCTTCATCTTCAGCTGATGATATCCCAAACGAAGATCTATCTTCGAGAAAATCAAAGCTCCTTACAATTGATCAAATAATTCCTCGATTCTAGGAAATGGATACTTGTTCCTGATGGTGACTCTGTTCAGCTCTGTATAATCAATGCAAAGTCACGTACAACCATCATTTTTCTTCACAAATAATACAAGTGCACCCCATGGAGATCAACTTGGACGAATAAAACCCTTGTCCAGCAACTCTTGAATTTGATCCTTCAGCTCTTTAATTTCGGAGGGTGCTAGACGATAGGGTGCCTTAGAAATTGGCACAGTGCCCGACATCAACTCAATTGAAAATTCCATCTCTCAGTCCGGTAGAATGCCAGAAACATCCTCAAGAAAAATGTTATGAAAATCTCTGACAGCCTCAACATCATCTAGCTTTTGACTGACAGGAACAGGTGCTGAAATAACACATGCTAGAAAATTTTGGCAGCCTCGTCTCATAAGCTGCCCCAGATAGATGTAGGAGATAATGTGCGGCATTTGCTTGTTCCTTGTAGCCTCAAAGACAAAAGATTTCCCGCTAGGTCGTCAAATAGATAGTGACATCTTCCGAAAATCTATCGAAAGCTCCATTCGTAGATAGCCGATCCATGCCAAGTGTGAAGTCAAATTTAGGCATCGGGAGTACGATGGGGTCTGCCCGAACCACATCTTTTTGTAAACGAAGCTCCAGGTTCTTCACAATAATCATAGTAACCATTTGATCACCGGAATGAATGAAAACTTTAAAACCCAATCCCAAGTCTTCAGGTATAATCTTTAGTCGCTTTGTGAACGTCTCGGATATTAATGAGTGTGTAGCTCCGGAATCCAGCAATGCATAGGTAGCTACACCTAAAATGAATATCCTTCCTGCAAAAATTTACCATCAAATCCAATTGTGTTGAAACTTAAAGAATTTCTATCATTAATTACCCAAAAGCTTTCGAAAAATTTACCACTTTTGGCCCTAGTAATTATCGGAAAATGCAAAACTTCACCCAAATAAATTTCAAAAATAACACATTTCAACCCTTAGAGTTTCGAATTTTCTTCATTTTGGTCCTAAATTTTTTGAAAATTGCAACAAGTTCCCAAAAAGTCCTTATTTTCGTTTAAAATTGATTACCGGTTTAAAATACAACTCGGTGTGTAAAATAAGGATCAATTAACAAAAATATTTTCCCTTTATGGTCCCCGTTCTCCATTGCTCGATCGCGTCTCGAATGCAGTTTTATGCAGCCTAGTAGAAAAAAAACCCTATTTAAACAAGTAAACATGTCTACCACATTTAATAAATGCAGTTAAAACAATTCCATTAGTCATTTTCTATTTTTCCTAGATTTGCATGTAGTTGAATTACGTTATCACATTTTGGACCTTACATAAAAAATTTGCATGCATTCGGTTTACGTGGACTGATAGGAAAAGATTATTTTCGAAATCTTTGAGCTTCTCCACCATTCCTCACTTCCTTAACATCATAAGATCGAGAGAAAACCTAGAAAACTTCCTCCAAAAGATCCTTTCGTCCTTTTTTTCATCATTTTGAAGTAAGAATTTAGTTATCCATCACAAAAACTTTCTAAGGGTGTAAGTTTTCATCTCTTTTGGTTGTTATATATGTGGAGGAGTAGCTTTCACCTAGTATATACATAGTAACTGAACTATTGATATATTTGATAGTATAGGAACGAGAAACATCGTCTCGAACCAGTATTCGTACACTTGGACTGTAAGTTGGCATGTTCTTGAAGTAATACATGATTAATATTATGAGTTTCAAAAGCTTGCCATTGATTATTGCTATATGTTGTAAGTATGTTATTGATTAAAACATAGCATGTAACGCCCCGAAAATTTAAAGGTCCACGCAAACCACATGCATGCAATTATTAAATTATCTTGTATTTTAATTAAATGTTTTAATTACATTAATTAATTATGTTGTGCATAATTGCATGTTTAAAATATATTTTTCTACATTGTTGCATTAAAATGTATTTTTAAAAAAGGTTATTCGAGTTGCGATCGAGGAACGGAGACCAAGGGCTGAAAAATAGAAAATGTTTTTTTTATTAAATAGTTTTTTTTATTAATTAAAATATGGGTGAGGCTTTTTATTATTTTTGAAAAAAAAAAGTTTTGAAGTGATTTTATACGCCGGACGTAAATTTTATCGGTGTTGTTTTTCAAATAAAATACGAGCTTTTTGGCAACCCGACTAATAAATTCACAAACTCATTTTTAACAAAACTATTTTAAAATTTTAATTAAATCCTAATTAATACTATTGGGCCTAATTGGTAGGCTTATTAGGCCTAAGCCTTGATTAGTAAATTAATTAGTATATAATATATTAAAACCTACCCTTAACCTGACACAATCACACGCCACCTTCTGAATTTTCTTCCCAAACTTCCTCCAAATACACGAAACCATGCACACACATATCAATTGAAGAAAAAATAGTAAGCTTCAAGGGTTGGCAAGCCTTGGTCCTCCGCGTCATCGTTCTTCATCGTCAACGTTTATTCGTGCGTTTAAAACGCAAAGGCACGCCTTAATCTTTTTTTCTCATCTTTCACACCATATTATTTGTTTGATACATGATTGCATGAAAAACATGATACAACTTTTATATTTTCGTTTTTATGGCTATACAAGCACAAAACTAGTGTTTTCATCTTTTAAAACTCCTCATAATGATGCACAAAGGGGCTGCCATGGTAGGGGTACTTGAAGGGATGTTTTTTCACATGCTTAAGGGTCCCTAGGTGTATGTTTAAAGGCTGAAAATATAGGGAAGGAATAAAAACGAAAATAGACTCCTTAAGGGAAAGGGCTCTTCGACTAGGAGTCTTTGAGGGTCACGGCTGCTAGATGCGGTTAGGGAGGGTCCACTAGACTTAATTGGGCTGCATAGGAGGGATGGGTAGAGGCTGGACATGGTGGTTAAGTGCTAGAGGCGAAGCTAGCCTAGGTTCGAATCATATTAGGACTAGGACTCTTGTGCAGAAAAATTCAGTAACTTTCTAGGCATATTCAATGGACTTAATGGGCTGGTATTTGGTTGTATATGGGTTAGTTAGGTGTTATTAAGCTTTGGTTCAAGTTTGGTAAAGTTTGGTTAAGTTTCGAGTCCAAACGAGTCAAAACTGGGAAGTACGTCTAAGTTTAAAAACGAATATGGAAACACCTAGATTTATGCTTGATAAAATTATGAAAAATTATATTTAAGCTCAAATAATTATTAGAAGTCTAAGTTTTTAATTTGGGAATTTTATATTAAGTTTTGGTTTAATTCAGGATTAAAACGCATTAATACATCACATTTAGATATTAAATTAAAATCATCAATTTATGCCAAATAAAAATATGAGAAAATTAATTTAGGATTAAATAATTATTTGGGACATGTTAGAGTCAATGAATTCAAGAAAATATCAAAAACTAGAAATTATACGTCCAGGGGTAAAACGGTCTTTTCACACCTAGAAATTAGTATAGGTCATGGCAGTGCTCTAAATGCTGTTTTTATGATATTATGATTATTTTTAAATGTTTATGATATATCCATGATTAAATTATGATTTTTAAAATGTCTATTTGATTTTTATGATTTAAGAAGACATTTAAAATACATGTTGCATGCTTGGTTTCAAAAATGAAAAATGTAAATATTACTCATGATTTTTCTAAGTGATGTGAATGTAAAATGTTGAAGGAAGTGAAGTGGTTGTGACTAATTCGTTAATGATGGCGACGTCGTGAGGGTGATTGTCCCAATGGGAGCCCGACGATCGTGTTTCCATTATTGCGAATATGAAGTTATGAGGATATTAGGTTTGAGGTAAGAATGGGAATGTCGTGAGGGGAGAGGGCCCTAGAGGGAGCCCATTTATGGGAGAAGGCCCCAGAGGGAGCCCCGACGATCGTATTTCTATTCGATCATGATAGGCCAAGGCTCAGTTGACCGGTGAGAGTGTCGCTGATGTCCCCGCCACCCAGTACTATGGTTATATGTAGATGGATCCATCGATTTTCATGTCATGTTGAGGAAAGTCACAATTAACGATCTGAATTCAACAAAGGAAAAAAAGGAAATGTTCATGATTATGTTTAAGGTTTTATGTCATGTCATGTTGAGGAAAAGGAAATTCATGTTTGCATGTCATGAAAATGGTTATGTTTAAAGTTTTATGCATCATGAAAATGTTTACGAAAATGTTTATGTTTATGCATCTTCATGAAAACGATATTTTAAGTACAAGTATTTTTCATCGTTATATGTTGACTGTATTACGTATTACTCGTTATAAAGATTATGGTGTGTTGAGTCTTTAGACTCACTAGGTGTGATGGATGCAGGTGAGTTTGAGGGAGGACTTGACGGGTGATTTGACTGGACTGAAGGCGCACACAACCCGAGGACCAGCGCTTCTACTTTTTCCGCATTATGACTTTTGACTCATGCTTTATGATTAAAGATTTTTAAGATTATTTATTTATGTATTTGAGAGATTTTTGAGAGGTTTAGTATGGGCTATTCTTTTCAAATTATTGCTTTTTAGGTTTGGTAAAATATGCGACGATTTCATTTTATCACTATTGCACTTGGTTTTTAAAATGCTAGTTGGTTAATGTTTAATTTTAAAGGGTAAAATATTTTATAAAAATATTTATATGTGAGGGCCGAAAATTTAAAAAAAAAATTCTAGTACTTTTAAAGCAATAAAAAGGGCAGACGTTTCAGTTTGTATCAGAGCCAGGTTCTGTAAAGGGTTGTGCCACCATCAGTGCCGGGAAGATCAGTCGTCAAGCCTCAAGTTGTAAGTTTTACATGCTTTATATAATTTTATTAGGTTACCTGCATAAGTACATGGCTTATATGTTTACGTCACATGTTTAATAGCATTATGAGGATATAAGTTTTATATGCATTAGAATTTTTATACGTGTTACGATATGAAATAAGAAATTATTTTGTTTCAACGCATATTGGTTTTGTGGTGCAGTTGGACTATGTTGACTTTTTGGGTTTTAGCATCGACGTTCTATTTTTGGGCTATAAATTAATCATGAATATTATAAATGTTATGGGACATATAGATTTCTAAGAAAATATTTATGATTTAAGGTTACTAGTCGAATTAATTTTTGGGAATTAGACGTAAGGAATAATGATTTAAGGATTTGTAACGACATCGGGAGTAAAAAATATATAAATTGAGATTTTAAGTTTTGATGAAAGGTAAATTAGGTTATAGCAAATGATTTTGGGTAAATAAGTTTAAATTATCGAAATTTATGTTATGGGAAACCCGTAGAGGAGAATTAAGAATGTTAAGAGCCTATGGGTTAATCGTATGATTTTTGAAATTAAGGACCAATTAAGATAATTTTTGAGGAAATTAAGAATTGATTTTTGCAATTGTTAAGTAATTTGGGAACTAGTTTAGCAATAAGCGAAAATTAAATGGTTTAAATGATAAGAATTTTGAGGATTTAGACTTTTAAGAATATTTGGAACCTTGGGATATCTTGGGTTAGAATGTTATAAGGGATGTTAATCAAGGGTTTTTAAGGGTGAAACAATATTAGGCTTGAAAAATCTAAGCGTTAGCGGATGCGTTTGGGATTTAAGATTGAAATTTGATAGGTTGATGAATATTTTGGGTATAAAATAAGGAAGTAATATACGATAAGTATGGTCGTCCATCTTTTGATATTGAGAATTTTAAGAAAAATTGAAATTCGAGGTTATAATAGTAACAACACTAAGTCATTTGGGTCTTTTTAAGTTGCGATTTGAAAATAAGGATTTAGAAGGAAAATTTAATTGGGATCAAGGAGACGTAAGGACATTCTAGAACTTAAGTTTGATCAGAGTAGCGCAGCGGAAGCGTCGATTTTTGGGATACTAGAACTAAGACTAAACTTCGGGTTATTAAGGATAAGCGAATTTCGAGGACGAAATTCAATTTAAGGGGGGGAGATTGTAACGCCCCGAAAATTTAAAGGTCCAAGCAAACCACATGCATGCAATTATTAAATTATCTTGTATTTTAATTAAATGTTTTAATTACATTAATTAATTATGTTGTGCATAATTGCATGTTTAAAATATATTTTTCTACATTGTTGCATTAAAATGTATTTTTAAAAAAGGTTATTCGAGTTGCGATCGAGGAACGGAGACCAAGGGCTGAAAAATAGAAAATGTTTTTTTTATTAAATAGTTGTTTTTAATTAATTAAAATATGGGTGAGGCTTTTTATTATTTTTGAAAATAAGAGGTTTTGAGATGATTTTATACGCCGGGACGTAAATTTTATCGGTGTTGGTTTTTCAAATAAAATACGAGCTTTTTGGCAACCCGACTAATAAATTCACAAACTCATTTTTAACAAAACTATTTTAAAATTTTAATTAAATCCTAATTAATACTATTGGGCCTAATCGGTAGGCTTATTAGGCCTAAGCCTTGATTAGTAAATTAATTAGTATATAATATATTAAAATCTACCCTTAACCTCACACAATCACAGGCCACTTTCTGAATTTTCTTCCCAAACTTCCTCCAAATACACGAAACCTTGCACACACATATCAATTGAAGAAAAAATCGTAAGCTTCAAGGGTTGGCAAGCCTTGGTCCTTCGCGTCATCGTTCTTCATCGTCAACGTTTATTCGTGCGTTTAAAACGCAAAGGCACGCCTTAATCTTTTTTTCTCATCTTTCACACCATATTATTTGTTTGATACATGATTGCATGAAAAACATGATACAACTTTTATATTTTCGTTTTTATGGCTATACATGCACAAAACTAGTGTTTTCATCTTTTAAAACTCCTCATAATGATGCACAAAGGGGCTGCCATGGTAGGGGTACTTGAAGGGATATTTTTTCACATGTTTAAGGGTCCCTAGGTGTATGTTTAAAGGCTGAAAAAATAGGGAAGTAATAAAAACGAAAATAGACTCCTTAAGGGAAAGGGCTCTTCGACTAGGAGTCTTTGAGGGTCACGGCTGCTAGATGCGGTTAGGGAGGGTCCACTAGACTTAATTGGGCTGCATAGGAGGGATGGGTAGAGGCTGGACATGGTGGTTAAGGGCCAGAGGCGAAGCTAGCCTAGGTTCGAATCATATTAGGACTAGGACTCTTGTGCAGAAAAAATTCAGTAGCTTCCTAGGCATATTCAATGACTTAATGGGCTGGTATTTGGTTTTATATGGGTTAGTTAGGTGTTATTAAGCTTTGGTTCAAGTTTGGTAAAGTTTGGTTAAGTTTCGAGTCCATACGAGTCAAAACTGGGAAGTACGTCTAAGTTTAAAAACGAATATGGAAACACCTAGATTTATGCTTGATAAAATTATGAAAAATTATATTTAAGCTCAAATAATTATTAGAAGTCTAAGTTTTTAATTTGGGAATTTTATATTAAGTTTGGTTTAATTCAGGATTAAAACGCATTAATACATCACATTTAGATATTAAATTAAAAGTCATCGATTTATGTCAAATAAAAATATGAGAAAATTAATTTAGGATTAAATAATTATTTGGGACATGTTAGAGTCAATGAATTCAAGAAAATATCAAAAACTATAAATTATACGTCCAGGAGTAAAACGGTCTTTTCACACCTAGAAATTAGTATAGGTCATGGAAGTGCTCTAAATGCTGTTTTTATGATATTATGATTATTTTTAAATGTTTATGATGTATCCATGATTAAATTATGATTTTTAAAATGTCTATTTGATTTTTATGATTTAAGAAGACATTTAAAATACATGTTGCATGCTTGGTTTCAAAAATGAAAAATGTAAATATTACTCATGATTTTTCTAAGTGATGTGAATGTAAAATGTTGAAGGAAGTGAAGTGGTTGTGACTAATTCGTTAATGATGGCGACGTCGTGAGGGTGATTGTCCCAGTGGGAGCCCGACGATCGTGTTTCCATTATTGCGAATATGAGGTTATGAGGATATGAGGTTTGAGGTAAGAATGGGAATGTCGTGAGGGGAGAGGGCCCTAGAGGGAGCCCATTTATGGGAGAAGGCCCCAGAGGGAGCCCCGACGATCGTATTTCTATTCGATCATGATAGGCCAAGGCTCAGTTGACCGGTGAAAGTGTCGCTGATGTCCCCGCCACCCAGTACTGTGGTTATATGTAGATGGATCCATCGATTTTCATGTCATGTTGAGGAAAGTCACAATTAACGATCTGAATTCAACAAAGGAAAAAAAGAAAATGTTCATGATTATGTTTAAGGTTTTATGTCATGTCATGTTGAGGAAAAGGAAATTCATGTTTGCATGTCATGAAAATGGTTATGTTTAAAGTTTTATGCATCATGAAAATGTTTACGAAAATGTTTATGTTTATGCATCTTCATGAAAACGATATTTTAAGTACAAGTATTTTTCATCGTTATATGTTGACTGTATTACGTATTACTCGTTATAAAGATTATGGTGTGTTGAGTCTTTAGACTCACTAGGTGTGATGGATGCAGGTGAGTTTGAGGGAGGACTTGACGGGTGATTTGACTGGACTGAAGGCGCACACAACCCGAGGACCAGCGCTTCTACTTTTTCCGCATTATGACTTTTGACTTCTGCTTTATGATTAAAGATTTTTAAGATTATTTATTTATGCATTTGAGAGATTTTTGAGAGGTTTAGTATGGGCTATTCTTTTCAAATTATTGCTTTCTAGGTTTGGTAAAATATGCGACGATTTCATTTTATCACTATTGCACTTGGTTTTTAAAATGCTAGTTGGTTAATGTTTAATTTGAAGGGTAAAATATTTTATAAAAATATTTATATGAGGGCCGAAAATTTAAAAAAAAAATTTCTAGTACTTTTAAAGCAATAAAAAGGGCAGACGTTTCATAGCACCATATTCCATTGTTATGTATTAAATATGAAAGAAACTCATGAATATTGAAGATAGGTGCTATGTCATGAACATGAACATGAAAGGAAAAAGGACTGATTTTTATATGATGTAAAGCTTGTTGACATCATGGGTGGTTTTAAATCCATCAAACCTATTGGCCAATATATGTTCATGGGGCGTAGGGTTGCCAAAGATGCTCCCTGACGTCCAACATAGTAGTACCTATATAATAAAGGAAGCACAGTAGTACAGGTCAACTAATAAATCTCAAGTACAAACATGAACATGAATATATGGTATGATATGACATTGTTTAAAGTTTCATTGTTGATCACGACTTGATATGTATGTTCTTTCTATGCATACTGATACGTATAAGTGCCGACTTATTGAGTTTTATAAACTCACGTAGCTCATGTATTACATGATCAGGTAATGAAGATACATAGGATGCCGGTTCGCCAATGGATGCTTGTGACGTGCCTTATCTGGACAAGAACCTGGACGTCTTATTGTATAGCTTCCGCATATGTATTATATTGAATGCAATGTGAGGGTTTGAAACAAATTTTACAATGTTATGTCTATGTGTATAATGATACCGAGTATGGTTGTTTATAAGAATATGATTATATGTACGTATTGTTGTTGTTGCTTGAGTTATTGGTGTTTACAAAATGTAGGGACATCATGCCAAAATTTTTATAAACCGTCAAATTGATGCCCCTTGTTTGAATTGTTTCATAATATAGATATATCATTCAAATCCTATGTTGTTTATGGTAATCATGTCAAATATAAAGAAAAAGGGTGTGACAAAACCTCTGAATCTCTGTCTACAGAGGCTTCTGTAATGCCAAATGAGCCAAGACCGTCGTTTTTCTGCTCAAAGCGTCCGCAGCTACATTAGCTTTTATGGGATGATAGCTAATGTCACAGTCATAGTCCTTCACAAGTTCTAGCCATCTTCTTTGTCTCATGTTCAACCCCTTTTGGATAAGAAATATTTGAGACTTTTGTAATCCATATAGATCTTGCATTTCTCACCATATAAGTAGTGTCTCCAAATCTTAAGCGTAATTATGAGCGCTTCAAGCTCAAGATCATGCGTCGGATAAATTTTCTCATGGACATTCAACTGTTTAGATGCATATGCATTGATCCGATCATGTTGCGTGAGAACTGCACCGAATCCTAGATTCGAAGCATCATATACAACACAAACTCCCCTTGATCTGTCGGCAAAGCTAGAACTGTTGCGGTAGTGAGTGCTTTCTTCAATTGATCAAAACTGCCTTGACACTCCAATCCTCATACAAATTTCGCATTCTGCTTCGTCAGAGATGTCAAGGGTACTGCAATGGAAAAAAACCCTTGATGAACTTGCGATAGTAGCCTGATAAGCCCAAAAAACTACGGATTTCTGTTAAACTTTTAGGCACCGGACTCTCTTTAACTGCCTCGAACTTAGATGGGTCGACTTCTACTTTTACTCTCGAAATGATGTGGCCTAAGAATGTTACCTTCTCTAGCCAAAACTAGCACTTGCTGAACTTTGCATATAATTTTCGATCTCGCAAAACATGAAAAGTCGTATTGAAGTGATGATCATGCTCCTATCGGCTGGAATAGATCAACATATCATCGATGAAGACAATGATAAACTGATCAAGGTACGGCTGAAACACGTGGTTCTTGAGATTCATGAACATCGCCAGGGCATTAGTCAGTCCAAAAGCCATCACCAAAAAATCATAATGTCCATAGCGCGTTCTAAAAGCCATTTTATGCACATCTGCCTCCTTCACCCTCAGCTGGTGGTATCCCGATCGAAGATCTTTCTTTGAAAATACCAAAGCTCCTTGCAGCTGGTCAAACAAATCCTCGATTTGAGGCAAATGACACTTATTATTCATTATTACCTTATTTAGTTCTCGGTAATCGATGCAGAGTCTCATACTCCCATCTTTTTTCTTCACAAATAACACTGGCGCGCCCCATGGATAGACTAGGGTGAATAAATCCCTTGTCTAGCAGCTCTTGAATTTGATCTTTCAATTCTTTTGTCTCAGCAGTTGCTAGACGATACGGTTCCTTAGAGATCATCACAGTACCCGGCATCAACTCAATAGCAAACTCCGCTCTCTATCGGGTGGGACGCCAGAAACATCGTCAGGGAACACCTCCATAAAGTCCTTGACAACTTCCACAACTTCTATCAATCAATTGCTAGCGTCGGGTACGGGTATAATGCTGACAAGAAAACCTTGGCAACCATTCCAAATAAGCTTCCTGTTAGAGTAGGTGCCCGTCGAGCCAAGTGTTGGCCGAGTGTTCACAATGAAACTCTATGTATAAGCAATCTTTATTTTAATAATATTTGAAATTATTGTTTTGGCAAATCTTTATCTGTATACCCATGCTAGTTGCATAGATAAAGCCCTTGAATATACATATAGCAGAAAGAATATGAGATACCCATATGATGAGTATCATGAAACTCATATTTGGAATACTGTATATTCTAAACAGTTCCTAGTCGATTCAGCCGCCGCTAAGAAGGATATAGGCCGCTAGAGTTCGAGACTAGTATCTGCGATGTGAGTATCATAGTTTCATTAGTAGGGGACATTGTGATGTCCGAGCATGCAGATAGGTGCTCCTGGTAGAGTGCACTGAACAACCCTCCATAAAGGACTTTCCAAGTGGTTCTCATTTATCGAGTGGAAAAGTCCTGGTTTATGGTTGTACACCATTAGTCCTTATGACCCGGGACAACATTGAGACTCTATGTGCTAGAATTACACTTTGACTTGTTTACCTACTCTCATGGGGTCATCAGGTGGCAAGGTTGGGTGTTCTGTCGAAACATATAGGATTCGATGCATTGTAGTCGGGGATTCACCGCTTACCTTCGGGTATGGATATCCTATGTGTTATCATGTGTATGTAGGTTGAAATGTCTGATCAGAGTATGGTGGTAATTATGAAGGGAGTTTCATAAATTACACCATCGATGCAACTACGACATGACACATAGAATCGATTCATTGACAACTCTCGATAAACCAATGGTTGTCGAATCGGTCGGGATATATGAGTTGAAGGGACCGTACTGTACGCTAACCATAATTGAATGGTTCTTGCAGGCACTATCATTTGATACCTAGGGAATCATATAAGCGATGCTGCTAGGCGTTTAACATGATTGGTTGGGTACTATCAGACTTGAGTTCTGACGTTCTTGTTATCAAAGTGTTGATAAGTAAGAATGGAGCAATTGGGGTATGCTCAAATAAGGACATGTTTAGTCCGAATCACATGGAGATGTGAACCCACGGCTAGTTGTATCAATGAACCATTGAGGGCCATACAAGTGCTAGCTTTCTAGATCCCGTTGAGAAGAGAAATAGTTCAATATATTGAACGGCTTATAAGTGAGTTTATAAGCGTAAGAAAAAATTAGAAGTATGACTTCTATAAAGGAGAAAATAGTTCAATGTGTTGAACGGCTTATAAATGAGTTTATAAGCGTTGAGAAAAATAGAAGTATGACTTCTATGAGGGAAATGTAATTTTTAATTTATGAATGTGTTCCTAAATTAAAAGTTGGCCAAGTGAATAATGTATTTGAAAATTGCGATTTTCATAAACATTATTATGGACTAAATTAATTTAATTCAAGTGTTGAATTAATTAAACACTAGTGGACCTAGTAGAGTCCAAATAATTAAATTAATTCAAGTGTTGAATTAATTAAATCATATTGAGTCTTGTAGAGCTCAATTTAAATAAATTATTTAACTAGTGGACTTGAGTAAATTCAAGTAACTTTTAATTAATCTCAAAAATGTTTGAGATAATTAAATTAAGTCCATGGGTATTTAATTTGTTAAAAACCATATAATATATGCATGAATGAGAGGTGAAGAGTTGGAGACTACTTTTTGGGTTACCAAGGCTTGGCATGCAAAAGTTGGTCTCTACTTTTTCACAAACCAAGACAACTCATTCACTCTTCCCTCCCCACAAGCATGGCCGAGATTTCCCTCAGCATTCTCTCCAAAAAAAAATATTATTCTCCTTGAAAAATCCTCTTAATTTTCTAGTGCAAATTAAGAGGGGATCTATCTAGTTGGTGGTGGGCTTAATAGTTGAGCAAGGAGTGCTCAAAGGAAGCTTGAAGATAGTTTCTACCACTGAAGAGCTAAGGTGTTTACACCTTAGTTGGAGTCATACATCAATCCTTGTTATTGATAGGTAAATTCTAAAACACCCTATGTATGTTTTTGGTGTTTGTTGTATTTGCTACACGAAATGATATGAGGTGGCCGAAATTCTTGATGAAAAATCAATATTTTAACTTCCTTTGCGCTTCCGGTCACCGTAACCGATCTCCTTTCAAGTGGTATCCGAGCTATGGTTACGATTTTGTGTAGCAATTACAAGATATTATGTTGAGATCAATTTCTAACCGCATGAGTGTATTTTTGCAACCAAAAACCGATGCTTATTGTGGGGAACTTTGGGCAGCATGTTGCTGCCCGTTTCGGGCAGCTAGGGCAGCCCGAGGGGCTGCCCGAACAGCCGCATTAAAATTAAAAAAAAAATTTTGTTGCCGGAATTCGGCGACGGAGCTCCGGCGACGGCGATGACGACTAGGGTTTCCAAAAGTGTTTTGGATTATCAAAGTGTCATGGGCCTTGAGTTGTTGGGCCATTGGATGGCTAACATATTTGCAAATTTTAAATGGGCCAAAATATTTTTAGTGAAAAATAAGTTTTTGGGCCCTTAAGTTTAAAATTACAAAAGTTGCAAATTTTTCTCATAAAATAAATAATTGAAGTTGGACTTTAATTATTTATAGTAAATTGTGATTTATAAGAAATTCGGTTATAAATAAATTAATTGGAAAGTAGACAAAGGTGTTTGTATACTTTGTTGATTTAGTTTATAATCGTGGCGGTTAGTGATTGGATCAAGATATATAATATTGGATCAATTAATTATTGTGATAATTAATTGATGGTGTATGATATGTGATATTGTGCATGAAAGATGATCAAAAGCCTAAGCCCAATTTGCTAGGTGTATGCTAGGATATTTTGTGTTGAATGATTGTAATAATTATCAAATTTAAAGTGGGCTTGGTTTATGGCCCGTTCCCACCCCCCATGAGATGTATCTCTATTTGCCATGGATATTTATTTGTAAATATTAGTATAGTGGATGATCAAGATTGGAAGATGGTGGCCATGATGATTATGAAGATCGAAGACGTGTAAATATTGGAAACTAATGTAATAGTTGCATTTGCATCCCTTGCGTGTAAATATTGGAAGCTAATGTAATAGTTGCATTTGCATCCCTTGCATTACCCTAAGATTGGACCTAGGCCCGTGTTTAGCTCACACGGGCCATTAGTATTGGGGCGATTGATCATCCTTGTTTTGTTTACTGTTTATAATATATGCATGATATGTTATAAATAATGAGTATGTGCGTTATTATTATGATAATAACAAAGTTGCATGAATCCAGCAAACATACGATCAAACATGGCGAGCTTTTAAATAAAATTAACGATGAGACCTTTCAAAATTAAAAAACCCTCATTTTGAATAAGATTCAAAATTAATGTCAAGCCCGAAAAGGAGAATTATAAATTTGTTTATAATTTCCATGTCTTCCATCGACAATGGGTGCATGATGAACGCTACCCGTACTCGGGGCTCGGCTCATATTATTGGGGGGCCCTGGGTGCCGGAAAGCTGTGACATCCATTGACATGGTGATGTGAACTACGTGGAACTCCCTTGATTTCGGCTCATATTATTGGGGAACTCATGGCGACCGTCCATCAAGGTTCAACATCGATGGGTAAGGCTTGACACGTGAAGATGAACGACGTCATATTATTGGGTCCTAATCAAACGTGAGACAAAAGTTTATGTAGAGGGTTGCATTGTGATGCAATTGGAAACTACCTTTTAGGAATTGTGATTGGCTGATATTATTCGGGATCATAATTCGCTAATTGGACCTTACGTACCTACTGAGGAAAGGAGTTTCCCGTTTTCACTAGAGAGTAGTGAAAGATGTCAAAACAGTGGGAGCAAATATTTATGAAGTAAAAGTCCAAACTTCATATCTTACTAAATATTTTAAAATAGTCATCAGCATTTATCTGTTTTTACTTTTCAGTACAAATTGACAATGTCTTCGATTCGCAATCCGATATCCGTAATACTCGACAAACACATATTAACTGGACCTAATTACCTCACTTGGGTAAGAAACCTAAAAATCGTCTTGAATTCGGAAAGGGTAGCATATACACTGACTGAGTCGCCCCCTGTTGAGGCTCCGACTGACGGCAATCCTGAGGAATTGCAGGCTTACAAGGAATGGTGTGACCATGACTTGATAGCCAGGTGTTATATGCTGACTTCTATGAATGATGAGCTGCAGAGGCGTTTTGAGGATGCAAAGAGTGCTGCTGACATTCATTTGCATCTGAAGGAGCTCTTTGGTGAGCAAACACGACCTCTTAGGCATGCTACCGTCAAGGAGCTGATCACTTTGCGCATGCGAGATGGGGCCTCGGTCCATGAGCATGGCCTAAAGTTGATTGGGCTCGTGGACAAGCTCGTTGGCATGGATCTGATCTTGCCTTCGGAGTTGACCACCGACGTGTTGCTGTTATCATTGCCTAGCTCATTTGATCCTTTTGTGGTGAACTTCAACATGAACAAGATGGAGCCGACCCTTGAGGAGTTGGTGAATATGCTTGTTACGTTTGAATCAACCATCAAGAAAGAGAAGTTGGTTCTTTATGTGGGTTCTTCATCTAGTACGAAGATTGATCCACATGGGAAGGGAAAGAAGCGTTCTTTCCAACGTCCCAAGAAGAACGTGCCCTTGATGAGGCAATCTCCGAATCTTGTTGAGGCAGCCACACCAATTAAGGCTGACAAGACTGCTGATGTATGTCATCACTGCAAGAAGCCTGGACATTGGAGGCGTAACTACAGGGAATATCTTGCCCAGAAGAGTTCTGGAAACAGTATGTTCTAAATTGAAGTAAACATTTCAATTAACTCTACTTCTTGGGTATTAGATACCGGTTATGGTTCACATTTCTGTAATGATTTACAGGTAATGGGAAGAAGTAGGAAGCTTAAGTAAGGTGTGACCTTGAGGATGGGCAATGGAGCAAGAGTTGCTGCCAAGGCTATTGAAGATGTTTACTTATTGTTGAACAATAGTTTTAAGTTAATTTTATGAGATGTTTTGTTTGTACCCAATTTTGTGAAAAACATTGTTTCCATTTCTATGCTGATAAAAATGGATATTCTTGTTTATTTTGCAAAGGTGTTTGCAACATTTACATGAATGAATGTTTGATTGGTACTGGTGAACTTGAAAACGATCTCTATAACTTAAAATTGAAAGATATTCCATTAAATGTCCATTCAAAGGCAGATGCCATATGAGATATGGATGGGTAAGCCTCCCAAATATTCTTATCTTAGAATATGGGGAGCCCTGCTTATGTGAAGCAGGTAGTGGGAGATAAATTGGATAGTCGATCCATTTTATGTTACTTTGTGGGATATCCAAGGAATTCTGTTGGATTTTATTTCTATCATCCCCAAGAAACAAAGCTGTTTGTTTCTAGGAATGCAACCTTTTTGGAAAGGGAATTTCTATTAGATAGAAAAGGCCAGATGATAAAACTCGAAGAGGTTCGAGAGACACCCACAGTTGTAGAACCCACACCCGAAGAGCCAAGAGTGGAGATTCAAGCTCCTAGAAGATCCGAGAGAGTCTCGAGACCACCTATGAGGTATTGTCTGCTTCTTGAAGAGGGCCATGATGAGCCTAACCTTGAATGTGATCCAAGGACCTTCAAGGAAGCGTTATCTGATGTCGATTCATCCAAATGGCTTGAAGCTATGGAATCTGAGATGAATTCCATGCATTCGAACCAAGTGTGGCATCTCGTGGATCCACCTGAGGGAATTGTTCCCATAGGGTGTAAATGGATTTACAAGAGGAAACATGGGGCGGATGGGAAGGTATTGACCTTCAAGGCGTGATTGGTGGCAAAAGGATATACTCAAAGACAAGGAGTTGACTTTGAGGAAACTTTTTCTCCAGTTGCAATGTTCAAGTCCATAAGGATTTTGCTAGCCATAGCTGCATGGTATGAATATGAGATATGGCAGATGGATGTTAAGACAGCCTTTCTTAATGGGGATATTAAGGAAGAGATTTACATGTCTCAACCCGAAGGGTTTACATCTATCAGAAGTGAGCATATGGTATGCAAAATTCAAAGATCTATTTATGGTCTAAAACAGGAATCTAGCAGTTGGAACATCAGATTCAACAGTACAATCAAAGAGTTTGGTTTTGATAAGAATCCTGAGGAACCCTGTGTGTATAAGAAGGTCAGTGGGAGTGTTGTGACATTCCTGGTGTTTTATGTTGATGACATTCTAATCATTGGGAATGATGTAGGAATGTTGCAATCAACTAAAATATGGTTAGCAAGTAAGTTCTCGATACAGGACTTGGGTGAAGCATCTTTTGTATTGGGAATACAGATCTATAGAGATAGATCAAGAAGATTGCTTGGTCTCACCCAGTCCACATACATTGATACCATCGTGAAACGGTTCTCGATGGATGAGTCCAAAAGAGTACATCTACCAATGTGTCATGGCGTGTCCCTATCCAAGTCTATGTCTCCCGAGACTGATGCAGAGATAGCGGCGATGACAAGCATTCCTTAAGCATCTGCGATTGGTAGCATCATGTATTGGATGATATCTACGCGTCCTGACGTGGTTTTCGCACTAAGTGTAGTGAGTAGATATCAATCGAACCCCGGTCTTCCTCATTGGAAAGCTGTGAAAGACATCCTCAAGTAGTTGAGAAGGACCAATAAAATGTTCTTGGTCTATGGGGTGGAGAACTGAAATTGGAAGGCTATACCGACTCTAGCTTCCAAAGCGATATCGATGACTCGAAGTCAACCTCTAGGTTTGTATTCATGCTCAATGGTGCTGCTGTCTCTTGGAAGAGTTCCAAGGAAGACAATACTGCGGATTCCAGCACAGAGGCCGAATACATTGCTGCATCAGATGCAGCAAAGGAGGCTGTTTGGATAAGGAATTTTGTTCAAGAGTTGGGCGTCATTCCTATTGGAGTTGCTCCTGTCCCGGTGTTTTGTGAAAACACGGGAGCTATAGCTCAAGCAAAGGAGCCAAGGTCTCATCAGAAATCCAAACATGTATTGAGAAAGTACCACATCCTCCGAGAGATTGTGGAAAGAGGAAAAGTGTCGTTTGACATAGTCGGCTCCGCAGATAATGTTGCTGATCCACTAGCTAAGCCATTACCTGGACCATTATTCGAGATGCATCGCGAATCAATGGGTTTGAAGCATATGGGTAGTTGGCTCTAGTGCAAGTGGGAGATTGTTAGAGTAGGTGCCCGTCGAGCCAAGTGTTGGCCGAGTGTTCACAATGAAACTCTATGTATAAGCAATCTTTATTTTAATAATATTTGAAATTATTTTTTTGGCAAATCTTTATCTGTATACCCATGCTAGTTGCATAGATAAAGCCCTTGAATATACATATAGTAGAAAAAATATGAGATGCTCATATGATGAGTATCATGAAACTCATATTTGGAATACTGTATATTCTAAACAGTTCCTAGTCGATTCAGCCGTCGTTAAGAAGGATATAGGCCGCTAGAGTTCGAGACTAGTATATGCGATGTGAGTACCATGTTTCATTGGTAGGGGACATTGTGATGTCCGAGCATGCAGATAGGTGCTCCAGGTAGAGTGCACTGAACAACCCTCCATAAAGGACTTTCCAAGTGGTTCTCATTTATCGAGTGGAAAAGTCCTGGTTTATGGTTGTAGACCATTAGTCCTTATGACCCGAGACAACATTGAGACTCTATGTGCTAGAATTACACTTTGACTTGTTTACCGACTCTCATGAGGTCATCAGGTGGCAAGGTTGGGTGTTCTGTCGAAACATATAGGAGTCGATGCATTGTAGTCGGGGATTCACCGCTTACCTTCGGGTATGGATATCCTATGTGTTATCATGTGTATGTAGGTTGAAATCTCTGATCAGAGTATGGTGGTAAGGGTTTCATAAATTACACCATCGATGCAACTACGACATGACACATAGTATCGATTCATTGACAACTCTCGATAAACCAATGGTTGTCGAATCGGTCGGGATATATAGTTGAAGGGACCGTACTGTACGCTAACCATAATTGAATGGTTCTTGCAGGCACTATCATTTGATACCTAGGGAATCATGTAAGCGATGCTGCTAGGCGTTTAACATGATTGGTTGGGTACTATGAAACTTGAGTTCTGACGTTCTTGTTATCAAAGTGTTGATAAGTAAGAATGGAGCAATTGGGGTATGCTCAAATAAGGACATGTTTAGTCCGAATCACATGGAGATGTGAACCCACGGCTAGTTGTATCAATGAACCATTGAGGGCCATACAAGTGCTAGCTTTCTAGATCCCGTTGAGAAGAGAAATAGTTCAATATATTGAACGGCTTATAAATGAGTTTATAAGCGTAAGAAAAAA
Source organism: Primulina tabacum (assembly GCF_025594145.1). Taxonomy (NCBI): domain Eukaryota; kingdom Viridiplantae; phylum Streptophyta; class Magnoliopsida; order Lamiales; family Gesneriaceae; genus Primulina; species Primulina tabacum. Next base: position 32,487,338 of record NC_134553.1, on the reverse strand, counting down.
TTAGAAGTATGACTTCTATAAAGGAGAAAATAGTTCAATGTGTTGAACGGCTTATAAATGAGTTTATAAGCGTTGAGAAAAATAGAAGTATGACTTCTATGAGGGAAATGTAATTTTTAATTTATGAATGTGTTCCTAAATTAAAAGTTGGCCAAGTGAATAATGTATTTGAAAATTGCGATTTTCATAAACATTATTATGGACTAAATTAAATTAATTCAAGTGTTGAATTAATTAAACACTAGTGGACCTAGTAGAGTCCAAATAATTAAATTAATTCAAGTGTTGAATTAATTAAATCATATTGAGTCTTGTAGAGCTCAATTTAAATAAATTATTTAACTAGTGGACTTGAGTATATTCAAGTAACTTTTAATTAATCTCAAAAATGTTTGAGATAATTAAATTAAGTCCATGGGTATTTAATTTGTTAAAAACCATATAATATATGCATGAATGAGAGGTGAAGAGTTGGAGACTACTTTTTGGGTTACCAAGGCTTGGCATGCAAAAGTTGGTCTCTACTTTTTTACAAACCAGGACAACTCATTCACTCTTCCCTCCCCACAAGCATGGCCGAGATTTCCCTCAGCATTCTCTCCAAAAAAAAATATTCTTCTCCTTGAAAAATCTTCTTAATTTTCTAGTGCAAATTAAGAGGGGATCTACCTAGTTGGTGGTGGGCTTAATAGTTGAGCAAGGAGTGCTCAAAGGAAGCTTGAAGATAGTTTCTACCATTGAAGAGCTAAGGTGTTTACACCTTAGTTGGAGCCATACATCAATCCTTGTGATTGATAGGTAAATTCTAAAACACCCTATGTATGTTTTTTGTGTTTGTTGTATTTGCTACACAAAATGATATGAGGTGGCCGAAATTCTTGATGAAAAATCAATATTTTAACTTCCGTTGCGCTTCCGGTCACCGTAACCGATCCCGTTTCACTTCCTTGCATGCATGCAAGAAATGATGCACGACATCTGTCGATTCCGTGCAACCTCGAATATGAACGATTTTCCATTGGACAGTCTAATAGATACTGACTTCTGCTGGAAATTAATAGTAGCTCCGTTCAATGTGAGCCAATCCATGCGCAAAATAATGTCGAAATTGGGCATCAGTAACACAATAAGGTCCGCTCGAATAAAATTCATCTGTAATTGTAGCTCCATGTCCTTAACCATGCTTGTAGAGATCATATGCTCGCCCGAAGGCACTGTGACTCTGAAATCCGACTCCACATCCTCCTGTAAGATATCCAATCGTTTCACAAATGTTTCAGATATGAAAGAATGTGTATCTCCAGAATCTATGAAACCGTAGGTAGCTAAACCCGCTAACAATATTTTGCATGTGATAATAGTCGCATTATACTCAAATAAGGCAAAAAATTCAAAAATTCTTATCATCTAGGACCCTTTCTAGCTTCCTATATTAGCAAATTAGTCTTTAATGTCTCGAATATATTGCACAATGTCCTTTTATTTCCGAAAATTTCCCAATGGCCATCAAACTTTTCAAATTATTGCAGTTTAGTAGTCTTCAATATTCTGAATTATGTCCAATCTACCCTCAATAATTTCGAAAATTGCTAATTAGTCCCTTAAATTTCTAAATTGACCTAATTCAGTCCCTAAATTCTCAATCCTCCTCGATTTAAACTTAGCAGACATGGTTATTAATTCAAGCAATAAAGAAATATAAAATGTTTAGATAGTCGGAATACCTGTAACAAGCATAGTGTCAGGATCTTCTTGCTCATCATGCATCACATAAGCCCTTCCAGTCACGGACTGCTTCTGTCTCGGGCTGTAACGTCCAAAAGCCAACCTACGCAAACAACATGAATGCAAACGATTTAAATTGCTTACTTGCTTTGCATAATTAATTTAAAATGCATTCATGATGTATATTATGTTATTAAAGGTATGAGTGCATGATTAAATGATTATATGACATGATTTCATGAGAAATTAATATTCTGTCCGAATATTCAATAATAGGCTGGGGAAAAGAGACCGAGGACGACCAAGACAAAATGAATATTTTTCAATAAATGTTTTCAAGGATTCTTAATATCATTAAAAATTATTAATTTTTTCTAAAAATGATAGAGTTCAAATTATTTTACGAGACAAGCACGATTTTTTCCGGGAAGCTGGTTTTGGACAAATGAGTGACTTTTAAAATACCATATGCATTATTTCTGAAAATTAATTTTTATAAAATTTTATTTTTTAATTAAATAGGTGTTATTGGGCCTAATTTACTTAGGATGAGTATGCCCAATTGCTCCTAAAATTGAAAGCCCAAAATCTAAGCCCATTATCATGCAAATTAAAATCTATAAAATAGAAACCTAGGCTTTCAAAGTTTCATATCAGCCGATCCTCACACACAACACACACTGAAAATTTCAAAACCTAGGAGGAAGTAAACAAGGAGTCCTCGTCGCCCATTTGTTCTTCTTCGCTCCCCACGCCGATGATCGCATATTCGAGCATTCTAAAACGCAAAGACACGTTTGTAAATTCCTTTGACGCATCATTCAAAAATATTATATGCATGTTTTGATTATTTTTGCATGAAAAATATTTAAGAATGAACCGTTTAAAGACAGAACGATTATTGTCAAAGTTTTGATGATTTTACGCTTGTTTATTTAATGCTATGATTCCTAAGGATACGCTGCCAATAGGAGGTGTTTAAGGGACGAGAAAAGAGTTCTTATGGGAAACGCAATCTGGAAATCGAGCTTGGCCAAGGAAGAGAGTCCTAGGGTTTTCCTAGGCTACTCGATGGGCAAGGACTTCGGCTAGGTAGCTTGGCACCATGCGGCTCGACCAAGGCTCGGCTAAGGGTCGTGCTGGTCATGGACAAGGGCTGGGAATAGTCCTAGTAGGGCTAGGGCTTGTGTATAGCAGCTGGGGAAGAGTCCTCATGAGTTAGGACTCCCCCCATGCACGCTCAATAGAGGCTGCGGCTCGGGTGGCTCGCGGCTCGATCAGGGCAGTCCAGGGTTGGTTAAGTAGGGTCTAGGGAGGATGGATAGGGGTCGGGTCAGGGCATGGTGTAGCCGTGGTCGATGGTGGCTCGGTGTGTTGAGGGTCGTTAATTAGTGATAAAAAGAGATAGGCGCGCGGCTTGGTTTTAGGGTTAGGGGCTAGTGCGTTGGGCTATACTAGGTCTGGAAGAGTCCAAGACGGTCTTGTAAGGGGTAGGTCCAAGATGGCTCGGTGGTGGCTCGAGGGAATATAGTCGTAGCTTCACATACATGGGCTAGGATTCAAATTATGGGTTTAAGGGGAATGGGTTCGAACCGTGGGTCCACGGGGGTTGATCATGGCTCACGAGGGTTGTTTGGGTATAAAAAAAGCTATGTTTAATGTTTGGGAAGAAAATATTAAAGTTTGAATTAATTCAGGAATTAAACGCTTCACGAATTAGTAAATAGGAAATTAAATCGAAAGCCTCGAATTTAAACTAAATAAAAATATTAAAAATTAAATTTAAGCTTATATAATTATTTGAGATGGTATAGGGTCAATAAAAGTAAGAAAAAGTAAAAGTCGAGAAATTTTACGTCGAGACGTAAAACGGCCATTTTACACCTGGGTAGTACGAAAAAGGTTGGCAGCATCCTGAAGGGTCATAACGCATGTTAAATGATATATTATGATGATTTTGATGAAAATATGATATTTTATAATTTATGGTAAAGCTGTGCAATTATTACTGAAAAATGTTGCTTTTGGAAAGTCATGATATTTTATGATTTAAAAAGGAGAAGGAAAAATATTTTAAATGATATGAATTGAATGTGACAAAGAGGATATGATATATGATTTTTGGGAATATCGTGAGGAAAAAAGGCTCCAGAGGGAACCCGACGATCGTATTTTCATTTTACATCGGTGCCTAGTGCCAGTCCCCATGTGCAATTGTGAGCTAAGACTGATCAGTCGACCAGAGGATAAAAGGCTGGTAACTTCCAAGGATAAAACTTCACTCAAATGATAAATGATTGAAAGTTTTACGATTTGACGATTTATGATTTATTCATGCTTACAAGTTATTTTAAATAAAAGTATGATTTTAATGCATGTGCTTGTATATTTATTATTTGTGACTCATGTTTAGAACGTCCTGAGTCATTAGAGTCACTAAGTTTGAATGCTGCAGGTGATTATGTTATTGAGAGAGGCACTGACGCTTGAGTGGATCGAGTCTGTCAGTACACTCCCGATGGCCTTTATTTTTCCTTGTTGGTCAAAGTTTTAAAAGATTTTGTTAATGATTTTATTGGAGACTTTTATGCTTTATTTTAAAGTTAGTGGGTTCATGTTAAAGGAGGAAGTTGAATTTTGGTAATTGACGATTTAGGGATTTTTATGCATTTGATATTTTCAATGTTAAATTATTTTGATTTATGGAAAGTTTAAGTGGTTTTAATTATTAATTTTTCGAAATAATGTTTATAAAAAAAATTAGCAGAATTTTAAATTTAAAAATAGTGGAGGATGTTTCACGGGCAATCAATAGCCTTATGCACATCTCCTCCGCACATGAAGAACTTGTAGGTGCCCCACATGCACTTGCCATAGTGCTCGCGATTGCATTCCTTGCAAAGCGGTATTTCGTCAGTCTTCGGGACAGCTTCTCTATATGGCTGCCACTTTGGTTTTTGCTGTCTTGGCCACCTCGGTAGTCCCGAAAACGGATTATTGCTCTGTTGTTGCTGCTGCTGTGGTGGAGGGGGCCTCTTTCTTTGCATCTCCCACTCGATATCCTTCAGTGATTGCTCCGCTCTAAAGGCCCTTGTCACAGCATCATTATAATTCACCGGGTCTCCCAACAACACATTCCGACACACAGTAGTCCTTATACCATCCAGAAAGTGCCATAATTTCTCAACAGCATCATTAGCGATTAAGGGCACAAAGTAGTCCTTAAAATAAATCTTTTAATAAAATAAGCTGGCGTAAAAACTCATAATCATATATCATATCATAAATCATTAAATCTTAAAGCTTTTCATCATCGTATATCATTTTGGGTGAATTTTGATCCTTGAAAGTGACTATCATATCATCATGGTCGACTGATCAGTCTAGCTATACCAAGTACCTGGGGGCGGGGGGCGTCAACAACTCTCGTCACTAGGTCGTGGCCAAATATGAAATACGATCGTCGGGCTTCCTCTGGGGCCTTTTCCCTAACGATATTCCTATTAAAGCTTTGGTGTCACAGTCAATTCACATCCTTCAAAATATTTTTCTTTTTATTTTATTTATAAAATAACGTGTCCAAAATAGCATTTTTCAGGAAGAATCGTACAGCCTTTGCATATATCATAAAAATATCATATTTTCATCATAAACGTTTTAAAATATCATTTAGTATATGTTTGATATGTTTATATGATTTTAAAGTAGTTTTCTACTTGAATGCTTGAAAATATATTTTTAAAGGTTATTCGAGTTGCGATCGAGGAACGGAGACCGATGATTGAAAAATGGAAAATATTTTTATTAAATAATTGTTTTTTAATTATTTAATAAGGTTGATGCTTTTAGTTATTTTTGAAAATAAGGATTTTTGAGGTGATTTTATGTGCTAAGGCGTAATTTTTATCGGTATTCGATTTTGCAACAAAAATACGAACTTTTTGACAACTCGGCTAATAATTTCACGAATTTTCCTAAACGAAATAATTTTTAAATGCAATATTGGACTTATTGGGCCTAGTATAGCTTGCTAATTGGCTCAAGCTTGCAAACAAATTTATTATCAATTTTAAGCCCAAAATCCTACCCCATTTATATTTAAAACTCACGCCCACCTCTCCAACACCACACAAACTCTTTTCCCCTCAAACACACGGCACACACTCGATATTTTGCAAGGGTTCTCGTCGTCGTTCTTTGCATGGTCAACGTATTTTCGTGCGTAATATACGCAAAGGCATGCCATAATTCTTTCTTTTCCCATCTATCACACCCTAATATGTATTTGTTTATGATTTGCATGAGAAACATGAACCCCTTTTCATTATTTTTGTTTTATACATAAAACATGTGTTTAAAGTTTGATTTGTGTTCCAAAAGCATGATATAGAAGGGGCTGCCATGATTAAGGATCAATAGGGAACGTATTTACATGAGTATAAAGGTCATAAGATGCACGGGTTGTAGCAGCACCGAACTAGAACAAGATGGAACCGATTATTGCATGTCAAGGCTCGGTTTTGAGGGGACAACCATGCATGGCTTGGCTTTGACTTGACCAGGGTTGGTCTGGGATGTGGTTGGGTCAGGAGAGGAGTCCTAGCCACGCTAGGACTCGAGCATAGCGGCTGGGAAGAGTCCAAGCAAGCTAGGACACTTCCCGAGCCTTCTCGCGTGATGTGCAGCTGTGCGCGTGGGCTTGGGGCTCGGCCAGGGTGGTCAAGGCTGGTCTAGGTTAGGTATCTAGGGTCCTGAGAGGGTTCACAAAGGGCTGGGCTCATTGGTGGCTCGAGGGTAGGAGTCCTAGCCAAGTTACAAGAGTCCTAGTGTATTAGGGTGTCTCGACCGCAGCTTTCTTCTGGTGTAGTGGGCTTCGGCTTGGGCTAGGTTCGAGTCCTATGGGTCCAGTGGGTTCATTAGGTTACAAGGGAGGTCTGGTCAGAAGATGGATCAAGATGGCTCGGGCTTGGCTCGATGAAACTGTGAGTTAGTTAGAAGGTATGCTAGAATGGTTCGATTGTAATGCCCGAGATTTTAGTTAGTTACTTTTGAATTGTTATATATTATGAATAAGGCGATGGAAGAACAGACGTGGAGAAGCGACGTTGCAAATTGAGTTGTTGACAAAGAGAGAGACCTCAAATTCGAACGCACCCGCGGTGTGTGGGCAGTAAGTTGGATTGTTGCATACAGACGACAGCGCACCCGCTGTACCAGATAGCGTGCACCCGCGGTGTTGCTACAGTAGGGTTAGCGCACCCGCGGTACATGACTGAGCGCACCCGCGGTCGTAGATTCTAGAATTTTGGATGGGATGCCGTGAGCTTAGCGCACCCGTGGTCTAAAGGTGAGCGCATCCACGGTAAGACGTGTTGGCTGAAAAATAAGACACTTGCCCTTGGACATGCAATATTATGTGTTGTCCTTCACTCTTCATCTATCAACATCAGACTACCGAGAGAAACTCCAGGGAAAGGTCAAGTTTTCTTCAAGCTTAAGTTGTTGGTTTTGAATGATCCGGCCAACCGAATTTAAATCCGAGCTTAGATTCTCGATCCTCTTGATAAGGGCTTAGAAAAAGGTATACCTTTTATTGCTTTTCAGCATGTTTTGATACACATGTGTTGGAGGAATTCATATATGCTTGATAGTATAGGTTGTTTAGATGGAAGAGCAAACATAGTTGATACCGGATTGAAAAACGGATAGGATATGCCTTTGTTATGAAATTCCAGCATATATGTGTATGAAATGATACAGATTTTGAGTCTTGTGGATTGATGTTGTTGAGGATTATGATTTAATGTTATTGAGTGTTTATATGTGAGTTGATTGGTATCGAGACTGTATTGTTATACCGTCGAAACATCAGTAAATTGATATTGATCAGATTGAGTATTGATGAGATTGTGCTGTTATGTTATTGACATTGATCAGATTATGTGTTGCTTTGAGTATTGATCAGAACATGTATTGAATTGAGTTGTTCACTGATATTATACATATTCGATTGTCATTGCTAAATTGGGAATGGACAGATTTGTACCCGAGACTTCGACTTCGTCAGATCGAGAAGAGAAAGGTATAAATCGATGTTAACTGGGAGATCGACTTGAGTTAGATTTAACTCTAGTTTCCCTAAACCACATACTTGTATGGTATTGTTTTTATACCTTTGTGTTTTAATGATTATATTTATTCTATTGAATTAGAAAGTAGAAAGCAGAGAGCTATTGAGTGAGAGTCACTGACAGAGGGGCTAGACTATGACAGAGGAGTCACTGGCCCATTGCACATTGTCAGAATAGGGTTAGTCTTGGACAGACATGCCAAGACACTGGACGTTTGGTATATCGAGATGCTTCAGATACAGATAGCATCCTTATTACAGATTATTCGATATAGACTAGACTAAAGTCCAGAAATAAGAACGTACCGCCACCGCGACCGGTAGTAGTAGGTGGGAGACCTGTTACGTTCTTATTCACCGGGATCCCTAGATTAGATGAGAGATGAGTCGAGTCTGAGATGCCGAGTCATGAGTTGAATCACAGATTGTATAAATTATGTGTCGTAGCTTACAATTCATGTTTTATTTATAGTTTGATATCGATTCGCATTGTCAGATTATGATACATGTAGTGATATCTGTTTCATGCTTTATTATACCATGGCATGTACACATTGTTTATACTGGGATTTATTCTCACCGGAGTTATCCGGCTGTTGTCTTGTTTGTATGTGTGTATGACAACAGGTGGGACATGATCGGGGTCAAGAAGATGATGAGAGAGGACAAATTTAGCGTGGTGATTCCGGACTTGTTGTAGATATGGTTCTAACACTTGAAATCTAGTAGTTGAACCTTAGTCTAGTCTGAATGTTTATTGTACAGAACTGTATTTTTATACTGATATGTATATTAATTAAATTTCATTACATTCCGTCCTTGTATTGTAAAAGGAAAAAATTTAGACCCTATTTATCTTAATTGATAATTAAATCCCAAAAAAAATGATTAAGAAGATGATTAGCGTCCGGGTCCCCACAACAGGTGGTATCAGAGCATTAGGTTCCAGAACAGTAGGTTCTAGAACTGTAAGTTTTTTTTTTAGACTTAGATAGAGGAGAATGAGCGGGGTAGATTGAGTTTCTTTCCTGCTTTTGATTGCTAGCATGTGATTTATTATAATGTTGAATTACAGTATATGCTAGCATGATACTATGAATTACTGCTCTGCAATACATGTTTACCTGATTATCTGAGTTGATTTGGTATTATGTATTTTGAGTATGAATCAGACCTGATTCTTGATCAGCAGTAAGATGATCAGAGAGGACTGAAACAGGTTTGTTGTATTTGGTTACTAATGCTTTTGGTAATCAGATATACCTCCTCGAAGAATTCCAGAAAGAGGTAGTACTTCGATTGATCAGATAGATGTGTCAGAAACTCCGATGGAAATACAGTTGAAACAGTTTCAGTCATTTCAACCGCCGATTCTGAGAGGTACTGAGACATCTGATGATTGTGAGAATTGGTTAGATGATATAGAGATATTGTTTGATTCACTTGAGTATCCAGACGAACGGAGAATTAAACTAGTGCCCAACCAGTTACACGACGTCGCAAAGAGTTGGTGGATTACAACCAAAAGAGTATTAGAACAGCGTGGTACGGTAATTACGTGGGAAATCTTTAGAGCTGAATTCTATCGAAGATTTTTCTCAGTTTTGTACCGGGAGGACAAGAAAGCCGAGTTTGAGAATTTCAAACAGGGCCAACTGAATATTGAAGAATATGTTGCTAAATTCTCTACTTTATTACGTTTTGCTCTTCTTATAGTTGGGAATGATGAAGCTGTAGCGGATCAGTTTATCAACGGATTAAATGCTGAGATATCTTCCTTGGTAAAGGTAGAGCGACCCCAGCATTTTGGTGATGCTTTGAATAAAGCAAAGAGAGCTGAGGCAAGTTTGAGTCGACAACGAGGGAGCTTGGATGTGATCCGACCCCAGACACAGCAATCCCCTCTCAGATTTGATAGTGGCAGTACGAATGGGAAGCCAGATTTGTTGAAAGCTCGAAAGAAACAGTTCAAGAAGTTAGGGAGCGGGTCATCTAGCTCCAGCGGTTCTAGCCCGAGTTATGTCGGAGTTTATTGCAGAACTTGCGGAGGGAGACATCCCACAGAGCAATGCCAGGGAGTGACGGGTAGCTGCAATATCTGTAGACAGCGGGGACATTTCGCTAGAGTTTGTCCACAGAAAGGTTCCCGAAGATTTCAGGGAGCAGAATCATCTGGTTGAAGTGATCAAGGAACAGACCTAGGATGCACTTGATGATATAGTGACAGGTAACTGTTCTTTTACGATTATGTTACGTATGTATTGAGAGATACTAAAACATCCTATACATGATTTTGTATGAATTACATTGATATATGCTTTATCTCTTGGGTCTGGTGGTATTGTAGTATTGATTTCCTTACCTCTTGGGGGAAAGGTTGATGTCAGTGAATTCTGTGAAATATTGTATACTGCAGTAAGATGAGAATGAGATTGAGTTAGATTATGTTGTACTTATATTGTCTGATTCTAGCAGCATTATTGATATGGATATATGGAACAAGTACAGAGCTATTGTAGATTCTTAACAGGAAATGGTAAGATTCGGACCTGAAATGGCTGAAGAATGAATAATGTACGGTAAGGATTTTCGATTTTGAATTCCTTTGATTTCCGTATTAATTATGATTCGATGATTATCGAAAGGAATGGAGTTATTCCTTATGCATTCAGTTGATTACTGAAAATGAATATACCATGAGCTGATTTGTCAGTAGCAGGAGAATTGCTAATGTAGAACCCGTAAATCAGTCTACGTATAAGCCATGCATAATTCTAGTATTTTAAATTAAAATGATTTTATTTCATGAATATTTAAATGTTTTTCCTTAAGTTGATTATTTTATGCAGTAGTTTGATTTTTATCATTTCAGTTAATTCAGTGAGGCCGGACTGGAGTTGGAGTTTTGAGATAGAATTTAAGATTCGGAAAACATTTCCTAAATTTATTTTAGTTAGATAGTAAGTTAGTTTAAGTTAAAAGGAAGTTTAAGGAATTATTTAAGTTACTTGAGGTGAGTAGAAAATAAATTCATTTAAGTTCCATAATTAAGAGATTAGTTCACTAAATTATTTAAAGGATAGGTGAGGCTTTTGAGGGTTATAAATTTACTAAATAAACAACATTTCCCCTCTATTTATAAGTTAGATTTCGGCCACCCCTTGGAGATGCAACATTTCTTTGCCAACTCACCCTTTGACCCATTCTTTGTTAAGTTTAGCATGCAAACTTTTTTTTAATTATTGGTCAACCTTAATTAATTAATATTAGAGCATATCCTAACCTAGTCTAGATAAGAATATCGGTCACCTCATTCCCCCCAAGAAGACTTGATCAAACAATTTCAAAATTTAAATGAGAGGTAGACTTAGTCTTGCCCTTTGAATTCCTTTATTAGTGGATCATCCCCTCACTCTCCTTACCATCATTCTCCACCCCTCCATCACCGAAATTCAGAGAGTTTTAGAGGCAAAAATCGTGAGCCACTCAGCCATTAACAAAAGAAAATAATTGAGTGAAGAAGCAAGAAAAGAAAGCGCTCCATCTCCTCCGCGCCGGATCGTCTCATTCTTTCGTTTTTCTTTCAAACGAAACCAGGCATGCATATATTCTTCCTTGACTCTTCAATCAAGTCCTACTATCATTATTTTTATATTTCATGATCATCATTTCATGGAAAAACCGAAATATATCAAACATTTTTTTCAGAAAATAAAGGGTGCAGAATTTCGGCTTTCATGATGCTCTTCACAGTTTCTTTTGTTTTGATGGTTCCAGGTATTGGTTCGATTTCAGGCTCCCAAGGCGACATCTAGACATGTAATAGGATGCATTAGGACCATGTTGGCCCATTCATTTAACCCCATGCACGCTGGAAGTCGAGAAGATGACAGCAACTTCCCATTTGTGTCCATATGAGTTTCGAAAAAAAAAAAAAATTCAGGTTGTTGTCAAAGGGAAAAGTTTCTGATCATGGCTGCCCAAAAGGCCTATAGCCATGGTTAGATCACTTCCCTAGCATATCTAAGACGTGAATAAGTCGGCCTTTTGGTGGCTTGGTCCATGGTGAATCGGTTTTCAAATAAAACAACAAGAACAGCCCCTTCCCCCTTTCAGCTTTCTCTTAGTACAGCATGTGTATTTCGAAAATGGTGGAATGGTGTGGATCTTGGTTGGCCTACGGCCCTTAGCCACGGTTCATACCATACCCCTAGATGTCTAGATCGTATCATGGTCAATCAAATGGCCATTGGAACGATTCATGACAGCAAAACAAAAGCAATGCATCCTACGTGCAGAATTTGTTCTCGGTTGGAACGTTCGGTTGTTTGCTGGTGCGATGCGAATTGTGGCTGGTCTAGGGCCCTTAGCCATGGTTCAAATCATTCCTTAGGATGTTGGTAAGAGGTTTTGGTCGGTGGTTCAAGCCCCAATGGCCATTAGTCTCGCAAACAACGCAAGAAACCAAAGCACAGCTGCTGTATTTTTGGACAGCAACTTGCGGTGACGATTCAGTGGCTCGTTCGAGTTCTCGGTTGGCTTTTAGCCTATGACCTTGGACTGAACAGTGCCTCATTGAGTTAGAAAGGTCATGTTTTGACCGTTCGTGATTCGGATCATTTTTGAGGTCGTACGAGAATTTACGGTGCGATGTGCCAAATTGACTCTAGAAAGAGCGTTTCATGTTTTGGCCTCCATTCACCTAGATTTCGACCCTCACCATTTTAGGGGCATAACCTCATCATTTTAAGCGTATTTTAATCATGACTATATGATGTTTCAGTGTTGGTTCGGGTTGGTTCGGAGTCATGATTAAGTACGAAGTCATTAGGCGCACTTGTCTCAGTTTTTGGATTTAATTCCATAGTTTGGTCAAGTAAAAGCTATTGCATATTTTTCATGGCATATTTAGGTTGCACCAAGCCTGAGAGCGATCCAATCCATTTAGTAAAATTAGTACAAGATATTTAATTCAGTTATTTAATTATATTACGTGCAAAAATACAAATTTTGAGATTTATGCGATATTGCTTGTGGTCACTTTACTATCATGATTAAACCCGGTCGCCAGTTACCGGTCCGGTCGCCAGTTATCGGTCAGTTCGGTTGTTTCACCCAGTATACTGTGGAAGTAGTCTGATCAGACGTACATTATTAAACCTGGTCGCCAGTTACCGGTTCGGTCGCCAGTTACCGGTCAGCTCAGTTCAGTTCAGTTCAGGGACCACTTGCGTAGACCATAATCTCACCAGAAAATTATTACATGCTATTTCAGTACAGGGCTCCAAGGAGCAAACATTTTCACTATGATTTTCAGTTCAGTTATGCACGTATTATAATTGCTCATGACAAGTTATTTTCACATTATGCCTCATGACATGATATTTTTATCCCATGCAAAATTTTACTATTTATTTAATTGTTATTTACGACATATGCATGTTGAGTCTTTAGACTCACTAGATTTGATTGTTGTAGGTGATGATGATGTCGGGATCGAGGGCGGGGACCAGTGAGCAAGCTCGAGTCGGCAGTAGTAGGACCCGAGGACCTCAGTTCAGCATTTATTATTATTTGATTGCTCAAACTATCGTTGGATAAATTTTTTACTGTTATTTCGAAAATGTTAATTTCTTCCGCTGCCACTTTGAACATCAAACTTTATTTATCAGTTCAGATATGAATGAGGCAATTTTAATTATTTAAAAGAAAAAAATTTTAAATTTTCCGCAAATTTCCAATTAAGAATTTTCAGGCCTCTACAGCTGGTATCAGAGAAATGGTTCTGTATAGGGTTGTACTACTACTGATCTCGAGAAGCTCACGAAGTCACGTCTTCGGTTTGTAAGTTTTTCATTTACGCATGTCATTTAAAGCATGATTTATTTTCAACAGCATGATTTCATGAGATATTTTACGCCCAAATTTTTATTGCTCAGTATTTAAATTTAAATAAATGATGGAATTATGCATGTTAGTTACGTATGGGTTATGTATGGAACAGTATGCCCCCTAGACGCATTCTCGAGCGCACTAGAAATGAGGAGCCTCGCCAAGAGGACAGGGAGGAGCAGAGGCAGGGAGAGACTTACCACCTCCACCACCCCCTCCACCTGACATGAATGCCCAGATGCTAGCTGGGATGACGCAGTTCTTCGCACAGTTTGCGGGGAACAATGCCGTGGCGACCAGGTCGACAGGGCTCGAGGCTGTATATGAGAGATTTATGAAGATGCATCCAAAGGAGTTTTCAGGGACGTCGGAACCCATGATTGCCGAGGGCTGGATCAAGTCCCTCGAAGTTATCTTCGAGTTCATGGAGCTTGGGGATTAAGATCGAGTTCGTTGTGCCTCTTATCTGTTCGGAGGAGATGCCCGCTTATGGTGGGAAGGAGCTTCAGCAGCCCTTAACTTGGCTACACTGTCTTGGGTGCGCTTCACGGAGGTGTTTTACTCCAAATACTTTACGGATGAGGTGCGTTCACGTTTGACCAGGGAGTTCATGACCCTGAGACAGGGAGATCTGACTGTTACGGAGTTATCCGTAAGTTTGAGAGGGGCTGTCACTTTGTGCCCTTGATTGCGAACGATGCCAGTGCCAAGCTGAGGCACTTTATGGATTGTCTGCGGCCGATCTTACGCCGCGATGTTAGGGTTGCGGGCCCTACTACCTTTGAGGTTGCTGTTTCTAGGGCTCTGGCTGCAGAGCAAGATTTGATTGATATAGAGAGGGATCGCTTGGGAAAGCGACCAGTACAGGTACCACACCGTCCTCCTCCTCCTCAGCAGCATCAGCATCAGCATAAGAGGCCTTTTCACAGCCCGCCCATAATCAGAGGAGGACCTCAGCAGCAGCAGTAGGGACGCGCAGTCCCGAGGCCATTTGAGCACCCAGTCTGTCCCAAGTGCTCACCCCGTCATCCTGGAGCATGCATGTGTGGCTCAGGGAAATGTTATAAGTGCGGCAGCACAGACCACGTGCTGCAGCAGTGCCCCCGGAAGAATCTGCCTACCCAAGCCAGAGTTTTTGCTCTCCATGCTGCGGAGACGAACCCCGATACCATGCTGATGACAGGTACCTTACAGCTTTAAGTTTATATTTGCATTCCAATGTTTTGGGAATCGGGATTAAGATTTTGAACTTAGTATTGCGATAGGACTGCATGCTCTACTCAGTATTATTTTCGGGATTAAGATAGAAGAACTCTGACCTTTGCATGCCTATAAGCTTAGCTCTTGTGATTATTGGTTTCAACTTAGTGTTCCGAACTTTCGGGGAGAATTTTCATAGCTGGCAAAGCTACCAAAGCCCTGATAGATTCAGGGGCCACTCATTCATTTATTTCGGAGGTCTTTGCTAACTTCCTCAAGGTCAAGACCATCGGGCTAGATGTAGCCTATTCAGTAGTATTGCCTTCTGGTGAGGAGATGGCAGCTACCAATGTGATCTGAGACATAGATCTTGAGCTCCATGGAAATCTCGTTTATGCGGATCTGATCGTGTTGCCGATGCCAGAGTTTGACATCATCCTAGGGATGGACTGGCTATTGCGGAACAGAGTTTTGATTGACTTCCAGCGGAGATCTGTTCTAGTCCGACCGCCTGGAATGACCCAATTCTTATTTGAGCCGGACAGGTACTTTCCTTTACCGCACATTATTCCGTATGTCCAGGCTAGGAAGCTCATGCATAGAGGGTGTCGGGCGTTTCTAGCGACCTTTATATCTTTCCCTGAGGCGCCCAGTCAGTCAGCTTCAGATGTTCCGATTGTTAGAGACTTCTTAGACGTTTTTCCTGAGGATGTCTCTGGTTTGCCACCTGAGAGAGAGGTGGAGTTTTCTATCGAGCTTATGCCAGGTACGGCTCCGATCTCAAAAGCACCGTACCGACTTGCACCGACAGAGATGGCAGAGCTTAAGAAGCAGATTCAGGAACTTCTTGACAAGGAGTTCATTCGCCCTAGTTTCTCCCCTTGGGGCGCGCCAGTCTTATTTGTGAAGAAGAAGGATGGCTCTATGCGGCTTTGTATTGACTATCGGGAGTTGAACAGGGTTACAGTGAAGAATAAATACCCACTTTCGAGGATTGAGGATCTGTTTGACCAGTTGCAGGGAGGTTCGATTTTCTCTAAGATTGATCTGCGTTCAGGTTATCACCAGTTGAGGGTGAGAGACGCCGATGTTTCGAAGACAGCTTTCAGAACTCGTTATGGCCACTACGAGTTCCTTGTGATGCCGTTCGGTTTGACGAATGCGCCAGCGATCTTCATGGATCTCATGAATCGCGTATTTCAGCCGTACCTCGATCAGTTTGTGATAGTGTTCATAGACGACATTCTCGTCTACTCCAAGAATCAGGAGGATCACAGTAGGCATCTGACCATAGTGTTGCAGACATTTCAGAAGCACAAATTATTCGCAAAGTTCATTAAATTCGAATTCTTGTAAGAGAAGGTGGCGTTCTTAGGCCACATTGTATCTAGCAGTGGCGTTGAGGTAGACCCAGCGAAAGTTGCAGCAGTCAGAGATTGGGTTGTGCCGCAGAATGCATCAGAGATCCGCAGTTTTCTTGGCTTAGCAGGATATTATCTGAAGTTCATTAAGGGATTTTCCTCTATTGCCGTTCCACTCACAGCACTGACAAAGAAGAATGTGAAATTTGTTTGGAGCGAGGAGTGTCAGAAGAGCTTCGATACTTTGAAGCAAGCTCTTATCTCAGCACCAGTTTTGGCCATGCCGTCAGGGCCCGGTGAGTTTGTTCTGTATACCGATGCTTCGAAGCTCGGTCTTGGCGCCGTATTGATGCAGCATGGGAGGGTGATAGTTTATGCTTCTAGACAGTTGAAAACTCATGAGAAGAACTACCCTACCCATGATTTAGAGTTGGCCGCCGTAGTTTTTGCCTTGAAGATTTGGAGGCACTATCTGTATGGAGAGAAATGTCAGATCTTTACCGACCACAAGAGCCTCAAGTATTTCTTTACGCAGAAGGAGCTGAATATGCGTCAGAGGCGTTGGTTGGAGCTTGTGAAGGACTATGATTGTGACATTAGCTACCACCCGGGTAAAGCTAATGTAGTTGCAGATGCACTGAGCAGAAAGGTCGCAGTGATGGCCCATTTGGCAGTTTCGAGACCTCTTCAGTTTGAGATGCAGAGGTTTGATCTTGAGACTTATCCTCGAGGTAGAGTTCCTTGTCTATCTACCTTGACCATTCAGGCTTCCCTTATGGACCGTATTCGCAGTGGTCAGTCATCAGATGAGCAGTTAGCAAAGTGGAAGCAGAGGAATGAGGCCAAGGGCAGTGTCTTGTATTCAGTCAGAGATGGTATTGTGAGATACCGAGACAGGATATGGGTTCCTAGCAGTGGTTCTATCCGAGCAGACATTTTATCAGAGGCCCATATGTCGCCGTACTCTATTCATCCAGGGAGTACGAAGATGTACAAAGATCTACAGCTTTTGTATTGGTGGCCTGGTATGAAGAAGGACATCAGACGGTTTGTATCCGAATGTCTGACTTGTCAGTTAGTGAAGGCAGAACATCAGAGACCAGCAGGTTTGCTCAAGCCTCTTCCTATTCCCGAGTGGAAGTGAGAGAATGTTACCATGGACTTTGTGACCGGATTGCCGAAGTCAGTCAGAGGATCAAATGCTATTTGGGTGATTGTAGATCGTCTTACCAAAGCAGCGTACTTCTTGCCTATTAAGACGACTTTCACCATGATTCAGTATGTGGAGTTGTATATCCGAGAGATAGTCCGACTCCATGGCATTCCAGTTTCTATCGTATCTGACAGAGATCCCAGATTTACTTCCTCATTTTGGAAGATTTTGCGGTCGACTATGGGGACGAAGTTGCTGTTTAGCACAGCTTTCCATCCGCAGACAGATGGGCAGGCAGAGCGGGTTATTCAGATTTTGGAGGATCTTCTCCGTGCTTGCGTCATTGATTTCTCAAGGAGTTGGGAGTCGAACTTGCCACTGGTTGAGTTCACCTATACCAACAGCTATCAGTCGTCTATAGGAATGGCTCCGTATGAAGCTTTGTATGGTCGCAAGTACAGATCTCCTGTTCATTGGGATGAAGTAGGAGACAGAGCAGAGTTGGGTCCAGAGATTATTCAGCAGACTGCCGATGTAGTAGTCAAGATCTGGGATAGGATGAGGACTGCTCAGAGTCGACAAAAGAGCTATGCAGATCCGAGGAGGAGAGAGTTAGAGTTTGCTGTCGGCGACCATGTCTTTGTGAAGGTGGCACCTATGAAGGGTGTCATGCGATTTGGGAAGAAAGGGAAGCTCAGTCCGAGATTCATTGGACCATTTGAGATCCTTGACAGAGTTGGGACGCTAGCTTATCGTGTTGCTCTTCCGCCGAATCTGGCCGGAGTACACAATGTCTTCCACGTCTCCATGCTGAGGAAGTACATGGCAAATCCTTCGCATGTGCTGAATTTTGAGCCGTTGCAGCTCACTCCGAACCTATCTTATGAGGAGAGACCAGTGCAGATCCTAGACAGGCAGGAGAAGAAGCTTCGGAACAACCTAGTTAAGCGAGTGAAAGTCAAATGGCTTAACCATTCTGAGGAGGAAGCTACGTGGGAGTCTGAGCCAGAGATGAGGAGTCGGTACCCCGAGTTATTCGGTGAGTTTTAATTTCGAGGACGAAATTTCTTTTAAGGGGGGAAGGATTGTAGAACCCGTAAATCAGTCTACGTATAAGCCATGTATAATTCTAGTATTTTAAATTAAAACGATTTTATTTCATCAATATTTAAATGCTTTTCCTTAAGTTGATTATTTTATGCAGTAGTTTGATTTTTATCATTTCAGTTAATTCAGTGAGGCCGGACTGGAACTGGAGTTTTGAGATAGAATTTAAGATTCAGAAAACATTTCCAGAATTTATTTTAGTTAGCTAGTAAGTTAATTTAAGTTAAAAGTAAGTTTAAGGAATTATTTAAGTTACTTGAGGTGAGTAGAAAATAAATTCATTTAAGTTCCATAATTAAGAGATTAGTTCACTAAATTATTTAAATGATAGGTGAGGCTTTTGAGGGTTATAAATTTACTAAATAAACAACATTTCCCCTTCATTTATAAGTTAGATTTCGGCCACCCCTTGGAGATGCAAAATTTCTTTGCCAACTCACCCTTTGACCCATTCTTTGTTAAGTTTAGCATGCAAACTTTTTTTTAATTATTGGTCAACCTTGATTAATTAATATTAGAGCATATCCTAACCTAGACTAGATGAGAATATCGGTCACCTCATTCCCGCCAAGAAGACTTGATCAAACAATTTCAAAATTTAAATGAGAGGTAGACTTAGTCTTGCCCTTTGAATTCCTTTATTAGTGGATCTTCCCCTCACTCTCCTAACCATCATTCTCCACCCCTCCATCACCAAAATTCAGAGAGTTTTAGAGGCAAAAATCATGAGCCACTCGGCCATTAACAAGAGAAAATAATCGAGTGATGAAGCAAGAAAAGAAAGTGCTCCACCTCCTCCGCGCCGGATCGTCTCATTCTTTCGTTTTTCTTTCAAACGAAACCAGGCATGCATATATTCTTCCTTGACTCTTCAATCAAGTCCTACTATCATTATTTTTATATTTCATGATCATCATTTCATGCAAAAACCGAAATATATCAAAAAATTTTTCAGAAAATAAAGGGTGCAGAATTTCGGCTTTCATGATGCTCTTCACAGTTTCTTTTGTTTTGATGGTTCCAGGTATTGGTTCGATTCCAGGCTCCCAAGGCGACATCTAGACATGTAATAGAATGCATTAGGACCATTTTGGCTCATTCATTTAACCCCATGCACGCTGGAAGTCGAGAAGATGACAGCAACTTCCCATTTGTGTCCATATGAGTTTCGAAAAAAAAATTCAGGTTGTTGTCGAAGGGAAAAGTTTCTGATCATGGCTGCCCAAAAGGCCTATAGCCATGGTTAGATCACTTCCCTCTCATGTCTAAGACGTGACTAAGTCGGCCTTTTGGTGGCTTGGTCCATGGTGAATCGGTTTTCAAATAAAACAACAAGAACAGCCCCTTCCCCCTTTCGGCTTTCTCTTGGTACGGCATGTGTATTTCGAAAATGGTGGAATGGTGTGGATCTTGGTTGGCCTATGGCCCTTAGCCACGGTTCATACCATATCCCTAGATGTCTAGATCGTGTCATGGTCAATCAAATGGCCATTGGAACGATTCCTGACAGCAAAACAAAAGCAATGCATCCTACGTGCAGAATTTGTTCTCGATTGGAACGTTCGGTTGTTTGCTGGTGCGATGCGAATTGTGGCTGGTCTAGGGCCCTTAGCCATGGTTCAAATCATTCCTTAGAATTTTGGTAAGAGGTTTTGGTCGGTGGTTCAAGCCCCAATGGCCATTAGTCTCGCAAACAACGCAAGAAACCAAAGCACAGCTGCTGTATTTTTGTACAGCAACTTGCGGTGACGGTTCAGTGGCTCGTTTGAGTTCTTGGTTGGCATTTAGCCTATGACATTGGACTAGACAGTTCCTCATCAAGTTAGGAAGGTCATGTTTTTGACCGTTTGTGATTCGGATCATTTTTGAGGTCGTACGAGAATTTACGGTGCGATGTGCCAAATTGACTCTAGAAAGAGCGTTTCATGTTTTGGCCTCCATTCACCTAGATTTCGTCCCTCACCATTTTAGGAGCATAACCTCATCATTTTAACCGTATTTTAATCATGACTATAGGATGTTTCAGTGTTGGTTTGGGTTGGTTCGGAGTCATGATTAAGTACGAAGTCATTAGGCGCACTTGTCTCAGTTTTTGGATTTAATTGCATAGTTTGGTCAAGTAAAAGCTATTGCATATTTTTCATGGCATATTTAGGTTGCAGCGAGTTTGAGAGCGATCCAATCCATTTAGTAAAATTAGTACATGATATTTAATTCAGTTATTTAATTATATTACGTGCAAAAATACAAATTTTGAGATTTATGCGATATTGCTTGTGGTCACTTTACTATCATGATTAAACCCGGTCGCCAGTTACCGATCAGTTCAGTTGTTTCACCCAGTATACTTTGGCAGTAGTCTGATCAGACGTACATTATTAAACCCGGTCGCCAGTTATCGGTCCGGTCGCCAGTTACCGGTCAGCTCAGTTCAGTTCAGTTCAGGGACCACTTGCGTAGACCATAATCTCACCAGAAAATTATTACATGCTATTTCAGTACAGGGCTCCAAGGAGCAAACATTTTCACTATGATTTTCAGTTCAGTTATGCACGTATTATAATTGCTCATGACAAGTTATTTTCACATTATGCCTCATGACATGAAATTTTTATCCCATGCAAAATTTTACTATTTATTTAATTGTTATTTACGATATATGCATGTTGAGTCTTTAGACTCACTAGACTTGATTGTTGTAGGTGCTGATGATTGCGGGATCGAGGGCGGGGACCAGTGAGCAAGCTCGAATCGGCAGTAGTAGGACCCGAGGACCTCAGTTCAGCATTTATTATTATTTGATTGCTCAAACTATCGTTGGATAAACTTTTTACTGTTATTTCGAAAATGTTAATTTTTTCCGCTGCCACTTTGAACATCAAACTTTATTTATTAGTTCAGTTATGAATGAGGCAATTTTAATTATTTAAAAGAAAAAAATTTTAAATTTTCCGCAAATTTCCAAGTAAGAATTTTCAGGCCTCTACAGCTAAAGTCTTTCTAGATGAAATTCCGGATTTGCCATATATCAAGGAGAGTGATTTCCGCCTTGATTTGATACCAGGTACTGGTTTTATTTTAGAAGTCCGTACAGAATGATACTGATTGATTTGAAAGAATTGAAATACCAGTTAGAAGATTTACTGACCGAAAGTTACATCTTATTGTGTGTTTCTCTGTAAAATACTTCAGTTCTGATTATGGGTTGATGAATCCTGTATTCAGAGATATTTTGATGATTTTATGCCGTTTATCTATGATATTTTGTGATATACTCATGGCATATGACTGACTAAATCGAATATCTTGTATTGAAGGATCTGAGAACTGAAATTGTTGTATACAGAAATTGTTCAGATATGAATCTTGATTGAAACAGATTGTATTTCGAGTATGTGATATCCTAATATGGTATACCGATTGATATTAGCACAGCTGAGGCAATGATCAATGGCTGAGAATGACACCGAGTCAGAAATGTCAGAAATTTATTTTTTCATGAGTTTAGCATATTATGATATGTAGCTGTTGTTTTGAAATTGCTTACGAATTGTTATTGTTCTAAAACAGTATTTGAGACAGAGTATATTGTTTGGGGGACATTACATTCAAAGATGATATAGCAGTTGATCTAAACAACGTTGAAGATGTAATCGGTTAGTCAGATCGACAATATTGTCAGAAATCACGTTCTATGAGTTTATTAGATCAGTATAGATGATTGATATTTAAAATCTGAGCCGATATTGCTGTTATTCTAAATCCGTATTTGATACAGATTGTTGTATATTGTTGAGATTATATACAGTTCAAGCCGAATCAGAGCTGATTTTGAAAGTTACAGCAGTTCAGAAGTTTGATCAGAATGTACAGAACTTGATTTCGATAAGCAGAGTAGGGTGTCAATCAGAATATCAGAAGCGCACAGTAGTCAATTCAGTATTCTTGCTGGTAACAGAAAAGATATGATACTTCGAAAAGACAGTTTTGATATAAACAGAGGAGATCAGTTGTAGCAGAATTTGTACGGAAATGTCTGAATCGTCGACAGATGAAAACAGAAAGATAGAAACCAGGAGATTGGTTATCTAGATTATCGGTTCTTGAATAGAAATGGGAGTACATTTCTATGGATTGTGTGACGATACTACTGAAATCTTGACAAGACAGTGCTGTGATGTGATTATGATTGACAGATTGCTCGAATATGCCTCTATTATGTTGTACAGGAAGATGTACAGACATGATCAGATGACTGAGATTTATGTAAAAAAAGGGGTCAGATTGTATTGAATGCCAAAGCTGATTATATCATACTATGATTTTTGATTAATTCTGTACTTTTGGCAGAGTATGAAATAAACTCTTTTATCTATGGTCTATAAATCGACAGATAGTCGGAGCGAACTATCCTGAGACTGGAGGATATCCAGGACATGTAGTGCTGGATTTTAGCACTAGTTGACATAATTTATTGTCACTTTGTGAATGATAGTATAACTATAGCTATCAGATGAGTATTGAGATAGCTTCAGTTGCGGTATTGTACAGTGAGAACTGTAAATTTCCTTTGCATAGAGATAATATCTCGGAGATACCTGAGATTTGATCTGATAAGGTCAGAAATACGATAAACAAAATTCCTAAGATTGGATCTGATAAGGTCAGAGATACGATAAAGAAAATGCAACTGATTCAGAAGAGAACGAAGACAGCCAGAATAGACAGACTAAATAAGGCAACGTCGAACGATGACTGTTGATATTTGAGGCTGAAAATTGACTACATCACTGACTGGGATAAACAGAAGTGGTAGCAGATGCTGATATTGATTTGTTAGCAGCGGTTGATTGATATATACGGATGTTGTATAGCCAGTATTTTGCGATTGATTCGATCAGAATGATTTCGAGTGGTATTATGATATTATACTTCTCGAATGACTACTCCAGTCTGGAATCAGAGATCCGTGAAAGAAAGAAAATTCAGAACGAAGACTATTCTACTGTTGAATATACAGTAAAGTCGTCAGGGCATTAAAAATGTTACTTGAAAGACAGAATCTGATATGAGACTGAGATTTCAGGATTGTTTCAGGGAGATGAGTTTTCTGAGTAACCTCTCTTATACATTTCTTTCATATATATATCTGATTTGATTACCTGTAATTTCGGGGACGAAATCGTATCTTAGGGGGGGATAACTGTAATGCCCGAGATTTTAGTTAGTTACTTTTGAATTGTTATATATTATGAATAAGGCGATGGAAGAACAGACGTGGAGAAGCGACGTTGCAAATTGAGTTGTTGACAAAGAGAGAGACTGCAACCGCGCCTCAAATTCCAACGCACCCGCGGTGTGTGGGCAGTGAGTTGGATTGTTGCATACAGACGATAGCGCATCCGCGGTACCAGACAGCGCGCACCCGCGGTGTTGCTACAGTAGGGTTAGCGCACCCGCTGTACATGACTGAGCGCACCCGCGGTCGTAGATTCTAGAATTTTGGATGGGATGCCGTGAGCTTAGCGCACCCGCGGTTTAAAGGTGGGCGCACTCAGGTAAGACGTGTTGGCTGAAAAATAAGACACTTGCCCTTGGACATGCAATATTATCTATTGTCCTTCACTCTTCACCTCTCAACATCAGACTACCGAGAGAAACTCCAGGGAAAGGTCAAGTTTTCTTCAAGCTTAAGTTGTTGGTTTTGAATCATCCGGCCAATCGAATTTAAATCCGAGCTTAGATTCTTGATCCTCTTGATAAGAGCTTCGAAAAGGGTATACCTTTTATTGCTTTTCAGCATGTTTTGATACACATGTGTTGGAGGAATTCATATATGCTTGATAGTATAGGTTGTTGAGATGGAAGAGCAAACATAGTTGATACCGGATTGAAAAACGGATAGGATATGCCTTTGTTATGAAATTCCAGCATATATGTGTATGAAATGATACAGATTTTGAGTCTTGTGGATTGATGTTGTTGAGGATTATGATTTAATGGTATTGAGTGTTTATATGTGAGTTGATTGGTATCGAGACTGTATTGTTATACCGTCGAAACATCAGTAGATTGATATTGATCAGATTCAGTATTGATTGAGATTGTACTGTTATGTTATTGACATTGATCAGATTATTTTTGCTTTGAGTATTGATCAGAACAGGTATTGAATTGAGTTGTTCACTGATATTATACATATTCGATTGTCATTGCTAGATTGGGAATGGACAGATTTGTACCCGAGACTTCGACTTCGTCAGACCGAGAAGAGAAAGGTATAAATCGATGTTAACTGGGAGATCGACTTGAGTTAGATTTAACTCGAGTTTCCCTAAACCACATACTTGTATGGTATTGTTTTTATACCTTTGTGTTTTAATGATTATGTTTATTCTATTGAATTAGAAAGTAGAAAGCAGAGAGCTATTGAGTGAGATTCACTGACAGAGGGGCTAGACTATGACAGAGGAGTCACTGGCCCATTGCACATTGTCAGAATAGGGTTAGTATTGGACAGACATGCCAAGACACTGGACGTTTGGTATATCGAGATGCTTCAGATACAGATAGCATCCTTATTACAGATTATTCGATATAGACTAGACTAAAGTCCAGAAATAAGAACGTACCGCCACCGCGACCGGTAGTAGTAGGTGGGAGACCTGTTACGTTCTTACTTCACCGGGATCCCTAGATTAGATGAGAGATGAGTCGAGTCTGAGATGCCGAGTCATGAGTTGAATCTCAGATTGTATAAATTATGTTTCGTAGATTACAATTCATGTTTTATTTATAGTTTGATATCGATTCGCATTGTCAGATTATGATACATGTAGTGATATCTGTTTCATGCTTTATAATACCATGGCATGTACACATTGTTTATACTGGGATTTATTCTCACCGGAGTTATCCGGCTGTTGTCTTGTTTGTATGTGTGCATGACAACATGTGGGACATGATCGAGGTCAAGAAGATGATGAGAGAGGACAAATTTAGCATGTTGATTCCGGACTTGTTGTAGATATGGTTCTAACACTTGAAATCTAGTAGTTGAACCTTAGTCTAGTCTGAATGTTTATTGTACAGAACTGTATTTTTATACTGATATGTATATTAATTAAATTCCATTACGTTCGCCCTTGTATTATAAAAGGAAAAAATTTAGACCATGTTTATCTTAATTGATAATTAAATCCCAAAAAAATGATTAAGAAGATGATTAGCGTCCGGGTCCCCACATCGATGTTAGGGTTTCTATGGGTTAAGGTTTGAAACGTGGTTCAACAGGGGTCGAATAATGGTTCACGAGTGCAAATTAAATATAAAAAGTCTATGTTTAAAATATGAGAATTTTATAATAAATTTTGAATTAATTTGGGAATTAAACGCTCCGCGAATTAATAATTAAAGAATAATTATAAAGCCTGGAATATAAGCCAAATAAAAATATGAGAAAATTAATTTAAGCTTAAATAAGTCAAAATCGAGAAATTTTACGCTCGGGGTAAAACAGTTATTTTACACTTAGAAAATAATAAACGTCATGGCAGTGCTCTGAATGCATTTTTATATGTTAAAATGATTATTTTAAATGTTTATGAAATTTTATGATGAATCGTTAATGCTAAAAAATATGTTGCATGTTTGGTTTAAAAGAAAAATGATTATTATATGCATGAATTTTATAAAGTGATGGAAATATGAAATGTTGAAGGGAGTGAAGTAATTGTGACTAATACGAATACGATGATATGTTAATATGTAAGGCCAAGGCTCAGTTGACGGGTGAGAGTGTCGCTGATGTCCCCGCCGCCCAGTACTGTGGTTATATGTAGATGGATCCATCGACCCCTAAGACGAAAGTCACAATTAACAATCCGAATTCAACGAAAAGGAATATGTATACGTATATGATGGATATGAATATGTTTATGATGATATGAAAATGTTTAATTTTATGCATGATTATGAAATGTTATTTTAAGTAAAAGTATTTTCACTATTGCATGTGATAGTATACGTATTATTTGTTATCAAGATTATGGTTTGCTAAGTCTTTAGACTCACTATGTGTGATCGATGTAAGTGAGTATGATGTTGATGTTAGTGGAGGTCTTGATGGTTGATCTTACTCAACTGAAGGTGCACATAACCAAAGGACCAGCGCGCTAGTTTTTTCGCACTTATGATTTTAAGTTTATGTTAAAGATTTTTACGACTTTTATTTATGTTTTGAGTGGTTTTTGAGAGTTTGATAGATTTAGTTTTATTGCTAAGTTAGAATTTGCAAACATTTAATGCTTTTATATTTTTAAACTATTTCTTTTGCATTTTCAAATATAGTTGGTTTTTTTATTTTTAAAATGGTGTAAGGTATTTTAAAGTATATATATGTATCTATTTTATTTTGGCCGAATCTTGTAGGATAGAAAAAAATTTCTAGTACTTTTTAAGGAAAACGAGTAGTAGAGATTTCACATACTCTTCCCCTAGCCAAAACCGAACCACTTCCAACCTCTACAGGCCACGTACCAATTTCTACCAAGCCACCCTCGAGCCATCTTCAACCCAGACATTGACCAGACCCTAGCCTACCCTCCTGGACCATCCGCAGCCAGCCTCACGCATCCTGCCTCCTAGCCGCGCGCACGCATGCGCAGGAAATCCTATGGCTTGCGGCGGCTTCGTGCGTCCATGAGTCTAGCCAGGCTAGGACTCCTCCTAGCCCTAGAATGCAGCCTCCATCGTGCCATAGCCGACCTCTAAAACCAAAAACAAGCGAGGAAACCCAAGGTGCACAAGCTTCCTCCCATGCGTGCCTCTTCCAGCTACTGTCCAGCCTTTGTTCCTTCCTTAACGACTCTTTTTATGACCCCTAAACGTCTCCTATTGGTAGTGTGCCCCTTAGAACATCTAACATAATTTGTATATGCATAGAAACATCGAAAGTTTGAAAATTATACGTCTAAACGTAAAAAAAAATTGAACATAAACGTTTTTCATGCTAGAAAACATAAATCATGCATGATATTATTTGAATGGTGCAAAAATAAATTTTATAATTGTGTCTTTTCGTTTAGAACACTCGAGTATTGAATCGTCGGTGTGAGTTGCGAAGAAGAACGAAAGGGCAACGAACAACCTTGGAATTCTTGCTTTGAGTTTTCGAAAATTTTGTGTGTGGTGTGTGAAGTTTTCGGCCAATGTCAGTATGCCTAGGATTTTATTTTATAATTTAGTTTTTTAGGCGATAAATAAGTCTAGAGTTTATAGTTTTTAGGACTCTAGCTTAGAAAATAAGTAGATTCATTAATCCTAAGTAAATTAGGCCCATTAAAGCCCAATTAAATATAAAATAAAAGTTTACAAAAATCGTTTTCAAAAATAATAACTTTCGGGTCCATAAAAGTCCTTTGTTTGACTAAAACCGGCATCTCGGATAAAATAAGGTTCGACTCATCAAATAATTTGTACTCCAGCATTTTTAGAAAATTTTCAACCTATTAAATCATTTTATCGAGCCTTAAAAATATTTATCGAAAAATATTTTCATCTTGGTCATCCCCGATCTCCTTTCCCTAGCCTAATATCGAATATCCGGACAAAATCCTTAATTTCATGAAATCATACAATTTAAATATTTAATCATATAACATATATCATTTGAACATTTAAAATCAATTAAATAAAATAAATAAGCAATTTGCATGCATGTGGTTTACGTGAAATGATTTTTTTGGACGTTACAGCTACATACTATGCTTACATGAGTTTTTTGTGAGGTATATGACTTAATTTTCATTAATTTTCTGCATAGATTGACAGCAGTATCCATGGGATGTCGTACCGGTCTTGGCCATATTATAATGATTGGTGTGAGATTTTTGAACGCGATCGAGAGCAATTGGATAACAAACACTCCGA
The DNA here is from genome assembly GCF_025594145.1 of Primulina tabacum. Taxonomy (NCBI): domain Eukaryota; kingdom Viridiplantae; phylum Streptophyta; class Magnoliopsida; order Lamiales; family Gesneriaceae; genus Primulina; species Primulina tabacum. Next base: position 32,458,840 of record NC_134553.1, on the reverse strand, counting down.
GAGCTTTGTTGATGCCGCACATGAAGATGCATTAAACTTGAGGAACACTAATGGTGTTGCAGTGGATGTGGGGTTGGAAAATTTGTTTGATGGGTTTGAGGACAATGCTGATTCGATTTCGGTCTTAACCGTAACAACAGGTAAGAAATCAGCGGGAAAAAAATGTAAACAAAGTGCTGAAATAGAATATCGTATTGTCGATGGCATGAACAAATTCAGTGGCATGACAAAGATTAGCATAGAAGACCTCTAAAAAAAATGGATATGATCATGTTGCGATTAAAGATGTGCTCGATGCTATGAATACAATTTTAGAGATGACAATAGATGATAGAGTTTTTGTAGCTGACAAGTTAGTGGAGAATCCAAAGAGATTGGCATTTTTATTCAGTTGAGTAGGCGAGAATCGAAACTCTTTGGTTAAGCAACTCTTAAAAAAAAGTGAGTTTGATATTTATTTCTTAGACCACGTGTTAATATTCTATTCTATATCAGTTGTGTTTTGAGAAACATGATTCAAAACAATGATTTATTTTATTTTGACAAAAGCTTTTTCATAAATTTGTCACACTACATTTCGTACTTTAGTTTTTTATATATATAATATTTTGAATTTGGCTTTGTCGTTTTGTATTACTTTGTTTAAACTTTTTTATATGTAGTTAATTAATTTGAAATGTTTATTGAGTACAAAAATATATACGAATATATAGATACATATATATATAAACACTAATACATATATATAGCTTAATTTAGTAATTTAAGAATCGAGATATGCAAGTTCAAGATCACGATAACAATGAAAAAAAAATTTATTTGTTATTACAATCTAACATATAGATATAATCATCTCACACTTATCATATCCTAAGTATCAAAGATGGGTGGAGGTTCCATGTTTATTGTTTGGAATGGACATAGAATAGATATTATAGCGCCCACTAGCTAACCTTCGTAGAGTTGAGTATGTAGGCGAGGGGTGATGAGCACTTCCAATGGATTTGCCCTGGGTATGGTGACTCCAAACCCAACACTCATGTCCACTTTCTGGTCTCCGGGGGTCACAAAGTCGAAACCCTGAAGCAAACGTGCAAGAGTCAGGTTCCCTACATGCGCCACGAACGTAATTCCAGGGCACATCCTCCTGCCCGAACCGAATGGAGTGTACTCAAAGTGTTGCCCAAGAACATCCATTTGTGCTTGTCCACTCAAAAATCTCTCGGGCTGGAACTCTTCCGGCTCGGGCCAGAACTGAGGATCACGATGTAGTTTCCACAGGTTTACGAACAAGAGCGCGCCTTTGGGAACGAAATAACCACATAGTTCGGAGTCTTCCACGGCTTCGTGGGGCACGGATAGCGGCAGCGGGGGATACAGGCGCAGGCTTTCTTTAACGACGGCTTGGAGATAGACTAGGTTCTTGAGATCAGATTCTTGAACCCATCTTTGCTTCCCAATTTTGGAATCTATCTCTTTTTGGGCAAGATGCATCGCTTCCTTGTGTTGTACTAGAAGTGACAAAGCCCATGTTAGGAACACGGATGTCGTGTCAAATCCCCCTAAGATCACATTCTGCATTAACAGATCAGTACTCTAATTCGAGATTTTTGAAATATTAATGGAACTCTTTAGACCGATTGGATATATATAAAACCTTTTGATTAAGAGATATTCTTTAATCAAACATGCTTTCTATAATGAGTTATTAATCAAGAAAAAAAAATTTTAATTAGTTGTTTTATGATCGGATAGAATATTGCAAGTTTATTTTTTTATAAAATAATTTGATAATCAGGACAACGTACAAAAAAGTCACGTTTTCTATTAAGAAAGAATGCAATTTCAGTTATTTAATATATATTTCTCCTTTGGCCATTTATATTTTTTCTTTGTGATTTCGAATTTTCGATACATTATGTTAAATTCTGGTCCTAAAGCCATCTTCTAACCATTACGTTATCTTAGTGTCGCACTAACTTTAAAATAATGTAATATCTACACCAAATACAATTTTTTAATCACTTTGTTAAAATTTATTGTTTGAAATAATACATTTTAATAATTAAATTAGATTATAAAACTAATTATATAATATTTAGAGTTAAAGTAAAATAACATAAAAAACAATTACAAAAATAAAACAAAAAAAAAAGAAAAAAAATAGACAACGCTATTGCTACAGTGTTGCACCAAATTTGGTGCTAGCAAATCTCTATCTTGGCGTCAAACATAGCGCTGGGTTGGAAATGAAACAAACTACATCATGTTGCTTTTTACGCTAATTTAGAGCTCGATTGGAGAAGCTCTAATACGCTATTTTTGGTAAGGTATGTAATCAGTGATCGAGTGTTTTCTACACGAGGAATATCCTAAATTTCATAAGTCAATAATAGGGAAAATAAAATTTTATTTCATTATATTTTTCTATTTTGTTTTAATCAATTATAAAATTTGATTTTGATATATAAATTTTAATATTTTTTTCCCACTTTTCTGTCTGATTTTTCGGAATACTAATTGAGATTTGTTTTGGTCGATTTCACGTTAATGATTAAATCAAAATAACATATAAATAAAATTTAAGTATATCAAACAAAAATTTGAAAACGCAATGGATTATGTTCCTAAATTAATTACATAAAATTTGAAATTATTTTTCAAAGCTTCCAGAAAACGCACACGTTAATCAATGGATGGAGCGTACAAGGACACGTAGACAAAAAGTTGACATACCACAATCGTAGCTTTGATGATGGTCATCTTCGTCTTGCCGTGGATCTTCTCCAGCCTGTCATCAATGTTGGAAAGCAGCACATCTATGAAATCTGGTTCATCTCTCACTTCCCCGCTCGATCTTCTCCTCAGATGTTCGTCAATCCACGCCTCAAGAATCCCATCCAATTCCTCAGAAACCTTCTTCATCCGCTTGATGTACCCCTTCGGATCCACCCATTTCAAGAATGAAAATGGGATCACGTCAGATAAAACAAACTGCCCCGTTAGATTCGTAATATCACTAATAAGTCTTCTAAAGATCCTGACTTCCTCAGGCACATATCCGTCGGGATCGCTGCCGTATCGTTTACCGGCCAGCGTCTTCACGATTATGTTCAGAGTCATCTGCTCAGTCCACTGACTAAGATTCACGGGTTTGGGTTCGGGGTTTTGATTCTTTATAGCTTGGAAGTAGAGTTCCTTGATGCTCAGATCGATCTCTGAAACCCGCAGATTCTTCATTTTCTCGATGCTGCGGGTCGAGAGAACCTCGGATGAGACCAGCTTCCGCATGTCCCGCCAATACAAGCCATTGGCGAAGCCGAAAGCTGAGCTATCGTACACAAGGTGTTCTCCAGGGCTATTTCTTGGTCGATTGGCGAATGACTTGTCTCTAATGGTGAAAGCTTCCATCACGGCCTTACGGCTGCTGATGACGACGGCGTGTTGGAGCCCTAGTCGGAGGCTGAAAACGGGGCCGTACTTGTCGGCGAGCTTGCTGAAAGTGAAGCAAGTGTGGTCGTCTCCTCCGAGAAGATGGAGGTGGCCGAGTATGGGCCATGCCTGCGGGGGTTGCGGGGGAGAAAGCAGGTTCTGGGGGCTCGATTTTTTGGGGTTTCTCCGCCATGAAATGTACTGAAAAGTGGCGAATAGCAGTAGACCAGAGATGAAGAAGATGACAACCATCTCGAAAAATGAGTGAAAATTCAAGCTGAGAGGAATGATTTTGAAATAAGAACACACCCATTCATCGTAGAGGCTATGCTATTATATCATTGGATATAAACGAACTAAATCGTTCGTGAGCTATTCGAAACTTGATTCGATAAAAACTCGTTTAATGAGCCTCGTTAAGATAAATAAACCAAACTCAAATTTACAGTATTCGACTCGTTAGCTCATGAACATGTTCGTTGGTAAATTCATGAGTAGTCTTTTAAATAAAATAATAATAATTTTGATATTTGATTTAATGATTTTACTTATTATTTAAGAAATAAATAATAAAATCTATTAAATTTATTATTATAATAAATTTATAAATTTTAATAAAAATAATATATTTTTCTTTAAATATATAATTTATTTTTTAATTAATTTAATGAAAATTTAAATGTATAATTCATATTTATTAAGTTTGTTTAGGCTTGATAAAGGCTTGAATAAGCTCGTGAGCCATGCATATATTCGTTAAATAAAGCTCGAGCTCGGTTCGATTATAAACGAACCAAGCTCTAACATTCAAGAGCTCGGCTCGGCTCGATCCCTAATTATATCCAAAAACCAAAAGAAGAATGGAAATTGATGTTTCCGATGGTATATCTGATGTTTGAATCAATTGGGCTCACTTTAATATATGCTAGTGTAAAGTATTTTTTTAATAAAATTATCGTGGAAAGTGCAATTGAAATAAAATAAAAGACAAACATATAATATATACATCATATAAGAATAATTTTAGAAAAAAAATGATGTTTTTATTTATCACTATTAAAGAGATTCTTTATATATAAGAATATATGTAAAATATTAAAAAAAATTAGTGGTGAATTTTATAAAATAATTTATAATTTATAGGTTATTTAAGTTGTAATATTCTGTAATTTATCGTCAATTTGAAAGATTGGTATATTAGAGATGTGTAGTTTTTTTTTTTTTTTTTCTTTTTGAGAATATGTGGGTATTTCAAAATTTTATGAATATGTTAAACATATCTTAAATTTTAAGCAAGTAATATTTCAAGTTTCGGGCGTCTTATAAATTGTAATTAAATATATATTTGTCTATTGAATTTTCTCTTGAGAATTTAAAAATCAAATTGTGCATACATTTATATTAACTTCAATGATATTACAAGCAAATGCAAATTTAGTATTTAATTTGCGAGTTAGCCATTACATAATTTTGCAATGCCAAATATCTACTACAACACATATTTTATTCACCGGTTTAATAAAAAAATCATATAAAAAATTAATTATTTTTAAGGCTGGTTGAAGTGGGTAGGTATGGTTCATTAAGTTTAACTAGCTACCAATAACTCTCGAATGCAAGTTGGTGAGGGGGAAAAAAAAAACTTGTTGTTGGGACGACTTGCCGCGGAAAGAATTATTTTATGTCAAGTAAAAATCTGTGTGAGATGGTATCATGAGTCGTATTTTTTGAGATAAATATCTTATTTAGATCATTCATAAAAAAATATGACTATTTATGTTAAGAATATTACTTTTTATTATGAATATCGGTAAAGTTGACATGTCTCACAGATAAAGATTCGTGAGACCGCCTCAAAAGATACATGTTCTTTACGTTACATCCACCAATATTATTATGCTCCTCAAATTAAATCACCAATCTTCAAGTCATGTATAAATTATTACAAACTTTATAACATTTTTGAATCAGAAAGTATTTAAGATTAATTTGGTGAAATAAATTTTTTTTAAAGTTTCGAACTCAAGGTAAATACTCTGAAATTCATAAATTTTAAAATGTTAAGTCTCATTAATTATAATATAATTAAAACGACAGCAACAAAATATTTTGAAAATTTGCAAAAGACAAAGAGGCTTAGCTACCTTGAAAGTTCGTTGTTGTCGACCAACCAGGTTAGTGGTTACTCAGTGGCGGAGCAACGTGGACTCTCTTCGCCTCTAGAAAACACGTGAAATATGGGGTTTCTTGTGGACATTAATTTTTGTTTATTAAATAATAATGTAATACGGTGTTTGATAATTGGAAATGCATATATGATTTTTTTATAACAGCACCAGTGAATTTTCGCATACGTAACGTGTGTTACGTGTATGTATATTTTTTTATAATTAATTTTTTTATATTTAAATAATATCAGACCGTATTTGTGAATATTAATGAAGGATTAAAATACAATTTTGATATAATGAATTTTAAAAAAAAATTAAATGATAGTTGTTCAATAAAATACATCATGTAAGGGTTGAATTTAACAGACATAACTCTATCCAAGGGGCAACAGACATTTTGTATTAGAACTTGAATTTGTTAATATATAGTAAATGAAAAAAGAACAACTTTGTGAAAACTACCTAAACCCTTTTTAATTTTCTCTTTACTCTCATTCTCTTCAAAACTTAGTTTTCTCTCCATTCTTTTAAAATTCCCAATAATGCCCTTATCTTTGTTTTATGGTATGTGACATTGTTTTACCTATCGAGAATGTTCTTAAAGACATGTAGCCTAAAGACATACAGCTACGCAAGGTTTACAGCCTATATACCTTATTCAGATGATCTATTTTTTTAATTTATAAATGGCCCATCATGCTTCCGTATAATAAATTGAACAGTTTACCTCTTCGACCAGAGTGTCGTCGGATTATATCCACCGGGTTTTACATACTGCTCATCACAGCCTAACCACGCAGCCACAACAGATGGTTCCTGTAATATCCCGACCTTTTATCATGGTATTGTTATGATGTTGATATTAGTAATGGATATTTTTATGGTTTGATGGTTGTGATATTGTGGTATAGTATTGGTGATTGAGTTTATGGGAAATGGTTATTGGTTATGGATATGTTTATTGGAATTGTTAAATATAGTTATTGTTTATGGTTAGTGTTGTTATGGTAATGAATGAGTTTGTTGACGGTTGTGTTTGGTGATTGAGGATGATTTTGGATGCTTATTTCATTGGCATTGAATGGTATTGAAAAAGGTTGGATTTAAGGTAAGTTGTCCATGGTTTTTGGTGTAGGGGACAACGCCACAGCGCCGGAAGGCAGCGCTGCCTAGGCGTGCAGGGCAGCGCCGAGCCAAAGCCCTGGCGCCGCGGCACTGTCACGTCGGAGCGCGGGCGCTGCAACGCCATTGGGCGGCACCGCGGCGCTAGTCGTGCAGAAGTGTTTTTTTTTTAAATACGTTTTTTGTGTATTTGAAGGCTTTTTAATCCATTTCTAGATGCTTTTCCACCATTCTTTCTTCTTCCCTTAATTTCCATCAGTTCTAGCTTATTTCCTCAAGGTTTTATCTCCTTCTTTCTCCACTTCAAGTTCAAGACTCATAGTTGATTTTTAGTGTTTCCTACCTTAGATTTCAAGCTTCAAGGTAAGAACTTATATTTTTGGATTTGGAAAGGTTTGAGATATTGAAGGTTAAGTTAAATTCATTGATTCATTGGATTACTGGTGATGATTGATGGTTAAATTCATGTATATTGTTGTAGGATTCCCTTCAAAATCATCTAAGAAATCACTTGCTTGTTGGGTTGTAAGTAGTAGCTATCCATTAAGCTCACATGATATATATATGTATAAAAGCCATTTTTGATTGATGTCTAGCTCATTTCATTGTTATGCTCTTGATAATTGTTATTATGTGTCTATTGATTAAGAGTTTCCATTGAATTCATTGATAAATGAGCTAGTAATTCATTGTGCCTACCAAGTGTTTGTTTAATTGCTTCAATGAGGTCCCTATGATTAAAGCCAAAGATTGATAGTAATTCATGCATGTCATTGGCCAATCACATGATTATGGAGTATCTCTCACAGTTTTGATATTCTTATATATCAAAGAGAAACTCTCCACAGGTCACAGAACTATCAATTCTTTTCCTTTAACTCATGCCATGAGATACCATTTACATTTACTTGATACCTACTATTGATGGGGAAAGATATTATTCAATTTTCGTTGTCATTTCCATTGCCATGTTCCAAGCCAAGACTATGTATATGTACTTGTTATGTAAAGCTTTCTACTTACTGCGTTTTATCTCATTCCAGTTAATGTCATGTGATGCATATGACAAGAAGGAATGAAACGGATTGTCCGAGGCAGGAGAAGTCATATGGCATGATAAGGGGAAAACTTTTGAATTGTATCACTTTTGTTGGGGTGTTGAACATTAATAGTTTTTGGGTATTTGGTATTTTGTATTAAATGAATTACATGTTGTTGGTTCTTTTGAATATATGGTCAATGGAAATGAAAAATTTTGTGGTGGTATTTTGAATATTTTGTAAATGGATATGTGTGATTATTGGAAAATGTTTATGATCAAATGATACATTGTTCTTTCACTTTTCAATGTTAAGGCTTCCGCGTATGTTATTTCTTTTAAATGTTTTTTGTCATGGGAGTGGGTTGTTTCAATTGGTATCAGAGCAAAAGTTTTTCGGGCCATATATGAATTCTTCTACCTAGAACAATCCGGTATGTTTTCGATCCTGCATCTAATGATTTTAACATTGAGAATTGATTCTATTTCATTGCCATTGATGTATCATTTCTTCCTATCTATGTTAAAGTGAGCATTTGTGTAGGATATGCCTCCCAAGAGAAAGGGTATTGAAGGGGATGATAGGACACCTCCTACTGATAAGACTGCCAAGGTTTTTAATGAATTCAGTAAGTTATTACAAGAACAAGCGAAGGTTCATAGTGAACAAATTCAACAGCTTTTGAGCATGCACACCTCGACCCAGGGTCGTGGTCGTGGAAGAGGCCAAGGCACAACTGAAAGTTCTGATGATGGTGCATATGATCGTTTCACACGTATGAACCCTCCTGATTTTACTGGTGGCCCTGATCCATTAGTGGCTCTTGAATGGATCAAATCATTGGAGGCCATATTCGATTACTTGAAGTTCACCGACCAAGATAAGGTAAGTTGTTCTGTGTTTATGTTGGTCATAGCGGCTCGTATCTGGTGGGAAGCCACCAAGGTCACATTTAATGTTCGAGAATTAAAGTGGGACGAGTTCAAGGAATTATTCTTCGCCAAATATTTTTCTAGAGAGGTCAAGGCCAAGAAGGTGAAAGAATTTCTTGAATTGAAGCAAGATGCTATGTCTGTCGCTGAGTATACCTTGAAGTTCGAAGAATGATGTGTTTTTGTTCCTTTTATTGCTGAAAACGACAAAGATAAGGGAGAACATTTCCTTCGTGGTTTGAAGTCAGAGATTCGAAGAGATGTTCATATGTTAAAGGTGATCACCTACCAAGACATTGTTGAGAAAGCCTTACTTTCCTAGCATGATGAGCAAGAGATTGAGAAGGAGTGACAGTTAAGGAGGCAAGCTTTTCAAGCTAGAAGGCAAGGGACAAATACTAATGTGCGAGGTGGCCACAAAGGAAAAGGCAAGATGGACCATCGCAATAAGCCTTCTTTACCTTCTTCAGATACGGAACGATCGGTGTGTCCTAAGTGTGGCAAGCCACACAAAGAGAATGTTTGGTTGGTAGTGGTCGATGTTTTAGATGCAAGGAAATGGGGCACACAGCACAAAAGTGTCCTCTTTCTTCCAATCAAGGAAGAGTTCTAGGAAGGATTTTTGCAATGACCAAGAAAAGTGCCAATCCTGATTCCTCAATTATATCAGGTAATATTTTAATCTTCGATAAGAAAGCACTTACATTAATTGATACTGGTGCGACACACTCTTGTCTGAAGTGTTCATCCATTCTTTGTCTGTTGAACCTACTGTTATTGTAAGGTCCAAAATTAAGACGACGTAATCCAACTGCATGCGAATCTAGGAAATTATGAAAAATTGAGTAATTAATTGATTTTAGTTGCTAATGAATTATGTGACGTACTTGTTATGCTAAATGAGATTTATTTGTCATCATGCAAAAAAAAAATGTATTTTTAGGAATATTCAAGTGACGATCGAGGAACGGGGACCGAGGGCTTAAGAAAACGTAAAATATTTTTATTAAATAATTATTTTTAATTATTTAAAAGATGGTCGATGCTTTTTAGTATTTTTGTGAAATTAAGGGATTTGATGTGATTTTATACGCCGGGGCGTAAATTTTATCGGTGTTGGTTTTTCAACTAAAATACGAGCTTTTTGGCAACCCGGCTAATAAATTCACATATTTAATTAAAGAAAAACTTTGGTATTATTTTATTTAAAACCTAATTTAACTAATGGGCTTAATTTTATGGCTTAATAGGCCTAAAGCCTAATTAGGGATTAAATTAGTATTTAAAGTGTATAAAGTTGCAAAACCTAGTCTACTTTGCACTCAAAGCCATCGGCCACACTCTTTATTTTCTGAAAAAAAAACTCTCCCCACCCCTCCCATACACACACGGCACTCACCATATCAAGCTAGAAGAGGTTTTCGAAGGTTGAAGCCAAAGTCGTCTCCCGTTCTTCGTCGTCAACGGTTTTTCGTGCATATAAAACGCAAAGGCACACCTTAATCTCCCTTTTCTCATCCATCATATCATATTATGATTTGAATTATTGAATGCATGAGGAACATGAAATATTTTAAGAATTTTCGTAATATTGCATGTATGCTTGAGAGAAGGTGATTTTTGAGTCAAATAATTTGTTCTTTGCATGCTAAGGGGGCTGCCATGATGCTATATTATGTTTAAGCACAGTTTCAAGCAAAACAAAGTCCCACACACACACCCAAGATCGGCAGAAACCAAAGAAAACAGGAAATAAGAAAACTGCATACGGCTGTCTTGGGATAGGGTGATCGGGTTTCATGAGGGAGGGTTGAGCTTGGTCGTGGCTTGGGCCGGGGCACGGCTAGGGCATGTCACGGGTCAGGGGGAGAGTCCTAGCCAAGCTAGGACTCATGGTCAGGGCTGGGGAAGAGTCCTAGCCACGCTAGGACTCTACCCGAGAGCACAGCCTCAGCTGTTGCTGCCTTCGCGCGGCTGCAGGGGGTCAGGGGCTCGATGCATGGGCACGGGCTGGGCAAGGGTGGTTCACTAGGGTCCTAAGGTGGTGCACAACACGTTGGTTCAGGGGCTGGGGCGTCGGCTTAGGGTCTAGGCACCAAAACATAGAGTCCAAGCTCATTGAAACTCTCGGCCAGCTTATGGGCAGTAGAGGGGACCTTCGTTTTTTGTTTTGGGGAGGTTTTCTTGTTGAAGTTAGAGTCCAGTAGGCTAAATTATTGTGTTGGGCAAGTTTTGGCTCGACTTGGTTCGGGGGTAACTCGTGAGAATCAGAAGTTGGCTCGGGGTCGAAGTTTAGGTGTCAAAATAGGGTTTTAAGTAAAGAAAAATTGGAAAACGGCTCACGGGGGTCGAGTCGGGGTTCATAAGGGCTAAAATAATATAAAAAGACTAAATTTATAATTTAAGAATTTTATATTAAAGTTTGGTATTTTTCGGGATTAAAACACTGTTAAAACAATTAAGAAAAGATAATTGAAAAAGTCTAACATTTAAGCCAAATAAAATTATGAAAAAAATTCACGTAAGCTTAAATAATTATTTGGGACATGTTAGAGTCATGAAATCAAGAAAAAAGTTGAAAACGTAAAATGTCGAGTCCAGGGGTAAAACGGTCTTTTTACACCGGGAAATTAGTAAAGGTTATGGCAGTGCCCTAAATACTGTTTTCATGATACTATGATTATTTTTAAATGTATATGAATTGTTCATGATTAAATGATGATTTTTAAATGTCTAAGAGATTTTTATGATTTAAGAAGACATTTAAAATACATGTTGCATGCTTGGTTTCAAAAATGAAAAAAATGTAATGATATTCATGATTTTTCTAAAGTGATGTGAATGAAAAATGTTGAAGGATGTGAAATAATTGTGACTAATTCGTTAATGTTGGCGACGTCGTGAGGGTTATGGTCCCAGTGGGAGCCCGACGATCGTGTTTCCAACATTGCGAATATGTGGTAACGGATATGTGGTAACGGTTTTGTGGTAACGGAAGAATGGGAATATCGTGAGGGAAAAGGCCCCAGAGGGAGCCCCGACGATCGTATTTCTATTCGAATCATGATAGGCCAGGGCCCAGTTGACCGGTTAGAGTGTTGCTGGTGTCCCCCGCCGCCCAGTACTCTGGTTTTATGTAGATGGATCCATCGACCCTCATGAGCATGATCAGGAAAGTCACAATTAACAATCTGAATTCAACAAAAGAAAAGAGAAAAAGAAAAGGAAAATGTTCATGATCATGTTAAAGGTTTTATGTTATGTCATGTTGAGGAAAAAGGAAAAAGTTAAGGTTTATGATTGCATGTCATGAAAAAGTATTTTACGAAAATGTTTATGTTTAGAGTTTTATGCATCAGGAAAATGTTTACGAAAATATTTATGTTTATGCATCTTCATGAAAACGATATTTTAAGTACAAATATTTTTCACCGTTATATGTTGACTGTATTACGTATTACTCGTTATAAAGATTATGGTGTGTTGAGTCTTTAGACTCACTAGGTGTGATGGATGCAGGTGGTATTGAGGGAGGACTTGATGAGTGATTTGACTGGACTGAAGGCGCACATAACCCGAGGACCAGCGCTACATTTTCCGCATTATGCTTTATGATTTAAGTTAAAGATTTTTAAGATTATTTATTTATGCTTTTGAGAGATTTTTGAGAGGTTTAGTATGAGCTTTACTTTTCAAATTATTGCTTTTAGGTTTGGGAAAACAGTAGACGATTTTACTTTACTACTATTTCACTCGAATTTTTATATACTAGTTGATTGAGCTTTTATTTTAAAAAGGTGAAAATATTTTATCATGTATTAAGTGAGTTGGCCGAAATATTTAAAAAAAAAAATTTAGTACTTTTAAAGCAATTAAAAGAGCAGGACGTCTCAGTTGGTATCAGAGCCAAGGGTCCTGTAAAGGGTTGTGCCACCATCAGCGCCGGGAAGATCAGTCGTCAAGCCTCAAGTTGTAAGTTTTACTTGCTTTATGTGATTCTATATGATTTAACCCGCATGACGTTATGGATATGATGTTTATGATACATGTTTAATAGCTTTTTGAGTAGTATTGCCTTGCATGCTTAAAATGCTAATTAAGTCAGGATGTGTTACATGATTAGAGAACTTAGATTTAAATGCATGTTGGTTACGTTAGAATTTGGAAAACATTCAGATAAAATGCCTCCTAGACGCGTACCCGTTATCGAGAATCAGGCAGAGAACAGTGTTAATCGCGAGGGAATAGTCAAAGAAATGCACCACCACCACCACCTCCTCCACCTGGGAATCCTGCTACTCGTGCATTAGAGGGCATGGCTCGCCTCTTCGAGCAGCAGTTACAGCAGCAGCACTTACAGCTGCAGTTACAGCAGATGCAGTAGCAGCCACCTAGGCCACCGCAGGATATTTATGAGCAGTTCCGGAGGCTAGGGCCGAAGGAATTTTCTGGCACCACCGATCCATTTGCTGCTGAGAGTTGGATCCGATCACTCGAGGTACATTTTCGCTATCTGAACATGGGAGACGTCGACCGTGTGAGGTGCACTACTTATCTGCTTAGGGACGACGCTTTTTTATGGTGGGAAGGAGCCGAGCATGGTGTTGACCTTGCTACACTCACTTGGGCACAGCTCAAGACGAAATTCTATGAGAAATACTTTACTGCTGACGTCAGAAGCCGGATAAAGAGGGAATTTATGAATCTCCGTCAGGGAGACATACCTGTTGCTGATTTTGTGAAGAAGTTCGATAGGGGTTGCCACTTTGTACCCCTTATTGCTGGAGACGCGGAAGAAAAACTTAAGCATTTCAAGGATGGCCTACGACCTACCATTCGGGATAAAGTTATGATGATGCGTCCGGAGAATTATGCTATGGCAGTTACTTATGCATATCAGGCTGAGCAGTCCTTAAAAGACATTGACTTTGAGATTCAGCGCAAGAGGCATCACTATCAGATTAACAATCAACCCAACAAGAAGCCAAATACGGGTCCTCCTAGACCTCAAGGGCCTCAAAAGCCCCAAGGTCAAGTCAAGAAGCCAGCGCCACCAAAGCCTGCTGAGAGGCAACCATGCAAGGAGTGCAACCGTCTACATCTTGGCAAATACGAGTTGGGATCATATAAATGTTTCTACTGCAAGGAGGCCGGTCACAAAGCTATTGATTGCCCAAAGAGGAAAGCAGCTACTACGGCCCGAGCTTATGTTATGAATGCCGAGGAAGCTGAGGAAGAGGCAGACACTACACTCATCACGGGGAGGATCATCATTCTAGGCGTAGCTACCTATGCTTTGCTAGATTCAGGAGCTACACACTCTTTCATATTAGAAACCTTCATCAAAAGACTGAATATTACTCCTCAAGATATGGGTTTGGGTTTCAAAGTTTCGATTCCATCCGGGGATCAGATGCTCACGTCTAAGATTGTTAAGAATCTGGAGCTTCGTTTATTCAGAGATGTTGTTCGGGCAGATCTTATTGTGCTTCCTATGCCCGAATTCGATATTATACTTGGGATGGATTGGCTATCAGGGAATGGAGCTTCGATTGATTTCCGTCAGCGATCAGTATCTATCAGGCCACCCAGTGGTAAATCTTTTGTTTTCGAGGCGGCAAGAAACCAGCAAATGCCGCACATTATCTCTTGTCTATGTGCGAGGAAGCTTATTAAGCATGGATGTCAGGCGTATTTAGCATGTGTCACTACCACACATGAATCCATCAGCCAAAAGTTAGAAGATGTTGATATTGTGAGGGATTTTCCTAGCGTCTTTCCCGAAGACGTTTCTGGCATTCCGCCCGATCGTGAGGTGGAGTTCTCTATTGACCTTATGCCGGGCACTGTTCCTATATCTAAAGCACCTTATCGTCTAGCACCCGCTGAAATGAAAGAATTGAAAGATCAAATTCAAGAATTGCTAGAAAAAGGTTTTATTCGCCCTAGTTACTCTCCGTGGGGCGCACCGGTTTTGTTTGTGAAAAAGAAAGATGGTAGTATGCGTCTTTGCATCGATTATCGAGAGCTCAATAGGGTCACTATCAAAAATAAGTATCCACTGCCAAGAATTGAGGATTTATTTGACCAGTTGCAAGGAGCTTCGATATTTTCTAAAATTGATCTGCGATCTGGATACCATCAGTTGAAAGTCAAGGAGTCTGACGTGCACAAGACAGCATTTTGCACAAGATATGGGCACTATGAGTTTATGGTCATGCCATTCGGGTTGACCAATGCGCCAGCGATCTTCATGGATCTCATGAATCGCGTATTTCAGCCGTATCTGGATCAGTTTATTATTGTCTTCATTGATGACATATTGATCTATTCCAAGAGCAGAGAGGAGCATAGTCGCCATTTGAGGACAGCACTGCAAGTTTTACAAGAAAGAAAGCTTTACGCAAAATTCAGCAAGTGCGAGTTTTGGCTTGACAGAGTGGCGTTCTTAGGCCACATCATTTCTAGTGATGGCGTGGAAGTTGATCCGAGTAAAGTTGAGGCAGTAAAAGAGTGGCCAGTACCGAAGAGTCTCACCGAGATTCGCAGTTTCTTGGGACTAGCTGGCTATTATCGCAAATTCATCAAGGGGTTCTCATCTATTGCAGTGCCTTTGACATCTTTGACGAAGAAAAATGCTAAGTTTATTTGGGGATCCGAGTGTCAAGACAGTTTTGACAAGTTGAAGCAAGCCTTGATATCCGCACCAGTGTTATCTATGCCATCGGGGCAAGGGGAGCATGTTCTTTATACCGACGCTTCTAAGCTTGGTTTGGGTGCAGTTCTGATGCAAAACGACCGAGTTATCGCCTATGCGTCAAGACAGCTGAAAATTCATGAAAAGAACTACCCTACTCATGATCTTGAGCTTGCAGCAGTAGTCTTTGCACTAAAAATTTGGAGACACTACCTTTATTGGGAGAAGTGCAAGATATTCACCGATCATAAAAGTTTGAAATACTTCTTCACCCAAAAGGAGTTGAATATGAGACAGCGCAGATGGCTCGAATTGGTAAAGGACTATGATTGTGACATTAACTACCATCCGGGGAAAGCTAATGTAGTGGCAGACGCATTGAGTAGAAAAGCAGCAGTTATCACTCATTTATCACTCCAAACACCGTTGAAGTCCGAGATACAGCGGTTTGAGCTTGCCGTGTATGCTAGGGGCGAGGCCCCTAATCTTGCCACATTATCAGTGCAGTCGACTTTGAGAGACAGAATTCGGGATGGACAGTCTACTGATGAGCAGTTGCAAAAGTGGAGAGCAAGAGATGAAGCCAAGGGCCGGAATTTATATTCAGTGGTGGATGGTATAGTCCGTTATCGAGACCGTCTATGGGTTCCTAGTGACGACTCTTTGAGAGATCTTATTATGAAGGAAGCCCACGACACACCATATTCCATTCATCCGGGCAGTACGAAGATGTATAGAGATTTGCAGCTGTTGTATTGGTGGCCAGGCATGAAGAGAGACATCTTGAGATATGTATATGAGTGTTTGACTTGTCAGCAAGTCAAAGCAGAGCATCAGAGACCAGCGGGAAAATTAAAACCACTCCCTATCCCCGAGTGGAAATGGGAAAATATCACCATGGACTTTGTTGTGGGATTGCCAAAGACAGTTAAAGGATTCAATGCCATTTGGGTGATAGTGGATCATCTTACGAGATCAGCGCATTTTCTACCTATTAAGACGACATTCACCATGGTTCAGTATGCCGACTTGTATATTCGGGAGATAGTTCGGCTGCATGGGATTCCTGTATCCATCGTTTCTGACAGGGATCCGAGGTTCACGTCGTCTTTTTGGAAAAGTCTGCATGCAGCGATGGGGACCAAGTTATTGTTCAGTACAACGTTCCACCCTTAAACCGATGGTCAGTCAGAAAGGGTTATTCAGATTTTGGAAGATCTACTGCGAGCATGCGTCATTGATTTCCAAGGCAGTTGGGAACCCAAACTACCTCTAGTGGAGTTCACTTACAATAACAGCTATCAATCATCAATAGGAATGGCTCCTTTTGAGGCACTCTATGGAAGAAAATGTAGATCTCCTATTCATTGGGATGAGGTTGGGGAAAGAAGAGACATTGGTCCAGATGTGATTGAAGAAACAGCAGAGCTTGTAGTCAAGATTCGTGATAGAATGAAGACTGCGCAAAGCCGACAAATGAGTTATGCGGATAAAAGGCGAAGGGACTTGGAGTTTGCAGTAGGCGACCACGTGTTTGTGAAGATAGCACCCATGAAGGGTGTTATGCATTTTGGCAAGAAGGGCAAGCTTAGTCCTAGATTTATTGGCCCATTCGAGATTTTGGAGAGGATTGGGACACTAGCTTATAGAGTGGCATTGCCACCCGCACTTTCTGGAGTTCACAATGTGTTCCACATTTCGATGCTGCGGAAGTACATGTCTAACCCGTCACATGTGCTTAATTATGAACCTCTTCAACTAACTCCAAATATGTCGTATGAAGAAAGACCTGTCCAGATTCTGGCTAGACAAGAAAGACGATTGCGAAACAAAGTCATTCCAATGGTCAAGGTCAAGTGGCTGAATCACTCGGAAGAGGAAGCTACTTGGGAAACCGAGAGGGACTTGAAGAGTCGCTATCCTGATCTATTCGGTAAGTTCTAATTTCGAGGACAAAATTTAATTTAAGGGGGGGGGAGGAATTGTAAGGTCCAAAATTAAGACGACGTAATCCAACTGCATGCGAATCTAGGAAATTATGAAAAATTGAGTAATTAATTGATTTTAGTTGCTAATTAATTATGTGACGTACTTGTTGTTATGCTAAATGAGATTTATTTGTCATCATGCAAAAAAAAAATGTATTTTTAGGAATATTCAAGTGACGATCGAGGAACGGGGACCGAGGGCTTAAGAAAACGTAAAATATTTTTATTAAATAATTATTTTTAATTATTTAAAAGATGGTCGATGCTTTTTAGTATTTTTGTGAAATTAAGGGATTTGATGTGATTTTATACGCCGGGGCGTAAATTTTATCGGTGTTGGTTTTTCAACTAAAATACGAGCTTTTTGGCAACCCGGCTAATAAATTAACATATTTAATTAAAGAAAAACTTTGGTATTATTTTATTTAAATCCTAATTTAACTAATGAGCTTAATTTTATGGCTTAATAGGCCTAAAGCCTACTTAGGGATTAAATTAGTATTTAAAATGTATAAAGTTGCAAAACCTAGTCTACTTTGCACTCAAAGCCATCGGCCACACTCTTTATTTTCTGAAAAAAAAAAACTCTCCCCACCCCTCCCATACACACACGGCACTCACCATATCAAGCTAGAAGAGGTTTTCGAAGGTTGAAGCCAAAGTCGTCTCCCGTTCTTCGTCGTCAACGGTTTTTCGTGCGTATAAAACGCAAAGGCACACCTTAATCTCCCTTTTCTTATCCATCATATCATATTATGATTTGAATTATTGAATGCATGAGGAACATGAAATATTTTAAGAATTTTCGTAATATTGCATGTATGCTTGAGAGAAGGTGATTTTTGAGTCAAATAATTTGTTCTTTGCATGCTAAGGGGGCTGCCAGATGCTATATTATGTTTAAGCATAGTTTCAAGCAAAACAAAGTCCCACACCCACACCCAAGATCGGCAGAAACCAAAGAAAACAGGAAATAAGAAAACTGCATACGGCTGTCTTGGGATAGGGTGATCGGGTTTCATGAGGGAGGGTTGAGCTTGGTTGTGGCTTGGGCCGGGGCACGGCTAGGGCATGTCACGGGTCAGGGGGAGAGTCCTAGCCAAGCTAGGACTCATGGTCAGGGCTGGGGAAGAGTCCTAGCCACGCTAGGACTCTACCCGAGAGCACAGCCTCAGCTATTAGCTGCCTTCGCGCGGATGCAGGGGCTCAGGGGCTCGATGCATGGGCATGGGATGGGCAAGGGTGGTTCACTAGGGTCCTAAGCTGGTGCAAAACACGTTGGTTCAGGGGCTGGGGCGTCGGCTTAGGGTCTAGGCACCAAAACATAGAGTCCAAGCTCATTGAAACTCTCGGCCAGCTTATGGGCAGTAGAGGGGACCTTCGTTTTTTGTTTTGGGGAGGGTTTCTTGTTGAAGTTAGAGTCCAGTAGGCTAAATTATTGTGTTGGGCAAGTTTTGGCTCGACTTGGTTCGGGGGTAACTCGTGAGAATCAGAAGTTGGCTCGGGGTCGAACTTTAGGTGTCAAAATAGGGTTTTAAGTAAAGAAAAATTGGAAAATGGCTCACGGGGGTCGAGTCTGGGTCCATAAGAGCTAAAATAATATAAAAAGAATAAATTTAGAATTTAAAAATTTTATATTAAAGTTTGGTATTTTTCGGGATTAAAACACTGTTAAAACAATTAAGAAAAGATAATTGAAAAAGTCTAACATTTAAGCCAAATAAAATTATGAAAAAAATTCACGTATGCTTAAATAATTATTTGGGACATGTTAGAGTCATGAAATCAAGAAAAAAGTTGAAAGCGTAAAATGTCGAGTCCAGGGGTAAAACGGTCTTTTTACACCGGGAAATTAGTAAAGGTCATGGCAGTGCCCTAAATACTGTTTTCATGATACTATGATTATTTTTAAATGTATATGAATTGTTCATGATTAAATGATGATTTTTAAATGTCTAAGAGATTTTTATGATTTAAGAAGACATTTAAAATACATGTTGCATGCTTGGTTTCAAAAATGAAAAAAATGTAATGATATTCATGATTTTTCTAAAGTGATGTGAATGAAAAATGTTGAAGGATGTGAAATAATTGTGACTAATTCGTTAATGTTGGCGACGTCGTGAGGGTTATGGTCCCAGTGGGAGCCCGACGATCGTGTTTCCAACATTGCGAATATGTGGTAATGGATATGTGGTAACGGTTTTGTGGTAACGGAAGAATGGGAATATCGTGAGGGGAAAAGGCCCCAGAGGGAGCCAATTTATGGGAAAAAGCCCCAGAGGGAGCCCCTACGATCGTATTTCTATTCGAATCATGATAGGCCATGGCTCAGTTGACCGGTGAGTGTTGCTGGTGTCTCCCGCCGCCCAGTACTCTGGTTTTATGTAGATGGATCCATCGACCCTCATGAGCATGATCAGGAAAGTCACAATTAACGATCTGAATTCAACAAAAGAAAAGAGAAAAAGAAAAGGAAAATGTTCATGATCATGTTAAAGGTTTTATGTCATGTCATGTTGAGGAAAAAGGAAAAAGTTAAGGTTTATGATTGCATGTCATGAAAAAGTATTTTACGAAAATGTTTATGTTTAGAGTTTTATGCATCAGGAAAATGTTTACGAAAATATTTATGTTTATGCATCTTAATGAAAACGATATTTTAAGTACAAATATTTTTCATCGTTATATGTTGACTGTATTACGTATTACTCGTTATAAAGATTATGGTGTGTTGAGTCTTTAGACTCACTAGGTGTGATGGATGCAGGTGGTATTGAGGGAGGACTTGATGAGTGATTTGACTGGACTGAAGGCGCACATAACCCGAGGACCAGCGCTACATTTTCCGCATTATGCTTTATGATTTAAGTTAAAGATTTTTAAGATTATTTATTTATGCTTTTGAGAGATTTTTGAGAGGTTTAGTATGAGCTTTACTTTTCAAATTATTGCTTTTAGGTTTGGGAAAACACTAGACGATTTTACTTTACGACTATTTCACTCGAATTTTTATATACTAGTTGATTGAGCTTTTATTTTAAAAAGGGGAAAATATTTTATTCATGTATTAAGTGAGTTGGCCGAAATATTTAAAAAAAAAAAATTTAGTACTTTTAAAGCAATAAAAAGAGCAGGACGTCTCAGTTATGACATTACACTTCAATATTGTGTTGCCCTGTGGAGATGAAATTTGTCCTACTAGTATCCTTAAAGCTTGTCCTGTTCAAATGAGTACGAGATTATTGTTTGCCAATCTTATTGTTATTCAGTTTGTAGCATTTGATGTTATATTGGGTATGAATTTGTTATC
Source organism: Primulina tabacum (assembly GCF_025594145.1). Classification (NCBI taxonomy): domain Eukaryota; kingdom Viridiplantae; phylum Streptophyta; class Magnoliopsida; order Lamiales; family Gesneriaceae; genus Primulina; species Primulina tabacum. The sequence goes on along the minus strand of NC_134553.1, from coordinate 32,438,145 downwards.
TGCTTATCATGCGGTGATTAACTGTGTGGGCAAGACATTGAAGTTTTTAGCCGATGACCATGGGAATGATGTTTTTGTTGGTCTAGGCTCTTCGATGAGTATTCCTATTATTTCTTGTCTACAAGCTACCAAATTGTTGCAAAAAGGTTGTATTGGTTTTCTTGCTTCAGTGTTGGACGTGCGCAAGGAAACTAATATGCAATTACAGGATATTGATGTGGTTCAAGATTATCCTGACGTATTTGCAGATGATGTGCCTGGATTACCACCTGATCGAGAGGTGGAGTTTGTTATTGATTTGATTCCAGGTACATCTCCAATCTTTAAGGCTCCGTAAAGAATGGCTCCGACTGAGATGAAATAATTGAAGAATCAATTACAGGAGCTATTAGATAAAGGTTTTATCCGGCCTAGTTCATCGCCATGGGGAGCTCCGGCTTTATTTGTGAAAAAGAAAATGGGTCGTTCAGGTTATGCGTTGATTATCGGGAACTAAACAAAGTAAATGTTAAAAACAAATATCCTTTGCCACGTATTGATGACCTTTTTGATCAATTGCAAGGAGCCACCGTGTTTTCGAAAATCGATCTTCGATCCGGATATCATCAATTAAAGGTAAAAATGGAGGACATGCCAAAAACTGCTTTTACAACGAGGTATGGACATTATGAATTTTTGGTGATGTCGTTTGGACTAACCAATGCTCTTTCAGTTTTCATGGATTTAATAAATCGTGTCTTTAAGCCGTATTTGGATAGTTTTGTCATTATTTTTATTGATGATATCTTGATCTACTCAAAGTCACGAGAACTTCATCGTGAGCATTTGAGGATTGTGTTGCAACTGTTGATGGATAAGCAATTGTATGCCAAGTTAAATAAATGTGAGTTCTTGTTGGAGCACGTGGCATTTTTGGGCTATATTGTTTCGAAAGAAGGAATATCGGTGGATCCTTCTAATATTGAAACCATTAAGCAATGGTCCATTCCAAAGACACTGTCAGAGGTAAGAAGTTTTCTTGGTTTGACAGGATATTATAGAAGATTCATAGCGGATTTTTCGAAGATCGCATTGCCATTGATGAGTTTGACACGAAAGGCTACCAAGTTTGAATGGACCATAGAATGCCAACAAGTATTTCAAACATTGAAAGATAAGTTGACTTCTGCCCCTGTATTAGTACTTCCTTGTGGTATTGAAGATTTTTTTGTGTATACAGATGCTTCAAAGCAGTGGTTAGGTGCCGTATTAATGCAGCGTGAGAAAGTGATAGCATATGCTTCTCGTCAGTTGAAGGAATACAAGAAGAATTATCCTACTCATGATTTGAAGCTGGCCGCTGTGGTGTTTGCCTTAAAGATTTGGCGGCATTATCTCTACGGTGAGAAATGTGAAATATTTACGGATCATAAAAGTTTTAGTTATTTGTTTTCGCAGAAGGAATTGAATATGCGGCAACGGAGATGGTTGGAACTTGCTAAAGACTATGATTGCACCATTAGCTATCATCCTGGTAAACCTAATGTGGTTGCGGATGCTTTGAGTCGCAAGTTGAGTTATTTATTGGGATCTATGATTTCTAAACCTTTGTTGCTGGAATTGGAAAGGAATGAAATCACTTTGGTATCTCCAGGTACAATGGCTCGATTATCTGCATTGGTTCTCCACTCAACCTTATTTGATCGAATTTTTAAGGAACAACAGCTGGACACTCAGTTATTAGAATTGAAGAGGAAAAGTGATCTGACAGGAGTTTCTGAATTTTGGTTGAATCGTGAAGATTTATTGACATTTCGAGGTAAGATATGTGTTCCTATGAATGATGACATTCGAAAAGATGTACTTCTTGAAGCTCATACAGCGCCAAATTCTGTACATCTCGGTAGTACCAAGATGTACCAAGATCTTCGGCGTCTTTACTGGTGGCTAGGTATGAAGAAAGATATCATGTTATTTGTTTTAGAATGTCTAACCTGTCAGCAGGTTAAAATTGAGCACAAGAGACTGGCGGGATTGTTGCAATCCTCGCCCATACCGCAATGGAAGTGGGAACACATAACTATGGATTTTGTTGTTGGGTTGCCAAGGACGCAGAAGGGCTTCAATTATATTTTGGTGATCGTGGATCGATTGACCAAGTCATCTCATTTTCTTCCTGTCAAGACGACGTATTCTATGAATCAATATGTTGAGGCTTATATTCAGGAAATTGTGAGACTTCATAGGATACCAGTATCGATAGTTTCTGATCATGATCCGAGGTTTACATCGGAGTTCTGGAAGAGTTTGCACAGAGCATTGAGTACGAAATTGACTTTTAGTACCGCCTACCATCCTCAAAGCGATGGTCAATAAAAGAGGAAGTTTTATCCAAATTCTTGAGGATATGCTAAGAGCTTGTACGTTTGATTTACCGGGAAGTTGGGATTCCAAGTTGCCTTTGGTAGAATTCACATATAATAACAGCTACCAGCCTTCTATCGGCATGGCACCTTATGAAGCTTTATATGGAAGAAAGTGCCGATCTCTTTTGTTTTGGGAAGAGGTAGGTGAAAGGAAAATGTTGGGGCCGGAGTTGGTTCAACAAACATTAAATGTTGTGGCATTGATCCAAGAATGAATGTGGACCGCTCAGTCTCGACAGAAGAGTTATGCCGAGGTTCGACGACGACCTTTAGCATTCAAGGTTGGTGATCATGTATTTATCAAGATAGCTCCTCTCAAGGGAGTTATGCGATTTGGCAAGAAAGGTAAGTTAAGTCCTCGATACATTGGGCCGTTTGAGATTCTTGATAAGATTGGAGACCAAGCTTATCGTCTTGCATTTCCACCGGACTTGGATCGAGTTCATAATGTCTTCCATGTTTCCATGCTACGTAAGTACCTTTCTAATCCCTCTCATGTTCTTCAGTACGAGTCATTGGACCTTTTACCTAACCTAAGCTACGAAGAAATGCCGGTTCAAATTCTTGATCGCAAAGTTAAAGTGATGAGAAACTAGGAAATTGGACTTGTGAAAGTCCTATGGAGGAATCATTTTATTGAAGAGGCCACTTGGGAACCGGAAGAAGAAATGAATCATCGTTATCCGAGTTTATTCGACGGTAAACAAATTTCGGGGACGAAATTTTTATAAAGAGGGGAGATTGCAATATCCCGACCTTTTATCATGCTATTGTTATGATGTTGATATTAGTAATGGATATTTTTATGGTTTGATGGTTGTGATATTGTGGTATAGTATTGGTGATTGAGTTTATGGGAAATGGTTATTGGTTATGGATATGTTTATTGGAATGGTTAAATATGGTTATTGTTTATGGTTAGTGTTGTTAAAGTAATGAATGAGTTTGTTGATGGTCGTGTTTGGTGATTGAGGATGATTTTGTATGCTTATTTCATTGGGATTGAATGGTATTGAGGCATGGTTTTTGGTGCAGGGGACAGCGCCGCAGAGCCGCAAGGAAGCGCAGGCAGCGCAGAAGCGCGGGCGCCGTAGCGCCATTCGGGCGGTGCCGCGGCTCTAGTCGTCCAGAAGTGTTTTTTTTAAAACACGTTTTTGGTGTATTTGAAGGCTTTTTAAACCATTTCTAGATGCTTCTCCACTTCTTCCCTTAATTTCCATTGGTTCTAGCTTATTTCCTCAAGGTTTTCTCTCCTTCTTTCTCCACTTCAAGTTCAAGACTCATAGTTGATTTTTAGTGTCTCATACCTTAGATTTCAAGCTTCAAGATAAAAACTTATATTTTTGGAGTTGGAAAGGTTTGAGATATTGAAGGTTAAGTTATATTAATTGATTCATTGGATTATTGGTGATGATTGATGGTTAAATTCATGTATTTTGTTGAAGGATTCCCATCAAGATCATATAAGAAATCACTTGCTTGTTGGGTTGTAAATTGTAGCTGTCCCTTGTGCTCATATGGTATATATATGTATAAAAGCCATTTTTGATTGATGTCTCGCTCCTTTCATTGTTATTCTCTTGATAATTGTTGTTATGTATCCATTGATTACGAGTTTCCATTGAATTCATTGATAAAGGAGCTAGTAATTCATTGTGTCTACCAAGTGTTTGTTTAATTGCTTCAATGAGGTCCCTATGATTAACGCCAAGGATTGGTAGTAACTCATGCATGTCATTGGCCAATCACATGATTATGGAGTATCTCTAACAATTTTGATATTCTTATATATCAAAGAGATACTCTCCACAGGTCACAAGTCACAGAACTATCAATTCCTTTCCTTTAATTCATGCCATGATATACCATTTACATTTACTTGATACCTACCATTCATGGGGAACGATATTATTCAATTTTCATTGCCATTGCCATTGCCATGTTCCAAGCCAAGTGTAATGCCTGAAGTAAATATTACAATTTGTTGATTTAGTAATTGGAGATTACTAAATAATTAACCATTTTTAAAGAATTAAATAAGACATATGTTGTTCATATGAAGTCCAAATGATTTGAAATTTAAATATAATGTAGAAAACTCAAAAATATAGAAATTTCATGTTTTGAGTTTTAAAAAAAAATTTGATCGTTTGACTGGTCCAAAGGGATATACCAGTTATATTATATTATTAATATAATATTATATAATATTTAAAAAAAAACAAGATAAATTTGAAAATTGTGAACGGTGAATTCATGAATCAATTGACAGTAAGTTTACGGAGAGGTGAGAGAGAAATATGAAATAAGGTTTTCAGATTTTCTTTTCGATTTTGTGATTTATCGGTTTATCCAATCGACGAACCGACTTCAGTTCTGAGATCGTTGACACGAGGTCTTCGATTTGAGGTATAAATTTTATAGTTTTGGTGATGTTTGAAATTCGTCGATTTCTGGAATAAATCCGATAAATTGTTAAATTATACTGAAATTGAAGATTGTTGAATAGTGTATGATTTTAACGAAGTAGAGAAGATTATAGTGGTGTCGAACTATTTCTAATTTATTATAATTATAGATTTTTAATCGTTGGATGAAGATTGGAGAGTTGTTTGTTAGTCGTTATTAATTCTGATTGTATATTCGGAGTCTACGAAGTCTAGGCTACACGTTGATATAAATTTTTCGCAATTTGACGGATGTTGTAAAATAGCCTGTTATTTGATGTTAAATTAATTAGGGTGTATTTGATGGTAGTATTGTGAATTAATTACACTAGAATATTAAATTGATGAACGATAAGAATTTATAATCGAGTTTTATATTTTGTTGAATTAATTGTTGTTGGGCTATTTGATGTTATATATATTGAGGCTGTTATGATTGTATTGATACGTTGATAATGATCTGATAATTGTTGTTGAATTATTTAGATACAACACAAGCCTCGGGATCAAAGAAATAGCCAGATTATATATATACTCGATTATCAGGTACGTGTTGACGTACGTGCATACGTTGTTATTGTTTAGTATTGATAAATACTATTGTGTTGAACGATGGTAAATCATCAGAATTAGGTGATTTGATATTATATTTTCTGTTGTTTATTATTGTTGATGTTGTTGGCTGTCGTTGTTGGGAGACGTCACGTTGATGTTGTTCGTTCAACGATATTGCTGTCGCCGAAGTTGGGGTGCGACGTATCGTTGATGTTATCCGTTCGACGATATTGCTGTCGCCGGTGTTGGGGTGCGACGTATCGTCGATGTTGTTGTTCGTTCGACGATATTGCTGTCGCCCGAGTTGGGGTGCGACGTATCGTCGATGTTATTGTTGCAGTGTGATGTTGTTGAGGTTGTTGATGGCTGATTGTCCAGAAACGGCAAAGGGGTATTTCTGTTATCATTTCAGTTATATCTTATGTTGTTGTTAATATAACTTTTATGTATTGCGATGATGATTGTCGGTATGCTCACCCTTTGGGGGCTTTTTTTGTTGGACAGGTTACAGGACTATGTCGTGAGACATGATAGTGGTGAAAGATTAGGTGTGTCTAGTCAAACAGTCATGTAAATAATAGTAGATAGAGACTGTATAAATTATTGTTTTATTTGAGTTGTATTTGTGTATTTATTATACTCTGCTACACTGATGTAGATAATGTGATGATTGCACTATTTTGTCGTATATGCATTATCTTTTTACGTCGTCGAAAGGAAATTTTTATGTATATAACGTCACATGTTGTATGATTACGTGGCGAGATTTGGGCCGCCACATTTGGTTGTATCAGAGCATATGTTAGATGTCTGGGATGGTTAGGAGTTGGGTTTGTGATGAGGGAGTTGGATGGCGATATTGTCTGCGTTTGTCTATGCATTTGACTTGTTTTTGATGAGTTCTTGATATGATTGATTGTTCTTTAGTTGCGCGTGCTTTCGTGTGAAAGGTGTGATGATGATTACTGGATTGTAGTTGTTAAATGTTATGATTAACAATTTGATTTCCAGTGATGGCAGCTAGAGAACAGGTACATCCACGCGAAGAAACGGATGAGGTTGACAGTGGGTTTGGTCAGATGAATTCATTGCCACCTCCTCCTATGGGACAGGCACCTGCAGATCAGCCTTTATTGCCTGGTGAGTTGACTTTGGCACAGTTCAGCAGTTATCTTCCACCGAGATTTGATAGTTCTGAGACTGGTGAGCGAGCAGAGAAGTGGATTGAGAGGACATAGCAGATATTTGTGACTGCTCCATGTGCTAGGTCTGCTTGGTTACGATTGGCTACATTTCAGCTTTCGAGAAATGTACTATTGTGGTGGCAGACGACTGAGGCCGGGTTGAGAGCCCAGTGCCGTACTGTTGATTGGGATGTGTTTCATTCTCGTTTTCTTGATAAATATTTTTCTATAGCAGCCAGACAGAAGAAAGAGAGAGAATTCGAGGATTTGAGACGGGGCAGTATGTCTGTTGCTGAGTATGAGACTTGATATTCTGCATTGTTGAAATATGTGCCACACGTTGCTATGAATGTTCATGCTAAGATGAAACATTTCTTGAGAGGGTTGAAGTTAGAGTTATTTGATCGTGTGCAATCAAATAACCCGGTATCATTTGAGGATGCAGTGACGAGGGCTGAGATGGCTGAGTTGGTTATGCAGGAGTATGGGGCTCAGGGACGATTATCAGAGCTGACTAGGGAGTCATTGCGACCACAGGGACAGTCTTTTAAATATCAGAAGGGTCCATCTTCTTCTTCAGCATCATCTGGGAAGCGCCGATTTGATTCGCGACATGTTGAGAGTCGTGGGGGAAGTTATCAGTCTGTTCAGGGACAGAGAGGGGAGTCCAGAGCAGTGAGATGTTTTCATTGTGGTGGACCTCATCTGATCAGACAGTGTACACAGACCGAGATCACCTGTTTTGAGTGTGGCGGTGTGGGCCATATAGCCAGACAGTGTCTTAGTCGTGAGGGACAGAGAGAGCCCGTGAGTAATAGAGGTAGATTCTCAAAGAGGGGAGGACGACATGCTCAGCAGTTTACATCACGACCTTTTGGAGGACAGCCACGTATGCAGGGAGCTGGTCCACCTCAGGCACATGTGTATGCTTTGACACGAGAGCAGGCATAGGAGGCACGAGAAGAGATGATAGCGAGTAAGTGTTATTTATGTTCTTATCTTGCTTATATTCTTATTGATACAGGTGCCTCGCATACATTTATATCGAAGAGGTTTGAGGTTGAGCATCATATGTGCTCATCTCCATTGTCTATGCCTCTTTCTGTTTCGACACCTTCTGGAGTTGATATATCAGTTGTATCTATGATATCAGATGGTATTATTTCTTATGAAGGCTACGAGCTGAGATTTGATATGATTATTCTAGAGATGACTGATTTTGATTGTATTGTGGGAATTAATGTGCTGAGGAGATATTGTGCCACTGTTGATTGTTATCAGCGGGTAGTATATTTTTATACAGATGAGAAAGAGCTGCTATCCGAATGTCTCGGTTATTGGAGCATGGACATGAGGGTTATCTTATTTATGCTATAGATGTGACAAAAAAGAAGAAGGAGGTGGGAATAGAGGAGATACCTGCAGTGGCTGAGTTTGCCGATGTATTTCCTGATGACATTCCACGATTTCCACCAGTTCGTGAGGTGGAGTTTTGGATTGAGTTGATGCCAGGTACTTCTCCTATTTCTCGTACTCCTTACAGAATTGCACCAGCAGAGTTGAGAGAGTTGAAAGCCCAGTTGCAGGACTTGTTGGACAAGGGATACATTCGCCCTAGTGTATCACCTTGGGGTGCACCGGTCTTATTTATGAGAAAGAAAGATGGAACGATGCGGCTTTGTATTGACTATCGACAGCTAAATAAGGTAACGATTAAGAATAAATATCCCCTCCCTCGTATTGATGATTGGTTTGATCAGTTGCAGGGAACCTCAGTATATTCGAAGATTGATTTGAGGTCAGGATATCATCATATACGAGTTAGAGATGAGATATTCATAAGACAACATTTAGGACCAGATATGGACATTATGAGTTTTTGGTTATGCCGTTTGGGTTGACGAATGCTCCAGCTGTGTTTATGAGATTGATGAATAGGGTATTTCAGCCTTATCTTGATCAGTTTGTTATTGTGTCTATTGATGATATATTGATATATTCCAGGAGTGAGGCTGAGCATGCAGGGCATTTACGTTCAGTATTATAGATACTACGAGATAGACAGTTGTATGCTAAAATCAGTAAGTGTGAGTTTTGGTTGGATCGATTGGTCTTCTTGGGTCATGTTATATCGAGAGATGGGATTTCTATTGATCAAACGAAGGTCGAAGCCGTATTACAGTGGTCTGCACCTACATCTGTACCAGAGATCCGTAGTTTCTTGGGTTTAGCAGGTTATTATCGTCGATTTATCTAGGGATTTTCAAAGATTGCTAGACCTTTGTCACAGTTGACTCAGAAAGGTGTGCGATTTCAGTGGTCTGAAGCATGTGAGAGAAGTTTTCAGGAGTTGAAGCACCAACTGACGACTGCACCGATGTTATCAATTCCTACAGAAAACGAGAGGTTTGTTGTTTATACTGATGCATCATGGTTTAGGATGTGTTTTATGCAGGATCTACATGTTGTGGCGTATGCCTCGAGACAGCTGAAACCACATGAAACAAGGTACCATGTGCATGACTTGGAGTTGGCAGCCATTATCTTTGCCTTGAAGATATGGCGACACTATTTATATGGTACCTTGTTTACGATTTATACTGATCATAAGAGTTTGAGATTTCTGTTTACATAGACAGAGTTGAATATGAGACAGAGACGATGGCTAGATTTGCTGAAGGATTATGATTGTGAGATTGAATATCATCCTGGTCAAGCCAATCTCACAGTTGATGCATTGAGCCGTAAAGTGAGTTGTACTGCAGAGGATGTGAGTCGTTTATCAGCTATGATGATGTCTTGTTGTTCCTTGGGATATGATTTTGATATCTCGACGACTTCTATCCAAGTATCTACCTTATTAGCTGAACCTGATATATAGGTTGTATTCGTGATGCACAGATTACAGATGAGAGAGTTCAGCGATGGAAGGAGTTGGTTTCTCGGAAACAAGATACTTGTTTTAGAGTGGCTGATGATGGCAGTTTGAGGATGAACGATAGATGGGTAGTTCCTGATGCATCTGATTTGCGCCAGGGCCTGTTGCGGCGTGCACATTGTAGTCGATATTCTATCCACCCTGGTGGCAAGAAGTTGTATAAGGATCTACGCTCTCAGTTTTGGTGGAAGAGAACGAAATGTGATGTGATTGATTTTGTACGTCGATGTCTCAATTGTCAACAGATCAAAGCTGAGAGGAGAAGGCCAGGAGGTGAATTGAGGAGTTTAGAAGTACCGACTTGGAAATGGGAACACATATCTGTAAGGTCCAAAATTAAGACGACGTAATCTAACGGCATGCAAATCTAGGAATTCTGAAAAATGGTTAATTAAATTATTTTAACTGCTTAATTGATTATGTGATATGCATGATTATATGTTAAATAATGTTAAATAGGATTTTATTGTCATTATGCATAAATTGTATTTTTAAGGATTAATCAAGTTGCGATCGAACAATGGAGACCGATGGCTGAAAAACGAAAAATGTTTTTAGTAAATAATTATTTTTAATGATTTAAAATATAGTTGATGGTTTCTTCTCATTTTTGGAAAATAGAGGGTTTTGAGATGATTTAATACGCCGGGACGTAAATTTTTTTCGGTGTTGGTTTTTCAACAAAAATACTAACTTTTTGACAACCCGGCTATTTAATTCACAAACTATTTTACTAAAACTTTAATAATATTTTATTTAATTCTAATTAATGACTAATGGGCTTAATTTAGGGGCTTAATAGGACTAAAGACTTGTAAGGGTTTAATTAAGTTATATAATATGTAAACCTTTCCCAAAACCCCACACTTTGCACCTCCATCTCACGGACACACACTTCGCACCAATTAAAACTCTCCCCACCACTCAATCACACGGCACACATCATCATCAAATTTGAAAGAAAATCGGTGGAAAAGTTCAAGAGAAATTCTTAGCCAAGGTCCTTGTCCGTTCTTCGCAAATCGTCAACGGTTTTTCGTGCGTTAATTACGCAAAGGCATGCCTACTCTTCCTTCAAACCATCAACACATCATATAATTTGTTTTATGCATTAATTTTTCTGAAAAACATAGCAGCATGTTAAATTTTCGTAACTCCATGTGCATGTGTTCTAAATTGGTGTTGTAAATTACCAAAATCATGTTTTATATGTGTTAAAGGGGCTGCCATGATCATGACATGCTTAGACATTGTTTTAGACGAATTTAGACACCAAAAACAGCACCCAAAACACCACACATGAATCACAAACACAAGTGGATGCACAATCTGCTGTCATGGGATATATGGTTCGGTTGTTGCTCTTCACGGCTTGGCTGGGTGTTGTATGGTTCCGGGGGCTAGCCAAGGTCGTGAGGGAGTCAAGGGAAGAGTCCTAGCCATGCTAGGACTCGAGCTAAGAGGCTGGGAGGAGTCCTTGACAGCAAGGACTCCTACCCGAGAGGAGTCATGCAGGGACACGCGACTTCTGTGTTTGTGCAGACTTGTGGGCTCGGTCCAGGGGGCCTGTGCTGGGTTAGGGTGCCTCCTTAGGCTCCTAAGAGGGTGCTTGAGGGGCTGGTTCAAGGGGTGGCTCGATGGTTAGAAGCCTACCATCAGAAAACGTGAGAAAGTTGCATGACAGCAAGGGTGGATGCGAGGCTGCTGTCCTTTGGTTCAGGGGCTTTGCTGCTTGGGTTTAGGGTGTGGGTTGGTCTGGGCTAGGTCTATGCATGGTCCAGGGAAGGTGAGGGTCATGAGGGGTCAGGTGGTTAAGGGCTGGAGGTTTCCTAGTTGGCTAGGAGTCTTGGGGAAGAGAAAGGAGCGCACACACAACACAGCAGAATATTGGGTCGACTTCCAACAAGGTTTTGAGCGGGTAAGGATCATGTTTTTGGGGCTGGGCTTGCACAGTAGGGTCCCTATATGGGTTGGCTAGGTTTTGGCTCAAGGTGGCTCGGGCGTGGCTCGGGTAAATTAGGAGATGGCTCGGTGTGTACGTTAGGGTGTCAATTTCGAAAATTCAAAGCCTAAAAATAGATCTAAGGGTCCATGGGGGTGGCTCATGACTTGGGAAGGTAGAATAAATAATAAAAATGCTATGTTTAAAATTTGGGATCAAAATAATGAGATTTGGATTTATTCGGGATTTAATCGCCGCACGAAACTTTAATTAACGAGTTAATTGAAACCCCTAGTTTTAAGCTTTATAAAATTATGAAAAATTAGGTTTAAGTTTAAATAATTATTATAAGTCTAAGTTTTTAATTTGGGAATTTTATATTAAGGTTTGGTTTAAGTCGAGATTAAAACGCATTAATACGTCACATTTAAAGATTAATTTAAAAGTCATCCAATACGTCACATTTAAAGATTAATTTAAAAGTCATCCAATACGTCACATTTAAAGATTAATTTAAAAGTCATCGAATTATTACGAAAATATTTATGTTTATGCATCTTCATGAAAATGATATTTTAAGTACAAATATTTTCACTGTTATATGTTGACTGTATTACGTATTACTTGTTATCAAAGGTAGGACGTGTTGAGTCTTTAGACTCACTAGGTGTGTTGATGCAGGTGATATAAATAGCAATGATATTGGAGGTCTTGACGAGTGACTTGCTGGACTGTCGGTGCACATAACCCGAGGACTAGCGCTTCTATTTCCGCATTTAAGTTTATGACTTTAAGTTAAAGATTTTTACGACATTTTACTTTATGCTTATGAGAGGTTTTTGAGAGGTAGTATGGGCTACACTTTTCAAATATTTATTGCTTTTTAGGTTTGGTAAAACGCTTTACGATTTATTGTCCTGACTATTGCTCTTTGGATTTTCAAGTACTAGTTATATGTTTAATTTATAAAATGGTGTCAAAAATATTTTATGGTTCGGCCGATGCTAAGTGAGGTTTAAAAAAAAAAATTCTAGTACTTTTTAAGCAATAAAAACGGTAGACGTTTCAATATCGATGGATTTTGTGACTCATTTTCCAAGAAGCACTGGAACTATTGATGCTATTTGGGTGATTGTTGATCGATTGACTAAAGTTTCACATTTTATACCCTATAGTATAAGTAGTACGTACTTAACGATGGCACAATTGTATATACGAGATCTCATACGGTTGCATGGGATTCCAGTGTGTATTATATCTGATAGAGATCCTCGATTTACTTCTCATTTTTGGGAAGGATTGCAGACTGCGATGGGGACAGAGTTGAGATTGAGTACGGCTTATCATCCCTAGACAGATGGTCAGACTGAGCGTACTATTCAGACGCTGGAGGATATGTTGTGTGCTTATGTTATGGATTTTAAATCTGTTTGGCAATCATCTATTCCATTGGTAGAGTTTGCGTATAACAATAGTTATCAGAGTAGTATTCAGATGGCTCCATTTGAGGCATTGTATGAGAGGCGTTGTAGATCTCCGTTATATTGGGATGATGTTGATCGAGCTGTGGTTACCGGTCCTGATATGATTCATGAGATGGAACAGAAAGTAAAGTTGATACAACATTGATTGAAAGCAGCTCAAGATAGATAGGCCGCATATGCCAATAAAAGACGAAGACCCTTAGAGTTTCAGCAGGGCGATCGAGTATTTTTGAAAGTTTCTCCTTTTCGTGCCACAGTGCGATTTGGTAAGAAAGAAAAGTTAGCAACGAGGTGTGTTGGTCCGTATGAGATATTGCAGCGGATAGGCACTTTGGCTTACCGATTGGCTCTACCTCCATCTTTATCTGGTATTCATGATGTATTTCATGTGTCGATGTTGCTAAAGTATGAGCCAGACCCTTCACATGTGTTGGATATTTCTGAGGTTCAGTTAGATCCTGATGTGTCTTATGTTGAAAGACCAGTTTGTATTTTGGATCGATCTGACCGGAAGTTTCGTAGTAAGCTTATACCGACGGTGAAGGTTCAGTGGGAGCATAGAGGTGTCGAAGAGGCCACTTGGAAGACAAAGCGGCATATGAGGGAGCTCTACCCCTACTTATTCTGATGATATGACGTATCTTTATTTATGCATGTTATTACCGTTGTTGACTAATTTTGGGGTCGAAATTCATTTAAGGGGGGTATAAATGTAATGCCTGAAATAAATATTACAATTTGTTGATTTAGTAATTGGAGATTACTAAATAATTAATGATTTTTAAAGAATTAAATACGACATATGTTGGTCATATGAAGTCCAAATGATTTGAAATTTGGATATAATGTAGAAAACTCAAAAATATAGAAGTTTCATGTTTTGAGTTTTAAAAAAAAATTTGATCGTTTGACTTGTCCAAAGGGATATACCGGTGTTAAAATGTTAAGTATTATATATTATATTATTTTATTAATATAATATAATATAATATAATTATTTTTTTAAAAAAAAACAAGATAAATTTGAAAATTGTGAAAGGTGAATTCATGAATCAATTGACAGTAAGTTTACGGAGAGGTGAGAGAGAAATATGGAATAAGGTTTTCAGATTTTCTTTTCGATTTTGTAACTTATCGGTTTATCCAATCGACGAACCGACTTCAGTTCTGGGATCGTTGACACGAGGTCTTCGATTTGAGGTATAAATTTTTTAGTTTTGGTGATGTTTGAAATTCGTCGATTTTTGGAATAAATCCGATAAATTGTTAAATTATACTGAAATTGAAGATTGTTGAATAGTGTATGATTTTAACGAAGTAGAGAAGATTATAGTGGTGTTATTTCGAATTATTTCTAATTTATTATAATTATAGATTTTTAATCGTTGGATGGAGATTGGAGAGTTGTTTGTTAGTCGTTATTAATTTTGATGTATATTCGGAGTCTACGAAGTCTAGGCTACACGTTGATATAAATTTTTCGCAATTTGACGGATGTTGTAAAATAGCCTATTATTTGATGTTAAATTAATTAGGCTGTATTTGATGGTAGTATTGTGAATTAATTACACTAGAATATTAAATTGATGAACGATAAGAATTTATAATCGAGTTTTATATTTTGTGGAATTAATTGTTGTTGGGCTATTTGATGTTATATATATTGAGGCTGTTATGATTGTATTGATACGTTGATAATGATCTGATAATTGTTGTTGAATTATTTAGATACAACACAAGCCTCGGGATCAAAGAAATAGCCAGATTTTATATATACTCGATTATCAGGTACGTGTTGACGTACGAGCATACGTTGTTATTGTTTAGTATTGATAAATACTATCGTGTTGAACGATGGTAAATCACCGGAATTGGGTGATTTGATATTATATTTGCTGTTGTTTATTATTGTTGATGTTGTTGGCTGTCGTTGTTGGGAGACGTCACGTTGATGTTGTTCGTTAAATGATATTGCTGTCGCCGGAGTTGGGGTGCGACGTATCGTTGATGTTATTCATTCGAAGATATTGCTGTAGCCGTTGTTGGGGTGCGACGTATTGTCGATGTTGTTGTTTGTTCGACGATATTGCTGTCGCCGGAGTTGGGGTGCGACATATCGTCGATGTTATTGTTGTAGTGTGATGTTGTTGAGGTTGTTGATGGCTGATTGTCCAGAAACGGCAAAGGGGTATTTCTGTTATTATTTCAGTTATATCTTATGTTGTTGTTAATATAACTGTTATGTATTGCGATGATGATTGTTGTGTATGCTCATCCTTTGGGGGCTGTTTCTTTTGGACAGGTTACATGACTATGTCGTGAGATATGATATTGGTGAAAGACTAGGTGTGTCTAGTCAAACAGTCATGTAGATAATAGTAGATAGAGACAGTATAACTTATTGTTTTACTTGAGTTGTATGTGTGTATTTATTATACTGTTTCTGCCACACTGACGTAGATAGTGTGATGATTGCACTATTTTGTCGTATATGCATTATCTTATTACGTCGTCGAAAAGAAAATTTTTATGTATATAACATCACATGTTGTATGATTACGTGACGAAGGTTTGGGGCGCCACACCAAGACTGTGTATATGTACTTGTTATGTAAAGCTTTCTACTTATTGAGTTTTATCTCATTCCAGTTAATGTCATGTGATGCAGGTAACAAGAAGGAATGAAACGGATTGTTCGAGGTGGGAGAAGTCATATGGCATGATAAGGGGAAATTTTTTGAATTGTATCACTTTTGTTGGGGTGTTGAACATTAATAGTTTTTGGGTATTTGGTATTTTGTATTAAATGAATTACATGTTGTTGGTTCTTTTGAATATATGGTCAATGGAAAGGAAAAACTTTGTGGTGGTATTTTGAATATTTTGTAAATGGATATGTGTGATTATTGGAAAATGTTTATGATCAAATGATACATTGTTCTTTCCCTTTTCAATGTTAAGGCTTCCGCGTATGTCCTTTCTTTTAACTGTAATTGTCATGGGAGTGGGTTGTTTCAGTTCCTGACGCAGATTCCTTCAACAACACTTAGCACAACCCTGTTTCGTTTCCTACCTCGGGGTGTATAGTAAATTAGTTCAATTTGAAACTAATACAAGGGAGGTGCAAAAACCTTGGTTCTTTTATTCAAACATACCAAATATTATTACATAGTAACCTCCTGTAAAATAGTAGAAACTTGTTTAGCTACTTATAGTAGCCGAACTTACAAAACACATAAACTACAAAATATTACAGTTTATTTTGAAAGAAAACGAAGAGGTTGATGCCTTCATCTTCCTTCTGTCTTGTTATTTATAGAAGCTCCTTGCGGATTTTATTTTCGGACTTCAAACTCTTGCTATAACTTTTCTTTATTGAAATCCACCTGTGTTTGGCACTATCTCTTGAGTGGGTGGTTGTATGGTCCTTCCACTTTTTCTCGTGCTGTCATTTTCTAGATTATTAATCTAGAAAACAACTTGTGTAACGTACTGTACTTTTAAACTACTTAAAATTCGCGGAAAAATAAAAAATTTCTTAAATAAATAATAATCTTTCAAATTGCGATAAAAATAAACCGTTTGTCTAAAATAATTGAAATAAAAACGATTACAAACAAAGTTTGTCAAATATTTAAAATTGTAAACAACTTGCAACAAATACTTGTTTAAAACATCATAAAGTAAATTCCATAAAAATCAAAGTAAATGAAACAACATGTATAAAAATCCTTAAAACTTACGCGGTCCTCGGATTAGTCCACTGCGCAGTCCGAACCAGCTCACTGATCACCACCTCTTGTAGTGAGTCTAAAAACTCAATATGCATTCAAATACTTACTACGACAACATCGATGTAAAAATAAAAGAATATACATGCATTTGCTTCTAAACGCTCGAAGACGACGAATACCGACACGGTGGATTATGGGAGATGACCGTGAAACGCTTGCTACACGATTCTTGCTCGAAAAACCAACGTAAATCTTCAGAAATTTGCATGGGGGAAGGGACGGCTTCTGATGAGTATGAAGAACCCTAGGTCTCTCCTCCAAAAGTAACGTGTAGGTGTGTGTGCAGATTTGTGTGTTTTATTAATGTGTAAGTGTGTGTGTATGTAGATTAGGGAGTTAATTAGGGGTTAATTAGTTAAATAAAAAATATTAATAACTAATTAACATGCTAATTAAAATAATAACCCCCACTAATTTACTAGCACTCCTTATTTTAATAAAATACAAATGTGGCAAGTTTTCAAGGTTTAAAATCTCTAAATTGGTATTTGAAAATTTTAAAATCTCAAAATCAACTAATAAATTAAATTAGACTTTAAAATTCTTAAAATTCCAAAAAAATCACTTAAAACACAATTTTATTGACTTTAAATAACATATCACATTTCAAGAATCACCAAAATCGTCACCGGTCTCTATTCTCGATCCCGCATCTAATATTCGCCTGAAACATAAAACTGAATAAAACATTTTAACGTGCATCACAATTAACATGTAACAATTTAAATAATGCGAATTGTAAATCTTGCATGATTAAAAATCATTTTAAAAATTAAATAAATAATTTAACAATTTAATAAATGCATGGGTTTACGTGTACTAATTTTTGGGCTCCACAATCCTCCCCCACTTAAAAAAAAATTTTGTCATCGAAATTAAATCTTACCAAACAACTCCGGGTAGCGACTTCTCATATCTGCTACGGTCTCCCAAGTCGCCTCCTCCACTGATTGATTCAGCCATTGAACTTTGACCAACTTGGTCACTTTGTTCCGGAGTCTCCGCTCCTGTCTGTCTAGAATTCGGATCGGTTTTTCTCATATGACATATCTGGAGCAAGCTGCAACGGCTCAAAACTCAGAACGTGCGAATGATTTGCCATATATTTCCTCAGCATCGAGATGTAGAACACATTGTGTACTCTGGCCAGATTCGACGGTAGAGCTTTACGATATGCAAGTGTCCGAACTTCGCCAAGAATTTCAAATGGTCCAATAAATCTCGGACTCAATTTGACTCTCTTCCTAAACCTCACAACACGCTTCATAGGTCATATATTTACGAATACGTGATCTCATATGGCAAATTTGAGGTCTTTTCTTCTTTTGTCAGCATAACTCTTTTGACGAATCTGGGCGGTCTTCATCGTGTCTCGGATCTTGATCACTACGTCTGCAGTTTGTTGAACAATCTCTTGGCCAAGTTCTGATCTCTCCTTGACTTCATCCCAATGAATCGGTGATCTCCACTTCCTCCCATACAGTAATTCGTAGGGAGCCATACCTATAGAGGATTGAAAACTATTGTTGTAAGTAAACTCCACTAGAGGTAGTTTCAATTCCCAATTCCCATGGAAATCGACCATAAGCTCGCAACGGATCTTCCAATATCTGAATCACACGCTCAGACTGGTCATTTGTCTGAGTGTGGAATGCCGTACTGAATAGCAACTTTGTCCCCATAGCTGCATGTAAACTCTTCCAAAACGACAATGTGAATCTCGGGTCCCTGTAGAACACAACAGAAACTGGGATCCCGTGCAAACAGACTATCTTCCTAATATAGAGCTCTACATACTAAGTCATGGAGAAAGTCGTATTCACCGGTAAGAAGTGTGCCGATTTAGCAAGTCGATACACTATAACCCAAATGGCATTAGATCCCCTGACTGACCTCGGCAAACCAACCACGAAATCCATGGTGATGTTCTCCCATTTCCACTCGGGAATATGGAGTGGCTTAAGCACTCCTGCTGGCCTCTGATGCTCTACCTTCACTTGCTGACAAGTAAGACACTCAGATACGAATCGACGAATGTCCCGCTTCATCCCTGACCACCAATACAACATCTGTAAATCCCTGTACATCTTGGTACCTCCTGGATGGATGGGATACAGAGATGTATGTGCCTCTGTCAAAATATCCTCTCTGATCGAATCAACACTAGGCACCCACATCCTTCCTTTGTACTTCACAATACCATCGGACACTGTGTAGAGCACACTGCCCTTGGCTTCATCATTCAGTTCCATTTCTGTAACTGTTCATCTGAAGGCTGACCTCTACAGATTCGGTCTAGCAATGAAGACTGGAGTGTAACATTAGACAACTTGGGCGCCCTGTCCTTAGGATAAACTTTTAGGCCAAACCTCCGAATCTCTGACTGAAGAGATTTCTGCTGACAACCAACATTAGCTTTCCTTGGGTGGTAGCTAATTTCACAATCGTAGTATTTTACTAACTCCAACAACTGTCTTTGTCTCATGTTCAGCTCTTTCTGCGTGAAGAAGTACTTGAGACTCTTGTGATCAGTGAATATATGGCATTGCTCATTGTACATCTATCTTAGAGAATACTGTATCTCCCTGCAATTGATCGAATAAGTCATCGATCCTTGGTAGTTGGTATTTGTTCTTGATCATCACCTTGTTCAATTCCCGGTAATCGATACACAGCCTCATGCTCTCATCTTTCTTCTTTATGAAGAGCACTGGTGTGCCCCATGGTGAGAAACTAGGGCGGATGAATTTTTTTATCTAGGAGCTCCTGAATTTGCTGTTTGAGCTCTAACATCTCAGCTGGAGCTAAACGGTACGGTGCTTTAGAGATTGGCACGGTGCCTGGCACAAGGTCAATGGCGAACTCCACCTCTCTCTCTCTCTGGTGGAAGGCCTGTGACATCATCAAGAAAAACGTCAGGAAAATCTCTGACTACTAGTACGACGGAGTGGGTGCGTCAGATGCGGAAATAATACTGGCCAAGAAAGCCTGACACCTCTTAAGAATAAGTCTTCATGCCTGCATGCAAGAGATCATGCGAGGGAAACTCCTCCATCTATCCGACTCAAAGAGAAATTGCTCCATGCCCAACGGTCTAACCAACACTGATCTTTTCTGAGTCAATAAGAACTTCTTTCTTCGTTAGCCAGTCCATTCCCAAGATAATGTCAAACTCTGGCATCGGCAACACAATCAGATCGACATACACTAGGTGGCACTGCAATTCAAGATCAATATCTCTGACCACGCTAGTAGCTGATAACTCCTTCCCTGATGAGACTGTCACTGAGTAGTTCACGTCGAGTCCAATGGGTAAGGAGCCTGACCGATAGATTAGAGCATGAGTTAATCGGGCCGAAATATTAAGATGGCCAATATAACCCAGCAGCTTCCCTTTATCTCTTTAGCTCAAAGCAAGGGTGAAGGGCCCATTCAGCTATTTGTTGTACCCAGTATGGAGCCATCGTTCTTCGAGTATGGCGTATCTTATCCTTCATTTTATCTGAATAAGACGACCGGAATCCAAATTATTAGCGAACATCTCTAAGATAAAAGTGTGTGTGGCCCCAGAATCTATCAAGGCATCGTGGCCACTTTTTTTATGAATATATTTCCTGAGAGATGTTAGCACAACACAAAAACTTATATCCCAAATACTAATCTTAATATCATGCATAGTTGGAAATTTCTGTCCCAAGTCACCAAAAATACGAAACAGCACACTAATAATCCCAAATCGATTCGAAACATCCATGACAAAAAAATACGGTGCTGAATTAAATAGGTTGCCAGTCAACAGAGTCGTGTCTGGGCCTCATCCTGCATGCAAAACACTCTCCCTTAGGTCGGCTATCTCCACTGCAGGCAGTCCTTCAACATATGATCAGTGGCTCCGCACTTTAAGCATTTGCCAGGACCCCATAAACACTGGCTCATGTGCTAACGGTTGCACTTCGGGCACAGTGGGTACTCAGGCTTCTGAGGAGCCTTCTGTTGTGGAATAGGACCTTTGCCTTTTGGCGGTCTCTGAAATGGCCTCTTCCCCTGATGTCCCTAGAAAGGCCTCTTAAATTGCTGCTACTGCTGCTGAGGTGCCTGATAGGGCCTCTTGCCCTGCCTGTTGTTCTTAATATCTCTCTGGTCCTGCTCTGCCGCCAAGGCTCTCAACATGGCGATAGCATAGGTGGTAGGATCAGCAACTCTCACATCACAGCGCAAGATCGGCCGTAACACATCAATAAAATTCCTCGACTTCTCTCAGGCATCATTCGCAATCATGGGCACAAAGTGACACCCCCTCTCAAATTTCCTGACAAACTCTGCCACGCTGCTGTCTCCCTATCACAACGTCATGAACTCCCTGGTCAGGTGGGAGCGTACTTTCTCTGTGAAGTACTTGGAGTAGAAGACCTCCTTGAAATCAGTCCAAGTCAATGTTTGCAAGTTCACTGACACAGATGCGCTCTCCCACCAAAGTTTGGCGTCTTCTGTCTGAAAGGGATCGATTTTAGGGTGTTCAAATGCGCAACGGAAGTTCAAAAAATTCTTTTCTAGGCAAGAAAACCGAAATTTTAAGAAAAATTTGAACACCTTTGTACTAGTGTGTAACATATACTAAACACCTTTGTCATACATAGGGTGTTGAGAAATTTTACCTATCAATCTCAAAGATTGATGATGGCTCCAACCAAGTTGTAAACAACTTGGGTCTTCAAAGGCAAGACAATCTTCAAACTCTCCTTGCTCCAAAATTAGGCCCACCACCAACTAGCTAGAACCCCTCTTATTTTGCACTAGAAAAATAAGAGGATTTTTCAAAGAGAAGTGTAGGATTTCCACAACAATTGAAGAACCAAAGAGAGAAAAATTGAGGGAAAAGGCACACAAAATTTCGGCCATTGCTTGCAAGAATGGGGAGAAGGATGACTTGTCTTAGGGTTGCAAAAAGCTAAAAGCAAAAGTTGCATGCCATGCCAATTTTTTAATCAAAAGTATTCCCCAACTCTTCACCTCCCAAGCATGCAAAATCTAGTGGGCTTGTAACATTTACAAAGGACCCATAGACTTTTTAATTTAAATGTCTCAAACATATTTGAGTCCAACTAAACTTTACTTGATTTTACTCAAGTCCACTAGTCAAATAATTATTTTCAATTGGGCTCTACAAGGCCCAATGTTATTTAATTAATTCAACACTTGAATTAATTTAATTATTTGGACTCTACTAGGCCCACTAGTGTTAAATTAATTCAACACTTGAATTAATTTAATTTAGTCCATAATAATATTTATGAAAATCACAATTTTCAAATACATTATTTACTTGGCCAACTCTTAATTTTAGGAACACATTCATAAATTAGAAGTTACATTTCTCTCATAGAAGTTATACTTCTATTTTTCCTTACGCTTATAAACTCATTTATAAGCCGTTCAACACATTGAACTATTTTTACTTCTCAACGGGATCTAGAAAGCTAGTACTTGTGTGGCCCTCAATGGTTCATTGATACAACTAGCCGTGGGTTCACATCTCCATGTGATTCGGACTAAACATGTCCTTATATGAGCATACCCCAATTGCTCCATTCTTACTTATCAACTCCTTGATAACAAGAATGTCAGAACTCAAGTCTGATATTACCCAACCAATCATGTTAAACGCCTAGCAGCATCACTTACATGATTCCCTAGGTATCAAATGATAGTGCCTGCAAGAACCATTCAATTATGGTTAGCAGTACAATACGGTCCCTTCAACTCATACATCCCGACCGATTCGACAACCATTGGTTTATCGAGAGTTGTCAATGAATCGATACTATGTGTCATGTTGTAGTTGCATCGATGGTGTAATCTATGAAACCCCTTTCATAATTACCACCATACTCTGATAAGAGATTTCAACCTACATACACATGAGAACACATAGGATATCCATACCCGAAGGTAAGCAGTGAATCCCCGACTACAATGCATCGACTCCTATATGTTTCGACAGAACACCCAACCTTGCCACCTGATGACCCCATGAGAGTCGGTAAACAAGTCAAAGTGTAATTCTAGCACATAGAGTCTCAATGTTGTCCCGGATCATAAGGACTAATGGTGTACAACCATAAACTAGGACTTTTCCACTCGATAAGTGAGAACCACTTGGAAAGTCCTTTATGGAGGGTTGTTCAGTGCACTCTACCAGGAGCACCTATCTGCATGCTCAAACATTACAATGTTCCCTACCAATGAAACATGGTACTCACATCGCAGATACTAGTCTCGAACTCGAGCGGCCTATATCCTTCTTAGTGGTGGCTGAATCGACTAGTAACTGTTTAGAATATACATTATTCCAAATATGAGTTTCATGATACTCATCATATGAGCATCTCATATTCTTTCTACTATTTGTATATTCAAGGGTTTTATCTATGCAACTTGCATGGGTATACAAATAAAGATGTGCCAAAATAATAATTTCAAATATTATTAAAATAAAGATTGTTTATACATAGAGTTTCATTGTGAACACTCGGCCAACACTTGGCTCGACGGGCACCTACTCTAACAATCTCCTATTTGCACTTGAGCCAACTACCCATATGTTTCAAACCCATCATTTCGCGATGCTACTCGAATAATGGTCCAGTAAAGGCTTAGTTAGTGGATCAGCAACATTATCTGCGGAGCCGACTTTGTCAATCGAGACATCTCCTCTTTCCACAATCTCTCGGAGGATGTTGTACTTTCTCAATACATGTTTGGACTTCTGATGAGACCTTGGCTCCTTTGCTTGAGCTATAGCTCCCGTGTTGTCACACAACACCGGGACAGGAGGAACTCCATTAGGAATGACATCCAACTCTTGGACGAAATTCTTTATCCAAACAGCCTCCTTTGCTGCATCTGATGCAGCAAGATATTCGGCCTCAGTGGTGGAATTCGCTGTACTGTCTTGCTTGGAACTCTTCCAAGAGACAGCAGCACCATTGTGCATGAATATGAATCCAGAGGTTGACTTCAAGTCATCGATATCGCTTTGGAAGCTAGAGTTGGTATAACCTACCAATTTCAGTTCTCCACCCCCATAGACCAAGAACAAATTATTGGTCCTTCTCAAATACTTGAGGATGTCTTTCACAGGTTTCCAATGTGGAAGACCAGGGTTCGATTGATATCTACTCACTACACTTAGTGCGAAAGCCACGTCAGGACGTGTAGATATCTTGCCATACATGATGCTACCAATTGCAGATGCATAAGGAATGCTTGTCATCGCCGCTATCTCTGCATCAGTCTTGGGAGACATAGAATTGGATAGGGACACGCCATGACACATTGGTAGATGTCCTCTCTTGGACTCATCCATCGAGAACCTCTTCACGATGGTATCAATGTATGTGGACTGGGTGAGACCAAGCAATCTTCTTGATCTATCTCTATAGATCTGTATTCCCAATACAAAAGATGCTTCACCCAAGTCCTGCATCGAGAACTTACTCGCTAACCATATCTTAGTTGATTGCAACATTCCTACATCATTCTCAATGAGTAGAATGTCATCAACATAAAGCACAAGGAATGTCACAACACTCCCACTGACCTTCTTATACACACAGGGTTCCTCAGGATTCTTAGTAAAACCAAACTCTTTGGTTATACTATCGAATCTAAGGTTCCAACTCCTAGATGCCTGCTTTAGACCATAAATAGATCTCTGAAGTTTGCATACCATATGCTCACTTCCGACAGATGTAAACCCTTCAGGTTGGGACATGTAAAACTCTTCCTTAATATCTGCATTAAGAAAGGCTGTCTTGACATCCATCTGCCATATCTCATAGTCATACCATGCAGCTATGGCTAGCAAAATCCTTATGGACTTGAACATTGCCACTTGAGAAAAGGTTTCCTCAAAGTCAACTCCTTGTCTTTGAGTATATCCTTTTGCCACCAATCGCACCTTGAAGGTCAATACCTTCCATCCGCCCCAAGTTTCCTCTTGTAAATCCTTTTACACCTTATGGGAACAATTCCCTCAGGTGGATCCACGAGATTTCACACTTGGTTCGAATGCATGGATTTCATCTCAGATTCCATTGCTTCAAGCCACTTGGATGAATCGGCATCAGATAAACGCTTCCTTGAAGGTCCTTGGATCACATCCATGGTTAGGCTCATCATGGCCCTCTTCAAGAAGCAGACCATACCTCATAGGTGGTCTCGAGACTCTCTCGGATCTTCTAGGAGCTTGTATCTCCTCTCTTGGCTCTTCGGGTGTGGGTTCTATAATGGTGGGTGTCTCTCGAACCTCTTCGAGTTCTATCATCTCCCCTTTTCTATCCAATAGAAATTCTTTTTCCTAAAAGGTTGCATTCCTAGAAACAAACACCTTTGTTTCTTGGGGATGATAGAAGTAATATCCAACAGAGTTCTTTGGATATCCCACAAAGTAACATAAAATGGATCGACTATCCAATTTATCTCCCACTAACTGCTTCACATAAGCAGGGCACCCCCATATTCTAAGATAAGAATATTTGGGAGGCTTGCCCATCCATATCTCATATGGTGTTTGCCTTTGAATGGACATTTAGTGGAATATCTTTCAATTTTAAGTTATAGAGATCGTTTTCAAGTTCACCAGTACCAATCAAACATTCATTCTTGTAAATATTGCAAACACCTTTGCTAAAGAAACAAGAATATCCATTTTTATCAACATAGAAATGGAAACAATGTTTTTTCATCAAATCAGGTACAAACAAAACATCTCTTAAAAATTAACTTAAAATTATTGTTCAACAATAAGTAAACATCTTCAACAGCCTTGGCAGCAACTCTTGCCCCATCGCCCAACCTCAAAAAGGTCTCACCTCCCCTTAGTCTCCTACTTCTTCCCATCACCTGCAAATCATTACAGAGATGTGAGCCACAGCCGGTATCCAATACCCAAGAATTAGAGTTAATTGAAATGTTTACATCAATGTAGAACATACCATTTCAGAACTTTTCTGAGCAAGATATTCTTTGCAATTACGCCTCCAATGTCCAGGCTTCTTGCAGTGATGACAAACATCACTAGTCTTGTCAGCCTTAACTGGTGTGGTTGCCAGGACGGGATTCGGAGATTGCCTCAACAAGGGCACGTTCTTCTTGGGACGTTGGAAAGAACGCTTCTTTCCCTTCCCATGTGGATCAATCTTCGTACCAGATGAAGAACACACATAAAAACCAACTTCTCTTTCTTGATGGTGGATTCAAACGTAACAAGCATGTTAACCAACTCCTCAAGGGTCGGCTCTAGCTTGTTCATGTTGAAATTCACCACAAAAGGATCAAATGTGCTAGGCAACAATAAGAGCAACACGTCGGTGGTCAACTCCGAAGGCAACATCAGATCCATGCCAACGAGCTTGTCCACGAGCCCAATCAACTTCAGGCCATGCTCATGGACCGAGGCCCCATCTCGCATGCGCAAAGTGATCAGCTCCTTGACGGTAGCATGCCTAAGAGGCCGTGTTTGCACACCAAAGAGCTCCTTGAGATGCAAATGAATGTCTGCAGCACTCTTTGCATCCTCAAAACGCCTCTGCAGCTCATCATTCATAGAAGCCTGCATATAACACCTGGCTTTCAAGTCATGGTCACAACATTCCTTGTAAGTCTTCAATTCCTCAGGAGTGCAGTCAGTCGGAGCCTCAACAGGGCGCGACTTAGTAAGTTTATATGCTATCCTTTCCGAATTCAAGACGATTTTCAAGTTTCTTAGCCAAGTGAGGTAATTAGGTCCAGTTAATATGTGTTTTTCGAGTATTGCAGATAATGGATTGCGTATCGAAGACATTGTCAATTTGTACTTAAAAGTAAAACAGATAAATGTCGATGACTATTTTAAAATATTTAGTAAGATATAAAGTATGGACTTTTACTTTATAAATGTTTACTCCCACTGTTTTGACATCTTTCACTACCTTATAGTGAAAACGGGAAACTCCTTTCCTCAGTAGGTACGTAAGGTCCAATTAGCGAATTATGATCCAGAATAATATCAGCCAATCACAATTCCTAAAACGTAGTTTCCAATTGCATCTCCATGCAACCCTATACGTAAAATTTTGTCTCACATTTGATTAGGACCCAATAATATGATGTCGTTCATCTTCACGTGTCAAGCCTTACCCATCGATGTTGAACCTTAATGGACGGTCGCCATAAGTTCCCTCAATAATATGAGCCGAAATCATGGGAGTTCCACGTAGTTCACATCACCATGTCAATGGATGTCACAGCTTTCCGGCACCCAGGGCCCCCCCAATAATATGAGCCGAGCCCCGAGCACGGGTAGCGTTCATCATGCACCCATTGTCGATGGAAGACATGGAAATTATAAACAAATTTATAATTCCCCTTTTCGGGCTTGATATTAATTTTGAATCTTATTCAAAATTAGGATTTTTAATTTTGAAAGGTCTCATCATTAATTTTATTTAAAAATTGCCATGTTTGATCGTATGTTTGCCGGATTCATGCAACTTTGTTATTATCATAATAATAACGCACATACTCATTATTTATAACATATCATGCATATATTATAAATAGTAAACAAAACAAGGATGATCAATAGCCCAAAACTAATGGCCCGTGTGAGCTAAGCACGGGCCTAGGTCCAATACTAGGGAAATGCATGGGATTCAAATGCAACTATTACATAAGCTTCCAATATTTACATGTCTTCGATCTTCATAATCATCAAGGCCACCATCTTCCAATCTTGATCTTCCACTATTCTAATATTTACAAATAAATATCCATGGCAAATAGGGATACATCACATGGGGTGGGAACGAGCCATAAACCAAGCCCACTTTAAATTTGATAATTATTACAATCATTCAACACAAAATATCCTATCATACACCTAGCAAATTGGGCTTGGCTTTTGATCATCCTTCATGCATAATATCACATATCATACACCATCAATTAATTATCACAATAATTAATTGATCCAATATTATATATCTTGATCAAATCACTAACCGCCACGATTATAAACTAAATTAACAAAGTATACAAACTCCTTTGTCTACTTTCTAATTAATTTATTAACCGAATTTTTTGTAAATCACCATTTACTATAAATAATTAAAGTCCAACTTCAATTATTTATTTCATGAGAAAATATTTGCAACTTTTGTAAATTTAAACTTAAGGGCCCAAAAAATCATTTTTCACCAAAAATATTTTGGCTCATTTAAATTTCACAAATATGTTAGCCATCCAATGACCCAACAACTCAAGGCCCATGACACTTTGAAATTTCAAAACACCTTTTGAAAACCCTAGTCGTCATCGCCGTCGTCGGAGCTCCGTCGCCAGATTCCGGCCAAAATGCAAATTTTTTTTTTAAAGGGGCTGTTAGGGTTAGAAATCGACCTCAATATAATATTATGTATATGCTACACAAAAACTAGTACCCTTAGCTCTGATACCACTTGAAAGGGATCGATTTTAGGTGCCCGAATTCGCAACGGAAGCAACAAAATTTTCGAAAATGATATTTTCTAACATAAAATTTTCGAGCACCTCTATACTAGTGTGTAACATATACTAAACACCTTTGTGATACATAGGGTGTTGAGAAATTTTACCTATCAATCTCAAAGATTGATGATGGCTCCAACCAAGTTGTAAACAACTTGGCTCTTCAAAGGCAAGACAATCTTCAAGCTCTCC
The DNA here is from genome assembly GCF_025594145.1 of Primulina tabacum. Lineage (NCBI taxonomy): Eukaryota > Viridiplantae > Streptophyta > Magnoliopsida > Lamiales > Gesneriaceae > Primulina > Primulina tabacum. Next base: position 32,409,657 of record NC_134553.1, on the reverse strand, counting down.
TTGCTCCAAAATTAGGCCCACCACCAACTAGCTAGAACCCCTCTTATTTTGCACTAGAAAAATAAAAGGATTTTTCAAAGAGAAGTGTAGGATTTCCTCAACAATTAAAGAACCAAAGAGAGAAAAATTGAGGGAAAAGGCACACAAAATTTCGGCCATTGCTTGCAAGAATGGGGAGAAGAATGACTTGTCTTGGGGTTGCAAAAAGCTAAAAGCAAAAGTTGCATGCCATGCTAATTTTTTAATCAAAAGTATTCCCCAACTCTTCACCTCCCAAGCATGCAAAATCTAGTGGGCTTGTAACATTTACAAAGGGCCCATGGACTTTTTAATTTAAATGTCTCAATCATATTTGAGCTCAATTAAACTTTACTTGATTTTACTCAAGTCCACTAGTCAAATAATTATTTCCAATTGGGCTCTACAAGGCCCAATGTTTTTTAATTAATTCAACACTTGAATTAATTTAATTATTTGGACTCTACTAGGCCCACTAGTGTTAAATTAATTCAACACTTGAATTAATTTAATTTAGTCCATAATAATGTTTATGAAAATCACAATTTTCAAATACATTATTTACTTGGCCAACTTTTAATTTTAGGAACACATTCATAAATAAAATGTTAAATTTCTCATAGAAGTCATACTTCTATTTTTCCTTACGCTTGTAAACTCATTTATAAGCCGTTCAACACATTGAACTATTTTTACTTCTCAACGGGATCTAGAAAGCTAGTACTTGTGTGGCCCTCAATGGTTCATTGATACAACTAGCCGTGGGTTCACATCTCCATGTGATTCGGACTAAACATGTCCTTATATGAGCATACCCCAATTGCTACATTCTTACTTATCAACTCCTTGATAACAAGAATGTCAGAACTCAAGTCTGATATTACCCAACCAATCATGTTAAACGCCTAGCAGCATCGCTTACATGATTCCCTAGGTATCAAATGAGAGTGCCTGCAAGAACCATTCAATTATGGTTAGCGTACATTACGGTCCCTTCAACTCATATATCCCGATCGATTCGACAACCATTGGTTTATCGAGAGTTGTCAATGAATCGATACTATGTGTCATGTTGTAGTTGCATCGATGGTGTAATCTATGAAACCCCTTTCATAATTACCACCATACTCTGATCAGAGATTTCAACCTACATATACATGAGAACACATTGGATATCCATACCCGAAGGTAAGTGGTGAATCCCCAACTACAATGCATCGACTCCTATATGTTTCGACAAAACACCCAACCTTGCCACCTGATGACCCCATGAGAGTCGGTAAACAAGTCAAAGTGTAATGCTAGCACATAGAGTGTCCCGGGTCATAAGGACTAATGATGTAAAACCATAAACTAGGACGTTTGCACTTGATAAGTGAGAACCACTCGGAAAGTCCTTTATGGAGGGTTGTTCAGTGCACTCTACTAGGAGCACCTATCTGCATGATCGGACATCACAATGTCCCCTACCAATGAAACATGGTACTCACATCGCAGATACTAGTCTCGAACTCGAGCGGCCATATCCTTCTTAGCGGCGGCTGATTCGACTAGGAACTGTTTAGAATATACAGTATTCCAAATATGAGTTTCATGATACTCATCATATGAGCATCTCATATTCTTTCTATATTTGTATATTCAAGGGCTTTATCTATGCAACTTGTATGGGTATACAGATAAAGATGTGCCAAAATAATAATTTCAAATATTATTAAAATAAAGATCGTTTATACATAGAGTTTCATTGTGAACACTTGGCCAACAATTGGCTCGATGGGCACCTACTCTAACACTGTCAGGAGAAATGTGGCACACCTGACCCTGTCTGCATCCTGCAGCTCATTGCAAGAAAATAAATATCTTGATGGACTTAATCCACCCCTCAGCTATCATCGGGTCAGTATTCCCTGAGAACTCCTTTGGGTCCATCCTGCTGAACCTCTCATATACCGCCTCTGGTCTGGGCCTCGCTCCTGTATCTACGGCAGCATGGTTCCCCGCAAACTGTGCGAAGAACTGAGTCATCCCTACAAGCATCTGAGCCTGCATATCTTGGGGTGGATGAGGAGGATTGGCTCTATTCCCATCCCGAGCTTCTCTATTCTCATCCTTGCTCCACGGGCAACCATACGTCTAGGAGGCTTACTGTTCCAATATTTACCCAACATGTAATCCCAACATGCATGAACATAATATCTATATTATAAGATGCACGTAATTGGAGCTTAAAGCATGTACATGCTGAAATCATGACTTGATGCTTATTACATGAAAGAATTTAGAACTTTAAAACTTACAGACTTAAGATGTGACTTCGTGAGTTTCTCGCAACGGGCAGTAGGCATAACACTTTACAAGAACACCGCTCTGATACCAACTGTAACGTAACGTACTTTTAATCTACTTAAAATTTGGGAAAAATAAAAATTTTATTAAATAAATAATAATATTTCAAATTGCAATAAAAATAAATTGTTTGTCTAAAATATTTGGAAAAAAAACGATTACGAACAAAGTTTGCCAAATAATTGAAATTGTAAACAACTTGCAACAAGTACTTATTTAAAGTATCATAAAGTAAATTCTTTCAAAATCAGAGTAAATGAAACAACATGCATAAAAATCCTTAAAACTAAGGCGGTCCTCGTGTTAGTCCACTGCGTAGTCCGAGCCATCTCACTGATCACCACCTCTCGTCTCCTCATACTCGTCCTCACCTGCATCGATCAATTCTAGTGAGTCTAAATACTCAACATGTATAAAATGGACTAGCAAGTAACATATAATAAAACCACATGCATTTTAAGTAGCGCATACGTAACTTAACTTTAAACATACTTACATAAACATACTTACATAAGCATAGACGTGCCCTCATCTCATAAACATTTTCGTAAATGTACTTGCATCATACATACTTAAACATGCATAGTAATCATCATTTTGCGTATATATATGTTTCAAATCAAGTGACCCATACGTAAATGCACCTGATCAGACTAAACTACAGTACTGGGCTGGCAGGGATGTCCACTACCACATACATAAGATCATCAGTCAAACTTTACAGGGTGGATTTGTCCTTTGTCATACTTACCGCTTTACAATCTTGATCAAAATCCTGTCATAATTTACCGGGGTGGAGAGGTCCCCGGACACGTTCTCCGACTTCCAAACCCGTTCATAATTGGTCACAAGACATTTAGAATATCTCAAAAATATAAAATATTTTCTTTGCACGTCGAACATACTAATACATTATGCATGCCTGCCCAAGACAAAAATTAAATTTTTCCCTCTTACAGAATGCTTGGCGCTCGAGCGGTAAAATCTTACCACTGGAGCGTGCCCCGTCCAGAAGTTCTAGCACTCAAGCAGTAAGATCTCTTGCCAGAGCGCCACCCTGCGCAAAAAATTTTGAAAACCGACACAGTTAAGCAGTCACACTAGATTGATCATAACTCACTCATCACTTGTCCAAAAATTATGAATTTACTATCAAATCAAAGATATCAAAAAGTACTACGTTTTATACGTTAAACGTTTTTCCAGAAAACCGACCAAAAATTCGCAGGATTCGAAATGACAGCAGATTCGGGTTTTGAGATCTTAAAATCGGTTAAACATCACAGTTTTAGCAGGCACACGAAAATTATCATAACTTACACATTTCTTGTCCAAAAATCACAAATTTACTGACAAATCAAAGATATCAAAAAGTAATATGTTTTGCACGTGGAAACTTTTTCCAGAAAGTCGACCGAGAATTAACAGTACACGAAATGACAACAGACTCTATTTTTAGATCCAAAATGGTTTCAAAACATTTTTGCTCAAACTTTTGCACAACATACACGGATTTTGCATACAATATGCATCAAAATACTTACTACGACAAGATCGATGCAAAAATAAAAGAATATACATGCCTTTGTGTATAAACGCTCGAAGACGATGAATACCGACGCGGTGGATTACGGGAGATGACCGGGTAACGCTTGCTAGACGAATCTTGCTCGAAAAACCAACGTAAATCTTCAGAAATTTGCTAGGGGGAAGGGGCGGCTGCTGATGAGTATGAAGAACCCTAGTTCTCTCATCCAAAACTAACGTGTAGGTGTGTGCGTAGATTTGTGTGTGTTATTAACGTGTAAGTGTGTGTAGATTAGGGAGTTAATTAGGGGTTAATTAGTTAAATAAAAAAATATTTATAACTAATTTACATGCTAATTAAAATACTAACCCACACTAATTTACTAGCACCCCTTATTTTAATAAAATACACATATGGCCAAGTTTTCAAGGTTTAAAATCTCCAAATTTTCAAATTGGTATTTGAAAAGCTTAAAATCTCAAAATCACCTAATAAATTAAATTAGACTTTAAATGCTTAAAATTAAAAAAAAAATCAGTTAAAATAAAAATTTTATTGACTTGAAATAAAATCCATAAATCATCACCGGTCTCTTTTCCCGATCCCGCATCGAATATTCGCCTGAAACATAAAAATCAAGAAAACATTTTAACGTGCATCACAATAAACATGTAACCATTTAAAATAATGCAAATTGTAAATCATGCATGGTTAAAAATTATTTTAAAAATATATAAATAATTTTACAATTTAATAAATGCATAGGGTTTACGTGTATTGATTTTTGGGTTCTACAACTTGTTCTTCAAATTTTATCTCTTGGCATAACCAGTAGATATTTGTTTGTATCATATCAGCTGAAATCTCATTCTCTGCTTCTTGGAACATTTCATGTTCGCAATCTTTAATTTGATGTTAACAAAACTTGTTATTTTGTTTAAAATGATTTTACCTAAGTACGCAGATACTGGAACTGATCAGGATTTGAAATGATTAGTTATCAAGCCAAAACTGAAGCTATCGAGATGCTAATTGAAAGTGCCAATTGATCGACCAACCTGAATCAGCTCAACTGACATTTCAAAAAAAACAATTCAACTGATTGTCCAGCTGATAGGTGATTCAGCAGAAGACCTTCAGAAGCCCGGCAAGCTGATGAAGAGTTCAACTGATGAAGAACCCAGCTGACCAATTCAACTGAAAGAGTGAAATCAGTTCAACTGATAAGTCAACTGATTTCACCAGTCCAACTAAAGATCAGTTCACCTGAAGATCAGTTCAGATGACCAGTTAAGAACATCTTTTATGAATCAATCAGTTGCAGATCAAAACAAGCTTATCTAAATGGATTCCAGCTACACACAAGGGAACAAAAATATCTGTACTATCTGTAGTACAATAATTGACGTTGCAGCTAAGATTAAAGCCGAGAGTTTCCTGGAGGCATGTCAGAAAAGTCAAGACACATATATCAAGGAACACATTCAATCTGCAACGATCACATGTGATGAGTCCTGGAGTACAATCTCAATGCCTCTATAAATACAAGCTCAAGACCATCAGAAAACAAGAGACGCATATACTAGAGTGTGTGAAGATACAAAGAACGGGCACGCATAATGCTTATCAGCTTTGAATAAGCAATCAGACCATAGAGAATACTTCAACGTGTTATCAGCTTAGTTTAGAAGCTTACTTCCCTCGGTGTGTGAGAACACCTTCGTGGTGTATTTCTTGTTCAGTTCTCACACACGCACACACATCACCACTCAAATACAGTCCTGCACAAAAAAAATAAACTTGTGTATGTAGTTTTTGACACACAGACGTTAAACAAGTGTTGCCTGGAAGGTGCTACCTTCAGTCTATTCTAGGAGTTCAGTTAGGCAATGGGTAAGTCCTAAGCTGGGTGGGTTATTAAACATGTTGTAATTAATCAAAGTGTTCTAGTATATCCTACCCGAGGTGGTAGAAGGTGTGAGAACCCAGGATTTTCCGATCCGAAGCAAATCATGTAAGAAATTCGAACTTGAAATTTAACTCAAACTAAGCTTAACAACTTTCATTTTAACTATAAAACTTAAATATGAACTTAGATTTCAGCTAACTTGACTTGAGGAAGTAGCTTCAAAGCTCGGAGACTGACTCAACGAGAGGTCAAGCTACAAGTAACCATATCCATCAAAGAGTCATCACTGGAAGAGTAAAACCCCAGCTCGAGGACTCGAGCTGTCAGCTCAAAGCACCTCAACCAAGAATGTCCTAAAAAGACCAAAAAGGGAGCTATAGAATGAGCCAAGAGTTTGGACAAGTTAAATGTGCAGGAAATAACCTTTGAATTAACCCGTGAAGGAGCTGCGGGAGGAGCTAAGGGCTAGGACACCTTTATTATGCAGGAATGTAACTCTTGGTGCTTGGCTTACTTTAGACCATCATTAATCATTTCTTGGCCACCAAGGGAGCAAGGTGGACGGCTATGGGGGAGACAAAGGGGCAAGTTTCCTCCTATAAATATGTGATCTCATGCATTGCCATACCACCCCAAAAATCAAGCCAAAATTTCGGTTTTCCCTTCCCCTCACTCTCCCAATTTTCGGCCAAGCAAGCAAAGAAGAAAGAAGGAGATTTCGTACAGGCCAAAGTTGCTATCTCGTGTCGAAGTGCTGCCCGACCCGAAGACAGTATTTGTTAGAATTGCGCCGAAGTGCTGCCGAATTTTCAAGGGAAAGCTTCGTGCAAGAAATAAGTAAGTGGGCTTTCGTTAAATATTTTGTTGTATTTTAAAGTTTGCATATAAATAATATGACATGCTTGTATGTGTGTCCTTTTTTTTGAAAATTCAGTATGTTCTATTTTAAAAAATTTCGATCGATTATGTGTTCTCTTCTATGCTTCGAAATCCAACATTCATCCTTTCCGAAAATTTTCCTTGAGAAATTAGAAAATATATCCCTTCAATCGTTCCGAAAATCCTTAGTATCGAAAATTTTCACGACAACTTTGTTATTTGTGCCTTTCTATCCTTTATACGATTCTCATGCTTTACTTCCATTTTATCCTAGGAAATGGCTGCTCCAAGTACTCGCGCTCAGGCTGCTCTTCGTATGCATCAGCTTACCATAGATAATCAAGCTAGGGAGATTGCGACTCTGAAGGCGCAACTGGCTAGGAAGAAACTAGAAAACCAGGAGCTTAGTGAGATTAGGCACATACTGGAGACGGACGTGCAGCGACTTACTCACCATCTGTATTTGGCTGAGAGCCAACTTCTACAGATACCGACTGATTTAGCTCGCATCGCACGCTTAGCTTCACTCAACAGGGAGTTACTGGAGAGAGTAGAGATAGAGCAAGGACATGCTACTCAGGCCCGTCAGCGCCAAGAGGAGTTCAGCACCAAGCAAGATCGGTACATTTCGAAGCTCCACGGCACTATGGACAGACTTCAAGATCAGAATAACTTACCAGCATTTGGTGATAGAGAACATAGAGGAAGAGGAGGAAGCAGCGATGGAGGTGGCCGATGACGACAGCGACAGTGATAGCGACAGCGACGGAGGAGAGATGATAGATTAGTATCAAGATTATATCTGGATTGTAATAAAATTATGATTAAGAAAATATTATGTGTATCACCTTATTTATAAATGAAAGTTCTATTATCTTTAAATCATTGCATTTACATATCAAAATTGATAAAGTATTTTATAAATCTGTCTAAGAAATTAATTTCTTTTACTTTTATAGGAAAGCAAACATGGATCATCAAAGCATTATAACTGAACTTCAAAAACAGCTCCAGGAAAAGGAAGCGGAGATTAAAATATTGAAAGAAAAAAATGACAAACTCAAGAGAGATAACTACCAGTTGGATATAAATAACGTATGCATGATGGAGGATCTTCGTGAGGCAAGAGTGGAAGAGAAAAGACTGCGCGGCGACGTTAGGCGCTATGCTGCCTACCACCTAGAGTCTGAGGGACAGAACGAAATCACCAATTAAGAGTTGAAGAATGCGCAAGATAGGATTTTTACTCTCCAAATCCGGGATCAGAGCCTCCTCAAAACACAGCGCCGTCTTCAAGAACGGATCGAAGAACAAGAAATCGATGAGAAAGTAAGCCAATCAACGATACAAGAGCTTCAGGATCAAGTAAACAACCTTGACCACCACAACACACAGTTGCAAAATCATATTGATCAGCTACATAATAATATGATCAATATGGATGAGCTCTTAGAGGAACTCAAAGCTAACCAAGAAGAAGATCCTGTTGAAGTGGAAGAAATTAATGGGGTAGTAGGAGATGGTAAAGTTATAGACGAGTAGGGAGAGAACCTTAGAATAGGCTCGATTGTATTCATAATTATTTGATTAATTATTTGTTTTGAAACTTTTGATTGTATGAATTTCAAAATCTAATGAAATTATTTTGATTTCATATTATGGTAAATAAATTAATAAAATATATGTTTATAGGATATGGCAGGCAGACCACCCCGAAACAACCGTAACCCTCGTGACGCCAACCAAAATGAAAATCCACCACCACCTCCGAGGGTAAATCTCAACCAAGAAGATATGATGGCGATAGCTACTATTGTAGCCGCGACATTGCAAGGGTTCGTGAACCCATTGGCTAACGCCATCCAACCACCCCAAGAACCACAACCGCGTGGGATTAAATACAATTATGAATCTCTGAGGAGAAATCGAGTTCCAACTTTCGATGGGAACCCAGACCCGGAAGTCAGCCACAACTTGCTCAAGAATGTCGAAACACAACTACATTTACTGGAAATACCTGAAGAACTGAGAGTGGAGGTTGTGACACCGTTTTTGGAATACCGGGCTAGGAAATGGTGGGAAACTGTGTCACCATCTCTAACTGTAGTGGAAGAGATCACATGGCAGATTTTTAAGAGAGAATTTTTGAAACAATACTACCCAGCTGAATTTCGTCTGCAGAAGTTGGGTGAGTTCGGAAACTTCAAACAGGCTCCGGACATGTCGGTGATGGAATACACTTCACGGTTCAATGATCTAGGAACCTATGTCCCAACAATCATGTCTGATGAAACGCTAAAAATACATCGTTTTAAAAAGGGACTCAACAGCCGGATTCAGTCAGCTTTGGCAGTATTCAAGCCAAACAGTTTTGCGGATTTGATGGGCGCTGCGATGAGCGCAGAAACAGATATCAAACGCCGTGAGGAAGAAAACAAGAACAAAAGACCGATTGTCAATCAATCTACTCAGAATGGTCCCAAGTTTAAGAAGCCAAATTATTTAGGTGGGCATTTCAAAGGAAGCTCTGGCAATACTGGCAATAGGGAAGGGAAGTGGTGCGACACCTGTAAATAGTATCATATCGGAGAATGCTATCGGAAGACAGGCGCATGTTTCAAGTTTGGACAGGTGGGTCATCGAATTAAGGAATGTCCAGAAAACAAAGAAAAAGGGGCGGGACCCAGAAAGTAGAATGAAAACAAAATCAATGCTCGGGTGTATGCAATCACCCAGGAAGAAGCTGATAACACCAATGAGGTGGTGGCAGGTACTACTCTACTCAATGACATACCTGCATATACTTTGTTTGATTGTGGTGCTACGCACTCGTTTGTGTCCAAAAGATTTGCTAAGAAGCTTAAACTTGAACATGATATTCTTAGTGAGCCATTGAGAGTGGTAACACCGGCAAGCAAAATAATTGAAACCCAAAAAGTGTATCGAAATTGTAAAATTTGTATCAGCAAACAAATTTTTGAGGCAGAATTAATTCAACTCAATATAGTTGAGTTTGACATCATTCTTGGAATGGACTGGTTAGCTAAAAACCATGCCTAGTAGACTGTCAAAGGAAAGATATTAGACTTCAGACTCCGACAAAAGAGGAAGTCATATATCACGGGAAATCCAAAGAACGAAAATCTCTGTTATCTGCTTCACAAGCCTGGAAGGCCATAAAAGGAGGAGAAAAGATTTATCTGGCAGTAATTAATGAGATCAAAGGAGAAGAAGTCCCAAAGTGGGAAGATATTCCAATTGTTCAAGAATATCCAGATGTTTTCCCTGATGAATTATCAGGCGAGATACCTGATAGAGAGGTAGAATTTGAAATAAATTTGGTCCCTGGTGTTGCACCAATCTCAAATGCACCATACCGAATGGCTCCAGCTGAATTAAAGGAGTTAAAGGAACAACTTCAGGAATTACTTGACAAGAAGCAGGTTCGCCCTAGTGCATCCCCGTGGGGAGCCCCAGTGCTTTTTGTAAAGAAAAAGGACGGAAGCATGAAGAATTAAACAAGATCACCATAAAGAATAAGTACCCACTCTCAAGAATAGATGATCTTTTCGATCAGTTAAAGGGAGCCAAGGTCTTCTCAAAACTAGATCTGAGATCTGGTTACCATTAGTTGAAGGTCAAAGCAGAAGATATCCCTTAAACTGCGTTCAGGACGAGATATGGACATTACGAATTCACAGTAATGCCTTTTGGCCTCACAAATGCTCCTGCAGCATTCATGGACCTGATGAATCGGGTATTCAAACCATACCTCGACAAGTTTGTGGTTGTCTTCATAGGTGATATCCTTGTGTACTCACCAAGTGAAGAAGAACACAGAGAACATCTGCGTCTCACTTTGCAGACACTACGGGAAAAGGAACTATATGCCAAATTCAAGAAGTGTGAATTTTGGATTAAAAAGTGTGGCGTTCCTAAGTCATATAATTTCTGAATATGGGGTGTCAGTAGACCCTAAGAAGGTGGAGGCAATCAAGGATTGGCCACAACCAAAGACAGTGACTGAAGTAAGGAGTTTTCTGGGTTTAGCATGCTACTATAGAAAATTTGTGGAAGGATTTTCTTCGATAGCCATTCCACTCACCAAACTTACGCAGAAAAAATCGAAATTCATTTGGAATGAAGCATGTGAAAGAAGTTTTGAAACCCTGAAGACAAAACTCGTATCCACACCAGTACTAATTCTTCCCGAGGATGGTAAGAATTTCACTATATACAGTGACGCTTAAAAGGGAGGATTAGGGTGTGTACTTATGCAAGAGGGTCAGGTAATCGCTTATGCCTCACGGCAACTAAAATCATATGAGCAGAATTACCCCACTCATGACTTGGAGTTAGCCGCAGTAGTATTTGCGCTTAAAATCTGGAGGCACTACCTTTATGGAGTAAAATGCGAAGTTTTTACTGATCATCAGAGCCTCAAGTACATTTTCACCCAAAAAGAATTAAACATGAGGCAAAGAAGGTGGATGGAACTTCTCAAGGACTATGATTTGTCAATCAATTATCATTCGGGTAAGGCAAATAAAGTGGCAGATGCGTTGAGCCGAAGGAACCCTGGGAAGGTGAGCTTATCTTCACTATCAGTACAACCAGGCCTCCGAGAGACCATCAAATTGAAGCAGAGTCAAGACACCTCCATCCTTAAAATTAAAGAACAAATCCAAGAAGGAAAAGTTCCAGAATTTAAAATTGATGAAAATGGGATACTCTGGATGAAAGGACGATTGTATGTGCCAAACATCGCTGGAATTCGAGAGGAGGTAATGGCCGAGGGACATAAATCGAGATTTTCGGTACATCCAGGGAGTACCAAAATGTACAGAGACTTAAAAAAGAATTACTGGTGGAACGGAATGAAGAAAGACGTGGCTATCTTTATTTCGAAGTGCCTAACCTGTCAACAAGTCAAGGTAGAACATCAACGGCCTGGAGGACTTTTACAGCCATTGGAAATACCAACATGGAAGTGGGATAATATCTCCATGGACTTTGTAGTCGGGCTACCAAGATCAAGGCAAGGTCATGATGGAATCTGGGTAATCGTTGATAGATTGACTAAGTCTGCACATTTCTTGCCGGTGCGGATGACTTATAACCTGGATAAGCTCGCTACTTTGTATATGGACAACATAGTAAGACTACACGGAGTCCCATTAAGTATACTGTCTGACAGAGACCCAAGATTTGTATCAAGATTTTGGAAAAGTTTTCAAAAAGCTATGGGAACCAAAGTCACTCTCAGCACGGCCTATCATGTAATGCCCAAGATTCGACGACTGTCCTTACTGTACCAAGACGAGTCTTTCCAGTGTGCTTATGTCCTCACTCACACACACACTAGGAAACTTCCCAGGGGTCACCCATCCCAAAATTACCCAAAGTCAAGCACGCTTAACTTTGGAGTTCTTATGTGATAAGCTACCGAAAAGAAGATGCACCTTCGTGATATGAGTAGTACCAATCAAATCTTTTAAGCCCTCTTCAACTGTACAGTCCATTACATTGAACAGTCTCGAATCCCTCTCATTCCGGTGTGGGATCGGTTCATTCATGTTCCCTCCACCTAGAAGCCTTCCAGGAGCCGCTCATTGTCCGTGCAACCTCATCGCACCGGCGATCACCCCCCGCCCTCTTCGGCCCTAGGCCTCACATGCCTACCAGCTTCCGCTTGGTTCGTCCCCGAACAACACCGGACTAAGAGAGGTTGGCTCTGATACCAACTGTAACGCCCCAGATTCGATGACTGTCCTCACTGTACCAAGACGAGTCTTTCCAGCGTGCTTATGTCCTCACTCACACGCATCCTAGGAAACTTTCCAGGGGGTCACCCATTCCAAAATTGCCCCAAGTCAAGCATGCTTAACTTTGGAGTTCTTATGTGATAAGATACCGAAAAGAAGATGCACCTTCGTGATATGAGTAGTACCAATCAAATCTTTTAAGCCCTCTTCAACTGTACAGTCCATTACATTGAACAGTCTCGGAATCCCTCTCATTCCAATGTGGGATCGGTTCATTCATGTTCCCTACACCTAGAAGCCTGCCAGGAGCCGCTCATTGTCCGTGCAACCTCATGGCACCGGCGATAAACCCCCGCCCTCTTCGGCCCCGGGCCTCACATATCATCCTCAGACTGATGGTCAAACTGAAAGGACAATTCAAACCCTCGAGAACTTGTTGAGGGCATGCGCACTGGACTTTCATTGAAGTTGGAATGAGCAATTACCGTTGATAGAGTTTGGCTATAATAATAGCTACCATAGTACTATTGAGATGGCTCCATATGAGGCTTTTATGGTCGAAAGTGTAGGTTGCCTCTATATTGGGACGAGGTCGGAGAAAAGGATGTTACTGGACCAGAGCTTGTTCAATTAACCATTGAAAAGGTCGCTATAATCAAAGAACGACTCAAGACTGCCCAAGATAGGCAAAAGAGCTGGGCATATTTGAAGAGAAGACCGTTAGAATTGGAGATTGGCGAAAAGGCTTATGTCAAGGTCTCTCCTATGAAAGGAGTAGTTCGGTTCAGTAAATTCGGGAAGCTAAATCCAAGGTATGTGGGACCATTCGAGATACTGGAGAAGGTAGGAACCTTAGCTTACCGAGTGGCGTTACCACCAGACATGTCCTGGATACATAATGTTTTCCACATCTCACAGCTGAGGAAATATGTCTCAGACCCTAGTCACGTACTCAAAGTTGCACCACTGATGATTGAAGGAAACCTCAATGAAGAACTCAAATACAAAGAAGTCCCTATTCGAATAGTGGACACAAAATACCAAATGTTGACGCAACGAACAATACCTTATGTCAAGGTACAGTGGTCAAATCATACTGAAAGGGAGGCCACCTGGGAACTCGAAGAGAAAATGCGCTCACAATATCCTCATTTATTCAAAAGCTCGAGCTAATCCAAGTTTTGAGGACGAAACTTTCAATAAGGAGGGAGGGATGTGAGAACCCAGGATTTTCCGATCCGAAGCAAATCATGTAAGAAATTCGGACTTGAAATTTAACTCAAACTAAGCTTAACAACTTTCATTTTAACTATAGAACTTAAATATGAACTTAGATTTCAGCTAACTTGACTCGAGTAAGTAGCTTCAAAGCTCGGAGACTGACTCAACGAGAGGTCAAGCTGCAAGTAACCATATCCATCAAAGAGTCATCACTGGAAGAGTAAAACCCTAGCTCAAGGACTCGAGCTGTCAGCTCAAAGCAGCTCAACCTAAGCTTGTCCTAACAAGACCAAAAAGGGAGCTATAGGATGAGCCAAGAGTTTGCACAAGTTAAATGTGCAGGAAATAACCTTTGAGTTAACCCATGAAGGAGCTGCGGGAGGAGCTAAGGGCTAGGACACCTTTATTATGCAGGAATGTAACTCTTGGTGCTTGGCTTACCTTTGACCATCATTAATCATTTCTTGGCCACCAAGGGAGCAAGGTGGACGGCCATGGGGGAGACAAAGGGGCAAGTTTCCTCCTATAAATATGCGATCTCATGCATTGCCATACCACCCCAAAAATCAAGACAAAATTTCGGTTTTCCCTTCCCCTCACTCTCTCAATTTTTGGCCGAGCAAGCAAGGAAGAAAGAAGGAGATTTCGTACAGGCCAAAGTTGCTATCTCGTGTCGAAGTGCTGCCCGACCGAAGATAGTATTTATTAGAATTGCGCCGAAGTGCTGCCGAATTTTCAAGGGAAAGCTTCGTGCAAGAAATAAGTAAGTGGGCTTTCGTTAAATATTTTGTTGTATTTTTAAAGTTTGCATATAAATAATATGACATGCTTGTATGTGTGTCCGTTTTTTTGAAAATTCAGTCTGTTCTATTTTAAAATTTCGATCGATTATGTGTTCTCTTCTATGCTTCGAAATCTTTGGTTCCGCTGTGTCTGTATGAAAACTCTGAAGTCTGAAAATCTGAAAAGTTCTGTCTGTTATTTCTGAATTCTGTTGCACTGTTATGATTCGAATTTGAAATGGGACGAGAATTGTATTTCTGTTCTGGCCCCCATTGGTGGGTATAAAACCATGTTCTGTTCTAGCCCCCATTGGTGGGTATAAAACCATGTTCTGGCCTACCTCTTAGAGGAGTAATATATTGGGGACAATTTGACCATGAAAATGAGATGAGTAACAGTGTTGTGTCCGTTTGATTTGATCTGTTTCTGAATTGCTCTGAATCATCTGATAAATTCTGTCATTTATTCGATTCGCTTCTGTCATTATAAGTTAAGAATATTAAGTTTTGAAAGTCTGTTAAAAGAACGTTTTAAGAAAACTAAGTTCTATATGTATCTTTGGAATCGATCGACCCCCACTTGCTGAGTGTTTCCCAAAACACTCATCCCTTACAGCGTTCTGGGGATGGTGATCAGATTTCGAGATCAGGAAATTGAGAATTGTACTCGTTTTCTTTTGTTTAGCTTCTGCAAACTCTGATGTAAAAGTTTATTCTTTTGTCATTGTAAGACAATATTCTATTTATGAAAAAGATTGGTTTGATTTGATACGAGGCTTTATTGTTTTCAATGTAATTGCTAAACAATGCCGGATGTCGACGACGCTTCGGACTCGGGGCGTGACAGAAGGGGTGAGGTAGGAGCAGTTGAAGTCTCAGAACATCCATAAACATATCTTGTGTATTTAATTGTTTAACTATTGTTTTCAAACTGATTTGATTAGTAAGAGCATCTGTCGGTTTAGTTTTTCACCATAACTAAACTGATATATGTGACAACTAATTCCCTATATTTTCAGTTATTCAGTTACACAAGATATAAAATATATCAGTGTTTCTTAACGAAGGATTATTTCGAGTGTTTTCCGCTTGGTTTAATACTAAACTCGATCTAATTCATCGGTGTATACATTCTTAGAATATGATAAACATAAAAATTGTACATTAATTAAATGTTTTATAATATAAATATATAGTTTTTGTTTTATTAAATGTTTAAATATTATATGTTTTATAATAAATTGTATAAAATATAAGTTGTTGTATAATTACAAGTTTTTACTATTTTTTACAGGTTCGATAAAACAAGAATAAACTTGGCGTTGCAAATGGGATTAAGATGATTCTTGGACCTGTAGAAAGTTGATGTTAATATCTACAATATTGGTGGCAAGCATGAGATAAAAATCCTCTCACAATTGGGATCAAATTAAGCAACAAATAAAGTTACCAAAGGAGTGGCAGTTTTACTATGCTCTAGTATTTTGACCATATCTCTCAAATTACTTGGTCAAATGGTTTGAAAAAAATACCACAACTAGACAACTCAATTATCCACATGTTTCTTTTTATGTGAAGAAGCAAATTCGGAGAAGAAAATTTTCAAAAGTGATGTGTAATATAATATAATATCTTGGAACACCAATGAAGACTTATGTGTAAAAAAATAATATTTTATTTGTGGTTGTCTCCCCAAATTTGGCTATAAATAGGGGTGCATTGTAATGTATTGAGATATCCCTCATTCTATAAACAAATCTTTGAGTTCATAATATTTCTCTCTATATTTTTCCTTTATTTCTTCATTTAAATATAATTAGCATGTTAATTTCATATTCAAAGTTTTACACTTTGAATAATGAATAGCTAACTTCCTAAAGTTGAGATGAAAAGGTGAAACTCTTGGCATGATAATAAGGTTACTAAAAGGTAAGAATCTATGTTTTATATTATTTAATCATTATTTATTGTTTATGTTATATTTATTTCTTTAAGCATTTTTATACCCTACTTATAAGTGGGAGTTTTGATTTATTGTTACTATATGTTACACTAAATTCTTGGAACCATTTAAATGTTAGTTTGATATTACCAACCATTTAAAGTGGATGCCTTGATTTATTATATATGAATATATTATAATATTAAATTACTTGGAACCATTTAAATGTTTGTTTGGTTTTACCAACCATTTAAAGTGGGAACCTTGATTTACTATATATAAATATATCATAATATTAATTTCTTGGTACCATTTAAATGTTAGTTTGGTTTTACCAATCATTTAAAGTGGGAACCTTGATTTAGTGTTTACAAATATATATATAACACAATAAATACTTGACAACATTTATAAGTTTTGGTATATATTATATACTTATAAGATAATAATACATAACATAATATAAATATGATTATTTAATATATTGGAACTATTTTATTAAGTGGATTTCAATAATGTTCGTTAATGTTAACTTTATTAAAATACCAAGAGTGGATCATTTAATCTCAACTACTTAATTAAAATTTGAACAATTAAAAATTACCAATTAAAGATTCAAACAACTAAAAGAAAAAATAAATAAAAAGACATTGTAGTGGACTTGTAATTAGCTTAGCTTCCTCGTGGAGACGATATTCGAACTCATCGAATTATACTACTTGTGGACAACCTGCTCTTGGGAGTGCAACAATCAAAGTCGCAACAAGTTTTTGGCGCCGTTGCCGGGGAAGTATAATTTAATTTCAAGTCTATTTAATTTTGTTTATATTTTATTTTTCTTTATTTGAATTTTTATTGCTTTTGTGTGTTTTTATTCTTTTGCATTTGCATTTGCATGAGCATTTGGTCACGTACACTTAGTGGTCGACTCATTCGAAATAACCCTTTATTTTTACAAAACATGGCGGAAGAACCCATCCAAGAAAATGAAGATGAAATTCAATCTCAACATGATCATGATAGACGAAGAACACTTAGAGATCACATGAATCCTACACGTACTAGTGCACCTTCATGTCTAGTTTTTCCCCCTGATGCATCTCATTTCAATTTTAAGCCTGGTATTATCCAACTTTTACCCAATTTTCATGGCTTAGATTCTGAAAATCCATACATGCATTTACGAGAGTTTGAAGAAGTGTGCAACACATATAATGATCTAAATTGTAGCATGAACACCATTCGACTTAAGCTTTTTCCTTTTTCTTTAAAAGATAAAGCTAAAACATGGCTACAAAATCTTAGATCGGGATCCATTCGAACTTGGGATGAATTGCAACAACAATTTTTGAAAAAGTTTTTTCCATCTCATAGAACAAATTCTTTCAAAAGGCAAATCATCACTTTCACTCAAAAACAAGGAGAAACTTTTTATCAGTGTTGGAATAGATACAAAGAATTGCTTAATCTTTGTCCACATCATTGTTTTGAAATTTGGAGAGTTGTTTCTCAATTTTATGAAGGCTTAACACCTAAAGATAGGCAAATGGTTGAATTTATGCGTAATGGAACATTTGAAGATAAATATCCAAACGAGGCAATTGAGTATCTCGATTCATTAGCTGAAAATGCTCAAAATTGGGACACTATAGGTACAATTGAACCATCAAACAAGATTCAATCTCCTACATCTGATGGAGGTATGTACACTCTCAAAGATGAACATGATCTCCAAGCTAGATTTACTTCTTTGTCAAGAAAAGTGGAGGCACTTGAATTGAAAAAGAATGGTCAATTAAAATCTGTTCAAGAAATTGTGTAAGGCCCGAGATTTTAATTACGGTAATATGAGATTAATATGAAATTATTTATTGATTAATTGATATGATTATAGACAGAAAAGATTAGACCGGGAGAGCCGAAAGAAGATTTGACATGAGGTGCAAGAAGAGTCCCCGCGCACATGCGCGACATGTATGGGCGCACATGCGCGAGAAAGACAGAACCATGCGCGCACATGCGCGGCTTGAATGTGCGCACATGCGCGGAACATCCAGAGAGTTCGACGCACATGCGCGAGCCATGCGAGAAGCCAAGGGAGAATTCCAGAGAGTTCGGCGCATATGCGCGACGTAGATGGCGCACATGCGCGTGATGGACAGAATGTTCGGCGCATATGCGCGGAAGTGATTGGCGCATATGCGCGATTAGACGAAGTGCTGGTCCGAACAACCGGCGCATATGTGCGACTTTGTGCGCACATATGCGCGCAACGTGCAGAACATGCACGACGCCACTTGCCTTGCATGCGTGGACGTGTATATATATATATAACAAACATTAATTCTCAGAAGAAAAGAAAGAAAAGAACGAAAGAAGCAAGTTCTGATTTTGATCGAGATTTACGAAAAATCCGTCCGTCTGTTTTTGGAATCTGAGTACAGTACCGAGTTCCTAGCGACGATATCTACAACTGGGCGTAAGTTTTATTACGTTTTGATGTCGTTTGAAATTATGATGTTGTTAGAATTGAATAGGAATCATATATGGTGTTTCTGATACAGTGGACATCGTATAATCGAAGTCAGATTAAAGAACAGACTAGTTATGTAATTGTTATGATTTGTGGAATTGATTAATTGAGATTCGATATCAGATTTGTATTGTTATTGAAATTATGAGTTGCACCGATATTGATTATGAGTTCTGGTATCATATCTGTGGTGTTGAAATTGACGGGGTTATCGAGACTGTATTGTTATACCGTCGAAACATCAGTTGATTGATATTGATCAAATTCGGTATTGATTTAGATGGTATTATGGTATCGTATGTCGATTGGCATTGATCCGATTATGTTTTGATTTGAGTATTGATCAGAACAGGTTTTGAACTGAGTATGTATTGATATTGTATCTATTCAATTGTCATTATCAGATTTGATATGGACAGACTTGACTTCGATACTTCGTCTTCGTCGGACCGAGAAGATAAAGGTATAAATTAATGTTGAGTTGGTATTGCACAACTCGAGTGAGGTTTGACTCGAGTTTCCCTAAATCACATACTTTACCTTATTGTATTGATTTGATTGATGTACTTGTTCTCTTGATTTATAGACAACAGGTATTAGACGAGTAATCTTGTGACAGAAGTGCCTGATAGTGGTGGGATCGCCACGGGCACATTGCACAATGTCACAAGATAGTGTATTGGAGATTGTGCCAAAGTCTGTCACCGGATGTTTGGCTATCGATGTGGATAGAATTATAACTTCTTCTATTACTGATGATCGATATTATATCGATGTGGATAGAATCGGAGCTTCTTCTATTACTGGTGATCGGTACCGTATCGATGTGGATAGAATCATAACTTCTTCTATTACTGATGGTCGATATAATATCGATGTGGATAGAATCGAAGTTCCTTCTATTACTGGTAATCAATACTATACCGATGTGGATAGAACCCGAGCTTCTTTTATTACTGGTGATCGATACTATATCGATGTGGATAGAATCAGAGCTTCTTCTATTACTGGTGATCGATACCCTATCGACGTGGATAGAACTGGAGTCTTTTCTATTACTGTTGGTCGATATGGGAATGCCAACTTCTGGGAACCGGGATCCCTAGACTAGGATTGAGTCTAGTCTAAAATGTGGAGTCATGAGTCAAATTGACAGTTATATTGATTTATGTTGATTATGTTCCTGTATATGATACATATTGATTTATGTTCCTGATGATGGTACATGTTTAGAATAGGATTTATTCTTGATATGGATTTATATTCTGATTTGAATACATGTTAGACATATCTGTTATATGCTTTTATATTGTTTTTATGATTGCATGTATACATGATTTATACTGAGAATGTAACTCTCACCGTAGTTATCCGGCTGTTTTCTTGTTTGTATGTGTGCATGGCAACAGGTGGGATAGGATCAGGGTCAAGGAAAGAACGAGGCTGGACTAGATAGCGTGGAGATCCGGGCTCTGAGGCAACTTAGGATTCAGCACTGTCATATAGTTGAACCTAGTTGAATTCTTGTAGACAATACAAGATTTGTATGTTTATGTTTAATATGTAATTTGAATTGAATTACATTACGTTTCTGTTTGTATTTTAAAAAAAAAAATTAGACCCTGTTTATTATAATTGTTTGAATTATTTCTAAAGATGATTAAGGAATGAATTAGTGTCCGGGTCCCCACAAATTGTGTGTCACATCTGTGATACAAGTTATCATTTTACAAAAGATTGTCCCACTTTGCCCTCTTTTAAAGAATGTCTCCATGAACAAGCCAATGTTTTGAACAATTTCAAAAGGCCAAATTTTGAACCATTTCTCAAAATTACAATCCAGGTTGGCGAAATCATCCAAATTTTAGTTGGAGGAATGATAATGCTGCACAATTTTCACAACCACATTTCCAAAATCAACAAAATTCTCAAAATTATGCACCTTATGTTCCTTCACCTAAAAGAAATTTGGAAGATACATTGAATTCTTTCATTGCAAAGCAAGAGTCTATCAATACTCAAACTGCTCAAACCATGCCAGATTTGAAAGATACTCTTGCTAAATTTGCATCTGCATTTAATGTTCATGAAAAATGTAAATTTCCTTCACAACCTCTGCCTAATCCCAAGGATCATCATTCACAAACTGGAACTTCTGGAACTCAATCGATGGATCAGGTAAAATATGTTATTACCCTTCGAAGTGGTAAGGTTGTGGAAAAATCCATTCTTGTACCTTGTGAAGATGATGATAAATCAACTCCAAAGGGTAAGGAAGTGGAACCCATAACTTGCGAAGAGGAGGTTCAACAGACAGTGTCACCACTATTCCCTCATGCATTGAAAAATACAAAAAAATCAAATTTGAATTCTGATATATATGATATTTTTAAACAAGTAAAAGTTAATATTCCTTTATTAGATGCAATAAAACAGGTACCATCATATGCCAAATTTTTGAAAGACTTGTGCACTGTGAAAAGAAAATTGAATGTGAAAAAGAAAGCATTTTTAGCCGAACAAGTAAGTGCAATCATTCAAATAATAATACTTTGAAATACAAAGACCCTGGTTGTCCTACTATTTCATGTATTATTGGAGAACGAAAGATTAAAAAAGCTTTGCTTGATCTTGGAGCTAGTGTGAATTTACGTTCATATTCAGTTTATCAATAACTCAATTCTAGGCGAGTTAAAATCTACTTCAGTAACACTTTTACTTGCCGATAGATCTGTTAAAGTGCCAAGAGGTATGGTAGAAGACGTATTGGTCCAAGTTGATAACTTTGTATATCCTGTCGATTTCATAGTTTTAGATACACAACCTATCGAAGCTTGTAATGCAATTCCTGTAATTCTGGGTCGTCCATTTTTAGCAACTTCTAATGCTCTTATAAATTGCAGGAATGGAATAATGAAGTTGTCATTTGGTAACATGACCTTGGAGCTCAATGTTTTTAATCTTTGTAAGCAACCACATGACAAAGGAGATGAAAGTGAAGATGAAAATCTTATTGAAACTCGTGGAAGAAAACATTCAAGAAGGGAGTACTCGTGATCAATTAGATATTTGTTGAATTGAAACTGTTAAAGAAAATATTGAAATTGATCTTGATGATTTTATCAGGTATCACTCGTTACCAGGATCAGAGAAAGAATTTGATGCAAAATATGAGAACAAAGACGAACCACCCATATTGGAGTTAAAACCCTTGCCAGAGGAATTGAAGTATGCATTTCTTGGAGAAGATGAAACATATCCGGTGGTAATTTCTTCCAAACTAGAAAGTGATCAAGAAGGTAAATTAGTTGATATGCTTAAAAGACATAAAAATGCAATTGGTTGGACACTAAAAGATCTCAAGGACATTAATACACTAATTTGCACACACAAAATTCATTTAGAAGAAAATGCTAAAACATCTCAACAACCACAAAGGAGATTAAATCCACACATGAAATATGTTGTGAAAACTGAAGTTCTCAAACTACTTGATGTTGGGATTATCTACCCTATTTCTGATAGTAAGTGGGTAAGCCCAACACAAGTAGTTCCAAAAAAATCTGGCATCACAGTGATAAAAAATGAAAAATGTGAATTGTTAACAAGTCGAGTCCCATCTAGTTGGCGGATGTGTATTGATTATAGAAAATTAAATGACGCCACTAGAAAAGATCATTTTCCATTACCATTTTTGGATCAAATTTTAGAAAGAGTAGCGGGTCATCCATACTACTGTTTTCTTGATGGATATTCAGGTTATTATCAAATTCCCATTGCACTCGAAGATCAAGATAAAACTACATTCACATGTCCTTTTGGAACATTTGCATTTAGAAGGATGCCATTTGGATTATGCAATTCCCCAGCAACATTTCAAAGATGTATGCTAAGCATTTTTTCCGACATGGTTGAAAATTGTTTGGAAATTTTCATGGATGATTTAACTGTCTTTGGGAATACATTTGATAATTGTCTTGAAAATTTGGAAAAAGTTTTAAAAAGATGCGAGGAAAAATGTCTTATTTTAAATTGGGAAAAATGTCATTACATGATTACTTCTGGAATTGTTTTGGGACATGTCGTGTCATCTCATGGAATTGAAGTTGATAAAGTAAAAGTTGATGTCATTGCCAATTTACCCTCTCCAAAAACCATTAAAGAAATTCGCTCATTTTTGGGACATGCTGGATTTTATAGGAGGTTTATAAAGGACTTTAGTTTAATCTCTAAACCCATTTGTAACCTCTTAACAAAAGACATTGCATTTGAGTGGACTCGAGAATGTCAAAATGCTTTTGATAAAATCATTCGACATTTAACATCAGCTCCTATCATGCAACCTCCTGATTGGTCTTTACCATTTGAAATCATGTGCGATGCGAGTGATTATGCAGTCGGTGCAGTATTGGGTCGAAGAAGAAACGGTAAGCCTTATGTGATATATTATGCAAGTAGAACTTTAAACAATGCTCGAATGAATTACTCCACAACTGAAAAAGAACTACTTGCTGTAATATTTGCATTAGATAAATTTCGTTCTTATTTGATTGGATCAACGATTATTGTGTTTGCTGATCATTCTGCTATTAGATATTTATTGATCAAACAGGATGCAAAGCCACGACTGATACGATGGATTTTGTTGCTCCAAGAATTTGACATTGTGATCAAAGATAAAAAAGGAACCGAGAATGTCGTAGCCGATCATTTATCGAGACTAGTAACAGGATCATCTTGTGAAATGACACCAATTAACGATAATTTTCCTGATGAACATCTATTTTCAGTTACTACTACACCCTTGGTTTGCTAACATAGTAAATTTTCTTGTGACAGGAAAAATGCCACCGCAATGGAGTTCTCAAGATAAAAGAAAATTTTTGAATGAGGTAAAAAACTTTTATTGGGATGATCCGTATCTGTTCAAGTATTGTCCGGATCAAATTTTTCGACGTTGCATACCCAACAATGAGGTAAGTAGTGTCATTAAATTTTGTCATTCAGAAGCATGCAGAGGACATTTTTCTTCAAAGAAAACGGCTGCAAAAATCTTGCAGTATGGATTTTATTGGCCCACTTTGTTTAAAGACACCCACGAAATCTGCAAGATCTGTGAAAATTGTCAAAAATTGGGTGCGATTTCAAAAAAAAACATGATGCTTTGAATCCTATCATTTAAATTGAAATCTTTGACTGTTGGAGAATTGATTTTATGGGATCTTTTCCACCGTCGTTTGGATACTTGTATATTTTAGTTGCAGTTGATTATGTTTCCTAATGGATAGAGGCAATTCCATGTCGAACAAATGATCATAAAATCGTCATCAAATTTTTAAAAGAAAATATTTTTAGTAGATTTGGAATTCCTCGAGCCATGATAAGTGATGGGGGAACTCACTTTGTTAATAAACCATTTGCTTCATTAATGAAAAAATATGGTATTACTCATAAAGTAACTACTCCTTATCATCCTCAAACAAATGGACAAGTTGAATTAGCTAATAGGGAGATAAAACAAATTTTGGAAAAAACTGTTAACTCAAATAGAAAAGATTGGTCTCTGCGACTTAATGATGCACTTTGGGCATATCGAACAGCTTTTAAAACATCATTGAATATGTCTCCCTATAGGTTGGTTTATGGAAAACATTGTCATTTGCCTGTGGAATTGGAACATAAAGCTTATTGGGCGATCAAAACTTTAAATTCAAGCATGGATGATGCCAACAAATTGCGTAAATTGCAACTTAATGAACTTGATGAACTCAGAAATGACGCGTATGAGAATTCAAGGATTTATAAAGATAAAACAATTCTTAGAAAATCTTTTGAGATTGGTAAAAAAGTTTGGCTTTATAATTCTCGACTTCACATATTCCCAGGAAAATTACGATCAAGATGGACATGCCCATATGTTGTAAAGCATGTGTATACTTATGGAGCTGTGGATATTGAAAATCCTAAAAATGGTGATATTTTTAGAGTAAATGGACAAAGGCTTAAACCATTTTTAGAAAATGAAATCTTTCAAGAAGAGTTTATTTCCCTTTTTGATCCTTAAATTTTTATGTTGAATTTAATTTTGTTTGTTTTTATTTCAGGTATCCTTAATCTTTTTATTTTCCCGGTTAAATGGCGGATAACGATACTCCGTGACTCTCATAGTCGGTTAAATCGGTTTCCCACAATTGCTGATACAAAAATAAAAAAATAAAAAAAATCATTTCTTTTCTTTTCAAAATGGATGAAATTCTCTCAAATATTTGTAAATATTTTCCCTCTGTTTCTGAAAATGTTCTAAGAAAAATTTATGCAGGAAGGTGTGAAACATTCAGATTGCTAATGCAAAAAGGTATTCCAGAAGATATTCGTCTTGTAAGAATACGAGCTATTACAGATCTTGGAGAATATTTTTTTTGAAGCACCTCAAGCTGCCCAGCAAGCGATCCTTCAATTGGTATCAGAGCTAGTTGTTCTAAGAAGGACATTTGAAAACTGATGTTTAAAATGTTTTAAAATAGAA
This sequence comes from Primulina tabacum, assembly GCF_025594145.1. NCBI lineage: Eukaryota > Viridiplantae > Streptophyta > Magnoliopsida > Lamiales > Gesneriaceae > Primulina > Primulina tabacum. The sequence goes on along the minus strand of NC_134553.1, from coordinate 32,384,205 downwards.
TTTAAAATGGATTTCAAAATCCTATTAAATATTTTATATGGATTTACCGTGGAAGAGAGAAGGTCTTGGCTCTGCAACTAACGTTGTAGCCACTTCTCTTGACTCTTTAATTTGTTGTTTTAGAAACTTGCAAGGTGTTGAGTCCAAGCTGATAGCACATCGGCTGAACTGATCAGCGGACAAGATTTCAATTGTAAAAAATTAGTTCAACTGATCAACAGACGAAAACCCAACTACAAGCTGAAACTGACAATTTAAGTGAAGCTTAATCATCAGAAGTGCCGCCGCTTCATTTCCATATCAGATCAATATAGATGAGCGTAAATGTATAATACAAGGGACACTTATTTTGTGGGGACCTGGAAGCTAATTCATTTCTTCAGTCTTATTTGGGATTAAGTGGATCAATTAACTCTATTGGGTCGAATTTTTTTTATTTTTTTTCAACAAGTGTACAAATACTACACCAAGTTATGCTACATCTTATTTAATTCACAAGATCAAGTGCATAATTACAACCTGGTCAAAAGTAAAAGTCTTGTAAAATATACAATCATAACACACTAGTATTCATCGACTACATATCAAGTGTTGAAAACTAGTTCTACATCTAAGCCCGGATTTCCACTCTAAGCTCGATTTTTCATCCTCTTCTCGACCCTGATCCTGTCTCACTTGTTGTCATGTACACATACAAACACAACAACATGCTGACATAAATCTCTGACCACTTCTCTGACATAAATCTCTGCCATCTTGTCGTATCTGTATGTCATTCTGTAAGGAATAAAGCATGCTGATTTGGTTAATCTATGAATAATGATCCAAATCGCATCGCAACCCTGGGAGGATCGTGGTAGCTTCGTAAAAAAATCCATGGAAATGTGATCCCATTTCCATTCTGGAATAGATAAGCTATGCAACAGACCTCCTGGTTTCTTCCTTTCTGCTTTCACATGTTGGCAATTCGATACAAACTCTGCAATGTCTGATTTCATCTGTCTCCACCAAAACTATTTCTTCAGATCATTGTACATTTTTCTGCCAACAGGATGAATACTCAAACGACTACAGTGCGCTTCAGTAAAAATCTGCTGTTTCAAGTCTAAAACATCTGGCACAACAAGTCGATTATTCACATATAACACATTATCACGAACCTGATATTCTGATCGATGCCCTGATCTGACCATCATAATCGAATTCTGAATATTTTGATCAACTTTCTGTGTTTCTTTAATTCGAAAAATCAACTCTGGTTCAACTTGAATAGCATACAATCTCAGAGGTTGATAATCTGTCTCAAATACTAATCCAGAAATACAGCAATCTTCAATCAAATTCGAAACACCAACCGTCGATAAGGATAAAGAACATACCTTTCGACTCATTGCATCAGCTGCTGCATTTGATTTTCCCGGATAGTATTTGATTTCACAATAAAATCTTTCAATATATCAAGCCATCTTCGTTTCCTCATATTCAGTTCTGACTGTGAAAATAAATATTTCAAACTCTATCAGAATAAATTTCGAATTTCTCACCATATAGATAGTGTCGCCAGATCTTCAATGCAAACACGATGGCAGCCAATTCAAGATCATGAATCGGATAGCGAGTCTCATGTGGTTTCAATTGTCTTGAAGCATAAGCAATAACATGTCCTCGGTGCATCAAAACTGTAATGCCTGAAATTTTGATTACTGTAATCCGATATGATTTGTTGATAATTGTGATATGATTATAGACGGAACGGATCAGACTGAGACAGCCAAAGAGAAGATGGGACTTATGTGCGAGGATAAGTCCTCGCGCATATGCGCGACCTCGCCCGGCACATATGCGCGAGGCAGGCAGAGAACCTCGCGCATATGCGCTACCTGGATCCGCGCATGTGCGCGAGGGTGGCAGAAAGTGTTAGAGTAGGTGCCCATCGAGCCAAGTGTTGGCCGAGTGTTCACAATGAAACTCTATGTATAAACAATCTTTATTTTAATAATATTTGAATTTATCATTTTGGCACTTTTTTATCTGTATACCCATGCTAGTTGCATAGATAAAGCCCTTGAATATACAAATAGTAGAAAGAATATGAGATGCTCATATGATGAGTATCATGAAACTCATATTTGTAATACTGTATATTCTAAACAGTTCCTAGTCGATTCAGCCGCCGCTAAGAAGGATATAGGCCGCTCGAGTTCGAGACTAGTATCTACGATGTGAGTACCATGTTTCATTGGTAGGGGACATTGTGACGTCCGAGCATGCAGATAGGTGCTCCTGGTAGAGTGCACTGAACAACCCTCCATAAAGGACTTTCCAAGTGGTTCTCACTTATCGAGTGGAAAAGTCCTAGTTTATGGTTGTACGCCATTAGTCCTTATGACCCGGGACAACATTGAGACTCTATGTGCTAGAATTACACTTTGACTTGTTTACCGACTCTCATGGGGTCATCAGGTGGCAAGGTTGGGTGTTCTGTCGAAACATATAAGAGTCGATGCATTGTAGTCGGGGATTCACCGCTTACCTTCGGGTATGGATATCCAATGTGTTCTCATGTATATGTAGGTTGAAATATCTGATCAGAGTATGGTGGTTATTATGAAAGGGGTTTCATAGATTACACCATCGATGCAACTACGACATGATACATAGTATCGATTCATTGACAACTCTCGATAAACCAATGGTTGTCGAATCGGTCGGGATATATGAGTTGAAGGGACCGTACTGTACGCTAACCATAATTGAATGGTTCTTGCAGGCACTATCATTTGATACCTAGGGAATCATGTAAGCGATGCTGCTAGGCGTTTAACATGATTGGTTGGGTACTATCAGACTTGAGTTCTGACGTTCTTGTTATCAAGGGGTTGATAAGTAAGAATGGAGCAATTGGGGTATGCTCGTATAAGGACATGTTTAGTCCGAATCACATGGAGATGTGAACCCACGGCTAGTTGTATCAATGAACCATTGAGGGCCACACAAGTGCTAGCTTTCTAGATCCCGTTGAGAAGTAAAATAGTTCAATGTGTTGAACGGCTTATAAAGGAGTTTATAAGCGTAAGGAAAAATAGAAGTATGACTTCTATAAAGAGAATGTAACTTTTAATTTGAGGAAGTGTTCGTAAATTAAAAGTTGGCCAAATAAATAATGTATTTGAAAATTGTGATTTTCATAAACATTATTATGGACTAAATTAAATTAATTCAAGTATTGAATTAATTAAACACTAGCGGGCCTAGTAGAGTCCAATTAATTAAATTAATTCAAGTGTTGAATTAATTAAATCATATTGGATCTTGTAGAGCCCAATAGTAAAATAATTATTCAACTAGTGACTTGAGTAATATCAAGTAAGGTTTAATTGGGCTCAAATATGTTTGAGACAATTAAATTAAAGTACATGGGCCTTGTAATTGTTACAAGCCCAAATAGGAAAGCATGCATGGGAGGTGAAGGGTTGGGAGACAACTTTTTCCACATCCAAGGCATGGCACGCATTTGGGACACACAATCACTTTTTCAAGCACCAAGAAAAGTCTCCCTTCTCTCCTCCCACCTCTATGGCCGAAATTTGAGTCTCATTTTTCTCCCAATTTTTGTTCTTCAATAGTTGAGAAACAATTCTCTTTTCAAAGAAAAATGCTCATATTTTTCTAGTGCAAAATATGAGGGTATCTTCCTAGTTGGTGGTGGGCTCGATTTGAAGGAAAAGAGGAAGCTTGTAGAAGGTCTTGCCATACAAGAGCTAAGGTGTTTACACCTTAGTTGGAGCCATCATCAACCTCAAGAGGTTGATAGGTATAATTTCTTAACACCCTATGTATGACATTTTGGTGTTTTAGTATATGTTACACACTAGTACAAAGGTGTTCAAATTTTTACTCAAAATTTCGGTTTTATGCCATAGAAAAGTTTTGAACTTCCGTTGCGCATTTGAACACCTTAATCGATCCCTTTCAAGTGGTATCAGAGCTAAGGGTACTAGTTTTTGTAGCATATACATAATATTATATTGAGGTCGATTTCTAACCGCATGAGATGAAATTTTTGCAACAAAATCAAGGCTTTTTGGGGCATATTTCGGGCAGCTCGGGCTGCCCGAACCCCCCCATTTAAAATTAAAAAAATTTTTAAAAAAAATTTGGCATGTTGGCCGGAATCCGGCGACGGAGCTCCGGCGACGGCGATGACGACTAGGGTTTTCAAAAGGTGTTTTGAAATATCAAAGTGTCATGGGCCTTGAGTTGTTGGGCCATAGGATGGCTAACATATTTGTGAAATTTAAATGGACCAAAATGTTTTTGGTGAAAATGAATTTTTTGGGCCCTTAAGTTTAAATTTACAAAATTTGCAAATATTTTCTCATTAAATAAATAATTGAAGTTGGACTTTAATTATTTATAGTAAATTGTGATTTACAAGAAATTCGGTTATAAATAAATTAATTAGAAAGTAGACAAAGGTGTTTGTATACTTTGTTAATTTAGTTTATAATCGTGGCGGTTAGTGATTGGATCAAGATATATAATATTGGATCAATTAATTATTGTGATAATTAATTGATGGTGTATGATATGTGATATTATGCATGAAGGATGATCAAAAGCCCAAGCCCAACTTTCTAGTTGTATGCTAGGATATTTTGTGTTGAATGATTGTAATAATTATCAAATTTAAAGTGGGCTTGGTTTGTGGCCCAATCCCACCCCATGAGATGTATCCCTATTTGCCATGAATATTTATTTGTAAATATAGTATAGTGGAAGATCAAGATTGGAAGATGGTGGCCTTGATGATTATGAAGATCGAAGACATGTAAATATTGGAAACTTATGTAATAGTTGCATTTGCATCCCATGCATTTCCCTAGGATTGGACCTAGGCCCGTGCTTAGCTCACACGGGCCATTAGTTTTGGGGCAATTGATCATCCTTGTTTTGTTTACTGTTTATAATATATGCATGATATGTTATAAATAATGAGTATGTGCGTTATTATTATGATAATAACAAAGTTGCATGAATCCGGCAAACATACGATCAAACATGGCAATTTTTAAATAAAATTAATGATGAGACCTTTCAAAATTAAAAACCCACATTTTGCAATAAGATTCAAAATTAATACCAAGCCCGAAAAGGGGAATTATAAATTTGTTTATAATTTCCATGTCTTCCATCGACAATGGGTGCATGATGAACGCTACCCGTCTCGGGGCTCGGCTCATATTATTGGGGGGGGCCCTGGGTGCCGGAAAGCTGTGACATCCATTGACATGGTGATGTGAACTACGTGGAACTCCCATGATTTCGGCTCATATTATTGGGGGAACTCATGGCGACCGTCCATTAAGGTTCAACATCGATGGGTAAGGCTTGACACGTGAAGATGAACGACGTCATATTATTGGGTCCTAATCAAACGTGAGACAAAAGTTTACGTAGAGGGTTGCATTGTGATGCAATTGGAAACTACCTTTTAGGGATTATGATTGGCTGATATTATTCGGGATCATAATTCGCTAATTGGACCTTACGTACCTACTGAGGAAAGGAGTTTCCCTTTTGCACTAGAGGATAGTGAAAATGTCAAAACAGTGGGACCGAAAATTTATAAAGTAAAAGTCCATACTTTATATCTTACTAAATATTTTAAAATAGTCATTAACATTTATCTGTTTTACTTTTCAGTACAAAATTTGACAATGTCTTCAATTCGCAATCCGCTTTCTGCCATACTCGAAAAACACGTATTAACCGGACCTAATTATCTCACTTGGCCAAGAAACCTAAAGATCGTCTTGAACTCGGAAAAGATTGCATATACACTGACTGAGTCGCCCCCTGATGAGGCTCCGACTGACTGCACTCCTGAGGAATTGCAGACCTACAAGGATTGGTGTGACCATGACTTGAAGGCCAAGTGTTATATGCAGGCTTCTATGAATGATGAGCTGCAGAGGCGTTTTGAGGATGCAAAGTGTGGGGGGCTCTAACTCAATTCTTTTGGGGATTAACTGGATCTTTATTCAAAAGGTGGGTCAAATTTTCGCTTTTTTTAACATTAATTCAAATGTAAACACTAAACATAATATCTTTCTTTATTTAATTACAACACATAGAATATACATGTCATGTCTTACTACCAACACATCACTAGGGTTTAATACAAACCATAAACTACGAGTAGTACAAATCTAGTACAACATCACTAGTGATCTTCTGCGCCCGAAGTCACCACGCTATCTTGATCTCTCATCTCTGTCGCGACCCTGATCCTGCCCCACCTGTTGTTATGCACACATATAGACATAACAACAGCCGGAAACTCCGGTGAGAACAAATCCCAGTATAAAACATGTATACATGCTGATACGAAATCATAAATCATGCATGAAAGCAATAACAATGGCTCCATAGTCTATGAACCGATCTATCTAAACATGCAACTCAAATCAAATCATGTCTTGACTCGAATCGACTCTACTCTAGGGATCCCGGTGTGAATAAGATGTCACTGTCTGTCACCTACCCTCCCAATCGGGGTAACTGTACGTCTTATTCCTAGACTTCGGTCAAGTCTGTATCGAATGTCTGCAATCGGAGTGAATCTGATCCGAAGCGTCGATACCACCGAACATCTAGTTTGGCAAGTCTGCCAATGACCCTCCTATCTCAAAGGCTTGAGTATAAATCTAGAAACAAGACATTATCATATCAAGAGATTTGAATATAAATCTATAAACAAATCAAATTCATATCACAAGATAAACAACAATTCTAGTATGTGATTTGGTTGGGAAACTCAAATTGAATCTCATTTGAGTTGTGTCTTCCCCAAACAAAACATGCATTATACCTTTCGTCGAACAAATCGAAGTCTCGCAGTAGGGATATCGAATCTGTCAATCCAAATCTGAAATGACAATGTTGAGATGCACAATATCAAATCAATACTCAAACTATTACTAGTATGGTTCAATATCAAATCTTGATACAATTTGACGGTATAACGGCATAGTTTCTCGATACCGGTTCATTCAAATCTCAACAAATCATAATCCTCAACTCATAATTAGCACAATCTATGTGTCATATCTCAAAATCTGCATAAACTCATACATATATATGTTGGAAATTCATAACAATTGCATATGCCCTCATTTTCTCGATTCGTTTACGTTTCTACGATGTCCATGATCTCAAGAACATATGATTATAAGCATAACAGAATTTCCCCCAACACGTAACTTCAAAACATGCTGAAACATAACCAAACTTACATCCTTTTGTAGATGGTAACAAGAGGAGTACGGAACCGAAGTCGGATCGAAATTCGGGTGGCTCGATCTTTCGCAATTCAAAATCTAAGTTATAATGAGAGTTGAGGAATTCTGAACCTGGCTCTCGTCCCTTGCAGCTGGAGAATGAAGGAATGAAGTACAAATCATATATATATCTTGCATGTTGAGGGGCAAGTGTCATATTTTCCACGTAACACGCATGACCGCGGGTGCGGTAGTTCAGGAACCGCGGGTGCGCTCAGGCTTCAGCGGTCCATTCAACTTTGCATAAATGTCGACCGCGGGTGCGCTACATATAAGGCCGCGGGTGCGGTGTCATCAACGCGGGTGCGGTTACGTTTGGACCGCGGGTGCGGTGTCATTTCTCTAAATACTTTCCAACTCTCTGTCCATCAACCGCGGGTGCACTCCTTCTTGGACCGCGGGTGCGGTGACCCTACTGTAAAAATGATTAACTTTCTGTCCATGCACCGCGGGTGCGGTGCTTCTCTAGACGCGGGTGCGGTCCCTTCTTCAAGCAACACTTCATCCTTTCATTTTATCTACATACAATCTAGGGCATTACATTGCTCCCCCTCTTAGATATTAGTTCGTCCTCGAACGTGAAATCAATTAATCAAAGTATGTACGAACAGCAGTAAATTCAAAAGCTGAATAAATACTCACATCACAAGAATAATTCGGGATATTTTTGTTTTATATCTGCTTCTGTCTCCCAAGTCGCTTCCTCGGTGCCATGACGACTCCACTGGACTTTCACTAGCGGAATAGTCTTCGTTCTGAGCTGTTTCTCTTTCCGATCAAGAATTTGTATCGGTTGTTCGACATAACTCAACGTCTGATCTAGCTCAGCTTCGTCAGGCTGAGTGACATGAGAATAATCTGGCATGTATCTACGCAGCATCGATACATGAAAAACGTTATGTATCCCGGATAGAGAAGGAGGAAGACCCAATCGATATGCTCGATCGCCAATCTTTTCAAGAATCTCGTATGGACCGATGTATCTAGGAGACAATTTCCCGCGTTTGCCAAATCTGACAACGCCTCTGAAAGGAATCTTCAAGAATACTCTGTCTCCCTGTTCAAATACTAACGGTCTACGTCTGATATTGGCATACTTGGCCTGTCTATCCTGTGCCGTCTTCATTCTTTTCTGAATGATCTTCACCTTCTCAGTCATTTCCCGAATCATATCAGGCCCAAGTTCTGGTACTTCAGATATATCATCCCAATATAGAGGAGATCTGCACTTCTTGCCATACAATACTTCAAACGGTGCCATCTCTATACTCGTTTGGTAGCTGTTGTTGTATGAGATTTCACACAATGGTAGTGAATCTTGCCAACTAGTGCCAAAGTCTAGCACTATAGCCCTCAACATATCCTCTTAAATCTGGATAGTCCGCTCTGACAGTCCATCTATCTGGGGATGATAAACAGTGCTCAGGTGCAATGTCGTACCTAGAGCCTGCTGCAAACTGTGCCAAAAGTATGAAGTGAATTGTGGATCACGATCTGATACGATAGACTTCGGCACACCATGTAATCTGACAACTTCTCTGACATACAACTCTTCCATCTGATCGTGTCGGTATGTCATTCTGTATGGGATAAAACAAGAAGATTTGGTCAATCTATCAATAATGACCCAAATCGCATCACAGCCCCGGGATGATCGAGGTAACTTCGTCACGAAATCCATGGAAATGTGATCCCATTTCCATTCTGGAATAGATAGGCTCTGAAGTAAACCTCCGGGCTTCTTTCTTTCGGCCTTCACCTGTTGGCAATTTAAGCACTTAGACACATATTCGGCAATATCGGATTTCATCTGTTTCCACCAGAACTGTGTCTTTAGATCGTTATACATCTTTCTGCCACCAGGGTGAATGCTGAACCGACTACAATGCGCTGCTGACAATATCTGTTGTTTCAACTCTGAAACATCTGGCACTACAATACGGTTATTCACATACAGGACAAGATCACGTACCTGATATTCCGACTGATGTCCTGATGTGACCATCTGAATTGATTGCTGTATATTCTGATCTGTTCTCTGAGATTCTTTGATTTTCATAATCAAATCTGGCTCAACTTGAATCGTGGCAAGTCTTAGTGGTTTACTATCTGTGTCAAATGCTAAATCAGACAAACAACAATCTTCAACTAAATTCGAAACACCTATCGTCGATAAGGATAGGGCACAAACCTTTCGACTCAAGGCATCTGCTGCTGCATTTGACTTCCCTGGATAGTACTTGATCTCGCAATCAAAATCTTTCAGTAGATCAAGCCATCTACGCTGTCTCATGTTCAACTCTGACTGAGAAAACAGATACTTCAGGCTTTTATGGTCAGAATAAATCTCAAATTTCTCACCATAAAGATAGTGACGCCAGATCTTCAAGACAAATACGATAGCCGCCAATTCAAGATCATGAATGGGGTATCGAATCTCGTGTGGCTTCAGCTGTCTAGAGGCATATGCGATCACATGACCACGCTGCATAAGAACACATCCCAGTCCTCTGTGAGATGCATCACAATATACAACGAAATCACCAGTACCCGAAGGAATCATCAAGATAGGTGCACTGGTCAGCCTCTTCTTCAACTATAGGAAACTAGATTCACAATCCGCAGACCACACAAACGGCGCATTTTCCTGTGTCAACTGGGTAATCAACTTCGCAATACTGGAGAAATCTTTGATGAATCGCCTATAGTACCCTGCTAGACCCATGAAACTGCGTATCTCTGGCACAGAAGTCGGTCTCGGCCAACTGATCACAGCTTCCACTTTACTCGGATCTACAGAAATACCGTCTCCAGATATGATATGACCCAAGAAGACAACCTGTCTCAGCCAAAACTCACACTTTGACAGTTTAGCATACAATCTTTCATTTCTCAATGTTTGCAACACAATTCTCAAATGATTGGCATGCTCATCCAAATTCTTAGAGTACACCAAAATATCATCAATAAAAACAATCACAAACTCATCTAAATATCTCTGAAAGACACGGCTCATCAACCCCATGAACACCGCTGGAGCATTCGTTAAACCAAAAGGCATGACAATAAATTCGTAATGTCCATACCTGGTTCGGAATGTTGTCTTTGGTATATCAATATCTCGTACTCGCTAGCTGGTGATATCCAGATCTCAGATCAATCTTGGAATAGATAGATGATCCCTGCAACTGATCAAATAAGTCGTCGATACGAGGCAAAGGATATTTGTTCTTTATCGTTGCCTTGTTCAGCTGCCTGTAATCTATACACAATCTCATAGAACCGTCTTTCTTGCGCACAAATAGCACTGGTGCACCCCAAGGAGATACACTGGGTCTGATATATCCCTTGGCTAGAAGATCTTCTAGTTGTGCTTTCAATTCCTTCAACTCTATAGGCGCCATCCTATACGGAGCTCGAGATATAGGAGCGGTACCTGAAATAAGATCAATGCTAAAATCTACCTCTCGGGCTGGAGGTAACCCTGGAATCTCGTCAAGAAATACATCTGCAAACTCCTGTACTACTAGCAAATCTGCCAATGCCGGGCTCGATTTCAGTAAATCTACTGAATAAATAAGGAACCCTTCTGCTCCTTGCTGCAACAATCTACTCATAGCCAGAGCAGATACTAAGGCAATCCGAGATCTGGAACCCTTACCATAGAATTTCCACTCCTCTGCCATTTCAGGTCTGAATCTGACAATCTTGTGAAAACAGTCTATGGTGGCTCTGTACTTAGTCAACATGTCAATCCCGACAATACAATAAAAATCAGATAAACCAAGTACAACACATTCTAAATCGATCTCATGCCCTTCAAACTGTAGTACACAATGTCTAACTGAAGTCACAGATATCAGACCACTTCCCAACGGAGATGAAATAGACATTACAGTAGACAATGACTCTACAGGCAATGCATGTGTCAATGCAAAACGTTCTGATATGAATGTATGTGATGCACCTGTATCTATCAATACATATGCAGATGCATATTGGGATTGCTCTTCCGTCAGTTCAAACACCCTAGCCTGCTGTCTAGGAGGTTGGCTCACTGTCTGGCCACCTTTGGCTCTAGGTTGGGACTGTGTAGGCGTGGGCTGGAAAGAATGGACAGACGAAGCTTGTCTCTCAGGCTGAGTCACTGATGCTAATGACCCTGCACTCTGGGATCGCTGTGCACCTCTCTGGGGACAGACTCTGGCGAAGTGTCCCTGCTGCCTGCATATGTTACATCTGCCCATCACTCCCTGACACTGCTCTGTGGCATGTCGGCCTCCACAAGTAGTGCAATACACCCCTGTCACATTTGTACTCTGGCCAGGACCTCTCTGTCTTGATCCACTGGAGCTCGATGAACTGCTCCCTGCTCTCTTGAACTGCTTACCCTTAGCCTTCAAAGAATCTTTCTTCCCACTACTACTGATTCCACTATCAAATCGAGGAGGAGGTGGTGGAAACTGTGTGGCGAACGGTGGCGGTCTCTGACCCTGAACACTATAGGAAGCTCCTCGCTGCCTAATCAAGCCAGCCTCTGCTCCCTTCGCTCGATTCAGCGCCTCAGAAAAAGTGTTGGGTCGCCCCGTGTTCACTAAAGTGAAGATATCCGGATTCAAGCCATTTATGAACTGATCGGCCACTGCCTCATCATTCCCTGCTACGTGAGGTGCAAATCGAAGTAAGGACGAGAATTTGGCAACATACTCCTCTATGTTCCACTGGCCTTGTCTCAAGTTGGCGAACTCGGCCCCTTTGTCTTTTCAATACGACACTGGAAAGAAACGTTGATAAAATTCATCTTTAAAGACTTTCCAAGTAATATCAATACCTCGATGTTCTAAGGCTCGTTTCGTCGTTAGCCACCAACTCTTGGCCACTTCTTGCAATTGATGCCCAACCAACTTCACTCTACGTTCATCTGTATAGGCAAGTGATTCAAATAACATCTCTATATCATCCAACCAGCTTTCGCAATCCGCTGCATTCTCAGTGCCCTTCAAGGTAGGTGGATGGAATGATTGAAATCTCTTCAACAAAGTCTCCATCGGTGTCGCAGTAACGTCCATCGGAGTACCTGACGTACTACCCTGTTCCGGCACTTGACCTGCAGCTGGTTGTGGTATTCTTCTAGGCGGCATATCTGATTATCAAACAGATTAGGATACAATCTATACAATCTGTCTCAGCCCTCCTCTGATCATATACCTCTGATTCAGAATCGGTTCTGATTCAGTCTTTACAAGTATATGCTGTAAATCAACTCAGATACAATACAACATATAATAGGGAAAGCATTAAATCATGCTAGCACATTAAAAACAAGGAAGAAGACTCGATTTACCCCGCTCATTATATTCTATCTCAGTCTACAGAACCTACTGCTCTGATACCACCTGTTGTGGGGACCCGGGTTCTAACTCAATTCTTTTTGGGATTAACTGGATCTTTATTCAAAAGGTGGGTCAAATTTTCGCTTTTTTTAACATTAATTCAAATGTAAACACTAAACATAATATATTTCTTTATTTAATTACAACACATAGAATATACATGTCATGTCTTACTACCAACACATCACTAGGGTTTAATACAAACCATAAACTACGAGTAGTACAAATCTAGTACAACATCACTAGTGATCTTCTGCGCCCGAAGTCACCACGCTATCTTGATCTCTCATCTCTGTCGCGACCCTGATCCTGCCCCACCTGTTGTTATGCACACATACAGACATAACAACAGTCGGAAACTCCGGTGAGAACAAATCCCAGTATAAAACATGTATACATGCTGATACGAAATCATAAATCATGCATGAAAGCAATAACAATGGCTCCATAGTCTATGAACCGATCTATCTAAACATGCAACTCAAATCAAATCATGTCTTGACTCGAATCGACTCTACTCTATGGATCCCGGTGTGAATAAGACGTCACTGTCTGTCACCTACCCTCCCAATCGGGGTAACTGTACGTCTTATTCCTAGACTTCGGTCAAGTCTGTATCGAATGTCTGCAATCAGAGTGAATCTGATCCGAAGCGTCGATACTACCGAACATCTAGTTTGGCAAATCTGCCAATGACCCTCCTATCTCAAAGGCTTGAGTATAAATCTAGAAACAAGACATTATCATATCAAGAGATTTGAATATAAATCTATAAACAAATCAAATTCATATCACAAGATAAACAACAATTCTAGTATGTGATTTGGTTGGGAAACTCAAATTGAATCTCATTTGAGTTGTTTCTTCCCCAAACAAAACATGCATTATACCTTTCGTCGAACAAATCGAAGTCTCGCAGTAGGGATATCGAATCTGTCAATCCAAATCTGAAATGACAATGTTGAGATGCACAATATCAAATCACAACTCAAACTATTACTAGTATGGTTCAATATCAAATCTTGATACAATTCGACGGTATAACGGCATAGTTTCTCGATAGCGGTCCATTCAAATCTCAACATATCTCAACAAATCATAATCCTCAACTCATAATCAGCACAATCTATGTGTCATATCTCAAAATCTGCATAAACTCATACATATATATGCTGGAAATTCATAACAATTGCATATGCCCTCATTTTCTCGATTCGTTTACGTTTCTACGATGTCCATTATCTCAAGAACATATGATTATAAGCATAACAGAATTTCCCCCAACACGTAACTTCAAAACATGCTGAAACATAACCAAACTTACATCCTTTTGTAGATGGTAACAAGAGGAGTACGGAACCGAAGTCGGATCGAAATTCGGGTGGCTCGATCTTTCGCAATTCAAAATCTAAGTTATAATGAGAGTTGAGGAATTCTGAACCTTGCTCTCGTCCCTTGCAGCTGGAGAATGAAGGAATGAAGTACAAATCATATATATATCTTGCATGTTGAGGGGCAAGTGTCATATTTTCCAAGTAACACGCATGACCGCGGGTGCGGTAGTTCAGGAACCGCGGGTGCGCTCAGACTTCAGCGGTCCATTCAACTTTGCATAAATGTCGACCGCGGGTGCGCTAAATATAAGGCCGCGGGTGCGGTGTCATCAACGCGGGTGTGATTACGTTTGGACCGCGGGTGCGGTGTCATTTCTGTAAATACTTTCCAACTCTCTGTCCATCAACCGGGGGTGCACTCCTTCTTGGACCGCGGGTGCCGTGACCCTACTGTAAAAATGATTAACTTTCTGTCCATGCACCGCGGGTGCGGTGCTTCTCTAGACGCGGGTGCGGTCCCTTCTTCAAGCAACACTTCATCCTTTCATTTTATCCACATACAATCTAGGGCATTACACAAAGAATACTGCTGACATTCATTTGCACCTCAAGGAGCTCTTTGGAGAGCAGACTCGGCCTCTTAGGCATGCTACCGTCAAGGAGCTGATCACTTTACGCATGAGAGATGGGGCCTCGGTCCATGAGCATGGCCTAAAGATGATTGGGCTCGTGGACAAGCTCGTTGGCATGGATTTGATGTTGCCTTCGGAGCTGACCACCGACGTGTTGCTTTTGTCACTGCCTAGCTCGTTTGATAATTTTGTGGTGAATTTCAACATGAACAAGATGGAGCCGACCTTTGAGGAGTTGGTGAACATGCTTGTGACCTTTGAGTCCACCATCAAGAAAGAGAAGCCGGTTCTTTTTGTGGGCTCTTCATCTGGTACGAAGACCGGTCCACCTGGGAAGGGAAAGAAGCGTTCTTTCCAACGTCCCAAGAAGAACGTGCCCTTGAAGAGGCAGACTCCGGGTCCCGTTGTGGCAACCACACCAGTGAAGGGTGACAAGACTGTTGACACCTGTCATCACTGCAAGAAGCCTGGACATTGGAGGCGTAACTGCAGGGAATATCTTGCCCAGAAGAGTTCTGGAAACGGTATGTTCTATATTGAAGTAAACATTTCAATTAACTCTACTTCTTGGATATTGGATACCGGCTGTGGCTCTCATCTCTGTAATGATTTGCATGCGATGGGAAGAAGTAGGAGGCTCAGGGAAGGTGAGACCTTCTTGAGGATGGGCAATGGAGCAAGGGTTGCTGCCAAGGCCGTAGGAGATGTTTGCTTATATTTGAACAATGATTTTAAGTTATTTTTTAGAGATGTTTTGTTTGTACCAGATTTGGTGAAAAACATTATTTCCATTTCTATGCTTGATAAAGATGGATTTTCTTGTTTATTTAGCAAAGGTGTTTGCAACATTTACAAGAATGAATGTTTAATTGGTACTGGAGAACTTGAAAACGATCTCTACACCTTAAAATTGAAAGATATTCCACTGAACAATCTCCAAGCTATAACAACAACAAACAAGCGCAAACAAGATACTCTAAATTCGGCACAATTGTGGCATGCTCGATTAGGACATATTTCCCTAAGAAGGATGAACAAGCTAGTGGGAGTGGGCATGTTTAATATGTCTGATATTAATGCTCTCACGACTTGTGAATTGTGTCTGAAAGGAAAGATGACCCAAATTCCCTTTAAGGGCCATGTGGAGCGAGCCAAAGGGTTATTGGATTTGATGCATACCGATGTGTGTGGTCCGCTTAGCATCACCACTAAGCATGGACATTCTTACTTCATCACCTTTACCGATGACTTTTCGAGGTATGAGTATGTGTATTTGATGAAATACAAGTCTGAAGCCTTTGAAAGGTTCAAAGAATTCAGAAGTGAAGTAGAGAAACAGTTGGGACGAAGCATCAAGACACTTCGATCGGATCGAGGTGGTGAGTACTTGAGTGCCGAGTTCCAAGAGTATCTTAGGGAGAATGGGATTCTCTCGCAGTGGACCCCGCCCGCTACACCACAGTTGAATGGTGTTTCGGAGCGTCGTAACCGGACTTTGATGGACATGGTTCGGACTATGATGGGGTTCACAGAGTTGCCGCCATCCTTTTGGGGATATGCGCTTGAGATAGCGGCACTGTTGTTGAACAATGTCCATTCAAAGGCAGTTGACAAGACACCATATGAGATATGGATGGGTAAGCCACCCAAATATTCTTATCTTAGAATATGGGGGTGCCCTGCTTATGTGAAGCAGGTAGTGGGAGATAAATTAGATAGTCGATCCATTTTATGTTACTTTGTGGGATATCCAAAGAATTCTGTTGGATATTACTTCTATCATCCCCAAGAAACAAAGATGTTTGTTTCTAGGAATGCAACCTTTTTGGAAAAGAAATTTCTATTGGATAGAAAAGGGGAGATGATAGAACTCGAAGAGGTTCGAGAGACACCCACCATTATAGAACCCACACCCGAAGAGCCAAGAGAGGAGATACAAGCTCCTAGAAGATCCGAGAGAGTCTCGAGACCACCTATGAGGTATGGTCTGCTTCTTGAAGAGGGCCATGATGAGCCTAACCATGGATGTGATCCAAGGACCTTCAAGGAAGCGTTATCTGATGCCGATTCATCCAAATGGCTTGAAGCGATAGAATCTGAGATGAATTCCATGCATTCGAACCAAGTGTGGAATCTCGTGGATCCACCTGAGGGAATTGTTCCCATAGGGTGTAAATTGATTTACAAGAGGAAACTTGGGGCGGATGGGAAGGTATTGACCTTCAAGGCGCGATTGGTGGCAAAAGGATATACTCAAAGACAAGGAGTTGACTTTGAGAAAACCTTTTCTCCAGTTGCAATGTTCAAGTCCATAAGGATATTGCTAGCCATAGCTGCATGGTATGACTATGAGATATGGCAGATGGATGTCAAGACAGCCTTTCTTAATGGGGATATTAAGGAAGAGATTTACATGTCTCAACCTGAAGGGTTTACATCTATCGGAAGCGAGCATATGGTATGCAAACTTCAAAGATCTATTTATGGTCTAAAGCAGGCATCTAGGAGTTGGAACCTCAGATTCGATAGTACAATCAAAGAGTTTGGTTTCGCTAAGAATCTTGAGGAACCCTGTGTGTATAAGAAGGTCAATGGGAGTGCTGTGACATTCCTTGTGGTTTATGTTGATGACATTCTACTCATTGGGAATGATGTAGGGATGTTGCAATCAACTAAGATATGGTTAGCGAGTAAGTTCTCGATGCAGGACTTGGGTGAAGCATCTTTTGTATTGAGAATACAGATCTATAGAGATAGATCAAAAATATTGCTTGGTCTCACCCAGTCCACACACATTGATACCATCGTGAAGCGGTTCTCGATGGATGAGTCCAAGAGAGGACATCTACCAATGTGTCATGGCGTGTCCCTATCCAAGTCTATGTCTCCCAAGACTGATGCAGAGATAGCGGCGATGACAAGCATTCCTTATGCATCTGCAATTGGTAGCATCATGTATGGGATGATATATACACGTCCTGACGTTGCTTTTGCACTAAGTGTAGTGAGTAGATATCAATCCAACCCTGGTCTTCCACACTGGAAAGCTGTGAAAGATATCCTCAAGTATTTGAGAAGGACCAATAAGTTGTTCTTGATCTATGGGGGTAGAGAACTGAAATTGGAAGGCTATACCGACTCTAGCTTCCAAAGCGATATCGATGACTCGAAGTCAACCTCTGGGTTCATATTCATGCTCAATGGTGCTGCTGTCTCTTTGAAGAGTTCCAAGCAAGACAATTGTAGGGTCCAAAATTAAGACGACGTAATCCAACTGCATGCGAATCTAGGAAATTTTGAAAAATTGAGTAATTAATTGATTTTAGTTGCTAATTAATTATGTGACGTACTTGTTTATATGCTAAATGAGATTTATTTGTCATCATGCATAAAAAATGTATTTTAGGAATATTTAAGTGACGATCGAGGAACGGGGACCGGGGGCTGAAGAAAACGTTAAATATTATTATTAAATAATTATTTTTAATTATTTAAAATATGGTCGATGCTTTTTAGTATTTTTGTGAAATTAAGGGTTTTGAGGTGATTTTATACGCCGGGGCGTAAATTTTATCGGTGTTGGTTTTTCAACTAAAATACGAGCTTTTTGGCAACCCGGCTAATAAATTCACATATTTAATTAAAGAAAAACTTTGGTATTATTTTATTTAAATCCTAATTTAACTAATGGGCTTAATTTTTTGGCTTAATAGGCCTAAATCCTACTTAGGGATTTAATTAGTATTTAAAGTGTAAAAAGTTGCAAAACCTAGTCTACCATCAAATAAATCGGCCACCACATAGTTTTTATTCTGAAAATTCCCCACCCCTCCCATACACACACGGCACTCACCACACCAAGCTAGAAGAGGTTTTCGAAGGCATCAATCCAAGAGCAAGCCATCGTCGCGTCTCGTTCTTCGTCGTCAACGGTTTTTGGTGCGTATAAAACGCAAAGGCACACCCTAATCTCCCTTTACTCATCCATCATATCATATTAATGCTTAAATTATTTGATGCATGAATAACATGAAAGAAAAACAAGTGCCACTTTTCTAAATTTTCGTTTTGGATCATAGCATGATATGTTAAGCAAGGTTTTTGATTCTTAACACATGATTCTATGTTGCTTAAGGACTGCCATAATCTAGGCCATGATATACAAGGGTTTACACGTGAGTTAGGGTCCTGTAAGCGCACCATACACGCTGGAATTTTGTGGGGACCCGGACGCTAATCATCTTCTTAATCATATTTGGGATTTAATTATCAATTAAGATAAACAGGGTCTAAAAATTTTTTCTTTAAAATGCGGAAGGTAATGGAATCAATCTATTATACATCTCAGTATAAAAGTACAATAATGTACAACAATTATTCAAACTAGTCTAAGGTTCAACTACTAAATTTCAAGTATTAAACCAAGTCGACAATAAGTCCGGAATCACCACTCTAACTCATCTTCTCTCATCATCTTCTTGACCCCGATCCTGTCCCACCTGTTGTCATGCACACATACACAACAGCCGGATACTCCGGTGAGAATAAATCCCAGTATAAAACATGTATTCATGCATACACAATATAAATAATAAAGCATATTATCATGCATAAAATTTATAACAATAGGTTTCATAGTCTAGGAAACCAAATCAAAATAAGCATGCAGTAACAATGGATTCCATAATCTTTGGAATCAAAATAAAATAAGCATGCAACTCAATTCCATTCATATCTTGACTCGACTCGACTCTAACTCTAGGGATCCCGGTGTGAATAAGACGTCACTGTCTGTCACCTACCCTCCCAATCGGGGTAACTGTACGTCTTATTCCTAGACTTCGGTCATGTCTGTATCGAATGTCTACAATCGGAGTGAATTTGATCTGAAGCGTCGATACCACCGAACATCTAGTTTGGCAAGTCTGCCAATGACTCTCCTAGGTCAAATGCTTGAATATAAATCTATAAACAAGGCATCGACATATCAAGAGATTTGAATATAATTCTATAAACAAATCAATTATATCAAAAGGTAAACAACAACCCTAGTATGTGATTTTGTTGGGCAACTCAAATTGAATCTCATTTGAGTTGTATCTTCCCCAAAACAAAACATGAATTATACCTTTGTCTTCCCGGTCTGACGAAGACGAAGTCTTGTATTCCAATCTGTCCATAACCAGTCTGGCAATGACAATCGTATAAATACAATATCAGTATATAATTCGATTCAAAACCTGTTATGATCGATACTCAAATCGGTATATAATCTGATCCATATCTGAACAAGGTACAATCTAATTCATATCAATGATATCATGATATAATCGAAATCATTACTGAATCTGATCAATATCAATCTACTGATGTTTCGACGGCATAACAATACATTCACGATAACCCCGTCTATCTCAACATCACAGATATAATACCAGAATTCATAACCAGTATCAGTACAACTCATAATCTGAATAATAACACAACTCTGATATAAACTCTCAACTAAATCAACTCTGAAATTCATAACAATTTCATAAATAGTCTATTCTTTAACCTGACTTCAGTTATACCATGTCTACTGTAGCAGAAACATCATATCTGATTCATATTCAATTATGACAATATCATAAATTCAAATCATGTCTAAACGTAACGAAACTTACGTCCAGTTGTAGCCTACGTCGATAGGAACACAGTACTGAAGTCGAATTCAAAAACAGACGGACGGATTTCTCACAAAAGGCGTAAGAATATTTCAATTCTTTTTTTTTTTGCACTTCCTCAGCTCTTTCCTCCCTTCTTCTCTTGAATTGCATGCAGGTATATATATATATATATAGATCACGTTGCATGTAAGGCACATGGCTAAATGTGCTTACTGCACCTTTCACCGCGGGTGCGGTATTTCTCACACCGCGGATGCGCTAGGCATATTGATCATCATCCAAAATTTCAGAAACAGCGACCGCGGGTGCGCTCTGTCTTGCACCGCGGGTGCGCTGACCTCACTGTAGCAGAACCGCGGGTGCGGTCTGTCTAGCACCGCGGGTGCGGTGTCACTTCCGTAATTAATCTCCAATTCTCTGTCCATCAACCGCGGGTGCGGTCTTGTTCGTAGCGCGGGTGCGGTCTAGACTTTATGCAACACTTCGTAATCTCATTTAGTGCTTCTCATTACATGTCATGCATACTCATATCTTCCGAATATCACATCAATGAAGACTAATAAATCTCGAGCCTTACATTTCTCCCCCTCTAAGAAATGATTTCGTCCTCGAAATCACAAGTAATCAATTCAGATATATCAGAAGAATTGTGTACAGAGTTTAAATCAAAACTCATCTCAATAACTCCATTCTGAAATCTTAATCTCATGCCAAGTTCTGTCTTTCAGATAGTCTCTTTGAGGCCCTGTCACTTACTGTATTTTCAGTAATAGAATAGTCTTCATTCTGAAATATCTTTCTTGTACGGATCTGTGATTCTAAATTGTAATAATAATTCAAGAGCATAATATCATAATACCCTTCGAAATAACTCTGACCGAATCAATCTCACAATACTGGCTATACAACATCCGTATATGCCAATCAACGGCTCATACCAAATCAATATCATTAGCTGATATCAATTCTGTTTATCCCAGTCAAGGATATATTAAATCTTCGGCCCCAAATACCAATCGTCATCATCCAACGTTGGCGTATTAAGTCTGTCTGGTCTGAGCTATCTTTATTCTCTTCTGAATTAGCTACATTTTCTTTGTCATATCTCTGACTGTATCAAATCTTATCTCAGGTATCTCCGAGATATTAGTCTTATATCAAAGAAATCTGCAGTACTTCCTGTACAATGTATCGTCTGTAACTATTTCATTATCCATCTGGTTGTCTTATAACTATGATCGTACACTAATTTACACAGCGACACTATGTCATATCAACTGGTGCTAGCATCCAGCACTGCCACTCCCTGGATATCTCTCAATATCCGGATAGTACACTCTGGCTATCTGTCAGTCGGTGGATAATATATGAATGAGTTCATGGTACGTTCTGCCACAATTACAAACTAAATCAAAATCACAATCTGATATACTCTAGTTCTACATTCTGATCAATCTGACCATTTCTTTGACATCGATCTGTGTCATTTGGTCATGTTTGTAAGTCATCTTGTACAAACTAATAGATATAGATTGAACAATCTGTCAATCACAATCATATCATATCACAATCGGGAAAGTATTAAGTGGTCTTATTACGAAATTCATCGAAATATCCTCCCCATGTCTAGTCAAGAATATACAAATTCTGTAATAAATCTTCTGATCTCTATCTTTCTATCTTCATTTATTGGCGGTTCAGACATTTCAGTACAATTCTGCCAACATTTCAGCATAAATTCTGCCATAACTGATTTAATCTATCTATATCAAAACTATCTGTTCGAATTATCATATACTTTCTGTTACCAGAATGACTACTGAATCTATTTCTGTGCGCTTCTGACCCTATCTGTCATTTCCAATTCGAACAATTTGGTATAAACAATCAGTTAATGATATAAATTAAGGAAAAATACCTACCTGGTATTCGGTTCTGACTATCGATATCAAATTCTGTTGTACAATTCTGAAACCTTTGGCATCACAAGATAATCATTCTCATACCGTAACAAAATCACATATCTGCTACTCTGATCGATGTTCTATTTTGATTATCGAAATTAAGTTCTGAACATTCTGATTATATCCCTGAACTGCCGAAATTCTTGAATTCAGTTCTGATTCTGTTTGAATAATCTATCTTAAACACTGACTCAGAATAACAGTACTATCAAATCAGATTCATAATATCAATAATCTATACAGATCTAGTGAGTTCAGTAAACTCATAAAATTGCAATTTCTGGCAATACTGTCAATTCAGACTAATCAATCATATCTTCATGTCGCTCAGATCAACTGCTATATATCATCTGCAAATATAATATGCCCCCAAACAATATAAGCTGTCTCAAATACTGTTTTAGAACAATAACAATACTCAAGCAGATACAAAACAACAATCGTATACGATAATCTATCAATTCAGACCAAAAATAAATTTCTGACAATTCTGACATTTCTGAAATTTCTGATCTTTCTGATATCGGTATCATTCTCAGCCACTGATCATAATCTCAACTGTGTCAAATTCAATCAGTATACTAACTTCAGATATCATATACTCGGAATAAAATATGTTTCAAACAGGATTCATATCTGAAAATTTCTGTATACAATAATCATAGTTCTCAGAGTATTCAATACAATCTTCAGATATTCGATTCAATCAATCATATGCTGCAATCATATCAAAATATCATAGATACAACAAGCATAAAATCATCAGAATATCTCTGAACATACTGAAATATGCGAAAGAGAAACATTAAATCAGATGTAACTCCTGGTCGGTACTCTTCTACTGATCTTTTAATTCTTTCACTTCATTCAATGACATTCTGCACATTCAATATCATTCCGTACTGAATTCTAATAAAACAAACAGTACCTGGTCTCAATTCAATTCTGAAATCTATCTGTCTGATATAAAACAAATCTGAAATCTTATCTGGGCCAACATCAGCCAACTCGTACATCACTGGCAAATCTGCAAATGCTAGACTAGATTTCAGTATGTCTACTGAATACATAAGGATTGCATCTGCTCCTTTCTGTAACAATCGAGTCCCTAGACAACACAAATATCAAAGGAATTCTGAATCTAGAATCCTTACCATGAAATCTCTACTCATCAGCCATATCTGGTCTGAATCTTATACTCTCTTGACAAGAATCTATAATAGTTCTGTACTTGTTCAGCATATTAATATCAATAATGCGGTCAACTCAGAAATACAAGCACATCATAATCTAACTCGACCTCATTCTCATCTTACTGTAGTATACAATATTTCACAGAAATCTCTGATGTCAATCTTTCTTTTCCAACAAGTAAGGGAATCAATACTACAGTACAATCAGCCTCAACAGATATAGTGTATCTCAATGCAACTCAGTCAAAGATAATCGTAGGGAATGCATTAGTATATATCAATACCTATGCAATATAATCATAAAAGAACAGTACCAGCCACTCTATCATCAGGTGTGTCCGGTGTCTGTTCCTCGGTCTTCTGCTCCCTAAACTCTTCGGGAACTTTTCTGAGGACAAACTCTAGCAAGGTGTCCCGGCGGTCTACAAATATGTCAACTACCAGTCACTCCCTGGCATTGCTCTGTGGGATGTCTCCCTCCGCAAGTTCTGCAATATACTCCAGTATGACTCGGGCTGGAACTACTGGAGCTAGACGAACCACCCAGTCCGCTCCCCAACTTCTTGAATGGCTTCTTTCGAGCTTTCCGCAAATCTTTCTTTCCACTCGTACTGCCGCGATCAAATCGGAGAGGGGATTGTTGTACCTGGGGTTTCATCGCACACACCCTTTTTAGTTGTCTAATCAGACTCGCCTCCGCTCTCTTTGCTTTACTCAAGGCATCAACAAAATGGTAAGGTCGCTGCATATTCATCAATGCAACTATCTCCGAGTTCAATCCTCTGATGAACTGATCCGCTACAGCTTCATCATTCCCAATTACCTGAGGAGCAAAACGCAGTAGAGTAGAGAATTTTGCAACATATTCTTCAATATTCCGTTGGCCTTGTATTAAATTCTCAAATTCTGCTTTCTTGTCCTCCCGATACGAAACTGAGAAAAATCTTCGATAAAATTCAGTTCTGAATATTTCCCACAAAATCACTGTACCTTTCTGTTCTAGCATTCTTTTACTTGTAATCCACCAACTTCTTGCAGTCTCTCGTAACTGGTGGAATATTAGTTTAATTCTCTGCTCATCTGAATAATCAAGTAAATCAAACAGTATTTCTATGTCATCAAACAAGTTCTCACAATCTTCAGACGTCTCGACACCACTCAGAATCGGCGGCTGACATAACTGAAATTCTTCCAACTGTATTTCCATCTGAGTTTTTGATACATCTATTTGTTCAGTCGAAGCACTACCCCTTTCTGGAATTCTCCGTGGAGGTATATCTGCTTATCAAACCATTAGTACTCAAATACTACAAATCTGTTCCAATCTTTCTCTGATCATCTTACTGCTGATCATGAATCAGATCTGATTCATACTCAATAATACATAATACCAACTCAAATCAGATAATCAGGTAAACATGTATTTCAAAGCAGTAAAGCATAATGTCATGCTAGCACACACAATGTAAGTCAACATTAAAATAAATCTCATGCTAGCAATCACATGCAAGGAAAGAAAACTCACTCTACCCCGCTCATTCTCTTCTATCTCAGTCTAAAGGATCTATCGCTCTGATACCACCTGTTGTGGGGACCCGGACGCTAATCATCTTCTTAATCATCTTTGGGATTTAATTATCAATTAAGATAAACAGGGTCTAAAAATTTTTCTTTAAAATGCGGAAGGTAATGGAATCAATCTATTATACATCTCAGAATAAAAGTACAATAATGTACAACAATTATTCAAACTAGTCTAAGGTTCAACTACTAAATTTCAAGTATTAAACCAAGTCGACAATAAGTCCGGAATCACCACTCCAACTCATCTTCTCTCATCATCTTCTTGACCCCGATCCTGTCCTACCTGTTTTCATGCAGACATACAAAACAAGACAACAGCCGGATACTCCGGTGAGAATAAATCCCAGTATAAAACATGTATTCATGCATACACAATATAAATAATAAAGCATATTATCATGCATAAAATTTATAACAATAGGTTTCATAGTCTAGGAAACCAAATCAAAATAAGCATGCAGTAACAATGGATTCCATAATCTCTGGAATCAAAATAAAATAAGCATGCAACTCAATTCCATTCATATCTTGACTCGACTCGACTCTAACTCTAGGGATCCCGGTGTGAATAAGACGTCACTGTCTGTCACCTACCCTCCCAATCGGGGTAACTGTACGTCTTATTCCTAGACTTCGGTCATGTCTGTATCGAATGTCTACAATCGGAGTGAATTTGATCTGAAGCGTCGATACCACCGAACATCTAGTTTGGCAAGTCTGCCAATGACTCTCCTAGGTCAAATGCTTGAATATAAATCTATAAACAAGGCATCGACATATCAAGAGATTTGAATATAATTCTATAAACAAATCAATTATATCAAAAGGTAAACAACAACCCTAGTATGTGATTTTGTTGGGCAACTCAAATTGAATCTCATTTGAGTTGTATCTTCCCCAAAACAAAACATGAATTATACCTTTGTCTTCCCGGTCTGACGAAGACGAAGTCTTGTATTCCAATCTGTCCATAACCAGTCTGGCAATGACAATCGTATAAATACAATATCAGTATATAATTCGATTCAAAACCTGTTATGATCGATACTCAAATCGGTATATAATCTGATCCATATCTGAACAAGGTACAATCTAATTCATATCAATGATATCATGATATAATCGAAATCATTACTGAATCTGATCAATATCAATCTACTGATGTTTCGACGGCATAACAATACATTCACGATAACCCCGTCTATCTCAACATCACAGATATAATACCAGAATTCATAACCAGTATCAGTACAACTCATAATCTGAATAATAACACAACTCTGATATAAAATCTCAACTAAATCAACTCTGAAATTCATAATAATTTCATAAATAGTCTATTCTTTAATCTGACTTCAGTTATACCATGTCTACTGTAGCAGAAACATCATATCTGATTCATATTCAATTCTGACAATATCATAAATTCAAATCATGTCTAAACGTAACGAAACTTACGTCCAGTTGTAGCCTGCGTCGATAGGAACACAGTACTGAAGTCGAATTCAAAAACAGACGGACGGATTTCTCACAAAAGGCGTAAGAATATTTCAATTCTTTTTTTTTTTGCACTTCCTCAGCTCTTTCCTCCCTTCTTCTCTTGAATTGCATGCAGGTATATATATATATATATAGATCACGTTGCATGTAAGGCACATGGCTAAATGTGCTTACTGCACGTTTCACCGCGGGTGCGGTATTTCTCACACCGCGGGTGCGCTAGGCATATTGATCATCATCCAAAATTTCAGAAACAGCGACCGCGGGTGCGCTTTGTCTTGCACCGCGGGTGCGCTGACCTCACTGTAGCAGAACCGCGGGTGCGGTCTGTCTAGCACCGCGGGTGCGGTGTCACTTCCGTAATTAATCTCCAACTCTCTGTCCATCAACCGCGGGTGCGGTCTTGTTCGTAGCGCGGGTGCGGTCTAGACTTTATGCAACACTTCGTAATCTCATTTAGTTCTTCTCATTACATGTCATGCATACTCATATCTTCCGAATATCACATCAATGAAGACTAGTAAATCTCGAGCCTTACAAATTTGAAGAGCACCAAATAAAACGAAAGTTGCTGTCATGGGAAGAACTTGGGTTCGGTTAGGGGTCCTCACGGCCGGGCTTGGTGCGGCTCTTGTCCAGGGGCTAGCCAGGGGCGTGGGGGAGACTAGGGAAGAGTCCTAGCCATGCTAGGACTCGAGAGGAGAGGCGGCAAAGAGTCCATCGTAGGAAGGACTCTACCCGAGAGAGTGGCACAAAGCTGCTGCATGTTTCACACAGCTTCAGGGGTCCAGGGGCTCGATGCATGGGGCACGGGCTGGGCAAGGGTGGTTCAATAGGGTCCTAAGGAGGTGCACAACACATGGGTTCGGGGCTAGGGTCGTTGGCTAGGGTCCCTAACACAACAAACAAGAGTCCACACAATTTATAACTCTCGGCCAGATTAGGTGTCACCTGGGGTTGCTTCGTTTTCGATTTTGGCGGATATTTTGACAAACTTAGAGTCCAGTAGGGTACTTTGGCATGTTGGGCAAGTTTTGGTTCGACATGGCTTGGGAGTAACTCGTGAAAATCAAAAGATGGCTCGGGGTCGAAGTTTAGGTGTCAAATAGGGTATTTAAAAGAAGAAGAAATTGGAAAACGGCTCACGGAGGTTTAGTCGTGGTCCACAAGGGCTAAAATAATATAAAAGGACTAAATCTAGAATTTAGGAATTTTATATTAAAGTTTGGGATTTTTCGGGATTAAAACACGTCAAAATAATTAAGAAAAGATAATTGAAAAAGTCTAAGTTTTAAGCCAAATAAAATTATGGAAAAATTCACGTAAGCTTAAATAATTATTTGGGACATGTTAGAGTCATGAAATCAAGAAAAAAAGTCGAAAAGGTAAAATGTCGAGTCCAGGGTTAAAACGGTCTTTTTACACCGAGAAATTAGTAAAGGTCATGGCATTGCCCTAAATGCTATTTTTACGAAAATATGATTATTTTTTAATGTTTATGAATTGTTCATTATTAAATGA
The DNA here is from genome assembly GCF_025594145.1 of Primulina tabacum. Taxonomy (NCBI): domain Eukaryota; kingdom Viridiplantae; phylum Streptophyta; class Magnoliopsida; order Lamiales; family Gesneriaceae; genus Primulina; species Primulina tabacum. The sequence continues at coordinate 32,356,072 of NC_134553.1, read as the reverse complement.
TGATTGTTAAATGTCTAAGAGATTTTTATGATTTAAGAAGACATTTAAAATACAAGTTGCATGCTTGGTTTCAAAAATGAAAAACGTAATGATATTCATGATTTTTTTTCTAAAGTGATGTGAATGAAAAATGTTGAAGGATGTGAAATAATTGTGACTAATTCGTTAATGTTGGCGACGTCGTGAGGGTTATGGTCCCAGTGGGAGCCCGACGATCGTGCTTCCATCATTGCGAATATGTGGTAACGGATATGTGGTAACGGTTTTGTGGTAACGGAAGAATGGGAATATCGTGAGGAGAAAAGGCCCCAGAGGGAGCCCATTTATGGGAAAAGGCCCCAGAGGGAGCCCCGACGATCGTATTTCTATTCGTATCATGATAGGCCAGGGCCCACTTGACCGGTGAGAGTGTTGCTGGTGTCCCCCGCCGCCCAGTACTGTGGTTTTATGTAGATGGATCCATCGACCCTCATGAGCATGATCAGGAAAGTCACAATTAACGATCTGAATTCAACAAAAGGAAAAGGAAAAAGGAAAAGGAAAAGGAAAAAAAAATGTTTATGATCATGAAAAATGTTTTATGTCATGTCATGTTGAGGAAAAAGAAAAAAGGTTAAGGTTTATGAAATGCATCATGAAAATATTAATGAAAATGTTTATGTTCAAGTTTATGCATCTTAATGAAAACGATATTTTAAGTACAAATATTTTTCACCGTTATATGTTGACTATATTACGTATTACTCGTTATAAAGATTATGCTGTGTTGAGTCTTTAGACTCATTAGGTGTGATGGATGCAGGTGGTATTGAGGGAGGACTTGATGAGTGATTTGACTGGAATGAAGGCGCACACAACCCGAGGACCAGCGCTACATTTTCCGCATTATGCTTTATGATTTTATTTAAAGATTTTAAGACTAATTACTTATGCTTTTGAGAGATTTTGAGAGGTTCAGTATGGGCTTTACTTTTTAAATTTATTGCTTTTTAGGTTTGGTAATCATGCGAAGATTTTATTTTATGACCATTGCACTTGATTTTTAAAATGCTAGATGGTGGGTATTTTATTTTAAGGGTTAAAATATTTTATAAAAATATTTTAGTGAAAGCCGAAAATTTTAGAGAAAGGAAAAAAAAAATTTCTAGTACTTTTAAAGCAATAAAAAGAGCAGGACGTTTCAGTTGGTATCAGAGCAAAGGTCCTGTAAAGGGTTGTGCCACCATCAGCGCCGGGAAGATCAGTCGTCAAGCCTCAAGTTGTAAGATTTACTTGCTTTATGTGATTCTATATGATTTAACCTGCATGACGTTATGGATATTATGTTTATGATACCTGTTTAATAGTTTTTTTTTAGTATTGCCTTGCATGCTTAAAATGCTAATTAAGTCAGGATGTGTTACATGATTAGATAACTTAGATTTAAATGCATGTTGGTTACGTTAGAATTTGGAAAACATTCAGATAAAATGCATCCTAGACGCGTACCCGTTATCGAGAAACAGACAGAGAACAGTGTTAATCGCCGAGGGAATAGTCAAAGAAATGCACCACCACCACCACCTCCTCCACCTAGGGATCCTGCTACTCGTGCATTAGATGGCATGGCTCGCCTCTTCGAGCAGCAGTTACAGCAGCAGCAGTTACAGCAGATGCAGCAGCAGCCACCTAGGCCACCGCATGATATTTATGAGCAGTTCCGGAGGCTAGGGCCGAAGGAATTTTCTGGCACCACCGATCCATTTGCCGCTGAGAGTTGGATCCGATCACTCGAGGTACATTTTCGCTATCTGAACATGGGAGACGCCGACCGTGTGAGATGCACTACTTATCTGCTTAGGGACGACGCTTCTTTATGGTGGAAGGAGCCGAGCATGGTGTTGACCTTGCTACACTCACTTGGGCACAGTTCAAGACGAAATTCTATGAGAAATACTTTACTGCTGATGTCAGAAGCCGGATAAAAAGGGAATTTATGACCCTCCGTCAGGGAGACATATCTGTTGCTGATTTTGTGAAGAAGTTTGATAGGGGTTGCCACTTTGTACCCCTTATTGCTGGAGACGCGGAAGAAAAACTTAGGCATTTCAAGGATGGCCTAAGACGTACCATTCGGGATAAAGTTATGATGATGCGTCTGGAGAATTATGCTATGGCAGTTACTTATGCATATCAGGCTGAGCAGTCCTTAAAGGACATTGACTTTGAGATTCAGCGCAAGAGGCAGCACTATCAGAATAATAATCAACCCAACAAGAAGCCAAATACGGGTCCTCCTAGACCTCAAGGGCCTCAAAAGCCCCAAGGTCAAGTCAAGAAGCCAGCGCCACCAAAGCCACAGAATCCGGGAGCACCAAAGCCTGCTGAGAGGCAACCATGCAAGGAGTGCAACCGTCTACATCTTGGCAAATGCGAGTTGGGATCATATAAATGTTTCTACTGCAAGGAGGCCGGTCACAAAGCTATTGATTGCCCAAAGAGGAAAGCAGCTACTACTGGCCCGAGCTTATGTTATGAATGCCGAGGAAGCTGAGGAAGAGGCAGACACTACACTCATCACGGGTAACCTAGTCATTTAACATTTTTATATTGCTTATTTCTGCTTGAAATGTTAAATTGGTTATTAGAATTGAATTGTGATTAAGTTTCAACCTAGAATAAATTAGGTTGCATGTTCTACTTAGTTGGACTTAAGCAATGATTTTAGAAACCATAGAAAAAAATGATTCGAATTTTTGTGCCTTATTTTATGTGAAGGATGTTATGATTCAGAATAAAACGTCTAAGGGCCAAAAATTAAAGAAAACCATAAAAGGGGGTTTCGAAATTATTGGGGGGCCAATATGCAATTTTCGAAAATTTAAGGGACTTAAGTGCAATAATTCGAAAATTATGGGTCAATAATGCAAACTTAAAAGATTGAGGGACTAAAGCGAAACTGCTCCAAGAAATGTTTAAGTTCAACACGAAATCTTCATTCAACTTTGGGAATTAATGATAGTAAATCCTTAAGTGTCAACACCAAAAGAATTAAAAGACATTTTCACCGCAGGGATTCTAGGCGTAGCTACCTATGCTTTGCTAGATTCAGGAGCTACACACTCTTTCATATCAGAAACCTTCATCAAAAGACTGAATATTACTCCTCAAGATATGGGTTTGGGTTTCAAAGTTTCGATTCCTTCCGGTGATCAGATGCTCACATCTAAGATTGTTAAAAATCTGGAGCTTCGTTTATTCAGAGATGTTGTTCGGGCAGATCTTATTGTGCTTCCTATGCCCGAATTCGATATTATACTTGGGATGGATTGGCTATCAGCGAATGGAGCTTCGATTGATTTTCGTCAGCGATCAGTATCAATTAGGCCACCGAGTGGTAAATCTTTTGTTTTCGAGGCGGCAAGAAACCAGCAAATGCCGCACATTATCTCTTGTCTAAGTGCGAGGAAGCTTATTAAGCATGGATGTCAGGCGTATTTAGCATGTGTCACTACTACACATGAATTCATCAGCCAGAAGTTAGAAGATGTTGATATTCTGAGGGATTTTCCTAGCGTCTTTCCCAAAGACGTTTCTGGCATCCCACCCGATCGTGAAGTGGAATTCTCTATTGATCTTATGTTGGGCACTGTTCCTATATCTAAAGCACCTTATCATCTAGCACCTGCTGAAATGAAAGAATTGAAAGATCAAATTCAAGAATTGCTAGACAAAGGTTTTATTCGCCCTAGTTACTCTCCGTGGGGCGCACCGGTTTTGTTTGTGAAAATGAAAGATGGTAGTATGCGTCTTTGCATCGATTATCGAGAGCTCAATAGGGTCACTATCAAAAATAAGTATCCACTGCCAAGAATTGAGGATTTATTTGACCAGTTGCAAGGAGCTTCGATATTTTCTAAAACTGATCTACCATCAGTTGAAAGTCAAGGAGTCTGACGTGCACAAGACAGCATTTCGCACAAGATATGGGCACTATGAGTTTATGGTCATGCCATTCGGGTTGACCAATGCGCCAGCGATCTTCATGGACTTCATGAATCGCGTATTTCAGCCGTATCTGGATCAGTTTATTATTGTCTTCATTGATGACATATTGATCTATTCCAAGAGCAGAGAGGAGCATAGTCGCCATTTGAGGACAGCACTGCAAGTTTTACAAGACAGAAAGCTTTATGCAAAGTTCAGCAAGTGCGAGTTTTGGCTTGACAGAGTGGCGTTCTTAGGCCACATCATTTCTAGTGATGGCGTGGAAGTTGATCTGAGTAAAGTTGAGGCAGTAAAAGAGTGGCCAGTACCGAAGAGTGTCACCGAGATTCGCAGTTTCTTGGGATTAGCAGGCTATTATCGCAAATTCATCAAGGGGTTCTCATCTATTGCAGTGCCTTTGACATCTTTGACGAAGAAAAATGCTAAATTTATTTTGGGATCCGAGTGTCAAGACAGTTTTGACAAGTTGAAGCAAGCCTTGATATCAGCACCAGTGTTATCCATGCCCTCAGGGCAAGGGGAGTATGTTCTTTATACCGACGCTTCTAAGCTAGGTCTAGGTGCAGTTCTGATTCAAAACGACCGAGTTATCGCCTATGCGTCAAGACAGTTGAAAATTCATGAAAAGAACTACCCTACTCATGATCTTTAGCTTGCAGCAGTAGTCTTTGCACTAAAGATTTGGAGACACTACCTTTATGGGGAGAAGTGCAAAATATTCACCGATCATAAAAGCTTGAAATACTTCTTCACCCAAAAGGAGTTGAATATGAGACAGCGCAGATGGCTTGAATTGGTAAAGGACTATGATTGTGACATTAGCTACCATCCGGGGAAAGCTAATGTAGTGGCAGACGCATTGAGTAGAAAAGCAGCAGTTATCACTCATTTATCACTCCAAAGACCGTTGCAGTCCGAGATACAGCGGTTTGAACTCACAGTGTATGCTAGGGGCAAGGCCCCTAATCTTGCCACATTATCAGTACAGTCGACTTTGAGAGATAGAATTCGTGATGGGCAGTCTACTGATGAGCAGATGCAAAAGTGGAGAGCAAGAGATGAAGCCAAGGGCCGGAATTTATATTCAGTGGTGGATGGTTTAGTCCGTTATCGAGACCGTCTATGGGTTCCTAGTGACGATTCTTTGAGAGATCTTATTATGAAGGAAGCCCAAGACACACCATATTCCATTCATCCGGGCAGTACAAAGATGTATAGAGATTTGCAGTTGTTATATTGGTGGCCAGGCATGAAGAGAGACATCTTGAGATATGTATCCGAATGTTTGACTTGTCAGCAAGTCAAAGCAGAGCATCAGAGACCAGCGGGAAAATTGAAGCCACTCCCTATTCTCGAGTGGAAATGGGAAAATATCACCATGGACTTTGTTGTGGGATTGCCTAAGACTGTTAAGGGATTGAATGCCATTTGGGTGATAGTTGATCGTCTTACGAAATCAGCGCATTTTCTACCTATTAAGACGACATTCACCATGGCTCAGTATGCAGAGTTATATATTCGGGAGATAGTTCGTCTGCATGGGATACCAGTATCTATTGTTTCTGATAGAGACCCGCGATTCACTTCATCTTTTTGGAAGAGTCTGCAGGCAGCGATGGGGACCAAGTTATTGTTCAGTACAGCGTTCCACCCTCAAACCAATGGTCAGTCAGAAAGAGTTATACAGACTTTGGAAGATCTACTGCGAGCATGTGTTATTGATTTCCAAGGCAGTTGGGAACAAAAATTACCTCTAGTGGAGTTCACTTACAATAACAGCTATCAATCATCAATAGGAATGGCTCCTTTTGAGGCACTCTATGGAAGAAAATGTAGATCTCCTATTCATTGGGACGAGGTTGGGGAAAGAAGAGACATTGGTCCAGATGTGATTGAAGAAACAGCTGAGCTTGTAGTAAAGATTCATGATAGAATGAAGACTGCACAAAGCCGACAAAAGAGTTATGCGGACAAAAGACGAAGGGACTTGGAGTTTGCAGTAGGCGACCACGTGTTTGTGAAGATAGCACCCATGAAGGGTGTTATGCGTTTTGGCAAAAAGGGCAAGCTTAGTCCTAGATTTATTGGCCCATTCGAGATTTTGGAGAGGATTGGGACACTAGCTTATAGAGTGGAATTGCCACCCGCACTTTCTGGAGTTCACAATGTGTTCCACATTTCGATGCTGCGGAAGTACATGTCTAACCCATCACATGTGCTTAATTATGAACCTCTTCAACTAACTCCAAATATGTCGTATGAAGAAAGACCTGTCCAGATTCTGGCTAGACAAGAAAGACGACTGCGTAACAAAGTCATTCCAATGGTCAAGGTCAAGTGGCTGAATCACTCGGATGAGGAAGCTACTTGGGAAACCGAGAGGGACTTGAAGAGTCGCTATCCGGATCTATTCGGTAAGATCTAATTTCGAGGACGAAATTTTATTTAAGGGGGGAGGAATCGTAAGGTCCAAAATTCAGACGACGTAATCCAACTGCATGCGAATCTAGGAAATTATGAAAAATTGAGTAATTAATTGATTTTAGTTGCTAATTAATTATGTGACGTACTTGTTTATATGCTAAATGAGATTTATTTGTCATCATGCATAAAAAATGTATTTTAGGAATATTCAAGTGACGATCGAGGAACGGGGACCGGGGGCTGAAGAAAACGTAAAATATTTTTATTAAATAATTATTTTTAATTATTTAAAAGATGGTCGATGCTTTTTAGTATTTTTGTGAAATTAAGGGTTTTGAGGTGATTTTATACGCCGGAGCGTAAATTTTATCGGTGTTGGTTTTTCAACTAAAATACGAGCTTTTTGGCAACCCGGCTAATAAATTCACATATTTAATTAAAGAAAAACTTTGGTATTATTTTATTTAAATCCTAATTTAACTTATGGGCTTAATTTTTTGGCTTAATAGGCCTAAAGCCTACTTAGGGATTTAATTAGTATTTAAAGTGTAAAAAGTTGCAAAACCTAGTCTACCATCAAATAAATCGGCCACCACATAGTTTTTATTCTGAAAATTCCCCACCCCTCCCATACACACACGGCACTCACCACACCAAGCTAGAAGAGGTTTTCGAAGGCATCAAGCCAAGAGCAAGCCATCGTCGCGTCCCGTTCTTCGTCGTCAATGGTTTTTCGTGCGTATAAAACGCAAAGACACACCCTAATCTCCCTTTACTCATCCATCATATCATATTAATGCTTAAATTATTGGATGCATGAATAACATAAAAGAAAAACAAGTGCCACTTTTCTAAATTTTCGTTTTGGATCATAGCATGATATGTTAAGCAAGGTTTTTGATTCTTAAAACATGATTGTATGTTGTTTAAGGACTGCCATGATCTAGGCCATGATATACAAGGGTTTACACGTGAGTTAGGGTCCTGTAAGCGCACCATACACGTTGGAATTTGAAGAGCACCAAATAAAACGTAAGTTGCTGTCATGGGAAGAACATGGGTTCGGTTAGGGGTCCTCACGGCCGGGCTTGGTGCGGCTCTTGTCCAGGGGCTAGCCAGGGGCGTGGTGGAGACCAGGGAAGAGTCCTAGCCATGCTAGGACTCGAGAGGAGAGGCGGCGAAGAGTCGATCGTAGGAAGGACTCTACCCGAGAGAGTGGCACAAAGCTGCTGCATGTTTCACACAGCTTCAGGGGTCCAGGGGCTCGATGCATGGGGCACGGGCTGGGCAAGGGTGGTTCACTAGGGTCCTATGGAGGTGCACAACACACGGGTTTGGGGCTAGGGTCGTTGGCTAGGGTCCCTAACACAACAAACAAGAGTTCACACAATTTAAAACTCTCGGCCAGATTAGGTGTCACCTGGGGCTGCTTCATTTTCGATTTTGGGCGGATATTTTGACAAATTTAGAGTCCGGTAGGGTACTTTGGCATTTTGGGCAAGTTTTGGTTCGACATGGCTTGGGAGTAACTCGTGAAAATCAAAAGATGGCTCGGGGTCGAAGTTTAGGTGTCAAATAGGGTATTTAAAAGAAGAAGAAATTGGAAAACGGCTCACGGGGGTTGAGTCGTGGTCCACAAGGGCTAAAATAATATAAAAGGACTAAATTTAGAATTTAGGAATTTTATATTAAAGTTTGGGATTTTTCGGGATTAAAACACCGTCAAAATAATTAAGAAAAGATAATTGAAAAAGTCTAAGTTTTAAGCCAAATAAAATTATGGAAAAATTCTCGTAAGCTTAAATAATTATTTGGGACATGTTAGAGTCATGAAATCAAGAAAAAAAGTCGAAAAGGTAAAATGTCGAGTCCAGGGGTAAAACGGTCTTTTTACACCGGGAAATTAGTAAAGGTCATGGCAGTGCCCTAAATGCTATTTTTACGAAAATATGATTATTTTTAAATGTTTATGAATTGTTCATGATTAAATGATGATTGTTAAATGTCTAAGGGATTTTTATGATTTAAGAAGACATTTAAAATACATGTTGCATGCTTGGTTTCAAAAATGAAAAACGTAATGATATTCATGATTTTTTTCTAAAGTGATGTGAATGAAAAATGTTGAAGGATGTGAAATAATTGTGACTAATTCGTTAATGTTGGCGACGTCGTGAGGGTTATGGTCCCAGTGAGAGCCCGACGATCGTGTTTCCATCATTGCGAATATGTGGTAACGGATATGTGGTAACGGTTTTGTGGTAACGGAAGAATGGGAATATCGTGAGGGGAAAAGGCCCCAGAGGGAGCCCATTTATGGGAAAAGGCCCCAGAGGGAGCCCCGACGATCGTGTTTCTATTCGAATCATGATAGGCCAGGGCCCAGTTGACCGGTGAGAGTGTTGCTGGTGTCCCCCGCCGCCCAGTACTGTGGTTTTATGTAGATGGATCCATCGACCCTCATGAGCATGATCAGGAAAGTCACAATTAACGATCTGAATTCAACAAAAGAAAAAGGAAAAAAAAATGTTTATGATCATGAAAAATGTTTTATGTCATGTCATGTTGAGGAAAAAGGAAAAAGGTTAAGGTTTATGAAATGCATCATGAAAATATTTATGAAAATGTTTATGTTCAAGTTTATGCATCTTCATGAAAACGATATTTTAAGTACAAATATTTTTCACCGTTATATGTTGACTGTATTACGTATTACTCGTTATAAAGATTATGGTGTGTTGAGTCTTTAGACTCACTAGGTGTGATGGATGCAGGTGGTATTGAGGGAGGACTTGATGAGTGATTTGACTGGACCGAAGGCGCACACAACCCGAGGACCAGCGCTACATTTTCCGCATTATGCTTTATGATTTTATTTAAAGATTTTAAGACTAATTACTTATGCTTTTGAGAGATTTTGAGAGGTTTAGTATTGGCTTTACTTTTCAAATTTATTGCTTTTTAGGTTTGGTAATCATGCGACGATTTTATTTTATGACCATTGCACTTGATTTTTAAAATTCTCGATGGTGGGTATTTTATTTTAATGGTTAAAATATTTTATAAAAATATTTTAGTGAAAGCCGAAAATTTTAGAGAAAGGAAAAAAAAAATTTCTAGTACTTTTAAAGCAATAAAAAGAGCAGGACGTTTCAACAGTACATCGGATTCCACCACCGAGGCAGAATATATTGCTGCATCAGCTGCAGCAAAGGAGGCTATTTGGATAAGGAATTTCGTCCAAGTGTTGGGCGTCATTCCTAATGAAGTTGCTCCTGTCCCGGTGTTTTGTGACAACACGGAGCCATTGCTCAAGCAAAGGAGCCGAGGTCTCATTAGAAGTCCAAACACGTATTGAGAAAGTACCACATCCTCAGAGAGATCGTGGAAAGAGGAGATGTCATGATTGACAAAGTCGGCTCCGCAGATAATATTGCTGATCCGCTAACTAAGCCTTTACCTGGACCATTGTTCGAGAAGCATCGCGAATCAATGGCTTTGAAGAATATGGGTAGTTGGCTCTAGTGCAAGTGGGAGATTGTTAGAGTAGGTGCCCATCGAGCCAAGTGTTGGCCGAGTGTTCACAATGAAACTCTATGTATAAACAATCTTTATTTTAATAATATTTGAATTTATCATTTTGTCACTTCTTTATATGTATACCCATGCTAGTTGCATAGATAAAGTCCTTGAATATACAAATAGTAGAAAGAATATGAGATGCTCATATGATAAGTATCATGAAACTCATATTGTAATACTGTATATTCTAAACAGTTCCTAGTCGATTCAGCCGCCGCTAAGAAGGATATAGGCCGCTCGAGTTCGAGACTAGTATCTGCGATGTGAGTACCATGTTTCAGTGGTAGGGGACATTGTGATATCCGAGCATGCAGATAGGTGCTCCTGGTAGAGTGCACTGAACAACCCTCCATAAAGGACTTTCCAAGTGGTTCTCACTTATCGAGTGGAAAATTCCTAGTTTATGGTTGTACACCATTAGTCCTTATGACCCGGGACAACATTGAGACTCTATGTGCTAGAATTACTCTTTGGCTTGTTTACCGACTCTCATTGGGTCATCAGGTGGCAAGGTTAGGTGTTCTGTCGAAACATATAGGAGTCGATGTATTGTAGTCGAGGATTCACCGCTTACCTTCGGGTATGGATATCCTATGTGTTCTCATGTATATGTAGGTTGAAATCTCTGATCAGAGTATGGTGGTAATTATGAAAGGGGTTTCATAGATTACACCATCGATGCAACTACGACATGACACATAGTATCGATTCATTGACAACTCTCGATAAACCAATGGTTTTCGAATCAGTCATGATATATGAGTTGAAGGGACCGTACTGTACGCTAACCATAATTGAATGGTTCTTGCAGACACTATCATTTGATACCTAGGGAATCATGTAAGCGATGCTGCTAGGCGTTTAACATGATTGGTTGGGTACTATCAGACTTGAGTTCTGACGTTCTTGTTATCAAGGGGTTGATAAGTAAGAATGGAGCAATTGGGGTATGCTCGTATAAGGACATGTTTAGTCCGAATCACATGAAGATGTGAACCCACGGCTAGTTGTATCAATGAACCATTGAGGGCCACACAAGTGCTAGCTTTCTAGATCCCGTTGAGAAGTAAAATAGTTCAATGTGTTGAACGGCTTATAAAGGAGTTTATAAGCGTAAGAAAAAATAGAAGTATGACTTCTATAAGGAGAATGTAACTTTTAATTTGAGGAAGTGTTCGTAAATTAAAAGTTGGCCAAATAAATAATGTATTTGAAAATTGTGATTTTCATAAACATTATTATGGACTAAATTAAATTAATTCTAAGTGTTGAATTAATTAAACACTAGTGGGCCTAGTAGAGTCCAAATAATTAAATTAATTCAAGTGTTGAATTAATTAAATCATATTGGGTCTTGTAGAGCCCAATAGTAAAATAATTATTCAACTAGTGACTTGAGTAATATCAAGTAAGGTTTAATTGGGCTCAAATATGTTTGAGACAATTAAATTAAAGTTCATGGGCCTTGTAATTGTTACAAGCTCAAATAGGAAAGCATGCATGGGAGGTGAAGGGTTGGGAGACAACTTTTTCCACATCCAAGGCATGACATGCATTTGGGACACACAATCACTTTTTCAAGCACCAAGAAAAGTCTCCCTTCTCTCCTCCCACCCCTATGGCCGAAATTTGAGTCTCATTTTTCTCCCAATTTTTGTTCTTAAATAGTTGGAGAAACAATTCTCTTCTCAAAGAAAAATCCTCATATTTTTCTAGTGCAAAATATGAGGGGATCTTCCTAGTTGGTGGTGGGCTCGATTTGAAGGAAAGGAGGAAGCTTGTAGAAGGTCTTGCCATACAAGAGCTAAGGTTTTTACACCTTAGTTGGAGCCATCATCAACCTCAAGAGGTTGATAGGTATAATTTCTTAACACCCTATGTATGACATTTTGGTGTTTTAGTATATGTTACACACTAGTACAAAAGTGTTTAAATTTTTACTCAAAATTTCGGTTTTATGCCCTAGAAAAGTTTTGAACTTCCGTTGCGCATTTGAACACCTTAATCGATCCCTTTCAGAGAGTTGTGAAAAACCTCGCGCATATGCGCCGAGTGAGGGCGCGCATATGTGCGAGCTACCGTGAGGATGACGCGCAGAGACATTGTGTCTCGCGCATATGCGCCGAGGATGGTCGCGCATATGAGCTAGACGTGCTTAACCAAGAATGAGCCACTTGGTCTCTACATGCATGATATATATATATTAAATCACTTCATTCCTTCAGATGAACAAGCAAGAATCGAGAAAAGCTTCGATTTGTGCAAGATCCGCCCGTCAGAATTTCAATCCGACTTCAGTACTGTGTTCCTATCGACGAGAGCTTCAACTGAACGTAAGTTTTCTTATGTTCTGTTATGATTTGAAATTATGCTATTGAAGGAATCAGATATGATTCATATATGGTGTTTCTGATATGTTAGACATCGTATAATCGAAACCGGATTGAAGAACGAATACCGTATAAAATTGTTATGATTTTCAGAGTTGATTAGATTGAGATGTGATATCAGATTTGTATCGTTATTGACTATGAGTTGTAGGAATTGATGTCGGTTGATTTGTATTGCTGGGTATATTGAGATTGTACATTTATGCTGTTGAAACAGAATTTGATTCAGTTCTGATTATATCCAGTATTGATCTGAGTTGTATATTGATACGATACCCTCGATATTGTCATTGCCAGATTAAGTATTGACAGGCAATGAATCCGAGACTTCGACAAAGTCAGATTAAAAGAAAGAAAGGTATAAATCAATGTTGATTCGGGATTGCACAACTCGAGTTAGTTTTAACTTGAGTTTCCCAAAATCACATACCGAATGATTATTGTATTGATATTTGTAATTCTTGAGATTAGTATGCTTAGTCTATTGATTTGTAGTAGAGCATGTATTGAGTTGTGGGCTGATGTGCCTAGTCATTGGCTGATGTGCCAAGTCTCCGGCTGATTCGCCAAGACACTGGATGTTTGATTTATATCGATGTCGCTTAGGAGTTGATCCATTCCTATCGCTGAAATTCGATATACGATACAATGTCCAGAACCGGGATCCCTAGATTAGAGATGAGTCGAGTCTGAGATGACGAGTCCAGAGTTTTATTTATAGCTTTATATCGATACATGTCTTCTTATTTGATACATGATATGGATATGTGTTTCATGCTTTTATATATGCTTTTACATAACTGCATGTTTACATTGTTTATACTGGGAGGTATTTCTCACCGGAGTTATCCGGCTGTTGTCTTGTTTGTATGTGTGCATGACAACAGGTGGGACAGGATCAGGGTCACGAAGAGAATGAGAGATTCAAGACTAGCGTGGAGATCCGGACTTAGAGTAGATTGATTTTCAGTACTTGATGTAGTGGCTGAACTCTAGTTGCGATAAACATATGTTGTACATGATTTGTACTTTATGTTGATATTTATATCAGATTGATTACTTTACGTTTCAGCATTTGTATTTTTTTTAAAAAAAAATTTAGACCCGCATTAATTAAATGATCCTAATAATGATTAAGAAGATGGATTAGGTTCGGGTCCCCACAAAAACACAATCTATTCCTCTGTGAGAAGCATCACAATAAACAACAAAATCACCCGTACCTGACGAGATAGTCAACACAGGAGCACCGATTAATCTCTTCATCAACTCTAGAAAACTTGATTCACACGCTTCTGACCAAACAAAAGGGGCATTCTTCTGAGTCAGTTGAGTAATCGGCTTAGCAATACTAGAAAAATCTTTGATGAATCGACGATAGTATCCTGCTAAACCCATAAAACTGCGTATCTCTGGCACTGATGTCGGTCTAGGCCAACTGATCACAGCTTCAAAATTGCAAGGATCCACAGAAATACCATCTCCAGATATAATGTGTCCCAAAAATATAACTTGTTTCAGCCAAAACTCACATTTAGACAGCTTAGCATACAATTTCTCAGTTCTCAGAATTTTCAATATAGTTCTCAAATGCTCAGCATGATCAGTCAAATTCTTTGAATAAATCAGAATATCATCAATAAAGATAATCACAAAATCATCAAGATATTTCTGAAATATACGGTTCATCAAACCAATAAATACAGCTGGAGCATTCGTTAAACCAAACGGCATGACTATAAACTCACAGTGGCCATGCCTGGTTCTGAAAGCTGTTTTCGATATATCAGAACTCTGACTCTGAGTCTATGATATCCAGATCTCATATCGATCTTGGAATAAATAGAAGAACCCTGCAACTGATCAAATAAATCGACAATACGAGGCAAAGGATATTTGTTCTTTATCGTAGCCTTGTTCAATTGCCAATAATCAATGTAGAGTCTCATTGAACCATCTTTCTTTCTGACAAATAATACTGGAGCGCCCCAAGGAGAAACACTCGGTCTAATGTACCCCTTAGCTAGTAAATCTTCTAGCTGCTCTTTCAATTCTTTCAGTTCAATTGGTGCCATTTTGTATGGAGTTTTAAAATAGGTACTATACCTGGTATCAGTTCAATACTGAAGTCTATTTCTCGGACTGGAGGTAAACCCGGAATCTCATCTGGAATGATATCAGCAAACTCACATACCACTGGAAAATCTGCCAATGACGAGCTCGATTTCAGTACATCTACTGAATACACAAGGAATCCCTCTGCTCCTTTCTGTAATAATCGAGTCATAAACAAAGTAGATATCAAAGGAATTCAAGCTCTGGAACCCTTACCGTAAAATTTCCATTCATCAGCCATCTCAGGTCTGAATCTTACAATTTTCTGGAAACAATCTATGGTAGCTCTGTACTTGGTCAGCATATCAATACCGATAATGCAGTCAAAATCAGACAAACCGAGTACAATACAATCTAACTCAATTTCATTCCCATCATACTGCAGTATACAATGTTTAACAGACTTTACAAATATAAGACCTCTCCCCAAAGGTGAAGAGACAGATACTACAGCAGATAATGACTCAATAGGCAAATCATGTATCAATGCAAATCGTTCAGATATAAAAGTATGAGATGCCCCAGTATCAATCAATACATAAGCAGAGTAACCACAAAGAGAACAGTTACATGCAACAACATCATCAGGTTAGTTTCTGTGCATGTTCTTCAGTCAATGCAAACACTCTGGCCTGCTGTCTCGGAGGCTGGGTTCCTCCTGGCCTCGGCTGTGACTGAGTAGTAGGTGGCTGGAAAGAGTGAACAGCAGATGATCGTCTATCAGTCTGAGCCACTGATCCAGATGATTCTGCTCCCTGGGATCGTTGAGAACCTCGTTGTGGACAGACTCTAGCAAAATGTCCTTGCTGTCGACAGATATTGCAACTACCAAACACTCCTTGGACATTGCTCTGTGGGATGTCTTCCTCCACAAGTTCTGCAATAGACCCCTGTATAACTTTGGTTCTGTCGTGAACCACTGGAGCTAGATAAACTACTACCAGACATCTTAAACTGTTTCCCTCGGGCTTTCAAATTATCTATAACGACCCATTACAGGCCCAGTGGACCGCCCATACGGCCCACTGCCCCGATCGACCCAAGGCTATCCCGATCTTGTGCTCTCTCAAAGGGGCCTTTTCCCTCACGGGCTTTCCATAGGCGTCGTATGGGTTACTCATAGGATCTCTCCCTCCCTACCAAGGGGTTTCTTTCGCCTCCCCAGGACTCGATCCCATGACCTATAGGATAAGTACATTGATATCAAGAGTCCTGGTAAGCTCAACTGGTACCAGGACTCTTGATATCAATGTACGTATCCTATAGGTCATGGGATCGAGTCCTGGGGAGGCGAAAGAAACCCCTCGGTAGGGAGGGAGAGATCCTATGAGTAACCCGTACGACGCCTATGGAAAGCCCGTGAGGGAAAAGGCCCCTTTGAGGGAGCCCAAGATCGAGATAGCCCTGGGTCGATCGGGGCAGTGGGCCGTATGGGCGGTCCACTGGGCCTGTAATGGGTCGTTACAATAAAAAGCGCCTTTTATTGTAACGACCATGGGCTATCCCGATCTTGGGCTTCCTCGGGGGCCTTGTCCCATCTTGGTACTGCTCTCGCCCAAGCACGTTTAACTTCGGAGTTCTGATGGGATCCGATGCATTAGTGCTGGTATGATCGAACCCATGACCTCCTGGGTACCAGTTCGGCTACTAGCTCAACTGGTACCAGGACTCTTGATATCAATGTACTTATCCTATAGGTCATGGGATCGAGTCCTGGAGAGGCGAAAGAAACCCCTTGGTAGGGAGGGGGAGATCCTATGAGTAACCCGTAAGACGCCTATGGAAATCCCGTGAGGGAAAAGGCCCTTTTGAGGGAGCCCAAGATCGGGATAGCCTTGGGTCGATCGGGGCAGTGGGCCGTATGGGCGGTCCACTGGGCCTGTAATGGGTCGTTACAATAAAATGAGACTTTTATTGTAATGACCCGACACCACTCACCCGCGATCATTACTCATAGGACTTCTCCAACCCAGGAGGTCTTGGGTTCTAATCCTGGGAAGGTAAAAGCTCCAGTGCCTGGGTTGGAGAAGTCCTATGAGTAATGATCGCGGGTGAGTGGTGTCGGGTCATTACATTATCTTTCTTTCCACTGCTGCTACCACCACTCTCAAATCTGGGAGGAGGTTGGTGGAACTGAGCTGGGGGTTGTTGCTCTTTCTGTGGCTGGAGAACATATGAAGTTCCTCGTTGTCTGATCATGCCTGCTTCAGCTCCTTTTGCCCAGTTCAAGGCATCTGCAAAATTATTCGATCGCCCTGTATTTACCAAGGTAAAAATCTCAGGATTCAGCCCATTGATGAATTTATCAGCAACTGTTTCATCATTCTCAGCAATATGAGGAGCAAATCGTAGCAAGGTAGAGAATTTGGCCACAAATTCTTCGATGTTCAGATGACCATGTCTCAGATTAGCAAACTCTGCACCCTTGTCTTTTCTGTACGATACTGGGAAGAATCGTTGATGAAATTCAGCTTTAAAGATCTTCCAAGTAATAACTGTACCTCGATGCTCCAAAGCCTTCGTGGTTGTGAGCCACCAACTCTTTGCAACGTCATGTAATTGATGTCCAATCAGTCTGACTCTACGCTCATCTGTATAATTAAGTGAATCAAACAGCATTTCAATATCATCAAGCCAACTCTCACAATCAATAGAATTCTCAGTGCCCTTCAAAGTCGGCGGTTTGAATGACTGAAATCTCTTCAACTATGTTTCCATGGGTGTCGCTGTAACATCCATCGGATTAGTAGAAGTACTACCCTGTTCTGAGATTCTTTGAGAAGGCATATCTGATTATCAAAAGGGTTAGTAACCAAATATAACAAATCTGTCTCAGTCCTCCTCTGATCATCATACCTCTGATCAAGAATCTGTTCTGATTCATTTTTTCAGTAATACACATTTCCAATCAAATCAGATAATCATGTAAACATGTATTTTCTAAAACAATAAAACATGCTAGCACCACAAAACCAAGAAGGAAAACTCAATCTACCCCGCTCACTCACTTTTATCCTAGTCTAAGGAACATACAGCTCTGATACCACCTGATGTGGGGACCTGGACGCTAATTCATTTCTTCAGTCTTCTTTGGGATTAAGTGGATCAATTAACTCTATTAGGTCGAATTTTTTTTTAAACAAGTGTACAAATACTACACCAAGTTATGCTACATCTTATTTAATTCACAAGATCAAGTGCATAATTACAACCTGGTCAAAAGTACAAGTCTTGTACAATATACAATCATAACACACTAGTATTCATCCACTGCATATCAAGTGTTGAAAACCAGTTCTACATCTAAGCTCGAATCTCCACTCTAATCTCGATCTTTTATCCTCTTCTCGATCCTGATCCTGTCCCACCTGTTGTCATGTACACATACAAACACAACAACAGCCGGATAACTCCGGTGAGAAATATATTTCCCAGTATAAACAATGTATACATGCTTTTCATACAAACATATATAAAAGCTTATAACATTTGTAAACAACATGAATCATAATCTAATAAAACATAAAGCAATATCAAGCTTTAAATCCAACTCTTAAACTCTTAATCTTGACTCGACTCTTATCTAGGGATCCCAGTTTGAATAAGAACGTAACAAGTCTCCCACCTACTCTTCCCAGTTAGAGGGTGGTACGTTCTTATTCCCAGACATTGACTCTCTATATCAAATCTCTACAATAGGAGTCGTTCTTCTCCTAAGAACATCGATATAAACCAAATGTCCAGTGACCTGGCACCTCTGCCAAAGACTCAATGCATGCTTTGCTATAACTCAATAGACTAAGCATATCAATCTCAAGAATTGCAAATACATCAAAGCAATTAGAATAAAGTATGTGGTTTTGGGAAACTCAAGCTATCTCTTACTCGAGTTGTATCTTCCCGGTTTAACATTGATTTATACCTTTCTTTTCTCGGGGTTTGGCTTTGCCTCGTTCTTATACCGATTTTGAAGTTGAATTCTCGACTTCAAGTTTGCAATATCAATCTGGAATAACATGTTCGAGATGTACAATATCAATATACGGCTCAACACAAGACTTGATTGGATCAATACCCAATCTAGTTATGTTTCGACGGCATAACGACACAATCTCGAAATACCGGCAATACAAACAACAAACGGCCAATCCCAATAACTCATAATCAATCAACAAACACAACAAACACAATTCCAATACCAAATCTGTACAACCCCATTCGAATACAACTGGAAATTAATAAAAATTACATAGGTTGTTCGTTATTCAATCCGATTTCTATTATACGATTATCAAAATCTCAGAAACACATAATATAGATCAAATTATGATTTCCCCAACAATATATTTTCGAACCATGCTGAAAAGAAATCAAACTTACATCCTTTTGAAGCCTTTGACGAGAGGAGCACAAAACTATGCTCGGATCGAAAATCAAATGGCCGGGTCTAGCACAACTAAAATTCTAAAACATAAAGAAGCTTGGGGTTGGCTATGGAGATTTTTTCGGTTTCTTGCTGAAAGACTGAATGAAATAAAGGCTAAGTTTACATCTTTAATTCCATGGCAAGACATGTGACTTATTTTCCTTCAGCATGTCTCGCGCATATGCGTGTCCATCACCGGCGCATATGCGCGAGACCTACTGTCTCGGCACATAGAAAGTCTTCTGTTCGCGCATATGCGCGCCTATATGAGCGAGACCTACTGTCTCAGCGCTTGGCCAAACATCATGCTCGCGCATATGCGCGCCCGTCTCGTGCATATGCGTGAGGTCTTCTGCCTCGGCATATGGCAGCTCGCGCATATGAACGCCTCGTCTCCGTGCATATGCCCGAGACCTTCTGGTCTCACACTTATCTCATGTTTTTTCCACGTCTTCCTCAGTCTGTTCTTTCCATAATCACGTCAATTCATCAATTAATAATCTCGAATTATCATGATAAAATCTCGGGCATTACATATTTGATTAAATAAACGTCTTGTTCATCCAGTTAGCCTTCATATAACTGAACTGCTATCTTAAGATTTGTTTCCTAAAGTGCTTGATTGATGCTAAAACTTCATTAATCGCGTAAATGATTATATTTTTGAAGGGGAGTTTTTAATTCAGTTCTTGAGGGGAAGCTATTCTTTAAAACTGATTTTTAAATTTGCTATCCTTCGAACTGAAAAATTGTTTTCAAATTGTTTTATTCAGTTGTTGAGGGGGAGATTTTCTTTCTGTTATCTCTCGAACTGAAAAAAAAATTACAGTTTTTAAACTTTTTGATTCTCACAAAGGGGGAGAATCAATTATTTTTTTGTAAAATCGCTTTAACTGTTCAGGTTTTGTGATCATCAAAAAGGGGGAGATTTTTGGAACATTTCAAGTTCGCAATCTTGATTTTGATGTTAACAACAATTGTTATTTTGTTTCTAATGATTTTACCTAAGGGCGCAGATACTAGAACTGATTAGGATTTGAATTGATTAGTTATTAAGCCAAAACTGAAGCTATCGAGATGCTAACTGAAAGTGCCAATTGATCGACCAAACTGAATCAGCTCAAATGAAATTTTAAAGAACAGTTCAACTGATTGTCCAGCTGATAGGTGGTTCAGTAGAAGACCTTCAAAAGCCTGGCCAGCTGATGAAGAGTTCAACTGATGAAGAACCCAGCTGACCAGTTCAACCTAAAGAGTGAAATCAGTTCAACTGAAGAGTCAATTGATTTTAATAGCCCAACTGAAGATCAGTTCAGATAACCAATTATGAACATCAGTTAGGAATCAATCAGTTGCAGAACAAGACAAGCTTATCTAAATGCATTACAGCTACGTAGAATGGTACAAAAGCATATGTACTATCTATAGTACAAAAATGGACGTTGCAGCTAAGATTAAAACCGAGAGATTCCTAGAGGCATGTCAGAAAAGTCAAGACACATATATCAAGGAACGCATTCAAGCTGCAACGATCACATATGATGAGTCTTGGAGTACGGTCTCAATGCCTCTATAAATACAAGCTCAAGACCATAAGCAAACACGATACGCATATACTAGAGTGAGTTAAGATACAAAGAAAGGGCATGCATAATGCTTATCAGCTTTGAAGAAGCAATCAGCCCAGAGGGAATACTTTAACGTATTATCAGCTTAGTTTAGAATCTTACTTCACTCAGTGTGTGAGAACACCTTCGTGGTGCATTTCTTGTTCAGTTCTCACACACGCACAAACACCACAACTCAAATACAGACTTGCACAAAGACAATAAACTTGTGTATGTAGTCTTTGACACACAGACGTTAAACAAGTTTTGACTGGAAGGTGTTGCCTTCTGTCTAGTCTAGGAGTTCAGTTAGGCAGTGGGTAAGTCCTAATCTGGGTGGGTTATTACAGTTGTTGTAATTAATCAAAGTCTTCTATTGGATCCTACCCGAGGTGGTAGAAGGGGTGACGTAGGAGCTGTTGAAGTCTCCGAATATCCATAAACATATCTTGTGTATTTAATTATTTTACTATTGTTTCATACTTATTTGATCAGTAAGAGCATCTGTCGTTTTAGTTTTTCACCATAACTGAACTGATATATGTCACAACTGATTCCATATATTTTCAGTTACACATGATATAAAATATATCATTTTTTCTTAATGAAGGATTATTTCGAGTGCTTTCCGCTTGGTTTAATTCCAAACTCGATCTAATTCATCGGTGTATACATTCTTAGAACACGAGCTATTGCAGCTTTTGGAGAATATTTTGTTTGAAGCACCTCAAGGTGCCCAGCAAGCGATCCTTGACTGCTTCTTTTAACATTTTGTAAAGATCTTTGAAGATTACCAGCTGCTTTTTTATTATCTTAATCCTTTTTTTGGAAACCTTGAGATATGTATAATACATTTTCTTGGGTTCCAAACTTCGTTTTATTGCTTTCGTGATTTTCTTGTTCCCATTTACTCTATATTTATAGGTGTAATTTTGGGTCCAAGTCTTTAAGTTAGTGGGTAAATTGCATGCCTATTTTTGCTTTTGTCGGGGAATCTTTTTCTTTTGTTATCCCCAAGGAAAAGTGATTGTGGTCATATATCCACTTATTTTTGTCGGAGAATCTTAAATTTTTTGTGTCCCCGAGGAAAACGTGGTTGTGGTCCTTCACCACTTGGTCCTATTTCTGCAAGATGTTTCCTGTCTGATCTAGTTCTGAAGCCCTTGCCAAATTCTGGCACTTTTTAATTTGGGCATTCTGGACAGATCTGTTCCGACCATCTTCCCACAAGTGTCATATTGTAGAATTTCCGACGAGTTTATTTACTCCCCGACAGCTTGCTATTCCACAAAATATTTATTTTCTTTTCGAAAAAATCATCATCAAAACTTGTTGTTTTTGCTGTCATAGTATTTAACATGAATGACCCGTTTACCGAATTATGCTAAAATTTAAACGAAAACTTTACTTTTTCCATTTCGGTTAGACAGACACATAGACCACATGCTCTTCTAGTAAAAATGTCATCTTCAGTTATGGAAGCGACAAGGGGTGTTTCTTCTATCGGAGGATCTTTGATGAATTTTCGAACATTAACCTTTGGCCTCCTTAACTTGATAAAATGAAAAGCTTCATGAGAGCCTTTTTGAAACGACCTCGATTTTTTTCTAATCTTAAATCATAACTTCTAAAGTACTAAATAAAATAACTTACCATTTCTAAAAATCATAATAATTTAACAATTTAAATCTCAAGTGCATAAAATAAATTCTAAATCATCACCTAACCAAAAATTCCTAAATTGACCTTTAAAAAGATCAACTAACAATAAAAATATAGCATAAAAATATTTCTAATAAAAATAATTAACATAATCTTTAAATAATTATCTATCAAGCTAGTGCGGAAACATAAAGGCCCTTGGATGTTTACTGCTGCACTCGATCCACTCATTCGTCAGCACCTCCCAAAAATCATCAAATCCTGCATAATACAAACCTAGTGAGTCTAATGACTCAGCACGTTCTAAAGAAGGATAGCAAATAATATATATACAATCGCATGCATTAAAATCATACTTTTATTTAAAATAGATTTTAACATAAATAAACCATTTAAAATTATTTAAGTATAATTAAATCATAAATCGTAAAATCATTTTAAAATAACTTTAAATATAAATAAATCTTTTAAAAATCATTTAAGATAAGCTTTGAGCATAAATAAATCATTTTAAAAATATAGCTTTTATCATAATCATGAATCATATATAATAAAATCATTAAAATCGTAAAACTTTCAATCATATATCATTTTGGGTGAAGTTTGATCCATGAAAGTGACTAGCTTTTATCATCCGGTCGACTGATCAGTCTTCAGCTCAACATGGCCCATGGGACGGGCACTAGGCACCTCCATGAAAATACAATCGTCAGGGCTCCCACGTGGGCTTTCTCCCATAGACGGGCTCCTCTAGGGCCTTCTCCCATAAATGGGCTCCCTCTGGTTCCTTTTCCCCTCACGACATCCCCATAAAATTGTAAGTTCACCGTTCTTTATTAAAATGGATCCCCCACAAATCATATATCATATGTCACAGTCAATTCACATCCCTCGAATTAATTTTCTTTTTCTTTTAAAACATAAAATAGCATAACTTTCCAAAAGTAGCATTTTAGACAATAAAAATTGCACAGCTTTTACCATAAATCATAAAATAACATATTATCATCAAAATCATCATAATAAATCATAAAATGTCATTATACGTGCATCATGATCCTTTGGGACGCTGTCAAGCGTTTACGTATTTTCCAAAGTGTCAAATTACCGTTTTGCCCCTTGACGTAAAAATTCTCGATTTTATCTTTTTCTCACTTTTAATAACATGGACTTATTCTCAATAATTATTTAAGTTTAAATATAATTTTTCATAATTTAATGAAGCATAAAACTAGGCTTTTAAATTAATTATTTAATTAGCATTTCGTGAGGCGATTAAATCCCGGATAAATCCAAAACTCATTATTTTGATCCCAAATTTTAAACCTAACATTTTATTATTTATTCCACCATTTTGAGCCATGAACCACACCCGTAGACCCATGGTTCTAATTTTTGCCTAATTAAATCCGAAATTGACACCTTATGGAACCATCCGAGCCATCTCCCAATTTACTCGAGCCACGCCCGAGCTACCTCAAGCCAAACCCTAGCCAACTCGTTTAGGAACCCTACTGACAAAGCCCAAGCCCCTGACCAACCTCTTAGACCCTCGAAAAGCACGCTGCCCCTGACCCCTTTTGTGCCTGCGTGACGTTTAGTGCACTTAGGACTCCTTCTCCTTCTAGGAACCTTACAGCCCCCTAACTGTGGTGACCCGGACGCTAATCATTTTCTTAATCATCTTTGGGATTTAATTATCAATTAAGATAAACATGGTCTAAAAATTTTTCTTTAAAATACGGAAGGTAATGTAATCAATCTATTATACAAACCAGTATAATAATACAAATCTTGTACAACATGCTTCTAGTTCAAACTAGTCTAAGGTTTAACTACTAGATTTCAAGTATTAAACCAAGTCTACAATAAGTCCGGAATCACCACTCTAACTCATCTTCTCTCATCATCTTCTTGACCCCGATCCTGTCCCACCTGTTGTCATGCACACATACAAAACAAGACAACAGCCGGATACTCCGGTGAGAATAAATCCCAGTATAAAGCATGTATACATGCATATACACAATATAAATCATAAAGCATATTATCATGCATAAAATTCATAACAATAGGTTTCATAGTCTAGGAAACCAAATCAAAATAAGCATGCAGTAACAATGGATTCCAGAATCTCTGAAATCAAAATAAAATAAGCATGCAACTCAATTCAGTTCATATCTTGATTCGACTCGACTCTAACTCTAGGGATCCCGGTGTGAATAAGACGTCACTGTCTGTCACCTACCCTCCCAATCGGGGTAACTGTACGTCTTATTCCTAGACTTCGGTCTTGTCTGTATCGAATGTCTACAATCGGATTGAATCTGATCCGAAGCGTCAATACCACCGAACGTCTAGTTTGGCAAGTCTGCCAATGACTCTCCTATGTCAAATGCTTGAATATAAATCTATAAACAAGACATCGTCATATTAAGATATTTAAATATAATGCTATAAACAAATCCAATCATATCAAAAGATAAACAACAATTCTAGTATGAGATTTTGTTGGGAAACTCAAATTGAATCTCATTTGAGTTGTGTCTTCCCAAAACAAAACATGAATTATACATTTCTCTTCTCGGTCTGATGAAGACAAAGTCTTGTATTCCAATCTATCCATATCCAAATCTGATAATGACAATCATATAAATACCGTATCAGTATATAACTCAATTCAAGACCTGTTTTGATCAATACTCAAATCGGTATATAATCTGATCCATATCTGAACAAGGTACAATCTAATTCATATCAATGATATCACGATACAATCGAAATCGTTACTGAATCTGATAACCACTTTAATGGTATCAAGCATTTGATGTAAATTGATAACAACAAATAATTTTTTTTTATACCTACAATAAAAATAAGTTAGCTAAATGAAAAGAAATAAAGAAAGAATATACAAAATATAAACAATCTTACTTCACAAAGTATGCATCCTCTTCACCTTGACATAATAGATTTAGCTTGCCATAAGCTTACTTTTGATCAACACTAAAATATCACTCATAGTTGAGAACATGAAAGAAAATATATTTGAACTTAGAACTTTGATACACACTCACACTATATTTTACAATGAGATAGAATGATTCTCAAGCTAGCACAAGGCCTCTATTTATAGGCCAAATGAGAGAAATGGTCAAAATTTTTATTAATGCCATGTAGTTGCAATAGTATTCTTTGTCTCCTCCAAGTTCAATTCCATTTCCCTTCTTTCAGTGCTTTGTTCCACAACTTTAATCACCGAATTTGACTCTGCCCAAAACGGCAAACATGTGAGGAATTGTCTGTAGATGAATTTGGCCACTAGGTTCACCTCATTTGATTAAATATTGAAATAGTTATGATTTTTTTACTATATGCTGGTCATAGTAAAAGTAAATTTGTCCTCCTTTTGATATTTGCACAATTTGATCATCTTGATGAACTTTTTAGGCAATCATGTCTTCTGCAAAGTTGTAGATAATTTCTCAAGGAGTCCAAATATGTTTGAGTCACCTCCATTTGAATTTTCTAGCTTGAGTTATCATTATTTTACAAACACGTAGAAAACCTGAAAATAAAAAATATTTAGTAAGACAATTAAATATAAACAAACAATACTAAAATAACATAATTTTATAATTTTAATGAAACTTAAATTTTAAAATACATGTTTTAACATATAATAAATTATTAATTTTAAATTTCATCAGCGACCTCAGTTAAAGAAGCCTTTCCAGGGACATTCAGGGAAGAAGCCATATCAGGGACCGCCAAAGGGCAAAGGTCCAATTCAGCAACAGAGGGCGCCTCAGAAGCCCGGTGATTTCCCAGTGTGTCCTAAGTGCAACCGCCAGCACCCGGGGCAGTGTTTATACGGGACATGCAAGTGTTTCAAATGCGGGGTGAGTGACCACATGTTGAAGGTCTGCCCACAGTGGAGGCAGCCGACCCAGGGTAGAGTGTTCGCCATGCATTCGCAGGAGGCGAACCCAGACACGACATTACTGATCGGTAAACTTTTCTACCCAAGCTCAGTATCATTTCGCCTTGCATGTTGAAATTTATTTGAGAATTATTAGTGTGCTAGTGATATTTTTGAATGACTTGGGATATAAATTTCTACTATGCTTGAGGTTAATGTTTGAATTTTGGGGATATAAGTTTTGTGTTGTGCTAACGTCTCTCAGGAAATATTTTCATTAAGAGATTAGCTACTAAGGCCTTGATAGATTCCGGGGCCACTCATTCATTCATCTCGGAGATGTTTGCTAACCACTTGGACATCAAAACCATCGGCCTTGACGTGAATTATTCCGTGACAGTCCCATCATGGGAAAAGTTGTCAGCTACTAGCGTGGTCTGGGACTTTGATCTCGAACTGCAAGGCCACCTAGTGTATGCAGATTTGATTGTGTTGCCGATGCCAGAATTCGAAATTATTTTGGGTATGGTCTAGCTGATGAAGAACCAAGTCCCGATTGATTTTCAGAAAAGGTCGGTATTGGTTAGACCGTTGGGTATGGAGCAGTATCTTTTTGAACCAGCCAGATGGAGAAGTTTCACTCGTATGATCTCTTGCATGCAGGCACGGAATCTTATTTCTAAGGGGTGTCAGGCCCTCTTGGCCAGTATTGTTTTCGCACCTGACCTACCCACTCCGTCATTATCAGATGTGCCAGTAGTCAGAAACTTCCCATACGTCTTTCCTGACGACGTCACAGGTCTTCCACCGGAGAGAGAGGTGGAGTTTGCAATCGATCTTATGCCAAGGCACTGTGCTAATCTCTAAAGCACCGTACCGATTAGCTCCAGCTGAGATGTTGGAACTCAAACAACAGATTCAAGAGCTTCTTGACAAGGAATTTATCAGCCCTAGTTTCTCACTGTGGGGCGCACCAGTAATCTCTGTGAAAAAGAAAGATGGGAGCATGAGACTGTGCATCGATTACCAAGAGTTCAACTAAGTGACAATCAAGAATAAATACCCACTTCATAGAATCGAAGACTTGTTTGACCAGTTGCAGGGAGCTACATTGTTCTCTAAGATAGATCTTCGATCAGGGTATCACCAGCTGAAGGTGAAAGATGCAGATGTGCACAAGACAGCCTACAGAACCAGATATGGGCATTACGAGTTCTTAGTGATGCCGTTTGGACTGACGAACGCTCCAGAAATTTTTATGGACTTGATGAATCGAGTTTTTCAGCCCTACCTTGATTAGATCGTCATAGTGTTCATTGACGACATCCTTATATACTCCAAGAGCCATGAAGAGCACGGTCAAAACTTGAGTACAGTTTTACAGACCTTGCAGAGTCGCAAGTTATTTGCAAAGTTCACGTGTTGATTTTGGTTGGAGAAGGTAGCATTTTTGGGCCATATAATATCTAGCAGTTGTATTGAGGTGGATCCAGCTAAAGTAGCGGCTGTTAAGGATTGGGTTGAACCGAAGAATGCTTCAGAGATCCGCAATTTTCTGGGTTTAGCCGGTTACTACCGTAAGTTTACTCAGGGATTTTCTTCAATAGCAGTGCCACTCACTTCACTGACCAAGAAGAATGCTAAGTTTGCGTGGAGTGATGAATGTCAGAAGAGGTTCGATACTTTGAAGCAAGCTCTAATTTCAGCACCAGTGTTAGCCATGCCATCAGGGCAAGGAGATTTTGTGCTAGACACTGATGCATATAAGCTCGGTTTAGGTGCAGTTTTGATGCAACATGGTCGGGTCATAACTTATGCTTCTAGGCAATTGAAGGTGCACGAGAAGAACTACTCGACTCACGATCTGGAATTAGCAGCTGTTGTCTTTGCGTGGAAAATATGGAGACACTACTTGTACGGCGAGAAATGACAGATATTTACTTATCACAAAAGTCTCAAGTATTTCTTCACGCAGAAAGAACTGAACATGAGACAGAGACGGTGGTTAGAATCGGTGAAAGACTATGATTGCGAGATTAGCTACAATCCAGGGAAGTCTAATGTTGTCGCAGACGCCTTGACCAGAAAAGTCGCAGTTGTAGCACAGTTGTCAGTTCAGAGACCTCTTCAGTTTGAGATTCAGAGTTTTGGGTTAGAGGTTTATCCCAAGGGCAGAGCTCCCAGACTATCTAACCTGACAGTCAAATCCGATTTACCAGATCGAATCCGTAGAGGACAGCCTTCAGATGAGCAGTTGCCGAAATGGAGGCTGAAAGATGAGGCCAAGGGCAGTGTACTCTACACAGTGTCTGATGGTATCGTGAGATACAGAGGTAGAATGTGGGTGCCTAGTGTTGATTCGATCAGGGAGGATATATTGTCAGAGGCAGATACATCTCCGTATTCCATTCACCCAGGAGGCACCAATATGTACAAATACTTGCAGAGTTTGTATTTGTGGCCAGGTATGAAAAGAGACATCCGTCGGTTTGTGTCTGAATGCCTCACTAGTCAGCAAGTGAAGGCAGAGCATCAGAAGTCAGCATGGATGCTTAAGCCACTCCCTATCCCCGAGTGGAAATGGGAGAATATCACCATGGACTTCGTTGTTGGCTTGCCGAGATCAGTTAGAGGATCCAATGTCATTTGGGTCATAGTGGATCGACTCACCAAGTCAGCACACTTCTTGCCAGTGAAGACGACTTTCTCCATGACACAGTATGCGGAGCTTTATATCAGGGAGATCATTCGGTTGCATGGGATCCCGGTTACCATTGTGTCCGACATGGACCCGAGGTTTACATCGTCCTTCTGGAAGAGCCTACATACAGCCATGGGGACGAAGTTGCTATTCAGTACAGCTTTTCACCCGCAGATAGATGGCCAGTCTGAGCGAGTGATTCAAATTTTGGAGGATTTATTGCGAGCCTGTATGATCGATTTTCAGGGGCCTTGGGAATCGAAGCTACCTCTAGTGGAGTTTACCTACAACAACAGTTTTCAATCATCTATAGGTATGGCTCCCTACGAGGCATTGTATGGACGGAAGTGCAGATCACCGATTCATTGGGACGAAGTCGGTGAAAGAGCAGAACTTGGTCCAGAGATTGTTCAGCAGACTGCAGATTTGGTGGTCAAGATTCGAGACAGGATGAAGACCGCCCAGAGTCGCCAAAAGAGATATGCTGACAGGAGAAGAAGGAATTAGAGTTTACCGTAGGTGATCACGTTTTTGTGAAGATAGCACCTATGAAGGGTGTTATGAGATTTGGGAAAAGAGGCAAGCTGAGTCCGAGGTTTATTGGACCATTTGAGATTCTTGACAGAGTTGGGACACTAGCTTATCGTGTTGCCCTTCCACCGAATCTGGCCGGTGTACACAATGTGTTCCATGTCTCAATGCTGAGGAAGTACCTAGCTAATCCTTCGCATGTTTTGAGCTATGAGCCATTGCAACTTGCTCCAGATCTGTCATATGAGGAAAGAGCTATCAAAATCCTAGACAGACAAGAGCGTAGACTTTGGATCAAAGTGATCAAGTTGGTCAAAGTCCGATGGCTAAATCAATCAGTGGAAGAGGCCACTTGGGTGACCGAAGCAGACATGAGGAATCACTATCCGGAATTGTTTGGTAAGATTTAATTTCGAGGACAAAATTTATATAAGTGGGGGAGGAATTGTAATGCCCAAAATCAGTACACGTAAAACCCATGCGTTTATTTTATTATTAAATCATTTATTTAAATTTAAAATGATTTTTAGTGATGCATGATTTATTTAATATGCTTTATTTTAATGTTTATGTGATGCACGTTAAAATATTTTCTTGAGTTTCATGTTTCAGGCGATTATCCGATGCGGGATCAAGGAGAAGAGACCGAGGGACGATTTTTTGTAATTTTAAAACGTGGTAATTTATTTTAAGTTAGGATTGGGGCATATTTTTAAAATTATTTATAAGTTTTTAGCATTTTTAAAGTCTAATTGAATTATTTAGTAATTTTAAGATTTTAAAACTTTTAAAGACTTAGTACATGTGCATTTTTATTTTTAATTAATAGACTTTTAGTAAAGTTAGTGTTTGATTAACATTTAATTAGTTATTAAATTTTAATTAAGCAATTTTTATTCCCTAATTACTACCTAGACTCACGCACACACACACTTTTACACATACTCATACATGACCAAAAAACACACACAATTCTCTACACACTTTTTTCAGATTTGTAAAAGAGAAAACCTAGGGTTCCTCCACTCTACAGCAGCCGCCCCTCCCTCTCAAATTCCAGCAAGGTTTTGTTGTGTTTTCTTCAAAGAAAATCGTTCCACGTTCGTCCCGGATCCACATTGCATCTTTCTCCGCGTCGGTATCGTCATTTCGGTACTTTTAATTATCAAAAGGCATGTATAATCTCTCGTTTCTGCATAGATCTCATTATATTACGTTTTGTGATTCGTTTCTGCATAAATCTCATTATATTACGTTTTGTGATGTTGATTATGTATGAAAACGTGTGTATGTTATGTGGAAGTTTGAGCATAAACTTGTCGAATCGATGTTTGAACGTTTTTAGATATGAAATTTCATTTTTCACTGTATTTTGAATTTCTGCGATTTTTTTGTCGCGATTTTCAGAAAACTTTTAACATAAAAATCATAGAACTTTTTGATACCTTCGATTTGATATAAAATTCGAAATATTTGGATAAAAATTGAGTGAGTTATAGTGTTTTTCGTAGGACTGCTCAAACTGCGTTTTGTGGAAAAATTTTGTATTGATGTATTCTTGAAGTTTTTGAGTTGCAGGCTTCGTTGGGAACCATTGGTGGATCGCTGCTGCATTTGGATATTGTGAGTATGACATTGGGATTAATTTTGGTGCTTAGTCTTGTCTCGGTAGCCACTTGGTTGCATTAGAAGTCGTAGGAAGTATTTTTGTGTCAAAATTCATGTTCACACATAATGTTAGGATTTGTTTCGGGAGTTGATGTCATGGCATAGTACAATGATTAAAGGAGGTCTAGTCTCGAGCAATTTTTAAACGTCATAAGAAAATTGCCATTTTGGGTGGTGAGCACGATCATTATGTCTAAGTATGGAAATTAAGTACTTGAACTCTTGTTAGTATGTGCAGCAGCGGCCCCAAACGAGATCCAACGAATCTCTCAACTCCAAGTAAGTATGTTTGACGTGCAAAGAAAATATTTCAAGTTTTTGAGGTATGCTAAATGTCTTGTGACCAATTTGTGTATGGGATTGGAAAGCGGTAAAGAATGATCAGGGACCAATCCACCACGTTAAATCATGAACGGGTTTAGATCAGGATTGGAAAGCGTTGAGCATGAACGGGGACCAATCCACCCGCTAAAACATGATCGGGGATCTCATGTATGTGGCAGTGGATTCGTCCCTGTCAGCCCAGTATTGTGGTTTAGTCTGATCAGGCGATTTATGTTATGGGTCACTTGCTTTGAAACATGCCTCTACGCAAAATGATGAAGTTATGTATGTTCAAGTATGCAAGCATGTTTAAGAAAGTTTTATGACAATGACACGTCTATGTATGTATGTACGTATGTTCAAGCTTTTGTTATGCAAGTTCAAGTTTCAGTATGTACTTCCTATTTTAAAGTTGTTTGTGATTTTATTACGTATTACTTGTTACTTCCAGTTTATACGTGTTGAGTCTTTAGACTCACTATACTTGATCGATGCAGGTGAGGATATTTTTGAGGAGACTAGGGGTGGGGACCAAGGAGCAGGCTTGGACCGAGCAGGAGGCTAGACCCGAGGACCGCCCGAGTTTTTTGTTTTTATGAAATGTCTAATACTCTGATTTCACGGTACTGGTTATAAGATTTCAAACAAATACTTTTGTTAAACTTTATTTTTGATCTTTTGTTGCAACTACTTTTGGGACGTACGGTTTACGTTATCGAAATAGAAGTTTGATTACGCTTTTAAGAAAATTTTTAAATTTTCCGCAAATTTTAAGTAGTAAAAGTACGTTTCGTTACACTAACTGCTAGTCGTTATGATATTCTATTTGTTGTTTGCATGTGTCCTAGATTTCAAGTAAATCCTAAGCAATCACATTTTTCAGTTGCCAAAAGAATTTTAAAGTATCTAAAAGGCACTCAAAATGAGGGATTATGATACGATAAAGACTCTTCTTTCAATTTAGTTGGATATTCAGATGCAGATTATGCATGATGTAAGCTAGATCGTAAAAGCACCAGTGGATCTTGTCAGTTTCTAGGAGACAGACTGATCTCATGGTTCAGCAAGAAGCAAACATCCATAGCTACTTCCACAACTGAAGCAGAATACCTTGCTGCTGGAAGCTCGTGGCCAACTGCTCTGTATTCAGCAACAACTGAAAGATTATGGAGTTGATGCTAAAGAATCTCCCATATTTTGTGATAGTACAAGCCCGATTGCAATAACTTACAATCCAGTTCTTCACTCAAGGACCAAGCACATTGATGTCAGGCATCACTTCATCAGAGATCATGCTCTGAAGAAGCTATCAAACTTTGACCTCCTTTGGATATGAATTTGGTTTCATCCATACCTTATGATATTTTCCTGAAACATCAACCCTGATAGTAGCTGGGTTAATGCCTACTCTTGTTTTCAATTTCTCCCAATTTTGTTGGTACACCTGTAATGGAGAAATTGTAGCTTCATTAGTACCAACATTAGATTTACCCTTGTCAGTATTCGGTATAAGATTGATCTTTCTCTCTTCAATCCCCGAGGTGAAGGGTTGACTTGAGGACTCGAGATAAGGATCTGGAGTCTCATTTTTTGTTTCAGGCGACTCATATGGAGATTATACCGACTTAACACTTGTGCTAGGGGTATTTGAATCCCCTGCTTCAGGTATAGATCACTGTACTCGAAAAATCTCCATTTGGGAAACCAATGGCTTCTCAATGCCTTGGAGGATAGGCCTTTGCATTACAGACCATAACTTAGTATAAGCCTGTAAACATCATGTAATTCGATCAGAGACAATTCTCTTATCGGCTTGTTGTAGTCTTCTTGCGACTTCTGCATTTAAGACCAGCTTGTTAAACTCGTTTTGAAGTATTTCAAGGTGTTCCCTCAAATGCATCTGCATCTTGATGATGGCATCGATATCAACCCTGTGCATCTCTTCTTAAAAAATCTGCCACAATATTTTCATGAGATTTTATTATCACAATATCAAAAATATAATTCTGACATAGTGCTTAATAATCTGGACTTCTCAGGTTTAGACTCAATTCTATTCCTTAAGAAAGCTTTTACCTATGTATTATCAACTTTTAAAGTGAATTTCTTTACGAGTAAGAATAATGGCCATTTTTCAAAAGCCCTCATTACTGCATAGAATTCTTTTTCGTTGATATTCCATCTTATGGCTTCTGCATCTGAGAATAGTCCACTGCAATATCGGCATGACTGTTCTCCATTTGGAGTAAGCTTTGATAAGATTGCTGCCCACCAATGATCACTCACATCCGTATATAATACCAAATCAACTTCATCTTGAGAAATAACTATTTTTGGAAGATTTTTACAAATCTCCTTTAGTTGACTAAGTCCCTGTGTGTGTTCTTTTGTCCATATAAATTTCGCATCTTTTTTCAGTAACGTACTGAAAACTTTCCTGTGTTTTGCTAGATTTTTAATAAACATCCCAGAAAAATTAACAACTCTTAGAAAACCTTGAAGTTGTTTCTTTTCTGTTAGTTCGTTTGGAAAATTTTGCACCTTTTCTACTATATGATCCTGCAAAATTATTCCAGACTCATCGATTTCTATTCCTATAAATTTGATTTTTCTTGTGGCAATGACTGCTTTCTTTTCTGATAGAACAAGCCCTTCTTTTTTACAAACATCAGAGAAAATCTCTAAATGTTTAATATGTTCTTCTATATTTTTATATGCTATTAACACATCATCAATATAAACAAACATAAATTTTAAATAATCTTTAAATATATTATCCATTTTCTTTTAAAATATTTGAGGTGAATTAGCCAATCCCATTGGTAATAATTCCCAGATATAATGTCCTTGTGGAGTGGAGAAAGCTGTGAACTTCTTGCTTTATTCATTCATTCGAATCTGATAAAACCTAGACTTACATTCGAATTTAGAGAATATCTTTGCATTGTGTATGCAACTGATTAGATGTTCTCTGCTATGTATAAAATACCCATCAAACTCCAGAATCTTATTAATTTCTTGATACCTAATAAGTAATCTAGGTTTGTTTCTTTTTATTTCACCATGATCTCTTACCAGGAATCCTGGACTGTTGTATGGTGAAGTTCTTGCTTTGATCAAACCAAGGTCCAATTGTTCCTTGATTATAATCTGAATATCTCTTTGATCAATTATATTCATTGGGATAGGCTTGCAACAGAAAAATTCATACTCTTTTCCTTCCTTAATTTTAAGGCAAGCTTTGAGTTGATTTTTGTTCAACCATGCCAAGGGATCTTTGTAATTTTCTTTTATCCTTTTCTTGACATCTTCCAATGATACCTTAGATTAAAACTCCACCTCATTCTTATGTAGAGCTATCTTAAGGCATTCTAGTTTTCAGGTTGGAGCTCTTTATCTGCTCTTAGTTGGAGCATTGTTTCTCCAAAACGTCTAGAATCCTTCATTTTTGGGTTCAGAAGTTTTCCTTCATCACCACGGTTGCTGCGAAACTGGATCAGCAATTCTCTGTAAAATTCCTCTCTTAGTCTCTGGACTATGATTTTGTAGTCCATTTTCTTGCGTATAAAACTTAAACATTTGTAGGAAATTATTTCCTAACAAAATGTCAGCTCTTGTATCAATAAAATAAATCGGTAATATTTTTACCTTATACCAAGGTGTTTTTCTAGCACCTCCGATCACAATTCCTATCATCTTAATCCCCTTACATAAGATTAAGATTTTTCTGGAAAAATCTCTTCCATCAATCTTTGGTAATTCTTCTTCCAAATTATTTGGAAAAACTTCCTTTTTTTATGGACATATTCCAACACCTGAATCAATATAAGCAACAAAATATTTTGTCTTATATTGTTCGTACAACTTTCCAATTGGAATGTATATGGAGAATGGGCTTGTGGTCATTGAATTGTCCACATCATATCGTGTTTCATAAACTCCATTCCATAATCTAGTCGTTTCCAAGGTTTGTGTTCCTCGAGAAACTCTAGCCCAAGAACCAATCGACCTGGTTCTTTCCCTTGAATTCCTTTGATATGAATTTCCAATTCTCCGATCTTAATCATTCCTTGGTAAGTTCCTATCATAGGTTGTTTTAAATAGTAAACGGTATTACAAGGAAATTGATTCCTTTATTTTGTAATATCAAATATTATTTCTACTTCCTTCCACCCTTATAGGCAACTAAGCTTTCCTATTGTAGAAAATCTTTTTGGCTCATGTTGAGTTTCTTGGACATGTACTTTTTCCCATTTGTAACTTGTATTTCTATCTCCTTGAAAAGATAGTTTTCTTGATTTCAATCTAAGACTTTTACTCCTTTGTAGAATCGGCTTGTCTTGTATTTGGATATCTGTTTCCTGAATTATTGGAAACTCAACTATTTATGGATAAATCGCCCGAGCAATTTTTCCGAATATATCAGGTATTTCAATGAACTCATTTTTAATAAACAATTCTGAATGATGTGTATTAGATAGAGTATATGAAATTTGATAGGTAATAGAGTATGGCATATTACCTTCTTTCATCAGTCTTTTTTCCTTGAAATTCTGATATAAAGTCAAGGCTCGACTGAAATCTTGATCTGCCCGGTTGTAGGCAATTCTCGGATAGATTACTCCTGCAATATTTCCTGCGCAGAGGTTTCCTAAGATAGTTCCCAGTACTGAATCTTGAAGTTTCCCCATTCGTTTATCGCATATAGCAATATCAATGGGTGAATCTATTCCTTCTTTGAAAGTAGCTTTATCATAATCTGGATTGATCCGATATGAATCCAGGACATGGTCCGTGCTACTTCTATATTGAGTTTTTGTAATTTCTCCTTAATATCTTCAGAAGGAATTAGTTGCATCTCCGTTCTATTTCATGTAAGTTCTATTGGAATTGTCATTTTCCTTCAGGAAATCTTTATAGATTAGATGATTCTTTCTGTTTCTTAGGCCAAGACTTCATAAGAACTTTTCTACCTGTCCTGTAGAGAATCCTTGGTATCTCTGTAGACTAGGATTTTCTCTCATGATCCTTTGAATCATGTTATGAGATATTGTTGTCTGGCTAAAGAAACCAGACAAATCTTCATGTGTTTCATGTCGAAACACCTCGTCTTCAGTCAGATTCCGATTCATTTCCATCAGATTCTTCCTGACACAAGACTTCTTCTTCATATATACTTTCGTCTTAGGCAATATCCTCAAACTGATACACTTGAATTAGATCCTTGTAATAAACTGCTTCTTCAATATCTGGGGTTGGATCAAATCATTTTATTCCTCTTCTTTCATTTTCTGGACAGTTGGTCGAAATATGACCTCTTGCTCCACATGTCCACAAATTACAATCCTTAAAACTTTCATTAGCTCGAATGTGAGTTCTTTTGAAAGTTTTCTTCGTAGGTGTTCTTCCTGTGCTTCGAGATGTGCTCGAGGTTTGGGATGTTATCCTACTTCTTGATGGTCCATTTCTTTGTCAAGATTTATAAGATATGGCCTTTTGTCTAGACCAAATTGTTCTTGGTTTCCAAGAACTTCTTCCACCTCGAGTATAAGGATGAGTCCTAAAAAATTTTCTCTTATGCTTCTGTGGTTTACTACCAATGATTGTTGGAAGATCATTTTCCTTACAACACAAATGAGAGCGTTTGTTAATACCCCTTAATCATTTGTAATTCTTTTGTAATGCTGCCATATGACACCATTTTGCCAATTTTTCTTCGAGAAAAAAGGCTCTTCGTGCCAATGTATCTGGATTACCATGGACATATTCCCTTATAAGCATCTCTCCAAGGACTTGGTATTTTAGCGAAGAAAAGCTGCATAGCTATATTTTTTTCGACCCCTGAATTCCATCTATATTTAATGAATAACATAATATATTCAATCACCAAACATATGTTATGTAATTCAAGGCTATACAATGCTTGAGTATATTTCTTCATCTTTTCTGTATCTTGACTGTTAAAATAGTGTACCATTATAAGTTGTGCTTTAAATAGGGTTGCCATTTTTCCAGTTATCTCACTAAGAGATTTTCCAGCTAGGACTGACTCTTTGGTTTATAATGAAGTCATGTCCCAAGAAATTTTAATTGATCCCATAAGACTCATTTCTAGGAGTTTAATGAATCCTTCTCTGTTGAGATCAAGTGTTTCCTGCAGCAATTCTCATAGCAGATATCCAGTCATCTATGAGATCTTCTCTGTTTTTGAAATCTATTACATCAAAGTTAAGAATAACCCCATAAGGATGTATAGGTTCTAAAACAGTTTTCTCATAAAGTGTTTGGTGCAAGGGAATTTGATTTCTCCTTGTCCTTGTTCCCGTTGGTGTGATTCTCCACCTGGATGGAAATCGGTTTGAGATTCTCTCATATTTATATTCTGAGATCCCACGCTTTCCCTTGGTGGTTCCTGAGAAGATGAGCAGGTTATAGAAGGTGGTTCACCTCCCGTTGTGTTCATCTTTAGATCTACGACTTTGAGATTTGAAAAAGATTCTGCAAGTTCTTGTAGATCCTCGAGATCAATCCTTCTAAAGTTGTCATCAGATTAATTTCTTCTCTGAGACGATTTAATTAGATTGATCATTTTTTTTCTTCATTCAAAGGTTTCAACATTACTTTGGCCTTCCTCTGTTGATGTTACAAGGGTTCAGTACCAAAGGATGGTGGTAACCTTCCTTCTGAAGTTTTTTTTCTAGAACTTGGTTGTTGTTTTAAGATTTGAAATCTTGTTCGAATTTCCTTTAATATTCCAAGAATTTCTTCTTGGTTTTCATGGATTTTCTCCACATTTTGTGGTACATAATACAACATGTTGCCATAATTTTGTACCGTTTTTTGAATTTCTCTAAGATATCCCGAGAGTTTAGAGGAATCTGGTACTATTTCTAAGAACCTGTTATTTTGAATCATAAGTTTACCTTAGATTTCTAATAAGTTCCTTCTTGATATCTAACCTTGATTAGATCTTCTTGTCTCAAATATTCCTGAGTTCTGGAATAAATTCTGTAAATACTTAATCTCAAACCTCTTTTCGGATTCATGTTAATTGAGAAAATTCTCCTCCTCAAACATTTAATTAATTCATAATAATAAATTTGTATGTATGAAATAATTTTACCTCGGCTCTGATACCATTTTACCCAGGAAAATCAATCATTAAAATATTTAAGGTTATTTTTGTCAACTTTAAACTATTTAAGGAGTTTGGACAAAGTTTTTTAGGTGTAGGGAGTTAGGATAAAGATAAGTTTGGGTTTGGGGATATAAAACTAATTTTTTCTTAATACAATGATGTATTTTTAAAAATATTCAAATATACAAAAAATCCATATACATGTGTGTGTAATGATTAAATAATTTTAAATTTTAAATACGCAAATTTATTTACTAATGTAAATTTAAAAGATATTTAACATTGAATGTGTTATCTATGTCAATTAATTATTAATTCAATAAAATTAATAAAAAATAATATATTATAATTAGGTACAAAATTTATATAATTCTATATAAAAAAGATTTACAAAAATCTACAAAAATATTACAAAAAGGTCTACAAGAATCCATAAAAATATGTTTATAAATCCGTTAGATTATGTAAAAGTTAAAAAAAATATATAAAATCCACAAAAGTTTATCATTAAAAAAGTCATTAAAAGTTATTAAAACTGCCTGCTAAATCTTTGACCAAGTCCAGATTAACAAAGTGTGCCTCATTGTGATCGAGTTCCACGGATTTTGTTAATGTTATTCAAATAGACAGTGTCTTTATTAAATAAGGACATGACACATGTGTTGGATGGATAATAATGATCACTCATTTAGCTTTTATGTATAAATGAGTAGTCATGATTTATCACTCAGCACATGACATGCACCGATTGTATTGCTCATATGGATATCATATACAAGCTCAAATTTCATTATTTTCATAGTTTTAGGCGTAAAATTATTTCAATTTTATTTATATATTATAAATTTTTATTAGTCACGATAATTTTAAGTTGTCTCCCCATCAACTAACGAGGAGAATAAATTCATGCCTTACTTTGTGTAACATATATTGACTTTTTTCCTTTCAACGCAGGACGATATTTTTACGATCGAGGGCCGAAGGGTACATGTTATGTTTTTTTATAAACAAAAACAACCCTTCTCAAATTGAAAAAATAATTTAAGAAATTTATATTTCATCTATAAATATTATATTTGTCAGAGTACATACCTTGTAAGCCAACTGTTGGCTAGGGATTTTATTGACTCAGTTGTAATAAACAATCTTTATTTTAATATAATTCATTATTTCATGGTTTGTTATTTCTGTATCTGTATACCCATGTGAACAACATAGATAAAGACTCTTGATTATACTTTAATACAAATGAATCGTAATTCGATGTTGAAATTCATTTGTAAACACTGTATAATCTAAATTTATTTCTAGTCGATTCAGTAGTCTAAAACATGGATAAAGGTCGCTTGAGCTCGAGACTAGCATCTGTGATGTTGTGAACCGCGTTTCTTAGTAAGGGCATAGAGATGTCCAAATATGCAGATGAGTAGTCATATGATGATTATACCGAACAACCCTCCCTCGGATTTTCCAAGTGGTTATCATTCATCTAGAAGATAAGTCCGTCGTTATGATTGTACATCATTAGTACTTACGACCCGGGACAACACTGAGACTCTATATGCTAGGGCTGTGCTTTGAATCGTTTACAGATTCTGGGAGAGTCATCAGGTGGCGAAATGGGGTACTGTTGCGACACATATAGGAGCCAGTGCATTAAAGTCGGGAATTCACCTCTCACATACAGGTGTGGATATTCTAAGTGATCTGATAAAATAATAGTGCATGAAATCTTTGGCCAGAGTATGATATATACATTGGAGAAGGAGTTCTCCAATTGTACATGTGTTATCACTATTTATTCTCAAAGATGTGTCACATAGTTATCGAGTTGTTATGCAAACCTCGATGAAACAATGGTTGCAGATTCGATCGGGATATATGAGATGAAGGGACCGTATTGTACGTTAATCATAATCGACTGGTTCTTGCAGGCACTATTACTGATACCTAGGAAATCATGGGACGATGATACGAGACGCTCTTACCATGATTCGATGGGTTTAATCAGAAATATGATTTCTGACATTCTCATGATCAATAGTTGATACAAAGAATGAGGCAAATTAAGGTAAGCCCGGATAAAGGATTATGTTCTGAATCAGAAAGAGTTGTGAACTCACCGGCTAGCTGTATCCCTGAATCATTGAGGGTCACACAAGCACTTCTAGTTTACTTGTTCCCGTAGAGATAATAAATTCAATGAGTTGAATTTATAAGAAAAAAGTTTGATATGATCAATCGATAAGCTTATAAATAAAGTTTATAAAAGCTAATTGAAATTTTTATAGCATGACTGCTAATACAGTCAAAGGGAGTGCATCTGCCTTATTTAGACATTGGTGATCTCGAAACTAAAGTGTGCATCATAATAAGAAACAAGTTGAATTTGTCACATCGATGATATTAGATCGTCGATCTGGATTATGTTGAGATTAATATAATGGGAGCATGGATCATGGACTTGTAAGAGTATAAGCTCATCATGCTAATTTATTAAAGTTCAAATAGACTTTAATAATTAAATTGTCTTTTAATTGAATTAAAATATAACCTATTAAGTTTTTATAAAATATGTTATTGATTTATGTAATATAGAAATATTCATAATACCATAATTTAAAAACTTGCACATAGTTTTGTGCCATTTTCGAGAGTACCATTGTAATGCCCGAGATTTTATATCGTGTTAAATTACGATTATTGGTTTTAATAGAGATGAATATGAAAGGGCTAATCGAGACACGAATTGAAATTTTGCATGTAAGATTGTTGATGCGAGAGCCGAAGGTCTCGCGCATATGCGCTAAGAGTAAGCGCGCATATGCGCGAGTAGTGCGGAAGCCCATGATGCGGGACAGAACACTGGGCGCAGATGCGCGACTTGTATACGTGCACATGCACGAGAAGTCCAGAGGGTTGGGCGCACATGCGCGACTTGTATACGCGCACATGCGCGAGAGGTCCAGAGAGTTGGGCGCATATGCGCTGAAATATGTCGCGCATATGCGCCAGCAGTTGGGAAGACACACGCCGAGACTTAAGGTCTCGCGCATATGCGCCGGTTGATGTCGCGCATATGCGCGAGACGTGTTGCTTAAAGGATGTAAGTTTCGCTACGTTTTGATATGATTTGAAATTATGGTATTGTCAGAATCTGATATGATTCTTATATGATGTTTTGGTCATGTTAGACATCGTATAATCGAAACCGGACTGAAGAATAATTACCATATGGAATTGTTATGATTTTCAGAGTTGTTTTGGAATCGATTTGATATCAGAATTGAATTGTTACCGATTATGATATGTTAGAATTGATATCTGACTGAGATGATATTGCTGGGTATATTGAGACTATGACGTTGTGCTGTTGAAACAGAATTTGATTGAATTCTGATTATATCCAGTGTTGTTTGAGTGGTGTATTGATACCGTACCCTCGATATTGTTATTGTCAGACTGAGTATTGACAGGCTTGGGAGTTCGAGACTTCGACAGAGTCAGAGTATAAGAAAGAAATGTATAAATTAATGTTGAGTTGGGATTGCACAACTCGAGTGAGGTTTGACTCGAGTCTCCCTAAATCACATACTTAGTTTATTGCATTGATATTTGTAATTGATGAGATTGATGTTTGTAGCCTATTGATTTATAGCCACTGCATGTATTGACTACTGATTCGTTTAGTCATTGGCTGATTCGCCTAGTTACCGGCTGATTCGTCTGGTTATCGGCTGATTCGCCTAGTTACCGGCTAATTCGTCTGGTCAGTGGCTCATTCGCCTATTCTCTGATTGATTCGTCAATTCTGCGGCTGATTCGCCCAGACACTGGATATGTTAATTATATCGATGCCGTTTAGGGATTGATTCATTCCTATCGACTGAGATTCGGTATATTTATCATTATTCAGACACCGGGATCCTTAGATTAGAATTGAGTCGAGTCTGAGACGATGCGTCAGTTGAGTCGAGTCTGAGACGACGCGTCGGTTGAGTTGAGTCTGATACGAAATGTTGATTTACAGTGTTTATATCATGCATGTTTGTTGAGTTGCTACATGTTAATGATATCTTATTTATGCTTTTATATATGTTTTTATATGATTGCATGTTTACATTGTTTATACTGGGATTTATTCTCACCGGAGTTATCGGGCTGTTGTCTTGTTTTGTATGTGTGCATGACAACAGGTGGGGCTGGATTAGGGTCAAGAAGAGGATGAGAGAAGACAGTTAGCGTGGAGATCCTGACTTAGGAGTATATCTGTTATATCACCTGAGATGTAGTGATGAAACAGTAGTTATTATGATTTATGATTGTACAGGACTTGTAATTAGATCTGAATAGTGATCTTGTAAATGAGATAGGACTTATTTCATATGCTGCGTACTCTCGTATTTTAAAAAAATTTAGACCATGTTTATTTTAATTGATGAATTATTCCCAGAAAGTGATTAAGAACTGAATTAAGTTCGGGTCCCCACAACCATGTTTGTATATATAATAAGAATTTTTCATTAACTTAATTAATCCAATTAATTAAGTAAAGAAATGATTAGTATGGAAAAAGATTTTCTCATTCTTAAAATAATGGCATGCATTCGGTGGAAACAATTGAATGAAAATAAAAGCACCTGAAAGCTTTGAAAAGATTTAATACTTTCGGCTCTTTCGAAAGAATTAAAAAATTTAATTTGCTCTCAAAAGGTGATTCTTAAAACTATTTTGTTTTCTTGATCTCAAATACAAAACATCTTCTATACTGTCTAGTGCAACTTAGAACATTAATATATATTTCAGTTATGGACTTGATTCGGATATCAAAGAAAGTTCGTAAAGAATTCAACAAGAGTTATATACGCAAATACCGGAATAGATGGAGCCTTGTGAATTTTTTCAACAAAGGTATAAATTCTAACATCATATGAATATTTTAATTATGAAAACCATACGAGTGTCCAAATATATTTTGAATTTCAAGATCTAAAATTTTTTAAAACCTCCGCTGCATTTGGGCACGAGAAAACCGAGATCCAACAGTGGTATCAAAGCCAGGTTTTCTAAATCGTATGATTTTGATATTGAATATTTGTTTCTAACCACGCAAGAAAATTTTCAGAAAATTGTAGCACCAAATTTTTTTTCTATTTTTATCAGAAAAAAATATTTTGGATCTGCCCGGAACTGTTGCAGGCAGACCGTGCGCGCGCAGCGTGGCGCAGACCGCACGTTTTGCACCACCCTGTGCGGCGCAGCGGAACGTCCGCACGCTGCGCGCGGCACCGTGTGCACATTAGTCCTGCCACTGCCCGAAACGTTCGGGCAGCGTGGGCGGCTGCCAGGGAGTCTCTTGGGAACCGTGCTGAATATTGGACTTGAATTGTTTGGGCCTAGAATGCGATTTTATGATTTTTCAAAATTTTGGATTAAATTGATATTTTATAAAAATTAGTTCAATGTATTTTTATTTTTTTGAAAAATTAATTTTTGAAATTTTAAATTTTTTTGTAAAATAAATAATTAGAATATGATTTTAATTATTTATGATAAAAAGAAGTTTTACACGAAATCAATTATTATTGAATTAATTGAAAATTAAATAAAGGTCTTTATTTAATTTATTAAATTATTTAATAATTTTGGTTGTTAATAATAAAATTATTAAATACATGATTTATCAATTAATTAAATTTGTTTAATTAATTGATGTTAATATTCAATATTAAATGCATAAAGGATGACCGAGAGCCTTGACCAATGTATTAGGTGTATGTTAGGATATTTTACTGTTTTATTCATTTTGTTAATATTTGATATTATTAAAGTAGGACTGATTTATGGCCCGTTCCCACCCCATGAGATGTATCCCTTATGTGATATGTCTATTTAAATGTAATTATTAGAAATCGTGGGAGATCAAGACTGAAAGATGGTGGGCCCGATGCACAAGATGAAGACATGTAAAATTGTAACGTCCCGGAAATCGAAAAGTCCACGTAAACCACATGCATGCAAATTATTAAATTCTTTGGTATTTTATTAAATTCTTTTAAAGCATAAAATGTATTTTTATTTTATTAAATTGTGTTTAATTATTTTTATGTATTTTATGCATTATTATTGCATGATATGATTTAATTCATGAAATTTTAAAAGTTCATGCACTATGATTTTTAAGTTTCATTTCGCGCTCGAACGAGGAACGGAGACCGGAGAATTTTCAAGAAAATTATTTTTATTACAAGATTAATTTTTATTAATTAATATAAGATGTTTTAAAGGTATTTTT
The DNA here is from genome assembly GCF_025594145.1 of Primulina tabacum. NCBI lineage: Eukaryota > Viridiplantae > Streptophyta > Magnoliopsida > Lamiales > Gesneriaceae > Primulina > Primulina tabacum. The sequence continues at coordinate 32,311,300 of NC_134553.1, read as the reverse complement.
CAAGAATTGTGATTTATTGGGTATTTTTAACCGCAAGATTTTAATTTTTAACGGTACGCAAATTTTATCAAATCGGGAGACTTTTTGAGGGTTCGACTAATATTTTCAAAAACTTTCCAACACGAAATATTTTTCGTGAGTATGTTTGAATTTATTGGGCCTTATTTTAATTGAGTTCCATTAGTGCATATTTTAATTAACCTAAACTATACTTAAAATTAAACTTAAACCTAATTAATATTAAGTGGCCACCCACCCATTAATTTATGCAACCCCTCCACGTGAAGGAATCATTTTATTTCTCACCTTCTTCCTCAACCTTGTTCCTCTCGGTTTCTCCATTTGCAGCTCAAGAAATCATCGGCGCATTTCTTCAAGAAAAAAATTCCCCGGCAACTCCCCGACGCCCGTTCTTTCGACGTTCTTGCGTGGAATTCATCTAAGGCACGCGTTGTATCATTATTTCTGCATCATTCACGTCATATATGTGCTGTCATGTGTGTTATGTTTATGCATTTTTCGGTATTGGCATGGCAAAGCTTTTATGCTCTTTGTTTGACACGAAAACCGTATGTTGTTGCATACATCTCACGTTTTGTTTTCTGTGGTGCAAGGGGTTGCTGTTTTTAGTGTTTAAGGGTCCTAGGATGAGTCTCTTTATGGTGGTTCATGGCCTGCAGCGCCAGCTACGAGACTGAACAAAGAAAGCTGCAGCTGTGCACTTTGGGTTCGTGTAGAGCAAGTCACGGCTGTGGGTTTTAAGGCGGTTTCTGGACTGGCCAGGGCGTGGGGCAGTGTCTTGGGTCGTTCCTTAGGGTCCTAGGGAGGACCTGGTGGTGTTGGTTCAGGGCTGGGTTGGATAGGTAAGGTGGCTAGACCAGGAAGCAACCAGCTACACCAATGGGAGACGGGTTAGGCTAGTCACGGCTCTTGCTTGCTTTGGGGCTCAGGCATTAGTTCTGAGTTTGAAAGGGGTGTATCATGGTCTTAAGTTATGCCTAAGGGTTGGGTCTAGGGCCTGGTTCGGGTCCGGTTCGAGTTGGTTTAAGCATGAGAGTCGAATTAAGGAAAGATGGTAACTAAGGCTTTCGGATTAGCACGTACTGGAAATTTCAGCAGCTTGCTGGCCTATTGTGCGAGTGACTAAGGGTCATGTTTTGAGGTTTTTAGGACCTTTTAGATGTTGGTAAAGCATGGTAAAAAGTTGGGAATAATTCGGTTAAGTTTCGAGTCGATTCGGGTTAAAATCGGGATACTGGTCCAAGTTTTAAAACAATTCGGTTAAGTTATGAAATGAACTCGATTTTACGTCTAGGGATGCTTTTAAAAATGTTTTGGGACATTTTAAGGAGTTTGGTAAGTTTCGGATCAAAATAATAAGTTTTGGATTTATCCAGAATTTAGTCGCCTCACGAAAGATTAATTAAAGAATTAATTGAAACGCCTAGATTTAAGCTTGATAAAATTAAATAAAATTATATTTAAGCTCAAATAATTATTAGAAGTATAAGTTTTAAATTTGTGGAATTTTATGCTAAGGTTTGGTTTAATTCGGGATTAAAACGCCTTAATATGTTATATTTAAAGATTAATTTAAAAGTCATAGATTTAGGCCAAATAAAAATATGAGAAAGTTCTTGTAGGCTTAAATAATTATTTGGGACATGTTAGAGTCAATGGAATTAAGAAAATGTCAAAGAAGTGAAATTTTACGTTTTTTGCTTATTTTCTAGTCTAAGATATGTCCATTTATTTAATTAAATTGTGCTCCCAAAAATCCTAGAATTATCCTACTAATTACATGCAAAGAATTGGTCAAAGTTGATGAGTTGGAAATGAATTGCTTAATAAATCCAAGGGGCCGAAATCATGCTAATAAAATGAGTGGGAAGTGTTGGTTATCTAGTCAACTAATAATCCTTGAAAGCCTTACTAATCCTTTAAATAATTTAGTGAGCTAACCCCTTAATTTAATAACTTAAATGAGTTCATTTCTTAATCACCTCAAATAATTAAATTAAATCCTCAAACCTCCCTTTCTAACTTAAATGAACTTACTTGCTAGCTAAATTAACTTCTGGAAATATTTCTCGAATCTTAAATTCTATCTCAAAACTCCAACTCCGGTCCGGCCTCACTGAAATAACTGAAATGCTAAAAATCAAACTACTGAACTGAAATAATAAAATAATTAACTTCAAAGAAATGCATTTAAAATAATCATGCAATGAAGTCAATTAAATTTAAAAATCTAGAATTATGCATGGCTTATACGTCTATTGATTTACGGGTTCTACATATATGTACTGAGATAGGAGAGTCATTGGTAGATACGCCAATTTTCTAAGCGTTCGGTGATATCGAAGCATAGGGGAAGATTCACTCCGATTGTAGAATTCGATACAGACATGACCGAAGTTTAGGAATAAGATGTAACGCCACCCCGATTGGGAGAGTAGGTGGGAGACCTGTTACATCTTATTCACACCGGGATCCCTAGAATTAGATATGAATTGAGTCAAAGATATGAGTTTGAATTACATTGCTTGACTTATTATGATTATGTTTTATCGTCTATAAGATGTATTGTTGTTGATTACATCCATGATAGTATGTTCATGATTTATATTGTGTATATGCATGTATCCATGTTTTATACTGGGATTTGTTTTCACCGGAGTTTCTGGCTGTTGTTGTGTTTGTATGTGTGCATAACGACAGGTGGGACAGGATCTGGGTCGCGACAGAGATGAGAGATCGAGATAGCGTGGAGATTACGGGCATAGAAGAAGACTACTAGTGGTTTCTTACTAGACATGTACTACGTGTGGTGTGTAGTTAGTATTGAACACTAGTTTGTATACCTTTGAAATGAAACAAGACATGTATTTATGTTTGTTGAAATAAAGGAGAGAAAGTTATTGTTCTTGATTTATATACATTTGATTTAATGTTAAAAGCAAAATTTTGACCCACATTTTCTAGCAAATATCCAATTAATCCCAAAAAGAATTGAGTTAGAGCCCGGGTCCCCACAGAAACTCTGATGGAAACACAATTAAAGAGGTTTCAGTCATTTCAACCGTCGATTCTGAAGGGTACTGAGACGCCAGTCGATTGTGAGAATTGGTTTGAGGATATAGAAATGCTATTTGAATTTCTTGGTTTCACAGATGATTGTAGAGTTAAACTAATTGGGCACCAGTTACGGGAAGTCGCAAGGAGTTGGTGGCTGGTAACCAAAGAAGCCTTAGAACAGCGTGGTCCAGTGATTACGTGGAAAATTTTTAAATTTGAATTCTATCAAAGATTCCTCCCCGTATCATACAGACAAGATAAAGGTGCAGAGTTTGCAAATCTGAGACAGGGTCAGTTGAATATTGATGAGTATTTGGCCCAGTTCTTTACCTTGCTACGTTTTGCCCCACACGTGGCTAGGAACGATGAAGCAGTATTTGATCAGTTCATCCCGGGATTGAATCCGGAGATACGTACATTGGTAAATGTGAAACGACCGAATAACCTTGCTCATACTCTGAACAGAGCCAAAAGAGCAGAAACAGTTCTGATGAGACAAAAGGAAGCTTCGTATGTCCTTCCAACACCGAGACCACAGCAACTGCCTCCCATAATCGAAATTGGTAGCAGCAGTAGTGGAAAGAAAGAACAGTTGAAAGCTCTAAAGAAGCAATTCAAGAAGTTAGGGAGCGGTTCATCTAGCTCCAGTGGTTCTAGCCCGAGTTATACCGGAGTGTATTGTAGAACCTATGGAGGAAGACATCTCACAGAGCAATGCCAAGGTGTGTCTGGTAGTTGTAATATCTGTTGACAGCGAGGACACTTTGCTAGAGTATGTCCACAGCGAGGTTTCCGAAGATTCCAGGGAGCAGAGGCATCTAGGTCGCAGAGACCAGGGAACAGACTCGGAATGCACTTGATTCTATAGTGGCAGGTAACTGTTCCTTTATGGTTATTTCGTGTACGTATTGAGAAATATTAGTACATCTTGTATATGATTTCTGAATGAATTGCATGGATATATGCTTGAGTATGGAGTTATTATATGCTGTAGTATTGATCTCTTTTCTGTTTGGGAGAGGTTTTGTATCAGTAACATCTGTTAGATTTGGTATGCTACAGTATGACAGATATGAGATTGAGTTAGATGATATAGTACTTGGTGTTATTTGATGCTGACTGCATTATTTATATTGATGTGTTGGCCAAGTACAGAGCTATCGCAGATTATTTCAAGGAAATGGTAAGATTCGGACCTGAAATGGCCAAAGAATGAACATGGTATGATAAGAATTCTGGATTTAGAATATCTTTGATATATATGATGTTCATGATTCGATGATTATCAAAAGGAACGGAGTGATTCCTTATATATATTAGTTGATTTACTAAGATGGAGTGTATCATTGACTGATTTGCCAGTGACAGGAGAGTTTCTAAAATCGTCTCAGATGGACTTCCGAGTTTGACTTTAATCAGGAAGATTGATTTCAGTCTTGACTTGATATCAGGTACTGTTATTACTTTTAGAACTTCGTACTGAATAAGATTGATTGAATTGAAAGATTTGAAAGATCGAATAGCAGATTCATTAACCGAGAGTTACATCTGATTGAATGGTTCTCGTTAGGGATGTATCAGCTATAGTGGTGAATTGATAAACTCTATGTTTAGAATATTTGATAATTATCTGATTTATTTATCTATGGTATTCTGGTATATTCGAAGATTATGACTGCTTTTGTTGAATATCTGAGTATTGTATTGAATATTCTGGGAACTGGAAAGTTGTATACAGCAACTGCTGAAATTTGCATCTTGACTAAGACAGATTGTGTTCACGGTTTGTTATGTCTAAAGATGATATATCTATTGATTCTAGCACAGTTGAGACCGCGATCAGTTGGCCGAGACTGATATTAGTGTCAGAAACTTGTAGTGCATGAGTTAGCAGGCTACTATATCTGATTGTTATTTTGAATTGCTTGAGAATGATTATTTTCTGCAGCAGTATTTGATACAGATTATATACGGTTGAAACTCGATACCGTTCAAGCCGAACCAGAACTGATTTTAAAAGCTAAAATAGTTCAGAAAGATGATCAGAATGGGCAGAATTTGATATCGATAGTCAGAGCAAGGTATCTGTGGGGCCCTTAGCTACTAATCGTTATTACAATGCAATCTGATTAGGGTTAATTAATTACAGCGGAAAACGAGTTTAAATTTTCTTTACAATGAGCCCAAATCATTTTATTTGAATACTAAAAATAATATTTCATCTCAATTCATAAAACATGCCCACACGTAATCAACACCAATCATATACAAACAACTCATATCCTCGTGACATGCCCCGGTATATAGATACATATACATATATACTGGGAACAAGACAAAAACATAAAACCTCAGCCCAAACTGTGGCTTCCTCCAGAAGTACCCTCTCCGGTCTCCTGATATCCTGGAGTACTTGCCATTGTCCACACACAAAGACAACAACAGCCCCCCTTGGGGGTGAGCAAAGCTCCGTATGGAACAACCAATCATATATACCACAGATATCTAAACAATGATAAATGGTATGCAATGCATGTATGTCGTGGAGGTATCAGGTCAAATGCCCATCCACTGAGCACATGTCAGAATCAATCGAATCGCTATCAAATCAATGCTCGAGCTGGCACACCGGCCAATATGGGATACTCGTATGATAGCGTCGGCAAAGCGCCATCAAGTCCCAAATCTCATATCCAATCATATGGGGCCACAATTGTCTATGCTTTACGGGTCATATAATACCGACATAGCGATTGTGTTCACAAACCCCGGAATCCGATCAAATCATATCAGGGTATCCAAGGATCATAGCTCAACGTGCATGTCATGTATCGATATATGCATAAAATGATGTGAGTTAACAAAACATTTATTTTATACATCGATATCTCAATCTCAATGTCATGTATGCCACATAAATCAACAATTAAGGCATATAGACACATAATCTCATTCCAATCAATCAAATCAATCCGACATATATCATATAATACAGATACCTGTCGTATGTTACCCGGTCGCAACATACCTCAATTCTTCGTTTCCAGTTGATGTAGCCTGAAGATATTGATATTACACTTTATCTACATCAATAACATACTCATTCCAATCAATAACATACTCCAAAATCATTAATATGAGTTTCAAATATCATTTGAAACTTCAAAAATTCATATCATAATTCAATTCCGACTTTGAATACAAGTTTCTTGTCGGTTATTCTACTACATATCAGAAATTCAACTTCAAATACATGCTATTCCAGCACTTTGATATTTAGAGCTGCTGGAACTAGAAGAAAATTACCTCAGTCAGAAGCCGTCGACGCGAAGATCACAAATATATAATTCGTTTCGCGTTTAGACAGCGTTTCGAAGTCGATTTGGAAGAAAGAATTTTGAAATCTTTCGAATTCCCTCGAAGTTACTGAAAATAAATGACGGAGGAAAGAAAGAAAAGAACTTATTCTTATCCCACCGCCTCTCGCGCTCGGGCGGTAGAATTCTCGCGCCCGAGCGCGAGACATTCTGCCCCCGACTCAAATATGTACCGCGCTCGGGCGGTCACAAATTACCGCTCGGGCGCGGCATGTTCTGCCCGAACATCCATTTCACATACTCTGGCGCTCGGGCGGTCACTTTCTACCGCCCGGGCGCCATACGTTCTGTACCATTATTTGATTTTTGTACTTATTGGCGTCCGGCTTCTCCAATCGAGCTCTTACAACGTCAATTCATATTTAATATTCATTTTCTCAATTTCCTTGTCATAATATACATCAAATACATAATCACATATCAATTTCATGAATTATCGATAATCACACAGGATTTACGATAACACGATACACGGTCCTTACATTTCTCCCCATCTTAAAAGATTTCGTCCTCGAAATCTCAAACATCTCTATATACATAACATTGGAAAACATACATATGTCACCAGTTATAGTACATATCATAGCTAAAATCAGTAAAAGGATCAGAATACATCGAATACAATGGAAGAGATGGATTAGCATCAAATAAATGCGGATATGAATCTCGCATTTTGCTCTCCAATTCCCACGTCGACTCTTCAACACCATGTCGTGTCCATTGCACTCGTACAAGGGGAATCGATTTATTTCTCAATATCTTTTCCTTTCGATCCATAATTCGAACAGGTTGCTCGACATAGGAAAGAGAAGGATCAAGTTCCACCTCATCAGGTGCAAGTACATGTGATGGATCTGATTCATATTTTCTCAGCATAGAAACATGAAACACATCATGAATGGCAGATAGAGCTGGTGGCAATGCCAATCGATACGCAAGATCACCAACTCGATCCAGGATTTCGTATGGACCAACATAACGAGGAGATAATTTCCCTCGCATGCCAAATCGAACAGTGCCTCTAAAGGGAGATATTTTCAAAAATACTCTGTCACCTTTCTGGAATTCCAAGGGTCGTCTTCGTTTATTCGCATAACTCGTTTGACGATCCTGAGCAGCTTTCATTCGCTGCCGAATCAACTGAACCTTATCGTTCATTTCCTGTATCATTTCAGGTCCAGTCAATTGTCTCTCACCAATCTCATCCCAGAATAACGGTGATCTACATCGTCTCCCATATAGAGCTTCAAACGGTGCCATACCGATACTCGTTTGAAAGCTATTATTATAAGAAAATTCGACCAATGGTAAGGCATTTTGCCATCCCATTCTGAAGTCCATCACAATCGCACGCAACATATCCTCTAAAGTCTGAATCGTACGCTCGGTCTGGCCATCAGTTTGAGGATGATAAGCAGTACTCATAGCCAAACGCGTACCCATCGCTTCCTGAAAACTACCCCAGAATTCAGAAGCAAATCTGGGATCACGATCAGATACAATCGAGAGTGGCACACCGTACAGTCTCACAACATTCTCAATGTATAAACGGGCCATTCTCTTATAAGGATAAGTCCGTTCATACGGAATAAAATGCGCAGATTTCGAAAGCCGATCAATAATCACCAAAATAGCATCACAGCCCTTGGGCGAACGAGGTAAATGAGTCAAAAAATCCATAGCGATATGTTACCAATTCCATTTCGGGATTTCAAGACTATGGAGCAATCCTCTCGGTTTTATTCTCTCGGCTTTTACTTGCTGGCAGACAAGACATTTCGAAATAAACTCAGCAATGTCCTTCTTCATACGTTTCCACCAGAATTGAGGTCTCAATGGCAAATACATCTTTCGACCTCCAGGGTGAATACTGTATTTGCTACAATGTGCTTCTCGAAGAAGGGCAGATTTCAAATCAGAATCATCAGGAACTACCAGCCGACCATTAAGTCGTAAAGAACCATCAGAAGAAATTTGAAATCCAGACTGATGTCCTGCAGATACAAGTTCTTTCGACTTTTGGATCTGAGCATCGCTTCGTTGGGCCTTTCGTATCTTCGATATCAAATTCGGCTCAATTTGCAATGCTGAGACAGTAACAGAATTCCAATTCGAGTGAAAAGTCCAGCCAGAAGTACAAATATCCTCATGTACCTTGGCGACACAAACAGAAGTTAAAACAGAATCATAAACTTTCCGACTAAGGGCATCCGCAGTAACATTCACCGATCCAGGGTGATATTGAATCTCACAATCAAAGTCCTTCAAGAGATCCATCCACCTGCGTTGCCTCATATTCAAATCAGATTGAGAAAAGAGGTATTTCAGACTTTTATGGTCCGAATAAATAACAAACTTTTCTCCGTACAAATAATGGCGCCAAATCTTCAGAGCAAACACAATGGCGGCCAATTCGAGATCATGAACAGGATAACGAGTTTCATGAGATTTCAATTGACGAGACGCATAAGCAACCACTTTGCCATGTTGCATCAAAACACAGCCCAAACCTTTACCAGACGCATCTGTACACACCACAAATCCTCCGGTACCTGAGGGAATATTAAGCACAGGTGCTGTGGTCAATCTCGTCTTCAATTCAAGAAAACTAGCTTCACATTCATCTGACCAAATGAATCGCTGATTCTTCTGTGTAGGTTGAGTAATAGGTTTAGCTATTTTCGAAAATCCTTCGATAAAACGTCGATAATATCCAGCCAAACCCATGAAGCTACGGATCTCAGGAACATTCGTAGGTCTCGGCCAATTCAATACAGCTTCGACCTTTGCAGGATCAACAGATATGCCATGTCTTGAAATGACGTGGCCCAAAAATACCACTCTGTCCATCCAACATTCACATTTGGACAATTTAGCATACAAATGACTAGTACGAAGAGTTTGAAGTACCAGTCTCAGATGTTCAGCATGCTCCTTTTTCGATTTCGAATATACAAGAATATCATCGATAAATACAATAACGAATCGGTCCAGATAATCTCGGAAGACACGATTCCTTAAGTCCATAAAAATAGCAGGAGCATTCGTAAGACCGAAAGGCATAACCAGAAATTCATAGTGGCCATACCTCGTACGAAAAGCAGTTTTGGGCACATCTTCGTCTCGAACTCGTACTTGATGATACCCAGAAAGAAGATCAATCTTCGAGTATACAGAAGTACCTTGAAGCTGATCAAACAAATCATCAATATGAGGAAGTGGGTACTTGTTCTTCACAGTAGCCCGATTCAATTGCCTATAATCAATACACATTCGCATCGTACCATCTTTCTTTCGAACAAATAAAACTGGAGCTCCCCAAGGTGATACACTCGGTCGAATATATCCCTCATCGAGAAGATCCTGTAATTGTTCTTTCAATTCTTTCAATTCCAATGGTGCCATGCGATAAGGAGCTTTCGAAATAGGTGCAGTCCCCGGCACAAGATCAATACTAAACTCAACTTCTCGATGAGGAGGAAAATCAGGAATCTCATCGGGAAATACATCTGGGAATTCTTTCGCAACAGGAATCTCAGATAAAGAAGACTCCTTCTTCGAAATATCAATAGCGTAGATAAGATAACCTTCATCTCCGCTAGTCAACAATCGGGACATTTCCAAGGAAGATACCAATGGAATTTTGGCTTGGGAACCCTTGCCATAAAAATTCCACTTGGGTCCATCAATCGGTGGAAATCGAACCACTGCATGACAACAATCAACAGTAGCTCGATTAGTCATCAAGATATCCATGCCAACAATACAATCAAAGTCGTGCATTGGGAGGACAATCAGATTCAGAAATACCACATTATCCTCATATATCAATACACAATTATGCACAACTTTTTCAGACAAAATAATCTTCCCTGCTGGCGTGGCTATCGACAAAGTGTCATACAACAGGGTACACTCACTATCGTGAGATGCAAAAAATGCATGAGATATGAATGAATGAGATGCTCCTGTATCAAATAAAACACTGTGCAGGATAATCGCAAAGCGTGCAAATACCTGCAATCACACCTCCAGGAGCTTCTCTCGCCTGATCCTCAGTCATGGCATACACTCTCACTTGAGGAGGAACTTGGGTGCTCTGACCACCCGGTCCTCGATATCGTGGGACACTCGACTGCTGAAATGATGGAACAGGAACAGTAGGTCTCGTCATACCAGGGCCACCTCTAAATCCTGGCTGGGGTTGAACAGAAGTCGTACCCCTGTTCGGACATACTCGAGAGAAATGGCCTTCCTGCCCACATTGATAACAAGTACCAAACATACCTCGACACTGCTCGATAGTATGTTTACCCCCACAATGGCTACAATAGGGTGAAATCACAGGACTCCCTCACTGTGATCCACTAGAGCTCGAAGAAGACGAAGAAACAGAACCAGTCTTCCTAAACTTCTTACCTCTCGGCCTCAAAGTAGGCTGCTGAGCTGACACCGGAGGATGGAGGAGTATACTGTGGACCTCCCCGCCTAAGTCCAGCCTCGGCTGCCTTAGCTCGTTCAACTGCCTCTGCGTAGCTGGTAGGCAATCCAGAAACAACATAAGTATATAAAGCAGGATGTAATCCATTTACAAACCTGTTATATTTTGCCCTCGCATTCCCAGCTACGTGAGGTGCATACTTCAGTAAAGTAGAAAACTTCGAAGCATACTCTGCAACAGACATCGTTCCCTGCTGCAGATTATTAAATTCATTCTCCTGTGCAGTATAATAAGATAGAGGAGAATACTGCTCCAAAAACTGGGCCTTGAAGACATCCCAAGTGACTTCAATCCCGGCCTCTTTCAATCCAATCTCAGCGGCTTCCCACCAAGATTTAGCTCGGTCTTTCAACTGATACAAGGCAAGTTTCAGTCTCCGAGCCTTAGAATACGCAACAATATTAAACAGGTGCTCGATATCCTTTAGCCAGGCCTCAGCTCTTTCAGCACTCTCAGTGCCAAAGAACCTCGGTGGTTTCAGATCCTGGAATCGAGCCACTACATCCATGGACAATCCTTCAAATTGCCCAACAATCCTCTCAGTACTGCTACTCGCAGTTTCATTTGTGGGATCCATCTACAAATCAAAAGATGAATATCACAATTTCATAATCTCATCATCTCATATCATTAATCTCATCAGATACTTACTCGAATCAAATCAAGTAGGAGCAAGTAATACAAATAATTCAAACACAAGTGCACAATTCATTTGTGCCTATTCAAGTGTACACAAAACTCAATCGAGCATTCCAAGCTATGCTCTGATACCACTATGTGTGGGGCCCTTAGCTCCTAATCGTTATTACAATGCAATCTGATTAGGGTTAATTAATTACAGCGGAAAACGAGTTTAAATTTTCTTTACAATGAGCCCAAATCATTTTATTTGAATACTGAAAATAGTATTTAATCTCAAATCATAAAACATGCCCACACGTAATCAAAACCAATCACATACAAACAACTCATATCCTCGGGACATGCCCCGGTATATAGATACATATACATATATACTGGGAACAAGACATAAACATAAAACCTCAGCCCAAGCTGTGGCTCCCTCCAGAAGTACCCTCTCCGGTCTCCTGATATCCTGGAGTACCTGCCATTGTCCACACAAAAAGACAACAACAGCCCCCATTGGGGGTGAGCAAAGCTCCGTATGGAACAACCAATCATATATAGCACAGATATCTAAACAATGATATATGGTATGCAATGCATGTATGTTGTGGAGGTATCAGGTCAAATTCCCATCCACTGAGCACATGTCAGAATCAATCGAATCGCTATCAAATCAATGCTCGAGCTGGCACACCGGCCAATATGGAATACTCGCATGATAGCATTGGCAAAGCGCAATCAAATCCCAAATCTCATATCCAATCATATGGGGCCACAATTGTCTATACTTTACGGGTCATATAATACCGGCACAGCGATTGTGTTCACAAACCCCGGAATCCAATCAAATCATATCAGGGTATCCAAGGATCATAGCTCAACGTGCATGTCATGTATCAATGTATGCATAAAATGATGTGTGTTAACAAAACATTTATTTTATACATCGATATCTCAATCTCAATGTCATGTATGCCACATAAATCAACAATTAAGGCATATAGACACATAATCTCATTCCAATCAATCAAATCAATCCGACATATATCATATAATACAGATACCTGTCGTATGTTACCCGGTCGCAACATACCTCAATTCTTCGTTTCCAGTTGATGTAGCCTGAAGATATTGATATTACACTTTATCTACATCAATAACATACTCATTCCAATCAATAACATACTTCAAAATCATTAATATGAGTTTCAAATATCATTTGCAACTTCAAAAATTCATATCATAATTCAATTCCGACTTTGAATACAAGTTTCTTGTCGGTTATTCTACTACATATCAGAAATTCAACTTCAAATACATGCTATTCCAGCACTTTGATATTTAGAGCTGCTGGAACTAGAAGAAAATTACCTCAGTCAGAAGCCGTCGACGCGAAGATCACAAATATATAATTTGTTTCGCGTTTAGACAGCGTTTCGAAGTCGATTTGGAAGAAAGAATTTTGAAATCTTTCGAATTCCCTCGAAGTTACTGAAAATAAATGACGGAGGAAAGAAAGAAAAGAACTTATTCTTATCCCACCGCCTCTCGCGCTCGGGCGGTAGAATTCTCGCACCCGAGCGCGAGACATTCTGCCCCCGACTCAAATATGTACCGCGCTCAGGCGGTCACAAATTACCGCTCGGGCGCGGCATGTTCTGCCCGAACATCCATTTCACATACTCTGGCGCGCGGGCGGTCACTTTCTACCGCCCGGGCGCCACACGTTCTGTACCATTATTTGATTTTTGTATTTATTGGCGTCCGGCTTCTCCAATCGAGCTCTTACAACGTCAATTCATATTCAATATTCATTCTCTCAATTTCCTTGTCATAATATACATCAAATACATAATCACATATCAATTTCATGAATTATCGATAATCACACAAGATTTACGATAACACGATACACGGTCCTTACAGTATCGATCAGAATATCAGGTATGTGAATAACCAATCAGTTGTACCAGATATTTTGGATTTGAAATAGTTAATGTTGTCAGAAGTACACAAGAGTTGATTCAGTATTCATCCTGATAGAAGAAACATATATGACAGTCTGAAAAGACAATTTTGATAGAAACATATGAGATTAGATATGGCAGAATTTGTACTGAATTGTCTGAATTGCTGATAGATGAAGACAGAAAGAATGAAACCAGGAGATTGGTTATATAGCTTATCGATTCCTGAATGGGAAGGGGATTCCATTCCAGGGATATAGTGACAAAGCTACTGCAATACTTCCGGGATTAAGTAGTGATTGAGTTAGGAATGAAAGACTGGCCCAGTCTACGAATGCTAACTCGTACATGAAGACGTACATATAAGATTATAGTACATAGATTTCTGTCAGAAACGTTGTCAAACTGCACAGAGTGTGTGGGGACCCGGGCTCTAACTCAGTTCTTTTCAGGATTTATCGGATCATTGTCAAAAATACGGGTCAAAATTTTTCTTTTATCATTAAATCCAATGTTTATAACCCAGGCACAAGATAATTCTATATTCATTTCGTTACAACAAACATAATATACATGCCTCGTTTTATTCATATTCTACAAACCAGTAATTAAATACAGTACACATCAAAAGTACAACTACTAGTTCATCTGCTACGCCCGTGATCACCACGCTATGTCCATCTCTCATCTCTGTCGCGACCCTGATCCTGCCCCACCTGTTGTTATGCACACATACAGACATAACAACAGCCGGAAACTCCGGTGAGAACAAATCCCAGTATAAAACATGTATACATGCTGATACATAATCAAAAATCATGAATGAAAACAATAACAATAGGTTCCATAGTCTATGAAACCAATCTATATAAGCATGCAATTCAAATCAACTCATGTCTTGACTCGACTCGACTCTACTCTAGGGATCCCGGTGTCAATAAGATGTCAATGTCTGTCACCTACCCTCCCAATCGGGGTAACTGTACGTCTTATTCCTAGACTTCGGTCATGTCTGTATCGAATGTCTACAATCGGAGGATGCCTGCTCCTATGCGTCGATACACCGAACGTCTAGATGTTTGGCAAATCTGCCAATGACTTTCCTATCTCAAATGCATGAATATAAATCTATAAATGCATAATCATATCAACAGATTTGAATATAATCTATAAACAAATCATAATCATATCAAAAGATAAACAACTAATCTAGTATGTGATTTTGTTGGGAAACTCAAATTGAATCTTATTTGAGTTGTGTCTTCCCTAAACAAAACATGAATTATACCTTCTTGTCGTTCGTAGCAGTCGAAGTCTCGTTGTCGAATCTGTCAATATCAATCTGAAACGACATATTCAAGATGCATTCTATCAATCACTAACTCAATTCAATACACATACGAATAAATATTCAATCTCGGTACATTTCAACGGCATAACGGCGTAATCTTGCGATACCGGTCATCTCAAACATCAATAATCATAACAATAACTCATAGTCATCACTAATATTTTCCTTAACCTCAAAATCTGTAAAATCTCATTCATATATGTGCTGAAAAATAATAACAATATCATAAGATGTCCGTTCTTCAATCCGGTTGCGAATATACGTTGCTTATAATCTCAAGAACATCTAATAATAATCATATCTGATTTCTTCCAATATCTCAACTTCAAAACATGTTGAAATGTAGAAATACTTACATCCTTTTGTAGATGGTAACAAGAGGAGTACGGAACTGAAGTCGGATCGAAATTCGGGTGGCTCGATCTTTCGCAATTCACAATCTAAGTTATAATGAGAGTTGAGGAATTCTGAACCTTGCTCTTGTTCCTTGCAGCTGGAGAATGAAGAAAGGACGTACAAGTCATATATATATCTTGCATGTTGAGGGGCAAGTGTCATATTTTTCAAGTAACACGCATGACCGCGGGTGCGGTAGTTCATGAACCGCGAGTATGCTCAAGCTTCGGCGGTCCATCCACTTTCCAAAATCGACGACCGCGGGTGCGCTACATATAAAACCGCGGGAGCGGTGTCATCAACGCGGGTGCGGTTACGTTTGAACCGCGGGTGCGGTGTCATTTCTGTAAATACTTTCCAACTCTCTGTCCATCAACCGCGGGTGCACTCTTTCTTGGACCGCGGGTGCGGTGACCCTACTGTAAAAATGGCTAACTTTTTGTCCATGCACCGCGGGTGTGGTGCTTCTCTAGACGCGCGTGCGGTCCCTTTTTTCAAGCACCACTTCATCTTTTCATTTCATCCATATACAATCTAGGGCATTACAGAGTGTCGAGAGTTGATTATATCAGACCATGATTTTGGTTGACTTTGCACGTTTGGCGGGAAGTACAGCAAGAGTGGGTATGAGATTATAAATGATTATTGCATATCATTCACCGACTGTCACCGACTGACGGACAGTCAGAGTGGGTTATCCAGATTTTGGAAATTATGCTTAGAGTTATAATGCTTGATTTTAGCACTAGTTGGCAGGAGTTGTTGTCATGTCGTGAGTTTTCGTACAACAACCGCTATCAGACGAATATCGAGATGGCACCATTTGAAACGTTGTACGGTAAGAATGTAGGTTCCCTCTTGAGTGGGATGATATCTCTGAGGTTCTTGAGATTGGACCTAATATGATCAGAGATATAACTGATGAAGTGAAGCTGATTCAGAAAAGAATGACGACAGCTCTAAATAGATAGACCTAATATGCCAACGTCAGACGACGACCAATGGTAGGTGATATAGAGATTGAATATGGAATTGATTTAGCCTGAACAGACTTGATAACAGATGACGATGTTGATTTGTTATGAGCTGTTAGTGGGTATATACGGATGTTGTATAGCCAGTATTTTGAGATTGATTTTATCAAAATTACTTCGAGTTATATTTTGATATTATATCTCTTGAAGTATTACTCCAGAATGGAATCAGAATCAATAGAATAAAGATAGTTCGGAACGAAGACTATTCCTTGTTGAAAGTTCAAAGGAATGGTTAGGACATCTAGGAAGCTCTTTAGAAGACAAAATCTGGAATGAAATAAAGACTCTAGAATTATTTCAGTGGAGTAAGTTTTCTTTTAACTTCTGTATATATATCTCCATCTTTTATCAGATTTGGTATCTGATATGATTACCTGTGATATACAAGTTGATTGCATGTGATTTCGGGGAGGAAATCGTATCTTAGGGGGGGAGAAATGTAATGCCCGAGATTTTAGCTTAATACTATTGAGTTATTATGTATTATGAATAAGGGAATAGAAGAACAAATATGGAGAAACGACGTTGCAATTTGAATTTAGTTGCAAAGTATAGTGTTGGAGTAGAAAGACCAGTGCACCCGCGGTAAAAGAGCCAGCGCACCCGCGGTGGTTCTTCTGAAATTTCGGAGTTTGTACAGTAGAGTCACCGCACCCGCGGTCAAAAATGCACCGCAGCTGCGGTCGTGCCTTCTGAAATTGTCAAAGTAGTACAGCACGCTCAGCGCACCCGTGGCAAGACGTGCAGAACATGCAATGAGCCACCTAGCCTCTGATGGAACATGTATATATATATATATATATATCAGCTTCATTTTTGAGAGAAGACAATCGAGAAACCTTCAGAAATCCCTCAAACTTCACTTTGGTTTCAATTTAGGATTTTGTGGAATCCGTCCGTCTGATTTGTAATCTGACTTCAGTACCGAGTTTCTAGCGACGACAGCTACAACAGGACGTAAGTTTTATTGACTTCTGGTATCATTTGAAATTATGATATTGGGGGAATTGTGATTTGACCTGATATATTGTGTTCTGGGTATACTGATTAGTATATAACTGAAGACAGATCGAAGAACGGGCTGTGTATGTAATTGTTATGATTTTCTGAAGTAATATGATCGAGATTGTACATATTTGATATCATGACTTGTTCTTATTGAAGATTATGATTCCTATTGATATCGATTATGAATTATGGTATTATTTATGTGATGTTGAGATTGACGGGGCGATCAAGATTGTATTATTATGCCATCGAAACATCAGTAGATTGATTGTGATCAGATTCAGTATTGATTTAAATTGTATCATGATATCGTTGATATGGATCAAATTATGTTTGAGTTGAGTATTGATCAGAACAGGCTTTGAATTGAGTTGTATATTGATACAGTATATTCGATATTGTCATTTCAGATTTGATATGGACAGATTTGACTTCGAGACTTCGACTTCGTCAGATCGAGAAGACAAAGGTATAAGTCAATGTGGTATTGGGAGATCGACTCAAGTATGATATACTTGAGTTTCCCTAAATCACATACTTATTGTTATTATATGCATTGATTTGATTTGATATGCTTGTTCTATTGATTTATAGAAAGCACGTATTAGATGAGTATTAGACGAGTGATCTTGTGACAGAAGTGCCTGATAATGGTGGGATCGCCACGGGCACATTGCACGATGTCACAGGATAGTGAATTGGTGATAGTGCCAAAGTCTGTGACGGATAGGTCAAGAAATTGGATGTCTGGTTATATCGACGTGGTTAGAATTGGAGTTTCTTCTATTACTGTTGGTCGATATAGGAATACCAACATCTGGAAAACGGGATCCCTAGACTAGGATTGAGTCTAGTCTGAGACGTGAAGTCACGAGTATGATTGGCAGTTTATATTGATTATGTTCTCAGATTTGATACATGTTACTGATATCTGTTATATGCTTTACCTATTTTTACGTTATTTATATAACTGCATGTTTCGTTGATTTATACTGGGATTTATTTCTCACCGGAGTTATCCGGCTGCTGTCGTGTTCGTATGTGTGCATGACAACAGGTGAGACAGGTTCAGGGTCGAGGAGAGGAAGATAGATCGTGATTAGAGTGGAGACTACGGACTTGGATTAGAGATAGGGTTTGGACACTTGACATTTAGTTGTTAAACCTTAGTTGAATGATTTTATATATAGTACAAGACTTGTAATTTAATACTGATATGTATATTAGATTGAATCCCATTACATTCCGCATTTTAGAAAAAAAAAGAAATTTAGACCCTGTTTATTATAATTGATTAAATTGTCCTAATGATGATTAAGAGTATGATTAGCGTCCGGATCCCCAAGTTTGGTCTTTTGATTTGAGAAATATAACCCAAGTAAATCTTGAAAAATCATCTACAACCACCAAGATGTATTTCATTTCCCCTAAGTTTATGACTGGTATTGAACCAAATAGATCCATATGTAACAGCTCTAAGCATCGGGAAGAAGATTTACTACCCTTGTTTTTAGAAGAAGATTTAACTTGTTTACCAAACTGACATGCTGAGCAAATTTTATCTTTGGTAAAATCCATTTTGGGCAAACCAGTGACAAGATCGTGATTACTCAGATAAGCAATGGATTTAAAGTTCTGGTGGTTTAGTCTCTTATGCCACAACCAGTTTTTAGAAGATTTTGAAGCAATAAAACATAATGGTGCATAAGGTTGATCATTCCAACTGACTTTGTAAGTGTTTCCACACCTTTTGCCAGTTAGTATGACCTCATCAGTTGCATCTTTGACTGAACAAGAATGTTTTTCAAACTGAACTGAGAATGCATTATCGCATAACTGACTAATGCTAATCAGATTATACTTGAGATTCTCAACTAATAAAACATTATTAATGATAAAGTTACCATGGATAAGCTTACCCTTACCCACAGTTTTACCTTTGGAATTATCTCCAAAACTGATGTTTGGTCCAGTGTAATTGATCAGTTGAGATAGCAAATTTGCATTTCTTGTCATGTGTCGTGAACATCCACTATCCAAGTACCAGATTGATTCCTTGCTTGTACCTGTTACCTGCAATCACATACAAAATATAATATTGGCACCCTTTTCTATTTGGGTCCAAGATTGATTAATCCCTTAGGAATCCAGACTTGGATTAGTCTAACTGACTATCCAGTTGCTGTATTCCAGATGGTCTTTCTCGACTTATGTGTGTTCGGTGTGTAGTGTGCAGATGATACAACATGTAATTTGCCTCTGTTCAACTGATTGTTCGACTGATATCTTTTCTGAACCGCCAATTTCCAAGAGTATCTTAGGGAGAATGGGATTCTCTCGCAGTGGACTCCGCCTGCTACACCACAGTTGAATGGTGTTTCGGAGCATCGTAACCGGACTTTGATGGACATGGTTCGATTTATGATAGGGTTCACTGAGTTGCCGCCATCTTTTTGGGGATATGCGCTTGAGACAGCGAAACTGTTGTTGAACAATGTCCATTCAAAGGCAGTTGATAAGACACCATATGAGATATGGATGGGTAAGCCTCCCAAATATTCTTATCTTAGAATATGGGGATGCCCTACTTATGTGAAGCAGGTAGTGGGAGAAAAATTGGATAGTCGATCCATTTTATGTTACTTTGTGGGATATCTAAGGAATTTAGTAGGATGTTATTTCTATCATCCCCAAGAAACAAAGGTGTTTGTTTCTAGGAATGCAACTTTTTTGGAAAAAGAATTTCTATTGGATAGAAAAGGGGAGATGATAGAACTCGAAGAGGTTCGAGAGACACCTACAATTGTAGAACCCACACCCGAAGAGCCAAGAGAGGAGATACAAGCTCCTAGAAGATCCGAGAGAGTCTCGAGACCACCTATGAGGTATGGTCTGCTTCTTGAAGAGGGCCATGATGAGCCTAACCATGGATGTGATCCAAGGACCTTTAAGGAAGCGTTATCTGTTGCCGATTCATCCAAATGGCTTGAAGCAATGGAATCTGAGATGAATTCCATGCATTCGAACCAAGTGTGGAATCTCGTGGATCCACCTGAGGGAATTTTTCCCATAGGATGTAAATTGATTTACAAGAGGAAACTTGGGGCGGATGGGAAGGTATTGACCTTCAAGGCGCGATTGGTAGCAAAAGGATATACTAAAAGACAAGGAGTTGTTTTTGAGGAAACCTTTTCTCCAGTTGCAATGTTCAAGTCTATAAGGATAATGCTGGCCATAGCAGCATGGTTTGACTATGAGATATGACAGATGGATGTCAAGACAGCCTTTCTTAATGGGGATATTAAGGAAGAGATTTACATTTCTCAACCTGAAGGGTTTACATCTGTCGGAAGTGAGCATATGGTATACAAACTTCAGAGATCTATTTATGGTCTAAAACAGGCATCTAGGAGTTGGAACCTTAGATTCGATAGTACAATCAAAGAGTTTGGTTTTACTAAGAATCCTGAGGAACCCTGTGTGTATAAGAAGGTCAGTGGGAGTGTTGTGACATTCCTTGTACTTTATGTTGATGACATTCTACTCATTGGGAATGATGTAGGGATGTTGCAATCAACTAAGATATGGTTAGCAAGTATGTTCTCGATGCAGGACTTGGGTGAAGCATCTTTTGTATTGGGAATACAGATCTATAGAGATAGATCAAGAAGATTGCTTGGTCTCACCTAGTCCACATACATTGATACCCTCGTGAAGAGGTTCTCGATGGATGAGTCCAAGAGAGGACATCTACCAATGTGTCAGGGCGTGTCCCTATCCAAGTCTATGTCTCCCAAGACTGATGCAGAGATAGCGACGATGACACGCATTCCGTATGCATCTGCAATTGGTAGCATCATGTATGGGATGATATCTACACGTCCTGACGTGGCTTTCGCACTAAGTGTAGTGAGTAGATATCAATCGAACTCTGGTCTTCCACACTGGAAAGCTGTGAAAGATATCCTCAAATATTTGAGAAGGACCAATAAGTTGTTATTGGTCTATGGGGGTGGAGAACTGAAATTGAAAGACTATACCGACTCTAGCTTCCAAAGCAATATCGATGACTCTAAGTCAACCTCTGGGCTCATATTCATGCTCAATGGTCCTGCTGTCTCTTGGAACTCCATATTCATGCTCAATGGTGCTTTTGTCTCTTGAAACAGTTCCAAGCAAGACAGTACAACAGATTCCATCACTGAGGCAGAATACATTGCTGCATCAGCTGCAGCAAAGGAGGCTGTTTGGATAAGGAATTTCGTCCAAGATTTGGGCGTCATTCCTAATGTTCTGGCTCCTGTCCCAGTGTTTCTTGACAACACGGGAGCCATTGCTCAAGCAAAGGAGCCAAGGTCTCATCAGAAGTCCAAACATGTATTGAGAAAGTACCACATTCTCCGAGAGATTGTGGAAAGAGGAGAAGTGTTGATTGACAAAGTCGGCTCCACAGATAATGTTGCTGATCCACTAACTAAGCCTTTACCTGGAACATTATTTGAGAAGCATCGCGAATCGATGGGTTTGAAGCATATGGGTAGTTGGCTCTAGTGCAAGTGGGAGATTGTTAGAGTAGGTGCCCGTCGAGCCAAGTGTTGGCCGAGGGTTAATGTTTAAATTCTATGTATAAACAATCTTTATTTTAATAATATTTGAAATTATTGTTTTTACATATCTTTATATTTATACCAATGCTAGTTGCATAGATAAAGTCCTTGAATATACAAATAGTAGAAAGAATATGAGATGCTCATATGATGAGTATCATGAAACTCATATTTGCAATACTGTATATTCTAAACAGTTCATAGTCGATTCAGCCGCCGCTAAGAAGGATATAGGCCTCTCGAGTTCGAGACTAGTATCTGCGATGTGAGTATCATGTTTAATTGGTAGGGGACATTGTGATGTCTGAACATGAAGATAGGTGCTCCTTGTAGAGTGCACTGAACAACCCTCCATAAAGGACTTTCCAAGTGGTTTTCACTTATCGAGTGGAAACGTCCTTATTTATGGTTGTACACCATTAGTCCTTATGACCCGGGACAACATTGAGACTCTATGTGCTAGCACTACACTTTGACTTGTTTACCGACTCTCATGGGGTCATCAGTTGGCAAGGTTGGGTGTTTTTTCGAAACATATAGGATTCGATGCATTGTAGTCGGGGATTCACCGCTCACCTTCGGGTATGGATATCCTATGTGATCACATGTATATGTAGTATGAAATCTCTGATCAGAATATGGTGGTAATTATGAAAGGGGTTTCATAGATTACACCATCGATGCAACTACGACATGACACATAGTATCGATTCTTTGACAGCTCTCGATATACCAATAGTTGTAGAATCGGTCAGGATATATGAGTTGAAGGGACCGTACTGTACGCTAACCATAATAGATTGGTTTCTTGCAGGCACTATCATTTGATACCTAGGGAATCATGTAAGCGATGCTGCTAGGAGTTTAACATAATTGGTTGGGTACTATCAAACTTGAGTTCTGACGTTCTTATTATCAAGGAGTTGATAAGTAAGAATGGAGCAACTGGGGTATGCTCAAATAAGGACATGTTTAGTCCCGAATCACATTGTGATGTGAACCCACGACTAGTTGTATCATTGAACCATTGAGGGTGACACAAGTGCTAACTTTTTAGATCCCGTTGAGAAGCAAAATAGTTCAATGTGTTGGACGGCTCATAAAGGAGTTTATAAGCGTAAATAAAATAGAAGTATGACTTCTATAAGGAGAATGTAACATTAAATTTGAAGAAGTGTTCCTAAATTAAAAGTTAGCCAAACTAATAATGTATTTGAAAATTTTGATTTTAATAAACATTATTATGGACTAAATTAAATTAATTCAAGTGTTGAATTAATTAAACACTAGTGGACCTAGTAGAGTCCAAATAATTAAATTAATTCAAGTGTTGAATTAATTAAACAACATTGGGCCTTGTAGAGTCCAATTAGAAATAATTATTAAACTAGTGGACTTGAGTAAAATCAAGTAACGTTTAAATGGTCTCAAATATGTTTGAGACATTTAAATAAAAGTCCATGGGCCTTGTAATTGTTACAAACCCAAACAAATTGCATGCTTGGGAGGTGAAGGGTTGGAGGCAACTTTTGAGTTAATGACATGGCATGCACATGCAACTTTTTGCTTTTGCTTTTTACACAACCAAGACAACTCATCCTCCCTTCACTCAAAAGAGACTGGGCCAAAATTTTGGTTGCACATCCTCCTCCATTTTCCTTCTTCATTTTGTTGAGGAAAGATTATTCTTCTCAATGAAAAATACTCTAATTTTTCTAGTGCAAAATTAGAGTGGTTCTACTTTGTTAGTGGTGGACCTAATTTTGAAGAAAGGAGTCCAAGAGCAAGTAAAGCCTGTAGATTGGGTCATCCATTCAAGAGCTTAGTTGTTTGACAACTAAGTTGGAGCCATCATCAATCCTTTGTGATTGATAGGTAAAGATTTCTAAAACACCCTATGAATGTCATATGTGTTTTTATGTATTTGCTACACACTATAGTGATTGAGGTGCTCGGTTTTGCTATGAAAATTAATTTTTAAAACTTCCATTGCGCATTCGAGCACCGTAACCTATCCCCTTTCATACCCAACCTCGCCACCTGATGACTCTCCTTGAGTCGGTAAACGAGTCAAAGCACAGCCCTAGCATATAGAGTCTCAGTGTTGTCCCGGGTCGTAAGGACTAATGGTGTACAATCATAACCACGGACTTATCCTCTCGATGAATGATAACCACTTGGAAATCCGAGGGAGGTTTGTTCGGTATAATCATCATATGACTACTCATCTACATGTTTGGAAATCTTTATGCCCTTACCAAGAAACGCGGTACACAACATCACAGATGCTAGTCTCGAGCTCAAGCGACCTTTATCCATGTTTTAGGCGGCTGAATCGACTTGAACGAATTTAGATTATACAGTGTTTGCAAATGAGTTTCAACATCGAATTACGATTAATTTGTATTAAAGTATAATCATGGTCTTTATCTATGTTGTTCACATGGGTATACAGATAAAGAAATGACAAACCATGAAATAATGAATTATATTAAAATAAAGATTGTTTATTACAACTGAGTTAATAAAATCTCTAGCCAACAGTTGGCTTCCAGGCATCTACTCTAACAATCTCTCACTTGTCCTAGAGCCAACTACCCATAAACTTTAATCTCATTGCTTCGCGATGCTTTTCAAACAATAGTCCTGGCAAGGGCTTTATAAGTGCATCAACAACATTATCTGCAGTGGGGACTCTTTTTACTGATATACCTCCTCTTCCCACAACTTCCGGATGATGTGGAATTTCCTCAGTACATGTCTGGATCGCTGATAAGACCTTGGTTCCTTTTCTTGCGCAACGACACAAGTGTTGTCGCAGTACACAGGGACTGGATCAACTAAATTAGGAATAACGCCTAACTCTTGGATAAAATTCCTCATCCAAACTGCCTCTTTTGCTGCAGCAATGTATTCAGCTTCAGTGGTGGAATCCGCTACGGTGTCTTGCTTGGAGCTCTTCCAAGAGACAACCGCACCATTTACCACGAATTCAAAACCAGAGTTCTTAGTCCTTCTTAAGTACTTAAAAATATCTTTCACGGCCTTCCAATGCATTGGACCAGGGTTCGCCTGATATCTTTTTGTAACATTTAGAGCGTAAGAAACATCAGGGTGCGTTGATATCATATCATACATGATACTACCAATGTCTGACGAATATGGAATACGTGTCATCATCTCTATCTCTTCATCAGTTTCGGGACACATAACTTTAGATAGAGCAACACCAGAACACATTGGTATGTATCCTCTCTTGGACTCTTCGATAGAGAATCGCTTCAGGATGATATCGATATAAGTGGCTTGGGTGAGCCCCGGCATCCTCTTTGATCTATCTCTATATATTTGTAGTCCCAATACATAGGATGCTTCACCCATGTCTTTCATGGAGAATTTACTTGCCAACCATACTTTAGTTGATTGCAGTAATCCTACATCATTCCCAATTAGTAGGATATCATCAACATAAAGTACTAGAAATGTCATTGCACTCCCACTAACTTTCTTGTACACGCATGGTTCCTCAAGATTTTTAGCAAAACCAAATTCCTTGATAGTGCTATCAAATCTGAGGTTCCAACTCCTTGACGCCTGCTTGAGACCATATATTGATCTCTGAAGTTTGCATACATTATGCTCACTTTCTATTGATGTGTATTCCTCAGGTTGAGACATATAAATTTCTTCTTTGATGTCTTCATTGAGGAATGCAGTCTTTACATCCATTTGTCATATCTCATAGTCATACCATGCTATTATGGCTAGTAGTATTCTAATGGACTTAGACATAGCAACGGGTGAAAAAGTTTCCTCATCATCAATTCCTTGCCTTTGAGTATAACCTTTTGCAACAAGCCTAGCTTTGAAGGTCAATACCTTCCCATCCGTCCCAAGCTTTCTTCTGTAGATCCATTTGGATCCTATGAGAATGATTTCCTCAGGTGGATCCAATAATGTTCAGACTTTGCTTTGAATACATATAGTCCATTTTAGACTGCATGGCTTCAAGACATTTGGATGAATCAGTATCACATATTGCTTCTTTGAAGTTCATTAGATCACATCCAACACAAGACTCATCATGGCATTGTTCATGAATAAGCGTATATCTAGCAGGTGGTCTAATAATCCTATCAGACCTTCTAGATGCTTGTACTTCAACTACTAGTTGTTGGCGATTAGGTTCTACTTCAACAGTTGAGGGAGTATCTTGAATTTTTCAAGTTCTATCATCTTGCATTTTCTATCTAATAGAAATTCCTTTTCCAAAAAGGTGGCATTTAAAGGAATTTCTTGAAACAAGCACTTTTGCTTCATTGAGATGATAGAAATATTATCCAACATAATTCTTTGGATATCCTACAAAGTAGCACAAAGTGGATCTACTATCCAATTTGTCTCCCACTATCTGCTTCACGTAAGCAGGACATCCCCATATTCTCAATTAAGAATATTTGGGAGGTTTTCCCATCCATATTTTATATGGTGTTTTATCCACTGCTTTAGTATGACATTATTCAACAACATTGCCGCAGTTTCAAGCGCAAAGCCCCAAAACGATGTAGGCAATTTAGTGAATCACATCATGGATCGAACCATGTCCATCAAGGTTCGATTATGATGTTCAGAAACACTATTCAATTGTGGTGTTGCTGGTGGAGTCCACTGTGAGAGAATCTCATTTTCTTTTAGATAGCCCAAAAATTCAGCACTCAAGTATTCCCCACCTCGATCGGATCGAAAGTGCCTTAATACTTCTTTCTAGCTGGTTTTATAGTTCAGATCTGAATTCTTTGAACTTTTCAAATGCTTCAGATTTGTGTTTCAACAAATAAACATACCCATAGCTCGAACGGTCATCGCTAATGGTAATGAAGTAGGATTGCCCAAATTTTGTCCTAACACTTAGCGGGCCACAAACGTCTGTGTGGATCAAATCCAATAGACCATGTGGACGTTCAACATTTTCATTGAATGGAGTCTTGGTAATTTTTCCTTTTAGACAGGACTCACAAGTAGGTAGAGAATTTATGTCTGACAAGCCAAACATGCCTTCTCCCACTAGTTTGTGCATCATTCTTTGAGAAATATGACATAGTCTAGCGTGCCATATTTGTGCGTGATTTGGATCTTCTATTTTTCTTTTGTTTGTTTTGTTTTCGTATGCGCTTGGATATTGTTTAACGGAATATCTTTTAATTTTAAGTTATAAAGATCGTTTGTTAATTCTCCAGTTTCAATCAAACATTCATTCTTTTATAAATTGCAAACATCTTTAGCAAAAACACAAGAATAACCATCTCTATCGAGCATAGAAATAGAAATAATGTTTTTAACCAATTCAAGAACAAATAAAACGTCTTTCAAAAACAACTTAAAATCATTGTCCAAAATTAAAGTAACGTCTCCAACGGCAGTGGCAGCAACTCTTGCTCCATTTCCTAGTCTTAGAAAGGTCTCACCATCTCTAAGCCTCTTGCTTCTTCCCATCACCTCCAAATCAGATGAGAACCACATTCAGTATCCAATACCCAAGAAAAGAATTTAATAGAAACATTAACTTCAATATAAAACATACCATGGCCAGAACGCTTCTGGGCAAGATACTCCGTGCAATTATGCCTCAAATGTCCAGGCTTGTTGCAGTGGAAACGGACTTGTTCTTACTTGTCAAGCTTTGTATGCCCTGGAGTTGGTTTCTTGTAT
Organism: Primulina tabacum; assembly: GCF_025594145.1. Taxonomy (NCBI): domain Eukaryota; kingdom Viridiplantae; phylum Streptophyta; class Magnoliopsida; order Lamiales; family Gesneriaceae; genus Primulina; species Primulina tabacum. Next base: position 32,283,642 of record NC_134553.1, on the reverse strand, counting down.
GGCTCTTGTTGGGCTTGTTCTTATTCAGTGGGGCAGAACGCTTCTTGACTTTATTTGGGGTTCCTTTTTCGCATCGGACGAAGAACCCACTAGAAGAACAGGCTTCTCCTTTTTTATTGTGGCCTCAGAAGTAATAAGCATATTGACCAACTATTCAAGGGTGGCCTCAAGTTTTTCATATTAAAATTAATCACAAATCCATCAAACGAGGCAGGCAATGACAAAAGGAGAATATCAGTCGCGAGCTGACTAGGAATAATGACGTTGAGCCCCACCAATTTCTGAATGAGCCCAATCTGTAATGCCCAAGAATTGTAGGTTGATAAAACGAAATTATGAAGTGTTGCATGAAGGAGGCACCACACCCGCGCCTCAAACAAGACCGCACCCGCGGTTTTGACTCATGAAATGTGGAAGATTTACCGTAGCAAGACCGCACCCGCGGTACAAAAGCCGGCGCACCTGCGGTCATTATTCTGAAATTTTGGATGTGATACAGTAGGGTGAGCGCACCCGCGGTACATAACTGAGCGCACCCGCGGTCGATAATTCTAGAAAATTGGAAGGGGATGCCATGAGCTAACCGCACCCGCGGTCAAGAAGGAGCGCACCCGCGGTCTTGCTTGTTGAACAAAGAATGAAACATGTGTCCTTAACCATGCATATATCAAGTGTTGTCTTCATTTCAGCTGGTCATCACCGAGAGACAGGAGAGGAAAAGCTTCAGAATCTTCAAGTTTGCTTCAATCTTAGAAAATAAATTGTGCAACATCTAGCCATTCAAACTTCAATCCAAGCATAGACTCTTGCTCCTCTCATCAAGGGCTATCTAAGGATGTAAGTATCTTTAAGTTTCAGCATATTTTGAAGTAAGAGATTGGGGAAAATCAGATTTTGATGGGTATTATGTGTTCTTATGATTATTGTGAATGTATATTCGAAACCGGATCGAAGAAACGATACCATATGTGATTGTTATGATTTTCCAGCATATATTGAGTTGAGATGGTGCAGAATTCAGTTTTGTGGATTGATGTTGATAAGAATTATGAGTATTGCTATTGAGTATTGATATTTAAGTTGATTGGTATCGGGAAATTATGTCGTTATGCCGTCAAAATGTGCCAAGACTAAATATTGATCCGTACTAGTATAAGTTTGAGTTGTGGATTGATATTGTGATATGTGACATTGCCATTCCAGATTTCTACTGACAAGAATCGACTTTAAAACTTCGATCTCAATAAAGACTGTACGACAAGAAGTTATAATTCAATGTTTGTTTGGGGAAGACGCGACTCAAATGAGATTCAATTTGAGTTTCCCAACAAAATCACATACTTGTTCTATTTGTACTTTATATTGATTTATATATATGTACTGAGATAGGAGTGTCATTGGTAGATACGCAAATTTTCTAAACATTCGGTGATATCGATGCTTCGGATCAGATTCACTCCGATTGTAGATTCGATACAGACCAGACCGAAGTTTAGGAATAAGATGTAACGCCACCACGATTGGGAGAGTAGGTGGGAGACCTGTTACATCTTATTCACACCGGGATCCCTAGACTTAGATACGAGTCGAGTTAAAGAGTAAGAGTCAGATTGTTTTATCTGTAATCACTAATGTGTCATAATTACTGATTATGTGTTATGATTTGTATTGAACTGCATGACATGCATGTATACATGTTTCATACTTGGATTTATTCTCACCGGGGTTTCCGGCTGTTGTTGTGTCTGTATGTGTGCATAACAACAAGTAGGGCAGGATCTGGGTCGCAGCAGAGATGAGAGATGGATATGACGTGGTGATCACGAGCATAGCAGATGTAGTAGTAGTGATACTTTTGTCATGCACTGTATTTGAATACTGGTTTGTTTAATATGTACTGGACAAGACATTTATATTATGTGTGTAGAAATAAAATAAATAAAGACCTTGTGCATGTTTAAATAGATTTGATTTAATGTTAAAAGCAAAAATTTGACCCACATTTTCTAGCAAAGATCCAACTAATCCCAAAAAGAATCGAGTTAGAGTCCGGGTCCCCACAACATGTGGTATCAGAGCAGTAGGTTCTGTAGACTGAGATAGAATAGAATGAGCGGGGTAGATCGAGTCTTCTTCCTTGCTTTTGATGTGCTAGCATGATTTATTGCTTTCCCTATTACATGTTGTATAGTTATCTGAATTGATTTACAGCATGTGCTTGTAAAGACTGAATCAGAACCGATTCTGGATCAGAGGTATATGATCAGAGGAGGACTGAGATAGATTGTATATAGACTGTGTACTAATCTTGTGATAATTAGATATGCTGCCTAGAAGAATACCACAACCAGCTGCATGTCAAGTGCCAGAACAGGGTAGTACGTCAGGTACTCAGATGGATGTGACAGCTACACCTATGGAGACGTTATTAAAGAGGTTTCAGTCATTCCATCCTCCGACTTTGAAGGACACGGAGATTGCATTGAATTGTGAGAGCTGGTTAGACGATATAGAGATGCTGTTTGAATCTCTTGCCTATACAGATGAACGAAGAGTGAAGTTGATTGGGCATCAGTTACAAGAAGTGGCCAAGAGTTGGTGGCTTACCACGAAACGAGCATTGGAGCATAGAGGTATTGATATTACTTGGAAGGTATTCAAGGATGAATTTTATCAACGTTTCTTTCCAGTCTCCTATCGAAAAGACAAAAGGGCCGAATTTGCCAACTTGAGACAAGGACAGTGGAACATAGAAGAGTATGTTGCCAAGTTTTCTTCCTTGCTTCGATTTGCCCCACATGTGGCAGGAAATGATGTAGGGGTCGCCGATCAATTCATCAATGGTTTAAACCTTGATATTTTTACTTTGGTGAACACGGGATGATCCAATACCTTTTCTGATGCACTGAACAGAGCAAAAGGAGCAGAGGCTGGCTTGATCAGGCAGCGAGGAGCTTCCAATAGTGCTCAGAGTCAGAGACCGCCACAGCCCGCCACACAGTTTCCACCATTTCCTCCCCGATTTGATAGTGGAAGCAGTAGTACTGGCAAGAAAGATTCGTTGAAAGCTAAAGGCAAGCAGTTCAAGAGAGCAGGGAGCAATTCTTCGAGCTCCAGCGGGTCACGACAGAGAGGTCCTGGCCAGAGTACGGATTTTTCAGCTGTGTATTGTAGTTCTTACGGAGGCCGACATGCCACAGAGCAGTGTCAGGGAGTGATGGGCAGATGCAACATATGTAGGCAACAGGGACATTTCGCCAAAGTCTGTCCACAGAGAGGTGCACAGAAATTCCAAGGTGCAAGGTCATCTGCATCAGTGACTCAGCCTGAGAGGCAAGCTTCGTCTGTCCATTCCTTCCAGCCCACTCATACACAGTCCCAGTCCCGAGCCAGAGGTGGCCAGACAGTGAGCCAACCTCCCAGACAACAGGCTCAGGTTTTTGCATTGACGGAGGAGCAGGCCCAAGATGCACCAGACGATGTGATTGCAGGTAACTGTTTTCTTTGTGGTTATCCTGCCTATGTATTGATAGATACATGTGCATCACATACATTCATATCAGAACTTTTTGCATTGATACATGCATTGCCTGTCGAGTCATTGTCTGCTGTAGTGTCTATTTGTTCTCCGTTGGGAAGTGGTTTGATATCTGTGACTTCAGTTAGACATTGCATGCTACAGTTTGAAGGTCACGAGATTGAGCTAGATTGTGTTGTACTTGGTCTATCTGATTTTGATTGTATTGTTGGGATTGACATGTTAACCAAGTATAGAGCCCTGTAGATTGTTTCCAGAAGATTGTTAGGTTCAGACCAGAGATGGCTGACGAATGGAAATTCTACGGTAAGGGTTTCAGATCTCGGATTCCCTTAGTGTCTGCTCTGACTATGAGTAGATTGTTGCAGAAAGGAGCAGAGGGATTCCTTGTCTATTCTGTAGATCTACAGAAATCGAGCCCGGCATTGGCAGATTTGCCTGTAGTACGGGAGTTTGCAGATGTATTTCCAGATGAGATCCCTAGGGTTACCCCCAGCTCGAGAGGTAGATTTCAGTATTGATCTTATTCCAGGTATTGTTCCTATATCTAGAGCTCCGTATAGGATGGTGCCGATAGAGTTGAAAGAATTGAAAGCACAGTTAGAAGATCTTCTAGCCAAGGGATATATCAGACCCAGTGTATCTCCTTGGGGTGCTCCAGTGCTATTCGTGCGCAAGAAAGATGGTTCCATGAGATTATGTATCGATTACCGGCAACTGAATAAAGCAACGATGAAGAATAAATATCCATTGCCGCGTATTGACGATTTATTTGATCAGTTACAGGGATAATCTATCTATTCCAAGATTGATTTGCGATCGGGATATCACCAACTGAGAGTTAGAGATGTTGACATACCGAAGACAGCATTCTGAACCAGGTATGGACATTATGAGTTTTTTGTCATGCCTTTTGGTTTAACGAATGCTCCAGCGGTGTTTATGGGATTGATGAACCGTGTCTTTCAGAGGTATTTGGATGAGTTTGTGATTGTTTTTATTGATGATATCTTGGTTTATTCAAAGAATCTGAATGAACATGCCAATTATTTGAGAATTGTGTTGCAAACGTTGAGAAATGAAAGATTATTTGCTAAACTGTCAAAGTGTGAGTTTTGGCTGAGACAAGTTGTCTTCTTGGGTCATATCATATCTGGAGACGGTATTTCTGTGGATCCGAATAAAGTTGAAGCTGTGATCTGTTGGCCGAGACCGACTTCGGTGCCTGAGATACGCAGTTTCATGGGTCTGGCAGGGTACTATCGACGATTCATTAAAGATTTCTCCAGCATTGCGAAGCCGATTACCCAGTTGACACTAAAGAATGCACCGTTTGTGTGGTCTGAGGATTGTGAGTCTAGCTTCATAGAGTTAAAGAAGAGGCTGACCAGTGCACATGTCTTGATGATTCCTTCTGGTACTGGTGATTTTGTTGTGTATTGTGATGCATCTCACAGAGGGTTAGGATGTGTTCTTATGCAGCGAGGACATGTGATCGCATATGCCTCTAGACAGCTGAAGCCACATGAGACCCGATATCCAATTCATGATCTTGAATTGGCGGCTATTGTTTTTGCATTGAAGATCTGGCGTCATTATCTTTATGGCGAGAAATTTGAGATATACTCTGATCACAAGAGCCTAAAATATTTTTTTTCTCAATCAGAATTGAATATGAGACAGCGTAGATGGCTCGATTTGTTGAAAGATTTTGATTGCGAGATCAAGTACTATCCAGGGAAGTCAAATGCAGCAGCAGATGCCTTGAGTCGAAAGGTATGTGCCATATCCTTATCGACGATAGGTGTTTCGAATTTAGTTGAAGATTTCTGTTTGTCTGGTTTAGCATTTGATACAGATCGTAGACCGCTACAACTTGCTACGATTCAAGTTGAGCCAGATTTGATTATGAGAATCAAGGAAGCCCAAAGAACTGATCAGAATGTGTAGAAGTCTATTGATATGGTCAGATCAGGACATCTGTCAGAGTATCAGGTACATGATTATGTTCTGTATGTGAATAACCGTATTGTAGTGCCAGATGTTCCAGAATTGAAACAACAGCTTATGTCAGAAGCCCACTGTAGTGGGTTTAGTATTCATCCTGGTGGCAGAAAGATGTACAATGATTTGAAGAAACAGTTCTGGTGGAAACAGATTAAGGCAGACATTGATGAATTTGTGTCAAAGTGCTTGAATTTCCAGCAGGTAAAGGCCGAGAGAAAGAAGCCCGGAGGTCTACTTCAGAGTTTGACTATTCCTGAATGGAAATGAGATCACATTTCCATGGATTTCGTGACGAAATTACCTCGATCATCCCGGGGCTGTGATGCGATTTGGGTCATTATTGACAGATTGACCAAATCAGCGTGTTTTATTCCGTACAGAATGACGTACCGACATGATCAGATGGCTGAGATATATATCAGAGAGGTAGTCAGATTGCATGGTGTGCCAAAGTCGATCGTATCAGATCGTGATCCACGATTCACTTCTCATTTCTGGCAGAGTCTACAGCAGGCTTTAGGTACGACATTGCACCTGAGCACTGCATACCATCCCCAGACGGACGGACAGTCAGAGCGGACTATCCAGACTTTAGAGGACAAGTTGCGAGCTGTAGTGCTAGATTTCGGCACTAGTTGGCAAAATTCACTACCTTTGTGTGAATTTTCCTACAACAACAGCTATCAAACGAGCATTGAGATGGCTACGTTTGAGGCATTATATGGCAAGAAGTGCATATCTCCTCTGTATTGAGATGATATATCTGAGGTACCAGAACTTGGGCCTGATATGATTCGTGAAATGACTGAGAAGGTGAAGATCATTCAGAAGAGAATGAAGACGGCGCAGGATAGACAAGCCAAGTATGCGAACATCAGACGTAGACCGTTAGTATTTGAACAGGGAGACAGAGTATTCTTGAAGATTTCTCCGTTCAGAGGCGTTGTCAGATTTGGCAAACGCGGGAAATTGTCTCCTAGATACATTGGTCCGTACGAGATTCTTGAAAAGATTGGTGATCGAGCATATCGACTTGCTCTTCCTCCTTCTTTATATCGGATACATGACGTTTTTCATGTATCGATGCTGCATAGATACATGCCTGATGCTTCTCACGTCATTCTGCTTGATGAGGCCGAGCTTGACGATACACTGAGTTATTTTGAGCAACCATTGCAGATTTTGGATCGAAAAGAAAAACAGCTCAGAACGAAAACTATTCCGCTAGTGAAAGTCCAGTGGAGTCGTCATGGTACTGAAGAAGCGACTTGGGAAACAGAATCAGAGATGAGACAGAGATATCCCGAGCTATTTTCATGATGTGAGTATTTATTCAGTTTTGATCATATTGCTTCTTGTACATACTTTGATTGATTGCTGCGAGTTCGAGGACGAACTCTTATCTAAGAGGGGGAGAAATGTAATGCCCAAGAATTGTAGGTTGATAAAACGAAATTATGAAGTGTTGCATGAAGGAGGTACCGCACCCGCGCCTCAAACAAGACCGCACCCGCGGTTTTGACTCATGAAATGTGGAAGATTTACCGTAGCAAGACCGCACCCGCGGTGCAAAAGCCGGCGTACCTGCGGTCATTATTCTGAAATTTTGGATGTGATACAGTAGGGTGAGCGCACCCGCGGTACATAACTGAGCGCACCCGCTGTCAAGAAGGAGCGCACCCGCGGTCTTGCGTGTTGAACAAAGAATGAAACTTATGTCCTTAACCATGCATATATCAAGTGTTGTCTTCATTTCAGCTGGTCATCACCGAGAGAAAGGAGAGGAAAAGCTTCAGAATCTTCAAGTTTGCTTCAAGCTTAGAAAATAAATTGTGCAACATCTATCCATTCAAACTTCAATCCAAGCATAGACTCTTGCTCCTCTCATCAAGGGCTATCTAAGGATGTAAGTATCTTTAAGTTTCAGCATATTTTGAAGTAAGAGATTGGGGAAAATCAGATTTTGATGAGTATTATGTGTTCTTATGATTATTGTGAATGTATATTCGAAACCGGATCGAAGAAACGATACCATATGTGATTGTTATGATTTTCCAGCATATATTGAGTTGAGATGGTGCAGAATTCAGTCTTGTGGATTGATGTTGATAAGAATTATTAGTATTGCTATAGAGTATTGATATTTGAGTTGATTGGTATCGAGAAATTATGTCGTTATGCCGTCAAAATGTGTCAAGACTAAATATTGATCCGTACTAGTATAAGTTTGAGTTGTGGATTGATATTGTGATATGTGACATTGCCATTCCAGATTTCTACTGACAAGAATCGACTTAAAACTTCGATCTCAATAAAGACTGTACGACAAGAAGGTATAATTCAATGTTTGTTTGGGGAAGACACGACTCAAATGAGATTCAATTTGAGTTTCCCAACAAAATCACATACTTGTTCTATTTGTACTTTATATCGATTTATATATATGTACTGAAATAGGAGTGTCATTGGTAGATACACAAATTTTCTAAACGTTCGGTGATAACGATGCTTCGGATCAGATTCACTCCGATTGTAGATTTCGATACAGACCAGACCGAAGTTTAGGAATAAGATGTAACGCCACCACGTTTGGGAGAGTAGGTGGGAGACCTGTTACATCTTATTCACACCGGGATCCCTAGACTTAGATACGAGTCGAGTTAAAGAGTAAGAGTCAGATTGTTTTATCTGTAATCAAGATTGTGTCATAATTACTGATTATGTGTTATGATTTGTATTGAACTGCATGACATGCATGTATACATGTTTTATACTAGGATTTATTCTCACCGGAGTTTCTGGTTGTTGTTGTGTCTGTATGTGTGCATAACAACAGGTAGGGCAGGATCTGGGTCGCAGCAGAGATGAGAGATGGATATAGCGTGGTGATCACGGGCATAGCAGATGTACTAGTAGTTGTACTTTTGTCATGTACTGTATTTGAATACTGGTTTGTTGAATATGTACTGGACAAGACATGTATATTATGTTTTTAGAAATAAAATAAATAAAGACCTTGTGCATGTTTATATACATTTGAATTAATGTTAAAAGCAAAAATTTGACCCACATTTTCTAGCAAAGATCCAACTAATCCCAAGAAGAATCGAGTTAGAGCCCGGGTCCCCACACAATTATCCTAACACCATTCTCATGGACAAAAATCTCATCTCGTAGACGTGTAGTCATGATGTTGAAAACTAAGTTTCGGCGTTTGACAAATTGAGAACCAACTGCTTATGCAAATAACTGAATACGAGAAAAATGAACTACACAACTATATGCGTACCAGCTAAATATTATACACGTCATCAGTTGGGGCAGAAGTATAACTGATTGATTAGTTGGGAACTGATCAATCGAAACAATCAGTTATAAATCTTTCAGCAAAGTATCTTTCAGCTGATCCCTCAGCTGTGCATATCATTAATTAAGAACGACAACCGACAAGGAGTACACAACAGTTTGCAACAAATAGTGGAATGCCGCATTTCAGAGATTGTAGTATAACGAATGTCAGAGAATATCGACGCGGCAATCAACGGATATAAAGATTCAAAACGTTATTTAAATATGACCGTTGAGAAGGAAGCCTATAAATAGGTTAAGAGAGCAGCTGAGAAGAACACGAACTATCATATTATTCAAGCTTGTTATTACTCTACTGAAATCACAAATTACATTCAGATATAAAAGCTCAGTCTGATCAGATTTATCAGTAGCAATTAAGGCTACCTTTACGAGCTTCTTAGCACTTTGAAATCTTCTGTTAGATTCATTCAATTGCGTTACATTCAGTCACGCACTGTAAAAGTTATTGTATACTAAGAGTTTCAGTTTTGGCAAGTGATAAGTCCAAACTGAAGTGGGTCAGTATAAAGTTTGTATTCGATCAAAGTCTTTTCGTGGAAATCCTATCTTCGTGATAGAAGGGGTGACGTAGGAGTTATTCTATTCTACGAACATCCAGAAACAAATCGTGTGCATTTAATTTCAGTTACTGTAAGTTATTATATCTTTCAGTCAGTTTACTTCCGCAATTGATTTTCAGTTAAAATGATTGTTACTGACCGACGAGATACCAAGGGTAAGTTTGTCACTGAACTGAACTCAATATTCGAAAATAATACAAAACATGATAGTGTTTATTCAACCCCCCCTTCTAAACACTTTCCACATATTAACCGATCCCTTCAAGTGGTATCAGAGCGGTTGTATCTTGTCAAAAGAATATTTCTACTCAAACTATTGATCATGTCTTCCTTCAACAAGATCTCAAGCCCGAAAAGGGGAATTATAAATTTGTTTATTATATTTCATGTCTTCCATTGACAATGGGTGCATGATGAACGCTACCCGTACTCGGGGCTCGGCTCATATTATTGGGGGGGCCCTGAGTGCTGGAAAGCTGTGACATCCATTGACATGGTGATGTGAACTACGTGAAACTCCCATGATTTCGGTTCATATTATTGGGGGAACTCATGGCGACCGTCCATTAAGGTTCAACATCGATTGGTAAGGCTTGACACGTGAAGATGAATGACGTCATATTATTGGGTCCTAATCAAACGTGAGACAAAATTTTACGTAGAGGGTTGCATTGTGATGCAATTGGAAACTACCTTTTAGGAATTGTCATTGGTTGATATTATTCGGGATCATTAACATTTTAATTAACTCTACTTCTTGGGTATTGGATACTGGATGTGGCTCACATCTCTGTAATGATTTGCAGGCGATGGGAAGAAGTAGAAAGCTTATGGAAGGTGTGACCTTCTTAAGGATGGGCAATGGGGCAAGAGTTGCTGCCAAGGCTGTTGAAGATGTTTACTTATTGTTGAACAAAAGTTTTAAGTTAATTTTATGAGATGTTTTGTTTGTACCTATTTTTGTGAAAAACATTGTTTCATTTCTATGTTGATAAAAATGGATATTCTTGTTTATTTTGCAAAGGTGTTTGCAACATTTACATGAATGAATGTTTGATTGGTACTGGTGAACTTGAAAACGATCTCTATAACTTAAAATTGAAAGATATTCCATTAAATGTCCATTCAAAGGCAGACACCATATGAGATATGGATGGGTAATCCACCCAAATATTCTTGTCTTAGAATATGGTGGTGCCCTGCTTATGTGAAGCAGGTAGTGGGAGATAAATTGGATTGTCGATCCATTTTATGTTAATTTGTGAGATATCCAAGGAATTCAGTTGGATATCATTTCTATCATCCCCAAGAAACAAATGTGTTTGTTTCTAGGAATGCAACTTTTTTGGAAAAGGAATTTCTATTAGATAGAAAAGGCGAGATTATAGAACTCGAAGAGGTTCGAGAGACACCCACAGTTGTAGAACCCACACCCGAGGAGCCAAGAGAGGAGATGTTGTGACATTCCTTGTACTTTATGTTGATGACATTCTACTCATTGGGAATGATGTAGGGATGTTGCAATCAACTAAGATATGGTTAGCAAGTAAGTTCTCGATGCAGGACTTGGGTGAAGCATCTTTTGTATTGGGAATACAGATCTATAGAGATAGATCAAGAAGATTGCTTGGTCTCACCCAATCCACATACATTGATACCATCGTGAAGAGGTTCTCGATGGATGAGTCCAAGAGAGGACATCTACCAATGTGTCATGGCGTGTCCCTATCCAAGTCTATGTCTCCCAAGATTGATGCAGAGATAGAGGCGATGACACGCATTCTGTATGCATCTGCGATTGGTAGCATCATGTATGAGATGATATCTACACGTCCTGACGTGGCTTTTGCACTAAGTGCAGTGAGTAGATATCAATCCAACCCTGGTCTTCCACACTGGAAAGCTGTGAAAGACATCCTCAAGTATTTGAGAAGGACCAATAAGTTTTTCTTGGTCTATGGGAGTGGAGAACTGAAATTGGAAGGCTATACCGACTCTAGCTTCGAAAGCGATATCGATGACTCGAAATCAACCTCTGGGTTTGTATTCGATCTCAATGGTGCTGCTGTCTCTTGTAAGAGTTCCAAGAAAGACAATACTGCGGATTCCAGCACAGAGGCCGAATACATTGCTGCATCAGATGCAGCAAGGGAGGTTGTTTGGATAAGGAATTTCGTCTAAGAGTTGGACGTCATTCCTAATGGAGTTGCTCCTCTCCCGGTGTTGTGTGACAACACGGGAGCTTTAGCTCAAGCAAAGGAGCCAAGGTCTCATCAGAAGTCCAAACATGTATTGAGAAAGTACCACATCCTCCGAGAGATTGTGGAAAGAGGAGAAGTGTCGATTGACATAGTCGGCTCCGCAGATAATGTTGATGATCCACTAGCTAAGCCTTTACCTGGACCATTATTCGAGATGCATCGCGAATCAATGGGTTTGAAGCATATGGGTAGTTGGCTCTAGTGCAAGTGGGAGATTGTTAGAGTAGGTGCCCGTCGAGCCAAGTGTTGGCCGAGTGTTCACAATGAAACTCTATGTATGAACAGTCTTTATTTTAATAATATTTGAAATTATTATTTTGGCACTTCTTTATCTGTATACCCATGCTAGTTGCATAGATAAAGTACTTGAATATATAAATAGTAGAAAGAATGTGAGATGCTCATATGATGAGTATCATGAAACTCATATTTGAAATACTGTATATTCTAAACATTTCCTAGTCGATTCAGCCGCCGCTAAGAAGGATATAGGCAGCTCAAGTTAGAGACTAGTATCTGCGATGTGAGTACCGTGTTTCATTGGTAGGGGACATTGTGATGTATGAGCATGAAGATAGGTGCTCCTGGTAGAGTGCACTGAACAACCCTCCATAAAGGACTTTCCAAGTGGTTCTCACTTATCGAGTGGAAAAGTCCTAGTTTATGGTTGTACACCATTAATCCTTATGACCCGAGACAACATTGAGACTCTATGTGCTAGAATTACACTTTGACTTGTTTACCAACTCTCATGGGGTCATCAGGTGGCAAGGTTGGGTGTTCTGTCGAAACATATAGGAGTCGATGCATTGTAGTCGGGGATTCACCGCTTACCTTCGGGTATGAATATCCTATGTATTCTCATGTGTATGTAGGTTGAAATCTCTGATCAGAGTATGGTGGTAATTATGAAAGGGGTTTCATAGATTACACCATCGATGCAACTACGACATGACACATAGTATCGATTCATTGACAACTCTCGATAAACCAATGATTGTCGAATCGGTCGAGATATATGAGTTGAAGGGACCGTACTATACGCTAACCAAAATTGAATGGTTCTTGCAGGCACTATCATTTGATACCTAGGGAATCATGTAAGCGATGCTGCTAGGCGTTTAACATGATTCGTTGGGTACTATCAGACTTGAGTTCTGACGTTCTTATTATCAAAGAGTTGATAATTAAGAATGGAGCAATTGGGGTATGCTCATATAAGGACATGTTTAGTCCGAATCACTTGGAGATGTGAACCCACGGCTAGTTGTATCAACGAACCATTGAGGGCCACACAAGTACTAGCTTTCTAGATACCGTTGAGAAGTAAAATTGTTCAATTTGTTGAACGGCTTGTAAATGAGTTTATAAGCATAAATAAAATAGAAGTATGACTTCTATGAGAGAAATGTGACTTTTATTTTGTGGAAGTGTTCCTAGATTAAAAGTTGGCCAAATAAATAATGTATTTGAAAATTGTGATTTTCATAAACATTATTATGGACTAAATTAAATTAATTCAATTGAATTAATTAAACACTAGTGGACCTATTAGAGTACAAATAATTAAATTAATTCAAGTGTTGGATTAGTTAAACAATATTGGGCCTTGTAGAGCCCAATTAGAAATAATTATTCAACTAGTGACTTGAGTAAATTTAAGTAATGTTTAATTAGTCTCAAATATATTTGAGATAATTAAAATAAGTCCATGGATTTTTAATTGTTAAAAATTAAATAAGACTTGCATGCATGGGAGGTGAAAAGTTGGGAGACAACTTTTGCAACCTCCAAGGCATGGCATGCCTTTGAAATTCACACATTTTCCCACAACCAAGACTACTCTTCTCTCCTCCTATTTTTGAAGGGTATGGCCGAAATTTGATAAGAGATTCTCCAAGTTTTTCTCTCATTTTTCTTCTTCAATAGTTGAGGAAAGAAAACACTTCTCAAAGAAAAATGCTCTAATTTTTCTAGTATAAAAATTAGAGTGGTTCTAGCTTGTTGGTGGTGGGCTTAATATTTGAGCAAGGTGGGCTCAAAGGGAAGCTTGAAGATTGTCTTGACATTCAAGAGCTAAGGTGTTTACACCTTAGTTGGAGCCATCATCGATCTTTTAAAATTGATAGGTAACTATTTCTAAACACCCTATGTATGACATTTTGGTGTTTATTGTATTTTCTATACACAATGCAAGGTGGCCGAAATTTTCTTGTAAAATATAAAATTTTTAACTTCTGTTGCGCATACGGTCACCGTAACCGATCCCCTTTCAGGTGCCCTCTGATTGCCCAAGGAGATCCTGACCTCTCTTATTTTCTTGATATTTTCCCTCAATTTGGGTCATGAGGTCCTTTATATATGGATCTATCTGCATAATTCTCTGTGATTGGATTGATTTTAACACCGACATGAGTGTTTCAAACACAATATTCTCAACAAGCTGCAATAGATCGTGTTCAAAGAATGCAAACACCAATGAATTAAATCGAGTTTGGTTTCAAACGAAGCGGAAAATACTCGAAAAATTCCTTTGTGAAGAAAACTTAAAACATTAAGTGACGATCAATTACAGCTTGTATCAGTTCACTAGTTCAATTATGGGGAGAATTGAACTGATGTGTTGAGTTTTGAAACATTTGTAAACAAGTAAATACACGAGGGTTTGTATATGAATATTCAGAGACTTCAATCGCTCCTACGTCACCCCTTCTACTTCTCAGGTAAGATCCACTAACAGACTGAAGGCCACACCTCTCAGTCAACACATCGTTTAATGTCTAATATGCAAAGACTATATACACAAGTATAACGTCATTGTGCAAGACTTACTCAACTGAGTATTTCTATCTGTATATGTGAGTGTTTGTATGTGAGAAATGATCTATGAATACAACACGAATGTGTTCTAACACACTGAGAGAATTGTGCTTCTAAAGGGTTCATTAGAAAATGGCCCTTCCCAAACTATAGCTAAGGGTCCATAAGAAAATGGCCCCGCACCTCGGCCATGCTTCTCGACTCTCTCTGTTGGCCTCTTCCTGCTTGGCTCTTCCTTCTCCCTAACCTTATCCTTTTCTCATGACCTAACATTCGTCCTTATCTGCTTATGTACATCTTCAAAATTCACGCATTTCTCAGCTCAGCTCAGGAGCTCATCATAACTGCGAGGGGTTTTTTTTCACCAATCAATTGAAAATTTGTCCTCCCTGGAGGCCTTGCGTGAAGGCATTTACTAGTGTCTCGATAGCAACAGTTGGCACCTTTAGGGACATGTGTTAAATCGCCTAATGAAATCCCTTAGCGACTCCACCTCACTTTGTTTCACATTGAGCAAACCAAGAAAGGTATTCAAATATGTCTTGATTCTGGCGTATTGGTTCATAATGATGGCGCTAGATTCTCGAAAGCTTGTAAGGGTGTGGGGTGGCAGTAGATCAAACCACCTATGGGCTGGACCCACTAAGGTGGTGAGGATGACTTGGCACATCACCCATTCTTATGATATATGCAGCAGGAAGTCAATGTTGAGCCTGCCCAAAATTTCTGTCGGGTCTATACTATCATCGTAATCCTGACGGTCGGTTGATAAAAATTGAGTGGGAGGTCTTCATTTAGTATTTATAGGGAGAATGGACTCTCCCTGTCTTATTGTAGAGTTTGACCTCCAACTTGTGTGTTCAACCTCCTGATTTCCTCCCACATGGCTTCTAGATGCTCAGGCGGAGGTGGAGGAGGAGGAGGAGGAGGTTGAGGTGGAGGTGTAGGAGAGGGAGGTGGTGGTGGTGGTTGGGTGGTGGAACATGATTTCGTCGGAAGGCCTCTTCCACAGACCTATTAATCATGTGGTCCAGCTGATCCATACTATGATTCGCCACACCTCTTCCTTGATCACCTATAAGACCTGTTCTTCGTCCTCTTGATCCCCACATATCTACGTCTTTCGCTCATGATTTCTCACAGACAGCGCCAATTGATGCTGATGAAAATCGTGAAGCCTGTAGGGAGGTTGGATCTCATTTGGGTGGCTCGGGTCAGACCTTCGAATCTGGAAAAACAAACAAAAACATTAGAAGGTGGCCAGAAGATTATTCCGACATGGCCCCTCTGACGCTCAAGTC
This sequence comes from Primulina tabacum, assembly GCF_025594145.1. Classification (NCBI taxonomy): domain Eukaryota; kingdom Viridiplantae; phylum Streptophyta; class Magnoliopsida; order Lamiales; family Gesneriaceae; genus Primulina; species Primulina tabacum. The sequence goes on along the minus strand of NC_134553.1, from coordinate 32,267,783 downwards.
AGAGAATAGGAAAATAAAGAGAATACTATGTGTGTTCAGAATTATTGAATGTATGAATGAATAAACCATGACCAGAACCTGTTAATATAAGAGATGAGTCCATATGCAAGTAGTTTTCTTTCGTTACTAAAACTCTGATATTTGTAGAGTTCTATATATGTTGGACTCTAGATTCTCAGAATTTTAGATAAGGTTAAGTTAAATCTTTACGAGCTTTATTTCTGTGGATTACATATTGATGTATCTTAGTGGGAGCTCATTGAGCCAAGAGCTCATCTGACGTGTACTAAACGAGTCCAAGCTTTCTATGGGATCTCGTCTCGGGAGGTCAGCCGGGATTTTCTGAATCACTGTGGTAATATATGCTGAGAGGTCGACCAAGACGCTTATGGGAGGTCTACTCGGGGGGTTGGTGACGGCTTGCTGATCGACAAGATTATGGAAGTATGGAAGGTCAGTTGGGGTGAGCTCCCGGATGACCTCCCAGCGAATTTGGATAAATGGAGCCCAAGGTAGGTCCTTATATGACATGATAGATACGGATTAATGAGGTGACCTCCTGGTGGGCCCTAGCCATTAAGATGACCTTCCAGAACTATATGGATATTGAGCATGATTCCTCCGGCAATCCCGACTGGGCCGAGCCTATCTCCTGGGGTATCACAAACAAATCAAATACAAGCTTTGTACTCTCCATCACTATCATTTCAATAGTGGCTTTAGGCTTCCATTATGCTTTAATATGTCATGACATATAGTTACATCCATCTGGGCTTAAATTATTTAAGTTTGATACGTCTATACCATTCCAAATAATTATTTAAGTATAAATAAATTTTCTGATATTTTTTTTTAGCTTAAATTCGAGGCTTTTCATTTATTTCGTAATTATTAATTTTTAGTGTGTTTTAATCCCGAATTAAATTCGAACTTTATTATAAAATTCCCAAATTTTAAACATAGGCTTTTTATATTTAAATTACCCTCATGAACCATGATTCGACCCCCATTTAACTACGTTCAAACCCTTTACCCATTTAAAACCATAACTCGAACCCTAACAAGGTACCCTCGAGCCATCGAGAAATTTCTTCGAGCCAAGCTTGAGCCACCCCGAGCCAAACTCTTCCCAGACCCTCTATGGACCATACTGGACCCACTGGACCCTTAGGACTCAACCCTAGCCGAGCCACCTTCACAAGTCAAGTGTTGTGGCCGATATGTCCTACAACCCTAGGACTATTGAAACCCAACTAGGACCCTTGCCCTCGAGCCACCTACGAGCCCAGCCCATCGTGAAGAGTCCTCAAGACAAGTGCTAGCTTCGTCTCCTTGACACAGCCATGGCAAGGAAGAGTCCTAGTTGTGCGCGCTTCTGTTCCATCCCTTCAAACTTCAAAAATATCATTTAGCATCAACCCTATTTTAAATAACTAAAAACAATTGTTTAATAAAAATATTTTCTCTTTTTCAGCCCTCGGTCTTCGTTCCTCGATCGAATTTAGAATAACTTAAAAAAAATAATTTTCTCCATTCTTATAATAAAATCCTATTTTAATATGTAACCATGCATATAATAATTAATTCATGCCATTAAAACCATTCAATTGGTCATTTTCTATTTTTTTAGATTTGCATGTAGTTGGATTATGTTTTCTTATTTTTGGACCTTACAATTCCTCCATCCCTTAAATAAAATTTCGTCCTCGAAATTGAAAATTACCGAATAACTTCGGATAGCTACTCCTTATATCCCTCTCAGTCTCCCAAGTAGCTTCTTTTTCCAAGTGATTTAGCCACTTGACTTTTACCATTGTAATAACCTTGTTTCGTAGTCTTCTTTCTTGTCTTCTTAGGATTTGTGTTGGTTTTTCTTCATATGACATATTTGGAGTCAATTTCATAGGCTTATAATTTTGTACATGTAAAGGATTCGACATGTACTTTCACAGCATCAAGATGTGGAACACATTATGCACTCCGGCTAGTACTAGTGTCAACGCCACTCTATAGGCTAGTGTCCCAACCCTTTCCAAAATCTCAAATGTTCCAATGTATCTCGGACTGAGCTTTTCTTTCTTGCCAAATCTCATAACACCCTTCATAGGTGCTATTTTTACAAATACATGGTCACCCACGGCCAGCTCTAACTCCTTCGACGCTTATCGCCATAGATTTTCTGTCGACTCTATGCAGTCTTCATCCTATATCGTATCTTGACTACTAACTCGGCGGTGTGCTTGATCAAGTCTTGTCCAAACTCTCCTCGTTCACCAACCTCGTCCCAATGTATGGGTGATCTATACTTCCTACCATATAGTGCCTCATATGGAGCCATCTCTATTGATGATTGATAGTTATTATTATGGGTAAATTCCACTAGAGGTAATTCCGGTTCCCAACTTCCTTGAAAATCAATGACACAAGCTCGAAGCAGATCCTCTAAAATTTGAATAACTCTTTAAGACTGACCATCAATTTGAGGATGGAATGCTGTACTGAATAACAATTTAGTCCTCATCGCTGCATGCAGACCCTTCCAGAAAGACGATGTAAACCTCGGATCTCTGTCAAAAACAATATATACATGAATCCCATGCAGACGAACTATCTCTCAAATGTACAAATCAGCATATTGCGTCATACTGAATGTCGTCTTGATAGGTAGAAAAATTCGTTGATCTCGTAAGACGATCCACTATCAACCATATAACATTAAACCACTGGACAGTCCTCGGTAATCCTACAACAAAGTCCATGGTTATATTCTCTCATTTACACTCGGGAATAGGAAGTGGCTTAAGTTTCCCTACTAGCCTCTGATGCTCTGCTTTAACTTGCTGACATGTCAAACACTCGGATACAAATCGCATGATATCTATCTTCATGCCCGGCCACAAATACAATAACTGAAGATCCTTGTACATCTTTGTGCTTCCAGTATGAATGGAGTACAGAGTATCATGAGCTTCTTTCATAACGACTTCTCTCAAAAAATTGTCACTAGGAACCCATAGTTGATCTCGGTATCGCACTATGACATCCTCTTCAAAATACAGCTTCCGATCCTTGGCTTCATCTCTTGACCTCCACTTTTGCATTTGCTCGTCAGTAGACTGCCCTTCACGGATTCTATCCCTCAAAGTCGATTGTACTGTCATGGTGGCAAGATTAGGGGCCTCGCCCCTACCATATACCACAAGCTCAAATTGCTGAATCTCAAATTGCAGAGGTATTTGAAGTGATAAATGAGCAATAATTGATGTCTTCATACTCAATGCGTCCGCTACTACATTAGCTTTTCATGGATGGTAGCTAATGTCACAGTCGTAGTCTTTCACCAATTTTAACCATCTTCGTTGTCTCATATTCAACTCTTTTTGGGTGATGAAGTATTTCAAACTTTTATGGTCGGTGAAAATATTGCATTTCTCCCCATATGAGTAATGTCTCCAAATCTTCAATGCAAAAACTAATGCTGCAAGCTCAAGATCATGAGTGGGGTAGTTTTTCTCGTGAACTTTCAACTGTCTCAACGCATAGGCTATAACTCGGTCATTTTGCATTTGAACTGCACCCAAACCAAGTTTCAAAGCGTCGGTATATAGAACATACTCTCCTTTCCCCAATGGGATAGATAACACTGGCGCTGAAATCAAAGCTTGCTTCAACTTGTCAAAGCTGTCTTGGCACTCGGATCCCCATAAAAAATTTGCATTTTTCTTTGTCAAGGCGTTCATGGGTACCGCAATAGATTAGAATCCCTGAATAACCTTCCATGATATCCTGCTAGACAAAAAAACTTCATATCACGGTTATGATCTTTGGTACTGGCTATTCTTTCACTACCTCAACTTTACTCGGATCAACCTCGAGTCCATCACTAGAAATGGTGTGGCCTAAGAATGCCACTCTATCAAGCCAAAACTCACACTTGCTGAACTTTGCATATGGTTTCCTATCTTGCAGTACTTGCAATGCTGTGCTAAAATTCCGACTATGCTCCTCTTTCCTTTTCGAATAGATCACAATATCATCGATGAAGACTCTAACAAACTAATCCAGATACGGCTTAAAATACGCGATTCCTGAGATCCATGAAGATCGATGGCGCATTGGTCAACCCAAATGGCATGACCATAAACTCACAGTGCCTACCTATATCTAGTCCTAAACGCTGTCTTATGAACATCGGATTCTTTCACTTTCAACTGATGTATCCATAAAAAAGATCAATCTTCGAGAATATTGATGCTCCTTGCAATTGATCAAATAAGTCTTCAATTCTTGGCAGAGGATACTTATTCTTGATAGTGACTCTATTCAGCTCTCGATAATCAATATAGAGTCTCATACTACCATCCTTCTTCTTCAAAAACAATACAGGTGTGCCTCACAGAGAATAACTAGGGTGAATAAAACCCTTGTCTAGATATTCTTGGATTTGATCTTTCAATTCTTTCATTTCAGTGGGTGCTAGACGATAAGGTGCTTTAAAAAAAAGTACGGTGCCCGGCATCAATTCAATAGAAAATTCCAACTCACGGTCATGTGGAATGCCATAAAGGTCCTCAGGAAAGACATTAGGAAAGTCTCCGACAATATCAACATCCTCTAGCTCCTGACGGATAGGAGCATGTGATGTAGTGACACATGCTAGAAAATCTTGGCATCCTCGTCTCATAAGTTTCCTCACACACATACAAGAGATAATGTGCGGCATTTGCTTGTTCCTCGCATCCTTGATCGAACAAAACTTGCACTGTAAAATTCTTAGTAAAAATTTATTATATTTAAGCTCGAAATAATCACAAGTGCACGATGTCAAGTAATAATATAGTGTACGAGAGTACGAGTATCGTTCCTACAGAGACTGTTTTATACAATTATTATTTTCAACTATTCAACTTTTAGCAACAATAATTGGATTGATAGTTAACTACTTAAATGGCGCAACTAATAACTAACTACAATATTCTAAAATTAAATGATTTATAAAAATGATTAATTAAAATTCAACGATAAATGAATTTTTTGGGAATTCTGGTTCATCCACGCCTCCCTAATTTAACCAATTAACCTCGACAATTGTTTACGGTTTTGACAGGATTTCCTACACAATTGAACACGGCCTTTCGAGCTGTGCCAAACTAATTCCACTCAGTGAAGTGATTAATTTTCTTTAATTATTTATCAAAGGTAAATTGCATTTCAGTCTATGAAAACCCCTAGCTTTCGACCCTTACGACTATAACTATCATCATTTACCCAATTTCATATTTCTATGTAAATTGTAGATCCACGGACAATGCTACCCATTCCTAGCGCAAGTTATTCTCTCGAACTCGGTTGCGATATGGGATTATTATTAAAGTTATCTACGCTTTAATAACATAATGGCCATAATAACATACTCAAACATAAAACAAATGTCGAATATTAATGTATTAAACCAAATATTCGGGGAAGGATTCCCTTAATCCACAAATATAAAATTTTAACTACTAGAATACATAGTTAAAATAAGCAAACAAATGTTTAAACAATGAAGTCTAAATTAAAAATACAAGATTTGAAGAAAAACGCGAAGAACGATGCTTGAAATCTCGATAATCTTCAACTCCAAGCTCCTCTCTTCTCCAAAGCTCTTTGGTGGCTGCCAACTCTGGTTCCCTCCTCTCAAATCCGTCCTTAAAAAACCTTCCATAGCAGTCATGGGCTCCAAAATAAGGAAACAAATCGACCCTAGAATCTTTCCAAAAATCAAATGCGCCCGGACGCACATAATTGTTCGCCCTGGCGGATGTCCCTCGTAAATCTGCTTTTATTTTTATCATCGATGAGCCCGGGCGCACATAAGTTTCCGCTCGGGCGGATGTCTTTCGGCCTTCTTCTCCAATCCACATCTTGCAGGCGCCCGAGTGGTTCAAAGTGTTGGCCTAGGCGCCTATCTCTCACACTTTGATCACTTCTGTTCTTTTTATTCACTATTTTCCTGCATTTTCAACCACAAGACATATGAGAACCTAAAAAACATAACATATGACAAAACACCACAAATTGCATGCAATCTAAACGATATATGCAACACAATGAGACATCACATAACATGAAAAACATGTAAAATCCACCTATATCAACCCCCCAATACTATCCTTTTGCTCGCCCTCGAGCAAAACACGTGACACGACAAAACAAAACATAAGACATATCAGTTCAATAGTGAGTTCATCGTCCCAATTAGCCTCAGCGAAACTCAACACATTCCCTTATGGATCAACACAAAAGCACAACTCTTCGCACTTTCCTTGGTCTAGACACTGTTTCAAATGAAACCTGAACGTGTGTGTGTTTCGTTAATCCTAGCATCATTTATGACAGAGGGATCCATTCTCAACCATTATAAGAGATTTAAATCATCATGTTAGTGTAAATCTTACTCTCCTCTATTCCTCTACACTCAGTAACCACCAGTAGCCAATATTTTTTGACAGAATTAGAATACAATAATAAAGAGAATATATAAGAACCATTCATTTCAGATTCAAATCAATGCGTTCTACATTTTTAGTCAGGAATATGATTTCATTCCTTTATTCGGCTCCCCAACACCTTACATCTCCATCGTTAGCCATGAATAGGATTCATTCCTTTATTCGGCTCCCCCATACCTTAAATATCCATCTTTCTCTTTTTATCTTTTTTTATTTTTTTTAATATTACGCTGTTTATAGATACCTCGATTCAAGAAACTATATTCAATCTCAATTCACACCTTCAAACATTTCCGTTCCCCACTATAGTTTTAGATTTCACCATCTTATCATGCATGCTTCTAGTTCCATCAGTTGTGCAAAGAGAATTCAACCTTTAAAATAAAACTTCATGTCACCACCATAGTATGTGCTAAAGAAGTTGAGTACACGACAGACAGGAAATGTCTCATCACCTCATAATCATCCTTGGCTAACAAGTACTACTTCAAACATTTTCAGCTGACACACAAGCAATGCAAAATGACCAAGACCAAATGCCAACAATTAAAATCAACAAAGCACCAAACGAAAAGCAACAAAACAACACCCATACCCCCCCCCCCCCCAATGCTGAAGTCGAGCAGTGTCCCCAATACATCAGATGATAGAAAAAGAGACAGAGAGTGCACAAAAAAATGGACGCAATATAACCTAATCATGCAAAAAATAAAATAGAAATAAATAAAATTAACGAAATGAAATATAAGAAATAAAATAAGGGACATAAGTGACTCCCCTATCATTCATCCTCCTCCTCGTGGGCCTCCGGGGGAATGACTGCCAGTTCCCGGCTCTGGTGCGTCGGCGTAGTGAAACTGAAATAGCGGCGAGAAAGCTGGCATAGGTGGTGGAATAAGAGCCGGATCAATACCAGTGTTGCTCAGAGATAAACGCATCATGGAATTGGTAGCGGTCTGATATGTCTGGCTCCAAGCCTGCCACTGTAACTGACGGTCAGCAAATGATGCAAATTCATCCATCCAATCCTAGAAAAGGCGACGTCGAGGTCGCGGGGCCATTGGTGGGGCCTGCTATTGCAGTGGATCAAAATTCAAGGCGTCCCATATAGGGCCAAACTGAGGAAAAGCCTTCCGCCGTACCGTGATCTTATGTACCAGTCGGTGGAAACCACTTGAAGCAGACATCGTTCACCTGCATCAATAAAATTAAAGTTCAGTGCTTTTGTTGCTCAGTATGCTTGATTCTCTAACTCTACAGTTAAATGACATGCCTTACAAAACAGTAACATATATGGTGTAGTGCCTATATGTGTTTTAAAAGCAGTCATATATGCCCAAAGAGCATCATCTAACCTCACAGACCAGTCATTCCGACTTACACCTACGACTTTTTCCAAAATCCGCTTGATCTCTCGGTTAGACACTTCAACTTGACCACTCGTCTAGGGTGATAGGGGGTAGAGATCTTATGTGTGACACTATATTTGCTTAAAGGTTTTTCAAATATTTTGTTGCAAAAATGGGTGTCACCGTCACTAATGATTGCTCCTGGTGTTCGAAATCTATTAAAATTATTTTTCTTTAAAAATTTTAGGACCACTTGGGCATCATTAGTGGCATATGCTTCTGTCTCTATCCACTTAGACACATAGTCAACTGCAACCAAAATATATTTTTTCGTGAACGAACTTGGAAACAGTCTCATGAAGTGTAACGCCCCAGATTCGACGACTGTCCTCACTGTACCAAGACGAGTCTTTCCAGCAAGCTTATGTCCTCACTCACACGCACTCTAGGAAACTTCCCAGGAGGTCACCCATCCCAAAATTGCCCGAAATCATCAACGCTTAACTTTGGAGTTATTATGTGATGAGCTACCGAAAAGAAGATCCACATTCGTGATATGAGTAGTACCAATCAAATCTTTTAAGCCCTTCTCAACTGCACAGTCCCATACCTGAACAGTTTCGGTGTCCCTCTCCTTCCGGTGTAAGATCGGTTCATTCATGTTCCCTCCACCCAGAAGCTTGCCAGGAGCCGCTCATTGTCCGTGCAACCTCATGGCACAGGCGATCACCCCCGCCCTCTTCGGCCCCGGGCCTCACATGAAGTCTATCCCCCACACATCAAAAACATCACAGTAAATGATATTTTTAATGGCATTTCATGACGGTTAGAGATGTTACCTGTCCGATAGCATTTATCACAGGCAAGAACAGTAGAATGAGAATATTTAAATAGATTCGGCCAATAGAAGCCACATTCAAGTACCTTAGATATCGTCCTTGTTGGTCAAAATGACCACCTACCTCACGGTCATGGCAATGGTCGAGAATTTGACAAAACTCTTCCCCTGCAACACACCTTCTTATCATGAAATCTGCACAAATCTTAAATAAAAATGATTCCTTCCAAAAATAATGTTTCACGTCAGAAAAGAATTTCTTTTGTTGGTGAAACAATAGATTGGGTGGTGGTGTGTAGAGCCCAAAATCAGTATACGTAAAACCCATGCACTTATTTAATTGTTAAATCATTTATTTAAATTTAAAATGAGTTTTAGCGACGCATGATTTATTTCTTTGCATTAGTTTAAATAATGTATGTTTATGAGATGCACGTAAAAATATTTTCTCGAGTTTCATGTTTCAGGTGATTATACGATGCGGGATCGAGAAAAGGAGACCGGTGACGATTTTGGCAATTTTAATCCGGTATTTTATTTTAAGTTGTGTTTGGGGAATTTTGAATGATTTATTTAGTTTTAACATTTTTAAATCCTAAATTATTTATTTAATGATTTTAAAACTTTTATCGTTTAGTCATTGTGAATGTTATTTTTTTAATTAGGCGATTTGTAGAAGTTAGTGTGGATTAACTTTTATTTAACATTTTTAAATTATTAATTTAGCCATTTAATTCCCCTAATTAACCACTAAACTCACACACTCACACTTTTACACACACCTAACACACGCACACATACTTACACACCAACACACATATACACATTCACTTTCATTCTTCAGTTTTTATATTGAGAGCAAAAATTTTAGGGTTCTAAGAACCTTCAGCAGCCGCCCCTCTCTCTAAAAATTTCCCTGCAATTCACGTGTATTTTGTGCAAGCAAAACGAGCCACTAATCGTTCCGGATCAATCCTCGCGCCATCTCCAATTCGGTATCGTCGTTTCGGTAACGTTAAAGATTCAAAGGCATGTATATTCTGTTTTTTCTGCGTCGATCTAGTCATATTATGTGCTGCAATATTTTTATGCGAGAAAAATCATGTATGATGTTCATGGTTTGAGCAGAAAATGGGTTGGATCAGTTTTGAAATAATTTTTAGATCTAAATTTTTGTTTTTCACTGTATTTTGAAAACTGTGTTTTTTCGGTCGAGAATTTGTGAAAACTTTCAACATATGAAATGTAGAATTTTTTTGCTACCTTCAATTTTAAATATAATTCAAAATATTTGGATCAAAATTGAGTGAGTTATGTCCTTTTTTGTGGGACTGCTCCAACTGCGTTTTTCTGAAAATTTTGCTATTGATGTGTTTTTGAAGTTTATCTGTTGCAAGCTTCGTTGGGAACCGTCAGGTGATCACTGCTGTGTTTAGGTATATGGAGTATGAGTTTGGGATGAGTTTTGATGCTTCGTTTCGTGTCGATAGTTGTTGGTTGCATTAGAAATCGTAGGAAACAATTGGTGTCAAAATTTGGGTTTACGGATTCGTTGCTTGTTTGGTGTGCGTCATCGTTGTTCACTGTTGGTGTAATCTAATTTGGAGAGTAAAAGTTTCTGAGTTGCGGAGTCCAAAAGACTCGGCGCCCGAGCGATAATATTTTACCACCCGAGCGCCGCTCTTTCTGTCCGAGAGTAAATTCCAGAGGACCTGGCGCTCGAGCGGTAATTTGTTACCGCCCGAGCGCGTCCCCATCTGTAAAAATGTTTGGTTTCTTTCTTCTTTTCAAGTTCAATAATGAGTTCATGGCTTTTAGTTTTGGGAAATGTTTGCACATCATTTTAGAGATTGTTTGGGGTTTGATGTCATGGGTTAGTACGATAATTTAACGAGGTCAAGTCCCGAGTGATCTAGAATATCTTAAGCTATTTTTGTACTTCGGTGGTGAGCACGAGTACCTACGTCTAAGCTATAAAAGTTAAGTGTTTTTAATCATGTTAGTATGTGCAGTAGTGACCCCAAGCGAAATCCAACGAATCCCTCAACGCCAAGTAAGTAAGTATGTTCGACGTGCAAAGAAAATATTTTTAAGTTTTTGTGGTATGCTAAATGTCTTGTGACCAATTTATGTATGGGATTGGAAAGCGGTAAAGCATGACCGAGGACCAATCCACCCTGTTAAATCATGAACGTGTTTAGATCAGGATTGGAAAGAGGTAAATCATGACCAGGGACCAATCGACCCGTTAAAGAATGAACGGGGATTTCATGTATGTGGCAGAGGATTTTCCCTGTCAGCCCAGTACTGTGGTTTAGTCCGATCAGGCGTATTTATGTATGGGTCACTTGCTTTGAAACATGCCTCTACGCAGAATGATGAAGTTATGTATGTTCAAATATGTGCAAGTATGCAAGCATGTTTAAGAAAAGTTTCACGTTATGGCACGTCTATGTAATGTATGTAAGATCAAGCTTTTACACGCAAGTTAAAGCTCAAGTATGTATGTTCTATTTTAAAGTTGCATATGATTTTATTACGTATTACTTGCTACTTCTAGTTTATACATGTTGAGTCTTTAGACTCACTAGACTTGATCGATGCAAGTGAGGATGCATTTGAGGAGACGAGGGGTGAGGACTAGTGATCTTGCTGGACTGAGCGGGAGGCTAAACCCGAGGACCGCCATGTTTTTATGAATTTATGAAAGTTTCAAATACTCTGATTTCATGTTTGTTTACGATTTTCTAAGACAAGTATTTTCGTTAGCAAAATTTTTATGGTTATCTTTTATGGCAAATGTTTTTAGACGAACGAGATATTTTAATGCAAATTCGAAAGTTTATTTTATATTTAAGAAAATTTTTATTTTTTCGCAAATTGCAAGTAGTGTATAGTACGGTACGTTACAGTTGGTATCAGAGCGGTGTTCTTGTAAAGGGTTATGCCTACTGCCAGTTGCGAGAAGCTCACGAAGCCACACCTCAAATCTGTAAGTTTAAAAGTTTTGAATTATTTCGTGTAGTAAGCATTAAGTCATGATTTCAACATGCATATGTTTTAAGTTCGAGTTACGTGCATCTTATGCTATTGATATTATGTTCATGCATGTACATTAGGTTTACGTGTTGGATAAATTGTTGGAACAGTATGCCTCCTAGACGCATAATTAATCGAGAAGCAAGGGATGAGGACAGAGAGGCCCGAGAGGAGGGGAGAGACGCTCCTCCTTCTCCGTCGCCAGATATGCAGGCATATATGCTTGCAGGAAAGACGCAGTTCTTCGCACAGTTTGCGGGAAACCAGGCGATAGTGGAGGCAGGGGCAAGGCCCAGACCAGAGGTAGTGTATGAAAGGTTTAGGAGGATGAATCCTAAGGAGTTTTTGGGGACCACTGACCCAAAGATAGCCGAGGGATGGATTAAGTCCATCGAGGTAATCTTTGACTTTATGGAACTGACAGATGCAGATAGAGTCAGGTGTGCCACATTCCATCTGGCAGGAGACGCCAGACTGTGGTGGGATAGTGCATTAGTGTCAATTAACTTGCAAACACTAACATGGTGTGGATTTAAGGAGGTATTCTACTCCAAGTACTTCACTGAAGAAGTACGATCCAGACTGACCAGGGAGTTCATGACGTTGCGTCAGGGAGACAGAAGCGTAGCTGAGTTCGTGAGAAAGTCTAAGAGGGGGTGTCATTTTGTGCCCCTAATAACTAATGATGCTCAGGAAAAGCTGAGGCATTTTATGAATGGGTTACGGCCGCTCTTGCGCCGAGATGTCCGAGTTGTTGGTCCTACTACATATGCAGTTGCCGTGTCTAGAGCTTTGGTGGCAGAACAAGATTAGAGGGATATTGAGGCTGACAGACAGGGCAAGAGGCCCTATCAGGCTCCACAGCAGCTGCAGAAGCGTCAACAACGACCTCCGTTCAAGAAGCCTTTCCAAGGACAGCCAGCGAAGAAGCCATATCAGGGACCGCAAAAGGGCAAGGGTCCTATGCCACAGCAGAAGGCGCCACAGAGGCCGGGTGAGCACCCGGTGTGCCCGAAGTGCAACAGCCAGCATCGGGGGTTGTGTTTATACGGATCAGGCAAATGCTTTAAATGTGGAGCCAGTGATCACATGCTAAAGGACTGCCCACAGTGGAGGCAACCAACTCAGGGCAGAGTGTTCGCCATGCATGCACAAGAGGCGAACCCAGACACGACAGTACTGACCGGTAAACTTATTTAAATAAGCGCAGTATTGTTTTGCAATGCATGTTTCAAATTTTATTTGGGATTATTAGTGTGCTAGCAATATTTTGGTTACTTGGATAGAGGTTTTCTACTGTGCTTGAGGTTAAGATTAGAATTGTTGGGATATAAGTTTTTGTGTTGTGCTGACATCTCACATGAAATATTTTGATAAAGAGAGTTGCCACGAAGGCCCTGATAGACTCAGGAGCCACCCACTCTTTTATTTCAGAGACATTCGATAGTCACCTAGACGTCAAGTCTATTGTACTTGACGTGAGCTATTCAGTGACAGTCCCATCAGGGAAAAAATTGTCAGCTACTAGCGTGGTTAGGGACATTGATCTCGAGCTGCAAGGCCACCTAGTATATGCCGATTTGATTGTGTTGCCGATGCCAGTGTTTCATATCATTTTGGGAATGGATTGGCTGACAAAAAACAAAGTTCTTATCGATTTCCAGAAAAGGTCAGTGTTGGTAAGACCTTTAGGCATGTAGCAGTTTCTCTTCGAACCAGCTAGATGGAGGAGTTTCCCTCTCATGATCTCTTGCATGCAAGCGCGGAGACTTATGCACAAGGCTTGTTAGGATTTCTTGGCCAGCATTGTTTCTGCAACTGACGTACCCACTCCGTCTATATCTGATGTACCAGTGTTCAGAGATTTTACTGACGTTTTTCCAGATGACGTCACAGTCCTTCCGCCAGAGAGAGAGATGGAGTTTTCCATTTACCTTGTGCCAGGCACTGTGCCAATCTCTAAGGCATCGAACCGTTTAGCTCAAGCTGAGATGTTAGAGCTCAAGCAAAAGATTCAAGAGCTCCTAGATAAGGAATTCATTCGCCCTAGTTTCTCACCAAGGGGCGCACCAGTGCTCTTTGTGAAGAAGAAGGACGGGAGCATGAGGCTGTGTATCGATTACCGAGAACTGAACAAGGTAACGATCAAGAATAAATATCCACTTCCAAGGATCAAGGACTTGTTCGATCAGTTTTAGGGAGCTACAATGTTCTCTAAGATAGATCTTCGATCAGGGTATCATCAGCTGAAGGTGAAGGAGGCAGATGTTCATAAGACGGCCTTCAGAACAAGATATGGGCATTACGAGTTCTTAGTGATGTCGTTTGGACTGACGAATGCTCCAGCGATTTTCATAGACCTCATGAACCGAGTATTTCAGCCTCACCTTGATCAATTCTGATACGAATCCTCGTACGAATGAAAGGCAAGCACGAATATAGAAATCGCACCCTCAATTCAATAACAAACAAGGAACGATTATGTTGTCCCGATCTTTTGAAACAAGTAACGATTTTTTGATATTCACCTCTAAGTGATTATAACTTAGCAATAAATATCAACGACAAAACAATTGAATTTCAAACGAATATTCAAAGAACTTGTTTTGACAATCCGTGCGAAGAACAATCGACAAACGCCACAAAGATGCAATCTTTGATAAGTTTTATTTTGATAAACACAAAGCACAAGCCTTGCAAATTGAGAGAAATCTCTAATAATTTGATATCAATCTTCAATGATTTCGTTCATCCCCTTACAATACATTATATAAACAATAAAAATAAGAAAAGTTGTGTGAAAAAGCTTAAGTAAGATAACTAGCAACTTTGACACGGAAGTGCGCCAAAAGACCGCGGGTGCGGTGCTTGTTTGACCGCGGGTGCGGTGCTTGTTTGACCGCGGGTGCGCTAATGATTTGACCGCAGGTGCAGTGCAGCTTCGGGAAATTTTCTTTAATTTGATTATCATTGACCGCGGGTGCGGTCCCTGCTTTAGCGCGGGTGCACTGGTCCTTCGGCAATTGCACTTGAATAACATTCCAAAAACCTCCAATATTATTCCCATGATTCCCAACCTCCTCTAATTTAGTCACCCAATTTGTAGATCCTCCTTGGTAGTTCATCATGAGTCCTTGAAGTGCTTCTTTAAATTTCTTGCTACGTCCCCTCGTTATAGGTCCTTCGGGCAATACCAACGAATCTCATGTTTTCTTTGGTGCTTGATCAATCATGTTTGCATCAAATTCGTCAAAGTGTTCATTAACGACATCCTTATCTACTCTAAGGGCTATGAGGTGCACAGTCAGCACTTGAGTACATTTTTGCAGACTTTTCAGAGTCGCAAGTTATTCGCCAAATTCAGTAAGCGTGAATTTTGGTTGGAGAAGGTAGAGTTTTTGGGTCATATAATATCTAGCAGTGGTATTGAGGTGGATCCAGCTAAGGTAGTAGCAGTCCAGGAATGTGTTGAGAAGATGAATGCGTCTGAGATTCGAAGTTTCCTAGTCCTAGCAAGCTACTACAGTAAATTAATGCAGGGATTTTCGTCGATAGCAGTGCCACTCACCTCATTGACAAAGAAGAATGCTAAGTTTGTGTGGAGTGGCGAGTGCCAGAGGAGCTTCGATACTTTGAGACAAGCTCTTATTTCAGCGCCGGTGTTAGCCATGCCAGTAGGGCAAGGAGATTTTGTGTTATACACCGATCCATCTAAGCTCGGGTTAGGCGCAATGTTGATGCAGCATGGTCGGGTTATAGCTTATGCCTCTGGGCAGTAGAAGGTGCATGAGAAGAACTACTCGGCTCATGATCTTAAGTTAGCCGCCGTTGTCTTTGCCTTGAAGATTTGGAGACCCTACTTGTACGGCGAGAAATACCAGATATTTGCTGATCACAAGAGTCTCAAGTATTTCTTCACGCAGAAAGAGCTGAATATGAGACAGAGACGGTGGTTAGAATTGGTGAAAGATTATGATTGCGAGATTAACTACCATCTATGGAAAGCTAACGTCGTGGCAGATGCCTTGAGTAGAAAAGTTGCAGTCATACCGCAGTTGTCCGTGCAGAGAACCCTTCAGTCTGAGATTCAGAAATTTGGTCTGGAGATTTATCGTAAGGGCAGATCTCCCAGGCTGTCTAATTTGACAGTCCAATCTTCTTCGCTAGACCAAATCCATGCAGGTCAGCCTTCAGATGAGCAATTACAGAAATGGCGACGGAAGGATGAAGCCAAAGAAAGTGTACTCTACTCAGTGTCTAATGGTATTGTGAGATACAGAGGTAGAATGTAGGTGCCTAGTGTTGATTCGATCAGAGAGGATATTTTGGCAGAGGCACATGCATCTTCCTATTCTATTCATCCAGGAAGTACCAAGATGTACAAAGATTTACAGATTCTATACTGGTGGCCAGGTATGAAGAGAGACATCCGTCGTTTCGTATCCGAATGTCTCACTTGTCAGCAGGTGAAGGCATAGCATCAGAGGCCAGCAAGGATGCTTAAGCCACTCGCTATCCCCAAGTGGAAGTGGGAGAATATCACCATGAACTTTGTAGTTGGTTTGCCGAGGTCAGTCAAAGGATTTAATGCTAGTTGGGTTATAGTGTATCGACTCACTAAGTCAGCGCACTTCTTACCAGTGAAGTCGACTTTCTCCATGACACAGTATGCGGAGCTCTATATTAGGGAGATAGTTCGATTGCATGGAATCCCAGTTTCTATTGTGTCCGACAGGGACCCGAGGTTTACATCGTCCTTTTGGAAGAGTTTGCATGCAGCCATGGGGACAAAGTTGCTTTTCAGTACAGCGTTTCACCCGCAGACAGATGGCCAATCTGAGCGAGTGATTCAGATTTTTGAGGATCTATTGCGAGCCTGTATGATCGATTTCCAGGGGACTTGGGAAGCGGGGCTACCACTAGTGGAGTTTACCTACTACAATAGTTTTCAATCATCTATTAGTATGGCTCCCTACGAGGCATTGTATGGGAGGAAGTGCAGATCACCAATTCATTGGGATGAGGTTGGTGAAAGGGCAGAACTTGGTCCAGAGATAGTTCAGCAGATTGCAGATGTGGTGGTCAAGATACGAGACAGAATGAAGACTGCCCAGAGTCGCCAAAAGAGTTATGCTGACAAGAGGAGGAGAGATCTCGAGTTTGCCGCAGGTGATCATGTTTTTGTAAAGATAGCACCTATGAAGGGTTTTATGAGATTTGGGAAGAGAGGCAAGCTGAGTCCAAGGTTTATTGGACCGTTCGAGATTCTTGACAGAGTTGGGGCACAAGCTTATCGTGTTGCCCTCCCGTCGAATCTGGCCGGAGTACACATTATGTTCCACGTCTCAATGCTGAGGAAGTACCTAGCTAATTCTTAGCATGTTCTGAACTATGAGCCGTTGCAGCTTGCTCCAGATCTTTCATATGAGGAAAGACCTGTCCAAATCCTAGACAGACAGGAGCGAAAAGTTAGGAATAAGGTGACCAAGTTGGTCAAAGTCCGGTGGCTAAATCAATCAGTGGAAGAAGCCACTTGGGAGACCGAGACGGATATGAGGAACCGCTACCCAGAACTGCTTGGTAAGATTTAATTTCGAGGACAAAATTTATATAAGTGGGGGAGGAACTGTAGAGTCCAAAATCAGTACACATAAAACTCATGCACTTATTTAATTGTTAAATCATTTATTTAAATTTAAAATGAGTTTTAGCAATGCATGATTTATTTCTTTGCATTATTTTAAATTATATATTTTTATGTGATGCACGTTAAAATATTTTCTCGAGTTTCGTGTTTCAGGCGATTATTCGATGGGGGATCGAGGAAAGGAGACTGTTGACGATTTTGGCAATTTTAATGCGGTATTTTATTTTAAGTTGTGTTTTGGGCATTTTAAATAATTTATTTAGTTTTAACATTTTTAAATCCTAAATTATTTATTTAATGATTTTATAATTTTAAAACTTTTATAGTTTAGTCATTGTGAATGTTATTTTTTTAATTAGGGGAATTGTAGAAGTTAGTGTGGATTAACTTTTATTTAACATTTTTAAATTAGTAATTTAGCAATTTAATTCCCCTAATTAACCACTAAACTCACACATTCACACTTTTACACACACCTAACGCACGTACACACCAACACAAATATACACATTCACTTCCATTCTTCAGTTTTTATTTTGAGAGAAAAAATTTTATGGTTCTAAGAACCTTCAGCAGCCCCCCTCTCTCTGAAAATTTCCCTGCAATTCACGTGTATTTTGTGCAAGCAAAACGAGCCACTAATCGTTCCGGATCAATCCTCGCGCCATCTCCGCTTCGGTGTCGTCGTTTCGGTAACGTTAAAGATTCAAAGGCATGTATTTTCAGTTTTTCCTACGTCGATCTAGTCATATTATGTGTTGCGATATTTTTATCCGAGAAATTTCATGTGTGATGTTCATGGTTTAATTTTTATGTGATGCACGTTAAAATGTTTTCTTGAGTTTCATGTTTCAGGCGATTATCCGATGCGAGATCCAGGAGAAGAGACCG
Organism: Primulina tabacum; assembly: GCF_025594145.1. Classification (NCBI taxonomy): domain Eukaryota; kingdom Viridiplantae; phylum Streptophyta; class Magnoliopsida; order Lamiales; family Gesneriaceae; genus Primulina; species Primulina tabacum. Next base: position 32,249,525 of record NC_134553.1, on the reverse strand, counting down.
ATGACGATTTTTGGTAATTTTAAAACGTGGTAATTTATTTTAAGTTAGGATTGGGGCATCTTTTTCAAAATGATTTATAAGTTTTTAGTATTTCTAAAGTCTAATTGAATTATTTAGTAATTTTAATATTTTAAAACTTTTAAAGACTTAGTACATGTGCATTTTTATTTTTAATTAATAGACTTTTAGTAAAGTTAGTGTTTGATTAACATTTAATTAGTTATTAAATTTTAATTAAGCAATTTTTATTCCCTAATTACTACCTAAACTCATGCACACACACACTTTTACACATACTCATACACGACCAAAACACACACACAATTCTCTACACACTATTTTTAGATTTTTAAAAGAGAAAACCTAGGGTTCCTCGACTTTACAGCAGCCGCCCCTTCCTCTCAAATTCAAGCAAGGTTTTGTTGTGTTTTCTTCAAAGAAAATCATTCCACGTTCGTCCCGGATCAACCTCGCATCTTTCTCCGCGTCGGTATCGTTATTTCGGTACTTTTAATTATCAAAAGGCATGTATAATCTCTCGTTTCTTCATCGATCTCGTTATATTACGTTTTGTGATGTTGATTATGTATGAAAACGTGTGTATGTTATGTGGAAGTTTGAGCATAAACTTGTCGAATCGATTTTTGAACGTTTTTAGATCTGAAATTTCGTTTTTCACTGTATTTTTAATTTCTGCGATTTTTTGGTTGCGATTTTGAGAAAACTTTCACCATGAAAATCGTAGAACTTTTTGATACCTTCGATTTCATATAAAATTCGAAATATTTGGATAAACATTGAGTGAGTGATGGTGTTTTTCGTGGGACTGCTCAAATTGCGTTTTCTGGAAAAATTTTATATTGATGTATTCTTGAAGTTTTTGAGTTGCAGGCTTTGTTGGGAACCATTTGTGGATCGCTGCTGCGTTTGGATATTGTGAGTACGACATTGGGATGAATTTTGGTGCTTTGTTTTGTGTCGGTAGGCACTTGGTTACGTTAGAAGTCGTAGGAAGTATTGTGGTGTCAAAATTTAGGTTTACGGATTATGTTGTGTAGTTGTCGTGCGTCGTTGTTTTGGGGACATTTTTTGAGTTGAATTATTGTCATAGCGTCCTAAGAGGAGTCTTGTTGCATCGGTTCGAGTCGTTTAAGCGTGACTTTTAAAATTGCATCAAAATGTGTTATTTTGGGTTGGTTGTGCGCAGGATTAGCGCCGTAGCGCTCGCCAGGGAGCGCCGCAGCGCTCGTTCTGCGCAAGCCAAGCGCCGCAGTGCAGCACTGTCCAGTGCCTAGGCGCTCCTCCATGACTTTTTAAAACACTATTTTAGGCTCATGTCTTCTATGTTATGGGAAATGTTCACACATAATGTTAGGATTTGTTTCAGGAGTTGATGTCATGGCTTAGTACAATGATTAAAGGAGGTCTAGTCTCGCGCGATTTTTAAACGTCATAAGAAAATTGCCATTTTGGGTGGTGAGCACGATCATTATGTCTAAGTATGGAAATTAAGTACTTGAACTCTTGTTAGTATGTTGCAGCAGCGGCCCCAAACGAGATCCAACGAATCCCTTAATGCCAAGTAAGTATGTTTGACGTGCAAAGAAAATATTTCAAGTTTTTGAGGTATGCTAAATGTCTTGTGACCAATTTATGTATGAGATTGAAAAGCGGTAAAGCATGACCAAGGACCAATCCACCCGTTAAATCATGAACGGGCTTAGATCGGGATTGGAAAGCGTTAAAGCATGAACGGGGACCAATCCATCCGTTAAAGCATGAACGGGGATCTCATGTATGTGGCAGTGGATTCGTCCCTGTCAGCCCAGTATTGTGGTTCAGTCTGATCAGGCGATTTATGTTATGGGTCACTTGCTTTGAAACATGCCTCTATGCAAAATGATGAAGTTATGTATGTTCAAGTATGCAATCATGTTTAAGAAAGTTTTATGACAATGGCACGTCTATGTATGTATGTACGTATGTTCAAGCTTTTGTTATGCAAGTTCAAGTTTCAGTATGTACTTCCTATTTTAAAGTTGTTTGTGATTTTATTACGTATTACTTGTTACTTCCAGTTTATACGTGTTGAGTCTTTAGACTCACTAGACTTGATCGATGCAGGTGAGTAAGTTTTCGAGGAGATTAGGTGTGGGGACCAAGAAGCTGGCTTGGACCGAGCAGGAGGCTAGACCCGAGGACCGCCCAAGTTTTTAGTTTTTATGAAATGTCTAATACTCTGATTTCACGCTACTGGCTATGAGATTTCAAACAAATACTTTTGTTAACCTTAATTTTTATCTTTTGTTGCAAGTACTTTTGGGACGTACGGTTTACGTTATCGAAATAGAAGTTTGATTAACCTTTTAAGAAAATTTTTAATTTTTCCGAAAATGTTAAGTAGTAAAAGTACGGTACGTTACAGTTGGTATCAGAGCGGTGTTCTTGTTAAAGGTTATGCCTACTGCCAGTCGCAAGAAGCTCACGAAGTCACACCTTAAGTTTGTAAGTTTTAAGGTTTTAAATTTATGTTATGTAGTAAGCATGAAGTTCTGATTTCAGCATGTCCATGTTTTAAATTCAATTTACGTGTATCTTATATTATTGATATCATGTTCATGCATGTGGGGCTTACGTGTTGGTTAAATTCTGGAACAATATGCATCCTAGATGTTTGATTAACCGGGAAGCAAGGGATGAGAATAGAGAAACTCGAGAGGAGGGGAGAGACGCTCCTCCTCCTCCGCCGCCAGATATGCAGGCTCAGATGCTTGCAGGTATGAACCAGTTCTTCGCGCAGTTTGCAGGGAAGTAGACTGCGGCAGATATAGGGGCGAGATCCAAACCAGAAGCAGTATACGAGAGGTTCAAGCGGATGAGCCCAAAGGATTTTTTGGGGACCACCGACCCGATGATAGCCGAGGGATGGATTAAGTCCATCAAGGTAATATTCGATTTTATGGAGCTGACAGATGCAGACAGGGTCAGGTGTGCCACTTTTCTTTTGTCCGGGAACGCCAGACTATGGTGGGAGAGTGCGTCAGTATCAGTCAATTTGCAGACGTTGACTTGGAACGGATTTAAGGAGATATTCTACTCCAAGTACTTCACTAAAGAAGTACGATCCAGATTGACCAGGGAATTTATGACGTTGCGTCAGGGGGATAGCAGCGTTGCGGAGTTTGTGAGAAAGTTTGAGAGAGGGTGTCATTTTGTGCCCTTGATAGCTAATGTTGCCCAGGGGAGGCTGAGGCATTTTATGGATGGGTTGCGGCCGATCTTGCGCCGTGATGTTCGAGTTGCTGGTCCTACGACTTATGCAATTGCCGTATCTAGAGCTTTGGCGGCTGAGTAGGATCAGTGGGATATTGAGGCAGACAGGCAGGGCAAGAGGCCCTATCAGGCTCCACAGCAGTAGTAGCAGCAGCGACTGCTACTACTTAAATAATAATTCACCCAAGTGTAGGTTGTCTGCAAGTAATATATTTCTTAAGTACGAGATCGATCCTCAGAGAGGTTATTTTGAGTTTAAATTTATTAATTTATAGATTACCAAATACAAGAATGAAGTTTACAAATTATAAATTTTGTCAAGGCTTGAGGATTTATTCTTGGTTTTTGTAATATTGTCTAAAAGTAAAACAAAAGAAACCACCATAAATAATGGTTCTAAGAAAATTAAACACACACATAATATAATATAGTTCCCACTATAGAAAATAACGAATTAACCGATATTTTATATATGGTACCTATGATTATAATTATAACTATATAAATAAATAATTGCATAAAGTAAATGATAAATTAAATCATTATATTTCATTTAGAACAACCGGCAGAGCCACGCTATTGCCTAAATGAAATATATTGATTTAATAAGTTAGTTGCGGTAAAATAAAAGTTAGTTGCAATAAAGTAAATGTTAGTTGCGGAAAAATAAAAGTTAGTTGCGAGAAAGTAAAAGTTAGATGCGAAAAATAAAAGTTAGTTGCGATGAAGTAAATGTTAGATTGTTAGATGTTAGTATTAAATCATAATATTTCATTTAGAACAACTGGCAGAGCCACGCTATCGTCTAAATGAAATATTATGATATTATTATATATATATATATATATATCTATATATATATAATAATAAGTGATGAAATATTTATTGTATCAAAATTAAACAACAAATCAAGATAACCACTTTAATGGTATCAAGCATTTGATGTAAATTGATAACAACAAATAATTCATTTTTATACCTACAATAAAAATAAGTTAGCTAAATGAAAAGAAATAAAGAAAGAATATACAAAATATAAACAATCTTACTTCACCAAGAATGCATCCTCTTCACCTTGACATAATAGATTTAGCTTGCCATAAGCTTACTTTTGATCAACACTAAAATATCACTCATAGTTGAGAACATGAAAGAAAATATATTGGAACTTAGAACTTTGATACACACTCACACTATATTTTACAATGAGATAGAATGATTCTCAAGCTAGCACAAGGCCTCTATTTATAGGCCAAATGAGAGAAATGGTCAAAATTTTTATTAATGCCATGTAGTTGCAATAGTATTCTTTGTCTCCTCCAAGTTCAATTCCATGTCATTTCTTTCAATGCTTTGTTCCACAACTTTAGTCACCGAATTTGACTCTGCTCAAAACGGCAAACATGTGGGGAATTATCTGTAGATGAATGTGGCTACTTGTTTCACCTCATTTGGTTAAATATTGAAATAGTTATGATTTTTTTACTATATGCTGGTCATAGTAAAAGTAAATTTGTCCTCCTTTTGATATTTGCACAATTTGATCATCATAATGAACCTTTTAGGCAATCATGTCTTCTGCAAAGTTGTAGATAATTTCTCAAGTATTCCAAATATGTTTGAGTCACCTCCATTTGAATTTTCTAGATTGAGTTATCATTATTTTGCCAACACGTAGAAAACCTGAAAATAAAACATACCATTATCAAGAATAAAATATCCGCAGCCAAATATTTTGAAATAAGAAACCACACTTTTTCTTCCATGCCAGATCTCATATGGTGTTTTCACATGATTCTTATTAATCATTGATCTGTTCAGAGTGTAACATGCAGTGTTAACTGCTTCATCCCAAAACCTTTGAGAAATATCAGAATCAGCAAGCATTGTTCTAGCAGCTTCTTTAAGGGTCCAATTTTTTCTCTCAGCTACACCATTTTGCTGAGGTGTTCTAGCTGCTGAGAGCTCATGCTTGATTCCTGTATTTTCTAAAAAAGTCGAAAGACGTTGATTGATGAATTCAGTCCCTCTGTCAGACTTTATTCGATCAATCCCAACAGATTTTTCATTTAATAGTCTTTTGAAGAGCTTAATCAGTTGTGCAGCAGTTTGTGAAGGATCGTTCGCTGAGCATTCTTTCGGATTCTTCAAACAAAGTATTATCCAATGAGCTGCAATAGCTCGCGTTCTAAGAATATTAACACCGATGAATTAAATCGAGTTTGGTTAAAAAACCAAGCGGAAGAAACTAGAAGTAATCCTTTGTGAAGAAGACTGTTATATTAGAAAGCACTTTTATCTTCTGTAAACTGAATAACCGAAAATGAATAGATTAGTTTTTGCATTCATCGGTTCAGTTATGGTGACAACTGTACTGATGGATACTCTAACTGATCCAAACAGTTTGAAAAGTTAGACAGTTAAAAACACAAAATATGTTTATGGATGTTCGGAGACTTCAACTGCTCCTACGTCACCCCTTCTATCGCCTCGGGTAGGATCCACTAGAAGACTTTAATTTATACAACTCTTTGTACAAACCCACTCAGCTAGGACTTACCCACTGCCTAAAGTGAACTCCTAGACATAGACTGAATGCAGCACCTTCCAGGCAACACTCCTTTAATGTCTATGTAGAGCCCAAAATCAGTACACGTAAAATCAATGCATTTATTTAATTGTTAAATCATTTATTTAAATTTAAAATGATTTTTTTAGTGATGCATGATTTATTAAATTGTATTATTTTAAATTGTGTATGTTTTTGTTATGCACGTTAAAATGTTTTCTCGAGTTTTATATTTCAGGCGATTACTCGATGCGGGATTGATGAAAAGAGACCGATGACGATTTTGGCAATTTTAAATGTGATATTTTATTTTTTAGTTGAGGATGGGGCATTTTAGATAATTTATTTAGTTTAGCATTTTAAAGCTAAATTATTAATTGAGTGATTTTAGAATTTTAAAACTTTTAAAGTTTAGCAAGTGTGCACTTTTTTTTAAATTTAGAGATTTTTATATTAATTAGGAGAGAGTTAATATTTTAAATTAGTTACTAATCACTAATTAAGCAATATTCTAATCCCCTAATTTGGCTAAACACACACACACACCGAGCACACACACACACGTTTTATCACACACACACTCTATTCTCATATTCTTAATATTTTGAGAGGAGAAAATATTAGGGTTCTTAGCCTAGAGAGCAGCCGCCCCTTCCCTCTATAATTTCCAGCGAGTTTTCGTCGTTTCTGTTGCAAGAAAATCGAGCTACCATCGTCCCGGATCAACCTTCGCTCCGTCTCCGCTTCGTTATCGCCGTATCGTGAGTTTTTCACATCAAAGGAACGCATATTCTTTCGTTTCTGCATCGATCTTGTCATAGTAATGATTATTATGTTTATTGTATGAAAAACATGTGGATGTTATGAAGAAGTTTGAGAAAACATGGTTGGATCGGTTTTGAAATAATATTTAGATCTAAAACTCGAATTTTGCTGTCAAATTAAATACTGCGACTTTTCGGTCGACTCTTTGGAAAATTTTTCAACGTGAGAAACGTAAAAATTTTCGATACCTTTGATTTGATATAAAATTCAAAATATTTGGATAACAATTTAGTGTGTTATGGCGTTTTTCTTGGGACTGCTGAAACTGTGTTTCTTCGAAAATTATGATATTGATGCGTTCTTGAAGTTTTAATGTTGCAGGCTTCATTCGGGATCGACGGGTGATCGTTGCTGCATATAGGTATATTGTTAATGATGTTGGGATGGTTATTGATGTTTCGTTTCATGTCGTTAGGCAATTGGGAGAATGAGTAGTCGTGAAAACCATTTTGTTGTCAAAGATCGTGTTTACGGGTTTATTGTGTACTTGCGATGCGTGGTCGTTTTGGGGCAATTGAATAGGATTAAGTCGATGTTGTAGCATCCTAAGATGGGTCTCGAGGTGTTGGTTCATAGCCCGTACAATTGAGTTTAGAAGGATAGGCAGCACATGTATTAAATTTTCGTGGGTTTCCAATTAGCGCAGGTACCCGGACCACCACACAGACCCTTACACGGGGTCCGTGCCTTTGTTTTCCTTCTTGGTGTCAATTTTGATGATCAAGAATAAATACCCACTTCCTAGAATCGAAGACTTGTTCGATCAGTTGCAGGGAGCTACAATGTTCTCTAAGATAGATCTTCGATCATGGTATCACCAGATAAAGGTGAAAGACGCAGATGTGCACAAGACAGCCTTCAGGACCAGGTATGGGCATTACGAGTTCTTAGTGATGCCGTTCGGAGCGACGAATGCTCCAGCAATTTTCATGGACCTCATGAACCGAGTATTTCAGCCTTACCTTGATCAGTTCATCATAGTGTTCATTGACGACATCCTTATATACTCCAAGAGCCATGAAGAGCACAATCAGCACTTGAGTATAGTTTTGCAGGTTTTGCAGAGTCATAAGTTATTCGCAAAATTCAGTAAGTGTGAATTTTGGTTGGAGAAGGTAGCATTTTTGGGCCATATAATATCTAGCGGTGGTATTGAGGTGGATCCAGCTAAGGTAGCAGCAGTCCAGGAATGGGTTGAGCCAAAGAATGCATCAGAGATCCGCAGCTTTCTGGGTTTAGCCGGTTACTACCGTAAGTTTATTCAGGGGTTTTTGTTGATAGCAGTGCCGCTCACTTCACTGACCAAGAAGAATGCTAAGTTCATGTGGAGTGGCGGGTGCCAGAAGAGTTTCGATACTTTGAAGCAAGCTCTTATTTCAGCACCAGTGTTAGCCATGCCATCTGGGCAAGGAGATTTTGTGCTATACACCGATGCATCTAAGATCGGGTTAGGCGCAGTGTTGATGCAGCATGGTCAGGTGATAGGTTATGCTTCCAGACAGTTGAAGGTGCATGAGAAGAATTATCCGACTCATGATTTAGAATTAGCCGTCGTTGTCTTTGCATTGAAGATTTGGAGACACTATTTGTACGGCGAGAAATGTCAGATATTTACTGATCACAAGAGTCTCAAGTATTTCTTCATGCAGAAAGAGCTGAATATGAGACAAAGACGGTGGTTGGAGTTAGTAAAAGACTACGATTGTGAAATTAGCTACCATCCGGGAAAAGCTAATGTTGTCGCAGACGCCTTGAGCAGAAAAGTGGCAGTTGTAACACAGTTGTCAGTGCAGAAACCTCTTCAGTCTGAGATTCAGAGGTTTGGGTTAGAGGTTTATTCCAAGGGCAGAGCTCCCAGACTATCTAATCTGACAGTCAAGTCTGATTTGCTAGACCGGATTCGTAGAGGACAGCCTTCAGATGAGTAGTAGCAGAAATGGAGGCTGAAAGATGAGGCCAATGGCAGTGTACTCTACATAGTGTCTGATGGTATTGTGAGATACAGAGGTAGAATGTGGGTGCCTAGTGTTGTTTCGATCGGGGAGGATATTCTGACGGAGGCACATGCATCACCGTATTCCATTCACCCAGGAGGCACCAAAACGTACAAGGAACTGCAAACTTTGTATTGGTGGCCAGGGATGAAGCGAGACATCCGTAGATTTGTGTCCGAATGCCTCATTTATCAACAGGTGAAGGATGAGCATCAGAGGCCAGCAGGAATGCTTAATCCACTCCCTATTCCTGAGTGGAAATGGAAGAATATTACCATGGAATTCGTTGTTGGTTTGCCGAGGTCAGTCAGAGGATTCAACGCTATTTGGGTTATAGTGGATCGACTTACCAAGTCAGCGCACTTTTTGCCAGTGAAGACGACTTTCTCCATGACGCAGTATGCGGAGTTCTAAATAAGGGAGATAGTCCGTTTGCACGGAATACCAGTTTCTATTTGGTCCAACAGGGACCCGAGGTTTACGTCGTCCTTCTGGAAGAGCTTACATGCAGCCATGGGAACGAAGTTACTATTCAGTACAACTTTTCACCTGCAGAAAGATGCCCAATCTGAGCGAGTGATTCAGATTTTGGAGGATTTATTGCGAGCTTGTATGATCGATTTCTAGGGGACTTGGGAATCTAAGCTACCTATAGTGGAGTTTATCTACAACAACAGTTTTCAATCATCTATAGGTATGGCTCCCTACGAGGCATTGTATGGGAGGAAGTGCAGATCGCCGATTCATTATGATGAAGTCGGTGAAAGAGCAGAACTTGGTCCATAGATAGTTCAAGAAACTGCAGATATGGTGGTCAAGATTCGAGACAGAATGAAGACCGCCCAGAGTCGCCAAAAGAGTTATGCTGATAAGAGGAGGAGAGATCTCGAGTCTGCCGTAGGCGATCACGTTTTTGTGAAGATAGTACCCCTGAAGGGTGTTATGAGATTTGGGAAAAGAGGAAAACTCAGCCCGAGATTTATTCGACCGTTCGAGATTCTTGACAGAGTTAGGACATTATCTTATCGTGTAGCCTTAACGCCGAATCTGACCGGGATACACAATGTAACGCCCCAGATTCGACGACTGTCCTCACTGTATAAAGACGGGTCTTTCCAGCGTGCTTATGTCCTCACTCACACGCACCCTAGGAAATTTCCCAGGGGGTCACCCATCCCAAAATTGCCCCAAGTCAAGCACAGTTCTTCGCACAGTTTGCGGGGAACAATGCCGCAGCCGTAGCCGATGCCGCAGCCAGGCCGACAGGGCCCGAGGCTGTTTATGAGCGATTCATGAAGATGCGCCCGAAGGAATTCTCAGCAGACATCTGACCACAGTGTTGCAGACATTGCAGAAGCACAAATTATTTGCAAAGTTCAGTAAATGCGAATTCTGGTTAGAGAAGGTGGCGTTCTTGGGCCACATTGTCTCCAGCAGTGGTATTGAGGTAGACCCCGCAAAAGTTGCAGCAGTCAGAGATTGGGTTGTGCCTCAGAATGCATCCGAGATCCGCAATTTTCTTGGGTTGGCAGGATATTACAGGAAGTTCATTCAGGGATTCTCATCCATCGCCGTTCCACTCACAGCACTGACAAAGAAAAATGTGAAGTTTGTGTGGAGCGAGGAGTGTCAGAAGAGCTTCGATACTTTGAAGCAAGCTCTTATCTCAACACCCGTTTTGGCTGTACCGTCAGGATCCGGTGAGTTTGTCCTTTATACCGATGCTTCGAAGCTTGGTTTAGGTGCAGTTTTGATGCAGCATGGGAGAGTGATAGCGTATGCTTCTCGACAGCTGAAAATCCACTAGAAGAACTACCTCACCCATGATCTAGAGTTGGCCGCAGTAGTTTTTGCCTTGAAGATTTGGAGGCAATATTTTTATGGGGAGAAGTGCCAGATCTTTACCGACCACAAGAGCCTCAAGTATTTCTTTACGCAGAAGGAGCTGAACATGCGTCAGAAGCGTTTGTTGGAGCTAGTGAAAGATTACGACTGTGACATTAGCTACCACCCGGGTAAGGCTAATGTAGTTGCAGATGCACTGAGCAGGAAAGTCGCAGTGATGGCTCATTTGACGATGCAGAAACCTCTTCTGATTGAGATGCAGAGGTTTGATCTTGAGACTTATCCTCGAGGTAGAGTTCCTCGTTTATCTACCTTGACTATCCAGTCCTCTCTTATTGACCGTATTCGCAGCGGTCAGGCAGCAGATGAGCAGTTGGCACAGTGGAAGAAGAGAGATGAAGCCAAGGGCAATGTTTTGTATTCAGTCAGCGGCGGTATTGTGAGATACCGAGATAGGATATGGGTTCCTAGCAGTGATTCTATCCGAGCAGACATCTTATCAGAGGCCCATACGTCCCCGTGCTCCATTCACCCTGGGAGTACGAAGATGTACAAAGATCTGCAGCTATTGTATTGGTGGCTAGGGATGAAGAAGGACATCAGAAGGTTTGTGTCCGAGTGTCTGACCTATCAGTTAGTGAAGGCCGAGCATCAGAGACCAGCAGGTTTGCTCAAGCCTTTTCCTATTCCTGAGTGGAAGTGGGAGAACATTACCATGAACTTTGTGACCGGATTGCCGAGGTCAGCCAGAGGATCGAATGCTATCTGGGTGATTGTAGATCGTCTTACCAAATCAGCGCACTTCTTGCCTATTAAGACGACTTTCACCATAGTTCAGTATGCAGAGCTGTATATCCGAGAGATAGTCCGACTCCATGGTATTCCAGTTTCAATCGTATCCGACAGAGATCCCAGATTTACTTCCTCGTTTTGGAAGAGTTTGCATTCGACTATGGGTACGAAGTTGCTGTCTAGCACAGCTTTCCATCCGCAGACAGATGGACAGTCGGAGCGAGTTATTCAGATATTAGAGGATCATCTCCGTGCTTGCGTCATTGATTTCTCTGGGAGTTGGGAGTCGAACTTACCATTGGTAGAGTTCACCTATAACAACAGTTTTCAGTCGTCTATAGGTATGGCTCCGTATGAAGCACTGTATGGCCACAAGTGTAGATCTCCTGTTCATTGGGATGAAGTAGGAGAGAGAGCAGAGTTGGGTCCAGAGATTGTTCAGCAGGCAGCAGATGTAGTAGTCAAGATCCGTGATAGGATGAGGACTGCTCAGAGCCGACAGAAGAGTTATGCCGATCAGCGGAGGAGAGACTTAGAGTTTGCAGTGGGCGATCATGTTTTCGTGAAAGTGGCACCTATGAAGGGTGTCATGAGATTTGGGAAGAAAGGGAAGCTCATTCCGAGATTCATTGGACCGTTTGAGATCCTCGACAGAGTTGGGACGCTAGCGTATCGTGTGGCTCTTCCGCCGAATCTGGCCGGAGTACACAATGTGTTCCACGTCTCCATGCTGAGGAAGTATATGGCAAATCCTTCGCATGTGCTGAATTTCGAGCCGTTGCAGCTTACTCCGAACTTATCTTATGAGGAGAGACCCGTGCAGATCCTAGAGAGGCAGGAGAAGAAGCTTCGGAACAAGCTTGTTAAGCGAGTCAAAGTCAAATGGCTTAACCATTCTGAGGAGGAAGCTACGTGGTAGTCTGAGTAAGAGATGAGGGAGCGTTACCCCGAGTTATTCGGTGAGTTCTAATTTCGAGGACGAAATTTCTTTTAAGGGGGGAAGGATTGTAGAACCCGTAAATCAGTAGACGTATAAGCCATGCATAATTCTAGATTTTTAAATTTAATTGACTTCATTGCATAATTATTTTAAATGCATTTGTTTGAAGTTAATTATTTATTTTTTTCAGTTCAGTAGTATGATTTTAGCGTTTCAGTTATTTCAGTGAGGCCGGACCGGAGTTGGAGTTTTGAGATAGAGTTTAAGATCCAGAAAATATTTTCAGAAGTTAATTTAGCTAGCAAGTAAGTTCATTTAAGTTAGTAAGGGAGGTTTGAGGATTTAATTTAATTATTTGAGGTGATTAAGAAATGAACTCATTTAAGTTATTTAATTAAGGGGTTAGCTCACTAAATTATTTAAGGGATTAGTGAGGCTTTTTAAGAGTTATTAATTTAGTAAATAAACAACATTTCCCCTTTATTTTATCATGCATTTTCGGCCACCCTTAGTTGCTAGAAGACTCATTTTCCAACTCATCAACTTTGACCAATTCTTTGCATGTAATTAGTAGGATAATTCTAGGATTTTTGGGAGAACAATTTAATTAAATAAATGGACATATCCTAGACTAGAAAATAAGCAATAATCGGCCATCACCATTCTAGAAACACCCAACATAGATTTGATATCAAACCATAATTCAAAATTCAAAATGAGAAGACTTGGTCTTGATTCTTTCCTTATATATTGCACCCACTTCCCTCACCCTCCTAACCATTTTTCCCCCCCTCTCCTTTTCGAAAATTCAGATTGAAATCAGACCCCTTTTCAGTAGAAAAATCGGGAGCCATAGCTAGGGAGAAAGGCAAGAAAAATCTAGAGTAAAGAAAACAAGAGAAGCGCTCCATCTCCTCCGTGCCGCGTCGTCGTCGTTTCGTTCGTTTTATTTCGAAACGAAACCAGGCATGTCTAGATTCTTTCTAAACCTCAATCAAGTCATATTATCATTTATTTTTCAGTACATGATCATGTTTATTCAAGTAAAAATCGAGATCCATGTCAAAACATTTTGAAACAACACATGCAGAATTTTCGATTTTCCTTGGAAAGCTTCACGGTTTCTTTTGGTTTGTGAGTTTCAGGTATTGGATTGACTCCAGGCTCCCAAGGAGACTTATAAACATGTAATAGGATGCATTAGGACCACATTTGTCCATCGGTTTCAGCCCATGCTCGCTGGAAAGTAAGAAATGGCAGCAACACCATTTGTGTCCCTTTTTGAGTTCGAAAATTTCAGTTTTTATGTCAAGGGGTTGGATCTGATCTTGGCTGCCCTAAAGGCTCTTAGCCATGGTTGGATCACTCCCCTAGCATGTCTAAGACGTGACTAAGTTGCCCTTTTGGTGGCTTGGTCCATGTCTCATCGGTTTTTAATAAAAACATCACAACAGCCCCTATACCCCTTCGGCTACTTCGGTTGGACAGCTTTTGGTTCGTTTCTTTTGGTTGCTTGGTATGGATCTTGTTTGGCCTATGGCCCTTAGCCACGGTTCATATCATGCTCCTAGATGTCTAGATCATGCCATGGTCAATCAAATGGCCACTGGAACGACGCAAGACATCGATCTAAGCAAAACACTACACACGCATGCACGTTGGCTCTCGGTTAGACCCTTCGGTTGAGTTTTGGTATGATGCGGATTGTGGCTAGCCTAGGGCCCTTAGACATGGTTCATATCATTCCTTGGGATGTTGGTAAGAGTCTTTGGTCGGTGGTTCATGCCCCAATGGCCGGTAGTCTCGAAAACAACACAAGTTACACGGGTGCGCAGCTGCTGGAAATTTACAGCAAGTTGCTGTGTTGTTTAGAAGGATCGTTTGAGTTCTTGGTTGGCTTTTAGCCCATGGCCTTGGACTGGACAGTGCCTCATTGAGTTGGGAAGGTCATGTTTTTGACCGTTTGTGATTCGGATTATTTTTGAAGTCGTACGAGAATTTACGTTGCAATGTGCCAAATTGACTCTCGAAAGAGCGTTTCGTGTTTTGGCCTCCATTCCACTTAGATTTCGACCCTATCATTTTAGGAGCATTATTTTATGATTTTTCAGCGTATTTTAATCATGACTATACGTCGGTTTGGTGCCAGTTCAGGTTGGCTCGGAGTCATGATTAAATGCGAAGTCATTAGGCGTCATAGTCGCATCTTTTGAACGTAAATTGCATAGTTGGTCAAGTTTAAGCTATTGCATATTTTTCATAGCACAGTTAGGTTGCAGCGAGCCTGGGGACGATCCAATCCAATCCAGTTGGTAAAATTACAGGAATTTTCATTACGCCAGTTAATTATTTTACGTGCATTAAATAGGAAATGATTATTTTTGAGATTTATGCGATATGGCTTGTGGTTCATTCACTATGTGGGAGTGTTATTTTATACGGTCGCTAGTGACCGATCAGTTCAATATGGTACCACCCGGTCGCCAGTGACCGGCCAGCTCAGTTCAGTTTCAACCTCCCTGGTAGCCAGTTACCGATCAGTTCAGCTTAGTGCAGTGGCCACAGGCGTAAAACATAATCTCAACAGAAAATTTTACCAGATATTTCAGTACAGGCTCCAAGGAGCAAATATTTTTACAGTGATTTTCAGTTCAGTTGTGCACGTATTATAATTGCTCAGTACAGATTATTTTCAGCATGCCTCATGACATGATATTTTATCCCATGCATATTTTAATTCAGATTTTACTCGTTACTTGCGATATATGCATGCTGAGTCTTTAGGCTCACTAGACTTGATTGTTGTAGGTACTGATGAGGCCAGGGCCGAGGGCGGGGACCAGTGAGCCAGCTTGGGTCGGCAGTAGTGGCACTTGAGGCCACTTAAGTTCTTTTAAAAAGAAAAATTTTTTATTTTCCGCAAATTTTCAAGCAAGGAGTTTCAGGGCCCTTTACACATCATATGAGCATCTCATATTCTTTCTACTATTTATATATTCAAGAACTTTATCTATGCAACTAACATAGGTATACAGATAAAGAAGTGCCAAAATAATAATTTCAAATATTATTAAAATAAAGATTGTTCATACATAGAGTTTCATTGTGAACACTTGGCTCGACGGGCACCTACTCGAACAGCACCATCAAGGGAAAATCGACCTAATCAGGGTAAAAACCTTGGGTCGAACAAATAACCAACAACCCGACCCAAATTATAATACATATGATATCAAGAGGTTCAACCGAAGAAGATTCAGATGGAGCCAGGAAAGCTCATGGGAGGAGATTGGAAAATCTTGGATTAGAACTTGTTTCTAAGTCCGATGATACTATCACCTTGGGACCAGAAGACTTGAAAGTTGTTGTGGCACCCCACAATGACACTTTGTTAGTAACCCTCATTGTCTCCGATTATGACGTGGCGAAAATATTAGTTGACACGGGAAGCTCAGTTAATATTCTCTTCATGAAGAACCTCGATTAAATGAAGGTGGAGGGATTCGGGTTTGACCTTGTCTCTACAGCTCTATTCGGGTTCATTGGACATTCTGTACATCCATTAGGACAAATAACGCTCCCCTTATATTTCGAGAAGAGGACGCACCACATCACAAAAATGACATGTTTTACTGTGGTGGATGATCCTTCTTTATACAACATAATGTGTCCTAGCTTAATTCCAAGCTATGAGCTCCACCTACCATCAAAAGTTGAAGTTTCTTGTAGGGAAGGAGGTAGGAGTCGTGTGCGGAGATCAGAAGTAATCATGTCGCTGTTATGTGGATGAGGTGAAAGTGGAAGTAAAGATATCTCAGTAGGAAGTAGGGATGATTGAAGCGGGCCAGCAAAGGATGATCCCTAAAAAGGAGGCCCAGCTCTCAACAGAAGAAGAACCGTAGGTAGTTGAGATAGGAATCTAACAAAACATCAATGTCGCAGCCGACCTAGACCTCCAAACTAAAAGTGATCTGATGACCTGTCTAAACACAAGCTTGGATGTCCTTGCTTGGTCCGAACAAGAACTTTGAGGGTTCTGTCCAAACAAACGAAGATGAGCAGTTTAGGGATGGACATATAAGGGAGGTCCTTTTCCCAACATGTTTATCGAATTTTGTCCTGGTTCACAAGAGTTCGGGAAGATGGAGGATGTGTGTTGATTTCAGGGATTTCAAAAAGGAATTCCCAAAATATTGTTATCCTTGCAAAGAATTGATCAACTAGTTGACTCCAATGCAGGCCATCAATACTTGTTCCTGATAGATGCCTATCAGGGATATCATCAGATCCCACTGCCAGAAGAAGATCAAGATAAAGTAAGTTTTATCAGCTCCGAAGGGACATTTTGTTATGTGGTAATTCCGTTCGGATTAAAAAATGCGGGAGCTACGTATCAAATACTCATGGACAAGGTTTTCACAGCTCAAGTTGGTCGGAATGTGGAGGTCTACGTGATTGACATTTTGGTGAAGTCCAAGAGCTCGGCTGACCTCATAGCCGACCTCCAAGATACCTTTGCCACTATGAGGTCCTATGTTTTAAATCTGAATCCATAGAAATGCGTTTTCAAGGTAAAGACCATAAATTTCTAGGCTATATGGTAACAAAATGAGGAATTGAGGCCAACCCTGAGAAAGTAAACGTCATTCAGTCTATGTCACCTCCTGGGAATTTCCAAGAGGTTTAAAAGCTTTCTGGAAAGATTGCCGCTTTATCACAATTTATATCAAGGGCTGCGCATCGCAGTTTACACTTATTCTGCTTTCTCCGAACACCTAAGAAATTTGAATGGGATGAAGAATGTAGGAAAGCAGTTGAGAAGTTAAAGAAGCACTTATCCGAGCTTTCAATATTAGCAAAGCCAGTTCCAAGAGAGCATATATACGTCTATCTCTCAGCCACCGAAGTGGCTGTGAGTTTGGTCCCAACCCATCAAGAGGTCAGAGAATAGAACCCCGTGTATTACATCTCCCACGCACTCAAAGGCGCTGAGCTCAGATACATGGTGACAGAAAAACTAACCTTGGCTTTGGTCACAATGTCTCGGAGATAAGGCCATATTCGTATCCCATCCAATTATGGTCATTACCAAATGACCTCTTGAGAGGATAGTGACTCATACAGATATCTCATGACGGTTGGTTAAGTGGACCAATGAACTGGGGGATATGATATATATAGTATGGATAAATGACAACCATCAAAGTACAAGCCTTGGTTGATTTATTGACTGAAATTTTGCATATTGAAGTGTAAGATTTGTGCTAGGTATATGTGGATGGCTCGTCAAACAATGAAGGTAGCAGAGTAGGAGTTTTATTGATCTCTCCAAAGGTAGATGAGGTAAAGTTTGCCATAAGGTTTGACTTCAGGGCTTCTAACAATGAAGAAGAGTACAAATTAGTCTTAGCCGGCCTAAGGGAAGCACGAGAGGTCGGAGCCGCCCGGGTGCACATTTTTTTGATTCTCAGTTGGTAGCCCAACAAGTAAATGGATTTTATGACATCAAAAATGAGAAGCTGATGGAATACATTAAGGTAGTTGAGGCAATAAAAGAGCTATTAACTGAGCTTGCATTTTATCAAATCTCCGAAAAGATAATGATAAGGATGACACCCTTGCTAAAATGGCCAGCTCATTCCATTGTTGGAAATCAAGGGAGGTCATGGTCCATGTTGAATTGAGTCCAATATCGGACTCTTCATGTAAAGTCTCGAAAATTTGAAAGTCCACGTGAACTATATAAATGCAAGTTATCAAATTTCATATGTATTTTAGTTAAATTATTTTAATGAATTAAATGCATGACTGCGACATGAATATGTGTTTTTATGACATGCTTCATTAAGCTTGCATGTTATAGGGCCTTCAGCAGTATTTCACGCTCGAACGAGGAACGAAGACCGGGGACAGTTAAGGAAAAATATTTTCTTAAATGATTATTTTAATTCTTTAATAGATGATGTAATTGATATGAAAATTATTAAAATTGGCTTTTGCAGTATTTTGACACATTGAACCGTATATTTAACTGATAGACAATATCTAACAAAACAAAAGACTTTTGAGTGTTTGGTTAATATTTTTGAAAATTAATTTAAATGAAATATTTTACGAGGGTGTAATTGGGCTTAATGGGCCTATTTTAATATAGTTTAGGCCTAAAATCCTACTTATCCACATTAATTTTAATCATGACCCATTATGCACTTGTTTTATATAAAACCCTACCCTCCCAAAACCCTAATCACCTTAACTCGTTCTCGGCCGCCCTCTCCACCTCCAGCAGCATATTTTCAAAAGTTTCTGAAGCTCCATGCTCAAACTTTTCTCAAGGTTTTTCAAAAGAACTCTTCCCCGTCCCTCCGTTGTCCGTTCTATTCGATTGTACAAAGGTTTTCGAGCTTAAATACGCAAGGCATGCCTGATTCCCTTCTTTTCACATTGATCACATCATAATATTGTTTTGAAATGTATTTGCATGATATATTGTGGTTATGGTGTTACGCATTGGCTTTACGTGAATTCTATACATAAGTACGCATTCTTGTTATCACGCTTCTCACGTTTTTAGCTTTTGTTGAAGAGACTGCCTGGAACGATTGGTAGGGTACTCAATTACGTCTTATTGTTGGTTTATAGAGGTCGAGATTGAAGCGGGATCATGTTCATGAAAGGATCGATCGGACATACATGTTTCGGGTTAGGTTTTATGGTTTGATCGGTTTTTTCAAAAGGGGTGCAATGGTGCAAGGGCTGTTCCGGGACGTGGAGTAGACCCTAGTGGGTCTGAGACATGACTTGGAGTGGCTCGAGCATAACTAGTTTCGGGCTAGGATAAAATCGAGGAAGCTAGACGTGGATAGGGCTCGGTTTTGAGATGTTCGGTTGGGTTTCTTGTATTCGAGAGCATGGGTTGAGGGTCATGGCTAGGGCAGTACATGAAGGTTTGGTTGTGGTCTATGAGAGGTTGGTTCGAGCGTGGTTGGGGTTGGCTGGGCGTGGTATAGAGTTTGGCTTCAAAAATAAATTTTGGGATTTCTCCTGAAGGGGCGCGGCGCCATGGCTCTGGTACATGGCGCCTAGGCGCTTACCCAGCGTTGTAGTGCTATGCTGCCAGCGCCTAGGCGCTAGTACAGTACATGTATTTTTCGAGATTTTTTGATATTGCTCGTTTTGAGGGTTTCAGTAAGTTACACCGACATGTCTGTGGTTATAAATGGTTTAAGTTGAGTCACACGGGGTTTGGTTAGGAGTCGTTGAACTATGGTTAAATTTGATCAAGTCTCGGGTTAATTCCGGTTAAACGGGAATCCGATCTAAGCCCTGAAATGAAATACAAAGGTTAATGCAGAGGTACGGGATACGTTTAAGGAAATGAATAGAAGTATGTTTAAGGAGTTCCATAAGTTTGAGCGGGTAAATTTAGCATTTCTGGTAGTGTTTTGATAACTGAAAATTGCATATTTAAAATTTCTAAGTTGAGATGGAACATGGATTTTTACGTTGATGTTAGTAACATGTTGCATGCTTTGTTTTAAGGAAATATATGTATATGCATGAATTTTACAAATAATGAATATGATGACATGTTTTGAAGTAGGGGAATCGGTTGTGACTTATACGAACAAGAACACGAACATGTAAGGCCAAGGCTCAGTGGATGAGTAAAACTGTCGCTGATGTCCCCGCCACCGGGTACCGCGGTTATACGTAAATGGATCCATTGAATTAGAGCTGATACAAAAGTCACAAATAATGATCTGAATTCAATTAAGGAAAAGAATACGTATATGATGATACGATATGACATGATTTGATATGAATATGTTTACGTTTATGTTCATGATTTTGAAGATCATGAAAGTTTTTTTGCTTACAATGCTTCTCACTATTGCACTATATGTATATGTATTTGTTATAACAGTTCAGGTGTGTTGAGTCGTTAGATTCACTAGGTATTATTGATGCAGGTTATATTATGGTTGAGGAGACTGGAGGCGCTGAAGACTGAGTAAGCTGAGATGGGGGTGCACGTGAAAAGCATAGGACCTTGTATTCTTCGATCCCCATAATATGATTATGAGACATGGTTTTTAGCAATATTTTTAAATGACTTTGAGTTTTACGTTGTTGAGTTGTCAAACTTTTGGTATTATGCTTGAATTTCTCTTTTAAAACAGAAAACTAGGAGATTGATTACATTTTAAGATTTTGTGTAATTGTAGTTATTTTTATTTAGTGTTTGGATGAATTTTATAAATCTTTATTAACTCGTTTAAATTTTTATGAGTGTGGCTATTTTCCGTCATAGCTTTTCCCTCAAGATCCAAGAAAGGCATACTAACAGAGAAGCGAAGCCTTCGATTTATACTTACTGAAGGAGATCTATACAAGAGGTCACTCTCTCAACCTCTTCTAAAATTTTTGGATCCCAAACAATCCAATTGCGTACTAAGAGAAATTCTTGAAGGCTGTTGTCGAAATAACTTGGGAGCTCATTTATTTGTACGGAAAGCACTCTTAACAGGATATTTCTGGTCAATTGTGATGAAAGACGCCCGATCCTATGTAATTTAGTGCAGCAGCTTCCAACAACATGTTAAACTCAAACATCAATAATCCACAATGATGAAAGTTATAGCGGCAGCTTGCCTGTTTGACAAATGAGGAATCGACAGAGTGGGACCTTTCCCTGGGGCCTCGGCTCAGAAAAATTCTTGCTCGTAACTATTTACTATTTTTTGAAATGGACGGAGGCCGCAGATTTGTCAAAAATTACTGAGAATTAGGTCCTCAAATTTCTCTGGAAGGATATTGTCTACAGATTTTGGGTGCCAAGAAACTTGATATAAGATAATGGAAGACAGTTTCAAGGGAGTTGGTTCCAATCTTGGTGCAAAGAAATGAAAATTCAGCAAGACTTCACTTCCATTGCTTACCCTCAAAGCAACATGTATGTAGAGGTCACCAACAGATCTCTAATACAAAGTCTTAAAGCCAAACTTGGGAATGCAAAAGCAACTTGGGTGGAATAGCTCTCGTGCGTGACATAAAATAAAGTATATTGGGTGGAAGAGCTCTCGAGCGTGCTATGGTCATACAGGACCACTCTGAAGATTGGCAGCAAGGAAACACCTTTCGGCCTGGTTTATGGAAATGAAGCTGTAATATCTAGTGCCAAAATACGATAATAATTTTTTTTCGAAAGCTATTTTTTAAATTACTCAATCACATGCATTAAAAAGAATCAATCACTACTGAATAAAATTACTGCAATCAAATACTTTAACCTCGTGAAATTCCTAAACTAATGTTTTGAAAGAGCTCAGATGTGACGTGCAACACCTTGTCAATCCAACTGAAAGGGATCGGTTACGGTGATTGGAAGCGCAACGGAAGTTAAAATATTGATTTTTCATCAAGAATTTCGGCCATCTCATATCATTTTGTGTAGCAAATACAACAAACACCAAAAACATACATAGGGTGTTTTAGAATTTACTTATCAATCAAAAGGATTGATGTATGGCTCCAGCTAAGGTGTAAACACCTTAGCTTTTCAATGGTAGAAACTATCTTCAAGCTTCCTTTGAGCACTCCTTGCTCAACTATTAAGCCCACCACCAACTAGGTAGATCCCCTCTTAATTTGCACTAGAAAATTAAGAGGATTTTTCAAGGAGAAGAATATTTCTTCCTCAACACTTGAAGAAGAAAAAAATTTTTTTTGGAGAGAATGTTGAGGGAAATCTCGGCCATGCTTGTGGGGAGGGAATAGTGAATGAGTTGTCTTTGTTTGTGAAAAAGTAGAGACCAACTTTTGCATGCCAAGCCTTGGTAACCCAAAAAGTAGTCTCCAACTCTTCACCTCCCATTTATGCATATATTATATGGTTTTTAACAAATTAAAAACCCATGGACTTAATTTAATTATCTCAAACATTTTTGAGATTAATTAAAAATTACTTGAATTTACTCAGGTCCACTAGTTAAATAATTTATTTAAATTGAGCTCTACAAGACTCAATATGATTTAATTAATTCAACACTTGAATTAATTTAATTATTTGGACTCTACTAGGTCCACTAGTGTTTAATTAATTCAACACTTGAATTAATGTAATTTAGTTCATAATAATGTTTATGAAAATCACAATTTTCAAATACATTATTCACTTGGCCAACTTTTAATTTAGGAACACATTCATAAATTAAAAATTACATTTCTCTCATAGAAGTCATAATTCTATTTTTCTTAACGTTTATAAACTCATTTATAAGCCGTTCAACACATTGAACTATTTTCTCCTTTATAGAAGTCATACTTCTAATTTTTTCTTACGCTTATAAACTCATTTATAAGCCGTTCAACATATTGAACTATTTCTCTTCTCAACGGGATCTAGAAAGCTAGTACTTGTGTGGCCCTCAATGGTTCATTGATACAACTGGCCGTGGGTTCACATCTCCATGTGATTCGAACTAAACATGTCCTTATTTGAGCATACCCCAATTGCTCCATTCTTACTTATCAACACTTTGATAACAAAAACGTCAGAACTCAAGTTTGATAATTGATAGGACTCGTTTTTACGTGTTTTTAGTGTTGGTTTTGAGTCGCATTCATGCATCATATTAGTTTGTTTAGTTTAATTTTGCATCTTTTTAGCATTATTTAGCATTTGACTGACCTCGTGTATTTTGTGGTGATTTTGTAGGAATTGAACCAAAGAGTGGGAGAAACTTTGGCATAATGTCGAAGAGGATTCGCTAGGGCGGTCAAAAGTGACCGCCCCAGCGAGCATTGTGGTCTGGCCGAGGATTATTTTGCGCAAGTGTCTCGCTAGGGCGGTCACCCAGCGAAACCAGGGACATGCTCGAGGAAGCTTATTTGAGGACCTCTCGCTAGGGCGGTCAAAATATACCGCCCTAGCGAGAAGCGAGATTGAGAAAGATTTGTTTCCAAATTTCTAGGGACTCTATCCTACACCATAACCTAACACAGGAGAACAGCAGCCGTTTTTTGTTTTATCAGACTTTTCATCATTTTTCTTGGAGAGGAGGCTAGGAGCAAAGGAGATTTCGAAGACCTCGAGATTTCCACGCGTCGTGGCCGTCATCCATCGTCATCTTTAGTATTTTCATTATTCAGTATTTTATTTCTTACATTGATTGTTGGTTTTTATCATGAATTTCAGTAGCTAAACTCTAGATTTGTTGGGATTTGAGGGGATCCTACCCCGTACTCGGTGTTTAACATTATTTCTCGACGTTTTCATTAGTGAATTGTTTATGCTATTATTCTTTCGTGTTTCAATCGAAGCCTAGCTAACTTCCTTTGATTATTTCATGTTGTTGATGAGTTCGATAGAATAGTTAACAATAGGATCAAATAGTATAAACCACGGATTTAAAATTTTAGTAGATATACGGAATTGGGTACGTGTCGATAGTGATAGTTCACCCGAATGAAAGCTAGTGGATTCCATAGAATGTAATGCAATCTTGAACTGTTAAATATTTGAGGACACTTGAGTACTGCATGTTTTTTATTCGTATTAATATAGCTCGACAGAGTATATTAATTAGTCTAGGGAATTCCGTCGAACGCACGAGTAAAAGTCGAGTGTAATTATTTAAACACGAGTGGTAGGTGAACTGATAATTCCCAACCAATTCATTTCTCATTTGATTTAATCCAAATTAATCATTGCGTTCTTGAACATGTTTTCTTTGCAATTTAATTATTTTAATTGTTTACTTTACATTAGTTTAATCATCAACTAAATTTATCGTTGCTAAAGAAATTTTACTTGAAAATAAAAAATAGTGTAACGCAGTCCTTGTGGAACGATACTCGTATTCACTTACGTTTATTATAACTTGACTATCGTGCACTTGCGATATTTAAATTGAGCTTCCATTTATAAAATAAATTTTGGGATTATTCACTGTGCAAGTTTTGCTCGATCAAGTTTTTGGCGCCGTTGCCGGGGACTGTTGATTCACAATTTTTTATTTTTCATTTAAATTCTTTAGTATTATTTATTTTATTGTTATTTGATACTCTCATTGTGTTGCAGATTTTTCTTGTGGTGCATGCGAAGATCACTCGAGTTTAAGCTTGAGCCTTTTGACCCCAAGATCGAACGCACAGCTAGACGTCGACTACAGCAGCAAAGAGCGAAGGAAAGAATGGAAGGCGATCAACAAAGAGAGGAGCCAAGGCGTATACCGATGTTGGATTATGCACAGCCGTCTCTTGATGGAGCACGTCCAAGCATCGTAAGACCAGTCATCCGAGCTAATCAGTTTGAGATCAAGCCAGCTATCATTCAGATGATTCAGAACACTGTCCAATTTGGGGGAAGTGCACTTGACGACCCTAATTCTCATATAGCTGACTTTCTTGAAATTTGTGATACTTTTAAGTTTAATGGCGTGTCTGATGACGCTGTTCGTTTTCGTTTATTTCCATTTTCACTGAGAGATAAAGCTAAGTCGTGGTTAAACTGTTTGCCTGTAGGGTCTATTACTACATGGGAAGATATGGCAAAGGCGTTCCTGATCAAGTACTTTCCTCCGTCGAAGACTATGAAGCTCAGAGCCGACATTACTACTTTTGCTCAATATGAGCAAGAGTCACTTTACGAGGCATGGGAGCGCTACAAGGACTTGTTGAGGAGATGTCCACACCATGAGCTGCCTCTTGGGTTAGTTGTTCAAACTTTCTACTACGGTCTGCTTACTCCTAACCGTACTATGATAGATGCTGCTGCCTGTGGTAACTTACTGAGAAAGACGGCAGAGGAAGGATATGAGTTATTGGAGGAGATGGCTGCTAGTAGCTATCATCCTCAGTCTGGTAGGCAGAGACGAGGTGCTGGAGTTAATCAAGTTAATGATTTGTCGGCGGTTTCAGCACAGTTAGAGGCTTTGAATAGAAAGATTGATGGGATGAGCATGAGTGGGTCGGCTACGCGTCTGCAAGAAATTTTCTGTGATAAGTGTGGGGGTGAGCATGATGTGCAGGATTGCCAAGATGGAAATCCATTCTATGTGCCTGAGGGAGCACCGGTAAAACAAGTGGGATTCCAGAACCGTCCTAGAAATGACCCTTACTCGAACACATATAATCCGGGATGGAGGAATCACCCAAACTTTTCACAGGGAGGTCAAAACAACCAACATCGCCAACAAAGAGGTCCACCATATGTGATGCACCAAGGATTCAAGCCAGAACCGTCTCGGGAGGAAAAGTCCAATTTAGAGCAAATGATGACTAAATTTATTTCTGCAACAGAGACGAGATTTCAGAACCAAGATGCATCCATAAAGGGGTTAGAGAATCAAATTGGACAATTGGCTAAGCTGATTTCTAATAGGGAGCAAGGAACTTTACCAAGCAACACGGAAACTAACCCAAGAGAACATGTGAAGGCGGTGGAATTTCCTAGTGGAAAAACACTCGGGTCTAATGAGGAAAAGACCAAGCACGGTGAGGATGAGGTGAAAAATCGAGGAGGTAAGTTTTCTAACTCTACATCTACACCTATTGCACAGAATAAAATTGTTATCCCTCCACATTTTCCTGCAGCAATGAAGAAAGCTAAATTAGATGCACAATTTGGTAAATTTCTTGAGATATTTAAAAAATTGCATATTAACATTCCTTTTGCTGATGCTTTATTGAATATGCCAAGTTATGCAAAGTTCTTGAAAGATATCTTAGCAAATAAGCGGAAGCTAGAAGATCATATGACGGTGAATTTGACCGAAAATTGCTCCGCTTTAGTTCAAAACAAGATGCCTCCGAAGCAAAAAGATCCAAGGAGTTTCTCGATACCTTGCATTATTGGTGACATTAATTTTCATAAAGCTCTATGTGATCTTAGTGCGAGCATTAATCTGATGCCTTTTTCTGTGTTTAGGAGACTGGGATTAGGTGAACCCAAGCCAACTAGGATGTCGTTGCAGCTGGCTGACAGATCTGTCAAGTATCCACGTGGGATTATCGAAGTTGTTCTGGTGAAAGTGGATAAGTTTATTTTTCCTGCAGACTTTGTGGTACTTGACATGGAGGAAGATTTAGAGATGCCTTTAATCCTAGGGAGACCGTTTCTGGCTACAGGAAAAGCACTGATTGAGGTTGAGGAGGGGAAATTGAGACTTAGAGTTGGAGAAGAAGAAATTATTTTTGATGTTTTCAATACTCTCAAGCACACAATGCACAATGATAGTTGCTTTCGTATTGATGTCTTGGATTCGCTTGTTTGTGATTTTGTGCAGGATGGATTGAAAGAACCATTGGAGGCCACTCTCACTACTGAAAAGCAGGAGGACGAGCTAGACGAGGAAAAGATGGAGATGGTAGCTCATTTGAATGCCATTCCACCTTGGAGAAAGCAAGTGAGGCTTAGACTAGAGGAATTGGGAGACAGAAAAGATTTAATGCCTCAAAAGTCAAGCCTAGAGGAGCCACCTACTTTGGAGCTCAAACCATTACCTCCACATCTCAAGTACGTATATCTAGGAGAAAATAATAAATTGCCTGTTATTATTTCCTCTTCTTTGACAGATGATATGGAGAGTAAGCTCTTGGGAGTCCTCAAGGAGCATAAAGGAGCGTTCGCTTGGAAGGTTTCAGACATAAAAGGGATAAGTCCTTCGATCTGCATGCACAAAATTCTGATGGAAGATAAATACTCACCTCTAGCACAACCACAAAGGAGACTCAATCCAAAGATGCAAGAGGTAGTAAAAGCTGAAACAATTAAACTTCTGGATGCAGGTATTATCTATCCTATCTCTGATAGTGCGTGGGTAAGTCCTGTACAATGTGTGCCTAAAAAAGGTGGGATTACTGTTATTGCTAATGAAAAAAATGAGTTGATTCCCACTAGAACTATTACGGGTTGGCGTGTATGCATAGATTATAGGAAATTGATTGATGCAACCCGTAAAGATCACTTTCCCTTGACATTTATCGATCAATTGATTGAACGATTAGCAGGTCATGAATTTTATTGCTTTTTAGATGGATATTCGGGATACAATCAAATCACAATTGCACCTGAGGACCAAGAGAAAACTACTTTCACTTGCCCTTATGGTACTTTTGCGTTTAGGCGTATGCCCTTTGGTTTTTGCAATGCACCTGCAACATTTCAAAGATGCATGACCGCTATCTTTCATGACATGACTGAAAATTTCCTTGAAATCTTTATGGATGACTTCTCTATTTTTGGCTCCTCATTTAATGAATGTTTAGAGAATTTGAACTTGGTGTTAGTTAGATGTGAGGAGAGCAATTTGGTGTTGAATTGGGAGAAGTGTCATTTTATGGTTCAAGAGGGGATTGTGTTAGGACACAAGGTATCGGAGAATGGAATTGAGGTTGACAAAGCCAAGGTGGAAGTAATCAAAAACTTACCCCCACCTTCATCAATAAAAGGAGTTAGAAGTTTCCTAGGGCATGCTGGTTTTTATAGGCGTTTCATTAAAGATTTTTCCAAAATTGCTAAACCTTTATCCTCTTTGTTGATGAAAGATGCTGAATTTAATTTTTATTCTACTTGCCTGCATGCATTCGAGATACTCAAGGAAAGCTTGGTGACAGCACCTGTTCTGACTGTCCCTGATTGGGAGCTACCGTTTGAGGTGATGTGCGATGCTAGTGATACAGCTGTTGGTGCGGTGCTGGGTCAAAGGAAGAACAAGGTATTTCATACCATCTACTATGCAAGTAAGACTTTAAATGATGCTCAATTGAATTACGCTACTACTGAAAAGGAATTTCTTGCTATAGTATTTGCTTTCGACAAATTTCATTCATACCTTGTTCTGTCTAAAGCAACTGTGTATACAGATCATTCTGCCCTAAAATACTTGCTTGCTAAGAAAGATGCAAAACCTAGGTTAATTAGGTTGATTTTATTATTGCAAGAATTTGATCTCGAAATTCGAGATAAAAAGGGTGTGGAAAATGTAGTTGCTGACCACCTGTCTAGGATTGAGCATGTTAGAATTAAGGGCAGTGACGATGATATTGATGACTGGTTTCCTGATGAACAATTGCTTGAGGTAAATGCGTACCCTTGGTATGCCGATTTTGCAAATTTTCTTGTCACTGGCACACCTCCACCTAATTTATTGTTTCACCAAAGAAAGAAATTCTTTTCAGACGTGAAATATTATTTTTGGGAGGAACCGTTCTTGTTTAAGATTTGTGCAGACTCCATGATAAGAAGATGTGTGGCGGAGGAGGAAACCAATCAAATTCTGAACCATTGTCATGACCGTGAGATAGGTGGTCACTTTGGACCCATACGGACGGCATCTAAGGTACTTGAATGTGGCTTCTATTGGCCAACTCTTTTTATGGATGCTCGTTTGTATGTTCTCAATTGTGATAGATGCCAACGCACAGGTAATATTTCCAACCGTCATGAGATGCCTTTAAATAACATTATTGAGTGTGAAATATTTGATGTGTGGGGGATTGATTTTATGGGTCTTTTTTCTGCGTCTTTTGCAAAGAAATTTATTCTGGTGGCAGTGGAGTATGTATCTAAATGGGGGGAGGCAAAGGCTTGTGCCACTAATGATGCACAAGTGGTGTTAAAATTTTTGAAGAAACATATTTTTAATCGATTTGGTGCACTACGTGCAATCATAAGTGATGGTGGCACCCATTTTTGCAACAAAATTTTTGATAAACTGTTGGGCAAATATGGTGTCACCCACAAGGTTTCCACTCCATACCATCCCCAAACTAGTGGACAAGTTGAAGTATCCAATCGAGAAATTAAGAGGATTTTAGAGAAGACGGTTAATGTGAATAGGAAGGACTGGTCCATTCGGTTAGATGATGCTTTGTGGGCGTATCGTACTGCTTTTAAAACACTTATAGGCACTACACCATATAGGTTGGTTTTTGGTAAAGCATGTCATCTACCATGTCGAATTAGAGCATAGAGCATATTGGGCGACCAAAGCACTAAACTTTGATTTTGCTCTTGCAGGTGAAAAACGAATGCTGCAGTTGAATCAGTTAGATGAGTTTCGGGGAAGAGCTTATGATCTTGCACTATCTTACAAGGAACGCACCAAACGAGCTCATGACAAACACATTATAAGAAGGGGATTCAAAGTGGGTGAAGCGGTGTTGGTATACAATTCTCGCTTACGACTCTTTCCGGGCAAGCTAAAGTCAAGGTGGTCAGGACCATTCACTATAGCCAAGGTGTTCCCATCGGGTGCAGTGGTGTTGCATGATGGCAAGGATGGGACATTTACTGTGAACGCTCAAAGATTGAAGCACTATATCGGTGGCACAATTGAGCCACAAATTGGAGTCACTCGGCTCCATGACAGTCATTGAGGACATGGGTGAAGAGTCGAGCTCTAGACTATAAATTGAGAACTACTTCTACTCCTTATTTTGATTTTGATTATATTTTTTTTTTAGTTATTAATCGCATCATTTGCATTTAGGTAGTTGCATGGCATTGCATTCAAATTTTTTTCCCGAACACTTCTCGCTCGGGCGGTCAAAACTGACCGCCCCAGCGGGTACTCTTTTTTTTAAAAAAAAAAAAAAAAAAAAATGAAGTCTTTTGCGAAAACGTCTCGCCAGGGCGGGAAAAATATACCGCCCTCGCGAGTCGCGCAGATTAAAAATTTTTATCCCCGAGAACTTCTCGCTCGGGCGGTCAATTTTGACCGCCCTAGCGAGTCGCACAGATTAACAAAAAAATTTTTTTCCGAAAACTTCTCGCTCGGGGCGGCCAGTTTTGACCACCCTAGCGAGTCGCGCAGATTATAAATACTTTCCTCTTCTCTTTTCCTCCCCACTTCGAACCCTACTACTCCCCTCCGATTTTTGGCACCCCCCCTCCATCTTTTGTGCTCAATCCTTATTATTTGGTGATTTTTCAGGGCAAAGAATCAATCTTGGTCCATACACTCCATGAGGAAGCATTTAGGCTACAAGATTTTCTTCTCCGGCGGTCTTTCAAGCAACTCCGGTCATCTTCCACATATTCCGGTGAGCTTCTCCGGCGACCCTCAACAATTTTCCGGCGGTTGGATACTTTGTGCACTCCAATCTCTACATGGCACCCAAAAGATCTAAGGTAACTCACGGTGCTTCTAGTTCTCGTTCCACTCCATCTATGTTTGTGAATGAAAAAGCTAGGGAGAGATTTGAGCATGCTAGACTACATAGGAAACCAATCCCTGAGTGTGGATTTAGCTCGTTTCTTATCGGTCAATTTTCGGAGTCCCAAATAGAAAGAAGAGGGTGGAATACCTTTGTAGCACAACCGAATGCAACAGTGGTTCCGGTTGTGCGTGAATTTTATGCCAATGCTCCGGAGGGAAATGAGTCGAAGGCATTTGTGAGGGGACATCTAGTCCCGTATGATCCCAAGACGATCAATGATATGTTGGGTTTACCGTCGGTGGACGATTCGGTGTTTCAGGCGTGGGTGCTTAACCCGGATTATGATTTGATCATTCGCACACTCATTTATCCGGGCACCACGTGGAAACAACCGGGGACTTACACGGTCTTTCTTGAAAAGTTTTTGAAAGTGGAGGGGGCATTGTGGTATGCATTCTTGTCTAAGAGATTGATGCCGGTCGGTCATACGAGTGATGTGCAGCGTGAGCGGGCGGTTGTTCTCTATGCCATATGTACAGGGATGGTGATTGATGTGGGCAGGCTCATTTTCGGACAGCTTAACATGTGCATTAATAGCAGAAATTTGGCTTTTTACTTCCCGACGATAGTGACTGAGCTGTGTGCCCGAGCGGGGGTGATATTCAAAGATGATGATGAGTGGTTACCGCCGATGAGAGCCATTGATGAGGCTCTGTATAAATCCAAGAGGGAGAAGAGACAGGCTGAGCTGCCCGAGGAGGTATTTTTCGATTATGGGATAGCAGCTCAACCACCTCCGGCCTTAGGACATGCACCACCACCCCCGCAGCCACGCCGCCATGCCATGCGAGATCGCGTCGCCGAATTGGGCGCTTGGGCCTATTAACAGACGCAGTAGCAGGCCGTTAATCAGGCACATATTCAGAACATCGAACACCTGGTGCAGGGGATCTCAACTCATTTGGGCATCGACACTTCCGAACGGCCACCTACACCCGCATACCCGCCACCCTTCCAATTTCAGTACAATTATCATATGCCCCCAGCAGCTGAAGAGGGAGTTCCACCGCCGAAGAATGAGGAGGAGGATGATTTCTGATCAGGGGAGTTTACTGTTTCCCCTTTCTTTTTATTTTGCATATTCTATCTTTGCATTTAAATTCATAAGTTTTTTTTATGTTTTTAGTGTTTGTTTCGTTTTGTGCACTGAGGGCATTGCACAACTCTAGTATGAGGGGGGTAGATTGTTATGTTTGCTTAGTTAATTGGTTTTAAATTGTTGCATTTCTTTTATTTGGTGTCGTTTATGGTGAGAAGACATAGTGTATGAGCCAATGATGATGTTGAATTGATAGTATACAAAAGTATTGATTGGGTCACCTCATGTGGTACTCTTGATTGTTAAAGCATGAATTTTGGCACAAAGTTGAACTTTTTGAGCACATATGTGTGGGGACTAGAATTTTGAAGGAATAATGGTGAAATTTGAAGGTTTTGTGTGGTTAACTTGAAAGGCATCATTTATGAGTTGATTTATCATGTAAACCCGTGAAAATAAGTCACTAATTGGGACCTTGAATGAGAACATGTGATTTGCCTTGAACTTCACATATACCCCCTTTTTCAATGCACTGAATTAAAATATCATACTCCTAACCAGCTGTAATCCAAAGTATATATTCTTAGCCTAGGGAGTACACGTGTGAAAATTGTGCATCAAAAAAAAAAAAAATATCGAAAAAGAAAAAATTGGTGGAGATGTAAGGTGAGGGGGAGCCGAAATAAAAGGAATGAAATTCTATTCCTGGGCTAAAAGTTGGAGATGTAAGGAGACGAGGAAAGTCAGACGAAAAGTCTTGACGATTGCACAATGAAAATGATCGGTGTACTCCCGACTGTTAGCCACTTGAGCTTATTTTCCTTCTTTTCGACACCCTTCTCTGCACTTAAGAATCGAATAAAGTTCAAATTATGGTTAGTGATAAATGGACACGGGGGTGCATGCTAGTGAGACTTGTATTGAAGTGCTAATTGAGTGACTCGCATGATCGGATGATTGATCTATTTGAAGTACGAATGACTAGACCCATCATGACACACACACACGTTCAAATTAGTGTCGAGTTTTATGTGTAGATGAGAATGAGTATTCGTTTGTGATTTGACTTGATTATGATTTGTATGTGGGAAAGTTCACTGAGGCATGAGCATAAAAGTGTTAAGTCACCATTGACATTTACTTGTGTTGGTTATTTCTTGTTTGAGTATTTTGTGTTTGTTGTGTTTGTTTAGAATCTCGTGCTTTAACCTATTTTGCTCGAGGGCGAGCAAAAGGTTAGTATGAGGGGGTTGATAGGACTCGTTTTTACGTGTTTTTAGTGTTGGTTTTGAGTCGCATTCATGCATCATATTAGTTTGTTTAGTTTAATTTTGCATCTTTTTAGCATTATTTAGCATTTGACTGACCTCGTGTATTTTGTGGTGATTTTGTAGGAATTGAACTAAAGAGTGGGAGAAACTTTGGCATAATTTCGAAGAGGATTCGCTAGGGCGGTCAAAAGTGACCGCCCCAGCGAGCATTGTGGTCTGGCCGAGGATTATTTTGCGCAAGTGTCTCGCTAGGGCGGTCAAAAGTGACCGCCCCAGCGAACCCAGGGACATGCTCGAGGAAGCTTATTCGAGGACCTCTCGCTAGGGCGGTAAAAATATACCGCCCTAGCGAGAAGCGAGATTGAGAAAGATTTGTTTCCAAATTTCTAGGGACTCTATCCTACACCATAACCTAACACACGAGAACAACAGCCGTTTTTTGATCTTTTATCAGACTTTTCATCATTTTTCTTGGAGAGGAGGCTAGGAGCAAAGGAGATTTCGAAGACCTCGAGATTTCCACGCGTCGTGGCCGTCATCCATCGTCATCTTTAGTATTTTCATTATTCAGTATTTTATTTCTTACATTGATTGTTGGTTTTTATCATGAATTTCAGTAGCTAAACTCTAGATTTGTTGGGATTTGAGGGGACCCTACCCCGTACTCGGTGTTTAACATTATTTCTCGACGTTTTCATTAGTGAATTGTTTATGCTATTGTTCTTTCGTGTTTCAATCGAAGCCTAGCTAACTTCCTTTGATTATTTCATGTTGTTGATGAGTTCGATAGAATAGTTAACAATAGGATCAAATAGTATAAACCACGGATTTACAATTTTAGTAGATATACGGAATTGAGTGCGTGTCGATAGTGATAGTTCACCCGAATGAAAGCTAGTGGATTCCATAGAATGTAATGCAATCTTGAACTGTTAGATATTTGAGGACACTTGAGTACTGCTTGTTTTTTATTAGTATTAATATAGCTCGACAGAGTATATTAATTAGTCTAGGGAATTCCGTCAAACGCACGAGTAAAAGTCGAGTGTAATTATTTAAACACGAGTGGTAGATGAACTGATAATTCCCAACCAATTCATTTCTCATTTGATTTAATCCAAATTAATCATTGCGTTCTTGAACACGTTTTCTTTGCAATTTAATTATTTTAATTGTTTACTTTACATTAGTTTAATCATCAACTAAATTTATCGTTGCTAAAGAAATTTTACTTGAAAATAAAAAATAGTGTAACGCAGTCCTTGTGGAACGATACTCGTATTCACTTACGTTTATTATAACTTGACTATCGTGCACTTGCGATATTTAAATCGAGCTTTTATTTATAAAATAAATTTTGGGATTATTCACAGTGCAAGTTTTGCTCGATCAATAATACCCAACCAATCATTTTAAACGCCTAGCAGCATCGGTTACATGATTCCCTAGGTATGAAATGATAGTGCCTACAAGAAGCATTCAATTATGGTTAGCGTATAGTACGGTCCCTTCAACTCATATATCTCGACTGATTCGACAACCATTGATTTATCGAGAGTTATTCAATGAATCGATACTATGTGTCTTGTCGTAGTTGCATCGATGGTGTAATTTATGAAACCCCTTTCATAATTACCACTATACTCTGATCAGAGATTTTAACCTACATACACATGATAACACATAGGATATCCATACCCGAAGGTAAGCAGTGAATCCCCGACTACAATGCATCGACTCCTATATGTTTCGACAGAACACCCAACCTTGCCACCTGATGACCCCATGAGAGTCGGTAAACAAGTCAAAGTGTACTTCTAGCACATAGAGTCTCAATGTTGTCCCGGGTCATAAGGACTAATGGTGTACAACCATAAACCAGGACTTTTCCACTTGATAAATGAGAACCACTTGAAAAGTCCTTTATGGAGGGTTGTTCAGTGCACTCTACCAGGAGCACCTATCTGCATGCTCGGACATCACAATGTCCCCTACCAATGTAAACACGGTACTCACATCGTAGATACTAGTCTCGAACTCTAGCAGCCTATATCCTTCTTAGCGGCGGCTGAATCGACTAGGAACTGTTTAGAATATACAGTATTCCAAATATGAGTTTCATGATACTCATCATATGAGCATCTCATATTCTTTCTACTATATGTATATTCAAGTGCTTTATCTATGCAACTAGCATGGGTATACAGATAAAGATTTGCCAAAACAATAATTTCAAATATTATTAAAATAAAGATTGCTTATACATAGAGTTTCATTGTGAACACTCGGCCAACACTTGGCTCGACGGGCACCTACTCTAACAATCTCCCACTTGCACTAGAGCCAATTACCCATATGCTTCAAACCCATTGATTCGCGATGCATCTCGAATAATGGTCCAGGTAAAGGCTTAGCTAGTGGATCAGCAACATTATCTGCGGAGCCGACTATGTCAATCGACACTTCTCCTCTTTCCACAATCTCTCGGAGGATGTGGTATTTTCTCAATACATGTTTAGATTTCTGATGAGACCTTGGCTCCTTTGCTTGAGCTATAGCTCCCGTGTTTTCACAAAACACCGGGACAGGAGCAACTCCATTAGGAATGACGCCCAACTCTTGGACAAAATTCCTTATCCAAACAGCCTCCTTTGCTGCATCTGATGCAGCAATGTATTCGGCCTCTGTGCTTGAATCCGCAGTATTGTCTTGCTTGGAAATCTTCCAAGAGACAGCAGCACCATTGAGCATGAATACAAACCCAGAGGTTGACTTCGAGTCATCGATATCGCTTTGGAAGCTAGAGTCGGTATAGCCTTCTAATTTCAGTTCTCCACCCCATAGACCAAGAACATTTTATTGGTCCTTCTCAACTGCTTGAGGATGTCTTTCACAGCTTTCCAATGTGGAAGACCGGGGTTCGATTGATATCTACTCACTACACTTAGTGCGAAAACCACGTCAGGACGCATAGATATCATCTCATACATGATGCTACCATTCGCAGATGCTTAAGGAATGCTTGTCATCGCCGCTATCTCTGCATCAGTCTCGGGAGACATAGACTTGGATAGGGACACGCCATGACACATTGGTAGATGTACTCTTTTGGACTCATCCATCGAAAACCGCTTCACGATGGTATCAATGTATGTGGACTGGGTGAGACCAAGCAATCTTCTTGATCTATCTCTATAGATCTGTATTCCCAATACAAAAGATGCTTCACCCAAGTCCTGTATCGAGAACTTACTTGCTAACCATATTTTAGTTGATTGCAACATTCCTACATCATTCCCAATGATTAGAATGTCATCAAAATAAAACACCAGGAATGTCACAACACTCCCACTGACCTTCTTATACACACAGGGTTCCTCAGGATTCTTATCAAAACCAAACTCTTTGATTGTTATGTTGAATCTGAGGTTCCAACTCCTAGATGCCTGTTTTAGACCATAAATAGATCTTTGAAGTTTGCATACCGTATGCTCACTTCCGATAGATGTAAACCCTTCGGGTTGAGACATGTAAATCTCTTCCTTAATATCCCCATTAAGAAAGGGTGTCTTTACATCCATCTGCAATATCTCATAGTCATACCATGCAGCTATGGCTAGCAAAATCCTTATGGACTTGAACATTACAACTGGAGAAAAAGTTTCCTCAAAGTCAACTCCTTGTCTTTGAGTATATCCTTTTGCCACCAATCGCGCCTTGAAGGTCAATACCTTCCCATCCGCCCCAAGTTTCCTCTTGTAAATCCATTTACACCCTATGGGAACAATTCCCTCAGGTGGATCCACGAGATTCCACACTTGGTTCGAATGCATGGAATTCATCTCAGATTCCATAGCTTCAAGCCATTTGGATGAATCGGCATCAGATAACGCTTCCTTGAAGGTCCTTGGATCACATTCAAGGTTAGGCTCATCATGGCCCTCTTCAAGAAGCAGACCATACCTCATAGGTGGTCTCGAGACTCTCTCGGATCTTCTAGGAGCTTGTATCTCCTCTCTTGGCTCTTCGGGTGTGAGTTCTACAACTGTGGGTGTCTCTCGAACCTCTTCGAGTTCTATCATCTCGCCTTTTCTATCTAATAGAAATTCCCTTTCCAAAAAGGTTGCATTCCTAGAAACAAACACCTTTGTTTCTTGGGGATGATAGAAATAAAATCCAACAGAATTCCTTGGATATCCCACAATGTAACGTAAAATGGATCGACTATCCAATTTATCTCCCACTACCTGCTTCACATAAGCAGGGCTCCATATTCTAAGATAAGAATATTTGGGAGGCTTACCCATCCATATCTCATATGGTGTCTTCCTTTGAATGGACATTTAATGGAATATCTTTCAATTCTAAGTTATAGAGATCGTTTTCAAGTTCACCAGTACCAATCAAACATTCATTCATGTAAATGTTGCAAACACCTTTGCAAAATAAACAAGAATATCCATTTTTATCAGCATAGAAATGGAAACAATGTTTTTCATAAAATTGGGTACAAACAAAACATCTCATAAAATTAACTTAAAACTATTGTTCAACAATAAGTAAACATCTTCAATAGCCTTGGAAGCAACTCTTGCTCCATTGTCCATCCTCAAGAAGGTCACACCTTACTTAAGCTTCCTACTTCTTCCCATCACCTGTAAATCATTACAGAGATGTGAACCATAACCGGTATCTAATACTCAAGAAGTAGAGTTAATTGAAATGTTTACTTCAATTTGGAACATACTGTTTCCAGAACTCTTCTGGGCAAGATATTCCCTGCAGTTACGCCTCCAATGTCCAGGCTTCTTGCAGTGATGACATATATCAGCAGTCTTGTCAGCCTCAATTGGTGTGGCTGCCTCAACGGGATTCGGAGATTGCCTCATCAAGGGCACGTTCTTCTTGGGACGTTGGAAAGAACGCTTCTTTCCCTTCCCATGTGGATCAATCTTCGTACTAGATGAAGAACCCACATAAAGAACCAACTTCTCTTTCTTGATGGTTGATTCAAACGTAACAAGCATATTCACCAACTCCTCAAGGGTCGGCTCCATCTTGTTCATGTTGAAGTTCACCACAAAAGGATCAAATGAGCTAGGCAATGATAACAGCAACACGTCGGTGGTCAACTCCGAAGGCAAAATCAGATCCATGCCAACGAGCTTGTCCACGAGCCCAATCAACTTTAGGCCATACTCATGGACCGAGGCCCCATCTCGCATGGGCAAAGTGATCAGCTCCTTGACGGTAGCATGCCTAAGAGGCCGTGTTTGCTCACCAAAGAGCTCCTTGAGATGCAAATGAATGTCAGCAGCACTCTTTGCATCCTCAAAACGCCTCTGCAGCTCATCATTCATAGAAGTCAGCATATAACACCTGGCTATCAAGTCATGGTCACACCATTCCTTGTAAGACTGCAATTCCTCAGGAGTGCAGTCAGTCGGAGCCTCAACATGGGACGACTCAGTCAGTGTATATGCTACCCTTTTCGAATTCAAGACGATTTTTAGGTTTCTTAGCCAAGTGAGGTAATTAGGTCCAGTTAATATGTGTTTGTCGAGTATTACGGATATCGGATTGCGAATCGTAGACATTGTCAATTTGTACTGAAAAGTAAAAACAGATAAATGTTGATGACTATTTTAAAATATTTAGTAAGATATGAAGTTTGGACTTTTACTTCATAAATATTTGCTCCCATTGTTTTGACATCTTTCACTACCCTCTAGTGAAAACGGGAAACTCCTTTTCTCAGTAGGTACGTAAGGTCCAATTAGCGAATTATGATCCCGAATAATATCAGCCAATCACAATTCCTAAAAGGTAGTTTCCAATTGCATCACAATGCAACCCTCTACGTAAAATTTTGTCTCACGTTTGATTAGGACCCAATAATATGACGTCGTTCATCTTCACGTGTCAAGCCTTACCCATCGATGTTGAACCTTGATGGACGGTCGCCATGAGTTCCCCAATAATATGAGCCGAAATCATGGGAGTTCCACGTAGTTCACATCACCATGTCAATGGATGTCACAGCTTTCCGGCACCCAGGGCCCCCAATAATATGAGCCGAGCCCCGAGTACGGGTAGCGTTCATCATGCACCCATTGTCGATGGAAGACATGGAAATTATAAACAAATTTATAATTCCCTTTTTCGGGCTTGATATTAATTTTGAATCTTAATTAAAATGAGGGTTTTTTAATTTTGAAAGGTCTCGTCATTAATTTTATTTAAAAGCTCGCCATGTTTGATCGTATGTTTGCCGGATTCATGCAACTTTGTTATTATCATAATAATAACGCACATACTCATTATTTATAACTTATCATGCATATATTATAAACAGTAAACAAAAAAAGGATGATCCAATCGCCCCAATACTAATGGCCCGTGTGAGCTAAACACGGGCCTAGGTCAAATCCTAGGGTAATGCAAGGGATGCAAATGCAACTATTACATTAGCTTCCAATATTTACACGTCTTCGATCTTCATAATCATCATGGCCACCATCTTCCAATCTTGATCATCCACTATACTAATATTTACAAATAAATATCCATGGCAAATAGAGATACATCTCATGGGGTGGGAACGGGCCATAAACCAAGCCCACTTTATAAATTGATAATTATTACAATCATTGAACACAAAATATCCTAGCATACACATAGCAAATTGGGCTTGGGCTTTTGATCATCCTTCATGCACAATATCACATATCATACACAATCAATTAATTATCACAATAACTAATTGATCCAATATTATATATCTTGATCCAATCACTAACCGCCACGATTATAAACTAAATTAACAAAGTATACAAACACCTTTGTCTACTTTCCAATTAATTTATTTATAACCGAATTTCTTATAAATCACAATTTACTATAAATAATTAAAGTCCAACTTCAATTATTTATTTTATGAGAAAAATTTGCAACTTTTGTAATTTTAAACTTAAGGGCCCAAAAACTTATTTTTCACCAAAAAAATTTTGGCTCATTTAAAATTTGCAAATATGTTAGCCATCCAATGGCCCAACAACTCAAGGCCCATAACACTTTGATAATCCAAAACACTTTTGGAAACCCTAGTCGTCATCACCGTCGCCGGATTCCGACAACAAAATTTTTTTTTTTAATTTTAATGGGGTTGTTCGGGCAGCCCCTCGGGATGCCCTAGCTGCCCGAAATGGGCAGCCCGAGCTGCATGAAATTCCCCACAATAAGCCTCGGTTTTTGGTTGAAAAAATACACTCATGCGGTTAGAAATCGATCTCAACATAATATCTTGTAATTGCTACACAAAATCGTAACCATAGCTCGGATACCACTTAAAAGGAGATCGGTTACGGTGACCGGAGCGCAACGGAAGTTAAAATATTGATTTTTCATCAAGAATTTCGGCCACCTCATATCATTTTGTGTGGCAAATACAACAAACACCAAAAACATACATAGGGTGTTTTAGAATTTACCTATCAATCACAAGGATTGATGTATGGCTCCAACTAAGGTGTAAACACCTTAGCTCTTCAATAGTAGAAACTATCTTCAAGCTTCCTTTGAGCACTCCTTGCTCAACTATTAAGCGCACCACCAACTAGGTAGATCCCCTCTTAATTTGCACTAGAAAATTAAGAGGATTTTTCAAGGAGAAGAATATTTCTTCTTCAACACTTGAAGAAGGAAAATTTTTTTTTGGAGAGAATGTTGAGGGAAATCTCGGCCATGCTTGTGGGGAGGGAAGAGTGAATGAGTTGTCTTGGTTTGTGAAAAAGTAGAGACCAACTTTTGCATGCCAAGCCTTGGTAACCCAAAAAGTAGTCTCCAACTCTTCACCTCCCATTCATGCATATATTATATGGTTTTTAACAAATTAAAAACCCATGGACTTAATTTAATTATCTCAAATATTTTTGAGATTAATTAAAATTTACTTGAATTTAATCAAGTCCACTAGTTAAATAATTTATTTAAATTGAGCTCTACAAGACTCAATATGATTTAATTAATTCAACACTTGAACTAATTTAATTATTTGGACTCTACTAGGTCCACTAGTGTTTAATTAATTCAACACTTGAATTAATTTAATTTAGTCCATAATAATGTTTATGAAAATCACAATTTTCAAATACATTATTCACTTGGCCAACTTTTAATTTAGGAACACATTCATAAATTGAAAATTACATTTCTCTCATAGAAGTCATACTTCTATTTTTCTCAACGTTTATAAACTCATTTATAAGCCGTTCAACACATTGAACTATTTTCTCCTTTATAGAAGTCATAATTCTAATTTTTTCTTACGCTTAAACTCCTTTATAAGCCGTTCAACATATTGAACTATTTCTCTTCTCAACGGGATCTAGAAAGCTAGTACTTGTGTGGCCATCAATGGTTCATTGATACAACTAGCCGTGGGTTCACATCTCCATGTGATTCGGACTAAACATGTCCTTATTTGAGCATACCCTAATTGCTCCATTCTTACTTATCAACACTTTGATAACAAGAACGTCAGAACTCAAGTCTGATAGTACCCAACCAATCATGTTAAACGCCTAGCAGCATCGCTTACATGATTCCCTAAGTATCAAATGATAGTTTCTGCAAGAACCATTCAATTATGGTTAGCGTACAGTACGGTCCCTTCAACTCATATATCCCGACCGATTCGACAACCATTGGTTTATCGAGAGTTGTCAATGAATCGATACTATGTGTCATGTCGTAGTTGCATCGATGGTGTAATTTATGAAACCCCTTTCAAAATTACCACCATACTCTGATCAGAGATTTCAACCTACATACACATGATAACACATGGGATATCCATACCCGAAGGTAAGCGGTGAATCCCCGACTACAATGCATCGACTCCTATATGTTTCGACAGAACACCCAACCTTGCCACCTGATGACCCCATGAGAGTCGGTAAACAAGTCAAAGTGTAATTCTAGCACATAGAGTCTCAATGTTGTCCCGGGTCATAAGGACTAATGGTGTACAACCATAAACCAGGACTTTTTCCACTCGATAAATGAGAACCACTTGGAAAGTCCTTTATGGAGGGTTGTTCACTGCACTCTACCAGGAGCATTTATCTGCATGCTCGGACATCACAATGTCCCCTACCAATGAAACATGGTACTCACATCGCAGATACTAGTCTCGAACTCTAGCGGCCTATATCCTTCTTAGCGGCGGCTGAATCGACTAGGAACTGTTTAGAATATACAGTATTCCAAATATGAGTTTCATGATACTCATCATATGAGCATCTCATATTCTTTCTACTATATGTATATTCAAGGGCTTTATCTATGCAACTTGCATGGGTATACAGATAAAGATTTGCAAAACAATAATTTCAAATATTATTAAAATAAAGATTGCTTATACATAGAGTTTCATTGTGAACACTCGGCCAACACTTGGCTCGACGGGCACCTACTTTAACACCAACAACATACAAAGGATGTAAAATGTGTAAAATAAACAATGCTTCTCTCCTGACTCAAAAACATATAATGTGCGGAAAAATTATGGACCTCAGGTTAACGTGCGCACACCCAGCTCCACCTACTCAGTCTTCGGCGCCTCCAGTCTCCACATCATCATTCACACCTGCATCATTCACACCTAGTGAGTCTAAATACTCAACACACCTGAACCGTGATAGCAAGTATATATACATAACATGCAACAGTGAAAAGTACTTAAATTAAAATATTTTTCATGGTCTTAGAAGCAGGAACTTAAACATAACATGTCAAAGCATAAACTTGTCTATAACATATCTCATCATATGAACATATACATGTTCATTTTCTTTTATTGAATTCAGCTCATTATTTGTGACTTCCGTATCAGCTCTAGTCGATGGATCTATCTAATTATTACTGCGGTACTAGACGGCGGGGACATCAGCGAAAGTATCACACATCCATTTAGGCTTGGCCTTATATGTTCGTGTTCGTGTTCGTGTTCGTATTAGTCACAACCAATTCCCTTTCCTTTAAAAACACGTCATCATATTCATCACTTATAAAAATCATACATATACGTACATTTTCTTAAAACAAATCATGCAACGTATTTTTCGTATTTTAAAAAATTCATGTTCATATTAACATATACATTTTAAACGTGCAATTATGGTGATCAGGGCGCTGCCAAAACTGCTAACTCGACTCACGTGCAAAATGATTGTTTTTCCCCTGGAAAACCCTAATTTACCATTTTACCCTGGATATCAAAATTTCGACCAGAAGCTAACCAAACTCCTCAAAACACCTCAAAAAGTATTTATAATCATGTTTTAGACGTAAACTTGAACCCATGCTAGAACTTCTATAATTCATTTTAAAACATGGACCGGGGTCCCAATTTAACCCGAATCAAATTGAAACTCGACCAAACTTTTCCAAACTTAAACCATGACTTGAACCTACATGACAGTCTTTTAACCACTTGTTTCAGAACAACTTACACCCTTGAAAACCCTCGAACAGCGTCGGGAAATTTTGGTTCTCAAGATACAAACCCTAGTGCACCTAGCCTCTCAAAACTCGACCATAGACCCGAACCAACGTGACCAGAGCCCTTAGACAACTATCCTAAGGTCAAGATCAAGCCTTGGACTCCTTCCTAGACCAACCCTACTCACGCATTCAGCCCCTTCCCGTAGGATCGTTCGGCTCCACCAAGAAGTAACAAAACTAGCCGTCCAACCTTCCCATCGACCTCACTCTTGTGACCAGCAGCTCATGCCCCCTTCCTAGCCTTCACACCGAGATTTAGCAGCCCCATTACACACACAAGGAAGAAATTATGAGACTCATGTGAAGAATATGCATGCTTTTGTTTCAAAATCGTGTAAAACTAATGCACAATGATAAATATGATATATATTATACATAAACATACAAATATAAGAGGTGAATGATGAGAAAAACTAGGTACAGGGTGTGCCTTTGAATTTTTACGCTTGTAAATCTTGATATAGTCGTGTAGAACGTGCACCGGAGAGGGAGGGAAGAAATAAAAAGCTTGAGAAAATTAGGGAGAAAAGCTGCTGAGTTTTGAAATTATCTGCTGCTGAATGGGGAGCGGGCGGCCGAATGGTATTAGGGGTGTTTAGGGTTTTGGGGGGTAGGTTTAAGTGTAATATAATTAGTATAATGAACCCTTAATTAAAATAAATGAGATTAAGTATAATTTTAGGCCAATTATGCATAAAATAATTCCATGAAGCCCAAAAACACTCTCGTAAAATATTTCGTTTTGTACATTTTTTAAAATATTACCCAAATACTAAAAACGTCCTTCTACTTGCTAAAACTTGCGTACCAATTTAAAATATGATCTGGCGAGTAAAAATACTACCAAGGCCCACATTTGAATATCAGCCTTAATTATACCATATATTAAATAATTAAAAATAATTACATTATAAAAATATTTTTCATTAACTGTTCACGGTCTCCGTTTCTCATTCGAGAGTGAATTACTACTAAAAGCCCTAATGCATTAAACCTTAGCAAACCATGAAATAAAACACCTATACATGTCATGATGATGTATTTAATGCAATAAAAATAATTAAAAACATATTTTAGCAAAAACCCTAGATTGCATGTAGTCATGTTACGTATTTCAAATTTTATAGACCTTATAGAAGCAGTCCTT
Source organism: Primulina tabacum (assembly GCF_025594145.1). Lineage (NCBI taxonomy): Eukaryota > Viridiplantae > Streptophyta > Magnoliopsida > Lamiales > Gesneriaceae > Primulina > Primulina tabacum. The sequence goes on along the minus strand of NC_134553.1, from coordinate 32,205,036 downwards.
CCCGCGGAGATCGGAGAAGAGACCTACAGAATCATTTTTTACGATGAAAAAAGCGATGAAAGATGAGCAGCGGATCTAGATCTAGTTGAAGAGAAGAGAGAAGCTGCAGCCATTAGGATGGAACGCATAGCCAGGTCCTACGACCGAAGGGTCATTAAGAGGAGCTTTCAAGTTAGAGACCAAGTTTGGAAGAAGATTCAAGATGTTGGTGTTTTGAAGTTGGATCCTATATGGGAGGGTCCGTTCAATTTGTTAGAGAATCTAAGTTCAGACGCCTAAAATCTAGAGGACCTTTTAAAAAGGAAGTTGAAGAGACTGTGGAATGTTTACCACCTCCGCAAATATTATGCTTAGTTGTGTTGATTTTAGTTTCATTTTTTTTGTTAATTAATTTTATGGGAAGAACACCGTACTTTGGCATTGGGTAAGTCAAATATATTATTCTTATAAGATTGCTTTTTTTATAAACTATTGTATATATGAGTTTTCACCCAAACTTAGAGCAGGAGCTCTGATTACGTCAGGGCACACCTCACCTTAGTTACACAAGGCTTAAAAAGAATTTCTCCTGACCTCAACTTCGGAGCTCTCATTATGCAAAGGCTCGCCTCGCGTCAGTTAGGCCAGGCTTATAAGTGTTTACACCTGACCTTCGCTTAGGAGTTCTGATTAATTCAGGGCTCGCCTCGCCTCGATAACGACAGATTATAAGAGCTTTCACCTGACTTTAGCCTAGGAGCTCTAATTGCATCAGGGATCACCTCACCTCGGTTACGCCAAGCTTATTAGGGTTTTCACCTGACCTCAACTCAAGAGCTCTGATGGCGTCAGGGTTCACCTTGCCTTGGTTATGACAGGAACAAAAGGGTTTTCACCAGACCTTAGCTCATAAGCTCTGATTACATCAGTGCTCACCTTGCCTCGGTTACACTAGGCTGATAAAGGTTTACACCCAACCTCAGCTCAAGAGATTTGGTTACGTCAGGGTTTACCATGCCACGGTTATGCTAGGATTATAATATTTTCACCCCACCTCAGTTGAGGATATCTGATCATGTCAGAGCTCCCAGATCTCGGCCGACCTTTGTCACAATGACCTTACCAGGTTATGATATTATTTAAGTGCTTGGCCGAGCTCCAGTGCCCGACTGACCTATGTTAAGATAACCTTACATGGTTATCATATTATTAAAGTGCTTAGCCAAGCTCCCAGAGCCCGACCAACCTCCCACTGATTTATTTGGTTCTGTTTAAGTGCTTGTCCTAGCTGCTAGAGCCCAATCGACCTCTCTCAAAATGACCTTACCTGGTTATTATTAGATTAGGTGCCCGTCGAGCCAAGTTTTGGCCGAGGGTTCATATTGAAACTCTATGTATAAATAGTCATTATTTAAAAAATATTTGAAATTATTGTTTTGGCACATCTTTATCTGTATACCCATGCTAGTTGCATAGATAAAGTCCTTGAATATACAAATAGTAGAAAGAATATGAGATTTTCATATGATGAGTATCATGAAACTCATATTTCCAATACTGTATATTCTAAACAGTTCCTAGTCTATTCAGCCGCCGCTAAGAAGGATATAGGCCGCTCGAGTTCGAGACTAGTATCTGCGATGTGAGTACCATGTTTCATTGGTAGGTGAAATTGTGATGTGCGAACATGCAGATAAGTGCTCCTTGTAAAGTGCACTGAACAACCCTCAATAAAGGACTTTCCAAGTGGTTCTCACTTATCGAGTGGAAACGTCCTAGTTTATGATTGTACACCATTAGTCCTTATGACCCGGGACAACATTGAGACTTTATATGCTAGCATTGCACTTTGACTTGTTTACCGACTCATATGGGGTCATCAGGTGGCAAGGTTGGGTGTTTTGTCAAAACATATAGGAGTCGATGCATTGTAGTCAAGGATTCACCGCTTACCTTCGGGTATGGATATCCTATGTGTATGTAGTTTGAAATCTCTAATAAGAGTATGGTGGTAATTAAGAAAGGGGTTTCTAAGATTACACCATCCATGCAACTATGACATGACACATAGTATCGATTCTTTGATAGCTCTCGACATACCAATAGTAGTCAAATCGCTCGGGATATATGAGATGAAGAGACCGTACTGTACGCTAACCATAATTGAATGGTTCTTGCAGGCACTATCATTTGATACCTAGAGAATCATGTAACCGATGCTGCTAGGCGTTTAACATGATTGGTTGGGTACTATCAGACTTTAGTTCTGACATTCTTATTATCAAGGAGTTGATAATTAAGAATGAAGTAATTGGGGTATGCTCATATAAGAACATGTTTAGTCCCGAATGACATTGAGATGTGAACCCACGGCTAGTTGTATCATTGAACTATTGATTGCCACACAAGTGCTAACTTTCTATATCCCGTTGAGAAGTAAAATAGTTCAATGTGTTGAACAGCTTATAAAGGAGTTTGTAAGCGCAAGACAAATTAGAAATATGACTTCAATAAGAGAAATGTGACTTTTAATTTGAGGAAGTGTTTCTAAATTAAAAATTGGCCAAACAAATAATGTATTTGAAAATTTTGATTTTCCTAAACATTATTATGGACGAAATTAAATTAATTCAAGTGTTGAATTAATTAAATACTAATGGACCTAGTAGAATCAAAATAATTAAATTAATTCAAGTATTGAATTAATTAAACAATATTGGGCCTTGTAGAGCCCATGTAGAACCCGTAAATCAATCTACGTTTAAGCCATGCATAATTCTAGATTTTTAAATTTAATTGACTTCATTGCATGATTATTTTAAATGCATTTCTTTGAAGTTAATTATTTTATTATTTCAGTTCAGTAGTTTGATTTTTAGCATTTCAGTTATTTCAGTGAGGCCGGACCGGAGTTGGAGTTTTGAGATAGAATTTAAGATTCGAGAAATATTTCCAGAAGTTAATTTAGCTAACAAGTAAGTTCATTTAAGTTAGAAAGGGAGGTTTGAGGATTTAATTTAATTATTTGAGGTGATTAAGAAATGAGCTCATTTAAGTTACTTAATTAAGGGGTTAGCTCACTAAATTAATTAAATGATTAGTAAGGATTTTAAGGGTTATTAAATTACTAGATAATCAATTTCCCCCTACCATTTATCATGCATGTTTCGGCCACCCCTTGCCTAGACCACACATTTCCAACTCATCAACTTTGACCAATTATTTGCATGTAACTAGTAGGATAATTCTTTTTGTTTGGGAGCACCATTAAATTATTAATTAACCTCATTCTAACCTAGACTACCATGCATAAAATCGGCCACTACCTCTAGAAACATCCACCAACTCATTTGATATCAAACTAGAATTCAAAATTTAAAATGAGAAGACTTGGTCTTGGATCTTCCTTATATCTTGCACCTATCCCCCTCACTCCCATAACCACTTATCTCCCCTCCCTCACCACCGAAATACCTCATCATTCAGATCCATTTTCAGTGTAGAAAAGTCGTGAGTTCATAGCCTAAGAGTAGAGAGAAAAATCGAGAGCAAGAATCAAGAGAAACATTCCACTCCTCCGCGCCGTCTCGTCTTTTCGTTCGTTTTCTTTCAAACGATAACCAGGCATGTCTAGATTCTTTCTAAACCTCAATAAAGTCATATTATCATTTATTTTTCAGTACATGATCATTTTTATTCAAGAAAAAACCGAGATACATGTCAAAACATTTTGAAACAGCACATGCAGAATTTTTGATATTCCTTGGCAAGCTTCACGTTTTTCTTGGTTTGTGAGTTTCAGGTGATTGGTTCGACTCCAGGCTCCCAAGGCGACTTATATACATGTAATAGGATGCATTAGGACCACATTTGTCCATCGGTTTCAGCCCATGCTCGCTGGAAAGCAAGAAATGACAGCAACACCATTTGTGTCCCTTTTTGAGTTCGAAAAATTCAGTTCTGGTTGTCAAGGACGAAGGATCGGATCTTGGCTGACCTAGTGGCCTATAGCCATGGTTAGATCACTCCCCTAGCATGTCTAAGACGTGACTAAGTCGCCCATTGGGTGGCTTTGTCCATGGCTCATCGGTTTTTAAATAATCAACAAGAACAACCCCTATATCCCTTCGGCCCCTTCCATTTTTCAGCATATGGTTTCGTTTCTTTTGTTGCTTGGTATGGATCTTGGTTGGCCTATGGCCCTTAGCCACGGTTCATATCATGCTCCTAGATGTCTAGATCGGGCCATGGTCAATCAAATGGCCACTGGAACGACGCAAGACATCGATCTAGACAAAACACTACACACGCATGCAAGTTGGTTCTCGGTTGGAGTTTCGGTTGAGTTTTGGTGTGACGCGGATTGTGGCTGGCCTAGGGCCCTTAGCCATGGTTCAAATCACTCCTTGGGATGTTGGTAAGAGTCTCTGGTCGGTGGTTCATGCCCCAATGTCCGGTAGTCTCGAAAACAACACAAGTTACACTATTGTACAGGTGCTGGAAAATTACAGCAAGTTGCTGTGTCGGTTCGGTGGCTCGTTCGAGTTCTTGGTTGGCTTTTAGCCCATGGCCTTGGATTGGACAGTGCCTCATTGAGTTAGGAAGGTCATGTTTTTCACAGTTTGTCATTTGGATCATTTTTGAGGTCGTACTGAGAATTTACGGTGCGATGTGCCAAATTGACTCTCGAAAGAGCGTTTCGTGTTTTGGCCTCCATTCCACCTAGATTTCGACCCTATCATTTTAGAAGCATTATTTTATGATTTTTCAGCGTATTTTAATCATGACTATACGTCGTTTCGATGTCGTTTCAGGTTGGCTCGGAGTCATGATTAAATGCGAAGTCATTAGGCATCATAGTCGCATCTTTTGAACGTAAATTGCGTAGTTGGTCATGTTTAAGCTATTGCATATTTTTCATAGCACAGTTAGGTTGCAGCGAGCCTGGGGACGATCCAATCCAATCCAGTTGGTAAAATTACAGGATTTTTCATTACGTCAGTTAATTATATTACGTGCATGAAAACAGAAAATGATTATTTTTGAGATTTATGCGATATGGCTTGTGGTTCATTCACTATGTGGGAGTGTTATTTTATACGGTCGCCAGTGACCGATCAGTTCAGTATGGTACCACCCGATCGCCAGTGACCGGCCAGCTCAGTTCAGTTTCAGCCTCCCTGGTAGCCAGTTACCGATCAGTTCAGCTTAGTGCAGTGGCCACAGGCGTAAAACATAATCTTAACAGAAAATTTTACCAGTTATTTCAGTACAGGCTCCAAGGAGCAAACATTTTTACTGTGATTATCAGTTCAGTTATGCACGTATTATAATTGCTCAGTACAAATTATTTTCAGCATGCCTGAGGACAGGATATGTTAACTCATGCATATTTTAATTCAGATTTTTACTCGTTACCTGCGATATATGCATGCTGAGTCTTTAGGCTCACTAGACTTGATTGTTGTAGGTACTGATGAGGCCAGGGCCGAGGGCGGGGACCAATGAGCCAGCTTGGGTCGGCAATAGTGGCACCCGAGGACCTCAGTGCAGCAGTTGTTATTTTATTCCGCAAACATTTTATCAGTCATTGGATATTTTTAAATTGTGATTTTTGGTAAACTTTATTTTCTTCCGCTGCGATATTTTAAACATTGAACTTGATTCATCAGTCGATTTTATGAATGAGGCCATTTAAGTTCTTTTAAAAAGAAAATTTTTAATTTTCCGCAAATTTTAAAGCAAGAAGTTTTAGGGCCTTTGCAATTGGTATCAGAGCGGCGGTTCTGTATAGGGTTTCACTACTACTGACCGCGAGAAGCTCACGAAGCCACGCTTTCAGTCTGTAAGTTTTTCAGTTCAGCATTTTGTTCAGCATTTCAGTTAAAGCATGAATTATTTTGTCAGCATGCTTCCAGATTTTCAGTACTTCAGTGTTCATTTAAAATAAATTATGGAATTATGCATGTTAGTTACGTATGGGTTATGTTGGAACAGTATGCCCCCTAGACGCATTTTAGAGCGCAACAGAGAGGAAAAGCCTCGTCGAGAGGACAGGGAGGAGCGTAGACCGGAGGGAGACCTACCACCTCCTCCACCGCCCCCACCGGACATGAGTGCCCAGATATTAGCTGGGATGGCACAGTTCTTTGCACAGTTTGCGAGGAACAATGCCGTAGCCGTAGCCGCAGCCGCAGCCAGGCCGACAGGGCCCGAGGCTGTTTATGAGCGATTCATGAAGATGCGCCCGAAGAAATTCTCTGGGACATCTGACCCCATGGTTGCCGAGGGATGGATCAAATCCCTCGAGGTCATCTTTGAGTTTATGGAGCTGGGGGACGCAGACCGAGTCCGATGTGCCACCTACCTGTTCACTGGAGACGCCCGCTTATGGTGGGAAGGAGCTTTGGTAGCCTTGACTTTGGCTACACTTTCATGGACCCGCTTTACGGAAGTTTTCTACTCCAAGTATTTTGCTGAGGAGGTTCGCACCAGGCTGACCACCGAGTTCATGAGTCTGAGACAGGGGGATATGACGGTTACAGAGTTTATCCGTAAGTTCGAGAGGGGCTGTCATTTTGTGCCCCTGATCGCGAATGATGCCAGAGCCAAGCTGATGCACTTCCTGGTGGGTTTACGGCCGATATTGCGCCGGGATGTTAGGGTATCTGACCCTGCTACTTATGAGATTGCTGTCTCCAAAGCCCTAGCCGCAGAGCAGGATCTGCGGGATATCGAGAGGGATCGCCAGGGCAAGCGCCCAGTCCAGGCACCGCACCGCCCTCCTCCTCATCAGCATCAGCAGCAGAATAAGAGGCCTTTTCATGGACCGCCCAGGAACTGAGGCCAGCAGCAGCAGCAGCGGGGACGCCCAGCCCCGAGGACTCAGGAGCACCCAGTCTGTCGTAGGTGCTCACGTCGCCATCCTAGAGCATGTATGGCTGGCTTCAGGAAAGTGTTTTAAGTGTGGCAGTCCAGACCACATGTTGCTGCAATGTCCTCAGAGGAATCTGCCTACCCAAGGCAGAGTTTTTGCTCTCCATGCCGCGGAAACCAACCCGGAGACTATGTTGTTGACAGGTACCTTTAAACTTTAAGTTATTATTTGAATTTCCGTGTTTTGGGAATCGGGATTTAGATGTGAACTTAGAACTGTTATAGGATTGCATGCTCTACTCAGATTTATTTTGTGGGAAATTAAGCTAGAAGAACCTTGACCTTTGCATGTCTATAAGTTTAGTTCTTGTAACTACTAGATTCAACTTAGAGCTCCGCTCTTTCAGGGAGAACTTTTATATCATGTTCCGCTACCAAGGCCTTGATAGATTCAGGGGCCACTCACTCGTTTATTTCGGAGGTCTTTGCAAACTTTCTCAAGATCCAGACCATTGGGCTAGATACAGCCTTTTCAGTAGTGTTGCCGTCAGGCGAGGAGATGGCAGCCACCAATGTTATACGAGATATAGACCTTGAGCTGCACGGTAATATTGTTTATGCGGATCTGATCGTGCTACCGATGCCAGAATTTGACATCATCCTAGGGTTGGACTGGCTGTTGAGGAACAGAGTGTTGATAGACTTTCAGCGGAGATCTGTTCTTGTCCGACCACCTGGAATGGAGCAGTTCTTATTTGAGCCGGACAGGTACTTTCCTTTACCGCGCATTATTCCATATGTTCAGGCTAGGAAGCTCATGCATAGAGGGTGTCGGTCATTTCTAGCGACCTTTTTATCTGTCCCCGAGGAACCCACCCAGTCAGCCTCAGATGTTCCGATTGTCAGAGATTTCTTAGACGTTTTTCCCGAAGACGTCTCTGGTATGCCACCCAAGAGAGAGGTGGAGTTTTCCATTGAGCTTATGCAAGGTACGGCTCCGATATCCAAAGCGCCGTACCGACTAGCACCGACAGAGATGGCAGAGCCTAAGAAGCAGATTCAGGAACTTCTCGACAAGGAGTTCATTCGCCCGAGCTTTTCTCTATGGGGCGCGCCGGTCTTATTTGTGAAAAAGAAGGATGGCTCGATGAGGCTTTGCATTGACTACCGGGAGTTGAATAGGGTTACAGTGAAGAATAAATACCCATTGCCGAGGATTGAGGATCTGTTTGACCAGTTGCAGGGAGCTTCGATTTCTCCAAGATTGATCTGCGCTCTGGTTATCACCAGTTGAGGGTGAGAGATGCTGATGTTTCCAAGACTGCTTTCAGGACTCGTTATGGCCACTACGAGTTCCTTATGATGCCGTTCGGACTGACGAATGCGCCAGCGATCTTCATGGATCTCATGAATCGCGTATTTCAGCCATACCTCGACCAGTTTGTGATAGTGTTCATAGATGACATTCTCGTCTACTCCAAGAGTCGGGAGGAGCACAGCAGGCATCTGACCATAGTGTTGCAGACATTGCAGAAGCACAAATTATTCCCAATGTTCAGTAAATGCGAATTCTGGTTAGAGAAGGTGGCGTTCTTGGGCCACATTGTCTCCAGCAGTTGTATTGAGGTAGACCCCGCAAAAGTTGAAGCAGTCAGAGATTGGGTTGTGCCTCAGAATGCATCCGAGATCCGCAGTTTTCTTGGGCTAGCAGGATATTATAGGAAGTTCATTCAGGGATTCTCATCCATTGCCGTTCCACTCACAGCACTGACCAAGAAAAATGCGAAGTTTGTGTGGAGCGAGGAGTGTCAGAAGAGCTTCGATACTTTGAAGCAAGCTCTTATCTCAGCACCCGTTTTGGCTGTACCGTCAGGATCCGGTGAGTTTGTTCTGTATACCGATGCTTCGAAGCTTGGTTTAGGTGCGGTTTTGATGCAGCATGGGAGAGTGATAGCTTATGCTTCTCGACAGCTGAAAATCCATGAGAAGAATTACCCTACCCATGATCTAGAGTTAGCGGCCGTAGTTTTTGCTTTGAAGATTTGGAGGCACTATCTGTATGGAGAGAAGTGTCAGATCTTTACCGACCACAAGAGCCTCAAGTATTTCTTTACGCAGAAGGAGCTGAACATGCGTCAGAGGCGTTGGTTGGAGCTTGTGAAAGATTACGATTGTGACATTAGCTACCACCCGGGCAAAGCTAATGTAGTTGCTGATGCATTTGAGCAGGAAAGTCGCAGTGATGGCTCATTTGACGATTCAGAAACCTCTTCAGATCGAGATGTAGAGGTTTGATCTTGAGACTTACCCTCGAGGTAGAGTTCCTCATCTATCTACCTTGACCATTCAGTCTTCCCTTTTGGACCGTATTCGCAGTGGTCAGGCCGCAAATGAGCAGTTGGCACAGTGGAAGAAGAGAGATGAAGCCAAGGGCAGTGTCTTGTATACAGTCAGCGGCGGTATTGTGAGATACCGAGACAGGATGTGGGTTCCTAGCAGTGATTCTATTCGAGCAGACATCTTATCAGAGGCCCATATGTCCCCGTACTCCATTCACCCTGGGAGTACGAAGATGTACAAAGATCTGCAGCTATTGTATTGGTGGCCAGGGATGAAGAAGGACATCAGACGGTTTGTGTCCGAGTGTCTGACCTGTCAGTTAGTGAAGGCCGAGCATCAGAGACCAGCAGGTTTGCTCAAGCCTCTTCCTATTCCTGAGTGGAAGTGGGAGAACGTTACCATGGATTTTGTGATCGGATTGCCGAAGTCAGCCAGGGGATCGAATGCTATTTGGGTGATTGTAGATCGTCTTACCAAATCAGCGCACTTCTTGCCTATTAAGACGACTTTCACCACGATTCAGTATGCAGAGCTGTATATCCGAGAGATAGTCCGACTCCATGGTATTCTAGTTTCGATCGTATCTGACAGAGATCCAAGATTCACTTCCTCATTTTTGAAGAGTTTGCATTCGACTTTGGGTACGAAGTTACTGTTTAGCACAGCTTTCCATCCGAAGACAGATGGACAGTCGGAGCGAGTTATTCAGATTTTGGAGGATCTTCTGCGCGCTTGCAATATTGATTTCTCTGGGAGTTGGGAGTCGAACTTACCATTGGTAGAGTTCACCTACAACAACAGCTTCAAGTCTTCTATTGGTATGGCTCCGTATGAAGCGCTGTATGGCCGCAAGTGCAGATCTCCTGTTCATTGGGATGAAGTAGGAGAGAGAGCAGAGTTGGGCCCAGAGATTGTTCAGCAGGCAGCAGATGTAGTAGTCAAGATCCGTGATAGGATGAGGACTGCTCAGAGCCGACAGAAGAGTTATGCCGATCAGCGGAGGAGAGATTTAGAGTTTGCAGTGGGCGATCATGTCTTTGTGAAAGTGGCACCTATGAAGGGTGTCATGAGGTTTGGCAAGAAAGGGAAGCTCAGTCCGAGATTCATTGGACCGTTTGAGATCCTTGACAGAGTTGGGACGCTTGCTTATCGTGTGGCTCTTCCGCCAAATCTGGCCGGAGTACACAATGTCTTTCACGTCTCCATGCTGAGGAAGTACATGGCGAATCCTTCGCATGTCCCGAACTTTGAGCCGTTGCAGCTTACTCCGAACTTATCTTATGAGGAGAGACCAGTGCAGATCCTAGACCGTAAGGAGAAGAAACTTCGGAACAATTTGGTTAAGCGAGTCAAAGTCAAATGGCTCAAACATTCAGAGGAGGAAGCTACGTGGGAGTCTGAGCCGGAGATGAGAGGTCGATACCCTGAGTTATTCGGTGAGTTCTAATTTCGAGGACGAAATTTCTTTTAAGGGGGGAAGGATTGTAGAACCCGTAAATCAGTCTACGTTTAAGCCATGCATAATTCTAGATTTTTAAATTTAATTGACTTCATTGCATGATTATTTTAAATGCATTTCTTTGAAGTTAATTATTTTATAATTTCAGTTCAGTAGTTTGATTTTTAGCATTTCAGTTATTTCAGTGAGGCCGGACCGGAGTTTGAGTTTTGAGATAGAATTTAAGATTCGAGAAATATTTCCAGAAGTTAATTTAGCTAGCAAGTAAGTTCATTTAAGTTAGAAATGGAGGTTTGAGGATTTAATTTAATTATTTGAGGTGATTAAGAAATGAGCTCATTTAAGTTACTTAATTAAGGGGTTAGCTCACTAAATTAATTAAATGATTAGTAAGGCTTTTAAGGGTTATTAAATTACTAGATAATCAATTTCCCCCTACCATTTATCATGCATGTTTCGGCCACCCCTTGCCTAGACCACACATTTCCAACTCATCAACTTAGACCAATTATTTGCATGTAACTAGTAGGATAATTCTTTTTGTTTGGGAGCACCATTAAATTATTAATTAACCTCATTCTAACCTAGACTACCATGCATAAAATAGGCCACTACCTCTAGAAACATCCACCAACTCATTTGATATCAAACTAGAATTCAAAATTTAAAATGAGAAGACTTGGTCTTGGATCTTCCTTATATCTTGCACCTATCCCCCTCACTCCCATAACCACTTATCTCCCCTCCCTCACCACCGAAATACCTCATCATTCAGATCCATTTTCAGTGTAGAAAAGTCGTGAGTTCATAGCCTAAGAGTAGAGAGAAAAATCGAGAGCAAGAATCAAGAGAAACGTTCCACTCCTCCGCGCCGTCTCGTCTTTTCGTTCGTTTTCTTTCAAACGATAACCAGGCATGTCTAGATTCTTTCTAAACCTCAATAAAGTCATATTATCATTTATTTTTCAGTACATGATCATTTTTATTCAAGCAAAAACCGAGATACATGTCAAAACATTTTGAAACAGCACATGCAGAATTTTTGATATTCCTTGGCAAGCTTCACGTTTTTCTTGGTTTGTGAGTTTCAGGTGATTATTTCGACTCCAGGCTCCCAAGGCGACTTATATATATGTAATAGGATGCATTAGGACCACATTTGTCCATCGGTTTCAGCCCATGCTCGCTGGAAAGCAAGAAATGACAGCAACACCATTTGTGTCCCTTTTTGAGTTCGAAAAATTCAGTTTGGTTGTCAAGGAGGAAGGATCTGATCTTGGCTGCTCTAGGGGCCTATAGCCATGGTTAGATCACTCCCCTAGCATGTCTAAGACGTGACTAAGTCGCTCTTTTCGTGGCTTGGTCCATGGCTCATCGGTTTTTAAATAATCAACAAGAACAACCCCTATATCCCTTCGGCCCCTTCCATTTTTCAGCATATGGTTTCGTTTCTTTTGTTGCTTGGTATGGATCTTGGTTGGCCTATGGCCCTTAGCCACGGTTCATATCATGCTCCTAGATGTCTAGATCGGGCCATGGTCAATCAAATGGCCACTGGAACGACGCAAGACATCGATCTAGCCAAAACACTACACACGCAAGCACGTTGGTTCTCGGTTGGAGTTTCGGTTGAGTTTTGGTGTGACGCGGATTGTGGCTGGCCTAGGGCCCTTATCCATGGTTCAAATCACTCCTTGGGATGTTGGTAAGAGTCTCTGGTCGGTGGTTCACGCCCCAATGGCCGGTAGTCTCGAAAACAACACAAGTTACACGATTGTACAGGTGCTGGAAAATTACAGCAAGTTTCTGTGTCGGTTCGGTGGCTCGTTCGAGTTCTTGGTTGGCTTTTAGCCCATGGCCTTGGACTGGACAGTGCCTCATTGAGTTAGGAAGGTCATGTTTTTGACCGTTTGTTATTTGGATCATTTTTGAGGTCGTACGAGAATTTACGGTGCGATGTGCCAAATTGACTCTCGAAAGAGCGTTTCGTGTTTTGGCCTCCATTCCACCTAGATTTCGACCCTATCATTTTAGGAGCATTATTTTATGATTTTTCAGCGTATTTTAATCATGACTATACGTCGGTTCGATGTCGTTTCAGGTTGGCTCGGAGTCATGATTAAATGCGAAGTCATTAGGCGTCATAGTCGCATCTTTTGAACGTAAATTGCATAGTTGATCAAGTTTAAGCTATTGCATATTTTTCATAGCACATTTAGGTTGCAGCGAGCCTGGGGACGATCCAATCCAATCCAGTTGGTAAAATTACAGGATTTTTCATTACGTCAGTTAATTATATTACGTGCATGAAAACAGAAAATGATTATTTTTGAGATTTATGCGATATGGCTTGTGGTTCATTCACTATGTGGGAGTGTTATTTTATACGGTCGCCAGTGAACGATCAGTTCAGTATGGTACCACCCGGTCGCCAGTGACCGGCCAGCTCAGTTCAGTTTCAGCCTCCCCGGTAGCCAGTTACCGATCAGTTCAGCTTAGTGCAGTGGCCACAGGCGTAAAACATAATCTCAACAGAAAATTTTACCAGTTATTTCAGTACAGGCTCCAAGGAGCAAACATTTTTACTGTGATTATCAGTTCAGTTATGCGCGTATTATAATTGCTCAGTACAAATTATTTTCAGCATGCCTGAGGACAGGATATGTTAACTCATGTATATTTTAATTCAGATTTTTACTCGTTACCTTCGATATATGCATGCTGAGTCTTTAGGCTCACTAGACTTGATTGTTGTAGGTACTGATGAGGCCAGGGCCAAGGGCGGGGACCGGTGAGCCAGCTTGGGTCGGCAATAGTGGCACCCGAGGACCTCAGTGCAGCAGTTGTTATTTTATTCCGCAAACATTTTATCAGTCGTTGGATATTTTTAAATTATGATTTTTGGTAAACTTATATTTTCTTCCGCTGCGATATTTTAAATATTGAACTTGATTCATCAGTCGATTTTATGAATGAGGCCATTTAAGTTCTTTTATAAAGAAAATTTTTAATTTTCTGCAAATTTTCAAGCAAGAAGTTTTAGGGCCTTTGCAGCCCAATTACAAATAATTATTCAAACTATTGGGCTTGAGTAAAATCAAGTAAAATTTAAATGGTCTCAAATGTGTTTGGGATATTTAAATAAAATTCCATGGGCCTTGTAATTTTACATGCCCAAATAAAATGCATGCTTGGAAGGTGAAGGGTTGGAGACAACTTTTTCATAAAACAATGCATGTCATGCTCATGCACTTTATTACCTTTTTACACAACAAAAAAAAGAAATCCTTCTCTCCTCCCACACATGCTTGGCCGAAATTTTTGAGCAAAATTCTCCTTCATTTTGCTTCTTCAATTATTGAAGATTGCACTCTCTTTTCAAAAGAAAAATCCCCTAATTTTTCTAGTGCAAAATTAGAGGAGATCTTCCTTGTTGGTGGTGGGCTTAATTTTTGAGCAAGGTGTGCTCTTGAAAGCTTGAAGATTTGTCTTATCATTGAAGAGCTTAGTTGTAAGTTGGAGCCATCATCAATCTTTTAAGATTGATAGGTAAAAATCTTAAAACACCCTATGAATGTCATTTTTTGTTTTATTTTATTTGCTAGACGCTATAGTTTAGGTAGCTCGATTTTCTTGTATGAAAAATATTTTTGAAACTTCCGTTGCACAAGCGGGCACCTTAACCGATCCCCTTTCAAGTGGTATCAGAGCTATGGTTACTATTTTGTGTAGCATATATATGATATTATATTGAGGTCAATTTCTAACCGCATGGGACAATCAAAACAACAAATCAAAAGCCGGATTTTGAGGGCATTTTGGGCAGCAAGTTGCTGCCCATTTTAGGCAGCTTGGGTTGCCCGAGGGGCTGCCCAAAATAGGCAGCAAGGGCAGCTCCTTGGACTGCCCGAACAGCCCCTTCATTTTAATAAAAAAATATTTTTTTGTATGTTGGCCGGAATCCGGCGACAGAACTCCGTCGACGGCGAGGACGACTATGGTTTCCAAAAGTGTTTTGGAATATCAAAGTGTCATGGGTCTTGAAGTTGTTGTCCTATTATATGGCTAACACAATTTGTGAATTTAAATAGGCCAAAATATTTTTGGTGAAAAATGTCTTTTTGGGCCCTTAAGTTTAAATTTACAAAAGTTGTACATATTTTCCCATAAAATAAATAATTGAAGTTGAACTTTAAATATTTATAGTAAATTGTGATTTACAAGAAATTAGGTTATAAATAAATTAATTAGAAAGTAGACAAAGGAGTTTGTATACTTTGTTGATTAAGTTTATAATCGTGGCGATTAGTAATTGAATCAAGATTTATAATATTGGATCAATTGATTATTGTGATAATTAATTGATGGTGTATGATATATGATATTATGCATGAATGATGATCAAAAGCCGAAGCCCAATTTGCTAGGTGTATGCTAGGATATTTTGTGTTGAATGATTGTAATAATTATCAATTTATAAGTGGGATTGGTTTATAGCCCGTTCCCACCCCATGAGATGTATCCCTATTTGCCATGGTTATTTATTTGTAAATATTAGTACAGTGGAAGATCAAGATTGGAAGATGGTGGCCTTGATGATTATGAAGATCGAAGACATGTAAATATTGGAAGTTTATGTAAAAGTTGCATTTGCATCCCATGCAGTTCCCTAGGATTGGACCTAGGCCCGTGCTTAACTCACACGGGCCATTAGTTTTGGGGCGATTGATCATCCTTGTTTTGTTTACTGTTTATAATATATGCATGATATGTTATAAGTAATGAGAATGTGCGTTATTATTATGATAAAAACAAAGTTGCATGAATCCGGAAAACATAAGATCAAACATGGCGAGCTTTTAAATAAAATTAATGATGAGACCTTTCAAAATTAAAAGACCCTCATTTTGAATAAGATTCAAAATTAATATCAACCCCGAAAAGGAGAATTATAAAGATGTTTACAATTTCCATGTCTTCCATTGACAATGGGTGAATGATAAACTCTACCCGTGCTCGGGGCTCGGCTCATATTATTGGGGGGCCCTGGACGCCGGAAAGCTGTGACATCCATTGACATGGTGATGTGAACTACTTGGAACTCCCATGATTTCGGCTCATATTATTGAGGAAACTGATGGCAACCGTCCATTAAGGTTCAACATCGATGGGTAAGGCTTGACACGTAAAGATGAACGACATCATATTATTGGTTCCTAATCAAACGTGAGACAAAAGTTTACGTAAAGGGTTGTATAGAGATGCAATTGCAATTACCTTTTAGGAATTATGATTGGCTGATATTATTCGGGATCATAATTTGATAATTGGACCTTACGTACCTACTGAGGAAATGAGTTTCCCGTTTTCACTAGTGGGTAGTGAAAATGTCAAAATAGTGAGAGCGAAAATTTATGAAGTAAAAGTCCATACTTTATATCTTACTAAATATTTTAAAATAGTCATTAATATTTATCTGTTTTACTTTTTAGTACATTTTTGACAATGTCTTCGATTCGCAATCCGCTATCTGCAATACTCGACAAACACGTATTAACCGGACCTAATTACCTCAATTGGCTAAGAAATCTTAAAATCTTCTTGAATTCAGAAAGGATAGCGTATACACTTACTGAGTCCCCCCTGTTGAGGCTCCAACTAGCTGCACTCATGAGGAATTGCAGGATTAAAAAGGATTGGTGTTACCATGAATTGCGAGCTAAGTGTTATATGCAGGCTTCTATGAATGATGAGCCGCAGAGGCATTTTGAGGATGCAATGAGTGCTGCTGACATTCATTTGCATCTCAAGGATCTCTTTGGTGAGCAAACACGGCCTCTTAGGCATTCTACCGTCAAGGAGCTGGTCACTTTACGCATGCAAGATGGGGCCTAGGTTCATGAGCATGGCCTAAAGTTGATTGCGCTCGTGGATAAGCTCGTTGGCATGAATCTTAAGTTGCCTTTGGAGTTGACCACTGACGTGTTGATCTTGTCGCTGACTAGCTCATTTGATCCTTTTGTGGTGAATTTCAACATGAACAAGCTGGAGCCTACCCTTGAGGAGTTGGTGAACATGCTTGTTACCTTTGAGTCCACCATCAAGAAAGAGAAGCCGGCTCTTTATGTGGGTTCTCTATCTGGTACGAAGAATGGTCCACCTAGGAAGGGAAAGAAGCGTTCTTTCCAATGTCCCAAGAAGAACGTGCCCTTGAAGAGGCAATCTCCGAGTCCCGCTGGGGCAGCCATACCAGTGAAGGCTGACAAGACTGCTGATATCTGTCATCACTGCAAAAAGCCTGGACATTGGAGGCGTAACTGCAGAGAATATCTTGCCCAGAAAGGTTCTGGAAATGGTATGTTCTATATTGAAGTAAACATTTTAATTAACTCTACTTCTTGGGTATTGGATACTGGATATGGCTCATATCTCTGTAATGATTTGCAGGTGATGGGAAGAAGTAGGAGACTAAGGGAAGGTGAGACCTTCTTGAGGATGGGCAATGGGGCAAGAGTTGCTGCCAAGGCTATTGGAGATGTTTACTTGCTTTTGAACAGTGATTTTAAGTTAATTTTTAGAGATGTTTTGTTTGTACCAGATTTGGTTAAAAACATTGTTTCCATTTCTATGCTTGATAAATATAGATATTTTTGTTTATTTACCAAAAGTGTTTGCAACATTTACAAGAATGAATGTTTAATTGGTACTGGAGAACTTGAATACGATCTCTATAACTCAAAATTGAAAGATATTTCCCTAAACAATGTCCAAACAATAACAAAACATACAAACGAAAACAAGATTCTCTAAATTCGGCACAATTATGGCATGCTCGATCAGGAAATATTTCCTTAAGAAGGATGAACAAGCTAGTGGGAGTAGGCATGTTTGATATGTCTGATATTAATTCTCTCACGACTTGTGAATCTTGTGTGAAAGGAAAGATGACCAAAATTACCTTTAAGGGCCATGTGGAGCGAGCCAAAGGGTTATTGGATTTGATCAATACTGATGTGTGCGTTCCGCTTAGCATCACCACTACGAATGGACATGCCTACTTCATTACCTTTACCGATGAATTTTCGAGGTATGGGTATGTGTATTTAATGAAATACAAATCTGAAGCCTTTGAAAAGTTCAAAGAATTCAGAAATGAAGTAGAGAAACAGTTTTGACGAAGCATCAAGACACTTCGATCAGATCGAGGTGGTGAGTATTTGAGTGCCGAGTTCCAAGAGTAAATTAGGGAGAATGGGATTATCTCGCAGTGGACTCCGCCTGCTACACCACAGTTTAATTGTGTTTCAAAGCGTCGTAACCGGACTTTGATGGACATGGTTCGGTCTATGATGGGTTTCACGGAGTTGCCGCCGTCCTTTTGTGGAAATGCGCTTGAGACAGCGACACTGTTGTTGAACAATGTCCATTCAAAGGCAGTTGATAAGACACCATATGAGATATGGATGGGTAAGCCTCCCAAATATTCTTATCTTAGAATATGGGGATGCCCTGCTTATGTGAAGCAGGTAGTGGGAGATAAATTGGATAGTCGATCTATTTTATGTTACTTTGTAGGATATCCAAGGAATTCAGTAGAATATTATTTCTATCATCCCCAAGAAACAAAGGAGTTTGTTTCTAGGAATGCAACCTTTTTGGAAAATGAATTTCTATTGGATGTGATGAGCCTAACCATGGATGTGATCCAAGGACCTTCAAGGAAGAGTTATTTGATGCCGATTCATCCAAATAGCTTGAAGCTATTGAATCTGAGATACATTCCATGCATTCGAACCAAGTATGGAATCTTGTGGATCCACCTGAGGGAACTGATATGAATCTTCGTACGAACGAATAGCAAACACGATTAAAATCAAATCGCGCCCTCAATTCAATAACGAACAAAGAATCGTTGTTGTCCCGATCTTTTGAATCAAGTGTGTGTATTGTGATTTTCACCTCCAAAATATGAAAAGTCTAGCAACAAATAATCACGGAATAAACAATCGAAAAACTCAACGAACCTTCAAAGAACAAGTCTAAGACAATCCGCACAAGCACGATCGACAAACGCCACAAGACGAATCTTGATAAGTTTGATTTTTGAATAACAAAGCGAAGCTTTGAATGTTTGAGAGAAAAACTCTAAACTTTGATAAAAATATCAATAATGATCTGGAAAGTGTGTAAAATTTCGTCCATCATATGTTTACATATCAAAAAGATATCAAATCTAGTTACCAAGATAATTAAAACTCTAAATAAGGAAAGAAGTATTTTTCTCGCCTGCAGCGCGCTGGGGCTGTGAAGTTTGGTCGCCCTAGCGCGAGATGTTCTGGACAGGCGCGCTGGGGCGGTGAAGTTTGGCCGCCCTTGCGCGAGATTCTCTGGAATTCACCTTCTGGACAGTGTCTTTGGCGCTGGGGCGGTAACGTTTGGCCGCCGTAGCGCGGAAGCTTCTGGTCCAAAGTCACGTTCTTCATACTTTAGCACTTGAAACTCCTTCCTTTGACTTCCAAACTTGCTCCCGTGAATCACGAACCCCTCGGGACTTGGCTCCTTGCTTGGAAGCTCTACTTGATTGCTCATGAGCCCATTCAATGTTTCTTTGAATCTCTTCAGTCGTCCTCTCGTAATCGGTCCCTCCGGCAACTCTAATGGGTCCCATGCGTTCCTTGGGGCTTGACCTTCCGTGTTCGCATCATCCTCCCCTTCTTGAAAAGGATTTGTCCTCAAATCTAGTTCGTCACCTACATCAAACAACGACAAGTCACTAACATTAAAGGTAGAACTCACGTTATACTCACCTGGTAGGTTGAGTTTGTAGGCGTTGTCACTTATCCTCTCAAGGACTTTAAATGGTCCATCACCCCTAGGTAATAGCTTTGAACGTCGCTTTTCGGGGAACCTTTCCTTCCTCAAGTGTAGCCAAACCCAATCTCCCTTCTCAAAGACCACCTTCTTCTTCCCCTTGTTGGCTTGCTTGGCATATTGCTCATTCTTCTTCTCAATGTTGGTCTTGACCTTCTCATGCAAGATCCTAACAAATTCAGCTTTCTTTTTCCCATCCATGTTTAACCTTTCACTCACAGGTAAAGACATCAAATCCAACAGAGTCAAAGGATTAAAACCATAAACAATCTCAAATGGCGAAAATTTTGTAGTAGAATGCACACTGCGATTATAAGCAAACTCAACAAATGGCAAACAATTCTCCCAATTATTTAAGTTCTTTTTAAAAATAGCACGCAAAAGTGTTCTTAAAGTTCTATTGACAACTTCAGTTTTTCCATCCGTTTGAGGATGACAAGTAGTAGAAAATAACAATTTTGTGCCAAGTTTAGCCCATAAAGTATTCCAAAAGTAACTCAAGAATTTAACATCGCGATCGGAAACAATAGTTCTAGGCATGCCATGCAACCTAACGACTTCTCTAAAGAACAAATCCGCAATGTTTCAAGCATCATCGGTTTTATGACAAGCTATAAAATGTGCCATCTTAGAGAATCTATCCACAACAACAAAAATAGAATCCCTCCCCTTCTTAGTTCTAAGGCAACCCCAAAATAAAGTCCATAGAAATGTCAATCCAAGGCTCACTAGGAACATGAAGTGGTGTATACAATCCATGTTGTTGTGTTTTAGACTTAGCTTGCCTAAAAGTTATGCACTTTTCACAAACACACTCAACATCACGCTTCATATGTGGCCAATAAAAATGTTCATGCAAAGCATTCAAAGTTTTTGCCACACCAAAGTGTCCCATCAATCCAACCCATGTGCTTCCCGAACAAGTAATTCACGAATTGAAGATTTAGGAATGCACAACCTATCTTCTCTAAATAAGAAACCATGATGAAATAAAATTTTTCATGTGGACCATGCATACATGTTTCAAATACACTCTTAAATCCTCATCTAGCACATACAATTCCTTCATATGCTCAAACCCCAAAATTTTTGACTCCAAGGTAGAGATTAGTACGTACCTCCGTGATAGTGCGTCGGCTACTACGTTTTCCTTACCTTGCTTGTATTTGATGATGTAGGGGAATGTTTCAATGAATGCTACCCACTTGGCATGTCGTTTGTTCAACTTCTATTGACCCTTAAGGTGCTTTAGATGCTCATTTCCGTATGGATCACAAACTCCTTAGGCCTCAAGTAGTGTTGCCAAGTCTCTAGGGTCCTCACAAGTGCGTAGAACTCCTTATCATACGTGGGATAGTTCAGCGCTGCTCCATTGAGCTTCTCACTAAAGTATTCCACCGGCCGCCCTCCTTGCATCAACACCCCACCAATAGCTACACCAGAAGCATCACATTCAATTTCAAACGTATTACTAAAATCAGGTAACACAAGTAGAGGAGCATTAATTAATTTTTGCTTGATAATATTAAAGGACTTCTCTTGCTCCTCGCTCCAATGGAATGGAACGTTCTTCTTAATCACCGCTCTCATTGGTGCTGCCAATGTGCTAAAATCCTTTACAATCCTCCTATAGAAGCTTGCAAGACCATGAAAACTCCGAACTTGACCAATAGTAGTAGGCGTTGGCCAATCTCGAATAGCACTTACCTTGTTTTTATCCACATGTATTCCCTGTGAACTTACCACAAAGCCAAGAAAGACAAGTTTGCTTGTACAAAAATCACACTTCTTCAAGTTAGCATACAAATTTTCAGCCCTTAGTGTGAATAACACAAGTCTTAAGTGATTAACATGCTCATCCAAATTTTGGCTATACACTAGGATATTATCAAAGTAAACCACCACAAATTTTCCTATGTATGCACGCAAGACATGATTCAATAACATCATAAAGGTGCTAGGAGCCTTAGTTAATCCAAATGGCATGACCATCCACTCATACAACCCGTACTTGGTTTTAAAAGCCGTTTTCCACTCATCACCTTCCCTCATCCTAATTTGGTGATAACCACTTTTCAAGTCAATTTAGCTAAAAATACAAGCACCATACAACTCATATAACATATCATCTAGTCTAGGTATGAGATGCCTATACTTAATGGTTATGTTATTGATTGCCCTACAATCTACACACATACGCCTGAGCCATCTTTCTTAGGAACTAATAGAACAGGTACATCACAAGGAGACATGGACTCACGCACAAAACCCCTATCTAACAACTCACTTACCTGCCGTGGAAGCTCCTTAGTCTCCTCTGTATTGCTCCTATAGGCGGGACGATTAGGCAATGAACTCCCAGGCACGAAATCGATTTGGTGCTCGATTCCCCTCAATGGTGGCAATCCTTGAGGCAACTCTTCCGAAAATACATCCTCAAATTCCTGCAAAAGTGAAACAACAATGCTCGGAAAGGACCCGGATATATCACTTGTGTTAAGGAGGATCTCTTTGTAAAAAATCAACAAAAGCGGTTCATGTGTGTGCAAAATTTGTTTCAACTTACTCTTTTGGGCCATATATGATTTCTTTTTGGCCTCTATCCTCTGATTTTCTTTCCTCTCAATTTTTTTTCTCTCATTTTTATTTTGTATGGCTATCTCACTCTTTTTTTCATTCATTTCATTTTTACTTTCAAAGGCCATCTCACTCTTTAATTCACTCTTTTTTTCGAACTCCTCTCTCTTCTTTTTTTTCAATTGGTCCTCCAACACTTGCTTTGGGGACAATAGAAGTAGAACAATGGAATCTTTCTTCATCATAAATGAATACCTATTCTTGTACCCATCATGTGTCACCCGCCTATCATATTGCCAAGGTCTACCCAAAAAGATATGACATGCATGCTTGGGTACCACATCACACAAGACCTCATCCACATACTTCCCAATAGAAAAAGACACCAAAACTTTCTTGTTCACCTTCACCTCCGCACAATCGTTCAACCATTGAAGCCTATATGGTTGGGGATGCTTTAATGTAGGTAAACCCAATTTTTCCACCATCTCACTACTAGCCACATTGGTACAACTCCCCCCATCTATAATTAAATTGCAAACCTTTTGATTTATAAAACACCTAGTATGGAACAAGTTTTCCCTTTGGTTAGTCTCTTCTTCCTTGACTTGGGCACTCATGATACGCCTAGTCACTAGTGCTTCACCTACCACCGACTCATATCCCTTATCAGGATCCTCTAACGCAGGCATCTCATCATCATCATCACCCTCACTATGAGACTCATACTCACCATAGTCATTTAAGATCATTATCCTCTTATTAGGACACTCACTAGAAATATGACCCAACCCTTGACACCTAAAACATTTAACATCTCTAAATCGATTAAGAGGAGTTTCAGATTTACCTTGCACTCCTTGCTTAGGCGCCTCTTGTTTGGTCTCAATTTTGGGCTTGGCCACCACCTTATTCTCCTCACATTTCACCACATTTGACCGCCAAGAAGATGATGAACCCCCAGTTTGATTGGTGCGGCCAACTCCGCTCCTTTTGAGTTGTTGCTCCACTTTTATGGCCATTTGCACCATCTCGTCTAGATCCAAGTAGTGCCGAAGCTCCACTTGATCTTGAATTTCCCTGTTCAAACCACAAAGAAAACGAGCCATGGTCGCCTCACTATCTTCCTCAACATTGGCCCTAATCATGACTACTTCCATCTCCTTATAGTAGTCCTCAACACTCTTCACCCCTTGCCTTAAAGTTTGTAGCCTCTTGAACATCTCCCTATAATAGTGATTAGGCACAAACCTTTTTCTCATTACTCTCTTCATCTCATGCCAAGTTTCTATGGGCCTCTCATTGTACCTCCTTCTAGTGGTCACTAATTTATCCCACAAAATGAGAGCATAGTCTAAGAATTCCACCACCGCCAACCTCACCTTCTTTTGTTCGGAGTAGTGGTGACACTCAAATACAAACTCTACCCTCTTTTCCCACTCTAAGTACGCCTCTGGGTCAGATTTCCCATGGAATGAAGGAATTTTCATCTTAATACTACCCATGTTACCATCTTCCCTATTCCCATCATATCTACCCCGTACGGCTTCTCTTCTTCCTCTCCCAATTCCTCTACCTCTTCCATTCCTACCCCAATTTTCATTTTGGCTCTCCTCATCTCCACCCAAATCATACTCATCATCTCTACCCAAATCCTTAGGCTTAGATTTACTCCCACTAGCACTAACCTCAAGCTTATATAACCTCTCATGCAAGGGCTCTAATTCATTCCTCATCATCCTACTAAAATGCCCAAATAAGGCCTCCATTTGGAACTTAGACACCCCTTGGTTTGAATCATCTCCTACCTCCCTCTCCATTTAATTTTTAGAATTGTACCTGCAAGAAACGTTAGTAGAAAACAAATAGTCCTTACCCAAATTCTCACGGTCACTCCAAAGAAAATTGGCTCGTCTCTCCTCTCTTATTTTTTGCTCACAACAAATACTCACTAGTCACTCCAAAGAAAATTCACTCGCAGTCAAGTAATTTCACTCAAATGTGATAGTATTCTCGAAAGTGTGCTCAAGCTTTGTATTTGTATATCAAACAATCAAGTTCAACTTGTGAACAATTGTGATCGATTCAACTAAACTGCGTAGACAAGCAATTTGAAGATAAATAATTTTTTTTTTTGGACTGTGAGAGGCAATTGAATATGACTCTCTTAAGGAAATAGAACAAGATATAAAAAATAATAATGGTGAATTTTGGCTGAGTACTTGCTCGAAAATCACCAAAAAAAATTAAAAATCAACTTTTCTTCGAGAATCACAGATTCACGAAGAACGATAAACGAAAACAGATCTGGCAACGAACGAAGAAATAAACAGATCTGAAAATTGAATAACAAGATACTTACATGAATTCAATGAACCTAAGCTCTGATACCAAATGATATGAATCTTCGTACGAACGAATAGCAAACACGATTAAAATCAAATAGCGCCCTCAATTCAATAACAAACAAAGAATCGTTGTTGTCCCGATCTTTTGAAATAAGTGTGTGTGTTATGATTTTCACCTCTAAACTATGAAAAGTCTAGCAACAAATAATCACGGAATAAACAATCGAGAATCTCAACGAACCTTCAAAGAACAAGTCTAAGACAATCCGCACAAGCACGATCGACAAACGCCACAAGACGAATCTTGATAAGTTTGATTTTTGAATAACAAAGCGAAGCTTTGAATGTTTGAGAGAAAAACTCTAAACTTTGATAAAAATATCAATAATGATCTGAAAAGTGTGTAAAATTTCGTCCATCATATGTTTACATATCAAAAAGATATCAAATTGTAAGGCTCGAGATTTCTTAATCTTCATTGATGTGATATTCGGAAGATATGAGTATGCATGAAATGTAATGAGAAGCACTAAATGAGATTATGAAGTGTTGCATAAAGTCTAGACCGCACCCGCGCTACGAAAAAGACCGCACCAGCGGTTGATGGACAGAGAGTTGGAGATTAATTACGAAAGTGACACCGCACCCGCGGTGCTAGACAGACCGCACCCGCGGTTCTGCTACAGTGAGCTCAGCGCACCCGCGGTGCAAGACAGAGCGCACCCGCGGTCGCTGTTTCTGAAATTTTGGATGATGGTCAATATGCCTAGCGCACCCGTGGTGTGAGAAATACCGCACCCGCGGTGAAACGTGCAGTAAGCACATTTAGCCATGTGCCTTACATGCAACGTGATCTATATATATATATATATATATATATATATACCTGCATGCAATTCAGGAGAAGGAAAGGAGGAAAGAGCCGAGGAAGTGCAAAAAAGAATTGAAATATTCTTACGCCTTTTGTGAGAAATCCGTCCGTCTGTTTTTGTATTCGACTTCAGTACTGTGTCCCTATCGACGCAGGCTACAACTGGACGTAAGTTTCGTTATGTTTAGACATGATTTGAATTTATGATATTGTCAGAATTGATTATGAATCAGATGTGATGTTTCTGCTACAGTAGACATGGTATGACTAAGTCAGATTAAGGAATAGACTATTTATGAAATTGTTATGAATTTCAGAGTTGATTTAGTTGAGAGTTTATATCAGAGTTGTGTTATTATTCAGATTATGAGTTGTACTGATACTGGTTATGAATTCTGGTATTATATCTGTGATGTTGAGATACACGGGGTTATCGTGACTGTATTGTTATGCCGTCGAAACATCAGTAGATTGATATTGATCAGATTCAGTAATGATTTCGATTGTATCATGATATCATTGATATGAATTAGATTGTACCTTGTTCAGATATGGATCAGATTATATACCGATTTGAGTATCGATCAGAACAGGTTTTGAATCGAATTATATACTGATATTGTATTTATACGATTGTCATTGCCAGACTGGTTATGGACAGATTGGAATACAAGACTTCGTCTTCGTCAGACCGGGAAGACAAAGGTATAATTCATGTTTTGTTTTGGGGAAGATACAACTCAAATGAGTTTCAATTTGAGTTGCCCAACAAAATCACATACTTGGGTTGTTGTTTACCTTTTGATATAATTGATTTGTTTATAGAATTATATTCAAATCTCTTGACATGACGATGCCTTGTTTATAGATTATATTCAAGCATTTGACCTAGGAGAGTCATTGGCAGACTTGCCAAACTAGATGTTCGGTGGTATCGACGCTTCGGATCAGATTCACTCCGATTGTAGACATTCGATACAGACATGACCGAAGTCTAGGAATAAGACGTACAGTTACCCCGATTGGGAGGGTAGGTGACAGACAGTGACGTCTTATTCACACGAGGATCCCTAGAGTTAGAGTCGAGTCGAGTCAAGATATGAATGGAATTGAGTTGCATGCTTATTTTATTTTGATTCCAGAGATTATAGAATCCATTGTTACTGCATGCTTATTTTGATTTGGTTTCCTAGACTATGAAACCTATTGTTATGAATTTTATGCATGATAATATGCTTTATGATTTATATTGTGTATATGCATGTATACATGTTTTATACTGGGATTTATTCTCACCGGAGTATCCGGCTGTTGTATTGTTTTGTATGTGTGCATGACAACAAGTGGGACAGGATCAGGGTCAAAAAGATGATGAGAGAAGATGAGTTAGAGTGGTGATTCCGAACTTATTGTCGACTTGGTTTAATACTTGAAATTTAGTAGTTGAACCTTAGACTAGTTTGAATAATTGTTGTACATTATTGTACTTTTATACTGAGATGTATAATAGATTGATTTCATTACCTTCCGCATTTTAAAGAAAAATTTTTAGACCCTGTTTATCTTAATTGATAATTAAATCCCAAAGATGATTAAGAAAATGATTAGCGTCCGGGTCCCCACAACAGGTTGTATCAGAGCGATAGATCCTTTAGACTGAGATAGAAGAGAATGAGTGGGGTAGAGTGAGTTTTCTTTTCTTGCATGTGATTGCTAGCATGAGATTTATTTTAATGTTGACTTACATTGTGTGTGCTAGCATGACATTATGCTTTACTGCTTTGAAATACATGTTTACCTGATTATCTGATTTGAATTGGTAATATGTATTATTGAGTATGAATCAGATCTGATTCATGATCAGCAGTAAGATGATCAGAGAAAGATTAGAACAGATTTGTAGTATTTGAGTACTAATGGTTTGATAAGCAGATATACCTCTACGGAGAATTCCAGAAAGGGGTAGTGCTTCGACTGAACAGATAGATGTATCAGAAACTCAGATGGAAATACAGTTGGAAGAATTTCAGTTATGTCAGCCGCCGATTCTGAGTGGTGTCGAGACGTCTGAAGACTGTGAGGACTGGTTTGATGACATAGAAATACTGTTTGATTTACTTGATTATTCAGATGAGCAGAGAATTAAACTGATATTCCACCAGTTACGAGAGACTGCCAGAAGTTGGTGGATTACAAGTAAAAGAATGCTAGAACAGAAAGGTACAGTGATTTCGTGGGAAATATTCAGAACTAAATTTTATCAAAGATTTTTCTCAGTTTCGTACCGGGAGGACAAGAAAGCAGAATTTGAGACAAGGCCAACTGAATATTGAAGAATATGTTGCGAAATTCTCTACTCTACTGCGTTTTGCTCCTCAGGTAATTGGGAATGATGAAGCTGTAGCGGATCAGTTCATCAGAGGATTGAACTCGGAGATAGTTGCATTGATGAATATGCAGCGACCTTACCATTTTGTTGATGCCTTGAGTAAAGCGAAGAGAGCGGAGGCGAGTCTGATTAGACAACTAAAAAGGGTGTGTGCGATGCAACCCCAGACACAGCAATCCCCTCTCTGATTTGATCGCGGCAGCACGAGTGGAAAGCAAGATTTGCTGAAAGCTCGAAAGAAACCATTCAAGAAGTTAGGGAGCGGACTGAGCGGTTCAACTAGCTCCAGTGGTTCCAGCCCAAGTTATACTGGAGTGTATTGCAGGATTTGCGGAGGGAGACATTCCACAGAGCAATGCCAGGGAGTGACTGGTAGTTGTCGTATCTGCCGACAGCCGGGACACCTTGCTAGAGTTTGTCCTCAGAAAAGTTCCCGAAGATTTTAGGGAGCAGAAGACCGAGGAACAGACACCGGACACCCCTGATGATAGAGTGGCAGGTACTGTTCTTTTATGATTATATTACATAGGTATTGATATATACTAATGCATTCCCTACGATTATCTTTGACTGAGTTGCATTGAGATACGATGTATATGTTGAGGCTGATTGTACTGTAGTATTGATTCCCTTACTTGTTGGGAAAGAAAGATTAATATCAGAGATTTTTGTGAAATATTGTATACTACAGTAAGATGAGAATGAGGTCGAGTTAGATTATGATGTGCTTGTATTTCTGAGTTGACTGCATTATTGATATTAATATGCTGAACAAGTACAGAACTATTATAGATTCTTGTCAGGAGAGTATAAGATTCAGACCAGATATGGCTGATGAGTAGAGATTTCACGGTAAGGATTCTAGATTCAGAATTCCTTTGATATTTGTGTTGTCTAGGGACTCGGTTGTTACAGAAAGGAGCAGATGGCATCCTTATGTATTCAGTAGACATACTGAAATCAAATCTATCATTGGCAGATTTGCCAATGATGTACGAGTTGGCTGATGTTGGCCCAGATAAGATTTCAGATTTGTTTTATATCAGATAGATAGATTTCAGAATTGAATTGAGACCAGGTACTGTTTGTTTTATTAGAATTCAGTACGGAATGATATTGAATGTGCAGAATGTCACTGAATGAAGTGAGAGAATTGAAAGATCAGTAGAAGAGTACCGACCAGGAGTTACATCTGATTTAATGTTTCTCTTTGGCATATTTCAGTATGTTCAGAGATATTCTGATGATTTCATGCTCGTTGTATCTATGACATTTTGACATATTTGTAGCATCTGATTGATTGAATCGAATATCTGAAGATTGTATTGAATACTCTGAGAACTATGATTATTGTATACAGAAATTTTCAGATATGAATCATGTTTGAAACAGATTGTATTCCGAGTATATGATATCTGAAGTTAGTATACTGATTGAATTTGACACAGTTGAGATTATGATCAGTGGCTGAGAATGATACCGATATCAGAAAGATCAGAAAGATCAGAAATGTCAGAATTGCCAGAAATTTATTTTTGGTCTGAATTGATAGATTATCGTATACGATTGTTGTTTTGTATCTGCTTGAGTATTGTTATTGTTCTAAAACAGTATTTGAGACAGCTTATATTGTTTGGGGGCATATTATATTTGCAGATGATATATAGCAGTTGGTCTGAGCGACATGAAGATATGATTGATTAGTCAGAATTGACAGTATTGCCAGAAATTGCCATTATATGAGTTTACTGAACTCACTAGATCCGTATAGATTATTGATATTATGAATCTGATTTGATAGTACTGTTATTCTGAGTTAGTGTTTGAGATAGATTATTCAAACAGAATCAGAGCTGAATTCGAGAATTACGGCAGTTCAGAGATTTAATCTGAATGTTCAGAGCTTAATTTCAATAATCAGGATAGAACATCGATCAGAGTAACAGATATGTGATTTTACAATATGAGAACGATTATCTTGTGATGTCAAATGTTTCAGAATTGTACAACAGAATTTGATATCGACAATCAGAACCGAATACCAGGTAGGTATTTTTCTTTAATTTATATTATTAACTGATTGTTTATACCAAATAGTTCGAATTGGAAATGACAGATAGGGTCAGAAGCGCACAGAAATAGATTCAGTAGTCATTCCGGTAACAGAAAGTATATAATAATTCGAACAGATAGTTTTGATATAGACAGATTAAATCAGTTATGACAGAATTTATGCTAAAATGTTGGCAGAATTGTACTGAAATGTCTGAACCGCCAATAAATGAAGATAGAAAGATAGAGATCAGAAGATTTATTACAGAATTTGTATATTCTTGACTAGACATTGGAAGTATATTTCGATGAATTTCGTAATAAGACCACTATAATACTTTCCAGATTGTGATATGATATGATTGTGATTGACATATTGTTCAATCTATATCTATTAGTTCGTACAAGATGACGTACAAACATGACCAGATGACAAGAATCGATGTTAAATAAATGGTCAGATTGATCAGAATGGAGAACTAGACTAGATCAGATTGTGATTTTGATTGAGTTTGTAATTGTGGTAGAATATACCATGAACTCATTCATATATTATCCACTGACTGACAGATAGCCAGAGTGTACTATCCAGATATTGAGAGATATCCAGGGAGTGGCAGTGCTGGATGCTAGCACCAGTTGATATGATATAGTGTCGCTGTGTGAATTAGTGTACGATCATAGTTATCAGATAACCAGATGGATAATGAAATAGTTACAGACGATACATTGTACAGGAAGTACTGCAGATTTCTTTGATATAAGACTAATATCTCGGAGATACCTGAGATAAGATTTGATACAGTCAGAGATATGACAAAGAAAATGTAGCTAATTCAGAAGAGAATAAAGATAGCTCAGACCAGACAGACTTAATACGCCAACGTCGGATGATGACGATTGGTATTTGGGGCCGAAGATTTAATATATCCTTGACTGAGATAAACAGAATTGATATCAGCTAATGATATTGATTTGGTATGAGCCGTTGATTGGCATATACGGATATTGTATAGCCAGTATTGTGAGATTGATTCGGTCAGAGTTATTTCGAAGGGTATTATGATATTATGCTCTTGAATTATTATTCCAATTTAGAATCACAGATCCGTACAAGAAAGATATTTCAGAATGAAGACTATTCTATTACTGGAAATACAGTAAGTGACAGGGCCTCAAAGAGACTATCTGAAAGACAAAACTTGGCATGAGATTAAGATTTCAGAATGGAGTTATTGAGATGAGTTTTGATTTAAACTCTGTATACAATTCTTCTGATATATCTGAATTAATTACTTGTGATTTCGAGGACGAAATCATTTCTTAGAGGGGGAGAAATGTAAAGCTCGAGATTTCTTAATCTTCATTGATGTGATATTCGGAAGATATGAGTATGCATGACATGTAATGAGAAGCACTAAATGAGATTATGAAGTGTTGCATAAAGTCTAGACCGCACCCGCGCTACGAACAAGAAAACACCCGCGGTTGATGGACAGAGAGTTGAAGATTAATTACGGAAGTGACACCGCACCCGCGGTGCTAGACAGACCGCACCCGCGGTTCTGCTACAGTGAGGTCAGCGCACCCGCGGTGCAAGACAGAGCGCACCCGCGGTCGCTGTTTCTGAAATTTTGGATGATGATCAATATGCCTAGCGCACCCGTGGTGTGAGAAATACCGCACCCGCGGTGAAACGTGCAGTAAGCACATTTATCCATGTGCCTTACATGCAACGTGATCTATATATATATATATATATATATATATACCTGCATCTAATTCAGGAGAAGGAAAGGAGGAAAGAGCCGAGGAAGTGCAAAAAAAGAATTGAAATATTCTTACGCCTTTTGTGAGAAATCCGTCCGTCTGTTTTTGTATTCAAATTCAGTACTGTGTTCCTATCGACGCAGGCTACAACTAGACGTAAGTTTCGTTACGTTTAGACATGATTTGAATTTATGATATTGTCAGAATTGATTATGAATCAGATGTGATGTTTCTGCTACAGTAGACATGGTATTACTAAAGTCAGATTAAAGAATAGACTATTTATGAAATTGTTATGAATTTCAAAGTTGATTTAGTTTAGAGTTTATATCAGAGTTGTGTTATTATTCAGATTATGAGTTGTACTGATACTGGTTATGAATTCTGGTATTATATTTGTGATGTTGAGATAGACGGGGTTATCGTGACTGTATTGTTATGCCGTCGAAACATCAGTAGATTGATATTGATCAGATTCAGTAATGATTTCGATTGTATCATGATATCATTGATATGAATTAGATTGTACCTTGTTCAGATATGGATCAGATTATATACCGATTTGAGTATCGATCAGAACAGGTTTTGAATCGAATTATATACTTATATTGTATTTATACGATTGTCATTGCCAGACTGGTTATGGACAGATTGGAATACAAGACTTCGTCTTCGTCAGACCGAGAAGACAAAGGTATAATTCATGTTTTGTTTTGGGGAATATACAACTCAAATGAGATTCAATTTGAGTTGCCCAACAAAATCACATACTTGGGTTGTTGTTTACCTTTTGATATAATTGATTTGTTTATAGAATTATATTCAAATCTCTTGATATGAAGATGCCTTGTTTATAGATTTATATTCAAGCATTTGACCTAGGAGAGTCATTGGCAGACTTGCCAAACTAGATGTTCGGTGGTATCACCGCTTCGGATCAGATTCACTCCGATTGTAGACATTCGATACAGACATGACCGAAGTCTAGGAATAAGACGTACAGTTACCCCGATTGGGAGGGTAGGTGACAGACAGTGACGTCTTATTCACACCGGGATCCCTAGAGTTAGAGTTGAGTCGAGTCAAGATATGAATGGAATTGAGTTGCATGCTTATTTTATTTTGATTCCAGAGATTATGGAATCCATTGTTACTGCATGCTTATTTTGATTTGGTTTCCTAGACTATGAAACCTATTGTTATGAATTTTATGCATGATAATATACTTTATGATTTATATTGTGTATATGCATGTATACATGTTTTATAGTGGGATTTATTCTCACCGGAGTATCCGGCTGTTGTCTTGTTTTGTACCTGTGCATGACAACAGGTGGGACAGGATCGGGGTCAAGAAGATGATGAGAGAAGATGAGTTAGAGTGGTGATTCCGGACTTATTGTCGACTTGGTTTAATACTTGAAATTTAGTAGTTGAACCTTATACTAGTTTGAATAATTGTTGTACATTATTGTACTTTTATACTGAGATGTATAATAGATTGATTCCATTACCTTCCGCATTTTAAAGAAAAATTTTTAGACCCTGTTTATCTTAATTGATAATTAAATCCCAAAGATGATTAAGAAGATTATTAGCGTCCGGGTCCCCACACAAATCTAGTTATCAAGATAATTAAAACTCTAAATAAGGCAAGAAGTATTTTTCTCGGCTGCGGCGCGCTGGGGCGGTGAAGTTTGGTCGCCCTAGTGCGAGATGTTCTGGACAGGAGCGCTGGGGTGGTGAAGTTTGGCTGCCCTAGCGCGAGATTCTATGGAATTCACCTTCTGGACAGTGTCTTAGGCGTTGGGGTGGTAATGTTTGGCCGCCCTAGCACGGAAGCTTCTGGTCCAAAGTCACGCTCTTCATGCTTTAGCACTTGAACCTCCTTCTTTTGACTACCAAACTTGCTCCCGTGAATCACGAACCCCTCAGGACTTGGCTCCTTGCTTGGAAGCTCTACTTGATTGCTCATGAGCCCATTCAATGTTTCTTTGAATCTCTTCAGTCGTCCTCTCGTAATCGGTCCCTCCGGCGAATCTAACGGGTCCCATGCGTTTCTTGGGGCTTGACCTTCCGTGTTCGCATCAGGAACTGTTCCCATAGGGTGTAAATGAAATTACAAGAGGAAAATTGGGACGGATGGGAATGTATTGATCTTCAAGGCGCGATTGGTGGCAAAAGGATATACTCAAAGACAAGGAGTTGACTTTGAGGAAACATTTTCTCTAGTTGCAATGTTCAAGTCTATAACGATATTACTGGCCATAGCAGCATGGTATGGCTACGAGATATGACAGATGGATGTCAAGATAGCCTTTCTTATTGAGGATATTAAGGAAGAGATTTACATTTTTCAACCTGAAGGGTTTGCATTTGTCGAAAGTGAGCATATGGTATGCAAACATCAAAGATCTATTTATGGTCTAAAGCAGGCATCTAGGAGTTGGAACCTCATATTCGATAGTACAATCAAAGAGTTTGGTTTTACTAAGAATCCTGAGAAACCCTGTGTGTATAAGAAGGTCAGTGGGAGTGCTGTGACATTCCCGGTGCTTTATGTTGATGACATTCTACTCATTGTGAATGATGTAGGGATGTTGCAATCAACTAAAATATGGTTAGCGAGTAAGTTCTCGATGCAGTACGTGAAGCATCTTTTATATTGGGAGTACAGATCTATAGATATAGATCAAGAAGATTGCTTGGTCTTACCTAGTCCACATACATTGATACAATCGTGAAGCGGTTCTTGATGGATGAGTCCAAGAGAGGACATCTACCAATGTGTCATGGCGCGTCCCTATCCAAGTCTATGTCTCCCAAGACTAATGCAGATATAGCGCCGATGACAAGCATTCTTTATGCATCTGTGATTGGTAGCATCATGTATGGGATGATATCTACACGTCCTGACGTGGCTTTTGCACTAAGTGTAGTGAGTAGATATCAATCGAACCTGGTCTTCCACACTAGAAAGCTATGAAAGACATCCTCAAGTTTTTGAGAAGGACCAATAAGTTGTTCTTGGTCTTTGGGGGTGGAGAACTGAAATTGAAAGGATATACCGACTCTAGCTTCCAAAGCGATATCAATGACTCGAAGTCAACCTCTGGGTTTGTATTCATGCTCAATGGTGCTGCTGTCTGTTGGAAGAGTTCCAAGCAAGACAGTACTGCGGATTCCACGACTGAGGCCGAATACATTGTTGCATCAGCTGCATCAAAGGAGGCTGTTTGGTTAAGGAATTTCGTCCAAGAGTTGAGCGTCATTCCTAATGGAGTTGCTCATGTCCCGATGTTTTGTGACAACACGGGAGCTATAGCTCAAGCAAAAGAGCCGAGGTCTCATCAGAAATCCAAATATGTATTGAGAAAGTACCACATCTTCCGAGAAATTGTGGAAAGAGGAGAAGTGTCGATTGACAAAGTCAGCTCCGCAGATAATGTTGCTGATCTGCTAACTAAGCCTTTACCTTGACCATTATTTGAGAAGCATCGCGAATCGATGGGTTTGAAGCATATTGGTAGTTGGCTCTAGTGCATGTGGGGGATTGTTAGAGTAGGTGCCTCTCGAGCCAAGTGTTAGCCGAGGGTTCATGTTGAAACTCTATATATAAACAGTCTTTATTTTAAAAATATTTGAAATTATTGTTTTTGCACATCTTTATCTGTATACCCATGCTAGTTGCATAGATAAAGTCCTTATATACAAATAGTAGAAAGAATATGAGATGCTCATATGATGAGTATCATGAAACTCATATTTGCAATATTGTATATTCTAAACAGTTCCTAGTCGATTCAGCCGCCGCTAAGAAGGATATAAACCACTCGAGTTCGAGACTAGTATCTGCGATGTGAGTACCATGTTTCATTGGTATGGGACATTGTGATGTTCGAACAAGCAGATAGGTGCTTCTTGTAGTGTGCACTGAACAACCCTCAATAAAGGACTTTCCAAGTGGTTCTCACTTATCGAGTGGAAACGTCCTAGTTTATGGTTATACACCATTAGTCCTTATGACCCAGGACAACATTGAGACTCTATATGCTAGCATTGCACTTTGACTTGTTTACCGACTCATATGGGGTCATCAAGTGGCAAGGTTGGGTGTTTTGTCTAAACATATAGGAGTCGCTGCACTGTAGTCGTGGATTCACCGCTTACATTCGGGTATAGATATCCTATGTATATGTAGTTTGAAATCTCTGATCAGATTATGGTGGTAATTAAGAAAAGGGTTTCTTAGATTACACCATCCATGCAACTACGACATGACACATAGTATCGATTCTTTATTAGCTCTCGATATACCAATAGTTGTCGAATCGGTCGGGATATATGAGATGAAGGGACCGTATTGTACGCTAACCATAATTGAATGGTTCTTGCAGGCACTATCATTTGATACCTGGGGAATCATGTAATTGATGCTGCTAGGAGTTTAACATAATTGGTTGGGTACTATCAAACTTTAGTTCTGACGTTCTTATTATCAAGGAGTAGATAATTAAGAATGGAGCAATTGGAGTATGCTCGTATAAGGACATGTTTAGTCCCGAGTCACATTGAGATGTGAACCCACGGTTAGTTGTATCATTGAACCATTTAGGGCCACACAAGTGCTAACTTTCTAGATCCCGTTGAGAACTAAAATAGTTCATTGTGTTGAACGGCATATAAAGGAGTTTAAAAGCGCAAGGAAAATTAGAAGTATGACTTCTATAAGGAGAATGTGACTTTTAAATTGAGAAAGTGTTCCTAAAGCAAAAATTGGGCAAACAAATAATGTATTTGAAAATTGTGATTTTCATAAACATTATTATGGACGAAATTAAATTAATTCAAGTGTTGAATTAATTAAATACAAGTGGACCTAGTAGAGTCAAAATAATTAAATTAATTCAAGTGTTGAATTAATTAAACAACATTGGGCCTTGTAGAGCCCAATTACAAATAATTATTCAACTAGTGGCTTGAGTAAAATCAAGTAAAGTTTAAATGGTCTCAAATATTTTTGAGATATTTAAATAAAAGTCCATGGGTCTTGTAATTATTACAAGCCCAAATAAAATGAATGCTTGGAAGGTGAAGGGTTGGAGGCAAATTTTTAATAAAACAATGCATGGCATGCTCATACTGTTGGAAACTAAATTCCGGCGTTTGACAAAATATGAATCAACTGAAAATACGGACCAACTGATCGAGTAAACTGAACTCAGCAACTGGACTTAATAACTGAAATCAACTGACGGATCAGTTGGAAACTGATCAACTAACTGATCAGTTGGAAACTGATCATTTGATATATTCAGCCGTATGCTAAGCACCCTTCAACTGAACATATCTCGGGAAAGAACAATCAACCGTCAAGAGACATAGAAGATTACAACGCCGCACTTCAATCAATACAGCTTAGAAAAACGCATTTCGGCGAAAGCAATTAAGACGCAGCATCACAATAAATGAAGCAAACAATGTGCAAGGAATAATCAACGGATACAAAGATTCAAATTCATCTCAAGTTACCGTTGGAGAAAAGAAGCTTATAAATATGACAGAAGAACAGCTGAAGAAAGAGAGTCAACACTATTCAAAAGCTTGTTGTCACTCTGTCAAAATCTCAGCTCAATCTGACTTGATATATTTGTAGTATTTAAGGCTACAATTTGAGCTCATTAGCAAGTTGTAATAATCGTTGAAATTCGATAGTGCTAATATCAGTTACGCACTGAGAACATTCGGTAATACTAAGAGTTTCAGTTTTGGCAGTGTTAAGTCCAAACTGAAGTGGGTCAGTACAATTCTTGTATTTGATCAAAGTCTTTTAGTGGATATCCTATCCTTGAGATAGAAGGGGTGACGTAGGAGTAATTAAATTCTCCGAACATCAAGAAACAACTCTTGCCTACTTTATTTCAGTTTCGTATTCTATCTTTCAGTCAGTTATTTTCCGCAACTACTTTAGTTTAACTGATTGTCATTGACCAACAAGATTCCGAAAATCAGTTTGTCACCAAACTGAACTCAAAATTCAAAAATATCAGTTTTAATTGTGAGTGTTTCTTCAACCCTCCCTTCTAAACACTCTTGATACGTTAATCGAACCTATCAAGTGGTATCAGAGCGGTTGAATCTTGTTCTTGAATACTTTTGATTTAAAAATTTGCCAGCATGACTTCATTCAACAAAATTCCCATGTTCTCCAGAGAAGAATTTGATGATTGGAAAATCAGAATGCAGTCTCATTTGGCTGCACAAGATGATGAAATGTGGTATGTCATAACTGATGGACCCATGAAGATTCTAAAAACAAATACAGCAGTTGCGATTACAGAAGGAGCAACGCAAAGAATAGAAAAGCCCAGAAATGAATGGACAACTGGAGATAAAAGAAATGCAAATCTTGATAATGTGGCAAAAGACATTCTGTACAAAACGCTGGACAAAGTAACCTTCAGCAAAATAAAGATGTGTAAAACAGCCAAAGAAATTTGGGAGAAGCTGATCCAGCTGTATAAAGGAAATGATCAAGCCAAGGAAAATAAACTTTCTGTTGCTATGCAAAAGTTTGATAACATCAAAATGAAAGCAGGAGAATCGATGCACGAGTATAATGAAAGAGTAAGCAATGTCATCAATGAGTTAAATGCACTTGGAAAAGTGTATACTAACAAAGAGATTGCACTAAAGATAATGAGAGGTCTTCCCAAGGAATGGGATGTCAAAACCATGGCAATGAGGGAGTCCAAAGATCTAAACCAGATTGAACTTCATGATTTATTTGCTGATTTAAAGGCTTATGAGTTCGAGCTGCAGACCAGAGAAGGAGAACAATCCAGCCCTACAGCCACAACTGCTCTAGCTGCTGTCAGAACTGAACAAATTAGTTCAGTCGAAAAATCTGCTGATCAATTGAGTAATGATGCTATGTCATTATTCATCAAAAAAATTCGGAAGGTTCATGAGAAAGAATCAAGGGAACTTCCAGAAGCCATACCAAAGGAACAATTCCAAAGATGAACCAAATGCCTGCTATAACTGTGGCAAATCAGGTCACTTTATTGCTGATTGTCCTAAACCCAAGAAGGACAGTCAAGGCTCAACTGACAGAAGAAAGAAATCATATGAACGCAAAAGAAGATCCAAGGAAGAAAAGAAGGTCTTCAAAAAGAAACATGTGGTACTCTTAGCTGAAGAAAACAAATCTAAATGGGCAGAAACTGACAGTGAAGAGTCGGAACTAGAAAGCTCATGCAGTTCTAGTGATGATGAGGAAGTAAAGTGCTTGATGGCTAATGATGCAGCAGAAGAATCATCTAGCCAACAGGTATTTGATTTCAGCTCAACTGATTTCACACGACAAGAACTCATTCTAACACTATATGACATGGTAAATGAGTATCAAAAGCTTGCATCTTCATTTGAAGAAATCAAAGCAAAGCAAACTGATCCCACAGACAATAAAATCAAAATTGATGAATCAGTCGATGGGTTGAGTCTAAAAAGGGAAATTGCTGAGTTAAAAGCAGAAAGAAACAAAAATCAGTCATTAATACAGAAGTTGATGCTTGAAAACTCAAAACAGACTGAGCTTATTCAGTCTTGGAACAAATCATCTACTGCACTAAATGAAATGCAGATTTCACAAAAATCAGTTTCTGATAAAACTGGTTTAGGGTTCAACACTCAAGGAGAAATGTATCCAAATGATACTCAACCAAAGCTAACAATAGACAAAGGGAAATACATTCAATTTGTCAAATCAGCAGTGGTACAAGAACAAATTGAGTCCAGTAAACTGATTGAGCAACCTACTGAGAATATGAACAAGGCTAGAAGATATGGGATTGGTTATAGTCAAAAATTCTCAACTGATTCACAAAGTCAGTCATCAAAGAGATTTTACAAAAACTATTCGAATGGCTATTCCAATTACTATAACTGCAAGCCAGTTCAGAAGAGATATAGACTGAACAATCAGTTGAATAAAGCTAAAACACATATTGTATCATTTGTACACTGCACAAGCACACAAAAGCCGAGAAAAACCATTTGGAATACATCTACTGGAAAGCCTGTTAGACTAATCCAAGTATGGGTTCCTAAAGGACTAATCAGTTCAGGAACCAAATAGATATGGGTACCAAATTATATTATGTGTGTGACTGCAGGTAACAGGTACAAAGAAGAACTCAATATGGTATTTGGACAGTGGATGTTCGCGACATATGATAGGAGATGCAAGTGTGCTACCTCAACTAATCAAATACAGTGGTCCAAATATCAGTTTTGGGGACAATTGCAAAGGTAGAAGTGTGGGTAAGGGTAAGCTTATTCATGGTAACTTTACTTTTAAAGATGTTCTATTAGTAGAAAACCTGGAGTATAACTTGATCAGCATCAGTCAGTTATGCGACAGTGGATTCTCAGTACATTTTGACAAAAACTCATGTTCAGTCAAAACTTCAACTGATGAAATCATATTAACTGGCAAACGTTATGGAAACACATATAAAATCAGTTGGAATGATCAAACTTATGAACCAGTTGTTTTATTGCTTCCAAATCATCTAAAAACTGGTTGTGGCACAAGAGACTAAGTCATCTAAACTTTAAATCCATTGCCTCTCTGAGTAAACATGAACTTGTAACCGGTTTGCCCAATAAAGACTTTTCAAAAGAAAAACTTTGCTCAGCATGTCAGTATGGTAAACAAGTACGATCTTATTTTAAAAACAAGGGTTGTAAATCTTCATCCCGATGCTTAGAACTTGTTGCACATGGATCTCTTTGGTACTGTACCAGTCATGAGCTTAGGGGGAATGAAATACACCTTGGTAGTCGTGGATAATTTTTCAAGATTTACTTGGGTTATTTTTCTCAAATCTAAAGACCATACTGCTTCACAACTGATAAAACTCTTCAAAAGACTTTTAAATGAAAAATCAGTTGGAATTGATTGAATCAGATCAGATCGAGGAACTGAATTCATCAATCAAACTCTTTCAAATTTTCTAGAAAATGCTGGAATTAAGCATGAGCTCTCAGCAGCCAGAACTCCTCAGCAAAATGGTGTAGCTGAGAGAAGAAATCGGACCCTTAAAGAAGCTGCTAGAACAATACTTGCTGATTCTGGTATTTCTCAAAGGTTTTGGGCAGAGGCAGTAAACACTGCGTGTTATACTCAGAACAGATCAATGATTAATAAGAAAAATATGAAAACACCATATGAGATCTGGCATGGAACAAAAAGTATAATTACTTATAACAAAATATTCGGCTGCAGATGTTTTATTCTTGAGAATGGTAAAAATTATTTAAAAGCGTTTGATGCTAAATCTGCAGAGGGAATATTTCTTGGATACTCATCAGTTAGTATAGCTTATAGAGTCTTCAACAAGAAAACCCTAAATGTTGAAGAATCAACTCATGTTGATTTCGATGAAACTGAACTAACTAATAAGCCAACTGATCAAGTTGAGCTAGTTGATCGATTTACAGATATCAGTTTGGAGGATGATGATGAAAAAGACAATCATATTAATCAAAACAATCTCCAAACACCCGAACCAGAAGTGTCAGATCAATCAGCTGAACCAGAAGTCATTCCTAATGATCAGTTGATAGAGCATAATGATAACATTCAAATACCAGTTGACGAATCACCAACTGAGACTGAAAACTGTGTTTAGTCACCAACTGAAGAAATTGCTGATACAACAAATACTTAGTATAGATGGAGAAAATCACATCCACCTGAGCTGGTAATAGGAAATCCATCTGATCCAGTAAGAACTCGCAATCAAATGCTAAATTTATTTATTTATTCAGCTTTTGTCTCACAAATAGAACCAAAGAAAACTGATGAAGCTCTTGCTGATCCTAACTGGGTAAATGCAATGCAAGAAGAGCTAAATCAGTTCACACATAACAATGTCTAGAACTTAGTTCCAAGACGAGTTTCAAAAACTGTTATAGGTACAAAATGGTTGTACAAGAATAAACTGAACGAGGATGGTTCAGTTGTGCGCAATAAAGCGAGACTAGTAGCACAAGGATATAGGCAAGAGGAAGGAATTGACTATGATGAGACATATGCTCCAGTTGCAAGACTGGAAGCAATCAGAATGTTTCATGCTTATGCATCATACTAGAACTTCAAATTCTATCAAATGGATGTCAAAAGTGCATTCCTGAATGGCCAGCTACAAGAGGAAGTATATGTTGAACAACCCCCAGGTTTTGTAAATCACAACTTTCCTGATCATGTATAGCATTTGAACAAAGCCTTATATGGTCTTAAACAAGCTCCCAGAGCTTGGTACGAAAGTCTTTCAAAATTCCTAACTGATCATGATTTTTCTTTTGGATCAGTTGATAAGACCTTGTTCAAATTTACTAAGAATGATCACATTTTATTAGTTCAAATTTATGTTGATGATATCATATTCGGGTCAACTAACCCCAAATTATGCGAGAAATTTGCTAAGATAATGCAGGATAAGTTTGAAATGAGCATGATGGGTGAACTGACATTCTTTCTTGGACTACAAGTAAAGCTACTGGAAACTGGTACATTCATCAGTCAGACTAAATATACAAAGGAGCTGCTGAAGAAATTTGGCATGGAATCATGTTCAGCTGCAAATACTCCTATGAGCTCATCAGTAAAATTGGACACTGATCAAGGGGGAATATCAGTTATGGCGACATTATATCGAGGTTTAATAGGGTCATTGTTATACCTAACTGCCAGTCGCCCTGATATTGTATTTGTTGTGTGTGTGTGCTAGATTTCAAGAAAATCCTAAGCAATCACATTTCTCAGCTACTAAAAGAATTTTTAAATATATTAAGGGCACACAAAATGTTGGGTTATGGTATTCTAAAGACTCTACTTTCAATTTAGTTGGATATTCAGATGCAGATTATGCAGAATGTAAGCTTGATCGTAAAAGTACAAGTGGATCTTGTCAGTTTCTAGGAGACAGGCTGATCTCTTGGTTCAGCAAGAAGCAGACATCTATAGCTACCTCAACAACTGAAGCAGAATGCCTTGCTGCTGGTAGTTGCTGTGCACAACTGATCTGGATCCAGCAACAATTGAGAGATTATGGAGTAATTACAAATAATTCGCCAATATTTTGTGACAATACGAGTACAATTGCCATCACCTATAATCCAGTTCTTCACTCAAGGACAAAGCATATAGATGTCAGACACCACTTCATAAGAGATCATGCTTTGAAGAAGAACATCAGACTGGAGTATATATCAACTGAGCAACAAGCAGCTGACATCTTCACCAAACCATTACCCGAGACTAAGTTTTCTTACTTTCGCAATATTCTTAGTTTAATTGATCTGTCTTAAAATTATTACTAATGTTGCTTTACTAATAGAATTATCTGCAGAAAATAAGAACACAACAAATTTAAAATAATACTTTATTAAGAATACCATCGATCCCAGTGTACAGAAGATATCATAGAACCAACTGAATCCTGCCATTCTCTAATCCAATCATTCAAATCAAAAATTTTGATTTTAGAAAATGACCTAGTTGTAGAAATCTTTCCAACCACATGCCATTCATTCCATAACATTGCTTCTAACAGACATTTGTCATCAATCAGATCTGTAACATGCCTAACTTCAAAACGATCAATGTATTTTCTTGCTGTTGCTCCTTGAGCACGAGTAGGAACAGCACCACTACTACTTACCCTCTGCAAATCATGAATCTTGAACCATGTTGACATCACTTTCATCAAGACATATTCTTCCATTATCTTCTTCAATTTTTCTAAATAAGGACTTAATTGCTCATTAACTTGAATATGCGAACTACTACATGCATCAGAGTTACTTGAATCCGACATATTGAACTGTTATTGTTTCCCATTCTATCATCTTATTTAAAGACAGATGAAATTTAAATGTTGAAGAAACTGAAGAGACTCAAATCAACCGAAGCGTCTTTCTCATTTACCGAGGCTTCTTAACTATTAGTTGTTCATTATCAACTGATATCAGTTTGACATTTATTACTTAACGCTTAACCAATCATCAGTTCATCTGTTTATGAACGTAATTCATATATAATAACTAATGAAACTTATTATTTGCAGGAAAAAGAAAAAACAAAGTTAAGCCAAAATAAATTTTTATTCAACCATAAATATTTGCTTGGATTACATTTTCATATTCTTCCTCTATATCATCTATCCACATTCTCAACCAAACGGATAGAGATGAGGAAGATGTCTTGAGAAAGCTGTGTGAAGAAGCTATGCGATTAAGGATCTCCAGTTCCTTTCGAAGCATCAGCTGATAGATATGACCATCCGTAAAAATTTCCACCCACACAGCTATGTGCAAGTGCTCCCGCACTTCTCTCAACTCTGCCATTAGTTTGGGAGTGGTAGCCTCTCCAGATTTATATAGGAACGCAAGCTCCTGTAACTTTTCCCAGTAGGGAGGACTCTTGTAGAAGACTTCGTCTTCTATATCAGCCTTCCAAGCTTCCAGAGAAAATGGCGAAGCACTCGAGCTACTCGCATCTGCCATTCTTTCGTCTTGAATATTTTCACCAATATAACTGAAACTAACCGTGTTACTTCTATTTATAGCAGAATATCACGGAAGCTGAAGGATCGTCAACGTTTCAGCAAACGATAATCTTTCTTACCTTTAAATTTATTCGCTTTAATTATTTTATGCACTAATTAAAGGGGAATAATGGTTTTAAAAGGTTAACTGAGAAGACAAATGTTAGTAAACTCTCAACTGAAAGGACAAAGTCTTACAACTGATCGTTCAGTTGGATATTTCACTAATCTTCTCATATAAGTTAACTAATTAAAACATATTATATTCCAAATCAAGTCACGTGACTGTCTATTATCTAATGATGAA
Organism: Primulina tabacum; assembly: GCF_025594145.1. Lineage (NCBI taxonomy): Eukaryota > Viridiplantae > Streptophyta > Magnoliopsida > Lamiales > Gesneriaceae > Primulina > Primulina tabacum. Next base: position 32,160,580 of record NC_134553.1, on the reverse strand, counting down.
TCTCATTTTGAAAACATGGAAGCATTTGAACCGTTTAAATTGTACACACGCTTATAGCACACAAACACACGTTTTTATTCAAAATTTTATTGGACTGACACGTGTCCAGAATCTAAACAGTCACATACATATAAGTAATTTCCCGCTTCAATTCAGCTTTCTTTCTTACGCGTACATCATCTCTCAGAGCAAACTCATACACTCAAAGCTAGTATTTCGCAAAATTTTAGGCTTCGTTACTCTCATCAATGGCGAATCAAATCCCAGCTCACATGTTGAACGCTATGGCCATTGATTTTGACTCAGTTCTATCAATTCACGAAGCTGAAATTAAGAACGTTTTTCTGAAGATTGAATCTGCTGGTCTCAGAATGTTTTTGGGACAATACTCGCAGGAGATTTACCCAAAAGAACTCCAAGACCTCTACTCAAATGGATATATCAAATCTGATGGAAACATCATTGCCACTATTAATGTTCAGTCGGTGACCATTTCTGAAGATTCTTTCGGAGAAATCTTTTCATTACCCTCTGATGGATTAGTACACCTTGCTGATGTTAAAGCATCAGATATTGAAGAAATGCAAACTGCACTCTCTGCTAATGGACGGAAAATCAAAGTTTCCAATCCTAAGAAGGAACTGAAGCATGAGTTTCAGTTGCTGGCTGATATCGTAGCCAAAGGGCTATTGGCCAAGGCAGGATCGTATGCCGCCCTGACTTTGGAGAAGTTTCAAGCTATTACGATCATTATGGCTAGAAGAAAATTCAACTGGAAGCAACTTATTTTTAGTATCTTGAAGAACATGTTTTCCTCCACCAAGCAATCCAAAGGATTTGCAGTGCCACTAAGATATTTGATGAAAGTCAAAGGGTTGGTGGTTGATGATTCGGAGCGATTATCTAAATTCAAAATTTTCAATGGAAAGAATATTCTGCCACCCAAGACTAAACTAGATATCTCTCCTGATCAGTTCGTGAAGATCAAGAAGGAGATTGGGACACAACAGGCTGTTCCCAAATCAGTTAAACAGGAGAAGACATTAGCTCAACTGAAGACAGTTAAAAGAAAACTGATTATTAGTGAATCCGATTCTGAGAATACGCCCTCTCCAAAAATTGCCATGAAACCAAGAACACAAAGGACCAAATTACCAACCACAGTAGAATAAATTCCTACTGAAAGACTTATATCTTCAGATGCCCAACATCCTATCAAAGCAGTTCCTCTGAAGATTATTCCACCAGAAATCTCAGCTGGTGCAACAAAGGAAACTGTTAGAATCAAAGCTCCTCTAATCCACATCAATCGTCCTACCGTTCTAGCACCTCCCAGACCCAAATGTATAAAGATTATAGAACAGGTGGATACTACTCGTACTGGATTGGAAATTCCACACATCCTCAGTACTGAAAAAGGGAAAGACAAATTGATTGAAGAGCCCAGGCCATCCAATTCAATTCAAACTCATATTGACCTTGTTTGGGAACAGGTTAATAATTTTGCAGCTTCAAAACTTAAAATATATGATGACTGGTATTGAACTCAAATTTTTGCTAAACAGTTGAAAAAGAAATCCCAGCTGAACAAATTTATCAAACTGGAAGAAATTGTCCTCAAGATAGTCAAAGCTGCTACAATTGTTCAGGCTTTGGAGAGAAAAACATATTTTTTTGATCAAATTCGAGCTAAGAAGCTATCTCAACTGCTTGAGAAATTAAATGCAAACTACATTCCCACCAATCCATCTGCCTATAATGATCGAGTTGTGATCACTCAGCTAGATACAGATCTTACTAGCTTGCAAGCTCAGATAAAAATGTGGGAAATGGATCGGGAGTTAGTTCTTCCTGAGGAAGCCTCTGAAGAAGAAGAAGAAGATCCCTCCTCTCAGCAGAAAGAGCCATCCTCAGAACAAACTATTGTTACAACTGAAGAACCAGTTCAGGATGTGCCACAATCATCTGCTGTGGAACATCAGCTGTACTCTGAAGCCGAGTTGAATTTTGCCAACATTGATGAAATAATTCAAGCAGTAGTGACAGAATCTATGAATAATGAAACTATTTCTGAAGAAGTTGATCACTCAACTGATCAAATCACTCAGGAGGTTTCTATCTCAACAGAAGCACTAGTTCAGCCTGCTGTTTCTGAACTAAAGGAGCAAACAGTGGTGCCTACTCAATCACCAAATCAACAGATTGCTGAAAATATGGAGGCAGTTCATGACCCTTTCACTGAAAATCTTATTCAGCAGGAAAGCTCAATTGTTGATCAACATCAATTTTCATCTCCTCCAGTCCAAGTAGCAGTAACTGAAACAGATGTTCCAGCACAGACTGTCTCTGAAACGATATTATCTGATAGAACCATGGTGGTCTTTGATCAAGTCTCACATGAACCAAGAACATCTAATCAGTCACCTCCTCTTTAATCCACAGAAATGGATCTTGTTCTTGAAGAAATCCAGAATATGCAGCACAATATGCAGCAGACGATTACTGAAATCAAGAAAATTCAATCCACACAATTCTCTCATACTGTCAAAATGGATTCTTCAATTGAATATGACTCCGCAAAACTGAAAGCCATTCACGCAAACATGGAGTCTCTTTCCCGAACTGTACTTGAGATGAAAAATAACAGAGGTCTAGCTCAAAGTCTCTATACAACTCAGGATATAATCAGTCAACGAGTTGAGCGATTGGAAACTTCTGTTTCAAATAAAATGGAATTGCTGCAAACTTGTTTACAAACTACTGTCTCAAGTATCTCCGCAGATGTCAAAATTCTTTCCACTGACGTTCGAAAATTATCTGACAAGATGGATTTGTTTGACAAAAAGGGGAAAGAAATCAAAGATCAAAGAGCATCTTGAAAAACAGCAGAAAACAACAGAAGCAGTTAATCAGATTATTAGATTCAGCTCTTATTAAATCAAGATCTCTTTCAATTCAAGAAATTCAATCTCTTATTTTATCAACAATGAGCTCAGATGTTCAGTTATTATTTACTTAGTTTTGTCAAACACCATAAAGGGGGAAATTGTTGGAAACTAAATTCCGGCGTTTGACAAAATATGAATCAACTGAAAATACGAACCAACTGATCGAGTAAACTGAACTCAGCAACTGGACTTAATAACTGAAATCAACTGACTGATCAGTTGGAAACTGATCAGTTGATATATTCAGCCGTATGCTAAGCACACTTCAACTGAACATATCTCGGGAAAGAACAATCAACCGTCAAGAGACATAGAAGATTGCAACGCCGCATTTCAATCAATACATCTTAGAAAAACGCATTTCGGCGAAAGCAATTAAGACGCCGCATCACAATAAATGAAGCAAACAATGTCCAAGGAATAATCAATGGATACAAAGATTCAAATTCATCTCAAGTTACCGTTGGAGAAAAGAAGCTTATAAATATGACAGAAGAACAGCTGAAGAAAGTGAGTCAACACTATTCAAAAGCTTGCTGTCACTCTATCAAAATCTCAGCTCAATCTTACTTGATATATTCGTAGCAGTTAAGACTACAATTTGAGCTCATTAGCAAGTTGTAATAATCGTTGAAATTCGATAGTGCTAATATCAGTTACGCACTGAGAACATTCGGTAGTACTAAGAATTTCAGTTTTGGCAGTGTTAACTCCAAACTGAAGTGGGTCAGTAAAATTCTTGTATTTGATCAGAGTCTTTTATTAGATATCCTATCCTTGAGATAGAAGGGGTGACGTAGGAGTAATTAAATTCTCCGAACATTCAGAAACAACTCTTGCCTACTTTATTTCAGTTTCGTATTCAATCTTTCAGTCAGTTATTTTCTGCAACTACTTTAGTTTAACTGATTGTCATTGACCAACAAGATTCCGAGAATCAGTTTGTCACCAAACTGAACTCAAAATTCGAAAAGATCAGTTTTAATTGTGAGTATTTATTCAACCCCCCCTTCTAAACACTCTTGATACGTTAATCGATCATATCACATACACTTTATCACCTTTTCACACAACGAAGAAAAGAAATCCTTCTCTCCTCCCACACATGCTTGGCCGAAATTTTGGGGTAAAATTCTCCTTCATTTTGCTTCTTCAATTGTTGAAGATTCCACTCTCTTCTTAAAAAAAATCCTCTAATTTTTCTAATACAAAATTAGAGGGGTTCTTCCTTGTTGGTGGTGGACTTAATTTTTGAGCAAGGTGTGCTCTTGGAAGCTTTAAGATTTGTCTTGCCATTGAAGAGCTTAGTTGTTTTACAACTAATTTGGAGCCATCATCAATCTTTTAAGATTGATAGGTAAAAATCTTAAAACACCCTATGTGTAATATCCCAATCTTTTATCATGTTATTGTTTATAATGTTATTATTTTGATTGGGTGTTTAAAGATTATGATTTATTATGGTAATGGACATTTTTATGGTTTGATGGTTGAGATATTATGAATGGTTAATTGTTATCGTTATGTTTATTGAAATGGTAATAATATGGTAATTGTTTTGGGTATTATGTTTCATAGTTGGTAATGGTTTTGGTGAAGGATGAGTTGTTGTTGTGATGTTTTGTTGATTGATTGAAGGTTGTATTTGGATGTTTAGTTCATTGGTATTGCATAGGATTGGAAAAGGATGGATTTTAAGTGTATTGGTCATGATCTTGTGGTGCAGGAGCTGCGCCGCAGCGCCGGGGAGCAACGCTGCTAGGCGTGCAGAGGCAGCCACTAGGCACTACCAATCAGCGCCGCAGCGCTGCCAGCCAGCGCGATCGCAGCAGCGCCAACAGGGTAGTGCCGCGGCGCTAGGCGTGCCAGAGTTTCTACTTGGTAATGCGTTTTTGATGGATTTTAAGGCTTTTATATACCATTCTAGAGGCTTCTACTCATTTCTAAACTCTTCCTTCTTCTTTTGATCGGTTCTTGCTCTTTCTCCCTCAATTTTCCCTCTCCTTCATTTCTTCACTCCAAGGTCAAGGATTTACTGAATTTCTTTAGCTTCTCCTACTATCTTCCCAAGCATCAAGGTAAGAATTATATTTTCTTGAGTTGATAGAAGGTTTCAGAAGTTGAAGGTTTAAGTTGAATTTTTTGATTTCTATGACTAATGGTGATGATTTATGGTTATTATTGTGTTTATTGTTGTAGGAAATTCTTCAAGCTATCATAACAACCAAGTGATTGTGGGTAGTAAGTAGAAGTTTTCTTTCTGCTCACATGAAATTTATATGTATATAAGCCATGTTATTGATAACTAGAGCTCCTTCTCTTGGCATACACTTGGTATATATATTGTTATACACTCATTGTTCAAAGATTATCATTGAATTCATTGACAAAAGAGCTAGTAAATTATTGTTCCTACCATGTGTTTTTTAAAATACCTCAATGAAGTTTCCTATGATTAAAGCCAAAGATTGATAGTAGTTCATGCATGTCATTGGCCAATTTCATGATTATTAAGTATCTCTCACAGTTTTGATATTTATATCAAATAGATACTTACCACAGGTCACAGAACTATCAATTCTTTTCCTTTAATTCATGCCATGAGATACCATTTATATTGACTTGATACCTATTATTCCTTGGGAATGATATTATTCAATTTTTATTGCCATTGCCATTGCCATGTTTCAAGCCAAGCCTATGTATATGTACTTGTTATGTATAGCTTTCTACTTACTGAGTTTTATCTCATTCTAGTTAATGTCATGTGATGCAAATGACAAAGAGGAATGAAATGGATTGTCCAAGAAAGAAGAAGTCATATAGCATAATAAGGGGAAACACTTTTGAAATGTAACTTTATTTTTGAGGAATGACCATTAATGGTTATGGATAGCATGTAATTTGTAGCAAATGAATCATTTTTTTGTTGATGATATTTTAGAAATTGTGATTTTAAAAGTTGGAAATTTTTTTATGTAAATAGTATTTAGTTTATTTCTTGTCAATGAAATGCTTTCGCAAAAGTTATTTCTTTTAAATCTTTATGTCATGGGAAGGGGTTTGTTTCACTATGAATTTCATTTTGTGTTTTACTTTATTAGTTACACACTATATTTTAGGGTGCTCGATTTTCTTTTTTGAAAAATATTTTTGAAACTTCCGTTGCGAAAGCGGGCACCTTAATCGATCCCCTTTCAGTTATGATATATTTTTTGTACGTTAAGGTGCTCGATTTTCTTTGCACTAAGAAAATCGGCTAAGGATGAAACGTCCACTACTCGTTTTCTTAAAAGGTACTAGAATTTTTTTTTAATTTAAACCTTACTTAACCATTCGGCCGAATCATACAAGAATGTACAAAGTATTTTGACACCTTTAAAAATAAAACCAACTAATATTTGGGGCGATGGATCCATCTACACGTAATCACAGTTGTCACGCCCCGTGTCCGAAGCGTCTGTGACATCCGGCATTGTTTAAAAATTACTTGAAAACAATTAAGCCTCGTATCGAAATGCCAAAAACCAGTCTTTTTCATAAATAAAACATTGTCTTTACATTGACAATAAAAATACATCAGAGTTGCAAATGCAGAAACTGAACAAAAGGAAAATAAAGTCTTTATTTCTTGTATCTTGCTCATCGGCTTCCATCCCCAGAAGGCTTCTTGTTCCTCCTCATTAAGTTGCTCTTCATTTTAATATGAAATTTGTAAGGGGTGAGTGTTTTGGGAAACACTCACCAAGTGGGGGTCGATCGATTCCAAAGATACATATAGAACTTAGTTTTCTTAAAACGTTCTTTTAATAGATTTTCAAAACTTAATATTCTTAACTTATCAGGACAGAGACAAATCGAATAAATGAAAGAATTCATCAGATAATTCAGAACAATTCGGAAACCGATTACTAAATTCAGAACAGAACAAATCAGAACAGACAGAACACTGTTACTCATCTCATTTACATGGTCAAATTGTCCCCAATATGTTAGTTCTCTAAGGGGAGAGGCCAGAACACGGTTTTATACCCACCGATGGGGGCCAGACAGAAATGGTTTTATACCCACCATTGGGGGCCAAACAGAAATTGTTTTATACCCACATTGGGGGCCAGACAGAATCACAATTCTCGTCCCATATCAACTTCGAATCGTAACAGTGCAACAAAATTCAGAAGTAACAGACAGAACTTTGCAGATTTTCAGATTTCAGAGTTTTCTTACGGACACAACGGAATCAACGAATTTCGAAACATAAAAGAGAACACATAATCGATCGAAATTTTAAATAGAACATATAGCAATTTTCGAAAATGAAGACACACATACATGCATGTCATGATATACATATTCAAATTTTAAAATACAAACGAATATATATCAAAAGCCCACTTACTTGATTTTTATACAAAGTTCTTTCTTGAAATTTCGGGAGCACTACGGCACAACTCCAACAAATATTGTCTTCGATCGGGGAGCCCTCCGGTACGGGTTAGAAAACTCTGGACTGCACAAAATCTTCCCTTCCTTTTCTTCCTTTACTTCGGCCGAATGGTTTAGGGAGAGGGGAAGAGAGAACCGAAATTTTAGAGGTTTGATGGTGTGCCTTCTCTCAACCATTTGAGTAGTATTTATAGGTACAAAAAAAACTCTCCACCTTGCCACCCCCTTTGCCGAATTCTTGGCCATCAAGAAAACCAATAATGGTGCGATTAATTGTAGACCAAAATTCCATATGTTTCTCCAAGTCCAAGACTAGCTATAATGGTGGGTTTAAAATTTCATGCATCCTTAAATGTCACCTTGGTTTTCTAAAGGGTCATTTCTTGCATCATCAATATGTCTTAGTCCTTTAGCTCCTCCCTTAGCTCCTTTTTTGGGCCTTTTTAGGACAAGCATGGTTGAGCTTCTTTGAGCTGAAAGATCGAGCTCATGAGCTAGGGGTTTTCTCCCCAAGAATAAATGAACTCTTGAGCTGAGGGTTTTAGCTTTTGAGCTGAGGGTTTCTTGTCCAAGAATCTTGGAGCTTCCTTGAGCTGAGGGGTTTTAACTTTTGAGCTGAGGATTTTCTCTTCCGAGCGACGTACCCTTAATTCTCAAGGTTTTGCATTTCCTCGGCTTCTTTTTGAGTTACTTTCCGAGCTTTTTGAGCTGCTTTGCTTCGAAAAATCCGGGTTCTCACATCCCACCCTCCTTATTGGATGTTTTGTCCTCGAAACTTTAGTTAGCTAGATCAATAAAGTGATAAAGGTGCCGAGTGCGCATACTTTCTTCAAATTCCCAAGTTGCTTCTCATTCCATATGATTTGACCATTGTATCTTGACATATGGAATTGTTTAGCGTCTCAGCACTTGGTCTTTGGTGTCCACTATTCGAATAGGGACTTCTTTCCTTTGTTTAGTAGAGATGCAACTTTAAAATTCTGACTTGGATCTGAGACATACTTCCTTAGCTGCGAGACGTGGAAGACGTTGTCAATCCTTGACACGCCTGGTGGTAAAGCCAACCGATAAGCTAGGTTTCCCACTTTTCCCAGTATTATGAAGGGTCGACAGACCTTGGAGTTAGCTTTCTAGATTTGCTGAATCGAACCACTCTTTTCATAGGGAAACATTGTCGTAAGCTTTCTCACCGATTTCAAACTCCAATGGTTTTCACTTTAAATCAGCCCATCTCTTTTGTCGATCATGAGCTGCCTTGCGTTTTTCCTTGATAATAGCTACTTTATCAACAATTCAAGTACCATGATAGCTTTCTCTCTGATTTCAATACTTCCATGATAATTATTGTTATCGGCAAATTCAATCAAGGGGGGTGTTTATTTAATTCCTCCGAGGTCCATGGCACACGCCCTAAAATATCTTCAATAGTTTGATCCACCATCTTTGCCTCATGTTTAATTCCTTTTGTGTGAACAGTATTTGAGGCTTTGATGATCGATAAATTTCACACATTTGACACCAAAGAAATTAATTCTCTGGATCTTTGGCTCAAATATAATTGTGGCTAATTCACTATCATGTGTTGGATAATTTGCTCACATTATTTTAATTTCATCGTTGCATAAGCAATTACTTGCCATCTTGAATGAGAACACATCACAATCCTCTTTTGATGCATAATTAAGAAATTCTTGCCTTCTTCGGGAAGTACTAATACTAGCGCAGAAACGAGTTTCTTTTACAAGATCTAAAAACTCTTCTCACATTTTTTTCACTCTAATTAAATTTAGAGTTCTTCTGATTGAGCTTGGTGAGCGGAAGAAAATCCTTCAACACATTTTCTTAATAGCCAACTAATCCCAAAAACTTCAAATTTCTATTCCAGTATTCGATCAATGCCAGTCTATGATTGCCTCCATCTTATTGGTGATCCACTGATATGCCCATTTCATAGATTATATGACCGAAGAATGTGACATTTTTTAATCAAATTTCAGATTTCTTAAATTTAGTATTTAGTTATTTTCCTCTAAGCATCGGTAGAGCAAGACGAAGATCTTCCTTGCGGTCTTACTCACTTGTTGAATATGCAAGAATGTCATCAATAAATGCTACCGCAAACTTGTCGAGGAATTTTCTTGAACACTCTCTGCTCATGAGTTCTATGAATGTTGCTGGAGCATTGGTCAAGACAAAAGGTATTATTGTGAACTCATAGTGTCCATACCCTTTTCTTTTTAAGGCTGTTTTAGAAATATTCTCTGCCTTGGCCTTCAATTGTGGTAGTCTGACCTTAGATAGAGCTTCGAAAAGATCTTAGCTACTTTTAACTGATAGAAAAGGTCATCTATTCTTGAAAGATGTCATTTGTTCTTGATCCTATTGAGTTCTTTATAGATCGACACACCATCTTGTGCTTTCACCATTCTTTTGTGTCAATAAGACTGAAGCTCCACAAGGAGAGACACTTAGTCTGATTTGTTTTTGACTAACAAATCTTGGAATTGATCTTTTAGCTTCTTGAGTTCAACTGAAGCCATTTGCTAGGGTTCCTTAGATTTTAGTGTAGCACGAGCTATCAAGTTACTTTCGAATTCTACTTCACAATCTGAGATAATTCAAAGTAACCTTTCCGAAGCTCGCTACCACAGGAATATTTTATATCTTGAGCTTAATTCCTTCTTTTGCTTCTCTCATTATTGCTAGTTAGACTTCTTTCCGTACTCCATGCCTTTCTAGATCTGAGAGGCAGAAAGGAAGGATTTCGATTCCTTATCCTTACCATAAAATATGATTTATTCTTGGATTGGAGTTTGGCATTCTTACCCCGAACCATTTACCATTGCATGATTCTTGTCCAACCAACCAATTCTCAGAATGTTGTTGAAATTTACCATAGTACACTAAATAAAATCGGCACTGAATATATGCGTATCCATACTTATTTTATTCTATCTTAAAATTATCACGATTAATATCTCAAAACTTAAAACCAATATAGAATCTTAGAACATTACTCCTTATCAGCCTATTGACTTAAGTCCCAATAACCTAGTTAAAATTTCTTACAACAATGTACGAAAAAAAAAACTAAATCCTCAAATAATTCTTCTTTTACTAAATCTGTTTTTAATCAAAACTATGAGCCTAACATGCTTTAATACAAACAAGTTTCGTTGGATGTCTTTCTCCACAAATCTTTCCCCTATTTTTCTTTTTATTATAAGAAGAGTCAGAACCTATTATGCATGCTACATTTCCCTCGATGTCCACCAATATCTCATAACTCTCTTTATTTACCTAAGGTAATGACCTTAATTTCTTAACTTAAGTTATTGTTTCTTACCTCTATTAAATATTCCAAAATCTTACCTTTTTAAATTTATCGCTTAATATCCTAAATTTAAATGTCCATACCGTTAATTATTGACCTAAAATCAACTTTTATCTCCGAATATCAAAACTTATATAATTCTTATCTCATTTTTTTCATAAATAATTTATTATCCTCGAATCAAACATTTCATCTTAAGTCGGAAGCTTATCTTCGATAAGTAAATTCCCAAATGTAAGTCAACTTATATCAAAGTATTTGTATTCCCAAAAATATAAGTCAAATTATCTCTGATAGGTATGTTCCAAAAAATATAATTCAACTTATCTCTGTACATTCTCAAAAAAATGTTACACTTCTTTCTTATCGTATCATACAACCATAATACCAGTCTAGCCTACCTTATCATTTCTCCATCATCACTGTTCTTTTTTCAACTACTTCCATAGGTGCTTCTTCTTCTTCTTCTTCTTCTTCCATGTTTTCCATGACAAGGTGCATGTAGTTATGTTGTTCTTGCATTCTATCCATATCACCATGAAGCTTGGAGATGTAACGTTCTTGCTTGCTAGAAAGGTCTTCATGTTGATAAAGAGAGCGGTGAGCAATATCCTTCTCAGTTTCAATCTTTACTATCAACTTTCGATTAGGGGCCGTATCACGTGAGATGGGTTACGTAGTGTTAGGGCGAGCTGGCTCTTTGATCTATCAAGGCGATAGGTGAGACGACGTATATCAGTTTGAAGTAGGTTCTTAATCTTTACGAGTTCTTGTTCTCTTGTTTTTCTATAGCGAGCTGATCCTTTAAGGTTGCAATCTCTCGTGTTTGGGTTTCAATGGTATGTTGACGCATGCGAAGGACTGATTGAGCGCGAGCACGAAGGCATCCGTTGAGGTAAAATTTCAGAATCGAATAAAGAGTAGAAAGACACAAACAATGTTGTCGTGGGATTTTCGATACTAAGAATTTGCAGAACGATTGAAGGAAATAGATTTCGAATTTCTCAAAGAATTTTGGAAAGAATGAGAGTTTGTTTCAAATTGTACTAGGCTTTTGCAAAAATATGACTTCTTCAAATTTTGTCTGTCGAAATCCCAGCGGGATTATGAACCTGGCGGCTCTGATACCACTTAAATGTCACGACCCGTGTCCGAAGCGTCTGTGACATCTGGCATTGTTTAACAATTACTTGAAAACAATTAAGCCTCGTATCGAAATGCGAAAAAAAGTCTTTTTCATAAAAAAAACATTGTCTTTACATTGACAATAAAAATAAATCAGAGTTGCAAATGCGGAAACTGAATAAAAGGAAAATAAAGTCTTGATTTCTTGTATCTTGCTCATCGGCTACCATCCCCAGAAGGCTTCTTGTTCTTCCTCATTCAGTTGCTCTTCATTTTAATATGAAATTTGTAAGGGGTGAGTGTTTTGGGAAACACTCAGCAAGTGGGGGTCGATCGATTCCAAAGATACATATAGAACTTAGTTTTCTTAAAACGTTCTTTTAACAGATTTTCAAAACTTAATATTCTTAACTTATCAAGACAGAGACAAATCGAATAAATGACAGAATTCATCAGATGATTCAGAACAATTCGGAAACCGATTACTCAATTCAGAACAGAACATATCAGAACAGACAGAACACTGTTACTCATCTCATTTCCATGGTTAAATTGTCCCCAATATGTTAGTCCTCTAAGGGGTGAGGCCAGAACACTGTTTTATACCCACCGATGGGGGCCAGACAGAAATGGTTTTATACCCACCATTGGGGGCCAAACAGAAATGGTTTTATACTCACCATTGAGGGCCAGACAAATTCACAATTCTTGTCTCATTTCAACTTCGAATCGTAACAGTGCAACAGAATTCAGAAGTAACAGACAGAACTTTTCAGATTTTCAAATTTCAGAGTTTTCATACGGACACGGCGGAATCAACGAATTTCGAAGCATAAAAGAGAACACATAATCGATCGAAATTTTAAATAGAACAGATAGCAATTTTTGAAAATGAAGACACACATACATGCATGTCATGATATACATATTAAAGTTTTAAAATACAAACGAATATATATCAAAAGCCCACTTACTTGATTTTTATACAAAGTTCTTTCTTGAAATTTCGGCAGCACTACGGCACAACTCCAACAAATACTGTCTACGATCGGGGAGCCCTCCGGTACGGGTTAGAAAACTCTGGACTGCACAAAATCTTCCTTCCTTTTCTTCCTTTACTTCGGCCGAATGGTTTAGGGAGAGGGGAAGAGAGGACCAAAATTTTAGAGGTTTGATGGTGTGCCTTCTCTCAACCATTTTAGTATTATTTATGGGCACAAAAAAATCTCTCCACCTTGCCACCCCCTTGGCCAAATTCTTGGCCATCAATAAAACCAATAATGGTGTGATTAATTGTAGACCAAAATTCCATTTGTTTCTCCAAGTCCAAGACTAGCTATAATGGTGGGTTCAAAATTTCATGCATCCTTAAATGTCACCTTGGTTTTCTAAAGGGTCATTTCTTGCATCATCAATATGTCTTAATCCTTTAGCTCCTCCCTTAGCTCTTTTTTTTGGCCTTTTTAGGACAAGCATGGTTGAGCTTCTCTGAGCTGAAAGATCGAGCTCATGAGCTAGTGATTTTCTCCCCAAGAATAAATGAATTTCCTTAAGCTGAGGGTTTTAGCTTTTGAGCTGAGGGTTTCTTGTCCAAGAATCTTGGAGCTTCCTTGAGCTGAGGGTTTTAGCTTTTGAGCTGAGGATTTCCTCTTCCGAGCAACGTACCCTTAATTCTCAAGGTTTTGCATTGCCTCGGCTTCTTTTTGAGTTACTTTCCGAGCTTTTTGAGGTGCTTTGCTTCGAAAAATCCGGGTTCTCACAACAGTACTGGTCGGCGGGGACATCAGCGATACTCTCACCCGTCAACTGAGCCTTGGCCTTACGTATAAAAATATCATCGTATCACGTGTTCGTATTAGTCACAATCACTTCCCATCCTTCAACATTTCGTATTTCCATCACTTTATAAAAGCATGCATAATAATATAATATTTCTTTTAGACTAAGCATGCAACATATCTTTTAAATATCCATATTAAATCATAAAAATCCATAAACATTTAAAATAAGCATTTTAACATATAAAACGGCATTCAGAGCACTGCCATGACGTTTACTAATTTCTAGGTGTAAAATTACTGTTTTACTCCTAGACGTAAAAATCTTCGAATTTGACTTCTTCTTAATTACATTGACTCTAACATGTCCCAAATAATTATTTAAGCTTAAATTAATTTTCTCATAATTTTATTTAGCTGAAATACTAGACTTTTTAATTAATCCTTAATTATTCGTTTTTAAGAAGTTTTAATCCCGAATTAATTCAAACTTTAATATAAAATTTCTAAATTAAAAACTTAGACTTTTTATATTATTTTAGCCCTCGTGAACCACGACTCGACCCCCGTGAGCCATGTTTCGAATTAATTTTAAAGAAGAAAACCCTAGCCCTCGACCCAAGTTTACCCCTCGAGCCACCTTCATGTTTTTCTCGAGCCAAGCTTGAGCCGACCTAAGCCACCATCGAGCCAGCCCTCCCCTGGACCCTACTGGACCCTAAGAAGCCAAATAACCTGACCCTAGCCCCAACTGCAAGCTACAACACTAGCTGTATGCATTGGCCGAGACTCCCTACTCGACAAGGACTCCCCGATCAAGCGCTTAGGACCTAACCACCGGACCAGACCCTGAACCAACCCATTGTAAACCCTCTTAGGACCCTAGTGAGTCGAACTAGCCCAACCCAAATACAATTGGATGAGCCCCTTACCCCCTGCGCGGCTACACAACCAGCGGGCCTGCATGTGTGTTCTTGGGTTGGCTAGGACTCCTCCCCAGCCCTCGACTAGAGTCCTAGCGTTGCTAGGATTCTTTCCCTGATCCCTCACGGAACCTAGCCAGCCTTGGTCCCAGCCGAGACCAAGCCTAGCCACCATACCCTCATAACCCGAGCCCTTGACACCAGAACTCAACTTTCGAATCCAGCCAGTGTTCTATCATGTTACAGCATTTTTCGTGTGCGCCTACGACCCTTAAACTTGTGTAAAGACATCCTTGATCAATACCCTAACCATGGCAGCCCCCTAACACATTTTAAACATAATTTTTTGATCAAAACACAAGAGATTAACACATGTTCATGCATAGTTACGAAAATATAAGAAGTGTGGCTTGTTTTTCCATGCAATTCATGATCATACAAATACTATGGTGTGATAGATGATTGAAGAGAAGAATATGGCGTGCCTTTGCGTTATTTAGGCATGATTAAATGTTGACAATTGAAGAATGACGACGAGGGAACGACGGCTTGAAAAACTCTAGAAAAACTCGATACTTTTCCTTCTTGCTTCTTGTGTGCGTGCGATTTTGTTAAGGGAGAGACTTTAGAAATTGTTTGGGAAGGGGGCCGTGAGTTTATGTGAGGGTTAGGGTAGGTTTTGTTTTTTTTATAGTTAATTAAAACATAACCAAGCTTAGGCCCATTAGAGGAGTTAATTAGGCCCATTAGTGCTTAATTAAAATCTCTGGTTTAATAAATTTTTTGAAATTTTTAGCCGGGTTTCCAACACGTTCGTATTTTTGTTGAAAATCCAACACCGATAAAATTTACGTCCCGGCATATAAAATCACCTCAAAAATCCTTATTTTCAAAAATAAGAAAAAATATCAACCATATTTTAAATAATTAAAAACAGTTATTTAATAAAAACATTTTTCATTTTTCAGCCATCGTTCTCCGTTCCCTGATTGCAACTCGAATAACCCTTAAAATTACATTTCAATGCATGTAAGTAGAAAACTACTAAAACATCATATAAACATGTCACATAATCAATTTAGCAATTAAAATCAATTAAATTACCCTTTTTCATATCCCATAGATTTGCATGCAGTTGGTTTACGTTGTCTTAATTTTGGACCTTACAATTCCTCCTCCCCTTAAATAAAACTTTGTCCTCAAAAATAGAACTTACCGAATAGCTCCGAGTAGCGACTCCTCAAGTCTCTCTCGGTTTCCCAAGTAACTTCTTCTTCCGAGTGATTCAGCCACTTGACCTTGACCATTGGAATGACTTTGTTTCAGAGTCTTCCTTCTTGTCTTCCCAAGATTTGGACATGTCTTTCTTTATAAGTCATATTTGGAGTCAATTGTAGAGGTTCATGTTTTAGTACATGTGATGGGTTTGACATGTACTTTCACAGCATCGAAATATGGAACACATTGTGAACTCTAGAAAGCATCGGTGGCAGTGCCACTCTATAGGTTAGTAATCCAATTCTCTCCAAAATCTCAAACAAACCTATAAATCTTGGGCTAAGCTTGTCTTTCTTACCAAATCGCATAACACCTTTCATAAATGCTATTTTTCACAAATACGTGGTCTCCCACTGCAAACTCTAAGTCCCTACATCTTTTGTCAGCATAACTCTTCTGTCGACTTTGTGCAGTCTTCATTCTCTCTCGAATTTTGACTACAAGCTCGGTAGTATCTTCTATCACATCCAGACCAATCTATTTTCTATCACCAACCTCGTCCCAATGAATAAGAGATCTACATTTCCTTCCATATACTGCCTCAAAAGGAGCCATCTAGATATATGATTGAAAGCTATTATTGTAGGTGAACTCCACTAGAGGTAATTTGGGTTCCCAACTGCCTTGGAAATCGATCACACAAGCTCACAGTAGATCTTCTAAAATTTGAATAACTCTTTAGAACTGACCATCGGTTTGAGGATGGAATGTTGTACTGAATAATAACTTGGTCCTCATCGCTGCATGCAGACTTTTCTAGAATGATGACGTAAATCTCAAATCTCTGTCAGAAACAATAGACATAGGAATCTCATGCAAACGAACTATCTCTCGAATATATAGATAAGCATACTGAATCATGGTAAATGTCGTCTTAATAGGTAGGAAATGCGTTGATTTTGTAAGACGATAAACTATCACTCATATAGCATTAAATTCCTTGATAGTCCTTGGCAATCCTACAACAAAGTCCATTATAATATTTTCCCATTTCCATTCGGGAATAGGAAGTGGCTCAAGCTTTCCCGCTGGCCTCTGATGCTTTGCTTTGACTTGTTGACATGCCAAACACTCGGATACAAAACGCAGATTATCTCTCTTCATGACCGGCCACGAATATAACAACTGCAAATCTTTGTACATCTTCGTGCTTCCCAGATGAATGGAATATGGTTTGTCATGAGCTTCTTCCATAATGAGCTCCCTGAAAGAGTCGTCACTAGGATCCCATAAACGATCTCGATAAAGAACTATACCATCCACCTCAGAATATAACTTTCGACCCTTGTCTTCATCTTTCAATCTCCACTTTTCGCAATTTTTCGCCAGTAGACTATCCCTCACAGATTTTATCTCTCAGAGTCGACTGAACTGTCAAGGTGGCAAGATTAGGGGCCTCGCCCCTAGTATACACTGTAAGCTCAGACCGTTGCATTTCGGACTGCAATGGTCTTTGAAGAGATAAATGAGTAATAACTGCTGTCTTTCGACTCAATGCGTCTGCCACTACATTAACGTTTCTCGGATGATAGCTAATCTCACAGTCATAGTCTTTCACTTATTCGTGCCATCGTCGCTGTCTTATTTTCAATTCCTTTTGGGTGAAGAATTTTTTCAAACTTTTATGGTCGGTGAAAATCTTGCACTTCTCGCCATACAAGTAATGTCTCCAAATTTTCAATGCAAAAACTACCGCTGCAAGCTCAAGATCATGAGTAGGGTAGTGTTTCTTGTGAATTTTCAACTATCTCGACGCATAAGCTATAACTCAGTCATTTTACATCAGAACTGCGCCAAACCAAGTTTAGAAGCGTCGATATAGAAAATGTAGAACTCGAAAATCAGATTACGTATAAGCCATTCATAATTGCTACTATTTAAATTAAAAATGAATATTTTATATAAATATGAAGTGTTTTAATTATTTTAAAAGTAGATGTTCAGTTTTATCTTTTCAGGATAAATACGCGAGGTCGGACCAGAGTTTGGAGATTAGAGATAAGAATAATAATAAGGAAATATTTCTAAATTTTATTTAAGTCATGGAATAATTTATTTTAAAAAAATAGAATGTTTTAGAATTTATTTAATTAATTAGAGCTAAGTTAGTAAATAAATTCTTTTAAGTTCAATATTTAATTAAAGTTTAAATTAAAATGTGTAAACAATTGAGGATTAATTAATCTAGGTATAATATATTCAAGAAATTAAACATAACATTTAAACACTTAAATTGAGGTCAAGCATGCCATACAAAATTCTAAGTAAGATTTTAAACTAAATTAATTTGTTAATGCATTAAAATATACATAATGAAAGAAGAGGTGTGGCGAATTATAGTATGGATCAGCTGGACCACATGATTAATAGGTCTGTGGAAGAGGCCTTCCGACGAAATCATGTTCCACCACTCAACCACCACCACCACCTCCCTCTCCTACACCTCCACCTCAACCTCAACCTCCTCCTCCTCCTCCTCCACCTCCGCCTGAGCATCTAGAAGCCATGTGGGAGGAAATCAGGAGGTTGAGCAGACAAGTTGGAGGTCAAACTCTACAATAAGACAGGGAGAGCCCATTCTCCCTAGAAATACTAAATGAAGACCTCCCACTCAATTTTTATCAACCAACCGTCAGGATTACGATGAGAGTATAGACCCGACAGAAATTTTGGGCAGGCTCAACATTGACTTCCTGCTGCATATATACTAAGAATGGGTGATGTGCCAAGTCTTCCTCACCACCTTAGTGGGTCCAGCCCATAGGTGGTTTGATCTACTGCCACCCCACACCCTTACAAGCTTTCGAGAATCTAGCGCCATCTTTACGAACCAATACGTCAGAAGCAAGACATATTTGAAGACCTTTCTTGGTTTGCTCAATGTGAAACAAAGTGAGGTGGAGTCGCTAAGGGATTTCATTAGGCGATTTAACAACATGTCCCTAAAGGTGCCAACTGCTGCAATCGAGACACTAGTAAATGCATTCACGCAAGGCCTCCGGGGAGGACAAATTTTCAATTCATTGGTGAAAAAAAACCCCTCGCAGTTATGATGAGCTCCTGAGCTGAGCTAAGAAATGCGTGAATTTTGAAGATGTACATAAGCAGATACGGACGAATGTTAGGTCATGAGAAAAGGATAAGGTTAAGGAGAAGGAAGAGCCAAGCAGGAAGAGGCCAACAGAGAGAGTCGAGAAGCATGGCCGAGGTGCGGGGCCATTTTCTTATGAACCCTTAGCTATAGTTTGGGAAGGGCCATTTTCTTATGAACCCTTTAGAAGCACAATTCTCTCAGTGTGTTAGAACACATTCGTGTTGTATTCATAGATCATTTCTCACATACAAACACTCAGATATACAGATAGAAATATTGAGTTGAGTAAGTCTTGCACCATGACGTTATACTTGTGTATATAGTCTTTGCATATAAGACATTAAACGATGTGTTGCCTGAGAGGTGTGGCCTTCAGTCTGTTAGTGGATCTTACCTGAGAAGTAGAAGGGGTGACGTAGGAGCGAATGGGTGACGTAGGAGGGATTGAAGTCTCTGAATATTCATATACAAACCCTCGTGTATTTACTTGTTTACAAATGTTTCAAAACTCAACACATCAGTTCAATTCTCCCCATAATTGAACTACTGAACTGATACAAGCTGCAACTGATCGTCACTTAATGTTTTAAGTTTTCTTCACAAAGGAATATTTCGAGTATTTTCCGCTTCGTTTGAAACCAAACTCGATTTAATTCATTGGGGTTTGCATTCTTAGAACACGATCTATTGCAGCTTGTTGAGAATATTGTGTTTGAAACACTCATGTCGGTGTTAAAATCAATCCTATCACAGAGAATTATGCAGATAGATCCATATATAAAGGACCTCTTGACCCAAATTGAGGGAAAATATCAAGAAAATAAGAGAGGTCTGGATCTCCTTGGGCAATCAGAGGGCACCTGAAAGGGGATCCGTTACGGTGACCGTATGCGCAACGGAAGTTAAAAATTTTAAATTTTACAAGAAAATTTCGGCCACCTTGCATTGTGTGTAGCAAATATAATAAAACACCAAAATGTCATACATAGGGTGTTTAGAAATAGTTACCTATCAATCTTAAAAGATTGATGATGGCTCCAACTAAGGTGTAAACACCTTAGCTCTCGAATGGCAAGACAATCTTCAAGCTTCCCTTTGAGCCCACCTTGCTCAAATATTAAGCCCACCACCAACAAGCTAGAACCACTCTAATTTTGCACTAGAAAAATTAGAGCATTTTTCTTTGAGAAGTGTTTTCTTTCCTCAACTATTGAAGAAGAAAAATGAGAGAAAAACTTGGAGAATCCCTTATCAAATTTCGGCCATACCCTTCAAAAATAGGAGGAGAGAAGACTAGTCTTGGTTGTGGGAAAAGGTGTGAATTCTAAAGGCATGCCATGCCTTGGATGTTGCAAAAGTTGTCTCCCAACTTTTCACCTCCCATGCATGCAAGTCTTATTTGATTTTTAACAATTAAAAATCCATGGACTTTTTTTAATTATCTCAAACATATTTGAGACTAATTAAACATTAATTGAATTCACTCAAGTCACTAGTTGAATAATTATTTCTAATTGGGCTCTACAAGGCCCAATATTGTTTAACTAATCCAACACTTGAATTAATTTAATTATTTGGACTCTACTAGGTCCACTAGTGTTTAAATAATTCAATACTTGAATTAATTTAATTTAGTCCATAATAATGTTTATGAAAATCACAATTTTCAAATACATTATTTATTTGGCCAACTTTTAATTTAGGAACACTTCCACAAATTAAAAGTCACATTTCTCTCATAGAAGTCATACTTCTATTTTATTTATGCTTATAAACTTATTTACAAGCCGTTCAACACATTGAACAATTTTACTTCTCAACGGGATCTAGAAAGCTAGTACTTGTGTGGCCCTCAATGGTTCATTGATACAACTAGCCGTGGGTTCACATCTCCATGTGATTCGGACTAAACATGTCCTAATATGAGCATACCCCAATTGCTCCATTCTTAATTATCAACTCTTTGATAATAAGAACGTCAGAACTCAAGTCTAATAGTACCCAACGAATCATGTTAAACGCCTAGCAGCATCGCTTACATGATTCCCTAGGTATCAAATGATAGTGCCTGCAAGAACCAGTCAATTTTGGTAAGCGTACAGTACGGTCCCTTCAACTCATATATCCCGACCGATTCTACAACCATTGGTTTATCGAGAGTTGTCAATGAATCGATACTATGTGTCATGTCGTAGTTGCATCGATGGTGTAATCTATGAAACCTCTTTCATAATTACCACCATACTATGATCAGAGATTTCAACCTACATACACATGAGAATACATAGGATATCCATACCTGAAGGTAAGCGGTGAATCCCCGACTACAA
The DNA here is from genome assembly GCF_025594145.1 of Primulina tabacum. Classification (NCBI taxonomy): domain Eukaryota; kingdom Viridiplantae; phylum Streptophyta; class Magnoliopsida; order Lamiales; family Gesneriaceae; genus Primulina; species Primulina tabacum. Next base: position 32,139,324 of record NC_134553.1, on the reverse strand, counting down.
TGCATCGACTCCTATATGTTTCGACAGAACACCCAACCTTGCCATCTGATGACCCCATGAGAGTCGGTAAACAAGTCAAAGTGTAATTCTAGCACATAGAGTCTCAATGTTGTCCCGGGTCATAAGGAATAATGGTGTAAAACCATAAACTAGGACTTTTCCACTCGATAACTGAGAACCACTTGGAAAGTCCTTTATGGAGGGTTGTTCAGTGCACTCTACCAGGAGCACCTATCTGCATGCTCGGACATCACAATGTTCCCTACCAATGAAACATGGTACTCACATCGCAGATACTAGTCTCTAACTCGAGCGGCCTATATCCTTCTTAGCGGCGGCTGAATCGACTAGGAACTGTTTAGAATATACAGTATTCCAAATATGAGTTTCATGAGACTCATCATATGAGCATCTCACATTTTTTCTACTATTTATATATTCAAGGACTTTATCTATGCAACTAGCATGGGTATACAGATAAAGAAGTGCCAAAATAATAATTTCAAATATTATTAAAATAAAGACTGTTCATACATAGAGTTTCATTGTGAACACTCGGCCAACACTTGTCTCGACGGACACCTACTCTAACAATCTTCCACTTGCACTAGAGCCAACTAACCAATGCTTCAAACCCATTGATTCGCGATGCATCTCGAATAATGGTCCAGGTAAAGGCTTAGCTAGTGGATCAGCAACATTATCTGCGGAGCCGACTTTGTCAATTGACACTTCTCCTCTTTCCACAATCTCTTGGAGGATGTGGTACTTTCTCAATACATGTTTGGACTTCTGATGAGACCTTGGCTCCTTTGCTTGAGCTAAAGCTCCCGTGTTGTCACAAAACACCGGGAGAGGAGCAACTCCATTAGGAATGACGTCCAACTCTTAGACGAAATTCCTTATCCAAACAGCCTCCCTTGCTGCATCTGATGCAGCAATGTATTCGGCCTCTGTGCTGGAATCCGCAGTATTGTCTTGCTTGGAACTCTTCCAAGAGACAGCAGCACCATTGAGCATGAATACAAACCCAGAGGTTGACTTCGAGTCATCGATATCGCTTTGGCAAGCTAGATTCGATATAGCCTTCCAATTTAAGTTCTCCACCCCCATAGACCAAGAACAACTTATTGGTCCTTCTCAAATACTTGAGGATGTCTTTCACAGCTTTCCAGTCTGGAAGACCAGGGTTGGATTGATATCTACTCACTACACTTAGTGGAAAAGCCACGTCAGGACGTGTAGATATCATCCCATACATGATGCTACCAATTGCAGATGCATACGGAATGCGTGACATCGCCTCTATCTCTGCATCAGTCTTGGGAGACATAGACTTGGATAGGGACACGCCATGACACATTGGTAGATGTCCTCTCTTGGACTTATCCATCGAGAACCTCTTCACGATGGTATCAATGTATGTGGATTGGGTGAGACCAAGCAATCTTCTTGATCTATCTCTATAGATCTATATTCCCAATACAAAAGATACTTCACCCAAGTCCTGCATCGAGAACTTACTTGCTAACCATATCTTAGTTGATTGCAACATCCCTACATCATTTCCAATGAGTAGAATGTCATCAACATAAAGTACAAGGAATGTCACAACACTCCCACTGACCTTCTTATACACACAGGGTTCCTCAGGATTCTTAGTAAAACCAAACTCTTTGATTGTACTGTCGAATCTGAGGTTCCAACTCCTAGATGCCTGCTTTAGACCATAAATAGATCTCTGAAGTTTGCATATCATATGCTCACTTCCGATAGATGTAAACCCTTCAGGTTGAGACATGTAAATTTCTTTCTTAATATCCCCATTAAGAAATGATGTCTTGACAACCATCTGCCATATCTCACAGTCATACCATGCAGCTATGGCTAGCAATATCCGTATAGACTTGAACATTGCAACTGGAGAAAAGGTTTCCTCAAAGTCAACTCCTTGTCTTTGAGTTTTCCTTTTGCCACCAATCGCACCTTGAAGGTCAATACCTTCCCATCCGCCCCAAGTCCCTATGGGAATCGTTCCCTCAGGTGGATCCACAAGATTCCACACATGGTTCGAATACATGGAATTCATCTCAGATTCCAATGCTTCAAGCCAATTGGATGAATCGGCATCAGATAACGCTTCCTTGAAGGTCCTTGGATCACATCCATGGTTAGGCTCATCATGGACCTCTTCAAGAAACAGACCATACCTCATAAGTGGTCTCGAGACTCTCTCGGATCTTCTAGGAGCTTGTATCTCCTTTCTTGGCTCCTCGGGTGTGGGTTCTAAAACTGTGGGTGTCTCTCGAACCTCTTCGAGTTCTATCATCTCGCCTTTTCTATCTAATAGAAATTCCTTTTCCAAAAAGGTTGCATTCCTAGAAACAAACACATTTGTTTCTTGGGGATGATAGAAATGATATCCAACTGAATTCCTTGGATATCCCACAAATTAACATAAAATGGATCGACAATCCAATTTATCTACCACTACCTGCTTCACATAAGCAGGGCACCCCCATATTCTAAGACAAGAATATTTGGGTGGCTTACCCATCCATATCTCATATGGTGTCTGCCTTTGAATGGACATTTAATGGAATATCTTTCAATTTTAAGTTATAGAGATCGTTTTCAAGTTCACCAGTACCAATCAAACATTCATTCATATAAATGTTGCAAACACCTTTGCAAAATAAACAAGAATATCCATTTTTATCAGCATAGAAATGAAACAATGTTTTTCACAAAATTAGGTACAAACAAAACATCTCATAAAATTAACTTAAAACTATTGTTCAACAATAAGTAAACATCTTCAACAGCCTTGGCAGCAACTCTTGCCTCATTGCCCATCCTTAAGAAGGTCACACCTTCCCTAAGCTTTCTACTTCTTCCCATCGCCTGCAAATCATTACAGAGATGTGAGCCACATCCGGTATCCAATACCCAAGAAGTAGAGTTAATTAAAATGTTTACTTCGATATAGAACATACCGTTTCCAGAACTCTTCTGGGCCAGATATTCCTTGCAATTTCGCCTCCAATGTCCAGGCTTCTTGCAGTGATGACAAACTTCACTAGTCTTGTCAGCCTTAACTGGTGTGGCTGCCACAACGGGATTTGGAGATTGCCTCAACAAGGGCACGTTCTTCTTGGGACGTTGGAAAGAACGCTTCTTTCCCTTCCCATGTGGATCAATCTTCGTACCAGATGAAGAACCCACATAAAGAACCAACTTCTCTTTCTTGATGGTTGATTCAAACGTAACAAGCATATTCACCAACTCCTCAAGGGTCGGCTCCATCTTGTTCATGTTGAAGTTCACAACAAAAGGATCAAATGAGCTAGGCAATGATAACAGCCACACGTTGGTGGTCAACTCCGAAGGCAAGATCAGATCCATGCCAACGAGCTTGTCCACGAGCCCAATCAACTTCAGGCCATGCTCATGGACCGACGCCCCATCTCGCATGCGCAAAGTGATCAGCTCCTTGATGGTAGCATGCCTAAGAGGCCGTGTTTGCTCACCAAAGAGCTCCTTGAGATGCAAATGAATGTCAGCAGCACTCTTTGCATCTCAAAATGCCTCTGCAGGTCATTATTCATAGAAGTCAGCATATAACACCTGGCTATCAAGTCATGGTCACACCATTCCTTGTAAGCCTGCAATTCCTCAGGAGTGCAGTCAGTCGGAGCCTCAACAGGGGGCGACTCAGTCAGTGTATATGCTACCCTTTCCGAATTCAAGATGATTTTCAGGTTTCTTAGCCAAGTGAGGTAATTAGGTCCAGTTAATATGTGTTTGTCGAGTATTGCAGATATCGGATTGCGAATCGAAGACATTGTCAATTTGTACTGAAAAGTAAAAATAGATAAATGTTGATGACTATTTTAAAATATTTAGTAAGATATGAAGTTTGGACTTTTACTTCAAAAATATTTGCTCCCACTGTTTTGACATCTTTCACTACCCTCTAGTGAAAACGGGAAACTTCTTTCCTCAGTAGGTACGTAAGGTCCAATTAGCGAATTATGATTCTGAATAATATCAGCCAATCACAATTCCTAAAAGGTAGTTTCCAATTGCATCACAATGCAACCCTCTACATAAAATTTTGTCTCACGTTTGATTAGGACCCAATAATATGACGTCGTTCATCTTCACGTGTCAAGCCTTACCCATCGATGTTGAACCTTAATGGACGGTCGCCATGAGTTCCCCCAATAATATGATCCGAAATCATGGGAGTTCCACGTAGTTCACATCACCATGTCAATGGATGTCACAACTTTCTGGCACCCAGGGCCCCGCAATAATATGAGCCGAGCCCCGAGTACGGGTAGCGTTCATCATGCACCCATTGTCGATGAAAGACATGGAATATTATAAACAAATTTATAATTCCCCTTTTCGAGCTTGATATTAATTTTGAATCTTATTCAAAATGAGGGTTTTTTAATTTTGAAAGGTCTCATCATTAATTTTATTTAAAAGCTAGCCATGTTTGATCGTATGTTTGCCGGATTCATTCAACTTTGTTATTATCATAATAATAACGCACATACTCATTATTTATAACATATCATGCATATATTATAAACAGTAAAAAAAACAAGGATGATCAATCGCCCCAATACTAATGGCCCGTGTGAGCTAAACACGGGTCTAGGTCCAATCCTAGGGAAATGTATGGGATGCAAATGCAACTATTACATTAGCTTCCAATATTTACATGCCTTCGATCTTCATAATCATCATATTCTCCATCTTCCAATCTTGATCATCCACTATATTAATATTTACAAATAAATATCCATGGCAAATAGGGATACATCTCATGGGGTGGGAACGGGCCATAAACCAAGCCCACTTTATAAATTGATAATTATTACAATCATTCAACACAAAATATCCTAGCATACACCTAGCAAATTGGGCTTGGGCTTTTGATCATCCTTCATGCACAATATCACATATCATACACCATCAATTAATTATGTCAATAATTAATTGATCCAATATTGTATATCTTGATCCAATCACTAACCGCCACGATTATAAACTAAATTAACAAAGTATACAAACACCTTTTGTCTACTTTCAAATTAATTTATTTATAACCGAATTTCTTGTAAATCACCATGTACTATAAATATTTAAAGTCCAACTTAAAATATTTATTTCATTAGAAAATATTTGCAACTTTTGTAATTTTAAACTTAAGGGCCCAAAAACTTATTTTTCACCAAAAATATTTTGGCCCATTTAAAATTCACAAATATGTTAGCCATCCAATGGCCCAACAACTCAAGGTCCATGACACTTTGATAATACAAAACACTTTTGGAAACCCTAGTCGTCATCGCCGTCGCCGGATTCCAGCAACAAAATTTTTTTTTTATTTTAAAAGGGGTTTCGGGCAGACCAAGGGGCTGCCCTTGCTGCCCGTTTCAGGCAGCCCCTCGGGAAGCTTGGGCTGCCCGAAATGGACAGCAACAAGCTGCCGAAATATGCCCCAAAAAAGCCTTGACATTGTTGCAAAATTTTGTTCTCATGCGATTAGAAATCAATCTCAATATAATATCTTGTAATTGCTACACAAAATCGTAACCTTAGCTCGGATACAACTTGAAAGGGGATCGGTTACGGTGACTGTATGCGCAACGGAAGTTAAAAATTTTAAATTTTAGAAGAAAATTTCGGCCACCTTGCATTATGTGTAGCAAATACAATAGAACACCAAAATGTCATACATAGGGTGTTTAGAAATAGTTACCTATCAATCTTAAAAGATTGATGATGGCTCCAACTAAGGTGTAAACACTTTAGCTCTTGAATGGCAAGACAATCTTCAAGCTTCCCTTTGAGCCCACCTTGCTCAAATATTAAGCCCACCACCAACAAGCTAGAACCACTCTAATTTTGCACTAGAAAAATTAGAGCATTTTTCTTTGAGAAGTGTTTTCTTTCCTCAACTATTGAAGAAGAAAAATGAGAGAAAAACTTGGAGAATCCCTTATCAAATTTCGGCCATACCCTTCAAAAATAGGAGGAGAGAAGACTAGTCTTGGTTGTGGGAAAAGGTGTGAATTCCAAAGGCATGCCATGCCTTGGATGTTGCGAAAGTTGTCTCCCAACTTTTCACCTCCCATGCATGCAAGTCTTATTTGATTTTTAACAATTAAAAATCCATGAACTTATTTTAATTATCTCAAACATATTTGAGACTAATTAAACATAACTTGAATTCGCTCAAGTCATTAGTTGAATAATTATTTCTAATTGGGCTCTACAAGGCCCAATAGTAGTTTAACTAATCCAACACTTGAATTAATTTAATTATTTGGACTCTACTAGGTCCACTAGTGTTTAATTAATTCAACACTTGAATTAATTTAATTTAGTCCATAATAATGTTTATGAAAATCACAATTTTCAAATACATTATTTATTTGGACAACTTTTAATCTAGGGAACACTTCCACAAATTAAAAGTCACATTTCTCTCATAGAAGTCATAATTCTATTTTATTTATGCTTATAAACTCATTTACAAGCCGTTCAGCACATTGAACAATTTTACTTCTCAACGGGATCTAGAAAGCTAGTACTTCTGTGGCCCTCAATGGTTCATTGATAAAACTAGCCGTGGGTTCACATCTCCATGTGATTCGGACTAAACATGTCCTTATATTAGCATACCTCAATTGCTCCATTCTTAATTATCAACTCTATTATAATAAGAACGTCAGAACTCAAGTCTGATAGTACCCAACGAATCATGTTAAACGCCTAGCAGCATCGCTTACATGAATCCCTAGGTATCAAATGATAGTACCTGCAAGAACCATTCAATTTTGGTTAGCGTACAGTACGGTCCCTTCAACTCATATATCCCGACCGATTCGACAACCATTGGTCTATCGAGAGTTGTCAATGAATTGATACTATGTGTCATGTCGTAGTTGCATCGATGGTGTAATCTATGAAACACCTTTCATAATTACCACCATACTCTGATCAGAGATTTTAACCTACATACACATGAGAATACATAGGATATCCATACCCGAAGGTGCGGTGAATCCCCGACTACAATGCCTCGACTCCTATATGTTTCGACAGAACACCCAACCTTGCCACCTGATAACCCCATGAGAGTCGGTAAACAAGTCAATGTGTAATTCTAGCACATAGAGTCTCAATGTTGTCCCGGGTCATAAGGACTAATGGTGTACAACCATAAACTAGGACTTTTCCACTCGATAAGTGAGAACCACATTGGAAAGTCCTTTATGGAGGGTTGTTCGGTGCACTCTACCAGGAGCACCTATCTGCATGCTCGGACATCACAATGTCCCCTACCAGTGAAACATGGTACTCACATCGCAGATACTAGTCTCTAACTAGAGCGGCCTATATCCTTCTTAGCGGCGGCTGAATCGGCTAGGAACTGTTTAGAATATACAGTATTCCAAATATGAGTTTCATGATACTCATCATATGAGCATCTCACATTTTTTCTATTATTTATATATTCAAGGAGTTTATCTATGCAACTAGCATGGGTATACAGATAAAGAAGTGCCAAAATAATAATTTCAAATATTATTAAAATAAAGACTGTTCATACATAGAGTTTCATTGTGAACACTTGGCTCGACGGGCACCTACTCTAACAGCACCATCAAGGGAAAATCGACCTAATCAGGGTAAAAACCTTGGGTCGAACAAATAACCAACAACCCGACCCAAGGTATAATACATATGATATCAAGAGGTTCAACCGAAGAAGATTCAGATGGAGCCAGGAATCTCATGGGAGGAGATTGGAAAATCTTGGATTAGAACTTGTTTCTAAGTCCGACGATACTATCACCTTGGGACCAGAAGACTTGAAAGTTGTTGTGGCACCCCACAATGACACTTTGTTAGTAACCCTCATTGTCTCCGATTATGACGTGGCGAAAATATTAGTTGACACGGGAAGATCAGTTAATATTCTCTTCATGAAGAACCTCGATTAAATGAAGGTGGAGGGATTCGGGTTTGACCTTGTCTCTACAGCTCTATTCGAGTTCATTGGACATTCGGTACATCCATTAGGACAAATAACGCTCCCCTTATATTTCGAGAAGAGGACGCACAACATCACAAAAATGACATGTTTTACTGTGGTGGATGATCCTTCTTTATACAACATAATGTGTCCTAGCTTAATTCCAAGCTGTGAGCTCCACCTACCATCAAAAGTTGAAGTTTCTTGTAGGGAAGGAGGTAGGAGTCGTCTGCGGAGATCAGAAGTAATCATGTCGCTGTTATGTGGATGAGGTGAAAGTGGAAGTAAAGATATCTCAAAAGGAAGTAGGGATGATTGGAGCGGGCCAGCAAAGGATGATCCCTAAAAAGGAGGCCCAGCTCTCAACAGAAGAATAACCGTAGATAGTTGAGATAGGAATCTAACTAAACATCAATGTCGCAGCCGACCTAGACCTCCAAACTAAAAGTGATCTGATGACCTGTCTAAACACAAGCTTGGATGTTCTTGCTTGGTCCGAACAAGAACTTCGAGGGTTATGTCCAAACAAAAGAAGATGAGCAGTTTAGGGATGGACACATAAGGGAGGTCCTTTTCCCAACATGTTTATCGAATTTTGTCCTGGTTCACAAGAGTTCGGGAAGATGGAGGATGTGTGTTGATTTCAGGGATTTCAAAAAGGAATTCCCAAAATATTGTTATCCTTGCAAAGAATTGATCAACTAGTTGACTCCAATGCAGGCCATCAATACTTGTTCCTGATAGGCGCCTATCAGGGATATCATCAGATCCCACTGCCAGAAAAAGATCAAGATAAAGTAAGTTTTATCAGCTCCGAAGGGACATTTTGTTATGTGGTAATTCCGTTCGGATTAAAAAATGCGGGAGCTACGTATCAAATACTCATGGACAAGGTTTTCACAGCTCAAGTTGGTCGGAATGTGGAGGTCTACGTGATTGACATTTTGGTGAAGTCCAAGAGCTCGGCTGACCTCATAGCCGACCTCCAAGATACCTTTGCCACTATGAGGTCCTATGTTTTAAATCTGAATCCATAGAAATGCGTTTTCAAGGTAAAGACCATAAATTTCTAGGCTATATGGTAACAAAATGAGGAATTGAGGCCAACCCTGAGAAAGTAAAGGTCATTCAGTCTATGTCACCTCCTGGGAATTTCCAAGAGGTTTAAAAGCTTTCTGGAAAGATTGCCGCTTTATCACAATTTATATCAAGGGCTGCGCATCACAGTTTACACTTATTCTGCTTTCTCCGAACACCTAAGAAATTTGAATGGGATGAAGAATGTAGGAAATCATTTGAGAAGTTAAAGAAGCACTTAGCCGAGCTTTCAATATTAGCAAAGCCAGTTCCAAGAGAGCATATATACGTCTATCTCTCAGCCACCGAAGTGGCTGTGAGTTCGGTCCCAACCCATCAAGAGGTCAGAGAATAGAACCCCGTGTATTACATCTCCCACGCACTCAAAGGCGCTGAGCTCAGATACATGGTGACAGAAAAACTAACCTTGGCTTTGGTCACAATGTCTCGGAGATAAGGCCATATTCGTATCCCATCCAATTATGGTCATTACCAAATGACCTCTTGAGAGGATAGTGACTCATACAGATATCTCATGACGGTTGGTTAAGTGGACCAATGAACTGGGGGATATGATATATATAGTATGGATAAATGACAACCATCAAAGTACAAGCCTTGGTTGATTTATTGACTGAAATTTTGCATATTGAAGTGTAAGATTTGTGCTAGGTATATGTGGATGGCTCGTCAAACAATGAAGGTAGCAGAGTAGGAGTTTTATTGATCTCTCCAAAGGGAGATGAGGTAAAGTTGGCCATAAGGTTTGACTTCAGGGCTTCTAACAATGAAGAAGAGTACAAATCAGTCTTAGCCGGCCTAAGGGAAGCACGAGAGGTCGGAGCCGCCCGGGTGCACATTTTTTTGATTCTCAGTTGGTAGCCCAACAAGTAAATGGATTTTATGACATCAAAACTGAGAAGCTGATGGAATACGTTAAGGTAGTTGAGGCAAAGAAAGAGCTATTAACTGAGCTTGCATTTTAGCAAATCTCCGAAAAAATAATGATAAGGATGACACCTTTGCTAAAATGGCCAGCTCATTCCATGGTTGGAAATCAAGGGAGGTCATGGTCCATGTTGAATTGAGTCCCTAATCGGACTCTTCATGTAAAGTCTCGAAAATTTGAAAGTCCACGTGAACTACATACATGAAAGATCAAATTTCATGTGTATTTTAGTTAAATTATTTTAATGAATTAAATGCATGACTGCGACATGAATATGTGTTTTTATGACATGGTTCATTAAGCTTGCATGTTATAGGGCCTTCAGTAGTATTTCACGCTCGAACGAGGAACGAAGACCGGGGACAGTTAAGGAAAAATATTTTCTTAAATGATTATTTTAATTCTTTAATAGATGATGTAATTGATATGAAAATTATTAAAATTGGCCTTTTGCAGTATTTTGACACATTGAACCGTATATTTAACTGATAGACAATATCTAACAAAACAAAGGACTTTTGAGTGTTTGGTTAATATTTTTGAAAATTAATTTAAATGAAATATTTTACGAGGGCGTAATTGGGCTTAATGGGCCTATTTTAATATAGTTTGGGCCTAAAATCCTACTTATTTACATTAATTTTAATTATGGCCCATTATGCACTTGTTTTATATCAAACCCTACCCTCCCAAAACCCTAATCACCTTAACTCATTCTCGGCCGCCCCTCTCCACCTCCAGCAGCATATTTTCAAAAGTTTCTGAAGCTCCATGCTCAAACTTTTCTCAAGGTTTTTCAAAAGAACTCTTCCCCGTCCCTCCGTTGTCCGTTCTATTCGATTGTACAAAGGTTTTCGAGCTTAAATACGCAAGGCATGCCTGATTCCCTTCTTTTCACATTAATCACATCATAATATTTGTTTTGAAATGTATTTGCATGATATATTGTGGTTATGGTGTTACGCATTGGCTTTACGTGAATTCTATACAAAAGTACGCATTCTTGTTATCACGCTTCTCACGTTTTTAGCTTTTGTTGAAGAGACTGCCTGGAACAATTTGTAGGTTACTCAATTACGTCTTATTGTTGGTTTATAGAGGTCGAGATTGAAGCGGGATCATGTTCATGTAAGGATCGATCGGACATACATGTTTCGGGTTAGGGTTTATGGTTTGATCGGTTTTTTCAAAAGGGGTGCAGTGGTGCAAGGGCTGTTCCGGGACGTGGAGTAGACCCTAGTGGGTCTGAGACATGACTTGGAGTGGCTCGAGCATAGCTAGTTTTGGGCTAGGATAAATCGAGGAAACTAGACGTGGATAGGGCTCGGTTTTGAGATGTTCGGTTGTGTTTCTTGTATTCGAGAGCATGGGTTGAGGATCATGGCTAGGGCAGTACATGAAGGTTAGGTTGTGGTCTATGAGAGGTTGGTTCGAGCATGGTTGGGGCTGGCTGGGCGTGGTATAGAGTTTGGCTTCAAAAATAAATTTTGCGATTTCTCCTGAAGGGGCGGCGCCATGGCTCTGGTACATGGCGCCTAGGCGCTTACCCAGCGTTGTAGTGCTATGCTGCCAGCGCCTAGGCGCTTGTACAGTACATGTATTTTTCGAGATTTTTTTGATATATCTCGTTTTGAGGGTTCCAGTAAGTCATGGGGTTTGGTTAGGAGTCGTTGAACTATGGTTAAATTTGATCAAGTCTTGGGTTAATTCGGGTTAAACGGGAATCCGGTCTAAGCCTTGAAATGAAATATAAAGGATAATGCAGAGGTACGGGATACATTTAATGAAATGAATAGAAGTATGTTTAAGAATTTCCATAAGTTTGAGCGGGTAAATTTAGCATTTCTGGTAGTGTTTTGATAACTGAAAAATGCATATTTAAAATTTGTAAGTTGAGATGGAACATGGATTTTTACGTTGATGTTAGTAACATGTTGCATGCTTTGTTTTAAGGAAATATATGTATATGCATTAATTTTACAAATAATGAATATGATGACATGTTTTGAAGTAGGGGAATTGGTTGTGACTAATACGAACAAGAACACGAACATGTAAGGCCAAGGCTCAGTTGATGACTAAAACTGTCGCTGATGTCCCCGCCACCGGGTACCGCGGTTATTCGTAAATGGATCCATTGAATTAGAGCTGATACAAAAGTCACAAATAATGATCTGAATTCAATTAAGGAAAAGAATACGTATATGATGATACGATATGACATGATTTGATATGAATATGTTTACGTTTATGTTCATGATTTTGAAGATCATGAAAGTTTTTTTGCTTACAGTGCTTCTCACTATTGCACGATATGTATATGTATTTGTTATAACAGTTCAGGTGTGTTGAGTCTTTAGATTCACTAGGTATGATTGATGCAGGTTATATTATGGTTGAGGAGACTGGAGGCGCTGAAGAATGAGTAAGCTGAGATGGGGGTGCACGTGAAAAGGATAGGACCTTGTATTCTTCGATCCCCATAATATGATTACGAGACATGGTTTATAGCAATATTTTTAAATGACTAAGTTTTACGTTGTTGAGTTGTCAAACTTTTGGTTTTATGCTCGAATTTCTCTTTTAAAACAGAAAACTAGGAGATTGATTACATTTTAAGATTTTGTGTAATTGTAGTTATTTTTATTTAGTGTTTGGATGAATTTTATAAATCTTTATTAACTTGTTTAAATTTTTATGAGTGTGGGTATTTTCGGTCATAGCTTTTCCCTCAAGATCCAAGAAAGGCATACTAACAGAGAAGCGAAGCCTTCGATTTATACTTACTGAAGGAGATCTATACAAGAGGTCACTCTCTCAACCTCTTCTAAAATTTTTGGATCCCAAACAATCCAATTGCGTACTAAGAGAAATTCTTGAAGGCTATTGTCGAAATAACTTGGGAGCTCATTTATTTGTACGGAAAGCACTCTTAAGCGGATATTTCTGGTCAATTGTGATGAAAGACGCCCGATCCTATGTAATTTAGTGCAGCAGCTTCCAACTACATGTTAAACTCAAACATCAATAATCCACAATGATGAAAGCTATAGCGGCAGCTTGCCTGCTTGACCAATGAGGAATCGACAGAGTGGGACCTTTCCCCGGGGCCTCGGCTCAGAAAAATTCTTGCTCGTAACTATTTACTATTTTTTGAAATGGACGGAGGCCGCAGATTTGTCCAAAATTACTAAGAATTAGGTCCTCAAATTTCTCTGGAAGGATATTGTCTGCAGATTTTGGGTGCCAAGAAACTTGATATCAGATAATAGAAGACAGTTTCAAGGGAGTTGGTTCCAATCTTGGTGCAAAGAAATGAAAATTCAGCAACACTTCACTTCCATTGCTTACCCTCAAAGCAACATGCATGTAGAGGTCACCAACAGATCTCTGATACAAAGCCTTAAAGCCAAACTTGGGAATGCAAAAGCAACTTGGGTGGAATAGCTCTCGTGCGTGACATAAAAATAAAGTATATTTGGTGGAAGAGCTCCCGAGCGTGCTATGGTCATACAGGACCACTCTGAAGATTGGCACCAAGGAAACACCTTTCGGCCTGGTTTATGGAAATGAAGCTGTAATATCTAGTGCCAAAATACGATAATAATTTTTTTTCGAAAGCTATTTTGGAAATTACTCAATCACATGCATTAAAAAGAATCAATCACTACTGAATCAAATTACTGCAATTAAATACTTTGACCTCGTGAAATTCTTAAACTAATGTTTTTAAAGAGCTCAGATGTGACGTGCAACACCCTGTCAATCCAACAACATACAAAGGATGTAAAATGTGTAAAATAAACAATGCTTCTCTCCTGACTCAAAAACATATAATGTGCGGAAAAATTATGGACCTCAGGTTAACGTGCGCACACCCAGCTCCACCTACTCAGTCTTCGGCGCCTCCAGTCTCCACATCATCATTCACACCTTCATCATTCACACCTAGTGAGTCTAAATACTCAACACACCTGAACCGTGATAGCAAGTATATATACATAACATGCAACAGTGAAAAGTACTTAAATTAAAATATTTTTCATGGTCTTAGAAGCAGGAACTTGAACATAACATGTCAAAGCATAAACGTGTCTATAACATATCTCATCATATGAACATATACATGTTCATTTTCTTTTGTTGAATTCAGCTCATTATTTGTGACTTCCGTATCGGCTCTAGTCGATGGATCTATCTACGTATTACTGCGGTACTAGACGGCGGGGACATCAGCGAAAGTATCACACATCCATTTAGGCTTGGCCTTATATGTTCGTGTTCGTGTTCGTGTTCGTATTAGTCACAACCAATTCCCTTTCCTTTAAAAACACGTCATCGTATTCATCACTTATAAAAATCATACATATACGTACATTTTCTTAAAACAAATCATGCAACGTATTTTTCGTATTTTAAAAAATTCATGTTCATATTAACATATACATTTTAAACATGCAATTATGGTGATCAGGGCGCTGCCAAAACTGCTAACTCGACCCACGTGCAAAATGATTGTTTTTCCCATGGAAACCCCTAATTTACCATTTTACCCTGGATATCAAAATTTCGACCAGAAGCTAACCAAACTCCTCAAAACACCTCAAAAAGTATTTATAATCATGTTTTAGACGTAAACTTGAAACCATGCTAGAACTTCTATAATTCGTTTTAAAACATGGATCGGGGTCCCAATTTAACCCGAATCAAATTGAAACTCGACCAAACTTTTCCAAACTTAAACCATGACTTGAACCTACATGACAGTCCTTTAACCACTTGTTTCAGAACACCTTACACCCTTGAAAACCCTCGAACAGCGTCGGGAAATTTTGGTTCTCAAGATACAAACCCTAGTGCACCTAGCCTCTCAAAACTCGACCATAGACCCGAACCAACGTGACCAGAGCCCTTAGACAACTATCCTAAGGTCAAGATCAAGCCGTGGACTCCTTCCTAGACCAACCCTACTCACGCATTCAGCCCCTTCCCGTAGGATCGTTCGGCTCCACCAAGAAGTAACAAAACTAGCCTGTCCAACCTTCCCATCGACCTCACTCTTGTGACCAGAAGCTCATGCCCCCTTCCCAGCCTTGACACCGAGATTTAGCAGCCCCATTACACACACAAGCAAGAAATTATGAGACTCATGTTAAGAATATGCATGCTTTTGTTTCAAAATCGTGTAAAACTAATGCACAATGATAAATATGATATATATTATACATAAACATACAAATATAAGAGGTGAATGATGAGAAAAACTAGGTACAGGGTGTGCCTTTGAATTTTTACGCTTGTAAATCTTGATATAGTTGTGTAGAACGTGCACCGGAGAGGCAGGGAAGAAATAAAAAGCTTGAGAAAATTAGGGAGAAAAGCAGCTGAATTTTGAAATTATCTGCTGCTTAATGGGGAGCGGGCGGCCGAATGGTATTAGGGGTGTTTAGGGTTTTGGGGGGTAGATTTAATTATAATATAATTAGTATAATGAGCCCTTAATTAAAATAAATGAGATTAAGTAGAATTTTAGGCCAATTATGCATAAAATAATTCCATGAAGCCCAAAAACACTCTCGTAAAATATTTCGTTTTGTACATTTTTTAAAATATTGCCCGAACACTAAAAACGTCCTTCTACTTGCTAAAACTTGCGTACCAATTTAAAATATTATCCGGCGAGTAAAAATACTACCAAGGCCCACATTTGAATATCAGCCTTAATTATACCATATATTAAATAATTAAAAATAATTATATTATAAAAATATTTTTCATTAACTGTTCACGGTCTCCGTTCCTCATTCGAGAGTGAATTACTACTAAAAGCCCTAATGCATTAAACCTTAGCAAACCATGAAATAAAACACCTATTCATGTCATGATGATGTATTTAATGCAATAAAAATAATTAAAAACATATTTTAGCAAAAATCCTAGATTGCATGCAGTCATGTTACGTATTTCAAATTTTATAGACCTTATAGAAGCAGTCCTTCCCGCGGAGATCGGAGAAGAGACCTACAGAATCATCTTTTACGATGAAAAAAGCGATGAAAGATGAGGAGCGGATCTAGATCTAGTTGAAGAGAAGAGAGAAGCTGCAGCCATTAGGATGGAACGCATAGCCAGGTCCTACGACCGAAGGGTCATTAAGAGGAGCTTTCAAGTTAGAGACCAAGTTTGGAAGAAGATTCAAGATGTTGGTGTTTTGAAGTTGGATCCTAGATGGGAGGGCCCGTTCAATTTGTTAGAGAAGCTAAGTTCAGACGCCTAAAATCTAGAGGACCTTTTAAGGAGGAAATTGAAGAGACTGTGGAATGTTTACCACCTCCGCAAATATTATGCTTAGTTGTGTTGATTTTAGTTTAATTTTTTTTGTTAATTAATTTTATGGGAAGAACACCGTACTTTGGTATTGGGTAAGTCACATATATTATTCTTATAAGATTGCTTTTTTTATAAACTATTGTATATATGAGTTTTCACCCAAACTTAGCTCAGGAGCTCTAATTACGTCAGGGCACACCTCACCTTATTTACGCAAGGCTTAAAAAGAATTTCTCCTCACCTCAACTCCGGAGCTCTCATTATGCCAAGGCTCGCCTTGCGTCAATTAGGCCAGGCTTATAAGTGTTTACACCTGACCTTGGCTTAGGGGCTCTGATTAATTCAGGGCTCACCTCGCCTTGATAACGACAGATTATAAGAGCTTTCACCTGACTTTAGCCTAGGAGCTCTAATTGCATCAGGGATCACCTCACCTCGGTTACGCCAAGCTTATTAGGATTTTCACCTGACCTCAACTCAAGAGCTCTGATGACGTCAGGGTTCACCTTGCCTCGGTTATGACAGGAACATAAGGGTTTTCACCAGACGTTAGCTCATAAGCTCTGATTACATCAGTTCTCACCTTGCCTCGGTTACACTATGCTGATAAAGGTTTACACCCAACCTCAGCTCAAGAGATTTGGTTACGTCAGGGCTTACCACGCCACGGTTATGCTAGGATTATAATATTTTCACCCGACCTCAGTTGAGGATATATGATCATGTCAGAGCTCCCAGATCCCGGCCGACCTTTGTCACAATGACCTTACCAGGTTATGATGTTATTTAAGTGCTTGGCCGAGCTCCAGTGCCCGACTGACCTATGTTAAGATAACCTTACATGGTTATCATATTATTAAATTGCTTTGCCAAGTTCCCAGAGCCCGACCAACTTCTCACTGATTTATTTGGTTCTGTTTAAGTGCTTGTCCTTGCTGCTAGAGCCCAGTCGACCTCTCTCAAAATGACCTTACCTGGTTATTATTAGATTAGGTGCCCGTCGAGCCAAGTGTTGGCCGAGGGTTCATATTGAAACTCTATGTATAAACAGTCATTATTTTAAAAATATTTGAAATTATTGTTTTGGCACATCTTTATCTGTATACCCATGCTAGTTGCATAGATAAAGTCCTTGAATATACAAATAGTAGAAAGAATATGAGATGTTCATATGATGAGTATCATGAAACTCATATTTCCAATACTGTATATTCTAAACAGTTCCTAGTCTATTCAGCCGCCGCTAAGAAGGATATAGGCCGCTCGAGTTCGAGACTAGTATCTGCGATGTGAGTACCATGTTTCATTGGTAGGTGAAATTGTGATGTCCGAACATGCAGATAGGTGCTCCTTGTCGAGTGCACTGAACAACCCTCAATAAAGGACTTTCCAAGTGGTTCTCACTTATCGAGTGGAAACGTCCTAGTTTATGGTTTATACACCATTAGTCCTTATGACCCGGGACAACATTGAGACTTTATATGCTAGCATTGCACTTTGACTTGTTTACCGACTCATATGGGGTCATCAGGTGGCAAGGTTGGGTGTTTTGTCAAAACATATAGGAGTCGATGCATTGTAGTCAGGGATTCACCGCTTACCTTCGGGTATGGATATCCTATGTGTATGTAGTTTGAAATCTCTAATCAGAGTATGGTGGTAATTAAGAAAGGGGTTTCTAAGATTACACCATCCATGCAACTATGACATGACACATAGTATCGATTCTTTGATAGCTCTCGATATACCAATAATATTCAAATCGCTCGGGATATATGAGATGAAGAGACCGTACTGTACGCTAACCATAATTGAATGGGTCTTGCAGGCACTATCATTTGATACCTAGGGAATCATGTAACCGATGCTGGTAGGCGTTTAACATGATTGGTTGGGTACTATCAGACTTTAGTTCTGACATTCTTATTATCAAGGAGTTGATAATTAAGAATGAAGTAATTGGGGTATGCTCATATAAGGACATGTTTAGTCCCGAATGACATTGAGATGTGAACCCACGGCTAGTTGTATCATTGAACCATTAATGGCCACACAAGTGCTAACTTTCTATATCCCGTTGAGAAGTAAAATAGTTCAATGTGTTGAACAGCTTATAAAAGAGTTTGTAAGCGCAAGAAAAATTAGACTTCTATAAGAGAAATGTGACTTTTAATTTGATAAAGTGTTTCTAAATTAAAAATTGGCCAAACAAATAATGTATTTGAAAATTTTGATTTTCCTAAACATTATTATGGACGAAATTAAATTAATTCAAGTGTTGAATTAATTAAATACTAATGGACCTAGTAGAATCAAAATAATTAAATTAATTCAAGTATTGAATTAATTAAACAACATTGGGCCTTGTAGAGCCCAATTACAAATAATTATTCAAACTAGTGGGCTTGAGTAAAATCAAGTAAAATTTAAATGGTCTCAAATGTGTTTGGGATATTTAAATAAAATTCCATGGGCCTTGTAATTTTACATGCCCAAATAAAATGCATGCTTGGAAGGTGAATGGTTGGAGACAACGTTTTCATAAAACAATGCATGTCATGCTCATGCACTTTATTACCTTTTCACACAACCAAAAAAAGAAATCCTTCTCTCCTCCCACACATGCTTGGCCGAATTTTTTGAGCAAAATTCTCCTTCATTTTGCTTCTTCAATTATTGAAGATTGCACTCTCTTCTCAAAAGAAAAATCCTCTAATTTTTCTAGTGCAAAATTAGAGGAGATCTTCCTTGTTGGTGGTGGGCTTAATTTTTGAGCAAGGTGTGCTCTTGAAGGCTTGAAGATTTGTCTTATCATTGAAGAGCTTAGTTGTAAGTTGGAGCCATCATCAATCTTTTAAGATTGATAGGTAAAAATCTTAAAACACCCTATGAATGTCATTTTTGTTTTATTTTATTTGCTACACGCTATAGTTTAGGTAGCTCGATTTTCTTGTATGAAAAATATGTTTGAAACTTCCGTTGCACAAGCGGGCACCTTAACCGATCCCCTTTCAAGTGGTATCAGAGCTATGGTTACTATTTTGTGTAGCATATACATGATATTATATTGAGGTCAATTTCTAATCGCATGGAATAATCAAAACAACAAATCAAAAGCCGGATTTTGAGGGCATTTTGGGCAGCAAGTTGCTGCCCATTTCAGGCAGCCTGGGTTGCCCGAGGGGCTGCCCAAAATAGGCAGCAAGGGCAGCCCCTTGGGCTGCCCGAACAGCCCCTTCATTTTAATAAAAAAATATTTTTTTGTATGTTGGCCGGAATCCGGCGACAGAACTCCGTCGACGACGAGGACGACTATGGTTTCCAAAAGTGTTTTGGAATATCAAAGTGTCATAGGTCTTGAAGTTGTTGTCCTATTAGATGGCTAACACAATTTGTGAATTTAAATAGGCCAAAATATTTTTGGTGAAAAATGTCTTTTTGGGCCCTTAAGTTTAAATTTACAAAAGTTGTACATATTTTTCCATAAAATAAATAATTAAAGTTGAACTTTAAATATTTATAGTAAAATGTGATTTACAAGAAATTAGGTTATAAATAAATTAATTAGAAAGTAGACAAAGGAGTTTGTATACTTTGTTGATTTAGTTTATAATCGTGGCGGTTAGTAATTGAATCAAGATATATAATATTGGATCAATTGATTATTGTGATAATTAATTGATGGTGTATGATATATGATATTATGCATGAATGATGATCAAAAGCCGAAGCCCAATTTGCTAGGTGTATGCTAGGATATTTTGTGTTGAATGATTTTAATAATTATCAATTTATAAGTGGGATTGGTTTATAGCCCGTTCCCACCCCATGAGATGTATCCCTATTTGCCATGGTTATTTATTTTTAAATATTAGTATAGTGCAAGATCAAGATTGGAAGATGGTGGCCTTGATGATTATGAAGATCGAAGACATGTAAATATTGGAAGTTTATGTAAAAGTTGCATTTGCATCCCATGCAGTTCCCTAGGATTGGACCTAGGCCCGTGTTTAACTCATACGGGCCATTAGTTTTGGGGCGATTGATCATCCTTGTTTTGTTTACTGTTTATAATATATGCATGATATGTTATAAGCAATGAGAATGTGCGTTATTATGATAAAAACAAAGTTGCATGAATCCAGCAAACATAAGATCAAACATGGCGAGCTTTTAAATAAAATTAATGGTGAGACCTTTCAAAATTAAAAGACCCACATTTTGAATAAGATTCAAAATTATTATCAACCCCGAAAAGGAGAATTATAAAGATGTTTACAATTTCCATGTCTTCCATTGACAATGGGTGCATGATGAACGCTACCCGTGCTCGGGGCTCGGCTCATATTATTGGCGGGGCCCTGGACATCGGAAAGCTGTGACATCCATTGACATGGTGATGTGAACTACTTGGAACTCCCATGATTTCGGCTCATATTATTGAGGAAACTGATGGAAACCGTCCATTAAGGTTCAACATCGATGGGTAAGGCTTGACACGTAAAGATGAACGACATCATATTATTGGTTCCTAATCAAACGTGAGACAAAAGTTTACGTAAAGGGTTGTATAGAGATGCAATTGCAATTACCTTTTAGGAATTATGATTGGCTGATATTATTCGGGATCATAATTTGATAATTGGACCTTACGTACCTACTGAGGAAATGAGTTTCCCGTTTTCACTAGTGGGTAGTGAAAATGTCAAAACAGTGAGTGCCAAAATTTATGAAGTAAAAGTCCATACTTTATATCTTACTAAATATTTTAAAATGGTCATTAACATTTATCTGTTTTACTTTTTAGTACATTTTTGACAATGTTTTCGATTCGCAATCCGCTATCTGCAATACTCGACAAACACGTATTAACCGGACCTAATTACCTCAATTGGCTAGGAAATCTTAAAATCTTCTTGAATTCGGAAAGGATAGCGTATACACTTACTGAGTCCCCCCTGTTGAGGCTCCGACTAGCTGCACTCATGAGGAATTGCAGGCTTAAAAAGGATTGGTGTTACCATGAATTGCGAGCTAAGTGTTATATGAAGGCTTCTATGAATGATGAGCCGCAGAGGCATTTTGAAGATGCAATGAGTGCTGCTGACATTCATTTGCATCTCAAGGATCTCTTTGGTGAGCAAACACGGCCTCTTAGGCATTCTACCGTCAAGGAGCTGGTCATTTTACGCATGCAAGATGGGGCCTCGGTTCATGAGCATGGCCTAAAGTTGATTGGGCTCGTGGATAAGCTCGTTGGCATGGATTTTACGTTGCCTTTGGAGTTGACCACTGACGTGTTGATCTTGTCGCTGCCTAGCTCATTTGATCCTTTTGTGGTGAATTTCAACATGAACAAGCTGGAGCTTACCCTTGAGGAGTTGGTGAACATGCTTGTTACCTTTGAGTCCACCATCAAGAAAGAGAAGCCGGCTCTTTATGTGGGTTCTTCATCTGGTACGAAGAATGGTCCACCTAGGAAGGGAAAGAAGCGTTCTTTCCAATGTCCCAAGAAGAACGTGCCCTTGAAGAGGCAATCTCCGAGTCCCGCTGTGGCAGCCATACCAGTGAAGGCTGACAAGACTGATGATATCTGTCATCACTGCAAGAAGTCTGGACATTGGAGACGTAATTGCAGAGAATATCTTGCCCAGAAAGATTCTGGAAACAGTATGTTCTATATTAAAGTAAACATTTTAATTTACTCTACTTCTTGGGTATTGGATACTGGATGTAGCTCATATCTCTGTAATGATTTGCAGGTGATGGGAAGAAGTAGGAGACTAGGGGAAGGTGAGACCTTCTTGAGGATGGGCAATGGGGCAAGAGTTGCTGCCAAGGCTATTGGAGATGTTTACTTGCTTTTGAACAGTGATTTTAAGTTAATTTTAAGAGATGTTTTGTTTGTACCAGATTTGGTTAAAAACATTGTTTCCATTTCTATGCTTGATAAAGATAGATATTCTTGTTTATTTACCATAAGTGTTTGCAACATTTATAAGAATGAATGTTTAATTGGTACTGGAGAACTTGAATACGATCTCTATAACTCAAAATTGAAAGATATTTCCCTAAACAATGTCCAAACAATAACAAAACATACAAACGAAAACAAGATTCTCTAAATTCGGCACAATTATGGCATGCTCGATCAGGAAATATTTCCTTAAGAAGGATGAACAAGCTAGTGGGAGTAGGCATGTTTGATATGTCTGATATTAATTCTCTCACGACTTGTGAATCTTGTGTGAAAGGAAAGATGACCAAAATTACCTTTAAGGGCCATGTGGAGCGAGCAAAAGGGTTATTGGATTTGATCAATACTGATGTGTGCGGTCCGCTTAGCATCACCATTACGAATGGACATGCCTACTTCATTACCTTTACCGATGAATTTTCGAGGTATGGGTATGTGTATTTAATGAAATACAAATCTGAAGCCTTTGAAAAGTTCAAAGAATTCAGAGATGAAGTAGAGAAACAGTTTTGACGAAGTATCAAGACACTTCGATCAAATCGAGGTGGTGAGTATTTGAGTGTCGAGTTCCAAGAGTAAATTAGGGAAAATGGGATTATCCTGCAGTGGACTCCGCCTGCTACACCACAGTTTAATTGTGTTTCAAAGCGTCGTAACCGGACTTTGATGGACATGGTTCGGTCTATGATGGGGTTCACGGAGTTGCCGCCGTCCTTCTGGGGATATGCGCTTGAGACAGCGACACTGTTGTTGAACAATGTCCATTCAAAGGCAGTTGATAAGATACCATATGAGATATGGATGGGTAAGCCTCCCAAATATTCTTATCTTAGAATATGGGGATGCCCTGCTTATGTGAAGCAGGTAGTGGGAGATAAACTGGATAGTCGATCCATTTTATGTTACTTTGTGGGATATCCAAGGAATTCAGTAGAATATTATTTCTATCTTCCCCAAGAAACAAAGGTGTTTGTTTCTAGGAATGCAACCTTTTTGGAAAAGAAATTTCTATTGGATGTGATGAGCCTAACCATGGATGTGATCCAAGGACCTTCAAGGAAGAGTTATTTGATGCCGATTCATCCAAATAGCTTGAAGCTATTGAATCTGAGATAGATTCCATGCATTCGAACCAAGTGTGGAATCTCGTGGATCCACCTGAGGGAACTGATATGAATCTTCGTACGAACGAATAGCAAACACGATTAAAATCAAATCGCGCCCTCAATTCAATAACGAACAGAGAATCGTTGTTGTCCCGATCTTTTGAATCAAGTGTGTGTGTTGTGATTTTCACCTCTAAACTATGAAGAGTCTAGAAACAAATAATCACGGAATAAACAATCGAAAACTCAACGAACCTTCAAAGAACAAGTCTAAGACAATCCGCACAAGCACGATCGACAAACGCCACAAGACGAATCTTGATAAGTTTGATTTTTGAATAACAAAGCGAGGCTTTGAATGTTTGAGAGAAAAACTCTAAACTTTGATAAAAATATCAATAATGATATGAAAAGTGTGTAAAATTTCGTCCATCATATGTTTACATATCAAAAAGATATCAAATCTAGTTACCAAAATAATTAAAACTCTAAATAAGGAAAGTAGTATTTTTCTCGGCTGCAGCGCGTTGGGGCGGTGAAGTTTGGTCGCCCTAGCGCGAGATGTTCTGGACAGGCACGCTGGGGCGGTGAAGTTTGGCCGTCCTACCGCGAGATTCTCTGGAATTCACCTTCTGGACAGTGTCTTTGGCGCTGGGGTGGTAACGTTTGGCCGCCCTAGTGCGGAAGCTTTTGGTCCAAAGTCACGTTCTTTATACTTTAGCACTTGAACCTCCTTCCTTTGACTTCCAAACTTGCTCCCGTGAATCAAGAATCCCTCGGGACTTGGCTCCTTGCTTGGAAGCTCTACTTGATTGCTCATGAACCCATTCAATGTTTTTTTGAATATCTTCAGTCGTCCTCTCGTTATCGGTCCCTTCGGCAACTCTAATGGATCCCATGCGTTCCTTGGGGCTTGACCTTCCGTGTTCGTATCATCCTCCCCTTCTTGAAAAGAATTTGTCCTCAAATCTAGTTCGTCACCTACATCAAACAACGACAAGTCACTAACATTAAAGGTAGAACTCACGTTATACTCACCTGGTAGGTCGAGTTTGTAGGCGTTGTCACTGATCCTCTCAAGGACTTGAAATGGTCCATCACCCCTAGGTAATAGCTTTGAACGTCGCTTTTCGGGGAACCTTTCCGTCCTCAAGTGTAGCCAAACCCAATCTCCCTTCTCAAAGACCACCTTCTTCTTCCCCTTGTTGGCTTGCTTAGCATATTGCTCATTCTTCTTCTCAATGTTCGTCTTGACCTTCTCATGCAAGCTCCTAACAAATTCAGCCTTCTTTTTCCCATCCATGTTTAACCTTTCACTCACAGGTAAAGACATCAAATGCAACGGAGTCAAAGGATTAAAACCATAAACAATCTCAAATGGCGAAAAATTTGTAGTAGAATGCACACTGCGATTCTAAGCAAACTCAACAAATGGCAAACAATTCTCCCAATTCTTTAAGTTCTTTTTAAGAATAGCACGCAAAAGTGTTCCTAAAGTTCTATTGACAACTTCAGTTTGTCCATCCGTTTGAGGATGACAAGTAGTAGAAAACAACAATTTTGTGCCAAGTTTAGCCCATAAAGTCTTCAAAAAGTAACTCAAGAATTTAACATCGCGATCAGAAACAGTAGTCCTAGGCATGCCATGCAACCTAACGACTTCTCTAAAGAACAAATCCGCAATGTTTCAAGCATCATCGGTTTTATGACAAGCTATAAAATTTGCCATCTTAGAGAATCTATCCACAACAACAAAAATAGAATCCCTCCCCTTCTTAGTTCTAGGCAACCCCAAAATAAAGTCCATAGAAATGTCAATCCAAGGCTCACTAGGAACAGGAAGTGGTGTATACAATTCATGTGGTTGTGTTTTAGACTTAGCTTGCCTAAAAGTTATGCACTTTTCACAAACACGCTCAACATCACGCTTCATATGTGGCCAATAAAAATGTTCATGCAAAGCATTCAAAGTTTTTGCCACACCAAATTGTCCCATCAATCCACCCCCATGCGCTTCCCGAACAAGTAATTCACGAATTGAAGATTTAGGAATGCACAACCTATCTACTCTAAATAAGAAACCATGATGCAAATAAAATTTTTCATGTGGACCATGCATACATGTTTCAAATACACTCTTAAAATCCTCATCTAGCACATACAATTCCTTCTCATGCTCAAACCCCAAAATTTTTGACTCCAAGGTAGAGATT
This sequence comes from Primulina tabacum, assembly GCF_025594145.1. Taxonomy (NCBI): domain Eukaryota; kingdom Viridiplantae; phylum Streptophyta; class Magnoliopsida; order Lamiales; family Gesneriaceae; genus Primulina; species Primulina tabacum. The sequence continues at coordinate 32,113,610 of NC_134553.1, read as the reverse complement.
AGTACGTACCTCCGTGATAGTGCGTCGGCTATTACGTTTTCCTTACCTTGCTTGTATTTGATGATGTAGGGGAATGTTTCAATGAATGCTACCCACTTGGCATGTCGTTTGTTCAACTTCTGTTGACCCTTAAGGTGCTTTAGAGACTCATGATCCGTATGGATCACAAACTCCTTAGGCCTCAAGTAGTGTTGCCACGTCTCTAGGGTCCTCACAAGTGCGTAGAACTCCTTATCATACGTGGGATAGTTCAGCGCTGCTCCGTTGAGCTTCTCACTAAAGTATGCCACCGGCCGCCCTCCTTGCATCAACACCCCACCAATACCTACACCTGAAGCATCACATTCAATTTCAAACGTATTAGTAAAGTCAGGTAACACAAGTAGAGGAGCATTAATTAATTTTTGCTTGATAATATTAAAGTACTTCTCTTGCTCCTCGCTCCAATGGAATGGAACGTTCTTCTTAATCACCGCTGTCATTGGTGTTGCCAATGTGCTAAAATCCTTTACAATCCTCCTATAGAAGCTTGCAAGACCATTAAAACTCCGAACTTGACCAATAGTAGTATGCGTTGGCCAATCTCGAATAGCACTTACCTTGTCTTCATCCACATGTATTCCCTGTGAACTTACCACAAAGCCAAGAAAGACAAGTTTGCTTGTACAAAAATCACACTTCTTAAAGTTAGCATACAAATTTTCAGCCCTTAGTGTGATTAACACAAGTCTTAAGTGATTAACATGCTCATCCAAATTTTGGCTATACACTAGGATATCATCAAAGTAAACCACCACAAATTTTCCTATGTATGCATGCAAGACATGATTCATTAACCTCATAAAGGTGCTAGGAGCCTTAGTTAATCCAAATGGCATGACCATCCACTCATACAACCCGTACTTGGTTTTAAAAGCCATTTTCCACTCATCACCTTCCCTCATCCTAATTTGGTGATAACCACTTTTCAAGTCAATTTTGCTAGAAATACAAGCACCATACAACTCATATAACATATCATCTAGTCTAGGTATGGGATGCCTATACTTAATGGTTATGTTATTGATTGCCTACAATCTACACACATACGCCATGAGCCATCTTTCTTAGGAACTAATAGAACAGGTACAGCACAAGGAGACATGGACTCACGCACAAAACCCCTATCTAACAACTCACTTACCTGCAGTTGAAGCTTCTTAGTCTCTTCCGTATTGCTCATATAGGCGGGACGATTAGGCAATGCACTCCCAGGCACGAAATCGATTTGGTGCTCGATTCCCCTCAATGGTGGCAATCCTTGAGGCAACTCCTCCAAAAATACATCCTCAAATTCCTGCAAAAGTGAAACAACAATGCTCGGAAGGGACCCGGCTATATCACTTGTGTTAAGGAGGATCTCCTTGTAAAGAATCAACACAAGCGGTTCATGTGTGTGCAAAATTTGTTTCAACTCACACTTTTGGGCCATATATGATTTCTTTTTGGCCTCTTTCCTCTCATTTTCTTTCCTCTCAATTTTTTTTCTCTCATTTTTATTTTGTATGGTTATCTCACTCTTTTGATCACTCTTTTTTTCAGCCATTTCATTTTTACTTTCAAAGGCCATCTCACTCTTTAATTCACTCTTTTTTTCGGACTCCTCTCTCTTCTTTTTTTTCAATTGGTCCTCCAACACTTGCTTTGGGGACAATAGAAGTAGAACAATGGAATCTTTCTTCATCATAAATGAATACCTATTCTTGTACCCATCATGTGTCACCCGCCTATCATATTGCCAAGGTCTACCCAACAAGATATGACATGCATGCTTGGGTACCACATCACACAAGACCTCATCCACATACTTCCCAATAGAAAAAGACACCAAAACTTTCTTGTTCACCTTCACCTTCGCACAATCGTTCAACCATTGAAGCCTATATGGTTGGGGATGCTTTAATGTAGGTAAACCCAATTTTTCCACCATCTCACTACTAGCCACATTGGTACAACTCCCCCCATCTATAATTAAATTGCAAACCTTTTGATTTACAAAACACCTAGTATGGAACAAGTTTTCCCTTTGGTTAGTCTCCTCTTCCTTGACTTGGGCACTCATGATACGCCTAGTCACTAGTGCTTCACCTACCACCGACTCATATCCCTTATCAGGATCCTCTAACGCAGGCATCTCATCATCATCATCACCTTCACTATGAGACTCATACTCACCATAGTCATTTAAGATCATTATCCTCTTATTAGGACACTCACTAGATATATGACCCAACCCTTGACACCTAAAACATTTAACATCTCTAAATCGATTAAGAGAAGTTTCAGATTTACCTTGCACTCCTTGCTTAGGCGCCTCTTGTTTGGTCTCAATTTTGGGCTTGGCCACCACCTTATTCTCCTCACGTTTCACCACATTTGACCGCCAAGAAGATGATGAACCCCCAGTTGATTTGTGCGGCCAACTCCGCTCCTTTTGAGTTGTTGCTCCACTTTTATGGCCATTTGCACCATCTCGTCTAGATCCAAGTAGTGCCGAAGCTCCACTTGATCTTGAATTTCCCTGTTCAAACCACAAAGAAAACGAGCCATGGTCGCCTCACTATCTTCCTCAACATTGGCCCTAATCAAGACTACTTCCATCTCCTTAACACTCTTCACCCCTTGCCTTAAAGTTTGTAGCCTCTTGAACATCTCCCTATAATAGTGATTAGGCACAAACCTTTTTCTCATCACTCTCTTCATCTCATCCCAAGTTTCTATGGGCCTCTCATTGTACCTCCTTCTAGTGGTCACTAATTGATCCCACCAAATGAGAGCATAGTCTAAGAATTCCACCACCGCCAACCTCACCTTCTTTTGTTCGGAGTAGTGGTGACACTCAAATACAAACTCTACCCTCTTTTCCCACTCTAAGTACGCCTCCGGGTCAGATTTCACATTGAATGAAGGAATTTTCATCTTAATACTACCCATATTACCATCTTCCCTATTCCCATCATATCTACTCCGTACGGCTTCTCTTCTTCCTCTCCCAATTCCTCTAACTCTTCCATTCCTACCCCAATTTTCATTTTGGCTCTCCTCATCTCCACCCAAATCATACTCATCATCTCTACCCAAATCCTTAGGCTTAGATTTACTCCCACTAGCACTAACCTCAAGCTTATCTAACCTCTCATGCAAGGGCTTTAATTCATTCCTCATCATCCTACTAAAATGCCCAAATAAGGCCTCCATTTGGAACTTAGACACCCCTTGGTTTGAATCATCTCCTACCTCCCTCTCCATTTAATTTTTAGAATTGTACCTGCAAGAAAACGTTAGTAGAAAACAAATAGTCTTCACCCAAATTCTCACGGTCACTCCAAAGAAAATTCGCTCGTCTCTCCTCTCTTATTTTTTGCTCACAACAAATACTCACTAGTCACTCCAAAGAAAATTCACTCGCACTCAAGTAATTTCACTCAAATGTGATAGTATTCTCGAAAGTGTGCTCAAGCTTTGTATTTGTATATCAAATAATCAAGTTCAACTAGTGAACAATTGTGATCGACTCACTTAGACTGCGTAGACAAGCAATTTGAAGATAAATAAATTTTTTTTTAGACTGTGAGAGGCAATTGAATATGACTCTCTTAAGGAAATAGAACAAGATATAAAAAAAAATAATGGTGAATTTTGGCTGAGTACTTGCTCGAAAATCACCAAAAAAAATTAAAAATCAACTTTTCTTCGAGAATCACAGATTCACGAAGAGACGAAGAACGATAAACGAAAACAGATCTGGAAACGAACGAAGAAATAAACAGATCTGAAAATTGAATAACAAGATACTTACTTGAATTCAATGAACCTAAGCTCTGATACCAAATGATATGAATCTTCATAAGAATGAATAGCAAACACGATTAAAATCAAATCGCGCCCTCAATTCAATAACGAACAAAGAATCGTTGTTGTCCCGATCTTTTGAATCAAGTGTGTGTGTTGTGATTTTCACCTCTAAACTATGAAAAGTCTAGCAACAAATAATCACGGAATAAACAATCGAGAAACTCAACGAACCTTCAAAGAACAAGTCTAAGAAAATCCGCACAAGCACGATCGACAAACACAACAAGACGAATCTTGATAAGTTTGATTTTTGAATAACAAAGCGAAGCTTTGAATGTTTGAGAGAAAAACTCTGAACTTTGATAATAATATCAATAATGATCTGAAAAGTGTGTAAAATTTCGTCCATCATATGTTTACATATCAAAAAGATATCAAATCTAGTTACCAAGATAATTAAAACTCTAAATAAGGAAAGAAGTATTTTTCTCGGCTGCGGCGTGCTGGGGCGGTGAAGTTTGGTCGCCCGAGCGCGAGATGTTCTGGACAGGTGCGCTGGGGGGGTGAAGTTTGGCCGCCCTAGCCCGAGATTCTATGGAATTCACCTTCTGGACAGTGTCTGTGGCGCTGGGGCGGTAATGTTTTGCCGCCCTAGCGCGGAAGCTTCTGGTCCAAAGTCACGCTCTTCATACTTTAGCACTTAGACCTCCTTCTTTTGACTTCCAAACTTGCTCCCGTGAATCACGAACCCCTCGGGACTTGGCTCCTTGCTTGGAAGCTCTACTTGATTGCTCATGAGCACATTCAATGTTTCTTTGAATCTCTTCATTCGTCCTCTAGTAATCGGTCCCTCCGGCGACACTAAAGGGTCCCATGCGTTTCTTGGGGCTTGACCTTCCGTGTTCGCATCAGGAACTGTTCCCATAGCGTGTAAATGAAATTACAAGAGGAAAATTGGGACGGATGGGAATGTATTGATCTTCAAGGCACGATTGGTGGCAAAAGGATATACTCAAAGACAAGGAGTTGACTTTGAGGAAACATTTTCCCTAGTTGCAATGTTCAAGTCTATAACGATATTACTGGCCATAGCTGCATGGTATGGCTACGAGATATGACAGATGGATGTCAAGATAGCCTTTCTTAATGAGGATTTGAAAGAAGAGATTTACATGTCTCAACCTGAAGGGTTTACATTTGTCGAAAGTGAGCATATGGTATGCAGACTTCAAAGATCTATTTATGGTCTAAAGCAGGCATCTAGGAGTTGGAACCTCATATTCGATAGTACAATCAAAGAGTTTGGTTTTACTAAGAATCCTGAGAAACCTTGTGTGTATAAGAAGGTCAGTGGGAGTGCTGTGACATTCCTGGTGCTTTATGTTGATGACATTCTACATATTAGGAATGATGTGGGGATGTTGCAATCAACTAAAATATGGTTAGCGAGTAAGTTCTCGATGCAGTACTTGGGTGAAGCATCTTTTGTATTGGGAATACAGATCAAGAAGATTGCTTGGTCTCACCTAGTCCACATACATTGATACCATCGTGAAGCGGTTCTTGATGGATGAGTCCAAGAGAGGACATCTACCAATGTGTCATGGCGTGTCCCTATCCAAGTCTATGTTTCCCAAGACTAATGCAGATATAGCGGCGATGACAAGCATTCTTTATGCATCTGTGATTGGTAGCATCATGTATGAGATGATATCTACACCTCCTGACGTGGCTTTTGCACTAAGTGTAGTGAGTAGATATCAATCGAACCTGGTCTTCCACACTGGAAAGCTATGAAAGACATCCTCATGTTTTTGAGAAGGACCACTAAGTTGTTCTTGGTCTTTGGGGGTGGAGAACTGAAATTGAAAGGATATACCGACTCTAGCTTCCAAAGCAATATCAATGACCCGAAGTCAACCTGTGGGTTTGTATTCATGCTCAATGGTTCTGCTGTCTGTTGGAAGAGTTCCAAGCAAGACAGTACTGCGGATTCCACGACTGAGGCCGAATACATTGTTGCATCAGATGCATCAAAGGAGGCTGTTTGGTTAAGGAATTTCGTCCAAGAGTTGAGAGTCATTCCTAAAGGAGTTGCCCATGTCCCGGTGTTTTGTGACAACACGGGAGCTATAGCTCAAGCAAAGGAGCCGAGGTCTCATCAGAAATCCAAATATGTATTGAGAAAGTACCACATCTTCCGAGAAATTGTGGAAAGAGGAGAAGTGTCGATTGACAAAGTCAGCTCCGCAGATAATGTTGCTGATCTGCTAACTAAGCCTTTACCTTGACCATTATTTGAGAAGCATTGCGAATCGACGGGTTTGAAGCATATTGGTAGTTGGCTCTAGCGCATGTGGGGGATTGTTAGAGTAGGTGCCTGTCGAGCCAAGTGTTAGCCGAGGGTTCATGTTGAAACTCTATATATAAACAATCTTTATTTTAATAATATTTGAAATTATTGTTTTTGCACATCTTTATCTGTATACCCATGCTAGTTGCATAGATAAAGTCCTTTAATATACAAATAGTAGAAAGAATATGAGATGCTCATATGATGAGTATCATGAAACACATATTTGCAATATTGTATATTCTAAACAGTTGCTAGTCGATTCAGCCGCCGCTAAGAAAGATATAAACCGCTCGAGTTCGAGACTAGTATCTGCGATGTGAGTACCATGTTTCAATGGTATGGGACATTGTGATGTCCGAACATGCATATAGGTGCTTCTTGTAGAGTGCACTGAACAACCCTCAATAAAGGACTTTCCAAGTGGTTCTCACTTATCGAGTGGAAACGTCCTAGTTTATTGTTGTACACCATTAGTCCTTATGACCCGGGACAACATTGAGTCTCTATATGCTAGCATTGTACTTTGTCTTGTTTACCGACTCATATGGGGTCATCAAGTGGCAAGGTTGGGTGCTTTGTCTAAACAAATAGGAGTCGCTGCACTGTAGTCGTGGATTCACCGCTTACACTCGGGTATAGTTATCCTATGTATATGTAGTTTGAAATCTCTAATCAGATTATGGTGGTAATTAAGAAAAGGGTTTCTTAGATTACACCATCCATGCAACTACGACATGACACATAGTATCGATTCTTTATTAGCTCTCGATATACCAATAGTTGTCGAATCGGTGGGGATATATGAGATGAAAGGACCGTATTGTACGATAACCATAATTGAATGGTTCTTGGAGGCACTATCATTTGATACCTGGGGAATCATGTAATTGATGCTGCTAGGAGTTTAACATGATTGGTTGGGTACTATCAAACTTTAGTTCTGACGTTCTTATTATCAAGGAGTTGATAATTAAGAATGGAGCAATTGGAGTATGCTCATATAAGGACATGTTTAGTCCCGAGTCACATTGAGATGTGAACCCACGGTTAGTTGTATCATTGAACCATTGAGGGCCACACAAGTGCTAACTTTCTAGATCCCGTTGAGAAGTAAAATAGTTCAATGTGTTGAACGGCATATAAAGGAGTTTATAAGGGCAAGGAAAATTAGAAGTATAACTTCTATAAGGGGAATGTGACTTTTAAATTGAGAAAGTGTTCCTAAATCAAAAATTGGGCAAACAAATAATGTATTTGAAAATTGTGATTTTCATAAATATTATTATGGACGAAATTAAATTAATTCAAGTGTTGAATTAATTAAACACAAGTGGACCTAGTAGAGTACAAATATTTAAATTAATTCAAGTGTTGAATTAATTAAACAACATTGGGCCTTGTAGAGCCCAATTACAAATAATTATTCAACTAGTGGCTTGAGTAAAATCAAGTAAAGTTTAAATGGTCTCAAATGTTTTTGAGATATTTAAATAAAAGTCCATGGGTATTGTAATTATTACAAGCCCAAATAAAATGCATGCTTGGAAGGTGAAGGGTTCGAGGCAAATTTTTCATAAAACAATGCATGGCATGCTCATACTGTTGGAAACTAAATTCCGGCGTTTGACAAAATATGAATCAACTGAAAATACGAACCAACTGATCGAGTAAACTGAACTCAGCAACTGGACTTAACTGAAATCAACTGACGGATCAGTTGGAAACTGATCAACTGACTGATCAGTTGGAAACTGATCATTTGATATATTCAGCCGTATGCTAAGCACCCTTCAACTGAACATATCTCGGGAAAGAACAATCAACCGTCAAGAGACATAGAAGATTGCAACGCCGCACTTCAATCAACACAGCTTAGAAAAACGCATTTCGACGAAAGCAATTAAGACACCGCATCACAATAAATGAAGCAAACAATGTCCAAGGAATAATCAACGGATACAAAGATTCAAATTCATCTCAAGTTACCGTTGGAGAAAAGAAGCTTATAAATATGACAGAAGAACAACTGAAGAAAGAGAGTCAACACTATTCAAAAGCTTGCTGTCACTCTGTCAAAATCTCAGCTCAATCTTACTTGATATATTCGTAGCATTTAAGGCTACAATTTGAGCTCATTAGCAAGTTGTAATAATCGTTGAAATTCGATAGTGCTAATATCAGTTACGCACTGAGAACATTCGGTAATACTAAGAGTTTCAGTTTTGGCAGTGTTAAGTCCAAACTGAAGTGGGTCAGTACAATTCTTGTATTTGATCAAAGTTTTTTAGTGGATATCCTATCATTGAGATAGAAGGGGTGACGTAAGAGTAATTAAATTCTCCGAACATCCAGAAACAACTGTTGCCTACTTTATTTCAGTTTCGTATTCTATCTTTCAGTCAGTTATTTTCCGCAACTACTTTAGTTTAACTGATTGTCATTGACCAACAAGATTCTGAGAATCAGTTTTTCACTAAACTGAACTCAAAATTCGAAAAGATCAGTTTTAATTGTGAGTGTTTATTCAACCCTCCCTTCTAAACACTCTTGATACGTTAATCGATCCTATCAAGTGGTATCAGAGCGGTTGAATCTTGTTCTTGAATACTTTTGATCTAAAAATTTGCCAGCATGACTTCATTCAACAAAATTACCATGTTCTCCAGAGAAGAATTTGATGATTGGAAAATCATAATGCAGTCTCATTTGGCTGCACAAGATGATGACATGTGGTATGTCATAAGTGATGGACCCATGAAGATTCTAAAAACAAATACAGCAGTTGCCATTACAGAAGGAGCACCGCAAAGAATAGAAAAGACCAGAGATGAATGGACAACTGAAGATAAAAGAAAAGCAAATCTTGATAATGTGGCAAAAGACATTCTGTACAAAACGCTGGACAAAGTAACCTTCAGCAAAATAAAGATGTGTAAAACAGGCAAAGAAATTTGGGAGAAGCTGATCCAGCTGTATGAAGGAAATGATCAAACCAAGGAAAATAAACTTTCTGTTGCTATGCAAAAGTTTGATAACATCAAAATGAAAGCAGGAGAATCGATGCACGAGTATGATGAAAGAGTAAGCAGTGTCATCAATGAGTTAAATGCACTTGGAAAAGTGTATACTAACAAAGAGATTGCACTAAAGATAATGAGAGGTCTTCCCAAGGAATGGGATGTCAAAACCATGGCAATGAGGGAGTCCAAAGATCTAAACCAGATTGAACTTCATGATTTATTTGCTGATTTAAAGGCTTATGAGTTCGAGTTGCAGACCAGAGAAGGAGAACCATCCACCCCTACAGCCACAATTGCTCTAGCTGCTGTCAGAACTGAACAAATCAGTTCAGTCGAAAAATCTGCTGATCAATTGAGTAATGATGCTATGTCATTATTCATCAAAAAAATTCGGAAGGTTCATGAGAAAGAATCAAGGGAACTTCTAGAAGCCATACCAAAGGAACAATTCCAAAGATGAACCAAATGCCTGCTATAACTGTGGCAAATCAGGTCACTTCATTGCTGATTGTCCTAAACCCAAGAAGGACAGTCAAGGCTCAACTGACAGAAGAAAGAAATCATATGAACGCAAAAGAAGATCCAAGGAAGAAAAGAAGGTCTTCAGAAAGAAACATGAGGTACTCTTAGCTGAAGAAAACAAATCTAAATGGGCAGAAACTGACAGTGAAGAGTCTGAACCAGAAAGCTCATGGAGTTCTACTGATGATGAGGAAGTAAAGTGCTTGATGGCTAATGATGCAGCAGAAGAATCATCTAGCCAACATGTATTTGATTTCAGCTCAACTGATTTCACACGAGAAGAACTCATTCTAACACTACATGACATGGTAAATGAGTATCAAAAGCTTGCATCTTCATTTGAAGAAATCAAAGCAAAGCAAACTGATCTCACTGACAATAAAACCAAAACTGATGAATCAGTCGATGGGTTGAGTCTAAAAAGGAAAATTGCTGAGTTAAAAGCAGAAAGAAACAAAAATCAGTCACTAATACAGAAGTTGATGCTTGAAAACTCAAAACAGATTGAGCTTATTCAGTCTTGAAACAAATCATCTACTGCACTAAATGAAATGCAGATTTCACAAAAATCAGTTTCTGATAAAATTGGTTTAGGGTTCAACACTCAAGGAGAAATGTATCCAAATGATATTCAACCAAAGCTAACAATAGACAAAGGGAAATACATTCACTTTGTCAAATCAGCACTGGTACAAGAACAAATTGAGTCCAGTAAACTGATTGAGCAACCTACTGAGAATATGAACAAGGCTAGAAGACATGGGATTGGTTATAGTCAAAAATTCTCAACTGATTCACAAAGTCAGTCATCAAAGAGATTTTACAAAAACTATTCGAATGACTATTCCAATTACTATAACTGCAAGCCAGTTCGGAAAGGAAAAATAGACTGAACAATCAGTTGAATAAAGCTAAAACACATATTGTATCATTCGTACACTACACAAGCACACAAAAGCC